>NC_065451.1:10399843-11801538 GCF_917563875.1 Diabrotica virgifera virgifera | reverse complement strand
AGTCTTCTTATAGCCCCACTGTAGCCCCAGAGCTGGAGTTCCTCAACATTCCCATGGTTATACCGTATTTGCTCGTAGCTGGTGCTGTCGTCTTGATGACTCTATCCACAATTTCCACGATCCGGTTGAGGTCACTGTTGCGCAGGTACCAAGGGGAATCAACGATATTCCTCAGTACTTTTTCTGGAATTTTTGAGTGTTGTTTATATTAGTAGATTTTGGCAGATCCAGAGCTCACAACGATATGCCACAATACCAAACTTTATCGGAAGCCTGAGCTACAAGTAAAAAAGAGTTGAGCACACTATATTTTTCTTTCCAAAATTTTTCTCTTGTATCTGTTATTTCATTATTTGGTCAACCGTAGAATGTTTTCTTTTGAACCCAAATTGATGATTTGGTATCAAATTTTTTTGGTCTATTATTGGTTTCAATTGCTTCAATAGAACTCTTTTAAACAATTGTGATATCATCGGGAGTATTGAAATTGGTCTATAATATGATACTTCGTTAACAGGTTTTCCTGGTTTTGCGATCATAACAACTACTGCTTTTTTCCAGATCCTGGAGATATAAAATATAAATATATTTCAGTCTAAATGAGTATTCATGAAGTTGGTCAGTTTGATCATTGATTTTCATGGTAACTTCTTTAAAACTTTTTTTGAGAATATTACGTTTATTTATCCCTTCTACAAACTCTACATATGTTTCTTCTGTATTACCAGCTCTTTCTGTATATGTCCATGTTCTTGATTACCATTGAGTCTAAATATATTTTCCAGAAAGAGTTTTTATAAAAATTAGTACTGTAAGTAGACTTAATCTACCTTAATCACACTAATTATCTATATTCTCTAATTGTTAACAAACCAGAGTTATCAAAAGTTTGGTCCATTATGATATTTAATTTTTATAAAGTTGCCCCTTTTTTTCTTAGTAGTTAGTTAGAAGAAATCACAAAATTGAATAACTCGTTTAGAAAAACATTAATCAATTTTTATAATTGGTTTATTTTTGCTTTATACACACATTTATCATCTCGAAAATAACTTGGAATCATAACAAATTTTTCTCAATTTTTAAATTAGAATTTGAATCCTTAAAAGTTTGTTTTCTCCGATTCCCCGTTTGAAAAGCAGATCGATTTGTTTTGTAAATATTTGTATTTTATTTGCAGGTTCTATCAGCAATATCGACGGCGCGGAATATCACTGTAACAAGACGCAAGTGAGAAAAGTAATATCGGGCGTCGTTGGAGCGGCGTCGAGCGTCACATCTATACAGGTTGCCAACCTGCTTCGGCTGTTCAAAATACCACAGGTAAATCATAATATTTTCAACTTTTTCTCTCTTTCTTGGCACTGACACTTGTTTCTTGTCCGATTTAGTTTATTGTAAAAAAATAACGAAAATTGCTACTATTTTTTTTAATACAGTGTGTGTCAACTTTATGGAATGGGTAAATTAATTTAGAAACGGAATGGTGGATAGTTATTAAATTTGGTTTATAAGAGTTGTATAATATCATTATTATGGTATCTACACTCCCATCGGAGTGATTGCCGCCCTGTTTGGGCTATTCCAATTTGTCGCGGGGAATTAGTCCGCATTATCGTTTTTGTTTATAGGCGAGCAGCGATCACCCCGAAAATGACCAGGTACTGACCACGGAGAGGTGAATGGCCAATTTTAGACATACTCTATGTATTTGACGGTGCTGAAAACGAAAATGAGATGTATTTTGAATTTGATGTAGGGAAACATTGTCAAAATCTCAATTTTACAAAATAAAATCACGTTTTTTGCATTTACCTCGCTACAACTCTGTTCCATTTTAATTTTTTTTCTGAAATTTTTACAGTATATAGCTCTAACATGTTTTAAGAGAACGATACATGTTTCAAGCTTTAATTCTTATTCTGATAAAGGTTATGACTTTTTTAAAGGAAAAGGTGCGGATTTGTGCATTGCAAAGTTTAATCGCAAAAGTTGAGTGACGAAATTTAAAACTTAGCCTGTTAATCACGTTTATGTTAAAATAGAGAATACAAAGAAGTTTTATGGATAATTTTAGATCAAAATATTTTATAGAAAAAAAAAATAGTGCAATTTTTATTATCTGCATTAGAAATCCCTAATATAACGGTTATTTTTCGATATACAGACGAATGGCTGATTTTGGTCTTAGATTATGTTTTTGACGCTGCTAAAAACGAAAAGAAAATTTATTTTAAATTTTAGGTAAGGAAATATTGTCAAAATCGCAATTGTACCCTAAAAATAAAAAAAAGTGAAATCACGTTTTTTGCGTTTTACTCGCTACACCTATGGTTATAGAATAGAATAGAATAGAAATATGCTTTATTGTCATGAAAAATTGTACAATTTTATCGACAAAGTTTATAAAAATTCAAGAAAACAAAACAATAACAATCCAATTTACTAAAATTACATAAATCGTCAATATATTTACAATAATAACAATAATAATGAAGTTAAACAGAAGTAATCAATTGCAAAATTTAAGTAAATTGCAAATGCATAGTCTACCTAGTAATTAATAAGTTTAAAAGTTAAGCTGCTGCATATGACACTCAAATATAGACAAAAAAAAATGATAATAAAAATACTACTTGTGCAAAGGGTACTGTAGTTTCTTAGTTATTGATTAAGAAAATCTTCTACTGAATAATATGGTCTTTCAGATAGGTAGGCTTTTGTCAGTTTACGGAATTTGGGGAAAGATGCTGCAGATTTAAGTTGTAGAGGGAGATGGTTGTAAAGTTTTTTGCGGAATATAATATAGATTTCTTTACTAACTCAGAGGACGGGGTCGGCATATAGACGTCAAACGTAGAATTTCTCGTGAAGTAGTCATGATTAGGTCTTGGTGGAAAGACATGTAGATGTTTACGAATTAAACAAACAGTTTCTAAAATATACAAAGATGGAAGGGTTAAAATTCTGTGATCTATGAAGTAACTTCTGCAATGTGTTGTTCTTCTGAGGCCAAACAGATATCTAATTGCTCTTTTTTGTAATTTGAAAATAACATCGAATTGGGCAGCTGTACCAGAACCCCAAAAAGGAAGACCATATCGAAGATGTGACTCGAACAAAGAAAAATATGTTATTTTGGAAGATGCTAAATTGAGTTCATTCGAAACAGATGTTATAGCATAGCAAGCTGAGGATAGTTTCTTCCTTAACAAATCGATATGGTGGGACCATTTAAGGTTGCTGTCTAAAAAAATACCAAGAAATTTCACAGAATCAACGGTACTGATCTGGCTGTTATTAAGAGGTAAGTGTTGAAGGACTCCTTTATAAGACAATGCTACTGTTTTATCTACGTTAAACGAGAGTAAATTAGAGTCAGACCAGGTTTTTATTGTAAGTAGATCAGAAGTTATAGTAGCATGAAGAGTATACAGTATACAGTAGAAAAATTAGCGTTATTTTGGGGATTTATAACATCGATGTTAAAAGCTGCACCATTTGTTTTCTATAAAACATTTTGATCCAAAGCTTTTCATAAAACTTCTTTGTACTCATGTTTTAAAAATAATTTAATTTAAGATCTATATTTTAAATTTTGTCAGTCAAATTTTGCGATTAAACTTTGCAATTCACGAATCTGCACCTTGAACTTTAAAAGATTCATAACTTTTACTAGAATAAGACTTAAATCTTAAAGAAGAAACCATTGTCTTCAAAAACGTGGGCCATATATAGTGTACAAACTTTAGAGAAAAATATTAAAACGAACCAGAGTTGTAGCGAGCTAAACGCAAAAAACGTGATTTCATTTTTTTATTATTTTTAGGGTACAATTGCAATTTTGAAAATATTCCCCCACCTAAAATTTAAAGTAAATTTTATTTTCGTTTTCATCAGGGTCAAAAACATAATCTAAGGCCAAAATTAGCCATTCACCACCCATTGCCAGTATCTCGAAAAATAAGCGGTGTATTGGGGATTTCTAATGTCGACATTAAAAGTTGCACTATTTTTTTTCTATAAAACATTTTGAACCAAAACTTACCAGAAAACTTTTTTGTACACTCTATTTTAACATAAACATGATTAAGAAGCTAAATTTTAAACTCCATTACACAACTTTTGCGATTAAACTTTGCAAGGCACAAATCCGCACCCTTTCCTTAGAAAAATTCATAACTTTTATAAGAATAGAAGCCTGAAATAGGTCGTTGTCTTCAGAAATGTTGGTGCTATATACTGTAAAAATTTCAGCAAAAAATGTTAAAATGGAACAGATTTGTAGAGAGGTAAACGCAAAAAACATGATTTTATTTTTTTTTTATTTTTGGGGTAAAATTGCGATTTTGACAATGTTCCCCCTCATCAAATTCAAAATAAACCTCATTTTCGTTTTCAGCATCCTCTAAAATATAAATAAGGAATAAAATGAGCCATTCACCCCTCCGTGGTCAGTATCTCGAAATCTAAGCGCTTTTTTAAGGGTGGAGCGCTCGTGTATTACAATTAGTTGTGTGACATGGCATATTCTACAATATTATCATATTTATTATTCGTTTCTGTTTTTGATTATGCTTACCCATTGTTTAACTCTCCTTTTCTTAAGGTCCTCAACTATCTGGTTCTCGCATCTGGTTTTGGGTTTTCCTGATACTGGTCTCCATTTGATGATTTTCTTGATAAATATTTCTGGATTTCTCCTTTCTATATGTCCCATTCATTTGAGTCTCTGTGCCTTGATACATTTGATGATATCTTCTTGTTTTAAAGGTTCCTTTTCTTTGTAGTTCATCAGTTTTTTACCTAAATTGAGTGAGCCTGCTCCTGTCTGAATGATTTTTCTTTCTAGGACCCTCAATGTTTCATCATCTTTCTGTGTCAGGCACCATTATGTTATGTTATTACTGGTCTAATTGCTTTTCTAAGTTTTCAGTTTACTATTCTGAATAAGCTTCTTTTCTTTAAAGAAGTTTTTTTATTTCAAGTTAGTTCTATTTCTGGCAGTTATTTTTTCTACTATCTATGCTTCGCTTCTATCGTTAGTTCCACTAACTGAAACCCCAAGTATTTAAAGTATTCTACCTTTTCAAACTCTTTTGCTCCTTATAGTTCCTTCTGTTATCGGAGATTGTAACAACGAAATGCACCTTGTAGGAATAATGGAAAATAGAATTTGACAAGATGTTGATATGTCATATAAGGGGATGTAAACGTGTTACACAATTTGAAGAACATTGTCCTCGGTTGCTGAGTAACGGAAGAGATATGGGAGTGGTTCTTAACGGGGTGTTATTAATATTCTCTTATTAGCTTAGAAATAAAAAAATAGAAAAATCAAATAAGAATATCAAATAAAAAGAAATAAAATATTGGGCGCCACTGATTTCCTTATGGGAATCAAAAATATACAAAAATAGAAACGTAAAAGAAAAGATAGCTATACCAAAAATTAAACAAAAACCTAGTCAATACAAAATATATAAAATATTTATGGCGTGGCTTACCTTATCTATATATTTACTAATGCAAATCTTTGTTTTTCTTACGAAACAAGAGAATGAATGAACCAAACTTTTTTATTTAAACAAAATAAAATAAAATTAAAAAGATCTGTGATCTCTTGTAATCTTACATAAAAAAACATGTTTACCAAAAATAAAACGAAAAGTTTACAAAAAAAAAATACCTTATACTACTCCTGTAACTTCTCTTGGTTGGTTTTAAGTCCAAGGCACAGTTCACTTCACTAAAGCCACTTTACAAAGGAATAGATACATTAAGAGTACATCAATGGCGACTCCCATAGTTTATAGAAAAATTCAGCATTTACTTCTTAAAACAAATCGGCACTGCTCGAACAAAAATATTTAAGAACTCATTAGTCCTTTAGTATATTAAACGGGATCAAACAAAAATATAAAAGCAACTCCATGCTTTAACAATAAAGTTAGAAACTGCTAACACAAAAAAAAACTTGTAACTATCTTCTGATTAATTCCTGGATAAATTCTCACTGTATGTAAGAAAAATTTATACCAATAGTGGTATAAGAATACATATCGACATCCGCCTAACAATAGCGAAAATGCCGGAGTGCACGTTGTATGCCGGGCTGAGCTAAGCTACAAGCATTAGCCAGCCGGCCGAAGAAACTTAAATTCAACTACATCTTAATCTTCCACGGCTCAAACTAGACTTTTCTACAGCTCAAATGTAACTCAATTTTTCGATCTCTCACACTTAATACTCAGAAACTAAACGCCCCTTCCAAAATCATTCGATTTCCCCATCAATAATCCTCAACAACCAATTACAGACTTAACCCTTAACTACAGACATCCCAATATTAGCACGTAATTACAGATCCCCGGTATTTTTTACCGGCCATTATAAAATAGAGTCAAAATATAAAGTTAATAATAAAAAACAAAAAAATTTTGCATTATGAGTTTTTATGGAGTCTCTGGATATGGGAAAAATGGTAAAACGAGTGATTATAATAATATAATACAATATTTTTGAAGAATAATCTATTAACCAGAATTTTGGTAACATTTTTGGTCTATTGAATCAAACGGCCATAAATGCTATGAAAAAAAATTTAGACTTTTTTTTAACAAATAAACGTAACATAGAATCACAAAGGAAACATAAAATAGCATCCACAAAAATTTTTACATCCATGAGAAAAAATCGAGAAGGGGTAAAATTATCACAAAATTAAATGGCAATTCCATTTTTGCAAAGTGGCCTCAAAATTTTTATCGTCAAATTTAACCTTCATTGAAGGTCCAGGATGACTTCCACAGTCCATTTCTTTACTTTTTTCTTAAAAACTCCAAAAAATAATATAAACATTTCAGATTTACAAATATAGTACCCATATAAAAATACTTACTTAACACAGACATCCGGTAATTTTTACCGGTTAAGATTT
Source organism: Diabrotica virgifera virgifera (assembly GCF_917563875.1). Lineage (NCBI taxonomy): Eukaryota > Metazoa > Arthropoda > Insecta > Coleoptera > Chrysomelidae > Diabrotica > Diabrotica virgifera. Next base: position 11,794,598 of record NC_065451.1, on the reverse strand, counting down.
TTGATGTGTACTAGAAAAGAAAATATTGACAATACACACTACACGCTTTGACTAGCATTGTTATACAAACTACCCGAGAGGTACAGAGACACATGAACTTGTAAGTGGTGAGGTTACCATGAAATCCACATTTTGGGAATGCCCGCCGGTAAAAAATACCGGATCTCTGTAGTTAAGGGTTAAGGCACTGCCAAATAAGCTCTGGGTTAAACCCTCTGACACATACCAAAACTGCTCGTTAAATCACCAAAAGAATAAACAAAAGGGATCCCAACAGATACTACCAACCACTCTTCCCATGAAAAGCAGTGATTTAGCTGTCTTTACAACTAAGGCCCGTTCTCAGATGAGTCAGCAAAAAGGACACTTGCACTCTCATCTCTGAAACAATATTTTCCAGTTTCACAGTCGCCAAAACCATATTAGTTAAAGATTTATAGTTAAAGATCACTTTGGCGGTTTCAAATAACGTAAACACGTGGAGAAATAAAAATTTATCTATTCAAGGGAAACACAAGATCGATCTAATATTACGAGAAACGAAAAATAATCACAGATTACCTAATTCTACGCAATACACGGTACGATCTCTGAAATGGATTTTTGCATTCAGGGCAAGATACTGATTTTTCGTACCGTTACAAGATTGGCAATCATCACTGCTATTCGTACCTTATTAGCGGCTGCTCTAGAAAGATCTATTGAGCTGCAACTATGCCACTCTCTTAGGTTCCTCATCCAGGAAATTCTTCATCTTCCTATGGATCTTTTACCCTTAATTTTACCTCGCATTACGAGCCTTAATATCTCATATTTCGCACCTGGTAATGTGGCCTGAATATTCCAGCTTTCTTGTTTTGATGTTCTTTATGACCTCGCAATTATTTTGTAGCCTTCTTAACACGTCTGCACTTGTAACTAGTTGGCTTAATGATATTTTCAAAATCCTTCTATATATCAAATCCTTCTTTTATAATATAGTCCAGGAACCAAAGCTTTTCACCTCGCAATTTTTACAAAATGGATCAATTTGCTAGAAAATTTGAAAATAAATAGTGTATGGTCCATGAATCAAAATCTATATGATGCCGACAGGCGCTTTTACCATGGGGATGGTTGCCACCCCATCTCGAGGGTGGAAATTTTTTATTATATTTTGACCGAAGTTAATAAAAACATTCATTCTAAGCAAAAAATGTTTCTTGATAAAATTAGTAGTTTTTGATTTATTCGCTATCGAAAATGTTAGTTTTATATCTAAAAAATCCATGTTTTTCGATGGTATACTCATTTACCATTCACTAAATTTTTGCCGTAGAACAAATTTTTATCAAACCAAGTTCTTAAGAATTAAATTACCTACAATTTTATATTTAAACATTTTTTCGTATCTCTGACGCTAATCTTTCTATTCTGAAGAAAATGGCATTTTTTACCAAATTGCAACATTCTTTATTCGCTTTAAACTCCAGTTTTTTAAAAACTAATCATTCTAAGCCAGTCAGGCTTCTAGAATTTATTAAGAATACATAAATAAAGAAGAATAAATAAGGCCAATGACTAAAAACACCGCCAACTTACAATATTATGCTTCCAATTGGATTTCTCCTTTTTTTTTTTCAAAAACATATATTGATTTTTTAACCGTAATTTTTTATTTTTTATCTTAGAAAGTTCGTTAAAAAATAATTTTGTTAGTTTTTATGAGGTCTATAAGGCTATTAATATTAAATACTTTTAAAATCCTCAGTCACAAAAAGAGGTAGCATCGAAAGGGTTGGTAGGTTTTTGTATGATATTACAAGATTTAATTGTCAATAGCTCACTCAATTTTTGCCCAAAAAAAAAAATGTTTGCAAATCAAGTTCTTAGGAATTAAATTAGCTACAATTTCATATTTAAATATTTTGTCGTATCTCTGATGCTAATCTTTCTATTCTGAAGAAAACGGCATTTTTTACCAAACTACAAAAACGGGTTATTCGGTTTTAACTCCATTTTTTTAAAACTAATCATTCTAAACCGATCAAACTTCTAAAACCTGTTAACAATACATAAATCAAGAAAATAGAATCAGGTCAATGACAAATTTTAATTAGGGTGGTGATTAGGCGGTTGTTTACAATTTTTTTGCTGAAAAAATAGGGACTGACATTAATTTCATTATAAGTCACTTAATTTTTGTAGCTAGAAATTTTTTTTTATTTATGGAGATATATATTTTTAAATACATTAAATTAGTTTCAACAAGTTATCCTCGAAAAATGCATAGTTTTCCCGTCCTTTGACTTTGAAACTACAATATTTAGCATTTGACGAAGAAGAGCCAACATATAATGAAGTATAGCTCAATTACTATTGGTCTTAAAGAAAATAAAAAAAAACGGTTCTGTTTATTTTTTCAAAAGGTACATTTTTCTTAAGTAAAGTTGTTTTGATAAAACGAAAATTTTTTAGTTATTAGCAGAAAACTAATTAAAAACTTTGATTTTTTCGATATAAAACTAACACATTCGATAGCGAATAAATCGAAAACTATTAATTTTATCAAAAAAATGTATACAACGTTTTTTGCTTATAATGAATGTTTTTACCATTATAATGAATGTTTTTACCAACTCTTGCGGTCAAAATATAATAAAAATTGCCACCCCCGAGATGGGGTGGCAACCACCCTTATGGTAAAAGCGCCTTTTGGCACGATATAGATTTTGATCCTTGGACTATCCACTACTTATTCTCAAATTTTCAAGCAAATTGGTCCATTCTGTAAAAATTTTTTACAGAATGGATCGAGGGTTTGTCCTATTTTAAGCTTCATTACTTGGACTAATATGTTTAGCCTCTCTATCCTTATTTGCGTTGTTACTAAATCTTTGGTATTTTAATAGTATTATTATTAATATAAATAAACATGCACTAGTAATATCAAAATAAAAAAAATTACCAATAAATCCAAAACCTCTTAGAAACAGCTTAAATTACCAATTTCAGCGCCTTCGGGAGATACAGGTAACACAAAGACTAGAGGAAGAAATACATAGAAGGCTAGAGAATCCAGTCAAGCAGGAAATAGAAGAAGAATGGCAGACTATCGAGACAGCTATGGCGGAAGCAGCGGAAAAGTGTGTAGGAAAAGTGCATATGAAGACACGTCAAAACTGGTTCGATGAAGAGTGTGGGAGTGCTTTGGCAACACAATCAGGGCATAAGTACAAAGAGGTAAATGAAATACTCAAAATAAGGTAAAAAAACTATGTGGCTAGAAAAATAGAACTTAAAAAATTTGCAGAAAGAAGAAAATAGAACAGCTAAAAAAGCAAGACATAAGAAGCCTACATAAACAAAGAAGTAAATTAATCCTGGTAAGAAGTTAAGAAAGTTTACTTCTAGGAGTAAATACAGAAAAGGTAAAGATATGGACAGAAAACTTCGAACACCTGTTAAATACGGAACAAAAAAGGGGATTAAAGGAAAATAACAATTGTCAAGTAGATGAAGAGGGGACATACGAGGAACCAAGTCTGAATCACGTTAAAAAATAATAAAATCTAAAAAATAACACAGGGCAGAAGAAAGGAGTAACCCAGTTTTTAATTTTAAGTAAGCTTCTTTTTCTTTGTTTTTTGTTTCATTCCTTATAAATTAATTCATTCAATACATATTTTTTCATCATCCACTTCTTTTTAACAATATAAAATAATAAAAACTGTCAATTTTCACGTAGATTTAAGATCTACTACAAAATTCATATAAATTTTTTAAAGTACGGTCCTGACTATGGTACAATATACCACGTTTACGAGCCGTCCTAAAATAAATTATTTTTGAATGGTAAATTACCTTTCAAATATTGTTATTTCACCTGTGCATAAAAGTTCTAGTGCAACACAAGTGCCCACGAATATAGACAAACGTGAGTACTTGAAATTACATTATTATAAATAATAGAATCAGAAATATAACCTGCAAAATACTGATAAAACAAGATTGTGTCCAGAACGAAGACCAGTTTTCGAACTGGCGACAGGGCCGGACTTACGGCACCTTAAATTAAAATGACTTCAACCGATATCACTTTAAATAACACAACTTCATGCAACATGACTCAAACAAAAAAATCATCACCAATGTCATATTCCACTGCAGTAAATTCTTTTAAACACCCAACAAAAGACCAAGCTGTTGTCCTATCTAGTATGGAAGATACTAAAATACACGACTACATCATAGCAGTAGGATCGCTAGTAGGACCCCGTAACGTAATTTTCGCATCAAGAATTTCTAACAATCGAATTTGTATTTATCTTTCGTCACAAAGCATGGTCGATTCACTTCTCCACTCCTACAAATTTGTAAATATAAAAGAAACAGAGATAGAAATAAGAAGATTGATTACTCCAGCCGATAGACTCGTAGTATCTAATGTAGACCCTACAATTCCTAGCAGCATTATAGAAGCAGAACTACAAAAGATGGGTATCATTGCCGTATCTAAGATGACTATTTTAAGAGTAGGTATGCCGGAAACAGAGTACAGCCATGTCCTCAGTTTTAGACGGCAAATATTTATCAATCATCTAGAAAATGTGTCTATCCCTGATTCTTTTCTTATAACACATGATAACACCCTATATCGTCTGTTCCTTTCCATAGATGGATACAACTGCTCAAACTGTAAAACTATAGGCCACAAAGAAACTGAATGTCCTCATAGAACTGATCTGACCCCAATAAACCCTTCACTAGAAACTATCCAACCTAGAACAAAAGCTCAGGAATCAAATGAGCAAACAAATTTAACAATAGAAACTGACTCACCAGTAACACGTATAAACAACACAAACCAAAACCCTCCTCCCAGTACATCATCAGTCTCAGATAATTCTACCAAAATTCTAGCAGTAGAAACGTCTCCATCATCTATAAATGTTCCCAGTAAAACCAATCAAGTTAAAAGACAAATATCTTCCTCTCCAGACATTATTGACAATAATGCACAAATTAATACACAACCTTTTATGCCACCTACCTTAAACAAACCAAAGAAAAAATACAAAAAATCAGATAAAACCTCACGCGAAGAACTTACTCTTTCTCTGGAATCAATAAAAGATAAAATAGAGAATAGATCACCGGCATTTATTCTAAATTATAATGAAATCTGCGATTTTCTAGAAAATACATTATACTCTCAACACCCTGAATTAATCTCCAAAAATTATTCCAATGAACCTTCTGAACTAATCGATATTCTTAACTTCATCCACTGTTACATCCATAACTCAAAACTAAAAAATAACATCACCCGTTTAAAGAAGAAACTAAACCCCAATCAAGCATCTTCAATTGAAGAGTCCGACGAACCGCAATCCCAATCGGAAATCTAATGTCAGATTCTTTTATTCTGCAATGGAACCTTAATGGGTTTTACACCCATATTGAACAATTAAAACTGTTAATAAATGAACTATCTCCTAAAATAATCTGTCTTCAAGAGACCCATTTTAAAAATACCAATATAAACCTTCGAAACTATCAATGTTTTCTAAAAAACAGAAACGCTCACCATGCCAGTGACGGAGTAGCTATCTTTACTAGAACTGATATACAAGCTAAACCCATCGCAATAAATACTAGTCTTGAAGCTGTAGCTGTAGCAGTTACTTATCAAAAACACATTAACATTTGCAATATATATCTGCCTCATCCCAGCGACCTCGATTTACAAGAATTTAATAATCTTATAGATCAAATCCCAAATCCAAAAATCATTTTAGGTGATATGAATTGCCATCATCCGGCATGGGGAAGTCATAAAACTGACAAATTCGGCAACCTAATGAATCACTTCATTGAATCCTCAGATTTCATACTACTCAATACTGGTAAATCGACCCGATTTAATTCTTATAACGGCTTATTTTCCGCTATAGATTTAACATTATGTAGCCAATCATTATCAACTTATCTCGTATGGAATACTTTAGAATCACTACATGACAGTGATCATTTCCCCATTCATGTAACATTTAATAAATCTCAATCTCCTAAATTCCCAATATATCAATCTTGGAAATTAAAGAATGCAAACTGGAATTCCTATCAAATCGACATCCAAAAGAGAATTGAAAATTTCCAATTAAGCAGTGACATAAACTCTGACATTAGGTCCCTAAATAATATCATAACAGAAGCAGCCTTAACTAATATCGGTAAAACTAAACTTTGTAATAGGCAACCAGTACCTTGGTGGACCAGCGAAATCGCACTGGCTCTATCTATAACAAAACACGCGTTTAACAAACTTAAAAAGCAGAACACGGAAGAAAATTTACTCAATTTTAAAAAACTTAGAGCAAAAACGAGATATCTCATAAAAAAAAGCAAAAGAAATACATGGGAAAATTATGTCTCATCTATAAATTCATCAACCCCTTCAGCTGTCATTTGGTCTAAAATTCGTAAACTCAAAGGTTCCAACTCTTTTAGACAAATAAACACCTTAACTCTTGGTCAAACACTAATCACTTGTAACAAAACTATTGCAGAAACATTAGCTGATGTTTACCAACAAAATTCTAGCAATAATAATATACCTCAGGAAATGTTAACGCACAAGAAATCTCTAGAATCCTCTATTATCACCATAAACGATATCGATAATCCGTTAAATATCGCCATAACTCTTCAAGAATTGGAATTTGCTATTTCTGATTTAAAAAACACTTCGGCCGGACCAGACGACATACCACCAATATTTATAAAAAACTTACCATTTACAGCTAAACTAGTTTTACTAGATTTATTTAATATTTGTTTTCTAAAACATAAATTTCCTGAGCTTTGGTCCCAGGCAATAATAATTCCCATCATCAAGCCTAATAAACCTAAAGATAATCCATCTTCTTACCGCCCCATTTCTCTTACCTGTAGTATGTGTAAAATCTTGGAAAAAATTTTAAACTCACGTTTAATATGGCACTTGGAAAACAATAATCTCCTTTCCCCCTATCAAAGCGGCTTTCGAGGAGGCAGGTCGACGTCAGATAACCATGTTACTTTACAAAACTCAATTAATGAAGCCTTTGCTAATAACCAAAAACTGATTGCAATATTTTTTGATATTACCCAAGCTTTTGAAAGAACTTGGAGACACTGTATTTTGAAAAATCTAAGCGAAAACGGAGTTCAAGGTAACATACTTGCATTTGTACACAATTTTTTAAGTAATCGATCAATAGAAATTAGAATAAATGGCCTTAAAAGCTCAACAAGAACATTAGAAAATGGAATCCCTCAAGGTTCCATAATAAGTCCAACATTATTCTTAGTGGCTATCAATAGTGTTATTCATGAAATTAGAGCACCTATTAAAGCCAGTATCTATGCAGACGACATCGTCGTTTATACCAAATCAAACAATATAGAATCTGCAACTAAAATCTTACAAAATTTTATAACTCGGCTTGAAAATTGGACGTTAAAAACTGGGTTTAACTTCTCTACAGAAAAAACACAATATATAATTTTTAATAAAAACAGATCTCGGTTTTCTACTGACTTAACCTTAAATAATTTATCAATAAAACAATCAGAAGAAGTTAATTTTCTAGGCCTAACTTTTACCAGAACCTTAAATTGGAACTCACATATAAACAAACTACAACATTCCTGTCAATCTAGGTTAAATATACTCAAAATTCTGTCTAATAAAGTTTGGGGCGCAGATACTCAAATATTAATAAACTTATATAAATCACTCATAAGAAGTAAACTAGATTACGGCTGCATATGTTATAACACCGCAAGCAAAACTACTCTAAAAAAACTCAACAGCATTCAATCTACAGCTTTGAGACTGGCACTAGGTGCATTTAGAACTAGTCCCACTAGTAGCCTACAAGTTCTAGCTAAGGAGCCTCCTCTGACCATAAGACGACAACAATTATCACTAAACTACATTGCCAAAATTTCAATCCAAAAACAACATCCTCTTTTCTCTCAAATTTTCCAACCTGGCATCCTCTCTTTTAAAAAATCAACAAACTGTATACCTCTAATAGAAAGAATAAAAGCCACAAATTTCAACATGGATCAACTTAATTTATTGTTATATACAAATGCAGTCTCTCCTCCATGGACAACCCACCCTCTGACCATTGACCTAACACTAAGGAAGTACCCCAAATCAAACACAAACTTCTCAATAATTAAAAATCTTTTTGCAGAAATCATATCCTATTACCCCAATCACTTACACATATTTACAGACGCCTCTAAAACCCCTGATGGACATGCTGCTGCGTACTATTCTGATGAAAACTCCTACAGCACACAGTTACCTACAACGTGCAGTATACTCACAGGCGAGACCACAGCTATATTGAATGCCTTAACTTTTCTCAAATCGAGTAACACGATGAAGTGCGTCATCATTACAGATTCACTTAATGCTTTATTGAAATTAAAGCAAATTTATACAACAAATCCCATTATACAAGCAGTAAAAAATGAAATAGAAATATTACATTCGATGGGAAAAGACATAGCCTTCATTTGGGTGCCATCGCACACTGGAATCTGGGGAAATGAAAAAGCAGATCAACTAGCAACTACAAGCCGAATCAACTTAAAAGATACTACAAAAATTACAACGTATCCTTACAGTGATATGAAATATCTAATTAAAATTCACTGCAACAACACTTGGCAAAATTACTGGGAAAATTCTGAAAACAAATTAATCCCAATATGCCCACAGGTGAACAGCTGTATGAATAACCCCACTAGTAGACGAGAACAAGTGATCATCAACCGTTTAAGAATTGGTCATACAGCTGTAACGCACAAATTTCTTATCAGTAAAGATCCACCGCCAATTTGCAACAACTGCTCCACTTCATTAACAGTGAAACACTTCCTACTTGACTGCCCTTGTTTCCAAAATGAAAGAAGAATACATGGAATTCCAGACAACCTCAAATCCATCCTGACGGACAAAAATTTAAATGTATTGAATTATTTAAAGGACATAAAATTTTATTATATTATTTAATGTAATTCATATTAAAATATTGTGTTTGTAATCCCACTAATAACCCTGCGTGGTTGATGTGGTATAAGTGTTTTAAATAAAAAAAAAAAAAAATGTTTAAATTACTGACAAAATTAAATAAATCCTGCGATTATGTAAATCGCAGGAAAATTGATCGAATTTCAAACGGCTCTAAAACCGTCAAATATTTTAAATTCGTCATAATGGCTTTAAACTCACAATAAATCTGGATCGACTAGAGTTGAAATATTTCAGGAATTCGTTGTCGAACTTTTTAAAATATTAATGTATGTTTCGGGATCGACATCGACATCATTCATATATAACGAATAGGGACGTGCACGTGCATGTTGCAGACACATAGGGCTGTGACCAGATAGCCAAAGATAGTCGCAATATGTTGTTCAGGAATTTGCATTGAGCTGCATTGAAACCAATATAAAATTTATTCTACAAGGTGACTATCCACTGGGAGGGTTGACATGGAGGGGATATGACATGATAGTGCTTCTGATGGTGGCATTTTGTAAGGCTTCCCCCACTAATGATAAATTCAGTTCATAGTTCATGTAAAACTGCCTTTCCCACCTTGTTTATCTTTACTCAGATTTTTTAGTAGTAGAAACTGTCTTTCGGCATTTTTCCTAGACGAAAAGAGATTAGATACGTGACCGTTATCCTTTCTGCTTTCTTCTATATTCGTCGTCTCCGTGCTTATAAATTATTGTTAAAGCCGAAGATTCAGGATGTAACCAGAAAACAGTTTCTTTTGACGAAAAGTCTTAGATTTTAATAGTTATTTATGATATAAGTGTTAAAAGTACACGTTTAAGGCACACATGTGAAAGTTTGCAGAATGAGCGATAGCGAGTTCTGCAATTCACATGAGTGCCTTAAAAATGTACCTTTTAACACGCATATCATACAATATTTTTTCTACAAACGTAATTACAGGACAATATCTACAAAAACTTTTACTTGAACTTGACTGACATTCCATTTTTATATTTTTTTGACATTACATCAAAATTGTCTATACGGTTAATTTTCTTCACTATATTATTATTTTCTTACCTTAGTAATGAAATCCACCTCTTCTTTTTAACCAGATCCTTTGTAAACTCAAAGAATCTATATATGTCAGTGTTTACAATCTGGACAAAGCACATTAGCATCTTGATTATGCAAAATACAATGGTTCGCAAAAGTTCCTCACCTTTTCTTGGTGAATATCACTAAAAACATTATTTTATAGAAATTTAAGATCGATTAATTAAGAAATTGAACACAAATTTCAATTATATAGGAATTAAAAAGGCTTGAGATTGGGCAAATTCTTGCTTTTCAATCTTTATTCACAAAGTGATAATAACAATATCACAGTTGTTACGTCATACTTCGGCTGTCAACCTTAAAATCTCTTCGTATTTTTCTATTTCTAAGCTATATTTATATATTATATCAGATAGTTTCTACCATATAGAGCAGTGGTTCCCAACCTTTTTCCGATGATCGCCCCCTTAGACATGTTTCGTCAGTTATGAATACTACAATCGCCCCCCCTCTCAAATTAAATTGAAACAAATAAGTAATCAGTACAAATAGGCAGGGCGAAAATGGCGGGTTCGTTAGGAAAAATATTCCCACGAGATTTTTTTGCATAATCACTTTTGTGAAACATCCCAGAATAACGTTGAAGAAGTCGCCCACGTGAAAAGTGGTCCAAATTTTTTTTAACAATTTTTTTTAATCAAATTGCAAAAATCAATATTTTTGGCCAGGACAATTTTTTTTTAGGTTTTTTGGACCATTCTAGACAAAAAAGGGCTCTTATAATTCTTCTTTGAAGTTGATCTTTTTCGAGTTATAAGCAATTTAAAATTTGCAAAACGCGAAAATTTCCATTTTTAAGACTTAATAACTCGGTTAAAAATTATTATTATGGACTAAAACAAAGTTTAAAGCCCCCACTACATGATCCTGAAGAAATCTGTGTCATTAATTTATTACTATGCTGTTATTTTTAATTAATAACAATGAGCGGTTAGATCGTATTGACGCTGCTGTTAATGTGAGTGCGAGTAAGATGCACAATTGAACTGCCGAAATTACATCTCTCTCGCACTCAGCATTGACGGCCGCCTAACACGGGCATGGCGCTCATTATTATTATTTAAAAATAATAACTTAGTAATAAAATAATGACAAAAATTTCTTCAGGATCCTGTAAGGGGGGCTTTAAACTTTGATTTAGCCATTCTTTGACTTTCAGAATAATAACTTTTAACCTAGTTGTTAAGAGGAAACAGTAGCGATCAACAGGTAGCGAAAACGCGTTCCAAGATTGCGGCTGTAATTTTGAATATTTTTTCGAGATATTTGGCACGCGTATTTGTAATATAATAAAGAATGGCGCTACAGAGCCCAATTTGAAAAATATATTAATGTGTGTAAATTACTCTGTAATTATATACAATATTAAAAAAACGAGCCTGTACCGCCATTAAGAAGAACAAAAAAATACACTTTCTTCAAATAAACTTTTTCATCCGATGCCTAGATTTTGTGTCATTTTGGAACTACTAAATTTTTTTTATTTCATTAGTAGTTCCAAAATGACACAAAATCTAGGCATCGGATAAAAAAGTTTATTTGAAGAAAGTGTATTTTTTTGTTCTTCTTAATGGCGGTACAGGCTAGGTTTTTTAATATTGTATTTAATTACAGAGTAATTTCCACATATTAATATATTTTTCAAATTGGGCTCTGTACCGCCATTCTTTATTATATTACGAATACGTGTGCCAAATATCTCGAAAAAATATTCAAAATTACAGCCGCAATCTTGGAACGCGTTTTGGCTACCTGTTGATCGCTACTGTTTCACCTTAAGCCTTAAAAATCGCCATTTTTCGTTTTTTTTTCAATTTTAAATTACTTATAACTCGAAAACAATCAACTTTAGAGAAAAATTATAAAGAACTTTTTTGTCCAGAATAGTCCAAAAAAACTAAAAAAAAATTCTCCGGGCCGCCAAAAATATTGATTTTTACAATTTGATTAAAAAAAATTGTTAAAAAAAATTTGGACCACTTTTCACGTGGGTGACTTCTAGAACCTTATTCTGGGATGTCTCACGAATGTGATTATGGAAAAAAATCTTATGGGAATATTTTTTCCAACGAACCCGCCGTTCTCGTCTTGTCTAAAAAGGTACGTATCCGTATTTATTTATTTTTATATTTCGTAAAATGATAAAAAATGATTAATTATATGTAATGGCTTCCTTGGGCCTGGTGTCTCTAACATAATTTCTATATGTCTGGCTTAATGTTGGTTAATAGCAACCGCAAATCCCCTCTTTAAATTATGTCCAGCCTATTTTTTTGTTTGTTTTTCAATATGCATACAGAACTAAAACCTTTCTCCACTAAATATATTGTGGGGAATGCTGATAATCGTAACTTGATTGCATTCCACAAGATTGGATACCCTTCTTTTATCTGCGGTCAAAATCTTTCATAGCAACACTCCTGAAACAGACTTTCAATTTCAACATCATGTTTCAAATCAATCAAGCTTTCTTGAAGATAAGGACATGCCGTTGAAACTTCTACTTTCCAACTTTCCGACATGCACTTTCCGACTAGTCAAATCTTGGAATCGGGGCTGCAGATTTCTTTCAATATTTGAAGGTGGAGGCAATATGTTTGAAGATCCTCAGAATCACCACAACCACAAGAGGATTTCTTGTTGGGGAATTTGGTCAGATCTCTTCTCTGCATATTTTGTTCAAAAATAGATAGTTTGTCACTGAATACTCCGACTACTCCCTTCGCTTTGGCAATATTTATGTTCTTCCCTTGTAGTTGCAGGACAGTTAATTCTTCGCATAGTACAGTTAAAATAATTACACTATAACTATTACGCACGAGAAATTGAACGTTTTTTCTACTTTTAAGGACCAAAAAGCAAATTAATTAGCGAATCGAATTAAAAAATATTTTTCACATCAAATTTTAGTAGGGGAGGAAAGTATGCTAAATTTGCAGTTACTCGAGCGTTATGGAAAACTATTGGGTTGTGAAGAGTAGATCCCAAAACCAAAAAAAGTTGAGTTAAGTTTTTCATAAGTGGGGGACTTTCCATTTTTTAATTTAATTTTTCATTTCCAACAATCGTTATTCCGATTATAGCGCCATCTATCCATAATTCGAAAAAAATTCTCGAAAAAGAGTTACTTATTTTTACGTAAGAAATCCAAATCTCCAATAAAAATATGAGGGCTCCAATTTAATATTTTAACGTAACTTCCCACCCCACCTCCATGGGGAGTCGTGTTTGGTGTCATTCGATAGATTTTTCAAAAATATTGAATACCTGCATTTTTCAGCTTTTCGATCTGATGTTCATTTCGCGAAATATTGCGAGGTTCGTATTTAAAATCTTAAATTTAGACCCATGCCTCTCCGTATGTGGTATGATTCGATAGATTATTAAACAATATTGAACACGTATTTTTTAGTTTTCCGATCTGACGTTTATTTCGCGAAATATTCGCTTTTTCTTTGTGAAACTTTGTGACTCGCCCATTTCGTTAAACCCCACTCAAATCGTTAGATTTTTGAAATATACACTGTTTTGCATGTACTTAACTTACCTTATCTTAATCTGAAGATTTCGAGTTTTTCTAAGCGCCGGACTCCACTTGCGATTTTCTAGTCGCGCGATTGTTTTGTCGCGAAGATTGAATACATTGTTTCAAATACAAGTCAATCCACGATTATTTAGTCGCAAATGGATTGCCTTGTATTTGAAACAATGTGTTCAATATTCGCGACAAAATAATCGCGCGACTACAAATCGCAAGTGGAGTCCGGCGCTTAGGATAGATTTTTTTTTCAGACCCTTCGGCCCGGACCTTTTTCGAACCTTTTTCCTGAACGAACTCCCCTGTATGAAGAGCCAATATATTTATGGTAGAGGTATATTTACAGGGGACAGGGTTTTTCCCCTTGTGATTTTCTGACGGGCTCGAGTAACTGAAAAATCCCCGCTTGGGCTCCCCTACCATTTGAAACATTATTTGGTTGAAACATCTCAGTTTTTTGGTAAATATATATTTTAATTTGTCTGGATTCAATTATGGTTCTGTCGATATTTGAGAAGACTTAGTATTTACACAATGTCGCAAAACTGAATTTTGTTATAATCGGTTTAAATTTTCTAGTCCATTTGCGAGGCAACAATACCTATCAAATTAAATTGTGTCATGATTCATAGCCCTCTGTTACTAGACGAGATGCTTGTATTATTATTACCATATTACCTGCACGGGTATACATATTCATGTTTTATTATCCTATGGATATCCGATCGGAAGTATGGTATTTTTTTTTCAACTACCCATTTCTCGTTTCCCGGATTCTAAACGCCCTCTTATCTCCCCCTTTTCTCTATCGCCCCCCATATCGCCCCTTTCGCTCTGTCGCCCCCCTGAAAATCTTAAATCACCCACCGGGGGGCCATCGCCCCCCGGTTGGGAATCACTGATATAGAGTATTTATAGCAAATTTGTAATAATATATTGATACATTCGCACAAAATTAATAGTAAAATTTTAAATAACCTATTGTTTTTGTAAATTACACATAAAGCTTACACCTAAGATCATCCCTTGCGTCGACAGAGTGTACCACTTGATGTATAATCATAGTTAACGGTCCTAGCCCCAGCGGATAAGAGAACAAAATATAGCTGTGTTTACATAATATATTATCATATTAACTTTATGCGGGATATCTTAGTGTATCAGCTTGTTATCTCATTTATAAAAGCTCTTTCTCAGAATAATTACTAAGAGATTGGGACCTAAGCTAGATTTTCACGAACCCCTAATATAAGCCGGATTTAGGAGTGTCTTTGGAACGAATGACCACTTACAAGTAGTAAAGTCCTTAATAGAGAAAGTTGCAGAATACAACAAACCGTTGGTATTAATATTTATAGACTTTAAGAAAGTGTTTGACTCAGTCCAGTATAGCTCCAAGTTAAGAAATCTTACAGATTATAGTATTGATTACATTATGTATCTACACAACCCTTCTTCGGAATATATTATATACTAGCGTACCAGCTGCAGTGAGAATCTACCATGGTGGCACAAATACATTTCCCTTGTAGATTAGGTAAGCAGTAATATTTTGGAAAGAATTGAGCAAATTAAAGTGTAATGACGTGTAGTCAACGACATTTCTTACAAACGAAAGCAATCACTTTGAAGTAAGTGAAGTATTTCATTAATTTTAATACTCAAATTAGCCCAATAAATGACCATTTTGGAGTGTAATTTTCAGGGGCAACTCCGAATTGCATGAAAATTTGGATTTAGGTTCTACTTACCCTCCACTTCAAAGTTGAATTTGTGCCGTTGGTTGCTTTTACTTAGGGGGGTGACATTTACCCCTTCTCGGGGGGTGAAAAACGCGTGTTTAAAATAAGGCCGGAAATGGATAAATTGACTTATTTTAAGCACCTTTTGTTCCATAAATTTTTTACAAAAGTCAATACTTTTCGAGTTATTCTCGATTTAAAATGTTGATTTTTCGACAAAGCAACTACGTTTTCAGACAGTTTTCCCCAAATAACTCAAAAAGTAAATATTTTTCGAAAAAAATATTTTCAATAAAAGTGTAGCCTATAAAAAAACGAAAAAAACGGTGTACCAGTAAAGTATACAAATTGAGTAGAAACAAAGTTGTAGCTCATGAAAAATACGTTCTTATTAGTCTAATCCCAAATCGAATAATTCAACGCGAACTCACTGAAGAAAGAAGCGTTTTTCGGGAAAACCTTATTAAAATTTTTAAAGTATCGAAAAAAGCTTATTACTTGTTTTTTAAAAAACTTTACAGCATCAAAAATAAACGAGTTACACTGAAAAAAAGTTGGCCCCTTTTTTTGGTAAAAAAAAATCGTGAAAACCTCCTTCTATTTAGCACAATTAAATGAAATTAAGCGTTTGGCTTTACCATCTATTTTAACTATATGTGTATTGTTTATATGATCTGTAAGTTTGATTGGTTTGAAATGCTTATTTTTGAAAACATTTGGTTTTATAGTAAAAAAAATTTTTATAGAAATTTTTGAAAAATTTCATTTTTTCAAAATAACTTAAAAGTATTAGTGATAAGAAAAATCTTAAAGAGTAAAAAAATGTGGGTTTTGTTATTATAAATATGTTTGTTTCATTTTGTTTCTCCGTAAGACAAAAATTGGTTAAGATATGGCTGTTCAAAATTTACATCCACTCCTGATTAGTGACCCATTCAAGCTTTCTCAATTATAACCCTTTCAAAAATAAACACTTTAAACCGGTGAGACCGACAGATCATATAAAAAATAGACAGGTAAGTAAATTGTTTGTAAAGCGGTAGCGATTAATTTCATTTGGGGAGCTAAACACGGCGAGATTTTCATGAGTCTTTACAAAAAAAAAAAGAGGGCCAACTTTATTTTGAGCGTAACTCGCTTATTTTTAATGCTAAAACTTTTGTTAACAATTAAAACAAAGCTTTTTATAAACACTTTAAAAAAGTTTAAATGGATTTTTCCCGAAAAGTGCTTAATTTTTCGGTGATTTCACCTTGAAATATTCGATTTGGAATTAGAAGAATAAGAACGTATTTTTCATGAACTACAATTTTGTTTTTATTTGATTGATAGACTTTACTCATACACCACTTTTTTGGGTTTTTTATAAGATACACTTTTGCTAAGGATATGTTTTTCGATGTAATATTTACTTTTTGAGTTATTTGCCAAAAACCGTCTGAAAACGTAGTTTTTTTTGTCTAAAAATGAACATTTTCAATGGCAAATAACTCGAAAATATTAACTTACGTAAAAAACTCTATAGAACAAAAGTTGCTTAAAATCAGTCAATTTATCCATTTCCGTTCTTATCTTGAACGTATGTTTTTTCACCCCCGAGAAGGGGTGACTGTCACCCCCCAAATAAAAGCAACCAACGGCACAATTTCAACTTTGAAGTGGAGGATAAGTAGAACCTAAATCCAAATTTTCATGCAATTCGGAGTTGCCCCTGAAAATTACACGGTATCGCCGAATTTCCCGTTCATTTACTGGGCTAAATGAGAAAATTCTGAAGTTGAATCAGACCCAGTAAGCATGAGATTATTATGGAATCTTCTGGATATTTTTTAGAATATTCTTTAGAAAGTTTAAGCAAACACCTTGTACCGAGAGAAGATACCGACGCAGTGGCGTAGGTTCAGTTGATATATGAGTTTAGTTTTTTTCTGGATCAAATAGCCAAACAAGGTTTGGTTACTTTGCTGAAGGCTTCCTGGTTAGAATGTATGGTAACGAAAGTGTAAAACAATAGAGAGAAAATCACTCTGAACGGGGTTCGGACAAATAATCTCCGGACAAATAATCCCGGACAAAAAATCACCACAAATTATCTCTGGACAAAAAATTCCCTGACAAAAAATCCTTGGACAAATAATCCCCGGACAAAAAATCCCCACAAAAAATCCCGGACAAATAATCCCCACAAATTTATTCGGACAGAATATCCCCACAAAAAATCCCGGATAAAAAATCCCCAAGAAATATTTTGCTTCCGAATAGTTCTCTAAAAGTTTTCCCGAAATTTTTCCAAATTTCTAATTCTAATTCCATACTGAAAACCTCAAAATTTACATGACAAAAGAGTGTGAGTTTTTTCAAAAATCGTGGAAGATATGGCCTGTTCTCTTGACAGGAGCTTGATAACGCGCGTTTTTGGTCATTAAGACGCGCGTTGGCTTGTGAACGGTCTCAAGTAAAATGTATGTAGTTGTAATCGCGCATTATCAAAACGCGTGTTAAGCCCGTGTCATGAGAACGGGGCCTTAGCTCATTCCCCATAGCTTCCACGATTTTTGAAAAAACTCACACTCTTTTGTCATGTAAATTTTGAAGTTTTCAGCATGGAATTACAATTCGAAAATTGGTAAAATTTCGGGAAAATTTTAGAGAACTATTCGGAAGCAAATATTTCTTGGGGATTTTTTGTCCGGGATTTTTTTGGCGATATTTTGTCCAAAAAAATGTGTGGGGATTATTTGTCCGGGAGTTTTGTGGGGATTTTTCGTCCGGGGAATTTTTGTCTGGCGATTTTTTGGTTGGGGGATAATTTGTTTGGATTTTTTGTCCGGGATTATTTGTCAAGGGATTATTTGTCCTATCTTCCTCTGAACAATAGGACCCACCATTTCAAGATTACTGACAGATTTATCTGAAATAGTACAAGAAGGACCATTAAATACTACTCAAAGTTTGGTAGTAGGACTTTTTTCCTTCAAAACTTTGGACAAGTTAACGAATAACCTACTTCTTTAATTCCATTGGAAGGTGAGTTAGACCGATGACCCATATCGACTATCGAAATTAAAAATATCTGTCTTTAAGATTGCTTTGAAGCAGTATGCAGAGGGTGTAGCTCGCATGCAACTTGTAATACATTCGGACGAAGGACCAGAAAACTTGAAGAAACCACTTATAGTGTAATGAACTATATACAGTTGAGTCCGCGAGTGTTTACCCGTGCGTCATTAATACCTGAAGAGATAAAACACATACTTTTTATCTAGCATCATTCTCTTCCACGCATGAAACTCATGACAAACCAGCTGCCGTTTGTTATTAAGTAACAACACATGGTATTTTTATGAACCATCTAGACTCAGTGCATTAAATGAGATAGGTACAAAAGAAGACGATTCGGTATGTTTTCATATTTTAAGCACAATTTGTTTGACGTTTCTGCTTTGTTTACTTTTGTGGCTGTCAGTCAGTTGAATTTTTTGCGGGTTTGGTCGAATTTTTGCGTTTTGAAGTTTCTTTATATTACACAAACAGTTGTTTTCACAACTAATTTTATATCGGACTTTGAAATTTTAAGGTACGTAATTATATTTTGGCAATTAATATTTAAAACATACAAAGCTAACGTCATTCACACAGTAAAGAAATGATTGTGTTTAGATTTCCCTCAAAGTGAATAAAATAACAAAAATAAAATATGTTATTGAATTTTTTAATAAATTGTTTATTTATTTATAAATCAATAATAATAAAAAAAAATATAAAAAAATGAATAACCATTTTCAATGTCGTTGCAACACGAAACTACAGCCGCGCGATATTCTAGTCCAATCAGAGAGTGCCGCAAGCACCTCTACCGGTTTCGAAACTTATTAGTCTCTCATCAGGAGGCACATATGCTGCCCTCCCCGATCCAACCAAAGCAAACCCCGGCGTGCAGTCACGGATCGCAACGAACGAAATGGCATAGATGCCCTAGCGGCAACTGCTATCAAAAGTCTAAGTTTTCACTCTAATGGCATATAAAGCAACATAATGCTACTCTACACCCCACCAGAATGAAAACAATGGGAACCTTCTCTGGTTATACCTCCGAGGCTTCTACATCTCCGAGGCATCCGTATGGCTTGCAAATTGTAGAAGCCTCGGAGGTGTAACCAGAGAAGGTTCCCATTGTTTTCATTCTGGTGGGGTGTAGAGTAGCATTATGTTGCTTTATATGCCATTAGAGTGAAAACTTAGACTTTTGATAGCAGGTGCCGCTAGGGCATCTATGCCATTTCGTTCGTCGCGATCCGTGACTGCACGCTGGGGTTTGCTTTGGTTGGATCGGGGAGGGCAGCATATGTGCCTCCTGATGAGAGACTAATAAGTTTCGAAACCGGTAGAGGTGCTTGCGGCACTCTCTGATTGGACTAGGATATCGCGCGGCTGTAGTTTCGTATTGCAACGACATTGAAAATGGTTATTAATTTTTGATTTACTTTACTCTGTTTGGGAGTACAAAGGGAACTATTCTCGTTGGAACTTTACCGCGCTGAGCAGATGGGACGTGAATTATATATTGTAAAATTCCCTCATCTTCCTTAGTCTCGGCATCCGTATGGCTTGCAAATTGTAGAAGCCTCGGAGGTGTAACCAGAGAAGGTTCCCATTGTTTTCATTCTGGTGGGGTGTAGAGTAGCATTATGTTGCTTTATATGCCATTAGAGTGAAAACTTAGACTAATAATAAAAGAATTTATTAAGCTACTTCAAATGTAGCTGTAATTCTGCACAAAAATTTTGAAGCAAAATTTACAATTGACATTCTAAATATTTAATAACGTCAAATTTTATAATAAAACCCGTAATCGGAACAGTAGCCACTTTCTGTCAGTTGTTGTTGCGTGAAATAGATTTTCGACTTATTTCGTATGCTTTAAATGATGACGCTCGGGTAAAGACTCGCGGACTCAACTGTACCTAATATGCTGGTTAATAACTTTTCCTGAAGTGTAAAATAACGATACGTGGATTTCATCGCGCACCATTCCCCTTTGGGTTATTTTTATCTGTCTGGTTGTTGTTTTTTATTCTTCTTCGTCTTCTTGATGTGCTTATCCGTGACGGATGTTGGCGATCATCATGGCAATCTTAATCTTATCTGCAGCAGTGCGTAAAATCTGCACATGTGTTGTGTTAAACTAGGTTCTGAGATTCTTCTACCAAGAGTTCTTCTTCTTCCTGGACCTTTCTTTGCAAATATTTTTTCTTACAGAACGGCTTTTAGGTGCCATGTTTTTTATTAATGACATACTATTAATGGTATATTATTAATGACAAGGTGAAATAACTACCCTTTTTAAAGAAAAATAAATTACCAATATGGACTGTTGTGAAAATATAATTTATTCTCACTAAATGCCATTCTAAATTGGATTAATGTGTCCGTATAATTTATTTATTTCGCCAATTCGCCTGAAAAATAAATCTTTCTAATTTGTGTGAAATTGAAATCTGTGTGAACTATATAACCAAAACATGTGCCACAAAATGATTCATTCGTTTATATAAATAATTGTTTTTGTATAATATATTAAAATTAATTATAATAATTAATAATTATTTTGACAGCGCTAATTAATACATAACATATTGTGTAAATTGGTATAATTGACTCAAATTATTTATTTTTAATTAGGTATATCAAATACTCAATATGCTGTATGGACACAAAATTGAATTTGTTCTACAATACATTTTCGATGTATTTTATAGTCCTTGGGCCAACATATACAATTATTATTTATGACGACACCGTCGAAACTTTTTGTTACGTGTTATTTGGGTGCAGTCGGACAAATTTGGAGCTTGGCGCATTATGGTAGTGGGGCGTTTGTCAAGATGTCACGAAATTGTCAATTTTATGCAAGAAAAAAATATATACCACATTGGTCATTTTATTTTAATCAATGGTTTTGGTCACATAAACAGCGAAAACAATTTTGTCGGACAAAAATATTGGGCCATATGACGCGTCGGACACGCTAAATATGTCAAATTTTTGAAAATAATAAATTTATTACCACATGGCTAATTTTAACAGAATCTACCATAAAACTTTTTACAATAATATGGTATATAACCTTGTCAGACAATTTTCACGGGGCATATGCGCAGTCGGATGCGCCGAAGATGTCAATATCCTGGAATTTTTTATTTAATACCACAGATGTTATTTTTATTTTGAACTGTTTTTTACATGTGTAATGCATATTGGATCACTTGTCGGACAAAAATAATGGGTCCAAAATTTTCAAAAGATTTTCCGAAATTTTCCCTCTTATCGGATTTTTTTTGAAAATTCGAGAAAGAAAACTACAGAACGATGTTTGTCATTGTTCAAAAAGTATGCACACAAATTTTCATATCAAAATTTTTCCAAAATTTTCCTTTTTGTCGGAAAATTTTTTGGAAAATTTTTTGGAAAATTTTGGGAACAACTCTTCGCCACGCCCTTATAAATGTTGTACTTAGTGTGTGTACCAATTTTCAGCGAAATAGATTCAAAAGTAACCGAGAAAAACTGTTTTAAAATGTTTTTTGACAATGCTTCCTCTTAAAGCCTTCCATAACCTCAAAGAATTAAGTTTTCTGTTCGTTTGCCCCAACATTTTTGTCGAACAATTACACTTTTTGTTTAACCTTTAACTACCCGCGCATCAAGTTATAACATAACTACCCGCGTGGCGTACGTTGTACGCAACAAGAAAATACACTTAATACACTGTTTAATTTTTTTTGAAAAAATACACTTAGTTGTTTGTTATAAACCTTATTCGGCATCAGTGAATACTTGGAGTTCGTTTTCAGTAAGCCAATTGGGATTTATAACTGGAATCATGGAATAACTGGATTCCATGATAAATAAAATTACTAATAAAAAATTTTTTAAATGTGATTTTTTACATGAGAAAAAGTATTGTTTATAAAGAAAAATATATTTTTTGCCATAATGACTAAAAACAATTAAAATATGTACTTATATTACGACTTATAGTAATATAATCCTGGGGTATATTGTCCACCACCGGAAACAACAAATAATAAAATGTAAATTACGATCTTTCCAGAACGCCGATTATAACGAAACTAAAACCAAATTATAAAGCACATTCCAGTGATAGGTTAGAAAAATCAGCAAGGTCAAAAATTAAATTTTGAAATATATTTCCAGTAGAATTCTTATATCTGGCGTACAAAGTACGCGCGTGTAGTTAAAGATTAAGAATATAATTACAGTACAACCTGCCATAGCCGGACCTGTCATATCCTGACCTCCCCATATCCGGACGGTTCTGCCGTCCGCATCTTCCGAAATATACCGAGAAAGTCAGTCCTGCTGTTGGACAACGCACCCTCTCATCTCGACCCAAAAGAACTAAAAGATGGCAAAATAATGTATAATAGAATCTATGAAACCTGTCTATCGACGAAAGTTATTGACGGCGTTGATTACTGGAATGTATGAAGGAGAAAACGTTTCAGAGACTATAAAAGAAGTGGTCTTGATTGATATCCGGATTTTTTCTTATCCGGATCGGTCTGTCGCCACATTCATCCGGATATGGCAGGTTTTACTGTACTTGTAACCTACTACTTTTGTCGCAAAATTGGTTTTGAAGATAAAGGATGCACGAACCCAGCATAATTTAAAAGTATAGTTTACTAATAAAAATTAAATTTTTTGTCCGTCTGTCGATTTGCCCCAATATTTTTGTCGGACACTTAGATTTTTTGATTTAGAATATAATTACTTATAACCTCCTATTTTTGTCGGAAAAATGGTTGTAAGTAAAAAATTCCAGGAAATTGACATCTTCGGCGCATGCGACTGCGCATAAGCCCCGTAAAAATTGTCGACAAGGTTACCACATTATTGTAAAAACGTTTTATGGTAGATTCTGTTAAAATTAGCCATGTCGTAATAAAGGACATCGCACACATCTTATGGAAAATATAATGTCACTCAAATTCAATAACATTTATACGAATAGATTCGTTTTAAATTAGCGGTCAAATCTTATCATTGCGCCAACTCTATATTTTCAATAATAAGAGCAGAAATTGATATAAATAAATCTGAAATCAAATGGGTACGTGCATAAGTTAGAGAGAGAAAAAATATTTTATAACACCCAAATTGTCGCTACTCCATAAATCAGCGGATTAGTTTCACTAATCCGCTTAGGCCCAGCGGGGGTTTTAAGCTCTTTTGAATAGCACCCAGAGCAATAGTGATGGTAACTGACACTTTTACTGACTCAAAAAATGTGATTTCGATAAACTTTAATTGCAATTTGCGCCGTAATTATACGTAATTAAGAGTTGGCACAATGATAAGATTTGACCGTTACTTTAAAACGAATCTATTCGTATAAGTTTTATTGAATTTGAGTGACATTATATTTTTCATAAGATATGTACGATGTCCTTTATTATTTTTGTAAATTTGATATACTTAGCGTGTCCGACGCGTCATATGGCCGAATATTTTTGTCCGACAAAACGGTTTTCGTTGTTTATATGATAAAAACCATTGAATAAAATAAAATGACCAATGTGGTTATACATTTTTTCTTGCATACAATTGACAACTTCATGACAGCTTGAGGGACAAACGACCCACTACCATAATGCGCCAAGCTCCAAATTTGTCCGACTCCACCCAAATAACAAATACAAAAATTTTGAAAGTGCAGTCATAAATAATAATTTTATAGCCCAAGGACTATTAGGTTTAATTTTGAATAGTCCCCTTTTAAGTATTTTTTTTAATTTTTTCTGTTAAACCTTTATTCAAAAAGAATAGGTAGGTATTTAAAAAGACTTACGAAATGGTCTGTATAATAAACAATAGGAAAAACGTCGCAAAAACCATAGATAACGTTACAACAAAAACAAAGCATTAATAGTATTACTCAGTAATTTAGAGCCTATAGATACGTAGCCTCTAACAACATTTAGTCTAATGAAAATGACGGTTGGTGTTGTAATGAACTGATTCTCGTACGTAGTATCTTAAGTCTGTCTTAGCTAAGCTTTTTGCTCCTAAGAAATATGGCCTAAGAAATAGTGGAGGATTCGCGATCAACTTATGGGCATGGATATAGTGCTCAAGGTCCGGGTGTTTGTTCTCATATTGAAGAAAAATTAACAGGATTATATTCCTGTTAATTGGTAAATATACTCCTGGTAAATGGATAACATATTGTTGAGAACATAATGTTTCCAGTAGTGATCCAGGGATTCCCCAATAACAACTTTATCTTCCAACATAACAATTGTCTAGTGTCCGGTGAGTGGCCTTCCGTGGCCTTTTCAGAGTCCAGACTTTAACCACATCAAAAATGTGTGGATAAATTTGCCAAAGAAATTAAATGAAAGAATTCTTAGACCACGGACTACAATTTTGTACTATGGAAAGTAATTGGACATGCATGGGAAGAGCTTGTTGAATAGAACATGATGAGATTGGTGCTATCTATGAAACAATACAAGATTGGTTTCCACCAAATTTTACTTTTGTGTTACCATTTATCAGTATTTAATATAAAACAGATTTAAAATAAAATGATTTGGAAATAACTATGATCATGAATTTTTATGATAATTAAAGGAGACGCTTTTTCAAATTGAAATAAATAGTCAATAGAAGATTTTTTAAAATCCGGTACGAAGATGGCCAATAAAAATTGCAGAATGTGTTCAACAAAATTTAGACCAGGGCGCATCTGTAAAAATATTAGTACATTTGGACGTTGAGAGGTGACTCAAATTTTTTTGCAGAAATTGCTTGAAAATAAAACAAGTAATAATATTTGAGTTATCGTCCCTCTCAAAAAGGTCCGGAACATTGTTTAAATAATCAAAATGTCAAAAAATGAAGGAAAATTTCGATTTTTTTCTTGGTTTCTTGATTATAACTTTAAAAGTATTCATTTCCGAGAAAACTTGTACTAACATAAAAGTTGTTTAATTAAATCTCCAACAATATAGAGTTAGTTAAAAATTTAAAAAATAGTCACCCTTGTTGCAAAATAGCAATTATTGCGAAAAAACCATACAAAAACAAGTATTCGCATTTTACGTTTTTCAACCATTTATACTACACTTAGGACCTTCATATTTCATTCACAGAAACTTTATGATGCAGTAAAACAATACTGTAAATTTAATTAGGATTGGTTAAACAGATTTTGCAAAATAAATTTTGCAAGCCAGCTTTCGCAAAAAAAAATTCATTTTTTCAAAATGTTACAGGACTGAAAATAAAGCAGATAGCAAGTTTTTTAGCACGGCGTCAGGAATTTTTTTAAATAAACCTTAATTATTGTTGCTACGCGCAGGACAGCGGATAGTTTGCTCTGATTGGGCATTCCAATGACCTTTGATAATGATTGATACATTTTAATTTTTATTATATTTCGATATAAATAAATAAATTTGTTTATTGCAAAATAAGAACACATACTCTATCCTTTGAAATAACACTTTTTTTAGCAAAAACTTTCTTTGTTCATATATTTTAACTTAGAGAATAAAAGTTTATTATTTTTAAACATATGCAATTGTTTAAACAATATTTCACAAACGATAATAAAACTAGTTTGATTTTTGTGGAATTAAAATATTAAAATACAACAAAATATAGAGTAAGAAAATAATATATTAGATAAAGATTGGAAGAACTTTTGGTGGAAATCAACTTGTGTGAATTTTACACCGCTGTCTTGCGTGTAGCACCAAAAATTAAGGTTTATTTAAAAAATTTCCTGACTCCGTAGTAATTAATCGATTTTAATTTTGCAAATTGCAAAGGAAAGGTACAGTACACTTCTATAAGCAAAAAAAAAATCAACTTGCTATCTGCTTTATTTTCAGTCCTGTAACATTTTAAAAAAATGAATTTTTTTTGCGAAAGCTGGATTGCAAAATTTATTTTGCAAAATTTATTAAACCGATCTTAATTAAATTTACAGTGCTGTTTTAGCATATCATAAAGTTTTTCTGGGTAGAACATGAAGGTCGTAAGTGTAGCATAACTGGTTGAAAAACGTAAAATGCGAATACTTGTTTTTGTATGTTTTTTTTTCGCAATTATTGCTATTTTGCAACAAGGGTGACTATTTTTTAAATTTTTAACCAATTCTATATTGTAGGATATTTAATTACGCAACTTTTATGTCAGTACAACTTTTCTCAGAAATGAATAATTTTAAAGTTAAAATCAAAAAACCAATAAAAAAATCGAATTTTTCTTTTCATATTTTGACATTTTGATTATTTAAACAATGTTCCGGACCATTTTGAGTGGGAGCATAACTTAAATGTTATCATTTGAGCTATTTTAAAGCAACTTCTGCAAAAAAATTTGAGTCACCTCTCAACGTCCATCTCAAAACAGATCCGCCCTGGACTAAATGTAGGAAGATGAATAATAAATTAGGTTGGAGATCTTACCACCATTTAGAGTATTAATCATCAAATCATCAAATTTACAATTTGAGTGACCACCCATTAACAACACAATAAATAAAATGAAACTTTATCCCACAATAAAATGTGGAAATAAAAGAACACAAATGTTGACATACATGTGATTTCGACTAACGTTGTTACTATTACTAAAATGGGCGACTACGAACTCATCCACGCTACCTAGATTTTAATGGGTTCAGTTTTATAGTAGGATGGCTTTATAGTAGTAAGTTTATTTATAAATCTACATTAAATTATATACAATAACAAAAACTACAATTAAACAATAACAATGCTTAATTCTAATCTCTGATTAAAATAAGTAAGAGTGAACACTATATTTTAAATTTTAAAAGTTAGCTGCATAATAATTGAAAACTGACTTAATGAAGTCGAATTTAGTAATGTTTTGATTAACGTAATATTCATTTAGCCTATTTTCAATAAAATCGACTTTTCTTTTTGCCGTTTTATTAAGTGATTTTTTCGAATCTATGTGCAGTTCTAATTTTCGCATATACTTCTGCTTGAAAATTTAACAAAATGTGTGTAAATTTAAATATGTCAGGATGTGATTTATAAAAACTTTCGTTAAATTTCGAGTGAAATGATTCACATGCGTTTGTAGTAAATATAATAGATGATGAATTTGAAGTCCACATGTAAGGTGGAAATGTTGAATCTTCCGTTAAATAATTATCAACTAGGTAATCACAAATTTGCCAAACTCTGTCATCTTCTGGCATAACATTAAAAAGTTCATTAGAAAAAAAGTCACCAACATCACTTGGATCTAAATAAGGGATTCCGAAAAACAATTTTTTAATATTTTCCAATAACAGTTTGATTTTCATAGGACAAACCTAAATTTTGAATTTTTCGGTACCAATTTTGCCTTAAATGAAATTTTCAACAAAAAATAATAATGTCGGGCCACACTAACTTTGAATTTTGAATTGCTATTTCAAAATCAAAAATTATTCGCTTCGGTTTGAAATTTAAATTCAAATATGTACATATTGCTATTTATGTATCAAAAGTACTTTTGTACGATTGCTGTGATTTATTTGGTAACAAACAAAATACTAGAGGAACATTAAAACCATTTTTGTAGCCATGTAGAGTAAACATCTGACAAAAATATTTAGAACAGTATTGAAAAGTTCCATCTACATACAAAGAATCTACATTACACAAAAAGTAAATATTTGTGAAACAACTAAAAATTGCGGAATTATTTTTCGTAGATAATAAAAAGTTTTCACCTGTATTTGTTCTTAAATTTAAGTTCACTAACACTTGTAGAACTTCTTCCTGTGACTTGGGCAATGGTGGTGTGGATTTTCGTCTTGCAGTATGTATATTTCTTCTAACGCAAGAAATGTCTTTCGTCGTCAGCGGTAAATTGCTGAAATTTTCCTTCCTCAATTCCTTGTGGACAATCTTTAATGTCTTTCACATATATCTTCTACAGCTTTTCTCTTTGTAGAATTACTAAAAATTTGCCGGTCAACGTGGATATCTGGAGCATGATTATGCTCCTCCGATGCTTTTTAAACAATAACGCAATTTTCATCACCTTCCTTTATGTACACTTTTTGTTGACACCTTTTTTGATACATTGCCATCTAACTTTTCCATTTTTGGAGACACGGGCCTTTGAATATTTATATTCATTAATTATTAATAAAAGTTCTCCCCTTTGACTAAACGTAGTCGTTGGATTCGCCATTTAAAAGTTAAACACTAACAGCCTTATTAATAAAAATTGCTTAGTTCGACGTTAGTCTCGGACTACTTAATCCGAGATTAAACGAGTACTAACTTCATTTTAAGATTGTCACTAATAAACACCGACTAAGCTCGGACTAACTAAACCATCCTTAGTCCTAGTTACAACAAATGTATGTTGGCAACCCTTGCGAAAAAGAAGAGAAATGGAGAGAATTTTGCGAAAAAGAAGAAAATGTAGAGGATTTAACCTCTCTTTCCTCTAAGCCGAACAGCTGTTCGGTGCCATTTCTGCATAAATATTAGTTAATTTTTGTTGGACTTCGTTCTGAGAAGGTGCTACCTGGTGTCTGGTGTTTTATATTTTATATTATTGTATTATTGTTTTATGTTTCATGTTAACTGCTGTACCTTTTGAAAATCGGTATTTGACTTTAAATTTATGTACCTTCTAATTCCTCTAAACTAAAGATTTTTTTATAATTTTGTATATTTTGATGTGACTCACAAAAGGAATATCGTTCCGCTGATTTCTATCCTCATTTAATTCGTCTATTAATTATCTTAAATCATTAATAAAATCATTTCTCTCCATTATCAATAATAACATAATAATGTTATTATAATATATTATAATACATTATAAAAGCAAGCAAAAGCAAATAATGTATTTAGCAAGTTTGTAAGGTTATGAATACAAAACGTCAAGTTAGTCTCGGTTTAAACCTGCTATTATTTCGGATTAAATTTTAGTCCGAGACTAGAGAGGGTTTAGCTTAGTCCATCGTTAGTCGCTGTTTATTAATAGGGATATTGAATGGTATTGACTTAGTCCTCGGACTAAAGTTAGTCGGGCGTCAGTCCGTGTTTGATATTAATAAGGCTGTAACGGACAAAACCGGAAACTATACCGTTATACTTTCAACTGAAGTGAATAACTAAAAATATTTATATTCCTACTTTCAACTATAATCAAATTTGGAATTTCCGGTCATTAAAACTTAATCCCAAACTTTCTCGGAGATGGGGCAGCAGGTACTCGGGATTAATGGGCCCAGATAGTTCGTGGGGCAGTTAGATAACGCCGACTAAAATAAGCTCTGGTAAAGCTTTTTGTAAAGGTCTTATAGTTTAATTGCCTATTCGCTGTGCAATTCACACTAGTCTGCGAAACACAATAAGTTTATAGGTTTAAAGTTTACACTAGAAGATAAACCAATGATGTTCATAGAACTAAGACGAGACACACAATAACTATATAAAATAAGCAAGACTAGTAGCTCTAAATTAATAAATGCAACGTCCAGATTGGACGAATTCTAACTTGATACTTATTAACACAAATACGCGACAGTTTTTTACTTTCAACTAATAAAAACAGCGTCAAGCTACGCTGGACTGCAAATTGATAGTAACTGCTTAAGCAACTTCGAAATTTCTATTAATTAGGTAAAACCACCTTTTGAATGTTTTCTACCAGGGATTTCCTGAGTACAATTTACTCAATAGGTTTTTTGAAGGTACAAATAGTGCTATTTGTGTATTATTTTTTATTAGTACTATTGGTCTCAGGTGGGTGAATACAATTGTTAATTTTATTTATGTAACATTTCCATAAATTTATAAAACAAACATTATTATAAACGATATTTATCTTATCCATTAACCGAATATTTTACGCTAACAATATCAATAAGTATATTAACCCATCGCAATAGACGATAATTATTGTATGTATAATTCATATTATAATTGGAGTCATTCAATATGCCGCGTTAAAATAAACCCATTCGATATTGTAAATAAATACTTCAATTTAGTTGTATATTGTGTTTCGGAATAATAATTTGAAAATAAATATTGATTGTAACTTAATGACTTCGGGATGCATTTTCAGTAAATTATGTAATAGAATAAAAACAGAATTGAAACAGTAACAATTTGAATATGAATTTTAGTTGGAAATGGACGCATTATTAAAGGAAGATCTATTTGTTATTCACCGTTTAGATTATTTCGTTCTTTTTTTCAGGAATTTTAGGCCTGGATCCTGCGTATCAAAAAAAAGAATGAGTGTGTACTTTGTAAGCACGTAAGAAGTTATGTATACTTCTATTATACGATTCCAACGAAATTAATATAATATCTACTTTAAACAGTTTACTTATATTTTATTTAAATATTAAACCAATTTTAATACTTACTAATTTCCAAACATTTTTATTAAAACAATACCAAAAATTAAAAAAATAAAAGAATAAAACACACACAAACATATTGAAAAATGCACCAAAGAAATGATTCCTGAACAATAATTGTTGCCAAAAATTTTAACTAAATACGCATTTTCTGAAAAAAATTATATAACAAATATATTCACAATCATAAAATGTATAAAAAAATAAAATAAAAAAATAAAAACTTGCATTGGGATTCGAACCCGCCTGCTTAGACTTGAAAACCACTTACACACACCCGTCACCCGACTTGACCACTTACACGTACTTGGCATGTGGGAAGATGGGCTAACTGAACGTTTTACTGGTTGACAGGTCTGAATTTAATCAAATTAGTTTGATTTTTGTTTGTGTGTGTTCAAAAAGGGAATTAAAATATTAGAATACAACAAAACATAGAGTTAGAAAACAATAGGTATATTATATGAAAAGTGGTAGAAATTTTGTTGATAATCAAATTATATAAATCAAAACATTACCTACGAGTAGGTATACATTTTCCAAATAGGTAAGTTCCTATGTAATTTTTATTACAATACTGAAACATTTACAATTAAATACGTACCTGTTGCTTTTAAAATCTATTTAAAAAATTACTACAATTATAAACTTGCTTTTGTCTGTGTCCTCACAACAATAAAATCTAATATACAATATTTGTTTATCATAACCTCAATATTGAACAATTATTATTGTCATGTCATTTGGACACCCAATCAGAGCAAAGGTATAATGCGTCTGCGCCGGAGATCAAAGTTTTTGATGAATTCGCGCATATTAAATTTCACTCCCATCGCGCCTAAAGAAGTATAACTTCAAAAAAGTTTATTAATAGCAAGCTGAAAATTTGTTAATAGCTTAACGGTGTCTAGTCGGAGAAACATGGATGTACGGGAACACTGAAACAGGGAAAGTTTTAGTTTTAGAACAAGTTTCGAACATCAGACTACGAAAGCGTCACATGTATTTTGTCGGACAGAACTTATAATTGATTTGTTACCCTTTCATTAAACTCTCATGCAAAAATCAGACTACTATTTATCACCAACATAATTCCTGTCATTTGACATGTTCTACGGGTCGGACTTAAACATATTTGTCGGACAAACATTTTTTCGTATATTATATAAAGTTTTCTATTGAATAAACTTAAAGACAACCTGCTAGTTTTCACAATCATAAACTTGTTAGAATGACACGTTTCACAATTAAAATCACGTTCCACAATTAAAACTTCCCCAGTTTCAGTGTTCCCATACATCAAAATTTGTCCGACTAGACACAACTAAGCTATTAACAAATTTTTTACTTGCTATTAATCAACTTTTTTTTGGTACGCGGGATCCAGGCCTAAAAAACATTTATTTCCTATTTTGGTATTAATTTCGATGGAATAAAAACCAACCAAAAAAAATATAGAACTTAATTACAAAATAATTGTATTTTATTGTTTCGTTTTAAAACAATATTCTCTAAAAATCAGTTAACTTTTAATTATTTCAAGGCTAAAACAACCCTGTTTTCTTTATATTTGAATTTTAAATTTTATAACTGTTCTCTTATCAAAACTCTCTAGCTAAAACTCCTTACTTCGTTCTCCAACCATCCATCCAATGTCACTACAGTCCAAACCTGACTTCAGCAAGTCTCTCCAATCATCTCGATGTACTTTTGTTCTTTTCCATGAACGCGTTTTTAGGTTTTTGGCCTTCTCATATCTTTTTTGGTCTTCCAACGGGTCTTTGTTCATGCATTCTTGCATTTAGCAAATTTTTGGGAATTCTATTCTCATGCATGTTGACCACATGCCGTGCCCACCGTAATCGCTGCAGCCCGTACTAAATTTACAATCAAGATGCAGTAGAAATAAACAAACCAAGACACGTTAAATGCTACTAAGAGCACTCCCGAATCATAATTTACAATGTATAAACTTTGGAAATCATGATTTGGGATTTAAAATGTATTGTGATTCTCTTTACCTTATCCTTATGCAGGGTTGGCTTCCCTGATTTCATTTCTCCATACAATTCTATCTTGGGTCATATCAATATTAATCCCCTTTACCAACATATCCTGCCTAATCGTCTCTCCCCACGTTTTCTTTGGTCTTTCTCTCCTACTTCTTCTAGGAATCTGCACTTCAGCAATTCTTCGTATTGGATGACTTAGGTCTCGACGTTGAACATGACCAAACTATCTCAACCTATGCTCTCTCATTTTGGCATCAACTGTTGCCAGACCTAGACTACCCTAATATACTCATTTTTAATTTTATCCTTTTTTGTTACTCCACTCATCCATCTAAGCATTCTCATTTCCGCCACATGCATTCGTTGTTCCTCTTTCTTTTTCACTCCCCAACATTCAATTCCGTACATCATAGCCGGTCTTATGGCTGTTTTATAGAATTTTCCCTTCAACTTCATTGGAATTTTCCTGTCACACAGCACACCACTCGCTTCCTTCCACTTCATTCATCCAGCCCTAATTCTACTGCATGCATTTCCATCTATTTCTCCATTACTCTGTAATACCGATCCCAGATACTTAAAGCTATTGCTTTTTACAATCAGTTCGCCATCCAAAGATACCATTTTATTTGTAGTAACTCCATCTTTAATGAACACTGCAAAAACTCTGTCTTTGTCCTAGTAAGTTTTAAACCTTTTTCCTCCAGAGCTTGTCTCCACTATTCCAGTTTTTGTTCTAAGTCTCTTTCACTATTTCCTACTAACACGATATCATCAGCATACATTAAGCACCATGGAATGTTACCCTGTAGTTTCGTTGTTTTCTGGTTCAAAACTAATGAGAATAAATACGGACTAAGCACCGAGCCTTGGTGCAATCCTCTTTTCACATGAAATTTATCAGTCTCTCCCACACCTGTCCTAACACTAGTCGTTACTCCCTCATAATATATATCCCTCACAATCTTTACATATTCACTAGGAACTCCTTTCTTATTGAGTGCCCACCAGAGAATCTTTCGAAGAACTCTATCATATGCTTTCTCAAGATCAATGAATACCATATGAGCGTTTGTTTCTTTACTCATGTATTTTCCATCAACTGCCTTATAATGAAAGTTGCAACTGTTGTTGATCTGCCCTGCATAAAGCCAAATTGATTCTCGGATATTTTGATCCCTTTAGGTATCCGTCTACAAATTACTCTTTCCCATATTTTCATGGTGTGGCTAAGCAGTTTTATGGCCCTGTAGTTTGTACATTGTTGTATGTATCCCTTGTTTTTGTAGACAGGTACAAATATACTGCTTCTCCATTCGTCTGGCATTTGTCCAACTTCCATAATTCTATTAAATAAACCTGCTAGGCACCTTGTTCCTGTCTCTCCCAATGCTCTCAATAGTTCCCCAGGAATATCATCTGGTCCTACTGCTTTTCCTTTCTTTATTTTTTGAAGCGCTTGAGCCACTTCCTCGTTTGTTATTTTGGTGACCATTGCTGCTACTGTCTCCGTTGACTCTACAGGCTGTCTGTCAAATTCTTCATTTAATAAGTTGTCAAATTACTTTCTCCATCTCTTTTTGACATCCTTTTCGTGAACTAGTATTTTATTATTTTCATCTCGGATACATCTAATCTGATTAGATAATTTAGATGTATTCGAGATGGGATTTAAAATGTATATATGTTACAGTTCAAGTTGATTATCCAGTTGGAGTTGACTCCAACTAGTTGGAGTCAACTCTAACGGCTGGTTTCAGTAAACGTTGATTATAAATATAAAATGAAGATTTATATTCAACATTTACTAGTAAAAGTAGACTCCAACTAGGAAAAGTATACTCTTCCCAATGCCATTTAGTAAAAGTTGATTCTGATTTACACAAACAGCCGATTCTAGAAATTAAATGTTACTGAATATGTTCAAATTAGTCTAGGCTGTATCGTCGCCCCCGTTAGGTAAATTACTCCGATTCGAATTTTTTCCACAAACTTACTCAAAAAGAGGTCCTTATAACAAATCTACTGGGTGCCAGGCAGTACCTTGATCGATAAATTTTTTTAAACATTTTTTTTTAGACAAATTCACAAAAATAATTTTTTTACTTCGAACAATTTTTTTTTATCATTTGTGTTATTCTGAGCATTTTGTGATTTTTCTCTAAAATTGATAGTTGTCGAGTTATACGCGATTTAAAATTTGAAAAATGCGAAGCTTAATAACTCGATTAAAATCCATTATTATGAAAGTCAGAAAGTGACCCAATTAAAGTTTATATATAGCCCCCTCTACAAGATCCAGCAGAAATTTTTGTCACTATTTTATTACTAAGCTTTATCTTTAATTATTAACAATGAGCGCTAAGTGCGTATTAGGCGGCCGTCAATGGTGAGTGCTAAAGAGATGCACCATTCCAGCCGTCCAATGGTGAATCTCACTCACACTCACATTGACGGCCGCCTCAATACACGGTTAGCGCTCATTGTTGATAGTTAAAAATAATATCTTACTAATGAAATAATGACAAAAATTTCTTCAGGATCTTATAGAGGTAGTTTTAATCTTTGATTTTTTTTAGTTTCTGACTTTCATAATATATAATATCGTATGGCATTTTTGCCTTTCGGACAGTTCCGGCGCCAATTACATATTTAACCCTGCTTCAAGTAACTAGTGTCGATGTACACTAGCCCAGGGGGACCGACTGCTTAACGTGCTCTCCGAGGCACGGTGAGACGGCTCGTGTCATTATTGATAATGAAAATGGTTTGTCTTTAGTAGGGCTCGAACCCACGTGCATTGGCGTATGAGGCCAGCGATTATGCCGTTACTCCACGGCCGCTCGCTCGACTTTCACAATAATTATCTTTAACCGAGTTATTAAACCTTGAAAATGGTTATTTTGGCGTTTTTCAAATCTTAAGTCGCTAATAACTCGACAACAGTCAATTGTAGAGAAAAAGAGACCCAACGGATCTAAAAAAAAAATTGTACGAAGTGAAAAAATTATGTATTTTTGCGAATTTGTTTAAAATCATTGTTTATCGCCAAACTTCACTAAAATCAGTCATTATTGTACTCATTTGCCCTCATTTTCGGCAGTAAAGTAACACTTTGTTGTATTGAAAGAAGAATGTTACTTTACCTGCCGCGATAATTAATCAAATTAACCGAGATTGAATGTAAGTGGTCAATGGCAGCAATCGATTATTTATTTAAGTGAAATTAAAATTTATTTACTTTAATTATTAAAAATATTGTACAAAATTTATCTTATTATTAATAAAATTTATGTCAAAAGGTAAAATTCTATAGTGTTTCGCAATTATATTCATACAAAATAAACCAAAACTTTACAGATTTAGTAATTAGGTAGGTATACAATATTGATAACTATCGATTAAACATCAAAACCGGCCATCATGCCAAAGGCATCTCATCTGTCATTACTGTCATACGAATTTTTTATTTCGTCCAAAATTAAAAAAAATTCCTCAAAGTTGTAAGTGTTAATGTTTTTTATGATTGACGATATAATTTTACCACCTCAATACTCTTTATCGAACGCGTCTGTTCCTCTGCTCGTAATATCAGACCCGTTCGATAAAGAGTCACTTTACTGACTGTCTTTACTGAAATTGGTTAAACAATTTTTCGACCGCATTACCGCGTGACACCCTGTGTATTTGTTATAAGGATTGTTATACGGATGTATTTCTTTGAGTAAGTTTGTGCAAAAAATCGAATCAGAATAATTTACCTAACGGGGGCGACGTTACAGACTATACTAATAAGTAGTTGAAACGGTCAAAACAAAGAAACGCACACTCATCAAAAATGCACTTGAGATTCTCGTATAATCAACATTTACTGAATCGATCCAGGAAGAGTCAACTCCAACTAGTAAAAGTTGATTTAAATTTTTAAAATCAACTTTTACTGCTCGTTTTAGTTGGAGTCGACTCCAACTAGTTGGAGTCAACTCTGACTGAGAATCAACTTGAACTGTAACATATACATTGTAAATTATGATTCGGGAGTGTTCCTAGTGGCATTTAACGTGTCTTGGTTTGTTTATTTCTACTGCATCTTGATTGTAAATTTATAATAGTGTATTGTACTAGTGTTGGTTCGCTACATTGTTCGTATATTTCTTTATTATATCTAATTCGCCAGCCTTGTTTTGTTCTGTTTACAATAAATCAAAGTCAAATGCCAGAACAATCATTCCTATCACTTTTGGCTGTCAAAATATTCATTCTCCACACGTGTTTCGAAGTTTTATCTCCCATTAGGGAGACTTGTAAGAATTATATTATTGAAGAATATGTCATAAATAGACTTTAAATATACTTGTAAAGCTCTCGGAAATTGGTCACTTGGGGCAGAGAACAGCAGGCCTACGCCTCTCTGATGATGACTCCAAATAGAATCGAAAATCGTAGATTAGAGTGCTGGCTTGCGCTCTCTTCTAAGTGAAAAGTAAGCCAGTTTTGCCTTCGCATTTCAACTGAATAAAAATGGTATACATTTTTATTTCATTTTGTATTGGTTTTACTCGTTTGAATAACTAGGTCAATTTCCCGTTAGAATTCACCAGCTGAACAGACGGGGTCGTGAATTGTAAGTTTTTTGAATTCCCTCTTGTCTTCTTCGCTTCAGCATTTGTTTTTTGCGCCATAACTTTTTTCCACGGGGATATAGGTATAGACATTGCTTCAGCAAAAAATATCATACGTTCTTTCTCTTTAAAATGACGTTTAATAGAAGTCTCTAGGATTTATATTTTCGGAAATAGGATTTTTCAAAATTCGCCGCTGACAGCATTTTTGGGCCATTTTCCCCATTATTTCGCAAACATTGTTCTGTAACTTTTTTTATGCATTTCTAGGTATATGCAATGGTCCATTTATTAGAAAGGGGAGTCAATTACCTTTAAAATGGTCTATTGTATAAGGTTGCTTGACTATTTTGAAGCAAGTTCTGCTTTTTCAAGCTTTTATACTTTTAACGATTTTTGATATTTTTTATGATTATTTTTTAAATTACTTATTATGACTTTTTTTCTTGTACATTTAGGGATATACATTGTATAATAGAAAACATATTTTCTTTACTTTAAAATGGTGTATTCTAAAAAAATTTTGGACTATTTTTAAACAAGATATCCGTAGGATATCCAAGAGTATCCTTAATTTGAAAAAATTTTAAAATGTTTTTTTTTTCAATTAGAAGAATATAATTGCATATTATAATATAATTTTTAATTCCAAATAATTTTCCTTAATAACACTTTTCGATATTTTGAAATATAAAGGTACTTTACTCCTGAGCAAATTCATATTTTTTAACATACCTCGTAAACTATTAATAAAATTTTATAACTAATGATTGTATTTTAGGTTTCGGGCTAGGCAGAGCATTTTATAAAGGATAACTTTTTTTCATAAAACTAAAATACTAAAAAAGTTTTCCATATGGTTCCAACTATTGCATGTGTATATTAAATATATCTTGTTTAAAAATAGTCCTAGAATTTTTTTGCAGTACACCATTTTAAAGTAAAGAAAATGAGTTTTCCTTTTTATTACACAAGGTATATACCCAAATATACAATAAAAAAAGTTATAATGAGAAATTTAATAATAATCGTAAAATATATCAAACACCATTAAAAGTATAAAATTTTGAAAAACCATATCTTGCCTTAATATAGCCATACGGCCTTCTACGATAGAACATTTTAAAGGTAATTGACTTCTGTTTCTACTAAATGTACCATTGCGTATACCTAGAGATGCGTAGAAAAACGTTACAGAACAATGTTTGCGAAGTAACAACGAAAATATTCCAAAATCGCTGTGAGTGGCGAAATTTGAAAAATCATATTTTTGAAATTATACATCACAAGGACTTTTACCCGCCAGTTTAAAGAGGAAGGATGGAATTTTTTTTCTGTGAAGCAATGCCTATACCTATATTCCAGTGGAAAAAAGTTATGGGACAAAAAACAAAATTGCTATCTTTCATGTTTTTTTCTTGCTTTTCTTTTGAATATATTTTTGTAAAAAAACATGTTTTTGACTTTAAAATATGATATTTCGATAGTAAATTTAACCTGGAACAATTTCCCTATAAACGTGTTTGCACTAAATGTGCATAGAACTCACTCTAATTCGCCCTGTGCCTAGGGACTAATTCACCACTTTCTCAAAAACGCACTCGTTTAAATGATAGCACTCCGCGGTTTTTTCAAATATAGAGGTCCGTTGACCATATGAAACAATAAAACCCTGTTAACGTTGTAGTTCCATTCTAAAATACATAATTAATACCCTAATATCAATAGTTTTTATTATAATAATATATGTTATGAGTATTTTATAGATCTTAAAATTGGAGTCGAGAAAGAAAATAAAACTAAAAAGGTGATGGTTTAAAAATTATGATACTATTCTTTATATTTTTGCCGTAAATGCCGGTCAACTTTGACCGGTTGTATTTCAAGAATTACTCATCACAATTAAACGTTTTTTCTTTTATAAGAAGCATCCTGCCACTTTCTTTCGAATACCGTTTTTATGATTTAATTTAGTTGATTATTTCCCGAGATATTATAATTGTTTATAAACCAAGAAATTGTTTATAATTTTAAAATATTCCTGAAGCCGTTTAGATAGTCCAATTTCAACTCTGTAAAGTACATTAGATAGATACAGTATCTTTTTATACAAAAATCATAGCTATTTTTATGTATCCCAATTATTGTGGTTATTATAGCCACCCTGAATTTTTAATTAAAAATTCAATTGTTGCTAAACTGTTTATTCAATTTTCATCGATTTCTGGAATTTTTATTTATACAAAAAGGGCTTTCATACTACCAATTTATTTAATTATTGATAAACAATTACTTATCTAAAATTTTAATTGAAAATTAAAAATTTTATTCCAAAAACCTCCATTTTCCGAGGAAAATTTTCGTCGAAGTAAATCGAGAAAACACGTCTGTATGCAGAATTTAATTACGGTGAATTTTTATTTGAGTGTTTTTGGTGTGAAATTAAAATCTTTTTAGAGGTATAAAAAAAAGTTATAGAGCAAATATTTAAAAATAAACGATTTTCGGGCGCCATTTTGTTCATAAAAAAAGTAGCACACTATCTGCGGACTTTGCATACCTACATTATTAATACATACCGTCATAAGAGTCGATTCCAGCAA
Source organism: Diabrotica virgifera virgifera (assembly GCF_917563875.1). Lineage (NCBI taxonomy): Eukaryota > Metazoa > Arthropoda > Insecta > Coleoptera > Chrysomelidae > Diabrotica > Diabrotica virgifera. The sequence goes on along the minus strand of NC_065451.1, from coordinate 11,754,459 downwards.
TAAAATTGCTGGTAAATAACTTTTTCTTGTATTTTGCTAATTAGCTCGGAGAATATGGAATGAGTAGATAAATTTTGAACATCTTTAACAACGAAAATTGTTGTTGACATGCACTGCACCTTACATTAAAATATTTAGTATAAGTCACAACATTTGGTTTTACAACAGTACTCAATGAAAATGAAGAAGAAAACGTAAAGGTTTAAAGGCGTATTTTCTTATATTAGACAAATATCTGAATAAAGGGCTCAAAGAAATCATGTATCGCTTAATTTTTATCTCCAAATAATTAAAAATTTTACACACAACTTAATAGGAATCAATAAAAAATATATTTCAGTCTCACCACAAAAAAAAAACACCAAAAAAATGTCAGAAGGCGGAACTGAGACAAAAGAGTAACAGCAGTTGGCCCAGATTCAGTTTCCTAACAATTCGATTTATTTCAATTATTAAAGCATTTCCGGTTCCACCCCAACTTTCCTGCTCTCTGATCTGATGTTTTATAACGGCAACAAAGCCGAGACAAGGAAAGAATGATGTATGTCTTAACAAAACCGATAATAAATGTTTGTCAGAAAAAGCAAATATCTGGTCCTGTAGCGATTTTGCTTCACAAAAAAGTGTCACATACACTAAGTTTTATTGATATATCGTAAAAAGCTGTAATATAAGTTATGAAAAATGTCTTATATAATCACCATGACATAACAGAAGTCATTTAAAAAAGAGCAAAAATTTTTGCGACTGTTCATTTAAAAAAAAATCTCAATGGAAGTGAGCATGCCCAGGGGGGTGATTCTAATTCATTTCGACGTCCCAATTTAATTTCGACACCGCCATGATAGTTGCAATTAATAGCGATTCTTATTCATTTCGATATTAGTTACAACTGGGGATATTAACGTTATCATGTTGACACTGCTCAGAATCTGGGTTGGCGCTCCGGTTTATTGGATTTATTGACTACGCAGCCACCACAACATTTGTTGATATTCTAGGAAAATTATCGAAAAAATGCCTTTTTTGGGAAAAGTTGTTTACCAGCTATTTTATTGCTCAGATCGAATCTTAAGATTGCATATATTAGTAATATGGGGTCTGACAAGTCCGCAGAAAGTGTGTTATTTTATTTATAAACAAATTAGCACTCCTAAATCTTCTTTTTTTTAATTAGTGCTCTGTAACTCCTAAGATTTTTCCTTTAAGCTAAAAACACTCAAATCAAAAATTCACCGTAATTTAGTTCTGCACAAAATTATTTTTTTCCGATTTCCTTCAACAAAAATTTTACTCGGAAAATCGGAGTTTTCCCAAAAAAATCTGCAATTTTTAATTAAAATTTTAGGGAAGTAATTATTTATCAATAAATAAATAAATTGATGACATGAAAGATTTTTTATAGTAGATTATACAGAGAGGGGCTAAATTATGGAATAAATTCATTTTCTCTAAAATGGAAGCTTTTGGAGCAAAATCCCGAAACAGGTCGATTTTTATTTTTAAATTATAATTTTTTGGCATATATTTCATACTAGTGACGTCATCCATCTGAGCGTGATGACGTAATCGAAAATTTTTAATGGCAATAGGGGTCGTGTGGTAGGTCATTTGAAAGCGCGTTTAATTCTCTATTCAGTAATATAAACATTAATATCATTATTTGTACATACTTTAACTCAAAATACATTGTACGGCTGTCAGAAAATACAAAAAAAAAAGGTTTATTTCACAAATAAAAATTTTTTTTCGCTTAAATTAAATCAGAAACAGCCTCTCTCCTACCTATTGGCAGTTTGAACATTTAATTTAAGCTAAAACCAAGGTTTTTTTGCCAAACAAACATTTTTTTCTGTTTCTGACAGCAATATAATATATTTTGAGTTAAATAAATTACATACATTCTTCTTTTTGCGTCAATTAATTTAATTTAAACAATTTTTTTTTCCACCCTGTATAAATAATGATATTAATGTTTATAATACTGAATATATAATTGAATGCCTCTTTAAATGAGCTATCACACGACTCCTATTCCTATTTAAAAAAATAATCGATTACGTCATCACGCTCGGATTAATGACGTCAGTAGTTTGAAATATATGCCAAAAAAATTTAATCTAAAAATAAAAATCGACCTCTTTCGGCATTTTTTTCTAAAATCGTCCATTTTAGAGAAAATGAATTTATTCCATAATTTAGCCCCTGTCTCGATATCAGGAGACCGGCGGCAATCTAACCAATAGTTTAGCAATAATTAAAATGTTAATTAAAAAATTTCGGTCGAAATATAGTCCAGAAACCGAAGCTTTTCACCTCGCAATTTTTACAGAATGGATTGTATTGGCTTGAGAATTCGAGAATAAGTAGTGGATAGTCCAAGGATCAAAATCTATATGACGCCGAAAGGCGCTTTTACCATGGGGGTGGTTGCCACCCCATGTCGGAGGTGGAAATTTTTTATTATATTTTGACCGCAAAAGTTAATAAAACGTTCATTATAAGCAAAAAATGTTCTATACATTTTTTTGATAAAATTAATAGTTTCCGATTTATTCGCTATCGAAAGCGTTAGTTTTATATCGAAAAAATCAATGTTTTTCGATATATACTCATTTACCCTTTACTCAATTTTTGCCGTAGAAAAAATTTTTTCAAACCAAGTCCTTGGGAATTAAATAACCTACAATTTCATATTAAAACATTTTTTTGTATATATGATGCTAATCTTTCTATTCCGAAGAAAATGATATTTTCTACCAAACTACAAAAAATCATTATTCGCTTTTAACTCAGGTTTTTTAAAAACTAATAGTTTTAAGCCAGTGAAATTTCTAGAATCTATTAATAATACATAAATAAAGAAGACTGAATAAGGCCAATGACTAAAAACACCGCTAAATTATATTATTGTAAGTCCAATTATTGGATTTCTCCATTTTTTTTGTTTTTTTTCAAAAAAGTATATTGATTTTTTAAGCGCAACTTTTTTATTTTTTATCTTAGAAAGTTTGTTTGAAAAGAATTTTGTAGATTTTTATAAGATCTATAATGCTATTAATATTATATTCTTTTAAAAACCTCAGTCGCAAATAGAGGTGACTTTTAAAGGGTTAGTAAAGTTGGTTTTTGCATGTTATTACAAGTTTTAATTGTCGATAGCTCACTTAATTTTTGCCGCAGAAAAGATTTTTGCAAACCGAACTCTTGGGAACTAAATAAGCTACAATTTCATATTGAAACATTTTTTCATATATCTAATGCTAATCTTTCTATTCTGAAAAAAATTGCATTTTTTATCAAACTACAAAAATTCGTTATTCGCTTTTAACTCCATTTTATTTAAAACGAATCATTTTAAGCCGGTCAAGTTTCTAGAACCTATTAATAATACACAAATAAGAAAAGCCAAATAAGGTCAATGACTAGTTTTAATTAGGGTGGTGATTAGGAGATTCTATCCTATTACTTTTTCGCTGAAAAAAAAAAATAAGGAATGGCATTCTTTTCATTATAAGTCACTTAATTTTTGAGCAAGAGACTTCCCTTGTATTTCTGAAGATAGACATTTTTAAATACTTTAAATTAGATTCAACAAGTTATCCTCGAAAAATGCATGGTTTATCCGTGTTTTGACTTTGAAACTACAATATTTAGCATTTGACGAAGAAGAGCTAACATAATAAAATATGACTCGATTACTATAGTTCTTAAAAAAAATTTTAAAAACCCGTTTTGTTTATTTTTTCAAAAGGTACAATTTTGTTAATTAAAGTTGTTTTGATACCTAAAACGAAAATTTTTGAGTTATTAGCAGAAAACTGATTAAAAATATTGATTTTTTTTTTTATATAAAACTAACATTTTCAATAGCGAATAAATCGAAAACTATTAATTTTCATCATAATTTTCATAATCATCAAAAAAATGTATAGAACATTTTTTGCTTAGAATGAATTTTTTACCAACTTTTGCGATCAAAATATAATAAAAAATTTCCACCCCCGAGATGGGGTGGCAACCACCCCCATGATAAAAGCGCCTTTCGTCATCATATATATATATATTGATCCTTGGACTATCCACAATTTATTCTCAAATTTTCAAGCAAATCGATTCTTTCTGTAAAAATTGCGAGGTTTTGTCCTATTTTAAGCTTCATTACTTGGACTAATAACCAGAAAGATTATGATACACCAGAATAACTATGATTTTCGTATAAAAAAGCACTATACCTATTCAACGTACTTTACAGAATTGAAATTGGACTATTTGAGCGGTCTCAGGAATGTTATAAAGAAACAATTTTTTGGCTTATAAACAAATAGAACCCATCAGAAAATATTAGATTAAATTAAATTAAGTTAACGCTGTTGAAAAGGGCACGGCTTCTGTGCTCTTTTCGAAGAAAAAAAAATGAACTAGGAGGAGTGGTTCCAGGTATAACCGGTCAAATTTGACCGTCATTTGCGACAGAGATATAAACAACAAGATTTCAATCTTTGAACCATTACCTTTTATTCCGGTCCTCTTTGTACATACAAATTTTCATATCTTCAAGACACTCATAACCAAAAAGATTTATGTCAACAAGTTATTTAATTATTGATAAATAATTACTGCCCTAAAATTTTAGTTGAAAATTAAAGATTTGGTTTGGAAACCCTGAATTTTTCGAGGAAAATTTCCGCCGACTGAAATCGGAAAAAAATTTCTATGTGCAGAATTAGATTACAGTGAATTTTTATGTGAGTTTTTTTCGTTTAACGTTAAAATGTTCTGAGTTAGAGAGCAATAATTGAAGAAAGATTTCGGAGCGCTAATTTGTTTATAAACCAAATAGCACACTTTCTGCGGACTTTGCATAACTATATTACTAATATATGAAATCTTAAGATTTGATTCCAGAATGTCCAGCAATAAAATATCTGGTACATAGTTTTCCTTGTTTTATACTAATTTTCCCAGATTATTACCTTACATCTTTAATTGAGTTGATAATAATTCACATTGTGGAAATTCTCAATTATTATATGTATTATATTTCTAATTTAATACTATTCTATCTATTTCCTCCAAAACCAGCAAATTTCCATAAAACTCAGCCATATTAATACCTGTTGCTTAAGTTTCCTTGCAAGAAACAAACAAAACACTTCTCCTAAACTAAACCTAATCTCGCTTTCGGCCATTCATTCATGTCCGTGTCACAATAATTTCGACTCGAAATTATAATATCAACCACTTTTTTGGAGTCGCTTTTAATTTCGATAGTCGCTATTTTATGACGTCATTAACGTCACGTTAATTCAACTAAAATCATATTGATTGCGACTTGTTTTCAGTCGAAATTTGAATTAGAATCAGGGCATAGGTCCCAACAGTAATGAGACTAGTTATATCTTATCAACAAATAAATCTATCAAGGATGTGGCTATAGTAAATAGATTTTCTGTAGTTTGGTAATCTTAGACAAGTAAGAGGTAAGATAAGCACCCTCGGTGCTTCTCGGTCCCAGATGTTTCCATGTTGACTCTGAAACCCTTGAAATGTCAACCCTCCATTGCATTTGGCGATGTCTTCACTTCATAAGGTCTCTGAATCTATGCTTTATAAAATACTCAATCTTCTCATATTGTTGTGGTATAAATAAAGTGGCTTATTCAAGAGTTGTGATAAGTTAGGTTTTACTGGTAATTACGTCACTTTTATTGCTAATTTTTTCTTAAAACATTTGGAGGCCTATTTTATTTTCATCATAACTTTTCAATTTTTATACTAAAGATTTATCTCATTTTAAAGGTATATTTAAGCAATTTCGAGAAGACTTATAAGTAGAGAGCGGAATATATGCAACAAAACATTATCAAAATATGCGCATATAAATATATGCATTACTTTTACTACAAATATGCAGGTATTTTTTCTAAATTTGTCTAAATATGCAAATGCATACTAAAAATACTCAAAAATAAAACAATATATTAAATATAAACATTTATGTTTAAAAAATTCAACCTACATTTATGTTTAATACATGTTTATTTTTCACATAAAAACAAATGAAATGACACACAAAAACTTATATTATAATTAAATTAAGAATCTAAATTATAGTATGAATTTATAATCAAATATTTTTCAAAATTTTCAACTAGCAACTTTTGCCTTCTATCACTAAAAACGTGTTTGGACACAGAAAAAGTTCGTTCTACATCTATTGATGTAATAGGACAATATTTTAATTTGGGCAGTAAACTAATTTGCCAAGTCGTAAGATCTTCTAAGTAAAAGCGAATTTGTCGAATAAAAACACTCTTTCCAGAATAATTTCTTTTGTAGGACATGATGCTTTTGTTTGTCAGTGCCTCATTTAAAAAATGAATGTAACTTACGACTTTGGAACAGGCCTTGCAAAATACTTTGTCTCCACTTAGCTTTAACTCGTAAAAACACTTTATCCGAGCACTTTTTTGAATGGTAGACATATTTAAATTTAATATGTACCAATCACTTCAAAACACTAAATACGATACAACGTTTACTTTAAACAAATGTTGGCCGGAAACTGACAAAATAAATATTAGACCCTTAAAACAGGTAGGTACCTACGACTTGCTACGCTAATAAAATAATATTTTTCTGGGAACACCCATAATTGATAAATTCAGGTAGTAATAGGAAAGTCCAGATAGAAAATAATGAGCGATAGATAGATAAATAACGAGCTCGTTCATATCGAAGTTATAAAATGCCAATTAAGAGAGGAAAATTTTAAACTTATTATTTATTTATTTAAAAAATTTATTTTTAAAATATGCAAAATAAATCGTGTTTAGCTTAAATATGCAATGTTTTGTTTGTTGTCTGAAAATATGCAATATATGCATCTATATGCACTTTGCATATATTCCGCTCTCTACTTATAAAGTTTTTCCCTATAAATTGCTCGTTTTTTAGAGCCATTTAAAATTAAAGACTTCACATACATTTTCAGCATAAAAAAATCGGCTCCATGGAGCTATAACTCGCTTTATGTTAAATGAGTTTTTTTATTGTAGACACCTAAATACAATAAACAAACTAATTTCTTTGCTTTTATACAAACTTTATTTTTGATCAAAATGTTTTTTATACAATGTAAGGTTTTTCGCGAAAAATACTTAAAAACATGTTTTTTGGATATTTTCATTTAGGAAATTTATATTACATTTTTTTGTTTTTTGCAGCCCTGAAAAGGGGTGACATTCACTTCCAGGATAAAAGCACACATATCTGCACTATATGCCTTTTATAACTGGAGATATTTTGCAACTCTTGCCAAAATTTGAAGAAAATAGTTCAGTCACTGGACTACTTGTGGGACTCTCGTTTCGTAAATATTCAGTCTTTGAATTGATATCATTATTATTCTTCTTCTTCTTGTAGTGCCTATACGTTTCGGATGTTGTCCACCATCATGGCAAGCTGCAGTTTGTACACTGATGCTCTGAAAAGATTTGTGGTTGTTGTCTTGAACCACTTAAGTGGTGCCAGGAAATCCTAGACCTTCCTGGTCTTCGTATTTCTTATACTTTTCCCTGTAAAATTAGTTGCAGCAGTCTATATCTATGTCTCGCTATTCCTCATCATGTGACCGAGGTATTCGATTTTGACTGCTTTTATTGTGGTTAGCAGCTCTTTTTCTTTTTGTATTAACAATAAAACACCCTGATTGGTAATGTGGTACGTATAAGATATCTTCAGGATTCGACGACAAAACCACATTTTGAAAGCCTTAATTTCCTCGCAAGTGGCGTCTGTGAGAGTCCACGACTTATCTCCGTACAGCAATATGGGAAATATATATAATCGTAGTAACCCATCGTTTTTATGGGTACTGATAAATCATGACTAGAGCTCGGGAAATATGCAAAATGCATATTAAGTGCATATTTGCATATTTTGGATAAATTTTATAAGTGCATATGCATTTATTAAAAGTGCATATTTAGAGTTATTTATAAAAAACCGCTTTAAAACATGCATTCTTTCATGAAAAACCAAAATCTTGATTCTTTGATAACTTAAAAAGTATCTATTGATTTATCTTGATAATTTTATATAACAAATTTTCCTTAGAATTTGTCCCTCTATCTATTTGTGGGGTTATTTTTAATAAAGTAATTTTCACCCCCGAAAGGGGGTGGCATCCACCCCCAGGATAAAAAACGCAAGTTGGCACTATTTCACTCTTGTTTATAGAGGTATCGTCTAACTATTCACCAATTTTCGTGAAAATCGATGGAGGTTGACTGAAATCGAAGGTAATAGTTGATCTTTACCTTCAGTGACGACACTATAGAAAAGGCATTGCAATTCAATAATCAAAATGCGCACATTTTTCAAGCTCATAAATTAGTAAACGATATGTAGTCGCAAAATAATTAATTTTAAGTACAATAATTTTCTGTTAAGCGGGGAAGATGGGGAGGTTTTCTTGCGAAGGGGTTGTAGCTCAATAATCGAAATGCGCGTATTTTGAAATTTATTCTCTGAATTTATACGCTATACGAATTATATCCTCTATACGATATATTTTAATTTTTCTCGACATTTTTCTCTTGAGTTGAATTAATTAAAGTGTTGTTCGAGGGTTAAGGGGATAAGCTCAAAAATCTAAACTTTATCACTTCGAAAGCTCATAAATATCTCCTAATTTCGCCGCAAAGATCGATCCAATATCTCTATTTTTAAGTAGTGGTAGGGGGTCTGCGTCAGCCGCCACAAAAATATTAAATTTCTGCCCAGTGTAACGAGCTCGAAATTTTTAATCTACGGTATATGAAATCTCATAAATAGCTCGTAATTTAGCGCTATTTGTATTTTAATCTCTAAAAGGGGGGGCAGCTCAACAGGGGTGAAATAGAAAGAAGTTTATCCGCGTATAAACAATTATTATCAGATAGACGGCACAGTTTTCTATAGAAAATTTAGAAAAACATTTAATAATTATTAATATATAGTTTTAACTTTATGTAATAAAGGATGATTATGATGATGATGATGATGATGATGATTAATAAAGAATACATGAATATAACGATGTAGAAATTTCAATAAATATTTTTGTGATTTTAGCATAATAGTTATTTATGACATAAGTGTTAAAAGTACAATTTTAAGGCACGCATGTGAAAGTTTGCAGAATGAGCGAAGCGAATTCTGAAATTCACATGAATGTCTTAAAAATGTACTTTTTAACACGTATACCATACAATATTTTTTCTACAAACGTTATAAATTTATAAAATACAATATTTTTGTTAATTGCTGAAACCATAAACCTATGACCCGTAAAAGGTAGAACTGTTGTCTACACTCGAGGGAAATGTCAAAAAATTCTTAGCGAAAATATTATACCGTTATATAAACTTGTTTTTTCTACAAACGTGTTCAAAATGCAATAATCTATATATATATATATATATATATATATATATATATATATATATATATATATACATCCTACTATCAATTTGGCATCGATACATTATGAATTTACCATCGATTTGGCATCGTCTTGCAAAGTGGCATCTGTATATCGATGCCACTTTACACTACCTTAATAACTTTTTTCCTGCACTTGTTACCAGAAGTCTAATCAACTCGGTAGTTAGAGATTTGATTTCTTGATGTTACTTTAATATATCAGCTTTCTTTGTTTATCCCTTACTAAGTTATATAAGTTTATTCCATAAAATGTTTGAGTTCAAAATGATGGTACAGTGAAAATATTATATACATTTAGTTCAGTGTTTTACCGTTTTGTCGCTGCCGCTATATACATGAAAACGTATATCCCACTTTCATTATCAATCATTTTGGCATCAGAAATTTGGCATCACTGTTGAATACAATATTATCCACACCGAAAAATAGGCAATTTGAGAATGTATATATTATTTTCATCAACAAATCATTCTGGCATCATGTTGTTTTCACCCAATTTTGAAAAAATGTGAAAACTTTGTATTATCCACGTCCGTCTGTCCGTCCGTCTGACTGTAATCACAACTCCTCCGTCAATATACCAGCTAGAATGACAAATGAGGTGTCAACGGAAAGCTGATAATCCAAGGATGGTACTAAAGGTGAGATATTTGACCTTGGCGGTCTCCGTCGGTCTGTCCGACCGCGAATATAACTCCTATATCATTATACCAGGTAGAATGACAAATGAGGTGTCAAATGAAAGCTTATAATACAAGGATGGTACTAAAGGTGAGATATTTGACCTAGGTTTTCTTTCCGTCGGTCCGTACGACCGCGAATATAACTTCTCCGTCATTATACCAGGTAGAATGACAAATGAGGTGTCAAATGAAAGCTGATAATCCAAGGATGGTACTAAAGGTGAGATATTTGACCTAGGCTGTCTTTCCGTCCGTCCGTACGACCGCGAATATAACTCCTCCATCATTATACTAGCTTGAATGATAAATGAGGTGTCAAATGAAAGCTTATGATCCAAGGATGGTACTAAAGGTGAGCTATTTGACCTATTCTGTCTTTCCGTCGGTCCGTACCACCGCGAATATAACTTCTCTGTCATTATACCAGGTAGAATGACAAATGAGGTGTCAAATGAAAGCTGATAATCCAAGGATGGTAATAAAGGTGAGATATTTGACCTAGGCGGTCTGTCCGTCGGTCCGTCCGACCGCAAATATAACTCCTCCATCATTATACCAGCTAGAATGATAAATGAGCCATCAAATGAAAGCTTATGATCCAAGTATGGTACTAAAGGTGAGATATTTGACCTAGGCTGTCTTTCCGTCGGTCCGTACGACCGCGAATATAACTTCTCCGTCATTATACCAGGTAGAATGACAAACGAGGTGTCAAATGAAAGCTTATAATACAAGGATGGTACTAAAGGTGAGATATTTGACCTAGGTTGTCTTTCCGTCGGTCCGTACGACCGCGAATATAACTCCTCCATCATTATACCAGCTTGAATGATAAATGAGGTGTCAAATGAAAGCTTATGATCCAAGGATGGTACTAAAGGTGAGATATTTGACCTAGGCTGTCTTTCCGTCGGTCCGTACGACCGCGGATATAACTTCTGTCATTATACCAGGTAGAATGACAAATGAGGTGTCCAATAAAAGCTGATAATCCAAGGATGGTACTAAAGGTGAGATATTTGACCTAGGCTGTGTTTCCGTCGGTCCGTACGACCGCGAATATAACTCCTCAATCATTATACCAGCTTGAATGATAAATGAGGTGTCAAATGAAAGCTTGTGATCCAAGGATGGCACTAAAGGTGAGCTATTTGACCTAGGCTGTCTTTCCGTCGGTCAGTACGACCGCGAATATAACTTCTCTGTCATTATACCAGGTAGAATGACAAATGAGGTGTCAAATGAAAGCTTATAATCCAAAGATGGTACTAAAGGTGAGATATTTGACCTAGGTTGTCTTTCCGTCGGTCCGTACGACCGCGAATATAACTTCTCTGTCATTATACAAGGTAGAATGACAAATGAGGTGTCCAATGAAAGCTTATAATCCAAGGATGGTACTAAAGGTGAGATATTTGACCTAGGCTGTCTTTCCGTCGGTCCGTACGACCGCGAATATAACTGCTCCATCATTATACCAGCTTGAATGATAAATGAGGTGTCAAATGAAAGCTTGTGATCCAAGGATGGTACTAAAGGTGAGCTATTTGACCTAGGCTGTCTTTCCGTCGGTCCGTACGACCGCGAATATCCTTCGCGAACTTCTCTGTCATTATACCAGGTAGAATGACAAATGAGGTGTCCAATGAAAGCCAAAGATCCAAGGATGGTACTAAAGGTGAGCTATTTGACCTACGCTGTCTTTCCGTCGGTCCGTACGACCGCGAATATATTTCCTCCATCATTATACCAGCTTGAATGATAAATGAGGTGTCAAATGAAAGCGTATGATCCAAGGATGGTACTAAAGGTGAGATATTTGACCTAGGCTGTCTTTCCGTCGGTCCGTACGACCGCGAATATAACTTCTCTGTCATTATACCAGGTAGAATGACAAATGAGGTGTCCAATGAAAGCCAAAGATCCAAGGATGGTACTAAAGGTGAGCTATTTGACCTAGGCTGTCTTTCGGTCGGTCCGTACGACCGCGAATATAACTTCTCTGTCATTATACCAGGTAGAATGACAAATGAGGTGTCAAATGAAAGCTGATAATCCAAGGATGGTACTAAAGGTGAGATATTTGACCTAGGCGGTCTGTCCGTCGGTCCGTCCGACCGCGAATATAACTCCTCCATCATTATACCAGCTAGAATGATAAATGAGGTGTCAAATGAAAGCTTATAATCCAAGGATGGTACTAAAGGTGAGATATTTGACCTAGGCAATCTTTCTGTCGGTCCGTACGACCGACAATATAACTCCTCCGCCATTATACCGGGTAGAATTACAAATGAGGTGACAAATGTCAAAGTTTAGTAAAAATGACTCAAAATTAGTAAATTCGTATATCAATCCACGCAAAGTTACACGTAAAATTCAAATATTGTCTTCCAGTTCTACTTTCGATTACTTTGGGTGAAAACCTAGGACTTACGAAGTCCAATTACTTGTTTTATTTAAAAATAAGGCATATCATAGACATGCCTTAGGCATCATAGAAGACAATGACACAGAAAAATCAAACACAGTAGCATGTCAAAATGGCCTTAGTTATGTATCTTCGGTCCTGTTAGTCCAATCGTGATGTATAGCACCTCAAATGATAGGATTTGACAAACAGAATACAATGACATAGAAAAATCAAATACAACAGCATGTCAAAAGGGCCTTAGTAGCGTATCTTCGGTCCTATTAGTCCAATCGTGACGTACGGCATCTTAAATAATAGAACGTGACCAATAGAATCAAATTTGACACAAACAAATCAAATACAGCAACAAGTCAAAAGGGCCTTTGTTATGTATCTTCGGTCCTATTGGTCCAATCGTGACATACAGCACCTCAAATGATAGGGTTTAACGAACAGAATACAATGACACAGAATAATCAAATACAGCAATATGCCAAAAGGGCCTTATTTACGTATCTTCGCTCCTATTGGTCCAATCGTGGAGTACAGCACCTCAAATAACTGGATTTGTCAAATAATCAAATACAGCAGCATGTCAAAAGGGCCTTAGTCTTGTATCTACGGTCCTATTGGTCCAATCGTGATGTCTTCTTCTTCTTATGCAATCCACTAATGGATGTTCGCGATCACGTTTGACCATTTTTCTCTATCCCTTGCAGTATGTATTAGGTCTCCTATGTTTTTTAGTCCTGTCCATTGTTTGACATTACGGAGCCATGACATTTTCTTCCTGCCTACTCCCCTTCTTCCTTCGATCTTTCCTTCAATTAAGGTTTGCAGAAACTGATATCTTTCATTTCTAATTATGTGTCCCAGGTATGCCGTTTTTCTCTGTTTAATTGTGCACATCAGTTGTCGTTCTGTACCAGTTCTTCTCAGGATTTCTTCATTTGTTATTCTTGTGGTCCAGGGAACTTTAAGGATTCGTCGATAGATCCACATCTCAAATGCCTCTAGCTTATTCATTGTGTTTATTTTTAAAGTCCATCCTTCCATGCCATATAGGAGCACCGACCATATATAGCATTTTGTGAATCTTAATCTTAGGTTTAGGTCAAAGTCAGAGTTCGTAAAGACGTTTCTGAATTTCATGAATGCACTTCTGGCTCTTTCTATCCGACATTTAATTTCCATATCCGACATCCAGTCTTCACATAGCCAGGTTCCCAGGTACTTAAACTTTCTTACGCGCTCTACATCTTGGTTGTTATATGCTAGTCTTGCATTTTGATGTTGACATAATTGACGGCTGATTATAAGGAACTTTGTCTTTTTTATGTTGATGCTAAGTCCCATGTTCTCGCTATGCTCTCCAATTTTATTAAGAAGGTTTTGGAGGTCTTCTATATTGTCTGCTATTAAGACCGAATCAGCATTAAGACCGAATCGTGATGTACAGCACCTCAAATAATAGTATTTGACAAATAATATAAAATGGCACAGAAAAATCAAATACAGCATCATGTTAAAAGGGCCTTAGTCATGCAGCTTCGCTACAATTGATCCAATCGTGACGTACAGCGCCTCAAACGATGGGATTTAACGGGCAGAATGCGACTGTAGACAAATCAAAATGGCGGCATGTAATAGCACCTTAAAATTGTAGAAATAAAATGGATTAACGCACAGAGGTGTATGACATATTATGTGACAGTATTTAACAAATTGAATACGATTACATACGTCCAGTTTTTGACAGGTGACTTCTCTACATGATACACGCGAAAAGGCCCCCTTCGTTCACTGTTCGACATAGGCCTCCCGTTCACTGCATATATCCACTGCTTCCTGAAGCCGTGACATAAGAGGATAGAATTTAACGAATTAAACGACAAAGAAGACTAAACAAGGCAGTGTGCGGGAAAAACAGAACCATCCTTTGTATACTCCACAGGAAAGCATTATATATTCAACGTTAGAATTATGTTATAGTATAAGGGTATATATTTTTAAATGATAAATATATTTTTTTATTTAGTACATTCCGTACGTTTTTTAAACATGATCAGGAGAATTTGTTGCCTGAAGTCTATAAAAGAATTTCCTAACAATCCTTGCGTTATGGATTATTTTTGAGAATGTGTTTAAAAGGTAGCTTACAGGCTTATTGTTCAATGGTCTTATCACTTTTAAGCGATTGTCTTTTTGTAGAGCTATTAATTGTGATTTCAACCATTCTTGCGGGACAATGCCTTTTCAGTAAATGAAGTGAATATTGTTATACATTTAATTTTTTTCCTCAATTAATTGGATGCCCCCTACTGGTGTTTGGTCTAAGCTTACAGCTTTTCCCCATTTAAGCTATTTTATAACTAATTATAATTACGGGTACGGAATTTTCGCAAATAAAAAACATGAATTTCGCATTTACTTTTTTATAATTACAAAATTTCGCATATATTTTTAACTACGAGTAAAACAACAGAAAACATTAATTAAAAGCTAACATCGTTGTAATTTCGACATTCGACTCTTTAAGAGCTGTTCTTCGATCTGTCACTGTCACTACAATATTATATGTGCTGAAGAATCGTTCTGCGTCTATGCTGTTCGTTGGACTCCAAATGCTTTGTAATGCTGCTTTAGCAAATGACGAAAAACTGCACTGTGTAGCAATTGTGTCTTGTGTCACACAGATATAGGTCATCTGTTGCAAATTCTTTGACTCGATCACTCAAAATTGTTTTAGGACATCCCATTTTAGGGGATACTTTAAGTAACTTTATGTTACTATGAAAACTTTTTTGATAGACCATGTTCTTAGTAAAAATTGACGGAATGAGCACTGATTGTCCTGTTTGACTAATTTATATGTTTAGAAAATAAGAATTAGCCGACTTTTATTCCTAGTTAGATTTTTACCAATACAAAAGACCGAAATGCAGATAACAACAGTCGGATTATTTATATTTCTCAAAGAATCAACATTGAAAAATATCAATTCCTTATCTTATCTTTATCTATTTAATGATGAACAATGAAAGTTCCTTCTGTTTCAACACGTGTTAGAAAAATAAACACTTTTCAAAATAGAAATTTGTACAATAGAAAACTTTCCGACTTCCGTAAAATCTTTCCATACCTTATTTACTACGTGACTACCTACTTGTTTACGGACGAGTTGAGCACCTGCAGGTATTTCGCGGAAATAAACAAAAACTCCATATTTCACATTTATCTCATTTTTGTTCAAAATTTCGCCGACATTCTCATCTATTCCATACCCCTAATTATAATAAAACAGTTGGTCCAGAATCATTATCTCGTTGACTTTTTCTTGTTTATCGTTGATAATTCTGCTGTTTGAACCTTCTGATAATCCATATATTTTCTCTATCTGCTCTTAAAGTGTGTTTATTATATTATTTTCTTTCTCATTTAATTTACACCGATCCAGACTAGTATATCTCCATATAACAGTTCTAGTTCTGCAGTAACGAATCAATACTTTTATTTAGCACATTAATTTTTGTTTTGTCTTCGGGTCTATTAAATAATTTTCTTGCGGTGTTTCTCGCAATTTTTAATTATCCATTTATTACTCTACTTGTCTTATTTTTTGAATATACGACTTGACTAAAGACTAATGTTTTGCCAGTCGTTATTGTTTAGTAGACCGGAATATTGAGATATTAATTCTTTACATTACATATTTATCTTTCGGTGATTTTCTATTATTAATATGAAGCTGGAAGTGTTAGGTTACACTGGTTTTTGATATTTGGTCCAGAGTTCCCTCTCAATTCTTTTGTCGGATTTCTCTTTAATATTATCGCAGCTGCATGTACGGGTACTAGGTTCTGAGTACTCAGGTGACCTTTGAAGGACTCCCAATTACTCTATTTCGTCCACTTCTTCTGAGGTGGGTTCAGAAGTGGATATCAACTTCTATTCATTTATTTATTTATTTATTTATTTTCAACGGGACACTGCCCAATAAGATTACAAGTTTATAAGTCCAATATACATAATACATGTGTCAATAATAATAAAACTACAGTAAAATAGTAATAATAAAACAATAATACAATAAAATATAAATATCACAAACTTAAACACATAAATCAGATTCATATATCACAATAATGAATATCCAACAACTACTCAAACAAACAAACGTCTGAGGCCAGAGATGAATTCAGACTTCGGTGCAAAGAAATCTAGATCAGGTTGAATGTTTGCCCATCTTAGTGCTCGAGATAAAAAGTTGTTATATGCATAGTTGGTTCTATGGATAGGAACATAGAATGTTTGATTTAATCGAGTTCTGCGGAGAGGTACATGGAGACCAACCTGCTCAAGTAGCTGAGGACACAAAACTGTTGAATTAATTATGCCATAGAGCATCATTGCATCCTTAATTACTCGTCGGTCACGCAATGAGAGAGTACCCAATTGGGTTTCAATTTGATAATAATTTAACTGATTTAACTCAAAAGGTATACCCAGTTTATATGCTATGTACCTTAAGAACTTGTGTTGGACTGTCTCAATTTTTGTTATGTAAATATTGTAAGATGGAGACCAAACACAAGAACAATACTCTAGATGAGGTCTAACTAAAGAACAATATAGTAATTTAATTGCATCAATATTCTGAAAGTCTCTAGTGCATCTTTTTATAAAACCAAGCATTTGTAAAGATTTGGAAATTTTTGATGTATAATGTAATACAAATAAAAGTTTACAGTCTAAATTAATTCCCAAATCACGAGTTTCAGTAACCCAGTCAACAGGAATATTCTGTATATTATAATTATATTCTATTGGGTCTCTCGATCGTCCAAAAGAAATAGCATGACACTTAGATTCATTCAGGGCCATGGCATTCAACATACACCACTCACTCAACCGATCAAGATCATGTTGAAGATTAATACAGTCTTCTGTATTGTTGATAATTGTATAGAACTTTAGATCATCTGCAAAAAGCAGAGGTGAACTGTGTCGGAAGCAGTGGTGTATATCATTGATGAATATGTTAAATAACAGGGGCCCCAAATGTGAACCCTGAGGTACTCCTGAATGAACCTTAATCTCACTGGAAACAAAATCCCTGATACGCATCATCTGAACTCGGTCAATCAAGTATGTTCTCAGCCACTCAAGAAGTGGACCATTAACACCCATTTGTTTAAGTTTAAATATTAAAATATTATGGTTGACCCGATCAAAGGCCTTGGAGAAATCGGTGTATAGTGCATGTACCCTACAACCCCTCTCCAATGCCTTCCTCAGGAAGTCCACAAATACTAGTGTGTTACATTCGGTTGATCTGTTATTCCGAAATCCAAATTGTTGGTCTACTAGTTGTTTTTCAAGTGAAGCTTTAAGATAGTCACATACAAAACATTCAAATATCTTTGGTATTACACTAATTATACTAATGGGCCTGTAATTATTCACCAATGAATTATCTCCCGCTTTATAAATGGGTGTTAAAAAACTATTTTTCCAACATTCTGGAAATTCACCCGTATTTAAGGATAGATTAAAGATGTGAAAAAGAGGTCTGGATAATATAAAACAACAGTTCTTGAGAAAGCTAGGAGGCAATCCATCAGGACCAGGACCCTTATTCGCATCCAGTTCTGATAATTTTAGATAAATATCAGATATAGTTATGTTGAAACCAGTCAGATTAGTAAGACCAAATGCAGGTGAGTCACTGGGTATGACACATATTTGAGTGGAATATACTGTAGAAAAATATTCTGCAAAAAGATTTACAATATCTGGTCCATGACCGGATTCAACACCACCATACCTCAACACAGCGGGCATAGAGGGCTTTCCTCTCCGTGAATTCACAAACGACCAAAATCCCTTCAAATTATTTCTTATTGATAATTCTGTTAAGTAAATATGATTTCTGTAGCTTTCAGCTTTTAACAATTTACAATTAGCCCTCAGCTGTGAAAAAGTCTGATAATCCAGAACTGATTTAGATAAAAGATATTTTTTATGAGCTTTCTTTTTCTCAACTATCCGGTTCTTTAACTCTAAAGAGAACCAAGGAGGGAATCTACGTTTTGAATACCTTTTTAGGGGGATGAATAACTCTATAGCTAAGTAAACTATATCATAGAAAATATTTACAATTTGATTCAGTGTTTTTCCTAAAAATAAATTATCCCAACAGAACTGTGACAAAAAATCAGTTATTTTCACATAGTCAGCCGACTTGAAGTCCCTATAAAAACCGTCACTAACCAAACCACCATCATTGGGGCGCCTTTTGGTCATCTTTATCTCAAATTCCAGGGGTGGGTGATGCATACCCTCCCTCAAAAGAGCTTCATTAGCTCTGGACACAGTTACATCAGCATCATCGACCAACACCAAGTCCAGAATATTACCAGTTGCATTCACAATAGTATTGGACTGAAACAAATTGTGGTATGCACACATACCAGTCACAACCTGCAGGGCTTCAACTTCAGAAGCTGTGGCACCTGGCAGAGGAATTGTTGAAGAGCACATATCATTTGAAAACCATTCGCAGTTTGGTAAATTGAAGTCAGCAGCCAGATAATAGTGTGCAGATGGATAATCTTCGGCTATTTTTTCCAGGGTTTCACAAAATATGGAATATTTGTCCAATGTAGACTTAGGTGGAAAATATGCTGTTCCTATAATAAACTGATTTGCACCTTCGGTCACCAAGACAAAAAGCTGTTCGATTGTCCCGTTAACTTTTAAAGATCTACTGCTTAAGCCCTTATGAACTGCAATAAGGACTCCACCACCTCTTGAGAATGAACTTCCATATCTATTTATATGCCATCTAATGATTTTACTTTAAATTTAGCTGCTTGATCTTCTTCATGAGTAATAAAATTTTTGTTATTTTTGCTATTTAGCAAACAGCATTAGAAAGTCTGTAAGCTTTTTTTATGAACTGCTGAAGTGCGTCCTATAAAAGTAGACATATTTTCATGAAAAACATGTTTTCATGAAAATTCTTTAATTTTATTCAATATGTTCAATACAGCGATTTTAACGGTTTTACAAATTTTTTATGTCGATGCCGTGCGCATAATACGATTCTGGAAGCTCTGAAAAATAGTTATTTTTTTCTTCAATTATCTCAGCTGATTTTTTTATTTACGAGTCATTTCTTCAGATTTGGGAACACTTAATAATTGGAGGGGGCCAAGTCAGGAGAGTAAGCCGCATGAGAAAGTAATTCGAACCCCAACTCGAATTTTTGCTACTGTCACAACGCTCTTGTGAGTCGATGTATTGTCTTAGGTCTTGAGAACACTTTAAAGAACACTTTTTTCTTCTGCTTATGGAGTCGTTTCTCATTCATCACATACCGGGACTCACCACATAATTTTTGAAGACCCTGACATCAAAACTGTATTAAATTATATGTGATCTAAGTAAGTTATAGAAAAAGTCAGATAGAGTTATAAGTTATAGATAGAGTAGAACACTTATAAACAAATTGTAACAAGCAATTGGACATCGTAAGTTCTAATTTTTCACCCAAAGTGACCGGAAGTTGAACCGGCAGTCGATATTTGAACTCTTCGTGTAACTTTTTGTCAGTTGATATGACGGATGAATTTTGTTCACCGACAGACATGGACGAACAGACAGGCATGAAACCGGAAGTATGTATTTGTTCTGGTCTTTCTTAGTCGCGTTGAATAATAGTTTGTACTATTTCGACGAATTTAAAACAGTACTTTCGGTTGCAACTCTGGAACAGGCAGTCCGAGGTCAAACTTCTCACATGTAATATCAGGTTTGTTCCAACATAAACTTTTGGACGGTCCAGAAACCGTCACGAAACTACTTGTACCGTTTGTTGTGCGCATGTTCGTAATTGTATCGCCCAGTTATCGTCCCATGACGGTAATTTGGAAACCGATGTTGGAACGGTTACCTGACTGATAACTGATTTATCTATCAATATGTATATTGTTGTTGGTATATCCAATGATAAAAGCTAAAGACGTATGCCGTAGATATAGTAATATTATGTGACACATGACAAAAGCTCTAAACAAATAACAATCAATGAAAACCCCTATTTCCCGATTACTGAAATGATCATCACGAAACCGTCACTAAAAGATCACAATTCTTGTTGGAACAGTGGGAAGGACGATCCGATGACGATCATATTTTTGTTGGAACGGATTTTGTTTACTGCGCAGGAGCGTTACCGTTTCGTGACGGTTTTCGGTCGTGTTGGAATAAACTTTGGTTATAGGCTTTCATTTGACACCTTATTTGTCATTCTTTCTGCCCTACTAACAGAGGAGTTGTGTTTATTGACGGACAGACATGGATAATTCTAGGTTTTCACATTTAATGATAAAAACAATAATTATACAATTCAGTTAACCTGACTATGTCATTGTGATAATGACTTCTTATCTAAAAGTGACAACGGCAATTATTCCATTCACTCACGGTAAAATATCGCAAAACCTCCAGATTTTAAAGAACCGCTTGGATTGACATGAAATTTGGCACACACGTAGCTAAAATGCCAAAGAAAAAAGTGAGATTATGCCGATATGTTCTCTTGTCCTGGATGTGACTTTCACCCCTTCTTGGGGGTGAAAAAACATACGTTCAAAATAAGTCCGGAAGTGGATAAACTGACTAATTCTAATTCTAAGCAAATTTTGTTCTATAAAAGTTTTAAACGGCTGAAAATGTTATAAGACTTTTTTGCTCTACATTGTGCTTTCTATCTATAATCTATACCTTTAAGGAACGCATTATTTTCGGGGACACCCTGTATATGATCTGTAAGTTGCATTGGTTCAAAATGCTTATTTTTGAAAGGGGTTTTGTTGAAAGGGCTCGAACGAATCACTAGTCACGAGTATGTATATGCAAATTTTAAACAAACATATCTTAACCAATTTTTGTCTTCCAGAAAATCAAAAAATCCCAAATATTTAAAAAAGCAAAACCTACATTTTTTACTCTTTAAGATATTTGGTATCACTAATAATTTAAGTTATTTTGAAAAAACCCTTTTTTTTCAAAATTAAAGATTTAAAATTTACTTTAAAACCAAATTTTTTCACAAATAAGCACTTTGAAGTGATGAAACTTACAAACACAAACAATACATAAAGTTACTTGTGAAGTGGTAACGATTAATTCCATTTGGGCTGTTAATTAGAGGGAGATTTTTACGATATTTTTAACCAAAAAAAAAAGGAACAACTGTATTTTGAGCGTAACTTGCTTACTCTTGCTGCTAGAAACTTTTTAAAAAAATAAAAATGAACGTTTTCTTAAACACTTTAAAAAAGTTGTAATAAGTTTTCCCAGAAAAGTGTTTCATTTTTTTTATTTCACGTTAAAATATTCGATTTGGAATTTGACATATAAGAGCTTATTTTTCACTATAGTCTGTTTTTAAACCAAGAGGAATAATTCAAATTTCCCGCGCCGCAAACCTTGTTTGTAATTGGTACAACCTCAGGCAATTTTACTCATATCAAATTTTGACAATAATGACATTAATAAAATTTTAACACTATTGGCATTTCATATGTTAGTTTATTTATTTTATCAGCGATTTTTGTATTTTCTGCGTTATTCCTTTTATTTTTAGATTTTTAGTCAATATTACCGTCAAAGGCCGATATGATCAACCAAAAAAGAAGATGTATCTGAAGATATTTCTAGTGACTTTCTTGGGTGTGAATCTGTATTTTTAGTTTACCTACTCCTCTTGGTTTTAAAACAAAGCTTAGCAATAACTCTGCTTCTACTGGGTCTACAGACCTGACACATATACGATTTTTTCACTTTTCTATAAGCTATATTTGCTATTTGCTAATTTTTTTTCAATAAAGTAGGTACCTACTTTTTGAGTTATTTGCGAAAAACCGTCTAAAAACGTGTTTTTTTTTGTTGAAAAATGAACATATTCACTCGCAAATATCTCTAAAAGTATTGACTTAGTGAAAAAACTCTATAAAATAGAAGTTGCTTAGAATTAGCCAGTTTATCCAATTCCGGACTTATTTCAACGTATTTGTTTTCATCCCCGATAACGGACAAAACTCACCTCCAGATCAAAAGCACATATCGGCACAATATCACTTTTTTCTTTAACATATTAGCTATGCGTGTCCCAAATTTTATGTCAAACCAAGCGTTTCTTCAAAATTCTGAACAAAAACCGTAAGTAAATTAAACGAAAATGTAAAAGGTACATTCCATGTCAAATCACTCAGGCAAAAAAATTTGGATCTCCGATTTGTCTGAAAATTGGTATATAGCTTCTGCGGGACGTAAAAAGAAGATATTTAAGGTCAAAAAATCTTCTTTTTCTTTTTTTCTCAAAATGTTATTTTATGCGATTTTACAGTGATTTGGTGTTTATTTAAACAAATTTGCATTTTCTGTCGTAAAGTATCAATGAAAAACATAATATTTTAATAGAAATGACTCAAAAATGTCATTATATGGCATTATAACAAGTTATTTGGAATCAAAACAAGTTTTTGATCAAATTTTATAGTGTAAAAAACGTTAAAATACCGTTTACATTTTCCTCCATTCCCAAAATACATCATCATCGATTTGGCTAAAAATTTGCCCGCATATAGCTAAAAGATAGGACTTTAAGTGGTTAGAAGGATTTGAATTATATTACAATACCAAAAAAGTTACATGCAGTAATATCATACTCAAAAGTATATATTAGTCCAGTCGGGATAGCATTTGACCTTGAATGCCAAGCTGCACAAAAATTTATTTTTCTGATCTTTAGGGGAGTCAATAGTAGCCTAAATTTAAAATCGCGAATGAATTCCTCCGTTACGTTAGCGGCCATCTTGATTTTAAAGGGGAACCTGTTTTGCTCAATATCTCCGCCATTTTTAACTTTTCGACCAAAATGGAAGGAACTGAAATTGTTCCAAATAAATCGTATTTACAATTATTACAATTTCTTTTTAACAATTTTTGTCGTGAGATCGATATTTTCGAGTTAATTTTACTTACAGTACACGCCTATATTTTTGACTATAATATTGCATGTAACTTTTTGGGTATTGTAATATAATTCAAATCCTTATGACCACTTAAAGTCCTATGTTTTGTCTATCTGTGGGCAAATTTTCAGCCAAATCGATTATGATGCATTTTGGGAATGGAGAAAAATGTAAAAAACGGTATTTTAACGTTTTCTACACTATAAAATTTGATCAAAAGCTTGTTTTGAATCAAAGTAACTTGTTATAATGCCATATAATGACATTTTTGAGTCCCTTCTATTAAAATATTATGTTTTCCATTGATACTTTACGAGAGAAAATGGAAATTTGTATAAATAAACACCAAATCACTGTAAAATCGAATAAAATAACATTTTGAGAAAAAAAGAAGAAGATTTTTGACCTTAAATATCTTATTTTTACGTCCCGCAGAAGCTATATACCAATTTTCAGACAAATCGGAGGTAAAATTTTTTTTTGCTCCAAAATTGAGTGATTTGAAATGGAATGACCCAAAATTAATTTTTCAAACAAATATTTTAAGTCGTTATGAGAAAATTATAATTTAACAGATGAAATAAAATAAACACAATTCAACTCGTAAATATTTGGACCCTTACCAGCCGAACCGGCCGAACAGGTAAAGAACCCACCTTTTGTATAGTTTATAAATATACCTTTTCTACCTGCCCTCAAACGATCGATATTTTTAACTCGTGGCAACATCGTTTGACGGCAAATACACCGCAAATACACATTTTTATGTGGTGGAAGTCAAAATGGCTGTGAAGTGTAAAAATTTTTGTATATAATTTAAATTTTTAAAATCAAAATTTTAGAAAACTGAGAACGATACAGGGCATTGAAAAATGCGCTCAACAAACATACACGAATTAAAATTCGAAAATGATAGTATTTCTTAGTGATGCCAAATGACTGCAACATGAAAAGATGACATAATGATAGCGGGATGTATATATATATATATATATATATATATATATATACAAAAAAAAAAAAAAAAAAAAAAAAAAAAAAACATTCCGACACTACTCAGCCCTTGCCCAACATCATATTCAGACAGGTCACCAAATAGATTTCGAGAAAGCAAAAACCATCGCCCCTGTCCGCTCCTTAAAATCGAGAATCATCCGTGAAGCCATCGAAATTGAAAAACGCCCTCACAGCCTAAACACACGCGATGACGCCAAAAGACTGCCGGCAACATGGCGACCGCTGCTTCGGCGAATCCCCACGTCAGTCGATCCCACTCAGGCCTCTCCCGCGCATACAGTTCCCGCGCGCACTGAGAGTATAAAAGGAGCTACACAGGCGAAGACAGGTCGTCACTCGACACTGAGGAGTAGGCAGATTGAGACCTCAGTGCCGCTTGACCGTTCTCCTAGAGAACAAGACACTACTGGTACGTCACGAGTGAGGGGAGTAGGCAGATTGAGACCCCGAACTCGAACGGAACCATACCCCTCTTGATAATGGCTCCAAAAAGGGTGCCGAAACGTCGAGTTATAAATTCTCAACGCGGTTCTTCCCGAGAACTTAGTAATTTTCATTTACCTGACCGCGGAAATCTTTCCGAACATATATATATATATATATATATATATATATATATATATATATATATATATAAGAAAGTCGAGGTTATGTTAGTTACACCATTTATAACTCGAGAACGACTGAACAGATTTTTATGAAATTTTACACATATATTTGAGCGGACTGGGAATAGGATAATATGGAGTTTCATACGCGTACGTCATAAGGGGGGTTGCCCCCTGATATATTTTTTTAATTTCTGGAAAAACCGTTTTTTACTATTTTTATGAGATGTAGAAGCAAAAGATACATATAATCCTAAATTTTCAATTTTCTATCTCAGACCGTTATTTTTTAATAGCCATTTAAATATTTTACATCTATATATATAAAAGAAGTAAAACCGTACTAAAATTTTTTCTTTAGCAAAATCGGTGTCCGAAATACAATATCTCAAGCCGTAGCAATATTCTGAGGACAGAAGAAGAACGAGCGACAAATTTCATAGAAGAGAAGTGGAACAGTTTAGCTTTGGGGCGCAAATTGGGCAAAATATGAATTTTTTAATTTTGCGAAATTTTCAAAAAATATCTCTAAACGGAACCGTAAGCGGGAGAAAAATTCTGAGCACACGAAAAGAACAAGCAGCAAATTATAAAATTTTATTTAATTTTAATTCATTTTGTTTAATTTTATTTAATTTTATTTAATTTAAGTAATTTATTTATTTTCGTTTATTTTATTTTATTTCATTTTATTAAATTTTATTTATTTTTATTAGACTATATTTTCTTTTATTTAATTTTATTATTATTTTTTAATTTATTTATTATTTTTATTTAATTTTTTTTAGCTTTATATAATTGTATTTAAGTTAATTTGATTTTATTTATTTGTATTTAATTTTATTCAGTTTTAGTTATTTTTATTTACGTTTATTCAATTTCATTTAATTTTAATTTACTTCATTTACTTTTTTATTTAAATTTAATTGAATTTAATTTTATTTAATCAACACTTATAGACTTGGAATCTCCCCGAACCCAATCATAAATAGAGGGTTGTTTTGAATGTAGATATAATAAAGCTGTTATATTCATTATAAGATAAACAAATTTAAGATTGTAACTGTTGCACTACAAACTTTATTTTGTTACTTCTAACTAAACTTTATTATTTCAAACATCATGTGTAATTAATTAAAAATAATAATAAAACCTCATTCACATCGAGCATTTTTTGATTATTAATTACGAATTCCTTTTGTTTATTTTAAGTTTATTGTATACAAAAGTTTGTTTTTATCTATTGAGGCAGTACGAAATCTGCCGGGTCAGCTAGTATAGTTTAAATTAAATTTTAAAAAACCTTTTAAACCACCTTTTTCGAATTGCGCAAGTTGTACTACTAATATTGCTGTTAATAAATGAAATATAAATATTTTGACGTTTCACAATTTGACAATTCACTTTTAACTGCAGTGCCTTAACAATTTTAAAGCACTAGTGCTTTAAAGTAGCATTTTTAACGCTCCTATGGAGTGCTAAAAATTGCGTTTTTAACACGGTTGTAGAAAAAGTAAATTAAATACTTTCAATACAAAGATTGCTGCGTGTTTTATTTATATCAATTAAATGCATAAAAGCATATTTTAGTGCATATTTCAACTGTTTTTTGTGCATATTTGCATACATATTTTAGGGTTTTTTAAGTGCATATTTCCCGAGCTCTAATCATGACATTTAAATATAGCTTTGCCATTTTTAAGATGCAGAGCTTGCTTTCTCTATCCTACATTTTATTTCTACGAAAGAGTCCCAAAGTACCCCGCACAAACCTTATGGAAATTATATACAAAGTATCAATGGCGAAACGAAATACAATTCATCAAATGTCACACAGAAAAAACAAAAAAATTTCTAAATAGCATCTAACAAAATCTAAACGAATTATGAAACAAGAAAACTAAACACAATATCTTGACAACATGCGCAAGATTCTATCAGGACTTCAATTAGGACTGGCATACAAGATAAATTTCTCACTTATTGCAACTGGATTAAATTTTAGAAGTCTTTATTCACGGTTGCACATTTTCGAACAGAATGCATGTCAGAAAGGAATTGACGTTTCGATTACAAAGACGCTGATTGATTTATAGATGGAAAAGCGTTATCCTGTACTAAATCGATTGAATAAACATGTGAGGAAAGATCAGACAATACAGAGTGATTAAGGTTTACTTCCGTGTGCAAGGTTGGTAAATTAAAGATTGTTAATCAATCCCAATTGTATTGCTTTGGAAATATTTGTTCCTGACGCTGAGATCGAAATAATATAGGAGCAAATAAAGAGATAAATACTATATAGTCCAGGGCGCATCTGTTTTGAGATGGACGTTGAGAAGTGACTCAAATTTTTTTGCAGAAATTGCTTGAAAATAACTCAAATAATAATATTTGAGTTATCCTCCCACTCAAAATGGTCCGGAACATTGTTTAAATAATCAAAATGTCAAAATATAAAGGAAAAAATTCGATTTTTTTTATTGGTTATTTGATTATAACTTTAAAACTGTTCATTTCTGAGAAAAGTTGTACTGACATAAAAGTTGCGTAATTAAATTTCCTACAATATAGAATTAGTTAAAAGTTTAAAAAACGAGTACTCGAAAGTAACTATAATCAACATTACTAATTCCCTTATGAACTCTTCCATCTGCAGATGCTACTACTTGTGTTGAGGAGTGGGCTATAGTTTGTTTAACGCCGCTGGTCTTGACTGTTCCTTCTGATGCTGTCTTGAATAGTGTGGATGACAGGGAATAGCTTGTCGCACTCCTGTTTCTACTGCAATTGATTTTGGGCTACCTTTTTCTATTGTTAGTTTAGCTCGAGATTCATCCATAGTCAGTTTTGTTAATCTGCTTAGCTTTGCCGGTATATCTTCATTTTTCATATTAATTAAAAGTTTATTTCTTCCAATACAGTCAAAGTCTACGAAGAGGGTGTGGAGTTCTAGGTTGTGTTCGTGGCATTTCTAGATTGTTTGTGTAATTATGTGGATCGCATCTGTAGTGGATCTGCCTTCTCTGAATTCTTGATGGAAGTTCCCAATTTTTTTTCTCTGTGAATTGAGTGAGTTTCTGTCTGATGAGGGCTATTAAATTCTTAAATGTTGTACTCAGTAGAGCTATTCCCTTATAGTTGTTACAGTCTGTTACTGTTCCTTTCTAAAATATGCTTGTTAATATTTTTTTGCCTCTGTTTTATAAGGCCTCCGTGCCATATAATTTTTAAGGGCAGTATAGTCTGCTTAGCGGATATTTTATAGTAGTTCCCTGTTTACTGAAATATCTTGATCCATCTCGCGTAGTGCAAGCTCGAAGATTTCCTGAGAGTATACATTAAGGGGGTGTAAGGGTGTGTTATAGAGATAGCACCTTTTATTGGAACAACCACATCAAACGTCATTGACGAGAGATTCTTTTTTGATAACTGGTCCTCATAAGGCACTCAAGTCTCACTTATGGCTCCACGTGCCACATCCCGGGCAACTGCATTGGTCTGCAGGCTAAACTAAGTGAAGGTATCCAGACATGGTGATAGGTTGGACAGTGGCAGCTGGCTGTTACAAAACTGACCATGCGGCGAGAATGATAGCCACAGAAACGGCACATATACAGCGGTGCAGAAGGCAAAGGAAAACCACTGCAATATTTTCCCAAGAAAATTTCTTAACATAACGATGACAATTTCAGTAAGTGAAGATGAAATGTGTACCCGACTCACGCTCGGCGCCATCTCGGTTCCGGGTCGGATGGTGTGAAATTTGCTACCGGCTGCCAAGGTGTGAGGGACCAGGCACCTGGCAGAAATTGGGCGACTTAATCCAAATCTTCATTTAATTTAATAAAATGGCAGCGAATTGGTACATGGACGTCCAGGGACTGATCCGAAACCCTGGAAAGTTACACATAATTAAAAAAGAAATGGCAGACCACAATATTTTGGTACTGGGACTCTCAGAAACTCACTGGAGAGGAAAAGGGCATTTTAAAACAACTGCTGGCAACGTCATCTATTTTTCAGGCCCAGATAACAAAAGTACAAAATGGAGTCGCAATAATTGTACCCTCTAAACTTAAAGACTGTGTAATTGGATATAATACTATGGTATAGTACACTTAAAATGAGAATATCCACCAATGCCCTACACCTTGTCCAGGTATACGCTTCTACAACAGCTGCACAAGAAGAAGACATCAACAGGTTCTATGGTCGTCTAGAAGAAACTGTTCGCGCTATTCCGAATCGTAAACTCGTCATAATTTTATGAGAGTTTACCGCCAAAGAGGGGTCATTCAATGAAAATATTGAAGGAGTGATGGGTAAAAATGGACTGGACAGAGAAATGAGAATGGCGACCGTCTAGTGGAGTTTTGTGTAGAACAACATCTTACAATTACAAACACGTTTTGTCAACATTATCTACGGAGATTATACACACGGCGCAGCCCAGATGAACGAACAAGGTATCAAATAGACTACATCCTAATAAGATCAAGATGTAAGTCGTCGTCCATCAACTGTAAAACATATAATGGCGCAGACTGTGGAAGCGATCATCAACTCCTGGTATTAAACATTCGACTTCGTTTTAAAGTCCCCAAAAGAAGACCCCAGCGAAAAGTCGTGTCTCTAAATCCATCAAAAATCAATGACTTCCAACAAAACTTACAAGAAGCTCTTTCTTTAGACCAAGTAGATAGTGACCCTGAGAGCACTTGGATCTATCTCAAAGATAAGGTAATCGAGGCTGCAAAAGACTATGAGGCAGCGGTTTTCACTGGCCGTAAGCCATGGATATCCGATAATACGTGGACTGTGATTCAACGCAGAAAAGAACATAAAACTAGATACGGAACAAACGATGAATACAGAGCGTTATCGAGAGAAATCAGAAAACAGTGCCGCAAAGATAAAGCTGATTACATCTCTCAAATAT
The DNA here is from genome assembly GCF_917563875.1 of Diabrotica virgifera virgifera. NCBI lineage: Eukaryota > Metazoa > Arthropoda > Insecta > Coleoptera > Chrysomelidae > Diabrotica > Diabrotica virgifera. The sequence goes on along the minus strand of NC_065451.1, from coordinate 11,724,259 downwards.
GCAGAGAGATAAAGGAACATGGCTCTCGAAATGAACCGAGGGACCAATTCTAGAAGATCAAACTCCTTACCAGAGAATTTAAACCTCAAACGTGGTCTGTAATAGATAAGGAAAGTAATTTAAAGACCGATACTGATGAAATATTGGAAACATGGCGAAACCACTGTGGCGAGCTATATAAAAATAACGAGGTATCAGCAGAAAATCAGTGGCCTTCTGACTACCCTAGAGAACCTACTGTCTTACTCGCTGAAGTCAAAGATGCAATTAAATCACTAAAGAGAAATAAATCCCCCAGGCATTGATTCAATACCATGTGAAATACTACAGTTACTAGGTGACAAAGATTACATATCATCCATTCTATCTGTGTGGCTGTTTGGAATTCAGGAAAATGGCAATCTGATTGGTGTACCTCAATTTATATCCCACTACACAAAAAAGGAACTACTACCAGATGTGAAAACTACCGCACACTGTCACTAATAACACATGCTAATAAAATCTTGTTGCATACCATCAAAAACAGATTAAAACCTATCTACATTACCAAATACCTCAGGAACAAGCGGGGTTTGTAAAGGGTAAAGGTGCAAGGGAACAAATCCTGAACCTGAGACAGATAATAATGGTGACAAAATACATCCTTGTCGCACTCCTGTTGTATTTAATCTTATTCTTCTCAGTTTCTGAGAATTTTCCTCCAATATTTATTTCCAATAATTGATTCCAATACGGGCTTATAATTAATCTAAGCTCTGGATCACGTATTCCTGCTCTTTTAAGAATTTCTATTAATATCTAATGTCTAACATATCGCTGAGACTTTTTGACAAACTATTTATACTTTTGTTTGTCAGTTACTTTCACAAAATTATGCATGCAGTGCATAGTTGTTTCCCAAGTAATAAGTATTAAACAGGAATTCCAATAGCAAACAATTCTGTCAGTTTGTATTCTATGAGTTTCGGTGTTAATTGCCTTAGAACTAAACTGGGCACATAATCTTGCAATTAGTGTGCAATGGATATGGTAGCAGAGTAGCGAATATACAATGATTTGACTAAATTTGCGTGAAGTCAGCAATTTAGTTTTCTCTGTCAGAACATCATCTTAGTTTATAATATTCATCATCTTAGTTTATAATTTATAATACATTCCGGTGTTCAAGGCAAAGAAAATCAAAGGAAGAAACGAAAGAAATAAAGACGGCCTTACATTAAATTACCAATATCAATGCTGTCTCTTCAGTGAGGTTTTCGGTAATCTATCGAATAAAAAAAATCGATCCGTTCAAAACAACGATACAAATATGTACTCACTGGCAAAAAAATTCTGCCACTAAAAAGTTTTAATTGAATTTATATATTTATTATTAGTCTAGGGTAATAAGGTTTTTTCCATGACACTTCAACAGCCAGGGAACTGAAGCGTTTTCTCGACAGATAATACCTATAAGAACAAATTATAACTATTTCCTGCGTAGGATCTGGCGGCCATTTTTATTTATAAACAATGTAGTGTCAAAAACGGTCTTTTGAAGTTATACTTCTTTAGGCGCGATTGAGATTGAGGGTGAATTTATATTGATCTGCGCGCATGCGCACACCGACAGTTTGGTATTAGTCTTTATACGGGCTCTGATTGGGTGTTGAAATGATCTGTCAATAATTGTTCAATATGGAGGTTATCGGTAAACAAAAATGTTGTATAATATATTAGTTTTTATTGTTGTGAGGACAGAAATAAAATCAAATTTATAATTATAGTGACTTTATTCCAATAAAAAATTATCTTCATACCTATTTGGAAAATGTAAAAAAAAATAATGTACTTACCTAGTACTTGTTATGCTATACCCCTAGTATGCAATGCTTTAATTTACATAATCTGATTACGAACAAACTTTCTACAAATTTTCATCTAATGTATCGTTTTCTTACTCTATATATTGTTGTATTTTAATTCGACAAAAATCAAACTAATAAAAATTCATATAAACAAAATGTCAAAAAGTTGTTCAGTTTGTGTATATTCGCACATGACGTATACGCGAAGGTGGTGCAGTTTGAAATCACTTCGACTCTCGTACGGCGGGATGCACGGGAAGTAGGTTCAAGCCCAATACAAGTGATATCATTTTTTTATTTTTTTTTATAGATTTTATGATTGTAAGTATATTATTATATAATTTTTTTCAAAAAATACGTATTTAATTAAAATTTTTGGTAACAATTATTGTTCAGAAATCATTTGTGGCATTTTTCAATGTGTTTGTGTGTGCTTTATTCTTTTATTTTTTTAATTTTTGGTATTGTTTTAATAAAAATTTGTGCAAAGTAGTAGAGAAACTGTTTAAAGTATATTGATTTCGTTGAAATCATATAATAGAAGTATAACTTTTTACGTGCGTACAAAGTACACACATTCTTTTTTCCTTTTTTTTCCAAATTAATGGAAAACAGCAAGACTTATGGTTTTCTTATTCCAAACATCTTCGAGAGAATGGAAAAAGCTTTAGAATGGCGTATTACAAAGTTTAATACACTCATTTATTGTTAATATAATTGCTAAAAAATCAAAATTTCAAAAAAATTAATTTCGCAATAACTATTGTAAAAATAGGTATAGAGCTTTAAAATTTTTGTCAAATCAGGGTTCTTTGATGCTTAATATGTGACAAAAATTTCAACGCGATTCATTCAATTGTTTAAATTTTATTCAAATTGTTTATCTCAGAGAGATTTTTTTTGCAATAATAAGTCAGAAAAAATAATGTTAGAACCATTCTAAAGGTGTCAAATGAAAGAGCATGAGCTAAACTTTCAAATTGGTTTAAAAAAATGAATAAAAAATGCATTTATTAGTAATAAATAATTATGCAAAAGTATGTTCAATTTTTCCTTATAAACTTTTTATTTTTTTATATAATAAATTATATATATTTATTTCAATTTTTCATCAATTATCATATAAATAACATTACTTGGTAGTTATGTACCTAGAAACCGGCAAAAAATAGATTTTTTTGAAAAAAGTTATTCAAAAAGTTTAAAGCATTAAAAAAACAAAAATTGACGATACTTTTGCGTAATTATTTATTACTAATAAAAACATTTTTATTCAGTTTTTTTAAACCAATTTAAAAGTTTAGTTCATGCTTTTTCATTTGACACTTTTAAAATGGTTCTAACAATATGTTTTTCTGACATGTTATTGCAAAAAAAAGCTCTCTGGGATAAACAATTTGAATAAAATTTAAACATGAATGGATCGCTTTGAAATTTTTGTCACATATTAAGCACCAAAGAACCCTAATTTGTCAAAAATATCAAAAGTCTATACTAATGTTTACAATAGTTATTGCGAAATTTTTTTTTTTTAATTTTGAACTTTTTCGCAATTATATTAACAATAAATGAGTGTATTAAACTTTGTAATACGCCATTTTAAAGCTTTTTCCATTCTCTCGATGATGTCTGCCATTAATTTAAAAAAAAAGGAAAAAAGCCGTTTTTTGACACTAAATTGTTTATAAATAAAAATGGCCGTCAGATCCTACTCAGGAAATAGTTACAATTTGTTCTTATAGGTATTACCTGTCGAAAAAACGCTTCGGTACCCTGGCTGTTGAAGTGTCGCGAACACGGTATATTTTTGTCTTATTATCCTGGCCTATAATAAATTTATTGTACTCCGATATACTAAGATTCTTGCATTGTTTGTAGGTACATGTATTGATATCGTTTGTTATTATTTCGGTAACAAAAAATGTTTGACAATACGACATTATACGGAGCTAAATGGAAGCGTTGGGTTTTCTCCTAATTTTAAAAAATTCTGTGGAAAGATTCGAGGAGCCGATTTTGTTTCATAGACCTTTTGTATTATCCAAGAGGCATCACTAAGATTTTGTTTTGGGAATTGTCCGATTATTTCTTTTCTTGTAAAAGCTGCAAAATTCTGCGTAAATAAAAACACTAATTATGTTTAACTAACACAGATCTCAATCCTATCAAGAATTTATGGGATAAATTATTGAAAATAGGTATTCGCCGTCATTCTAGGCCTCCTGAAAATTTGGTCAGTTATGGCCCTGGTAGAGGAATATCGAGCTATTCATTAGGCCAGGATAACACAACTTATTTATTCGATTCCAAACCGATATTGAATTGTTTTGCTTTGTTCTTAATTTTGTTTTTTAGTGAGTTGGATATTTTTTTAATTTTTTTCCAACACAATAAAAGTAAAGGTGGAAGATGAACTAACTGATCTAATTGAAGCCGGCAATGGGATAAGACGATTCCTTGAGTCCTTTATTGTTCAACCTGATCATGTACGAAGTAATAACAAAGTAAGCTCTAAAAAAGGATACCAAATGAGAGAAACACAACTTAAAATAATCTTCTATGCAAACGAAGCAATACTTATCTCTCAAAGTGAATATGATTTACAACGTATGCTGTACCAATTTAACATAACCGCCAGAAAATTTAACATGTTAATTTCCTCAAAAAAGACAAAATGTATGGTTATAACAGCAGACCCAATAAGATGTAAATTGGAGCTGGAAGGCCATATAACAGAACAAATGTTTAAATACCTAGGCATCACACTATCTAGCTACGGAAGGCTCGAAACAGAAGTGGAGGATCAAGTGACTAGAGCAAAAAAAGCCGCAGGTTTCCTGAATGACACAATATGGAGAAATAAAAATATCGGAAAATAAATGAAAGGCAGAATTTACAAAACAGTCATCAGACCAATAATGACATACGCGGCAGAAACACAACCCGACACAGAGAGGACAAAAAGATTGCTCGAAACAGCGGAGATGAAAACCCTTCGAAAAATCGATCTTAAGACACTATGGGACAGAGCTAGAAGTACAAGATATACGACGGAAATGCAAGGTGGATAACATTAATAACTAGGTAAGAAACAGAATAATAGGATGGAATGACCACATAAGCCGAATGACAACAAATAGGGTAGTCAGGACAGCGAGAGACGGTTCCCCAATAGGAAAACGATCAGTGGGAAGACCACGAAAACGATGGAACGACAACTTACTAGAGGCACACTGAAAAAACAGACAGAATAATGTCTATACAAAAAGAAGAAGAAAGAAGATATTTTTAATTAAATAAACCTTCAAAGCAGTGTGTTTATTTATAGCTTTTACAAGAAGAGAGACATTCGGGTAATTAAAAAACAAAATCTTAGGGATGCCTACGGTATAATATGAGTGGAGTAACAAAATAAGCCTTTTAATTTTTCCATAGAATTTTTTAAATTTAGGAGAAAATGCAACGCTTTCATTCACCCCCTTATAGTCCAAGAGGCAGCGCTGAAAAATCTGTTTGAATTTACTAAAGCTAAAATCACAGTTGATTACTGTGATTGTGTGGAGAAACATACTGCGGTCGGTCAAGCGAAACGTAGAACAGTTAATCCATTTACTAAGGCTGAAAATCAGTACACACATTCTAAATTAAATATAAATAAAAGTTATTATAGTCGGTCAGCTGTATGACGGGACAGAGCCGGTCGGTCGGCCCCAATGAATGTACAGGGTTATTCAATATATTTTGACCCCCTTGTAAACTGCTTTATTTACAGAATTAGAAAAAAATGTAAAATACAAAACTCATTCGATTTTTTAATTATGATTTTTTCACATATATATCGTACTAGTGACGTCATTCACTTGGGTGTGATGACGTAATCGACTATTTTTTTTAAACGGGAATAGGGGTCGAGTGCTACCTTATTTGAAAGGTTATTCAATTCCCTATTCAGTAGTATAAACAATAATATGATTAGTTATACAGGGTGTCCAAAAACAATTTTTTTAATTAAATTAATTGTTTAATTAATAATTCAAAAAAAATTTTGGACACCCTGTATAAATAATTATCTTATTTTTTATAGTACTGTATAGAGAATTGAATAAACTTTCAAATGAGCTAGCACACGACCCCTATTCTCATTTAAAAAATAGTCGATTACGTCATCACCCCCAGATGGACGACATCACTAGTACGACATATATGTCAAAAAATCATAAATAAAAAATCGAATAACTTTTGTATTTTACATTTTTTTCTAATTCTGTAAATAAAACAGTTTACAAGAGCCGGCCGACCGGCTCTGTCCCGTCACACAGCTGACCGACTATAATAACTTTTAATTATATTCAATTTAGAGTGTGTACTGATTTTCAGCCTTAGTAAATGGATTTAATTACCTTCGTGAGAAAGTAACTTTGATACCCTCTCAGTAACCCCTGTTCTACGTTTCGCTTGACCGACCGCAGTATGTTTCTCTACACAATCACACTAATCAACCGTAAAAAATTTAGCCTTAGTAAATTTAAAGAGAATTTTCAGCGCTGCCTTTCCGTCTATCTTGAAAAATCGGAGTATCAATAATAAAGTTATAAATTGTTAAATTTCATCAAAAATTTTAGTGCTGGAATTTTGTATCGGTGAGTGTATCATCATGTTCAACAACAAAATATTAAGCGATTTCGATAAAAACGTTTCAGCTTATTTGAGAAATGTGTCTGATTTAGTCGCAGTAAAAGCATGAGAATTATTATACTTCTTCTATTTTTTATAAAGACAGAAATGACAAAAAATGTGAAAACACACGCTGGACATGTGAAAACACTAAGAATTTTATTTATTATCTTATTAGTTTGCTTTTATACGGCATAGTGTAATTTAATTTTAATTAATCAACTTTTATATTGGAAACCATTGTAGCAGTTTGCAATTGTTTTTAATTTTAAAATATTCAGAGAATCAGCTATTTCTGAAATCATAAAAAATGGTTTTTATTTTCATGAATTGATCATAATAAATAAGATCTCCATAAATTGTTTTTCCTTTAGTGTTTGTTATATTTTCTGCCTTTTACAATAGGTTTCCATCATAGTACTGTTCTTTTTTGTCTCAAAAATAATTAGGCCTGGACCCCGCGTACCAAAAAAAAAAGTTTATTTTTTAAATAATAAGTACTAAAAAAAAGTTTATAGCAAGCTGAAAATTTCTTAATAGCTTAACGGTGTCCAGTCGGACAAACTTTGATGCACTGGAACACTGGAACAGGAGAAGTTTTAATTGTGGAATAGGTTACAGGTTGCTACAAAAACATTCTATGTATTTTGTCGGACAGAACTTCCAATTGATGTGTTACCCTTTCATTAAACTCTCATGCAAAAATCAGACTGCTATTTACCACTAATATAATTCCTGTCATTTGACCAGGGGCGGCCCGTCGGGGTAGGCAAGGTAGGCGCCGCCTACCCTCTTCAAATGTAGTACAATAATATAAATTATTAATATAAATTACTTATTTCAAAATTGTAATTTATAAATTTTGACACAATATCTACAATAAAATAGCAAAAATTATCCAAATTATTTTTAAAAATATCCAAAAAATTTTCTCCGTAGTTATAATTATTGTACGCTCCTTGTAGTATCAGTAGTACTGTATAGATAGATTCTATATTCTCCTTGGTCAGGCACTCGGGAACGTAGCCTGAAATAGAACGACGCCAACACCGAATTGACGTGCGATCTCTCTCTGTTTACGCGAGCAGGCCTGCTGCAGGTCTGCTCGTAGCGTCCGTATTCTACGATTTTGAACGGGCGGATAGGCACAGAGTCTTATAGCCGGACCTACAAAATTTTATCAGTTGCTTCTCTTGTGTCTTGTGAAACTGTTTTAAAATAGTTGTTTTTTGATTTTGGCTGTTATTAGTAGGTTAAGTATTGAATAAAACTAGGTAGGACAATTTAAATTTGTTTATGAAAACTGAATAATGTGTTATTAGATTATATAGATAATTAAAAATTTAAAGCGAGGTTAATTGTTAACTTATCAATTTATTCGAATAGTAAATTATTATTTGATACATAAATAAAATAAGTAATATTTGACGTTGTTGAAACGTAGGTGTGTTAGTTTTATTGGTGGAAAAACTTTAGTCATCGAATATGAATATTTTAAACGATGTAATATGCAGTTTGATCGAGACGCCTTTTTCAAGGCGCCAAAATCAAGAAAGATTAGTAATTATTTCAATGGGCCGGCCTTTACAAAATTTAACAATTTTATCCACAGATAAGACAAAAGACAATCAACCATTTTCGAGATCGTTTAAAACAATATGGTATGAAAATCATAAATGGCTAAGCGGAAGTTATTTTAAAAATTCACTTTTCTGTTGGCCTTGTCTGTTGCTCTCAAATTTGAAGCAAAATGTTTGGGTGAGTCAGGGATATTCAGATTTGAAAAATTTATCAGCTAGTGTAAAAAAACATGAATCTTCGAAAGAACAGTTAAACAATTGCTTAGATTTAAAACGGTTAGAAAAAAATAAACAAACTACTGACAATGCTTTCGCTGGACATATTTCTCTATCTAATAAGATATATAATGAAGAAGTTGAAAAAGATTGAAGAAGTTGAAGAAATTGATGTTACAATTCTTTTAGCAAAACAAGAACTTACATTTCGCGGTCGTGATGAGAGCCATAATTCTTCAAACATGGGTAATTTTAAAGAAATTTTTAATTTAGTAGTTAAACGCGATCATGAAATCCAGGATCATGTTAAAAAATAGAAGGGGTGTTCACGGGTTTGTCAAAAACAATACAAAATGATTTAATAGATTGTCTTGCCGATTACGTAAAAAATCAAATTTCAACAGAAATTAATGAAAGTCAATTTTTTTCTATACTAGCTGACGATACTACTGATATAACCGAAAAATCACAGTGTACTTTAACAATCCGTTTTGTTAACAAAGTTGGTCAGGTAACAGAAAGATTTTTAGGGTTTTTTGATGTTAGCGGTAATAGATCTGCAGACGCTCTATATAGTTTAATTTCAAACGTGCTTGAGCCATATGATTACAAAAATAAATTAATTGCTCAATTTTACGATGGTGCAAGTGTAACGGCTGGCTCTTTAAACGGATTACAATCAAAAATTAAAGTAGATGCTCCAAAAGCAATTTTTACACATTGTTGCGCTCATAGATTACATTTAGTATTGCAAGACGGCTCAAAATGTATTACAAACTGTAGGATATTTTTTGTCGCCTACCCGAAGTATATGTGTAGCCTACCCGCATACTGAGGTCACGAGCCGCCACTGCATTTGACATGTTCTACGTGTCGTACTTATTAAAATGCCCAACTAGACCAGGACGGATTTGTGAAAACACGTCTATTTTTGGATGTGCGAGGTGGCATTCGGATTTTTGCAGATAAAGTTAGGTGACAGCTTCAATAATAATAATTGACTTATGCTCCTTCTCAAATATACCCGAAACATTAATAAAAAAATTAAAATATATAAAAATTTCGAAAAACATTGATTTTTTTCTATTTTCTTTGCTTATAACTTTAAAACGATTCATTTTGGAAAAAAGTCGTGGGGAAGTAAAATAAAGATAATTGAATTTTGTATCATATTCGTCCAGCTAAAAATGTCTTAAATTGTTAACCTTTCTGCAAAATAGCAATGAATACAAAATAAGGGGGCAAAATAAGCATATTTTTATTCAATGTTTTTCAACCACTTTGGTTGCACTTAGAACCTTCGTAATTCGCTTAGAAAATTCTTACAACATACTTAAATCGTCCACCAAATTTCATTAACATTGACTTAAAATATTTTGCATAATAATTTTGCAATCTAAACTTTTTTAAAAAATTTAAAATTTTTTAAACACTTTCTGAACAAAAAGTAGACTATTTAGAAGTTTTCTAATTTTTTTACATATAAAGAGGTGCTCTACCTATTTAATGCACTTGACAGAACTAAAATTGGATTATTTAAGCGGCCTCAGCACTGTTTTAAATGTATAAACAATTTTTTGGTTTATAAACAAATACAGTGAGGATGTTTGAGTTGGAATAAATTCATTTATAAGTTATTTATCAAATAAATATTTTTTCTGTTTTAAGACAACAGTAAAATGTATTTCGAATTAAATAAATTATATACATTCTTCTTTTTGTCTCAATTAATTAAAAAAAAATTGGGCACCCTGTATAAATAATTATGTTAATGTCTATATTACTGAATAGAGAATTGAACAACCTTTCCAATAGGCTAGCACACGACCCCTATTCTCATTTAAAAAAATCATCGATTACGTCATTACACCCATGGATGACGTCACTAGTATGATATATATGCCAGAAAATTATAATTTAAATATAAAAATCGACCTGTTTCGGGATTTTTCTCCAGAGTCGCGAGAAAATGAATTTATTCCAACTCAAACGTCCTCAATATATTTGTTTATAAGCCAAAAAATTGTTTATAAGTTTAAAACATTGCTGCGGCCGCTTACCGATTTTAATTCTGTAAAGTGTATTATAGATAGGTAGAGCGCCTCTTGATATGAAAAAAAATTAGCAAACTTCTAGATGGTCTACTTTTTGTTCAGAAAGTTTTTAAAAAATTTGAACTTTTTTAAAAAAATTTAGATTGCAAAATTATTATGCAAAATCTATTACATCGATTTTAATGAAATTTGGCGGACGGATTATAGTCTAGGCGCCAGAGGGGTCACCGTGTCATATTCAATTCTGATGGACAAACTCAACGGTTTCTTATAGATTTTTGACTGCTGATTACAAATTTCGAGGGGGGATTTCGATCCGAGTGGTCAAAAAATTGTTATAAACAATTTAATTGTTTATAAATTGTTTATAAGGCTCTGGCTCATAAACTAAAAAAAATAAAAAAAATGTTTCAAATAAAATTTATTCCTTAATAAAAAACGAAGAAAAAACCGTTTACTAAACTTAAATCTAACAATTAGAACTCAAGATATTGTAAAATTAGTGCACAATGCAAATTGCAAATTGCAAAATAAGAATTTTTCGAAGCTTTATCGATCGTAACTCGGCTTTTACGCATGCAAATAAGTCTTAGAATGTGTCGTTTTAAAGCTTAATGAACAGGCTTCCAAACAAATTTTGTTAAATTACTTGATCTTCATTTGTTTTAAAGTTATACCCGCTTGAAGTTACAATTTTCTTAAAAATATTGTACATTCATTTGTTTATAAGGGTTTCAAGCAAATTTGAGCTATAAACATTTATACTTTAATGAACAATAATGATAGAAAAGCTCAAAAGGAACAATTTGAGGTTATGAAAATGTTCATAAGTTTATTTTTGGCCAAGATGTCGATATTTTAATGGCGCGCGCTATGAGGCGCAAGATCGGCTCACCGCGTAAAGGTTCACGCGCTAACTTCTCGATGCAAATTATATTTCTATTTATACATACGTTATCTTCATTTTTCATTTTTGAAGATCCTAATAAAATTTTATCATATAATTCTTATAATTAAATCATTATACTGTACCTCGTATCACCTTTCATTCTATTTACATTGTCTTCTATTTTTTGCACTAAATGAGAAAAAAACATTAAAAACTAATATTTCAGAAGTATAACTAAAAAGCAAGTTGATATTATTTATTAATACTATTTTTACCAACATTTTTTTCATGCATCTGCAAATCTGCATAGAGATATACAGGGAATATCAGCTTTTTTACATCTGCATAAGTTCTTAGCGAAATTTTAACAGTTACATGGTGGTACAACTCTGTTCTTGTAGGTAGTAAAACTAATACTTTTTGAGGCTTCAGAGTCTAATTATCTATATGATATCCATATAAAGTGGATCTAGTTCTTTTGGAGCATCATCAAGGCCCGTCAATTGTGTGTATGCCGACACATCATAAATGCTCGTTTTATATGCAATGATGATGCTGCAAAAAAACTCGATCCATTTTTATATGGATATGACGTATTGGCTCATTTTCATGCGTAGAAGCCGAGTTACGATCGATAAAGCGTCGAAGAATACATACTTACTTGACTTTGAGCCAATATTGCGCCTCATGGCGCGCCATTAAAATATCGACATCTTAGCCAAAAATAAACTTACGAACATTTTCGTAAGCTCAAATTGTTCCTTTTGAGTTTGGTTCGTCCACATAAGTAGGAATAACAATTTTTAATTTTCTTGTTTTTGTAAAGAATATTTTAATTCATTTTCTTTTCAATATTATGGGACACCCCGTATATACGAGTAGGCCAATACCTAATTCAGTGAGTATGTATTAATTTTTATCATTATTTTCAAGTAAAAACCTTAAAGTTTTTTGTATGTAATTACCTGCCTACTCGCCTCATTTTAAAAAGACAATTCGCCAACCAACTCTCTTGGTTAACAGTCACTTACAATTATTCCGAAAAGTGTATAGAAACTCAATATAGTCCTCGCGAGTGATTCATACTACTCAGCAATAGCAGTACGAAAAATAGCAGGCCTGCTCCAGCTTGTGCAACGAGAAATGACAAGGTAGGAAATATTTTTATTACAATTTACTTTAAGGTCTGGTTTTTTTACTGTTATTTTTTTTATTCTATTTTAAATTCACCCTATTAGGCCTTGGGCCCGCATATAAAATTATTATTTATGACCACACCGTTGAAACTTTTTGTACTTGTTATTTGGATGGAGTCGGACAAATTTTGAGCTTGGCGCATTATGGTAGTGGGGCGTTTGTCTGTCAAGCGGTGACGAAGTTGTCAATTTTATGCAAGAAAAAAATTTATTACCACATTGGTCATTCTATTTCAATCAATGGATTTTATCATATAAACAACGAAAACAATTTTGTCGGACAAAAATATTGGGGCGTATGACGCGTCGGACACGCTAAATATGTCAAATTTATGAAAATAATAAATTTATTACCACATCGATAATTTTAACGGTATCTATCATAAAACCTTTTTACAATAATGTGGTAACCTTGTCGGACAATTTTCACGGGGCATATGCGCAGTCGGACGCGCCGAAGATGTCAATTTCCTGAAATTTTTTTATTTACAACCATTTTTCCGACAACATTAGTAGGTTATAAGTAATTATATTCTTAATCAAAAAATCAAAGCGTCGGACAAAAATATTGGGGCAACTCGACAGTCGGACAAAAAATTTAATTTTTATTAGTAAAGTATACTTTCAAAGTATGCTGGGTTCGTGCATCCCTTATCTTTACAACCATTTTTCCGACAAAAGTAGTAGGTTACAAGTAATTATATTCTTAAACAAAAAATGTAATTGTCTGACAAAAATGTTGGGGCAAACGAACAGAAAACTTAATTCTTTTAGGCTATCGACGTGGAGGTATTATCAAAAAAAAAATTTAAAACAGTGTTTCTCGGTTACTTTTGAATCGATTTAGCTGAAAATTGGTACACACACTAAGTAAAGCATTTAAAAGGGTATGACGCAGATCGGAACCCAAAATTTTCTTAAAAAATTTTCCGACAAGAGGGAAAATTTTAGAAAAATTGTGATCTGATAATTTGTGTACATACTCCTTGAACAACGACAAACATCGTTCTGTATTTTTTTTTCTCGAATTAAAAAAAATTTTCAGCACATGTATCAGGTTATAAATAGTTATATTTCAAATCAAAAAATCTAAGTGCCCGACATAAATAGTGGGGCACATCCAAAGTCGGACAAAAAATTTAATTTTTATTAATAAACTATACTTTTAAACTATTCTGGATTCGTGCATCCCTTATCTTTACAACCATTTTTCCGACAAAAGTAGTAGGATACAAGTAATTATACTCTTAAACAAAAAATGTAATTGTCTGACAAAAATGTTGGGGCAAACGAACAGGAAACTTAATTTTTTAGGCTATGGACGAGGAGGTATTATCCAAAAATATTTTAAAACAGATTTTTTCGGTTATTTTTGAATCGATTTAGCTGAAAATTGGTACACACATTAAGTAAAACATTTAAAAGGGTATGACGTAGAGCTGTACCCAAAATTTTCCCAAAAAAATTTCGGACAAGAGGGAAAATTATAGAAAAATTGTGATCTGATATTTGCGTACATACTCCTTGAACAACGACAAACATCGTTCTGTAGTTTTTTTCTCGAAATAAAAAAAAATTTCCGACACAAGTATCAGGTTATAAGTAGTTATATTCCAAATCAAAAAATCTAAGTGTCCGACAAAAATATTGGGGCAAATCCAAAGTCGGACAAAAAATTTAATTTTTATTGATAAACTATACTTTTAAAATATGCTGGGTTCGTGTATCTCTTATCTCTACAACCATTTTTCCGACAAAGGTAGTAAGTTACAAGTAATTATATTCTTAAACAAAAAATGTAATTTTTTGACAAAAATCTTGGGGCAAACGAACAGAAAACTTAATTCATTTAGGCTATCGACGAGAAAGTAATATTAAAAAATTTTAAAAGAGTTTTCTCGGTTATTTTTGAATCGATTTTGCTCAAAATTGGCACACACTAAGTAAAACATTTAAAAGGGTATGACGTAGAGCTGTACCCAAAATTTTCTTAAAAAATTTTCCGACAAGAGGGAAAATTTTTGAAAAATTGTGATCTGATATTTGCTTACATACTCCTTGAACAACGACAAACATCGTTCTGTAGTTTTTTTTTCCAATTAAAAAAAATTTCCGACACAAGTATCAGGTTATAAGTAGTTATATTCTATATCAAAAAATCTAAGTGTCCGACAAAAATATTGGGTCAAATCCAAAGTCGGACAAAAAATTTAATTTTTATTAATAAACTGTCTTTTAAACCTTACTGGGTTCGTGCAACCCTTACCTTTAAAACCATTTTTCCGACAACATTAGTAGGTTATAAGTAATTATATTCTTAATCAAAAAATCAAAGTGTCGGACAAAAATATTGGGGCAACTCGACAGTCGGACAAAAAATTTATTTTTATTAGTAAAGTATACTTTCAAATTATGCTGGCTTCGTGCATCCCTTATCTTTACAACCATTTTTCCGACAAAAGTAGTAGGTTACAAGTAATTATATTCTTAAACAAAAAATATAATTGTCTGACAAAAATGTTGGGGCAAACGAACAGAAAACTTAATTCTTTTAGGCTATCGACGAGGAGGTATTATCAAAAAAAAAATTTAAAACAGTGTTTCTCGGTTACTTTTGAATCGATTTAGCTGAAAATTGGTACACACAATAAGTAAAGCATTTAAAAGGGTATGACGTAGATCGGAACCCAAAATTTTCTTAAAAAATTTTCCGACAAGAGGGAAAATTTTAGAAAAATTGTGATCTGATAATTTGTGTACATACTCCTTGAACAACGTGAACATCGTTCTGTAGTTTTTTTTCTCGAAATGAAAAAAAATTTCCGACACAAGTATCAGGTTATAAGTAGTTATATTCCAAATCAAAAAATCTAAGTGTCCGACAAAAATACTGGGTCAAATCCAAAGTCGGACAAAAAATTTAATTTTTATTAATAAACTGTCTTTTAAACCTTACTGGGTTCGTGCAACCCTTACCTTTAAAACCATTTTTCCGACAATGTTAGTAGGTTATAAGTAATTATATTCTTAATCGAAAAATCAAAGTGTCGGACAAAAATATTGGGGCAACTCGACAGTCGGACAAAAAATTTATTTTTATTAGTAAAGTATACTTTCAAATTATGCTGGCTTCGTGCATCCCTTATCTTTACAACCATTTTTCCGACAAAAGTAGTAGGTTACAAGTAATTATATTCTTAAACAAAAAATATAATTGTCTGACAAAAATGTTGGGGCAAACGAACAGAAAACTTAATTCTTTTAGGCTATCGACGAGGAGGTATTATCAAAAAAAAATTTAAAACAGTGTTTCTCGGTTACTTTTGAATCGATTTAGCTGAAAATTGGTACACACACTAAGTAAAGCATTTAAAAGGGTATGACGTAGATCGGAACCCAAAATTTTCTTAAAAAATTTTCCGACAAGAGGGAAAATTTTAGAAAAATTGTGATCTGATAATTTGTGTACATACTCCTTGAACAACGACAAACATCGTTCTGTAGTTTTTTTTCTCGAAATAAAAAAAAATTCCGACACAAGTATCAGGTTATAAGTAGTTATATTCCAAATCAAAAAATCTAAGTGTCCGACAAAAATATTGGGTCAAATCCAAAGTAGGACAAAAAATTTAATTTTTATTAATAAACTGTCTTTTGAACCTTACTGGCTTCGTGCAATCCTTACCTTTAAAACCATTTTTCCGACAACATTAGTAGGTTATAAGTAATTATATTCTTAATCAAAAAATCGAAGTGTCGGACAAAAATATTGGGGCAACTCGACAGTCGGACAAAAAATTTAGTTTTATTAGTAAAGTATACTTTCAAATTATGCTGGGTTCCTGCATCCCTTATCTTTACAACCATTTTTCCGACAAAAGTAGTAGGTTACAAGTAATTATATTCTTAAACAAAAAATATAATTGTCTGACAAAAATGTTGGGGCAAACTAACAGAAATCTTAATTCTTTTAGGCTATCGACGAAGAGGTATTATCAAAAAAAAAATTTAAAACAGTGTTTCTCGGTTACTTTTGAATCGATTTAGCTAAAAATTGGTACACACTCTAAGTACTACAATTAAAAGGGCATGACAAAGAATTGTACACAAAATTTTCCAAAAAGATTTTCCGACAAGAGGGAAAATTTCGGAAATTTTTTTTTAAAATTTTAGAATGTTCTCTACAAGGCGGAACCCGACATCCGACGCCCTGAAGGGCACTATGGATTATGAGAAAGAAGAAGAAGAAGGAATGTTCTCTACGTTACGTCCTTATAAATATTATAAGGTGTATTTCTACAAATTTTCAGTTTGATCTATGTAGATCTAACCGAGAAAAATTGTTTATAGTTCGCTTTGGTCTCCTTGATGCTTATTATTTTTTTATATCCCAGAGAACGGCTGTTCCCGTACATGCGACACTATATTATACAAGAAATTTTCGATTTTCTAAATGTGACTGAATTGAAAAAATTGGGCCAAATCCAATCTTAAAATATAGGAAAAGAGAAATATGTCAACCATCCATTTTGGTACAAGGGTGTGGATGTTACGTCCCATTTAGAGTCTGTTTTTCGTTCTCGTCCCCAAAACTCCCAAAAATTTAGAAAATTTAAGTCCGACTTTACAGCTTCCTTTAGTACTGAACATTACCTTTCCAAAGCATGTTTAATTTTGAAAATTCTTCTCTTCTTCTTCTTCTTCTTCCTTTTATATAGACATTACTCTGTCTGTTTTTCAATGTGCCTCCAGTAAGTTGTCATTCCAGCTTTTTCGTGGTCTTCCCACTGATCGTCTTCCTATTGGGGAACCTTCTCTGACCGTCCTTACTACTCTATTTGTTGTCATTCGGCTTATGTGGTCGTTCCATTCTACTCTTCTGCTTTTCACCCCATAGGCGTAACCAGGGGGTGGTTTTGGGGGTTATAACCCCCCTTTTGGATGTACTTTGAGCTCTATACGCTTAACACAATTATTATTCCATACCCCCAGAGACCTTCAAGTAGACGTAACTCCCCCTTAGGATCATCCTGGTTACACCTCTGTTTCACCCAGTTATTAATGTTGTCCACCTTGCATCTCCTTCATATATCTGCACTTCTAGCTCTATCCCACAGCGTCTTACCATCGATTTTTCGCAATGTTTTCATCTCTGCTGTTTCTATAGCATTCTTTTTGTCCTTTCTGTATCAGGTTGTGTTTCTGCCGCGTATGTCATTATTGGTCTGATGACTCTTTTGTAAATTCTGCCTTTCACTTCTTTTCTGATGTTTTTATTTCTCTATATTGTTTCATTCAGGCAACCTGCGGCTCTGTTTGCTTTATTCACCTGATCTTCCACTTTTGTTTCGAGCTTTCCGTAGCTGCATAGTGTGATGCCTAGATATTTAAACTCCATGACTTGTTCTATTATTTGACCCTCCAGCTCTAATTTACACCTTATTAGATCTGCTGTTATAACCATGCATTTAGTCTTTTTTAGGGAAATTTACATGTTAAATTTTCTAGCGGTTATATTAAATTCGTGCAGCATACGTTGTAAATCATCTTCACTTTGAGAGATTAGTATTGCGTCGTCTGCATAGCAGATTATTTTAAGTGGTTTTTCTCCCATTTGGTATTCTTTTTTTGTTCCTACTTTTTTTATTATTTCGTCCATGATCAGGTTGAACAACAGAGGACTCAGAGAATCTCCCTGTCTTATCCCATTGTAATTTTGAAAATTGTATATACCATTCAAAAGTTACCGATCTCAGAAATTTTATTCAATTTCTATTTAAAAAGGGAAAAATGTTTTTTCTCAAAGTTCGCATCACCCCGTGGAATATTCTAGCATCTATAAAATACTAAAATTAAAACCTAACTATAGCCTCATTCCTTCTCAACATTCAGTTTTTTCATTCATTCGTTTATGTTGGATAATATAAAAGTTAAGGACTTTAATAACTAGCCATGTTTTTCATAGACAAAGTGTGTTTTTAAATGGCAAACTTTAAGGAGTAATTGTGCATGACAAAATAAAGTCAGTTTGCTTTACGAGAAAAACGTATGTCCACAAATGCATCGTTTCCGAGATAGGGGGTGTTGAAGTTTTTCTGACAAACTGACGATTTATTTATTGCTTTAAAACCAGTTGACCAGTTGGTGGGTTTTAAGAGGTAGTTATTGCACATTTTTTAACTACAGTTAAGAATTTAATATTCACCATTGGCGCGCATACGGGTAATATGAGCCGAAAAATACGTAATTTAATATGAAGTCAAAAATGTATAAAAATTAATTTTTTTTAAATTGTACCAAAACGCCCCATTATTTTTGTCCGACAAGTGATCCAATATGCATTACACATGTAAAAAAACAGTACAAAATAAAAATAACATCTGTGGTAATAAATAAAAAAATTTCAGGAAATTGACATTTTCGGCGGGTCCGACTGCGCATATGCCCCGTGAAAACTGTCCGACAAGGTTACCACATTATTGTAAAAAGGTTTTATGGTAGATACCGTTAAAATTATCCATGTGGTAATAAATTTATTATTTTCGTAAATTTTAAGTTATTTTTCGGGTGTAACTTCAATGATATTATGCTAAAAATGATGGTGTATCGCATATTTAAAATGCGTTTATCTCGAAAACGGTTGAGTTTAGGAAGATGAAAGAAGTATACCTTTATTAAGTAAAACTAATAGGAAAATAAAAATTTTAATGTCAAAATTATACAGAGTGAGGGATAAAAAAAATTGAACGTAATAAATGAGTGCTGAAAGGCATATGTGACGCCCTCTGGGCAATGCATAATTTTTGGTAAGGAATTTAGATTTCTCGACCCAAGAAACCCCCAAATATAAAATTTCATGTTGTTATCTCATAACTATCAGGAAATATTAAATAATAAATAAAAAAAAAGTTTAACTTTGACACCCTGTATCTCGGCTCTTATAAACTTTGTACTAAGGTAAGTTAGCTTAAATCGGCCTATTTTAACCTCAGGAACCTGAGGTTAAGCTATGGCCCCTTCTTTACCAAACACCCTGTATGCATAAAAATTACTTCTTCTTTTAATTGTACCAAAACGCCCCATTATTTTTGTCCGACAAGTGATCCAATATGCATTACACATGTAAAAGAACAGTACAAAATAAAAATGACATCTGTGGTAATAAATAAAAAATTTTCAGGAAATTGACATCTTCGGCGCGTCCGACTGCGCATATGCCCCGTGAAAATTGTCCGACAAGGTTACCACATTATTGTAAAAAGGTTTTATGATAGATACCGTTAAAATTACCGATGTGGTAATAAATTTATTATTTTCATAAATTTGACATATTTAGCGTGTCCGACGCGTCATATGCCCCAATATTTTTGTCCGACAAAATTGTTTTCGTTGTTTATATGATAAAATCCATTGATTAAAATAGAATGACCAATGTGGTAATAAATTTTTTTCTTGCATAAAATTGACAACTTCGTCACCGCTTGACAGACAAACGCCCCACTACCATAATGCGCCAAGCTCAAAATTTGTCCGACTCCACCCAAATAACAAGTACAAAAAGTTTCAACGGTGTGGTCATAAATAATAATTGTATATGCGGGCCCAAGGCCTATATGCTAAACAGTCCACTAATAAAGCTCTCACTGAGTTAGTAGTCTCCTTCAAGATGATTTATTGATCCGTTACGAGCCTGATAGATCCATTTTCTATATTTTTTTCTTGCATTTTTAATTTTTCTAAGAGGGTAATATAGTCGGGGAAAGTTTCTTTTAAACCTGAATTGTTTGATTTTATTGTCATACTTTGCTAATTTACAAAGATCAGAATCAAATTCAGGTTATTTAACCGCATTTCCTTTGACTTTATTTTTTTGTTATTCTTTAACATAAGGCGATAAAATATTCTTTACAAAATTAAAATCACGTATCAATTAGTAAATTGGTTTTTTGTTTGTGCCGATCGTTAGTGGTACCTATACCTCAGTTAATGTTGTTTTTTAAGTAAAAAAGGAACACATTAATGTAAAAGTAATTATTATTAAATTGTCAACGTCGGCCAATAAACAAATTTTGTTATAATAATTATTATACTGGTTGACTCTTATTATAGATGAAACTGTGTGTTTATTTTACACAGTAATTTTTATTTAAAGGGTTTATGTTTTATAATTATTTTTTGTCTATAAATATTCAAATAGCAGAGGACATAGTTTTCTATTTTATTAGCACAAAGTTCGGTTGTATTTTATTAATTTTCGTGTGGTGAACCTATTTTATTTCCTAACGCTAATTTCATATTTTTCTAAATTTATTAATTCTACATTTAAATTTACAAAATGGCAGATAAAATTAAAAAATATCAATCTTTAAGACAAGTTGAAGTGCAACAAATGACTGAAATTCATGATGTTGCTTTAAAGGTAGCTGCTGACGATAAGAATTTTTACCCGGTTTTGGAAGTTATGTATGAAGGATTGGAAAAAATTCGTGACAATTTTTATGATCTTCATAATAAAATAATTATGTTAGTTTCTGAGCAAGATAATGAGGACGCGCTATTTAAAGTCGAAGATGATTGCCGTAGTAATTTTGACAAATTATATTATAAAATTAAATTAACATACGTGCAAGCCTTTAGAAAATCTTCAACATCAAGTCAGCAAACTACATCAACTTCACAGTCTCAAAATCCTTTACCTATAAATTATTTTAATTTACCGAAACCGGAATTGCCATCTTTCAGTGGAAAAATAACTGAATTTAGAAGTTTTATAGATCAGTTTGATGCTCGCGTTCATACTCTTACTTACTTACAACCAATTGACAAATTTAATTTGTTACTATCGTGTTTAAAGGGTGCAGCGCGCGATGCTGTGGATCATATTGACATCACAGCAAACAATTATCCAATTGCCTATGATCTGCTTTGTGAAAGGTTTAATAATGTTAGGGTAATCGCTGCCAATTTATGGAATAACCTTGAAAGTTCACCACAACTGACTTCAGAAGATCCAAAAGAACTACGCAAGTTGTTAGATACATTTTCGAAAAATGTGGCATCTCTAAATAAGCTAGGACTACCCACAGTACATTGGGATTTTATACTTGTTCAAATGATTTTAAAACGATTAACTGTTTCTTTAGTAACACGTTTTGAGCTTTTTCATAATAATTCAACCATCCCAAGCTATAAAAAACTGATTGATTTTTTAAATCAAAGTTGTCTCGCTTTAGATAATATTGATTTTCACACTAAACCAAAATCTAACTTTTCTAAAAAACCTAATTCTTCCAAATCTACATCATTGCTTGCTCAAACAGAACCTGAACCAAAATGTTCTATCTGTAAAACTAATGATACCCATGCCATTTATAAATGCTCCGTTTTTTGGCAAAATCTCCTGTAGATCGATTTCAATTAATAAAAAAGAACAAGATGTGTATTAACTGTCTTGGATCACATCGTTCTAGCCTATGCAAATCTACATGGACTTGTCACTCGTGCCATAAAAAACATCATACACTACTTTGCTTCTCCTCTTCTAAGAAAGAAGAGAATGTTCAAGATTCGGCGGCATCCACTTTAAATTCAACGACTGGATCATCCGTTTCTGTGTGTTTTTCTTCCGCTGATAAAAGTACTTTGCTTTCCACTGCATGTATTGAGGTGCTTGATTGTCACGGTAACTACCAACCTGTTAGGTGTCTGTTAGATTCGGGAAGCATGACGTCCTTCATCTGTCAAAAGACCCTTAGGCGTTTAGGTTTACGTCCCATGAAAACTTCAGCTAACATCCAAGGATTAGGTTCTATGCAGTCGAACACTAATTTAGGTGGGGTTACCATTTCTTTTAAACCAGTACGTAAATCTTCTCCTATTTTGACAACCGATGCGTTAGTCTTGACAAAAATATGTGAGGATCAGCCTTTATGTAATTTAGAAGTTAATACTTGGCCCCATATTGCTAATTTAAAGTTAGCAGATGATAACTTCTTTCGTAGAGGATCCATAGACATTCTTTTAGGAGCTGATGTATTCTCTACAATTCTTTTGGATGGACGTATTTACGGCAATCAAGATCAACCTGATGCAATTAATACTATATTTGGCTATGTGCTTATGGGAAAAGTAAATATTTCAAAGGCACCTACTCTTACTTCTTTATTTTGCCAAGTTGAAGATACGGTTTCTTTGGATCAGCAAATAAAGAAATTCTGGGAATTAGAAGCAGTCCCTGAAGTTTTTTGCTTAGCTCCTGATGACGCTAAAGTGGAAAATATGTTTATGAATACTTATACGCGTGAACAATCAGGACGCTTTTTAGTAGATCTACCTTTTAAGGAAGAAAATCCTGTCTTTCCTAATATTAGATCACTTGCTCTTAGTAGGTTTTATTCATTAGAAAGAAGGCTTCAAAAATCTCCTGAACTTTATGACCAATACCGCACCTTTATGAAGGAATTTGTTGAGCTCGGTCACATGGAACCTGTCCCATTGAATAACTTCGATTCACCTTATGTTTACTATTTATCGCATCATTGTGTTTTAAGACCTGAAAGTCTAACAAGTAAATTAAGGGTCGTTTTTAATGGTTCCGGGCATCTTCCAAATCAACCCTCACTCAATGACAAATTATTCACTGGTCCTAAGCTTCAGACTGACATCTGTACAATTTTGATTAATTTTCGATTGCATGGTTATGTAATTACGGCCGATATTTCTAAAATGTATAGGCAAATTTTAATTAATCCTACTCAAACAGATTATCAAAGAGTACTTTGGCGTTTTAATAATTCTGAACCTGTTCGAGATCTTCGTATCAACAGAGTTGTTTATGGTCTCTCTTGTTCTCCTTATCTTGCTATTAGATGTCTACATCAGTTGGCTAATGATGACGGGGATTCTTTTCCTCTAGCAGCCGAGGCACTTAAAACTGGAACCTACGTTGATGATATCGTTTCTTCCTGTCCTAGTTTCGAAAATGCCTTAGCACTAAGAGACGAACTTATTGCCTTACTTGCCAAAGGAGGTTTTGAGTTGAAAAAATGGTCCAGTAATGTACCAGATTTATTGAAAGGATTAGCTGTATCAGATTTAGCAATAAAACCTCTTACATTTAATGATGATATTTTGTCCACAACACTTAAAGTATTAGGGTTGGAATGGGACGCTTCTTCGGATACATTTGCTTTTAAAGTTCAAGTTTTAGACTCTTCTTGTACAAAACGTCATCTTTTGTCCAATTTAGCAAAAATATTTGATCCTCTTGGATTTTTATCTCCAATAACATTTCTAATTAAACACCTTATTCAAAGAATATGGACTCAAAAGATTGGTTGGGATGATGCTCCATCAAAAGAAATTATCCGTTTGTGGAAAAAATACATTGATGATGTAGCATATTTGAGTAAATTAAATTTACCTCGTCGTTTATTAATTGACGATATTTTACGCTTAGAAGTTCACTGTTTTGGTGACGCTAGCGAGAAAGGTTACTGCGCTGTCTTGTACTTTCGATGCTTATCACCTTCAGGCCAACCTTTTGTTTCTTTTGTTATAGCTAAATCTAAGGTCGCATCCATTAATAAGGGACTTACTATTCCCAGATTAGAATTGTCTGCTGCGGTTTTAGTGGCTCGACTAGTCTCCTTTGTTTCTTCTGTTATTAAAGATAAAGTAGAAATCAAGGAAATATACTGTTATTCTGATTCTGCTGTTACATTACGTTGGTTACAATCTTCCCCTCATCAGTGGAAAACTTTTGTGAGCAATAGAGTAGCTTTTGTGCAGGATCGAGTAACTTCTTCATGTTGGCACTATGTTCCTTCTGAAGAAAATCCTGCTGACATTGGTTCAAGGGGTTGCTTACCCTCTGAGTTAATTAACTGTTCCAAATGGTGGGTGGGGCCAACCTTCTTACAATCTGATCCGCTAACGTTCTTTGAACTTAATTCAAAGGAGTCTACTAATGTAAATTTGGAAGTGCGGACTGTCGCATTGATTGCTGAAATTCCCAATAATTTTTTAGATATTTTATTGGATCGTCATTCGTCTTTAAATAGGTGTGTTCGATGTTTGTGTTACATTATTCGTTTTTTCCATTATGTAACCAAAAACCAATATGGTAATCTGGAAATAGGTTATTTAAGTTTATTGGAGCAACATAACTCCTTACTGGTTTTTGTTAAACGAACACAGCAGATCTTTTTTAATACTTTAATAAATTTTATCCAAGATAAACAGCTGCTTCCAAAAAATTTAAGAAAGCTTTCACCTTTTATCGATGCAAAGGGAATTCTACGTGTAGGTAGTCGCCTAGCTAATGCGCCCATTTCGTATGATCGCAAATTTCCGGCATTACTTCCTAACAGTTGTAAATTAACTGATATGATTATTGAATCTACTCATCTGCAATATCTACACGCCGGGCTTCAAACTGTTCAATACCTCATTTCTCAGCGTTTTTGGATTATATCTTCCAAACGAGCCATTCGCAGAGTACTGTCTAAATGTGTTAAATGTTTTAAGGTGAATCCTTTGTCTCCAGTTCCGTTAATGGGAAATCTACCGCTAGCTCGAATATCTCAACTAAAACCTTTCAGTAATGTTGGAGTTGATTTTGCGGGCCCTTTTCCTATAAGAGCTTCCAAACTTCGAAAGTCTCAAACTCTTAAAGCGTATTTGTCGCTTTTTATGTTTCTCAACAAAAGCTCTTCATTTAGAGCTCGTATCTGATTTATCCACTGACGCGTTTTTAGCTGCGTTTAAGCGATTTGTCAGTCGTAGAGGCCGATGTCAACATGTTTATAGTGACAATGGCACTAACTTTGTTGGAGCCAGAGCAGAACTTAACAGATTGGCATCACAAGCTGCTTCTCATGAATCTATTCAATGGCATCTTATTCCCCCTTCTTCTCCACACTTTGGAGGTTTATGGGAATCTAATATTAAGACGGTAAAGGGTCATTTAATTCGCACAATTGGAGAACAAGTACTAACTTTTGAAGAGTTATATACTATTTTTTCTCAAATTGAGGCCATAATGAATTCGAGGCCAATATGCCCGTTAAGTTCAGACCCAAACGATCTTAGTGCGTTAACTCCAGGACATTTTTTGACCATGGAGCCTTTGAGTGCTCCGCCCGAAGAAACGTTGCTCGATGTTCCGCACAATCGGTTGAATCGTTGGCAATTATTAAATAAGTTGCACCAACAGATTTGGGAACGGTGGTCTAAGGAGTACCTCCAAACTCTTCATCAAAGGGCTAAATGGAATTCTCCGTCTCCAAACGTCCAACTAGGTACTTTAGTGGTAATCCGCCAAAATAATATTCCCCCGCTACAATGGCCTTTGGGCCGTATAATTGAGGTTCATCCTGGATCTGATGGTATAGTTAGAGTGGCCACAGTGAAAACTAATAGTGGTATATATAAACGCTCTATAGTAAAATTATGTCCTTTGCCTTTTGAGCCGTAACAATACTGCGTATTGTGGTGGGCGGTTGTGGTTCGTCCACATAAGTAGGAATAACAATTTTTAATTTTCTTGTTTTTGTAAAGAATATTTTAATTCATTTTCTTTTCAATATTATGGGACACCCCGTATATACGAGTAGGCCAATAACTAATTCAGTGAGTATGTATTAATTTTTATCATTATTTTCAAGTAAAAACCTTAAAGTTTTTTGTATGTAATTACCTGCCTACTCGCCTCATTTTAAAAAGACAATTCGCCAACCAACTCTCTTGGTTAACAGTCACTTACAATTATTCCGAAAAGTGTATAGAAACTCAATATAGTCCTCGCGAGTGATTCATACTACTCAGCAATAGCAGTACGAAAAATAGCAGGCCTGCTCCAGCTTGTGCAACGAGAAATGACAAGGTAGGAAATATTTTTATTACAATTTACTTTAAGGTCTGGTTTTTTTACTGTTATTTTTTTTATTCTATTTTAAATTCACCCTATGCTAAACAGTCCACTAATAAAGCTCTCACTGAGTTAGTAGTCTCCTCCAAGATGATTTAGAGTTGTTTTATCATTATTGTTAATTAAAGTATAAATGTTTATAGCTCAAGTTTACTTGAAACCTTTATAAACAAATTAAGGTACAATTTTTTTAAGAAAATTATAACTTCAAACGGGTATAACTTAAAAAAAAATCAAGATCATATAATTTAACAGACTTTGTTTGGAAGCCTCTTAATGAAGCTTTAAAAGGATACCTTATAAGGCTCATTTGCATGCGTAGAAGCCGAGTTACGATCGGTAAAGCTTTGAAAAATACTTATTTTGCAATTTGCAATTTGCATTGTGCACTAATTTTACAATATCTTGAGTTCTAATTGTCGGATTTAAGTTTAGTAAACGGTTGTTTTCTCGTTTTTTATTAAGGAACAAATTTTATTTAAAACATTTTTTTTATCTCTTTTAGTTTATGACCCAGAGCCTTATAAACAATTTATAAACAATTAAATTGTTTATAACAATTTTTTGAGCACTTGGATCGAAATCCCCCCTCGAAATTCGTAATCAGCAGCCCAAAATCCATAGGAAACCGTTGAGTTTGTCCATCAGAATTGAAAATGACACGGTGACCTCTATTTGGCGCCTAGACTATTAAGTATGTTGTAAGAATTTTCTTAGCGAATTACGAAGGTTCTATGTGCAACCAAAGTGGTTGAAAAACATTGAATAAGAATAGGCTTATTTTGCACCTTTTTGTATTTAAACATTTAAATAATATATTTTAAATACATACATTTTAAACCAGTCGTATATCATACAAAATTCAATTATCTTTATTTTGTTTCCAAAATTAATCGTTTTTAAATTATAAGCAATTGAAAAAAATCGGTGTTTTTCAAAATTTTTAAATATTTTAATTTTTTTATTAATGTTCCGGGCATATTTGAGGAGGAGCATAAGTCAATTATAATTACTGAATTTGTCACTTAATTTTATCTGCAAAAATCCAAATGCCACCTCTCACATCCACCTCAAAACAGATCCGCCCTGGTCTAAACGTATTTGTCGGGCAAACATTTTTTCATATATTATACTAAAGTTTGCTATTGAATAAACTTAAAAACAACCTGCTACTTTTCACAATCATAAACTTGTCAGGATGACACCTTCCACAATCAAAATCACGTTCCACAATAATTAAAACTTCCCCTGTTCCAGTGTTCCCGTACATCAAATTTTGTCCGACTAGACACCGTTAAGCTATTAACAAATTTTAAGCTTGCTAATAATCAACTTTTTTTTGGTACGCTAGATCCAGGCCTAAATCGGCCGTGGGCTAATATTCTATTTTTTTAAACATGGCGTATGTGCCAACATATAAAGTTTAATTATTTTATATCCAAAAGTTTTGATTTAATTAGCTTAAAAGTATACTCCAATAGAGACAACAGACAAATTTAATCACCAAAGTAAGCAACAACAAAATTAAACTTTTATTTGACGGCATTTAAAAGGATTGTTAATTTGATAATGAAATTAATTTTGTCTGCCTACACAGTCTGCAAATTTAATAATATTGCTTATAACGTTTTAATGAGTTTTCCTGTTAAAGAAGATAAACTTTGTTTCAAGCCTGTAAAGTGTAAAAAATTATTTTGGATGATATTTTGAAGGATATATATTTAGAAAAAAATTATAATTAGGTGGAAAAAGGTACAAAAGTGAAAGTTAAATTTCCGTCAATCAGTTCAGGTTCATAAAAGCTGTTGATATGAGAGAGGCTTTGTTCTCAATACAAATCTTATTCCAGAGATGCAGAGAATTCAAATGCGATGTATACGAATGTCGGGTTGATTAGGAGAAGGTGTTTCATTGAGTACAGCACGCCAAGAAAGAAAGCAAGAATTACCAACTAAAATCTGAAAATAATTAGACACCTTTACTGGAATCAGACAGCAAATCTCAGAGTTGAAGGTGAACGAATATGTGAAACTCATGGAGTGCGCAAAGACTGTACATATTTTGTCTCCTCTATATTTTGTCATATTATTACGAAATATGAGGGTACAGTATTTTTACTACAAAAACGTTATTACGTAGGTCAAAATTTTTGACGTAAGAGAACTGTCAAAACATTAGAATGTGACTTTTCATTATTGCCGTGTTTATAATAAACATTGCAATAATGAAAAGTCACATTCTAATGTTTTGACAGTTCTCTTACGTCAAAAATTTTGACCTACGTAATAACGTTTTTGTAGTAAAAATACTATATCTAGAATGATATTTAATTAAAATAAAAAAATAATGAATTTAAAATTGAAAATATTTCAGAATTTATTAAATAGAAATATAAATTGGGGTCCAAATTTACCCCCCTTGGTCATCCGAAGGTTAACATAATCCGAAGGTTTTTTAGGGTGTTGAATTGTATACCTTGAACGAAGATTTGTGGATAAAATTGGAACCAAAGCATTTGAGATGCGGCTATATCGGAGAACACGTTAAATCTAAGTTTGTTTATTTGTCGTTTATTTAGTCTGAAGAAGAGTACTGCTCTATACTTAGCAATAAGTTTTCTATACTTGGCAATAAGTCTGATAAAGGAATTGTATGTCTGGAGAATAGTAAGAGGATTCGTCATTATCATCATTTAATCTTCGCTCCTCTACTGCTGGAGATAGATCTCCCTCATAATTCCAAATCTATTTCGATCTTGTGTCTCTTGCATCCAAATTTTTTTTATTTAACCTCCCAATTTATTTACAATCTGTAAAACAAGTTACAATGAGTAAATGTTGTGACCACTAGTGTAGGTGTCTTCTTTTACTGTTGCAATTTCTAGATCGCGTCTAATAATATTATTTGCAACACACTATGGGGCATTTGTGATTATTCGAAGGTCTTTCGACTGGAACTTCTCCAAGATTTCGGTATTGAAGTTTGATGCAGTACCCCAAAGCTGGATCCCGTAACTCCATATTGGCTTCAAAATTGCTTTGTAGACAAGTACTTTATTTTTCCTCGAAAGTGATAATTTGTGACCAATCAGCCAGTATAGATTGTGTAATTTGAGACCAAGTTGTTTACGCTTTATAAAAATGTGTGCTCTCCAGTTTAATCTTTTGTCTAGGTGCATTCCAAGGTATTTGACTGTTGCTTGCTGTTTGTTTTAGTTGGCGGTTGTTGATATATACAGGCGGGCAGTGACCTTTACGGTTTCTGAAGATAATATGAACCGACTTTGTTTCATTTGTTTGAAAACGCCACAGTTTTAGCCAAGTTTGAATTTTGTTGAGGCTGGTTTGCAGAAGTTTAGAAGCTATCCGTGGGTACTGATATACTGACATCACTGCTGTGTCGTCTGCATATGTAGCTGTCGTGGTTTGAAAGTTTGTTGGTAAGTCCGCTGTGTACAATAGGTATAACACTGACCCCAGAACACTGCCCTGTGGAACTCCGGATCCAACTGAAAATAGAGACGTGCGCTCATCTCTATGTTGTACAAAAAAGTAACGGTTATGGAGGTAGGATTTTAAAATTAGGAAGTGAGTGAGAGGAAGGATTTTTTTTTAATTGGTATAAAACGCCTGTGTGCCAGACTTTATCGAATGCTTGCGATATGTCTATAAAGGCGGCAGTGCAGTACATTTTGTCTTCTAATGCTCGAATAACAGTTTTGCATATCCGATGAACCTGTTCTATGGTTGCGTGTTGGGATCTGAATCCCAACAAGCAACCATCCAATCCAATTTAAGTAAGTAAAGGGTAAGTAAGAGGGATAGCATTCCAGAATTTTCCATGTGTTTTCAGGACATTAGATCTTTTTCTTCCCTTAGTTAGGTAACTTTTGCTATTAGTGTTCCAATTTGGTCCCTTTGTATAATCTTTTGTACAGTAGGAAAAATGAAAGAATACCCATGAACGAACATCTAAAACACGCTGTATTTTCCTGTCACCGTGTCACACAAAAAATTGGCCAGCGCAAGTACATGTAATAATTATTATTACATGTATTTGCGCTGGGCAATTTTCTTTGTGACACGGTGACAGGAAAATACAGCGTGTTTTATATGTTCGTTCATGGGTATTCTTTCATTTTTCCGACTGTATAAGAGGAACAACAATGTATACATTTTGATTCGGTCATTAATATTACAGTTTATTGAAATTTTACTATAAAAACGAAAACATCGTGATAATTTGAGCAAATCTATTAAACTTTAATTAATATTGAGTCATAAATGTCAAGCTGATTATCTAAATCAAAATAATTGTACTAATCATTTTTCATTCATTGACATCCATACAGATACGGTTTAGCATTTTGCCGAATGTGAAACGTTAAATTTACATTAATGACGGATCGTTTTTATTTTATAAGGGCTTTATCGTGTTGTTTTGTTTTAAAATGTGTCAAGCGAAACTGCTGTGCTTCCTTTTTTTATGTAAGCGAGCCTTTGAATTACATTATTTGAATTGATAAATTTTGTAAATTTTAGTGAAAATGTCCGTTCATTTTTGAATGTCCAAAAGGATTCAGTTACGTAAAAAAAATTAAAACAATTAGAAATTTTGTTTTTGATAAGATACACAAAATAAAAAAGATCTACAACCATCCCGAAAAAATAGTTTGAGATTTTTAAATGTATCTTGTATATTGTAAAAATGTATATTTTGAAATTTTTAAATTTTATTGTATCCCTCGTTAAAAAACGGAAAAAAGATGTTTTTGGCGGTATCGTGAGAGGCAGAAGGGTGGAAGCTTAAAACTACGTTGAGTCTTATTTTCTAACCACATAGAATATAAAAAAATGAAAAAATTTAATTCTGGGAGTGAGAGCATTTTGCGTATGTGAACGGAAAGTACATTTCTTGCATTTATACCTAAATAGTAGGTACAGCAAAAATAACCTAACTGGCACTGGTTTTGTTTTGTTTTAAACTAAAATATTGTAAATAATAGAATAATTATGTTATGTTGAGTTGTGAATTATTTAAAATTCTCTCATCTTAATTTTCTCGGCATCCGGTTTGATTTATAAATTTTGAAATTCTCAGGAGGTGTAACCAAAGAAAGTATTCCACCTGTTGTCAATCTGGTGGTATGGAAACGATATTTATTGTCGTTTTCTGTGCTACTTCGATTGATAACTTAATTTGTTTTTCGGTAGATGGCTCTGGTTCATCCGTGACATTTCTTTCTTTGCAATTCGGAAAGGCCCAGAGTGTGATACCTGGAGAAATCGGAGAGAAGATGATATGGGACTACTGATGAGGGGAAGAAGACCTCCGAAACCGGTATAGACTCTTCCTGCACTCTCCGATTTAAACATAGTATTATGCAGCTGCTGCATTCTCGTGTTGCAAAGAAATTGAAAATGTTTACACATTTAATAAAATAATATATTATTTTAATAATAGACAACTGTTTATCTTGGCCGAATAAAAGTCATTACTGGAGTTAGTTCCCTGTATCCCCTCCTGTTTCTCACATTTAAAATCTAGACTTGTCTTGTTTTGTCAGTACATTCTTTGAGAATTTCTATATCCAAATGAGTATTTAACTCAAAATCGACAAAAAGTGGAGTGGCCTGGTTTTGGCAGTAAGCCGACGATATCTTCTAAGTGCTGGATTCGACCGTTTCTTGATGAAAGTTCATTTTATCTGACAACAAAATACTGTGCTCCGTCCCTCGACATAATATTCTCCTTAGTATTTTTTAAGTATTTTGTTAATAATTTTTTTCTTATTTAATTTAATTAATATATAATATGTGTGTCTGTCTTTATGTTACGCAACTAATACGGTTCTGTAGTATCGCACCAAAGTACTTAAGGACGCTTTTATGGACCAAAAATATTCTTACACAGCCGCAACCTCAGTCATGTTATAGCCGTCACAAGTAACACAAAGTTTTTGTAAACCTGTAAACCAAGTGCAGGAAAAAGCTCTTCAATGCATTCTAGTACACTGGAAGGACAAGAAAAGGTGATTAATCGTCAAAGCTACCGTAACAGAATTTACATACACACATTCAACTTATTTTTTCTGAATGTAAATATAACAACCCGCACTATTAAATAAATATTATTTATTTAATATACAGAGTGGTTCATCTTATTCGCCTCGGTGTCCGTACGGAAAACCAATTGATATTTAAAAAAAAAAGTTTACAGAAATATACTCGGCCATTAATACTACAATTTAAGAATCATGTGAATTATGCAGGGTGCTCCAAAAGAGTGTTATATCAAAGTTATATTTTTTCTTATGAAATGCCCTATATCTGATGAAATTATTAAATTGACCTTAAAAAATAAGCTATACTTTCTAAAGGGTTCCCTATAGCTAAATACAGGGTGTTTTGATTTATTTCGATTTGTATAAAAATGTAAGGTTTTAGAAAAAAATAAATATCTACTGATCTAAGAATCAGTAACAAATTCTTTCTTTGATCTTAATAATAGACTATTTAGAATACTTCAACAGATGCTTATTGCAACAAAATTTCTTACAGGGTTATCAAAATATAAGATAAGATTGTTCTATTAACAAATTCAAGCCGTAATAACTTACTTTTTTTTAAATGGAACACCCTGTAACTTACTAGTCCATCGCGTAGAAAATTTACTTAGCTTTAAATTTGTATTAGGCTTTCCTATACCTATCTTTTTACAGGGTCGTCAAAATATTAGATTGTTCTATTAACAAATTCAAGCTGTAATAACTTACTTAATTAAATGGAACACTCTGTATCTCACTAGTCTGTCGCGTAGAAAATTTACTTGGTTTTCAATTCTTATTAGGGTTTCCTATACCTATCTCCCTTCATTTTTTAAATGTTTAAAGATTTTCTAATTTGTAGACTTTAAAAATTAGAATTAAGTACCTATGTCGTGGTTATGTACAACACATCACGTGACATCACCAACACCGGCAATAAACTTAGACAAGATACTGTCATGAATAAAATTTAGATTGTTATTATGTAATCACACAGAGTGTTGTATTATTTTAGTTGATTTTGGCCTACATGTGACATTGAATAATATGTTTATATTAAACTGCATATCCTATATTAGATGCCGTATTCTGGAAGATATTTAAATTATATTTCATTCCGTATAAGTAGTTTCCATATCCTAACCCAACGGTTATTAAGTAAAGTTAAGAACATCAGTTTTTGTTTAAATCTTTGAATCGCAATGGATACTTTGACGAAAACGAGCCTATTGTACAAGAATATGTAAAAATGGGTATTTACAGAATAACATGGGAATTTATATTCACAGAATAACATGTGTATTGAGAATGTTTACATGGAATTGAAAAGATTTTAAATATCTTCCATTATAAAGAATAGAATATCGATGTGTGATTAAATGATAAAAATGTGAATTTTATTAATGAAAGTAAATTTTATTAATGAAAGTGTTGGTGATGTGTTGTACATAACCACGATATAGGTACTTAACTCTAATTTTTAAAGCTTACAAATTAGAAAATCTTCAAATATTTAAAAAATGAAGGGAGAAAAGTATAGGAAACTCTAATAAGAATTGAAAGCTAAGTAAATTTTTTATGCCATAGACTAGTAAGATACAGGGTGTTCCACTTAAAATAAGTAAGTTATTACAACTTGAATTTGTTAATAGAACAATCTAATATTTTGACCACCCTGTAAAAAGATAGGTATACGAAACCCTAATACAAATTTAAAGCTAAGTAAATTTTCTACGCGATGGACTTGTAAGTTACAGGGTGTTCCATTTAAAATAAGTAAGTTATTACAGCTTGAATTTGTTAATAGAACAATCTCATATTTTTACCAATCTGTAAGAAATTTTGTTGCAATAAGCATCTGTTTAATTATGTTAAATTAATTTATGGTTAATTTGTTACTGATTTTTAGATTCGTAGATATTTATTTTTTTTTTTCTAAAACCTTACATTTTTATAAAAATCGAAATAAATCAAAACAGCCTGTATTTAGGTATAGGGAACCCTTATGAAAGTATAGCTTATTTTTTAAGGTCAATTCAATAATTTCATCAGATATAGGGCATTCTATAAGAAAAAATATAACTTAGATATAACACTCTTTTTTGGAGCACCCTGTATAATTCACATTATTTTTAGATTGTAGTATTAAAGGCCCTGTACTTTTCTGTGAAGAATTTTTTTTAAATATCAAGTGGTTATCCGTACAGAGACCGAGGCGAATAAGATGAACCACCCTGTATAATAAAATTATTCAAAAATGAATAAACATTTTCAGTTTCGTTGCAACATGAAACTACAGCCGCATCATTATTCTAGTCCAATCAGAGGGTGCAGCAAGCACCTCTACCGGTTTCGAAACTTATTAGTCTCTCATCAGGAGGCACACATGCTGCTCTCTCTGGCCTAACTAGGACAAACCCTGGCGTGCAGTCACTGATTGCAACGAACGATATGGCAGGGATGCCCTAGCGGCAACTGCTAGCAAAAAATTAGGTTTTCAATCTAATAGCACATAAAACAATATCCAAACATTTTATTCTAGATCCTACCAGACTGAAAGCAATGGGAACGTTCTCTGGAACACCCCCGAGGCTTCTACAGTTTGCAAGCCATAACGGATGCTGAGGCTAAGGAAGTTGAGGGAATTTTACAATTTATAATTTACGTCCCATCTGCTCAGCGCGGTAAAGTTCCAACGAACCTTCCCTTCGTACTCCAATCAGAGTAAATATGTAAATCAAAAATGAATAACCATTTTCAATAATCCCACGCCGAGGTTTATCCTAGTTGGGTCAGAGAGAGCAGCATATGTGCCTCCTGATGAGAGACTAATAAGTTTCGAAACCGGTAGAGGTGCTTGCTGCACTCTCTGATTGAACTGGAATAATGATGCGGCTATAGTTTCGTGTTGCAACTGTCATTTTTGATTTACATGTTTACTCTGATTGGAGTACGAAGGGAACCATTTTCGTTGGAACTTTACCGCGCTGAGCAGATGGGACGTGAATTATAAATTGTAAAATTCCCTCATCTTCCTTAGTCTCAGCATCCGTTATGGCTTGCAAATTGTAGAAGCCTCGGAGGTGTTACCAGAGAAGGTTCCCATTGTTTTCAGTCTGGTAGGAGGTAGAATAACATTTTTGGATGTTGTTTTATATGCTATTAGATTGAAAACTTAGTTTTTTTTATTAAAATGATTATTCATTTAACTAATCTAATTAATCAAAGGGGTTCAAAGGGGTAGTGAAGCGCAATATAAGATGCTGTTTCCAGTTAGCATTCTCTAGCCTCTCCTACTCAATCCCTATCCTCACCTCCACGAAGTGCAGCTTGGGCTGCATGGGTGAACCCTGGAAAACCTGAGCAACCTTGCTGGAGATTGGGTAACCAACCCCAATGGAAGGCAAGGTCAGGGCCGACGAGGAAGGGAGAAATGGTCCTCCGAAAAGGGGGTTGGTGAGCAAGGTTAGCAGCCTACCTACTGTAAAAAGAATAAACGCTCATAGAACCGAACAGAAGCCTCGGAATTGGACGGATACACAGATGACGACCCACGCAAAGAAAAGGACAAAGAGACCAAATAAACTACGAATTGGCACTTGGAAGATCGCATCGTGGAACAAAAGGGAACAGGAAGTTGTGCAGGAATTGGAGCTCCATAACATTGATATATGTGCCCTGAATGAAACAAAAAAGAAAGGGAAAGGAAATGTCAATAAGAACAAGTTTATACTTAATATTATCCCCGTATATGCCCCAGATAACAACAAAAACAAGGAAGAAAAAGATGCTTTTTATGGACAGCTCCAAGATCTACTGGACACCACAATAGCCGGTAGTAAAACAATAATTCTCGGCGACTTAAACGCCAGAGTCGGCAACATACCTGTGGCTGGAGTTACACAAAGATTTAATGAAGAAACGCTCAACGACAACGGAGAAAGACTCCTAGAACTTTGTTTATTGAATAACCTCCGAATTAACAACACATACTTTGACCATCCAATACAGCATAAGATCACCTGGTCAGATACAAGAGGACGTAACTCTATGATTGACTACATTATAACAAACAGACAAATACACCCCCGGGATATAATAGATGTGCGCACTCTATCGTCCGCCAATGTAGGATCTGACCATGGCCTAGTACTAGGGAAAATAAATATAGAAATCAACACACAAAGCAAACGAAATAAAAAAGTCGAAGAAAAGTTAAACATAGAAAGCTTAGAAGACCAAGGGACACAAAACTTGTACAGAAACAGACTTACAGAAAAGCTAAACAGCCATAGCTTGGAGACTAAAAAGGATATAGAAGAAACCTGGAAAATTATTAGAAAAAGTATCCTACAAGCAGCAGAAGAAGCTTTAGGTAAAAGAAAAGTCAACAGAAATAAACGTGAATGCAAAACTCCATGGTACGACGAAAGGGTGAAAGCACTAGCAAATCAAAAGAAACAAGCTTTCCTAACATACAAAAGAGTGAAGACACCGGAGGCACGAGACGACTACGTGACAATCAGGAATAGAGTAAACCAAGAAATAGATAACATCAAAAAGGAACACTGGGAGAAATTTACCAAAGATATGGAATACGACCTCTATGGATCCCAGAAAAAGGTGTGGAAGATGATAAGGAGACAAAAAACAGAAATGAATGAATTTATACGGATAGATAACATTACGAAGACACAATGGACTGAGCATTTCGCGAAATTATATGGAGAAGGAGAAGAAGAGAACAGAGAAATAAACATTAATGAAATCCACGATACAGTACTAATATCAGAAGAAGAGCTACAAGAACGAATAAAAAAATTAAAAAATAGAAAAGCACCTGGTCCTGATAAGATAAATAATGAACTGCTAAAATATGGAGGAAGAGCACTACTCAAATGGCTCCTAAAATTATTTGTCGATATAATAAATATCGGAGTAGTACCAGCGGAATGGAAGGAAAGTCTCCTGCTACTGATACTCAAAAAGGGAGACTCGAAAAATCCTGAAAATTATAGAGGCATTAGTCTGATGAACAGCACATTAAAATTGTTGACGGCAGTCATAAAAGTTAAAATAGAGGAAAAAGCGAATATGGTAGATGAACAGCAAGGCTTCCGGAAGAACCGCAGCACAATAGATGCAATTTTTATTATCAGGCAAATAGTAGAAAAGTCTATTGAATATGGAAAACCAGCATACATGTGCTTTGTAGATTTAAAAAGTGCTTTTGACAGGGTGAGGCGAAATGATATCTTAAATTTATTACAAGCTGAACAAATAGACCACCAGATAATAAGGCTAATTAAGGAAATTAACAAGAACAACAAGACCAGAGTTATAATGTCGACAGGAGAAACAGAACGCATAGAACTAAAGGGAGGAATCCCCCAAGGAGACTCGCTCAGCCCATTGTTATTCAATATGATGATGAATCAAATAATTCACGAGGTCAGAAAACGACATGGATACCACATGGGAGCGCATAAAATCACGATACTATGCTATGCCGATGATGCAGTACTAATTGCTGATAACGAGGATGACCTACAAAGGCAGCTCCACACTTTCAATCTCACAGCAAATAAATTTAATATGAGAATATCGGTAGAAAAAACTAAATGTATAGTGATAAGTAAAGAGCCGCGTAGATGCAAGTTAGAAATAGACGGCAAAATTGTAGAACAAGTAATGAAATTGAATTACCTAGGAGTAGAGATCACTAGTGACAGGAATATAAGAAGAGAGACCACAACACAAGCGACAAAAACGGCAAGAGTAAGTGGTT
Source organism: Diabrotica virgifera virgifera (assembly GCF_917563875.1). NCBI lineage: Eukaryota > Metazoa > Arthropoda > Insecta > Coleoptera > Chrysomelidae > Diabrotica > Diabrotica virgifera. The sequence goes on along the minus strand of NC_065451.1, from coordinate 11,686,036 downwards.
GCCTCCGAGAAACCATATGGAGAAACAATTATCTGACCATGGAAAGCAAAATAAAAGTATACAAGACAACAGTAAGACCTATTCTAACATATGCAGCGGAGACAAGGACCGATACAAGAAAGACGAAACAACAAATCAACAATATCGAAATGAAAGTATTAAGATCAATAGCGGGCATATCATTAAGAGAGAGACAAAGCAACAGAAGTATACGAGAACGTTGCAAAATTCAAAATATTAACAGGTGGATAAAAACAAGAAAGAAAAACTGGAACGAACATGTAAATCGAATGGAACCAGATAGATTAGCGAACATCTGTAAAAACAACAAGCCGTATAGCAGAAGACCCGTTGGAAGGCCGCCGAAAAGGTGGAAAGACAATGTACAGTCAACAACAACTGAAACAGAATAAGAGGCAGACAAACAGGAGTAATCCTAGTCGCGCGGAGAAGAAGAAGAAGAAGAAGAATCTATTTAATCTAGATTTTAAGATACTGAAAACTTTTGTTTTCAATTCTTCCACAAAATGTTGTACTAATATTATCTTTCTCGAGTTTTTTGTAGTTTTTTGTTATAATTAAAATTACCTTTTAGAGTTTTTTCTTTTACAATTTATCATTTATTTAAAACACGTCTGCCTCGGCTCCAGTTTCTTTCAAAACAAAAAACATTTCACCTGGTTACTTCTTCAGACGTATAAATAATAATTTCCTCTGGCCTGTGAGTCATTTCTCGGCTGCAAACGGTGTACGAACATAATAAATAACAAAGTTAACCTCACTAGAGGACGCTGTTGAAAGAGTGCCTTCACGTTTGTGATACATGGCCGAGAAAGAGGAGAAAATTGTATATGTTTTCGGAACATTATATGAGGACAGTGCGCCATATTTTTTTCTAATAGAAAATTTTTCTTTGAGACGAAGCAAATAAAATATGGTATATTACGGGGAAAGTTGTAAGAGCTTCGTTTTGTTGGCAATTTAGGTTGGAAAGAAATAAGTGGTCGGGGCAGACTTTTTGTGGATAGAGGCTATATATCTTCGCCGTTTATTTAATGCCGACAGAGGGATGGACACGCATACAGAAACGAGATAAATCTTTAGCTACATTTTAAATAAATTTTATACTTAAATATACAGTATACAGAGAGGGGCAAAATTATGGAATAACTTCATTTTTTCGAAAATGGGAGATTTTGGAGAGAACTCTAGAAACAGGTCGATTGCTATTTCTAGCAATATTTTTTATATGCTAGAATATTCCACAGGGTGTTCCGAACTTAAAAAAAAAAACAAAGTACAATAATTGTTACATCAGGTATACAGGGTGTCCCGAAAAGATTGGTCATACATTATACCACTGATTCTGGGGCCAAAAATAGTTTCATTGAACCTCACTTACCTATATACCATAGTGCAAACAAAAAAAGTTACAGCCCTTTGAAGTTACAAAATGAAAATCGATTTTTTTTTTCATATATCGAATTATCGAAAACTCTTAAGCGATTTTTAATTGAAAATGGACGTGTGGATGATTATGGCAGCAACATCTTAAAACAAGTTAAACACAATGTTTTTAAAACTTTTTTGCCTCTTAATATTTTTCGATAAGCCAGTGTTTATCGAGATATTTTGAATAATTTTCGAATCCACCACATATTTGTATATGGTTAAGTACGATTATAGACACCTGTTTATAAATAATCTGAAAATGTATTTATAATTTACATTTTAGGTGTATTTTGAAAAAGAAGCCACTTCTCGATAAAAGGTGACCTACCAAGAAAAGAGTAAGAGGCAAAAAGTTTTTAAAACACTGTGTTTAAGTAATAGTACCACAATAATAGTTTAATTTGAAAGTACACATACATTTGGGGGGTTTAAAGAACAAACCCCCATAAAATTTTTATGTAAATATATTAAAAACATACTCGTTCAAAAGAGCCAAAGAAATTATTTACCTGTGAGCCAAAATAAATGAAAATAGTCATGAAAAAGGGGAGATAAAGGCAAGAATAGCTAAAGGAAATAAAAAATATGGAGCATTACGCACACTATTAAATCCAAATACGTATCAAGAAAAACAAAAATAAGAATTTATAAGACTGTTATCAGACCTACAGTAACATACGCATGCGAAACATGGGTGCTCAAGAACTCAGAAACAGACCTTTTAGAAAGATGGGATAGAAAATACAAAGAGCATGATATGGAGGTGTGAAAATAGAAGGTCAGTAGAGAAGAAGGACCAATAAAGAATTGGAAGAACTATATCAAGAGCCAACGATTACGACGACGATCAAAGCACAGAGAATACCATATTTGGGGCACATCTAGAGAATGGGAAGTAAACGAATGCCAAAAATTGTACTCTCACGAAGACCAATACAAAAGAGGAGGAAAGGCAGGCCAAGGAACAGATGGAAGGATAGTGTGTACGAAGGCTTGAAGAAAAATAACATTGAGAGATGGAAAGAACTAGCATTGTAAGAAGGAGATGGAGGGAGGTGGTGAAGGAATGTATAAAAAGACTGAAGTGTAAACATTTTAGCCCTAGGCCTAAAAGGCCTGTTGCGCTTAATAAATAAAATATATTAAAAATAAGCGGCATCTCGATAAAAACTGGCTTATCGAAAAAATACTAAGAAGCAAAAAGTTTTAAAAACGTTTTGTTTAACTAACGGTACCACAATAGTGTATTAATTGGAACGTACACAAAAGTTTGGGAGGGTTTAAAGAACCAAAACCCCCATAAAATTTTTATGGGGTGGACAAATTTCACTATAATTTTGTTTTATAAGATGTTCCTATCATAAGAATGATACATGTCTATTTTCAATAAAAAATCTCTAATAGTTTTCGATATATTGAAAAAAATCGATTTTCATTTTGTAATTTCAAAGGGCTGTAACTTTTTTTATGATCACAATAATTGTACTAAGGTAAGTTAAGTTCAATCGAACTGTTTTTGACCCCAGAATGTGTGGTATAATTTATGGCTAAGCTTTTCGGTACAACCTGTATAATGACATTTACCTGTCTAGGAACAGTATAATTACATCGATTTTCTTAAATAAAAAGGATATAATATACTAAAAAAATCACTCAAATCGGACAACAGGTTTAGGAAAGAAAAGACATCTAACGTGTACAATTCAACAAGTGAGTCGATTAGTTTGCTCTCAAGTGCAGTACTGTTTATATTATTGAAAAAAGAATTTAGTAGCCTTTCAAATGAACTATTACAAGACCCCTATTCTCATTTAAAAAATTTTCGATTACTTCATCACGTCCAGATGGATGACATCACTAGTATAATATATATGATAAAAAATCTTAATTTAAAAATAAAAATTGACCTGTTTCGAAATGTCTCTCCTAAATTTCCCTTTTTTGAAAAAAATGAATGTATTCCATAATTTTGCCCCTCACTATATATTTATTCGAATTATTCCATAGAATAAGATATATCAGATGTAACAACGATTGGAATGTCGCAAATCATTGCATAATAAAAGTTGAACTCATAGTACCTAACAAGTTATACACCAAAAGATGCTTTTAAAGATGTCTTTGAGTGTTCCATAGGCTGCCCATGCTAGGTTTATTCTTCTTCGTAGTTCGCATGTTTGGTTGTCTCTTGTAATCTTTATTTTGTGTCCAAAGTATATGTATTTTTCCCCTAGCTCAATAAAAGTTGAACTTATAGTACCTAATCGGTTATACGCCAGAAAAATAAGCAAAAACAAAACTTTGTTCGGGACTGCGACAAATCCAAATATCTGAAATTTTTAATTAGTATAGCAGATTTACATAAAACCAGCGCAGAAATTTCTAGACTTCGCAAATCAATCGGTCGAGTTACAACTGTTATTTGAGGTCAGGCGAGAATAACTTTTTCGTTACACTGCTCCCCTCTTAAACCTGAACGTTTCGATCAGCAACTCTAGAGCACGCCATTATGTTCTCGTAGCTTGACTTGTCTTTATACGACTTCCTGGTCACCATATACAGCAACAGGTTTGTGATACATGTAGGAAGAAAATGAGAAAATTGTATATGTTTTCGGAACATTATATGAGGACAGTGCGCCATATTTTTTTCTAATAGAAAATTTTTCTTTGAGACGAAGCAAATAAAATATGGTATATTACGGGGAAAGTTGTAAGAGCTTCGTTTTGTTGGCAATTTAGGTTGGAAAGAAATAAGTGGTCGGGGCAGACTTTTTGTGGATAGAGGCTATATATCTTCGCCGTTTATTTAATGCCGACAGAGGGATGGACACGCATACAGAAACGAGATAAATCTTTAGCTACATTTTAAATAAATTTTATACTTAATATATGAATATATAGAGGGGCAAAATTATGGAATAAATTCATTTTTTCGAGAATGGGGGAATTTGGAGAGAAATCCAGAAACAGGTCGATTGCTATTTCTAGCAATATTTTATATAAGCTAGAATATTCCACAGGGTGTTCCGAACTTAAAAAAAATAAAGTATAATTTTTAGGTACATCAGGTATATAATGAAATTTACCTGTCTAGGAACATTATACTTACACCGATTTTCTCAAATAAAAAGGCTAATATACTCAAAAAATCACTCAAATCAAACATCATCATCATCATCCAGCCCTCTGCGTCCACTGCTGGACATACGCCTCCCTTATGTTTGTCCATTGTGCTCTATTTTGAGCACTTTGCATCCAATTTCTTGACATTTTCTTGAGATCGTCAGTCCAACGAGTAGGGGGTCTTCCTCTACTTCTTTTGTCTAATCTCGGCTTCCACTCAAGTAATCTCCTCGTCCATCTCTCATCACTGATTCGGGCGACGTGTCCGGTCCAGTTCCATTTTAGGGTGGCACTTTGGGAAATTGCATCGGTAACTCCTGTTTTTCGTCTTAAGTCTTCATTTCTAACTCGGTCACGAAGCGATATACTCAGAATTGACCTATCAATTTTCCTCTGGGCTATCTGCAGCATTTTAGAAGTTGTAGCTATCAATATCAAAGTTTCGACACCATAAGTCATCACAGGCAACAAATATTAGTCAAATATTTTACGTTTTAAAGAAATTGGTATATCGCTTTTAAAGATGTCTTTGAGTGTTCCATAGGCTGCCCATGCTAGGTTTATTCTTCTTCCTAGTTCGCATGTTTGGTTGCCTCTTGTAATCTTTATTTTGTGTCCAAGGTATATGTATTTTTCCCCTAGCTCTACTTCGTTGTCTCCAATATTGATATTTCCACTAGGTACTAGGTTTGTCATGAATTTTGTTTTGGAGATGTTTATTTTAAGACCAACACTGGCACACACTAACTGAAGTTCATGTAGCATTGTACATATCTCCTTAAGGTTTTCAGAGAATAAAACTCTGTCGTCTGCGAATTTCAAATTTGTTAATCTTCTACCGTCAATATTCAGGCCTCGCTCTTCGCAGTTAAGTTTTTTACAAGCATATTCTAGTACTGCCGTAAACAGTTTAGGCGATAAGGTATCGCCCTGTCGGACTTCTCTCCCGATTGGGATATGGTCAGTGTTTTTATGTAGTTTCACCGACATAGTTGCGTTACTGTACATATGTATTATAAATTAACCTTATGTATCGGTAGTCAATGCGGCATGCTTGTAGTGCTTCCAGAAGTTTGTCAAATTCTACCGTGTTAAAGGCTTTACGAAAATCTACAAAAGCCAAAACTAGTGGTCGATTGTATTCGATAGTCTTTTCTATTACCGTTTTAATGCTCTGTAGGTGATCATTTGTTCCAAATCCGGTACGAAATCCCGCTTGCTCCATTGGCTGGTAGAAATCAAGTTTTTTCTCAAGACGATTCGTTACTATTTTGGTAAGGAGTTTGTATAAGTGACTAAGAAGGCTTATAGGTCTGTAATTTTTTAATTCATGGGATCTCCTTTTTTGTACAATAGAATTTCTTCAGCATTGTGCCATTTGTCGGGTATATTAGTATCTAAAAGGCACATATTAAACAGGTTTTTTATTTTCTTAAGAAAACAAGTGCCTCCGATTTTGATTGCATCAGTAACTACACAATCCTCGCCTGGAGATTTGTTATTCTTAGCTTTTCTTAGGGCTAGTTTTACAGACAACAGGTTTCGTAAATTCGAGACACATAACGTGTACAATTCAGCAAGTGAGTCGATTAATTTGCTCTTAAGTGTAGTACTGTTTATATTATTGAAAATAAAATTGAATAGCTTTTCAAATGAACTATTACACGACTTCTATTCTCATTTAAAAAAATTATCGATTACGTCATCACGCCCAGATGGATGACGTCACTAGTATATAATATATGTGATAAAAAATCTTAATTGAAAAATAAAAATTGACCTGTTTCGAAATGTCTCTCCAAAATTTCCCATTTTCGAAAAAAAAATGAATGTATTCCATATATCCATTCCATAGAATAAGTAAGATATATCAGATGTAACAACGGTTGGAATGTCGCAAATAATTGCATAATAAAAGTTGAACTTATAGTACCTAATCGGTTATACGCCAGAAAAATAAGCAAAAACAAAACTTTGTTCGGGACTGCGACAAATCCAAATATCTGAAATTTTTAATTAGTATAGCAGATTTACATAAAACCAGCGCAGAAATTTCTAGACTTCGCAAATCAATCGGTCAAGTTACAACTGTTATTTGAGGTCAGGCGAGAATAACTTTTTCGTTACACTGCTCCCCTCTTAAACCTGAGCGTTTCGGTCAGCAACTCTAGAGCACGCCATTATGTTCTCGTAGCTTGACTTGTCTGTATACGACTTCCTGGTCACCATATACAGCAACAGTCGTGGACCATATTCATGTTTGTGATACATGTAGGAAGAAAATGAGAAAATTGTATATGTTTTCAGAACATTATATGAGGACAGTGCGCCATATTTTTTCTAATAGAAAATTTTTCTTTGAGACGAACCAAATAAAATATGGTATATTACGGGGAAAGTTTTAAGAGCTTAGTTTTGTGGGCAATTTCGGTTGGAAGAAATAAGTGGTCGGGGCACGCTTTTTGTGGATAGAGGCTATATATCTTCGTCGTTTATTTAATGCCGACAGAGGGATGGACACGCATACAGAAATGAGATAAATCTTTAGCTACATTTTAAATAAATTTTAGACTTAAATAACGATATTTTTATTAGGATTATTCAAAAGAAAAAAGTTCTTTCACAGTGTTAAAGAAGTTTATTTACGTTTTTTGTTAATTTATGGGCGAAATTTATATTTGGAAAAAACGATCAATACAAAATATTAACGGAAGAAATAAGAAGGCAATGCTGCAAGGACAAAGCGAGTTACACAAGTCAAACACGCACAGATAAACAAAATTCTTGTCGGAATGAAAAAAGATTTATTTCAAAAGGTAAAACCTCTTCCCACTCTAACGAAGAAGCTGAAGGATTGGTACTCAAACAGCTCCTTATGTCCTCATTTAATTAATTTTAATAAATATGACTTCAATTTGAATATACTCTACTTCATTTACTGGTATTCAAACTGCGAGTATAAACATCCACAAATGGTAGCGACCTAGGCTAATGGCCTGTTGCAATCACCTTTACATTATAAATAATAACTTTACCGAAAATTACTGATCACGACATTATTGGTACGTCCATTAATATTTGTGCAAAAAAGAAATAAAAATGGTATCTTCAAGATATATTACGCCTGAGAAAATTGAAGCAATTAACATTGATTTAATTGGAAAATATTGGAATTATTCGTCTACCAATGTTGACGTTTTGTATGAATACTTTTTAAATAATATCAGAAGCAGTTTGGATAAGATAGCACCAACCCAACATAAATTCCGTTCTGATAGTAGTTATTGGATTGATGAAGAAATATGAAATTTACAAAGAGAAAGAGACATCTGTTTTTCAATATTTCGGTATACGAATAATCCATTAGATTTTCAACGGTACAAACGGAAGAGGAATGAAGTTGTAACTTTAATTAGAAGAAAGGAAAAAATATTTTACGAGCAAAAAATTGATCAATGTCGCTATGGCAGTAAAAGAATGTGGAGTACTTTAAAAGAAATTGTAAATAGTAGTAATAATACATCGAATTTTAGCATATTACATAGTAGGTTAAATGTTACTAAAGACTTAAATAAGTTTTACTTTGATAGTATTGAGGGGATTGCTCAAAATATTCCTAGATCCTCAAATTTTTCTGAAATACAGCTTGATATTGTTTCTAAGATTGATCCTTTTCCCATCATTTCACTTGGTAAATATGGCCATCTGATTTTGAATCTCAATTTATAGGGAAAAAATCTCCTCAGTTTTTAAGTTTTTCAGTCTGGTTTATCCTATATAATGTATTAATTGTGTGATATCCTTTATTTTAATCCAAAAGTTGCATTACCTACCCCTTCTTAGTGTACCTTGTCCTTAAGGACGTTCTATGGAACCCTGAATAATTCTATGGAGGTCATGGACATCCATTGTCGTAGGTTTTTAAGCCAAGAGTTATGTCTTCTTCCTGGTCCCCTACTGCTCTTGATTTTGCCTTCGATTATAAGTGGGAGTATTTCACACTTTTGATTTCTTACGATGTGACCAAGATATTGTATTTTCCGTTCTTTTTTTGAAGTTATACTACTTTACGCGCGATATGAGGGTGAATTTTTATATGTTAAAACCTACGATCCCGGCGCATGCGCATTATAACTTTGTTCTGATTGGATGTTCAAATGACATGTCAAAAATTATCCAATATGGCAGCTGTAGCGCAGCTGTGGTTTGGACGGTTGACGGTTTGGTTATGTATGGTTGTTGCGTTTTAAAATTTGTGGGAAGAGAAACAACAAAGGTTAGTTATTAGTTATACTGCCTTTTTAAATAGTTTTCATATTATATTTTTGAAGTTATACTTCAAAATGTTTTAATTTATGTATGTATCAGTCCAGAAAAGGTGTGGAAAGAATATATTAGTGTTTTTAAATATATTTTTCTACAAACGTGTTAAAAATGCAATTTTTAGGACTCCATAGGAGCGTTAAAAATGCTACTTTAAGGCACTAGTGCTTTAAAATTTTTAAGGCACTGCAGTTAAAAGTGAATTTTCAAATTGTGAAACGTCAAAATATTCATATTTGATTTATTAACATTAATATTAATAATACAACTTGCGCAATTTGAAAAAGGTGGTTTAAAAGGTTTTTTATTATAATTTTGTGTCTTTGGATGTGTCTTCCTTGGGCGTAAAATAATAAAACATTTATTTTTATATTTCACTTGTCACCGTGATGTATAATTATGTATATCTGAAAGGTAAGTAGCATGCGGCTTGAAGGCCTTGTTGGTAGAGCATTGAACCAGAGATCAAAAAATCGCGAGATTGCGGGTTCAAATCCCGGACGATTCATATTTTTTTCTTTTTTTTTTAATATTTAGCATTGTTAAGTTTTGGTTAATTTTTGGTAATTATTGTTAATTTTTTGTATTGTAACTGTTAGGTAGGTATATTTATTTCGTTGAAATTATATTATAATAGAAGTATAACTTCTTACGTGCGTACAAAGTACACACACATTCTTTTTTATTATAAACATAAGATATCTTTCCTTGTTTATCCTCAAGACTTCCGCATTTGTCTTATGGCTCATGTAGGATATTCTGAGCATTTTACGGTAACATCAGAGTTCTAATGCTTGCTGGATTTTTTTAGTATTGCTTTGGTCATTGTCACGAAACCATAGAGAAAGGTGGAGAACACATAGCACTTAAGTGTGCTAGTTCTCAATGAGAAACCCAGCTAGCAGTTGCATAGAACTTTTTGCATTTTGTAAAACACGGTACAGTAAAACCCATTTATCTGCAACCGCGAGGAGAAGACCCGACAGACGTTCGTTTATGCGGTGCAGATGACCCTGAGGATTTCAGTTAAATCTGTTATACTATACGTGCCTCGTCTAGACGTTTCCAGACGTCTTCTTATTGTTTTCACCCAATTTTGAAAAAATGCGAAAACTTTGAATTATCCACGTCCGTCTGTCCGTCTGTATGTGATCACAACTCCTCCGTCAATATACCAGCTAGAATGACAAATGAGGTGTCAAATGAAAGCTTATAATCCAAGGATGGTACCAAAGGTGAGAAATTTTACCTAGGCTGTGTGACCGTCGGTCTGTACGACCGCGAAGATAACTCCTCCGTCCTTATACCAGCTAGAATGGCAAATGAGCCAATGATTATAATCCAAGGATGCTACTAAAGGTGAGAAATTTGATCTAGACTGTCTGTCCGACTGCGAATATAACTCCTTACGTCATTGTATCAGGTAGAATGACAAATGAGGTGTCAAATGAAAGCTTATAATCCAAGGATGGTAATACAGGTGAGAAATTTGACCTAGGCTGCCTGTCCGTGTGTCCGTCCGACTGAGAATATAAGTCCTCCACTATAACAGGCAAAATGACAAGAAAGTTGAGAAACGTGACCTAGGACTTCCGGTTTTAGAAATGCGGCCAGAACTACTGTTTTAAAGTCACCGGAATAGTACAAGTGGTATATTATTGGACGCCACTTCGGAAGAAGAGAACAAATATATACTTCCCGTTTCATGACTGTCTGCCCGTCTGTCTTTCTCCTCCGTTATTAATACAGATAGAATGACAAATGAGGTGTCGAATGAAAGCTTATAACCCAAGGATGGTATTAAAGATGAGAAAATTGACATCGGACTTCCGGTTTTAAAATTGCAACCGTAAGTACTGTTTTAAAGTCACCGAAATAGTGTAAGCGATATATCATTCGACGTGCCTTAGCAAGATGGGAACAAATGTAAAATTTTGGTTTTTATATCATTTCCGAATAAAAAGTTCTAACCAGAAGTGCCGTTATAGTCGCAGAAATATTACATATAACACATCAATCGAAGCGTATTGAAAAGTTGAGTTTTAATTTTATAGTTCCTGTTTTGAAGTCATTTCTGTTTAAACAATGATGACCCAAAGTTTAGTCAAAATGACTCAAAATTAGTAAAATCGTATATCGATCGACGCAAAGTTACACGAAGCGTTCAATTATCGGCTTCCAGTTCTACTTTCGATTACTTTGGGTGAAAACCTAGGACTTACGAAGTCCAATTACTTGTGATTTCTAGTGAGTGGTCCCAGTTTTATCAAGATTACATACTTCCAAGGTACGTTATTTTTGATATTCTTTCCAGATCTGTTCTGTCGACATTGACATTCACCCTTCTGTTTTGGTGCTTGCTGATGACCATCGTTTTTGTCTTCTTTTTATTCAATTTCATTCCAAATTCTCTACAGGCTGTCGTTACTCGTATTATCTACAGCATGGACTAATTTTGTTTTAATTTGTTACAAATAAATATCTTAATAATCAACCTAAAATTTATAAATGAATTATGTGAGACTTGTAAAATAAATTATTGACAAAGATTCACTACATGGCATGAATACAAATATTAGAGCTCGTACATTTCATGTTCAGCAACAAATTGAAAAATTTCTCGGATTTGTTGCCTGAAAAAAATAATAATTTTAAATCAACTCCACAGCAATCATTCGGATATTTTCCAAATCAGAACTATATACATACTCTGATTTTTCATTTAAATATCAAACCAGTTTCCAATCACATTACAAAATTGGAGTAGCTGGTTTCAGTTTATCACTAGACATATATCAACCAATCAAAAGGACGCATGGCTGTATCTAGCTGAAATATCTGCCACATTTAACTATAAAAATACATTTTTGTGTGTGTAAATGGCTTTCATTTTGTCCAGTGTTGTGTCATTTGTTTATATTATACTAAAATAAAATAAAAAAATATTTGTATTTAATGTAAATAAAAATGTATTTAGTTCAGAGAAATAAGGAAAAAAATTTTATAAACCTTTCGATAATTATATGAAAACTCTTTGCTATTTATATTATAGTTAATACGAAAATTGACATTTCAAAATCTCTGTGAAGCTTTTAAAAGAGAAATTGCAGAAGAATTTCCATACAATATCGAACAAAATATGCAAGGTATTTTGATCAATATCTGAAGCAGAATTCAAACATCTTCGAGCATTCTTCTTCTTAACTCAGGCGAGACTCGTTAGTGTCTGCCACCTGCTCATAAGGCCTTTTGTACCATACCTTGTTTTTTTTTTAATTATACTCTAATAAGTTCTGTGCTTTCAACGAAGGCCATACGTTTTCTTATTGATAGTTGTAGGATCTCTTCTGAAGGGCCCCGCGAGGCTGAGCGGCGCGGCGCCCGCGTGCTGGATATATTTTAGCGCCCTTTAAATCTACCTATATCCAGTTATGAAATAAATCTATAATTTTTTATTTCTTACTACGTTTACAACAGAAATTGCAAGAACTCAAATTTTATCTTTTTGTAACTAATTTACTGATAATGGCAAAAAAACAAATAAAACTTTAATATGTATATTACACTGCCCGTCATAGAAAACGTACACCCTAAAAATGGGTCATTTTTGATGTCACGTATATCCTTAACCTGTTGTCCGATTTAAGTGATTTTTTGAATATGTTATAGCCTTATTCTTTGTTAATATCCTTGTAATAAGATTTTTGCTAAACAGCTAAATTTTCATTGTATACCGGGTGTACGAATCAAACTGTATTTTTCTCTCAAAGTTCGCAACACCCTGTGGAATATTCTATCCTTTATAAAATACTGAAATTAGAACTAAAGTATAGCCTCAGGTTTTCTCAACATTTTATTTTTTGATTCATTCGCTTATGTTGAATAATACAAAAGTTAGGTACTTTAACAGCTAGTCATGTTCTTCATCAGTATAGGTTGTTTGTAAATAAGTGCGACAAACTTTAAGGGGCAATTCTGCATGAAAAGATAATGACCGTTTGCTTTATAAACTTATGTCCGCAAATGCTTCGTTTACGAGCTACGGGATATTAATTTTTTTTTTTTACAAACTGACGATTTATTTTATTGCCCTAAAACCGGTTGAGATATGCAAATGAAATTTGGTAGGTTTTAAGAGATAGTTATTGCGAATCTTTTGAATGGTAATAAAGAATTTTATATTCACTATTGCAGTGCATATGGGTAATATGACCGATCATATTACCCGTATGCACGCCAATGGTGAATATGAAATTGCTAATTGTATGTCAAAAAATGTGCAATAACTACGTCTTAAAACCCACTAAATTTCATTTGCATATCTCAACCGGTTTTAAAGCAATAAATAAATCGTCAGTTTGTAAGAAAAAATTCAACATCCCGTATCTGCAAACGAAGCATTTGCGGACATACGATTATAAAGCAAACTGTCATTATTTTTTAATGCAGAATTACCCCTTAAAGTTTGTCGCACTTGTTTAGAAACACCCTGTACTGAAAAAGAACATGGCTAATTGTTAAAGTACCTAACTTTTGTATTATCCAACATAAGTGAATGAATCAAAAAACAAAATGTTGAGAAAACCTGAGGCTATAGTCGAGTTTTAATTTCAGTATTTTATAAATACTAGGATATTCCACAGGGTGTTCCGAACTTTGAGAAAAAAACACAGTTTGATTCGTACACCCAATATACAATTATACAATGAAAATTTACCTGTTTGGCAAAAATATTACAACAGCAATATTAACAAAGAACAAGGATATAACATATTCAAAAAATCACTTAAATCAGACGAGAGGTTTAGGAGATACGCAACCTCAAAAATTACCCATATTTTAGGGTGCCCGTTTTCTATGACGCGCAGTTTAGTTAAGGGCGTAGGCGTAAAATTTGGGGTCAATGTGTTTTAAATGCATTCATTTTTTTCGAATCCTGAGAAAACTAATATGTAAGAGATAAAAAAGATCAAGGCAGGTTTTGTTTATATTTGATTCAGAGTTGGACCACCATCTCCATATAGCTATTTCAGCATCCTTATGACTCATCGGTGAAGCTCAGAAGTCTCAACTCTGAAGGAAATACAAACAATTCTGCCAATTTAAGGCAAACCATCGCAATGCGATGAACCCACCTCTGAGACGCAATTCAGCGACATCTCTCGTATTACGAGGAAAACAACGAAAAGCCCCAGATGCAAAGTTTACTACCTTTTAAACAATTAGAATAATTGAAATAAAAATATAATAAACAATATTTTAAATTCAAGACTTTTCGTTAATAAACTGCTTTCTGGCTGATATGTAAGAATTTTTAAAAATTTTAACGCAGAATGAAAGATTACATTATTACCGAGGGCCTAATTCCCTTGGAATGACCAAAAACTTCTTTTGAATGAGATATTTGAAATTAAAAATTAGGCTAAATTTATTAAAATAAACATTATAGAAGTTTTCAGTGACTTTCGGCCCTCTGTAATAATGCAATGTTTCATTCTGCGTTTAAATTTTTCAAAAATTTTTACATATTAGTTTTCTCCGGATTCGAAAAAAACATGAATGCATTTAAAACACATTGGCGCCAAATTTTGCTCCTACGCCCTTAAATCTAGAAATCGATATCTTAAATCTAAATTGAATTAAATGGGTGTTTTTCTAAATTTGACGGCAGCAAATTCATTTATACATACTATCTTTAAAGTAAATTTTATTGACGATCTCTTGCTCGATGGTTAATATTACCAAGCCAGATATTCTTTCCTGTAGCATAGTACAGCTCAAACAATTTTTAATTAACTTTAATTTTGGAAATGATCGCTCACCAGAAGCAACAGACACCGGTAAAGTGAGGATGATTCTTCATGAAACAGTGATTTTTGGTAAAGATGAAGTTAGATTATTTTCAAATATATATTAAAGAATATAAGTGGATCTGATTAGTTAGGTAATTAAATTATAAAGCTTTTATCTAGCTAAATAAATCAGTTGCATCAATCTTTACTTTTGCCTCCGTATTTACTGGATCCGTTATCTTTTGTTGGAGAAAAAGACAATGTTTTAGTATTATATCATGGTCACTTAATGTAAAAATATTACTAAAAAAACCAAAAACATTATCTTAATAAGACATCGTATCAAAACTACTATTCAATGAATTTGATCAATTATTCTAAAAAAAATTAATACTTTAAACGCGGTTTTTGGATCTTGAAATGTCTCGTTTCTATGTTCATAATCAAAAATTTTTGGTTTATATTTTCGTTTTACGATATTTAACGAAGGAAAACCTTGTCCATCAGCTGCCAACTTTCCTACTTGGGCAATTATTTCCTCAATTGTAATTTTTTTGGCCATTGGCATGATACAGTTGATTTCACATTCAGATTATAGTTTAATGTATAGTGTGTGTGTGTATTGAGTAAATGCCTTGTTATATAGTAAAGTCTATTTCATTGTCTTTGCAAAGAGACGACAATTGTATCCAAACGTCTCCCTTCACCGATCCCACAAGGATAGAACTTATTTCTATTAACTGATTTTTAATAAATAAAAATTTGATACTCAGCTGGGATTCATAACTCACAACCCTTTCATCCAAAGGTCGGCTCTCTTACCATTGAGCCACACAGGGCCAGCGATAACGGGCCTACAAGTGGTGCTGCACTGCAGGGGGCGCCCCTATTTGGTGGGCGCCAAACTTAGCTTTTTGCTGCTGGTGTTATACAAAATACATACTAATTTTAAAAACCTAAGGGGCATTATACTAGTTTTGCAGGCGGGTATATTATACCTTAGCGCCGGGAACCACAGAAGGGGAAGACTGTAATTTTTAAAATGATCAACTAGATTCTTTAAATAGTTTTGACATACTTTAGTGTCAATTATTGTATTATTTTGCTTTTAATATTAATCTGGAGTAAACATGATACCAAATAATCATTATGATCTCTATAAATAAATCTAAATGATTGGATATTTAATAGTATAGCACTTGCTTTATGTCTACTTGCTATCAGAATTTCAAAAAAGGTAGTTGAGAAATAAATTTAATGGTACATATTATTTTTGTATTGCTATCTATGCCTTTTTATAGCATTTATCAAATTGGGTGTTTCTATTAAATTATTAAAAAATCTATTTTACTCAAAACCCAGGCTATCCACCGTTAAAATTTATTTTTCAAAATTTGAATTCCTCGTCTGAAAAAACCCCAATGCCAAATTTTTATGAAATTATTTTATTTTCAAAAATCCACGAAAGGTTCAAATCTGGACAGAATATTATTACAAACCAACAAGTTTTGACCTCAAACAAATTTTTACGATTTACGGGTAAGAACTGCAAAATAGGTATTCCGATATTATACGGTTTTAGAAAAATACAATAATATAAAATTATTAATACCAAATATAAAATAAGATCTTAATTATTTTTTCATTAATAAACAATTTTTTTTATTTTTAAAATTTCTCCAAATGTTCGTTAAAAAATATAAAACTAAAATTGTATATAAAATGAATATGTCGTTAAAATAAATATTCGTTATTTGCCAAACCTTGGGTTTGGCGCCCATTTCGGGCTGCGCCCGCGTGCCTCGCACGCGTTGCACGCCCGGTTACGCGGTTCCTGCTCTTCTGGTTCAAACCTCAGTTGACCAGTGAATTCCTGCCTTACATCACTTAGCACATTGCAATGACATAGCCTATTTATGGCAGTCTCTTCTTTCATTTCGCACTTTCTGCACCATGGTTCATTTAATTTAGTTTGCACTTATAGGCGGTTTCTTAAACGGCAATGTCCAGTCACCATTTCAGTGACCGTTTGGATCTCTCGTTTATTAAGGTTCATCAAACTTTTCGAGAGTTTTTATCAATATTCTTGATTATTTTTTAGTCTAGATTTGCTCTTGAGTGGCTCTCTATTTCTTTTGATGATTCTTGATCAGATCAGCCATTTCTCAACCTCGTTTTTCGTAGCATTTTCAGTGAAGCCACAGAAAGGTTCTGGGCCTTCAAAAGTCTCTCTCGAGCCTTGTTCCGCCAGAATATCTGATCGTTGGTTCCCATGCACCCCTTCATGACCTGGTACCCATATTAAGGACTGTATTGTCTTTTGCTAGGTTGTTGTGGAGATCTTTGCAGTTTCTCACCAGTTCTATCTTGGTGAGTGGGATCTTTACAGCCAGAATAGCCGATCGGTTATCTGTGTAAACGTTGATTCTCTTAACTTTAGGATCTTCTTCATTGATTGCTATAATGCAGGCCACCAAAGCCAAAACTTCAGCCTGGAACATAGTATCTTCGAATATACTAACTAGAGGCAATCTCATCTGTTTAATTTTTCTGTTATTTCTCCTGGAAGTAGACCATCGTTGTTTCTGCAAGCAATACTTTGTATTATTTGTTTGTTTCTCTAGATTTATTAACCTCTTCTTCTTCTTTTCCTTTTGTATAGACATGTCTCTGTCTGTTCCTTCAATGTGCCTCTAGTAAGTTGTCATTCCATCGTTTTCGTGGTCTTCCTGCTGATAGTCTTCCTACTGGGGAACCGTCTCTCGCCGTCCTTACTACTCTATTTGTTGGCATTCGGCTTATGTGGTCATTCCATTCTATTCTTCTGTTTCTTACCTAGTTATCAATGGTATCCACATTGCATCTTCGTCATATATCTGTACTTGTAGCTCTGTCCCATAGTGTCTTACTATCGATTTTTCGGAGGGTTTTCATTTCCGCTGTTTCGAGGAATCTTTTTGTCCTCTCCGTGTCGGGTCGTGTTTCTGCTGCGTATGTCTTAATGGTCTGATGACTGTTTTGTATATTCTGCCTTTCATTTCTCTTTTCCAAAATTTTTATTTCTCCATATTGTGTCATTCAGGTAACCTGCGGCTCTGCTTGCTCTATTCACTTAATCTTCCACTTCTGTTTTGAGCCTTCCGTAGCTAGATAGTGTGATGCCTTTGTGTATTTAAACTCCATCACTTGTCCTATTATTTGATCCTCTAGCTCCAATTTACATCTTATTAGATTTGCTGTTATAACCATGAATTTTGTCTTTTTGGGGGAAATTAACATGTTAAATTTTTTGGCGGTTATGTTACATTGGTGCAGCATACGTTGTAAATCATCTTTACTTTGAGAGATTAGTATATTGCATCGTCTGCGTAGCAGATTATTTTAATTTGTTTTTCTCCCATTTGTTTTTCTCCGATGTATTAACTGGTTGGTGGAAATCTTTTACCTCTTTGTAAATATAGGCTTCTTTCTTTTTCAATTGCTTTTCTAAATGTTCCCTTTTTTGTTCCTGCTAGTTCTTTAACGTCTCTTCTTTTAGACAAATATTTTTCGATCGCTTTTTGGGCATCTTCTCTATATCTTTGTAGTTTTGCCCTGTTTCCTTTAGCCAAAACATTCCTACAATTTTCGTCGAACCAGTTTTGACCTCTCTTTATATTACTTTTACTTTTCTGCTGTATGTGACATATAGTATTTTAATTTAATTCTAATATAACTTTAAATAAATTGATACTAATGCCAAATCTGGATTTTTTAATAAAATTATGTAGCTCTTATTTAAATACTTGATTTCTTGTCGCCACTATTTTAGTTGTTATCTTAGTAAGTATTAACTAAACTTTTTGTCTCATTTTCTAAAACTCGTTATTTTTACAAAATAATCATCAATTTCCATTTAAAACTTTATTTCATCTAGTTAGTTATTCAATTATTTGATTTAAATATCCAATCACCTACATCTGTCTACGACTACAGTATTTACATAGGTACGTTTAATTATAATTCGCTCAAATACAACCAAAGCTACTTTTAAAATTAGTAAAATCTTACGGATTCTAGTTGAGTTTAAATAAAGTACTAGATTATACGGTTCGAGTTTAACTTACTTAGACTATTTAAATCAATTTAGAGCAGACAACGAACGCAACTGAACTAATCTTATTAGACCCTCTCTATTGAATTTCTCTCTCGATGAATTGGATATTTCTCTAATACCTCCAAATTGAAGTTGACAGCAATTTTACCGTTAGTTGCATTGTATCTAGTTACTTTACTACTCCTATTCCGATCGGTTTGACCTACATTTTCTGGGTTTTACAAGAATAGTCGTGACTTTATATTTTATAGAGATATATATTATTATGCTCTGTATTTTCTCTCTGTTATGAGATTGATCAACATCTTATTTATTCAATTAATTAATTAATTATTTTAATTACTACTCATGGAAACAAAACTAAAATTAATAAAAACTTCCAATAAAAAATATTCTCAGGGCTAATTGATTTTAATGTATCACTTTCATTTTGTGGCTTCTAGTATTTCTCGTTGTTTACTTCATCCAGGGCAAAACAAGGAAAATAAACATACTCAAAATCATACAAATTTTATAAATATTATTTACTTAATTACTATACCATAAATATAAGATTCAAAATGTATGCTAAAACTTTGTTCTGTTGTTAAAATTTCTTATCTAATATAATTAATCTTTAATTCTACTATCTCCTTTTCTTTTAACAAATTTTCATTTAAATGATCCGGTAGACTGTTCTGATTATTAAGAAAAAACAAAATATAATTTTTACCTTAGATAAATAGATTGTTTATCTCTTCTATGAATTTATGAATGAATAAATTATGCTATAAAAACTGTTCAATTGACAAAAAACAAATATGGTATGTAATATACAACAACTCTTTCCTTTTCTCAAATAAACTGACTAACCTTTTTTATCTTCTTTACTTCTTCTCATAGATTGTGTTGTTCTCGGTTCTCCCACATGTGCTCCTCGGATGCTACTACGGTCTTTCTCTTCCAAACTGTTTCACAAACAAAAATCAGCACTCGCTCGAAGTCTCTCCTCTATTTAATCTCCGACTCGATACAAACAATATCAATCTTTACAATTTCAAGATTTTTTCTCTCAGCTCGATATCTTTGATACAAATCGGCTACTCGTTCCAGACAGAAAACTGGAATCTCTTCGGACACGAGGAGATTGTACTTCTCGACTCGATCACGATTTCGTCATAACAGGGATCTGCTTACACGGCCACCAAATTCACCACTTTACACAAAATTACTGTTTTTCGAACTGGACTGTTCCCTTCCGATCTTAATTACACAGTAACTCTCTTTCCTTCATCAATCTGAGATTCAACCAATCTATTCTCCCTCCATCCATCGCTTCGCCAATCACAAGCATTCTCTCTACACATTACATCCCTGCTTTCATTTCTTAAGAACAAATAGTCTTGTATACAAATTTTCTGTCTTGTCAATTTTTCAAGAGATATTAAAATTAAATGTTTTCTTATATCCTAGAAAAACCATATATTCTAAAACTAAATAAAATTGTTTACCGTCGATTTCTTTCTAGGAAATCATTTAGAAACATTCTATTGTCTATTCCAAAGCGGCACATTAACTTTCTAAAACCGACCTTAGTTTAGTTCATTGTTTGAATTGCATAAATCCGTACGTAGAATCTTTATCACTAACGTTTTTCTCTTTCTACGGAAATACTGCTGACGGCTAAATCATATTATTTCCAAATTTTGGCTATATACAGGGCGATGAAAATGTATGATCTCGTGGTCTTTGACATAAAATTAATTCTCTAAATTTTCCCCATAAATTTACTTAACAGTATATGTAATTATGTAATCATATCAATGGTGAAGATAAATAAACAAATATTAACTTCCCTTTCTATGATCTCTACTCAAGCACATTTTGGGACATCTCTCGTCTTTCATTGTTATAATAATTATGTTCGATAGATTCGGCCCTAAACATGAAACAGCAGTTTTGAAGCAAAAATATTCTTCTCCTGCCTGGTCCTCTCTTTCAACATACCTTGCCTTGAAAAATGAATTACAACAAGCCATTGTTGCAATTCTCTCTTTGATTGTGTTAATAGGGCTTCTCATCGATTGTCTTTTGTTTCGAGCTTCTGTCATATGTTGTATAATCTGTGAGTAATATTAATATACACGGATTATATGACATATGACAGAAGCTCGATACAAACGACTGTGAATGAAACGGCCTATAATATCGTATTCCTTGCCTATTTTCCGTAGGACCTCAACATCAGTCACAAGATCCACCCACGAAATTCTTAAAATGCGTCTATAACACAACATCTCGAATGACTCGACTTTTCTTAAAGATGCTTCGGAAAGTACCCAGGCAGGCCCGGCCGCAGGGGTGGGCGAACTGGGCGGCTGCCCAGGGCGGAAATTTAGGGGCGGCAAATTTTAGAACACAGCCAATTTTTTAAATTAAAAAAAAATAAATTATGTTTTTAATATTATAAAAAATCAATGTGAATATGAGCGGCATAAATGACACTGTAAAAACGAGAATTAAATAAGTCAAACAATAACAATTGCAAGGTATATTCGACAGGAAATCGACAACACCGCATTCTTCTTCCTCGCATAAGAATTGTGGGTTCAGAACTACCCCTCCCAGAATATTATTAAGTGTTTAGTGTACCAAAAATAATTGTGTACGTGCAGTAATGGATGGTAGAAAACGTCTTTCTGGTAGTCAGTAGAGAAAAAAGAGGGCAGAGAAGGAGATTTAAACAAAAAGGCTTAAAATTTTTATAGGTAAATTTTTAAAACCGTTACACACTGATGCTGACAATATTGCTCAACCTAGAAAACATACAGCGGTGGCCGCTCCTTTTGAGTCTGTCAATGTTCACCCAGACCTAGGCCTATCATCTGCATCCACGTCTTCTGCCGCACCTCCCAGTCCAACGACAGTCACCTAGGACATCATCAGCATCAACGTCTGATACCGCCCCCTCTCAGTCCAACGACAGTCATCTAGCTAGGAGAATCATCAGCATACACGTCTGCTGCCGCTCCCTCTCAGTCCAACGACAGTCATTTGGGACAGTAATCAGCACCTATGTCAGCTACTGATGATTCTACTACTGTCACAGGTAACAATGTTATTATTGATGTGATGACTAGGTGATGCTATAACTTTTGATGAGTCAAAAGATCTAAATTATGCTGATCTAAAAGATGAACTCAAAGTACTTTCCACGATTGTGAAGCCCAAGAGTACACCTCTAGAGACCCTGAAAATGATTAGAGAGTATGATTTTGATTTCGCACCCAACGTTAGTGTTGCTTTGAGGATTTTATTAACCCTACCAGTGACAGTAGCCTCTGGAGTCAGAAGCTTTTCAAACCTAAAACTAATAAAAAATTACTTAAGATCTACTATGAATGTCCCAGGAACGTTTGAGTGCTCTAGCGACAATATCTATTAAACACGAAACAGCTGAGTCCTTGGATCTTGGAGAATTATTAAATGATTTTTCCCGTGCCAAGCAACGAAGAGTTCTACTTACTTAAAAAAGTAAGGGCCGGTTGTTCGAACGTTAATCAACAATGATCACTATCAAATATTAAACTACTGTCACCAACTGTCAATGTCAACTTTGATCGGGTTGCTGAAAACATAACTGATTATAATTATGAGATTAGTAAATCAATTATCATAACAATTATTAACATAATTGATTAACTAATTTCATAATTGTAATCCATAATTATGTTTTCAGCAACCCAAACAAAGTTGACATTGACCGTTGGTGACAGTAATTAAATATTTGATAATGATCATTTTTGATTAGCGTTCGAACAACCGGCCCTAAGTGTGTAATTATTGATATGGATAGTGAGTTTTTGGATATTAAAACATGTTAATTTATAGTAATGTAGTAAAATTTCATGAAAATATTGCAAATAGATGTGTTTTTAAGCGTGTATCGTTTAAATAAAGTGGAAAATGGCGTATTAAATAATTTAGCACAAAGCACAAACCAATAAAAATATAATCGTGGTTTAAGTTGGCGATCGCTAAAGAAAGGTGGTGAGTCATAGATCTACCAAGGGGGAGGGCGGCGGTCGCAAATCTTGCCCAGGGCGTCAAAATCCCTAGGGCCGGGCCTGTATCCAGGCCTCTACACCGTATAGCGTATAATAACAAAAATACATAGCATCTGATGATAGAGATTTTGGTACCAAGTGGTAAATCGTAACTTCTGAAAAGAAACTTCATCATTTTGAACGTTGATCTCGATTTTCCTATGCGTTGTTTAACTAGAGTGGTCCCATTGGCTATTTATACTGGTACCAAGTTATGTGTAGCTGTTTACCCTTTCGATTGGTTGTTGGTTAACCAAAAGTCGTGTATTTAATATATCGTGCTTACTGACTTCCATGTACTTCGTTTTTTTTTTCATATTGAGATTGAGATCAAGTCCATGTAGGCTTTGTGCAAAAACTACTCTGTCGGGGTTCGTCGGCATATCTAATGTTGTTTAGACGCACTCCTTTTGACTAATACACATTTTTGTAGTTTTCCCAATATGTTCAGAGTACATGTTAAATAGTACCGGAGACAAAATGCATTCGTGTCTCATTCCTCTATATATGGAGACTGTCTGTGACAACTGGTCATCCACTTTGATGTTGTCAGTTTGGTTGTAATATAAATTACAAATGATTCTCAAGTCTCTGTCAGCTAATCCCGCTTCTTTCAAGATGGAAGATCGTACAGTACTGAAAAGTCAAATAAATGTTGGCGCACACGAAATAAATATCATAAATAATTAAGAAATTTGTTGAGCTATGAGAGGAGACATTAAAAAATACAAGAACAAAATAGTTATTTTCCTAACAAGTGCAGAAAGTCATACTTTTCCGCACGCGACTGCAGTTTGCCGAACGACGCGAAGCGGGAGTTCGGCAAGCAGTCGAGTGCGGAAATGGGACTTTCTGCAAGAGTTATGAACAATATTTTTTCTACGAGTCTTTAAAAAATGACCAAATCTTAATCAATTAATTTAATTAATATGAAAATACATACACAAATTAATTCTTTGACAAGGTTGTCAAAACCAAACTTTCAATATAATTAGTTAGTATGACGACGATCTTGGTTTCCATGACGATGATTCAAAACGACTGTTATTGTCTACCGATTTGACTTTCGAATATTATGTCAAAATAATTTTATTTCATCGAATTGTCGCGTTAATTTCATTAAAACAGGAACACAATAAGATACATTTGAAATAAAATAGTAAATAATATCTAAATATTAGTTTATGGAATGTATTGTAATTCTTTTAAGGCCATATTAAAATATCTAAACGCGTGCGGAAAAGTAAAACGCGTGCGGAAAAGTAAAATTTTCTAAACTAAAACGCGTGCGCGAAAGTAGACATTCGTAGAAAAAAATTATAAAAGCTGTAGAATAAAACAAAAGAATTACAACTTAACGACAAAAATGGAAATATAGCTTCAAATAGGTTAGGCATCAAAAATAAAACAAAAACTGATCTTAAGATTAAACAGTAGCGATCAGCAGGGAGCAATAAAATATAACTTCGGGAGATACTATCATAAACTTTGGCAACAGTGGTAATCTTTGACATTATCCAATATTAATATTTTGACAATATCATAG
The DNA here is from genome assembly GCF_917563875.1 of Diabrotica virgifera virgifera. Lineage (NCBI taxonomy): Eukaryota > Metazoa > Arthropoda > Insecta > Coleoptera > Chrysomelidae > Diabrotica > Diabrotica virgifera. Next base: position 11,661,617 of record NC_065451.1, on the reverse strand, counting down.
TCGCGCGAAATGGAAGTAATAGAAAACGATATTATTATTAATAAATAGATATCTATAAAAATAAACCAAAATGGGTGAAAATTTTATGTTAAGATAGGTATTTAGAAAGGTATTTGCGTGAAATACCTAATAATAAAACAATAATAAATAATTGTGAACGAAACAAATTTAGATTTTCGCATAATTTTGGCACGGTTTTTAATGAACATTTTCTTGGAAGGATTCACTTTATTTTTCGTTTGATTTACTTTTTCCATTTTGTTAAACTATTGATAACATTTTTACAATAAAAAATCCTCCTAAAACTTTATATACTCGCATTAGAATTCGAAATATTTTTACGTAAATATATACTGACCTACCTACATATAACTAAAACTCACAATTAACAACAATCTATTCTTTCAAAAAAGCCAACAACTTATACAACAACAACAAATATATAATAAATTAACTATTAATAAACACTACTTTCCTATGAATAAACAACAAAAACGAATTCTTAAATTAACACACTACTACACTGAACAGATATCGATAAAGATGACAGAACAGATTAGAGAAAATCTGACGCAGGTTTGTCAAAATGACAGTGATAATTTCTCTATGTTGCCTAATTAGTTATTTAGTTATTTAGTTATACTATGTTCGATTTCTTGTTAGATATAAAAAATTTTAGTAGTTTTAAGATTCCACAAAATCTAGGCATGGGGTATTTATTTTATTATGGGAAGTTTATTTGAAGAAAGTTTATTTTTTTTTCTTCTTATGGCGGTACAGGCTCCTTTTTTCAATATTTTATTTAGTAATAGAGTAATTTCCACGTACTAACATATTTCTGAAATTGTGCTCTGTACCGCCATTCTTTATTATATTACGAATATGTGTGCCAAATATCTCGACAAAATATTCAAAATTAGAGCCGCAATCTTGGAACGCGTTTGTTGCTGCCTGTTGATCGCTACTGTAGCCTCTTAAAGTTGTGGCAAGCGAAACGATTGATTTCATGAGCAATTTTATTTGAAATAAAAATATAGTAATCTGTTTCTTTGCACTACCTTTATTTACAAAAATTGGCCACTTTCATGACCAACAGAACGTGAATTTGGTTATTAATTTAAAATTCAAAATACTGATTGATGTGTTATTAAATTCCAAAAATATCTCTGTGATCGAAAATACGAAATGTTTGAATAAAAATAATCCAGATAAAAAAATAAACTGGTTCAATGAGCATTTGAGTGAAATGCGTGAGGGAATTCAATTTATTATAGCATTAAATAAAAACGATTCCATTGCTGTAATTAAAGTACCATTATTTAATTTGGAAAACAATACAGGAAAGCAAGCCATCAGACTTGCAAAATTGAATTCAAACGATATGTTTATAAAAAAATTTGGTAGACTCTCAACAGGATGTGCGGAAACTTTTAACAGACGGAAACAAACATTAAAATAATAATATACACCGGTATTTAGGCGTCAACGCCCTTCCGGTAGGGATCTATGGGGGAGTGTCACCTAGCCGCAAGCCCTTATCCCTTGCCGTACTGCTCCCTCATAGGCCTATCACACGCCCGCATATTCCAGTCTAAGCGTCAGATTCATATTAGAATTTTATACTGACGTGTTACCTTTTCGAAGTTATACTTTTTAGGCGCGATTGAGAGTAAAATTTCATAATACTGCGCGCATGCGCACACAGACAGTATTGTGGTATGGTATAAAAGTTATACGGGATATGATTGGGTGTTAAAATCATCTGTCAATAATTGTTCAATATGGAGATTTTGGATAAACAAATTCATGTTGTGTATATTAGTTTTTATTGTTGTGATGACAAAGAAAAATGCAAGTTTATAATATTGTAGTGACTTTTTAAATAGTTTTTAAAAGCGACAGGTACGTAATAATTGTAAATGTTTCAGTATCCTAATAAAAAATGTCATAGGTACCTACCAATTTGGAAAATTTAAAAAGAACCTACCAAAATAATATGTAATGCTTTGATTTACACAGTTTGATTACCATCAAAATTTCTATCAATATTCACCTAATATATTGTTTTCTTACTCTATGTTTTGTTCTATTCTAATATTTCTTTCAATTCTAAATAATTTCAATTCAAAATAAAAATAATTTGGTTAAATTCAGAACCGTCAAAAGTTTAATCCGTTTAGTTAGTTGATCTTCGCACATGATGACACATGGTCTCCGTGGGTAAAAGTTTAAGGTGAATGAATTGCAATACTAACTGCGCTGATAAGCGGATTCGAACCCCAATGGAAACTTTTATTTTTTTTTATTTTTTTTTATACATTTTATGATTGTAAGTTTATTTATTATATAATTTTTTTTTCAGAAAATGCGTATTTAGTTAAAAATTTTTCCTACATTTTTCAGCAATAATTTGTGGCATTTTTCAATGTGTTTCTTTGTGTGTGTTTTATTCTTTTATTATTTTAATTTTTGGCACTGTTGTAATAAAAAATTTTGAGAAGTATGTAGTAAGTATTAAAATTACTTTAATATTTAAATAAAATATAAATAAACTGTTTAAAGTATATTAATTTCGTTGAAATTATATAATAGAAGTGTAACTTCTTACGTGCGTACAAAGTAAGTACACACACATTCTTTTTTGTTTTTCCGTTGACCTGGCTGGGGCTTGAACTAGCTTGAACATTAAAATAATGCCACTGACAATTCTAAACATAAGGCATATAAATTATAATAACCGTTTCTGCTCAACTGCAGAAAGAATAGTAATACACGAACTTGAGGTTTCCCAGCTAACTCTTGACGACTATCTTGAGTACCGCAGAAAAATATCCCATGTTTTGGTTTTCAACTAGTTAATTTTAGCGATGTTACAAAATAGTAACAGCAAATATCCTGATGAATTTAACACAAAAATTATTAAAACTGTTAAAAAATATAATTATTTTCTAAACTCTAACAAATATAGTTGCCTAAATGAAGCAATATTAAGAAAGAGAAATATTGGTATAAAATGAAAGGCAGAATTTACAAAACAGTCGTCAGACTAATAATGACACGCGGCTAATCACGACCTGATACAGAGGGACAAAGATAATACTAGAAATAGCAGAGGTAAAAACCCTTCGAAAATTCGATGGTAAGACACAAGGTGGACAACAGTAGTAACTGAGAAAAAAACAAAGAGTAGAATAGAACGGCCACATACGCGGAGTGACAACAAATAGAGTAGTAAGGACGGCGACAGACACTTCCCCAATAGGAAAACGATTAGTGGTAAGACCACGAAGACGATGGAATAACAACTCTCTGGAGGCACATTAAAGAAAAAGACAGAGCCATGTCTACAGAAAAATAAGAAGAAGAAGAAGAAGAAAGACTTATAGATAACTTCATTGAACACCTTTAAATGATTTTAAAAGTTCACATACATTTTAAAGAAAGTGGTTTAGTAATAGCATATTATCCAAGACTGTTAGCTTCAAATTCAAAAGGCCGCAATTATGGATTTTTATAATTGCGAAGTTAATTTTTAAACATACTTGTCTTACTGTTTTATCCAGTTCAGATCTATTATCCTTAAACTTATTTTATGTCTCTCCATTATTCCCGTATCTTATCGTCGTTATACGTCGTTAACGTTATATTTTCTCTAACAATAAAACACTGAAAACGTTTGTTTTCTATACTTCCACAAAATTTATTATAACTAAGTGACTACAGCTCTTTCGGCAGAGTGCCTTTCTCAAGTGATATAGTTTACAATGTGTTTGCCTTTTTAAGTCTTCAACTGAAGAGGTTGAGGAATGGGGAGCTGTTTGTCTCGAGTTGGTCATTCAGAATTATATCTGTATTTTTCAGTTTATTAATTTCCATAGATTCTAAAAAAGATAGCTTAAGGCCTTTATTTTGAATATGCAGAATTTGAAACTCTTCATTGAAAGAATGATTATGATCTAGAAGGTGAAGTGCGTATGTAGAAGTGTCTGTTTTTCTATTGTTGAATGCCCTTTTGTGTTCTGCTATCCGTTTGTCAAAAGTTCTGCCAGTTTGACCGATGTACGTTTTCGGACAGTCACCACAAGTTAGTTTGTACACACCACTCTGTAGTTGCTTTCTTTTCGGCTTTTATTGTTCTTAATATATTTGCTTAAGTTGTTGTTAGTTCTGAAAGCTGGTGTTATTCCTTTCTTTTTTATGTATCTGGCTATTTTTGTTGTTATCTTGCCAGTATATGTGAGAGAGCAGAAGGTACTGGGTTCTTTCTGTGGTGGTGGATACACTAATTTCAGGGCTTTCTTATGGAGTTTTTGGTTTAAAATTTTGTTAACTGTTTGTTCGTTATAGCCGTTGTTTACTGCTATTTGTTTAATGATGTTTAGTTCTATCTCGAAGTTATTTTTTGTCATGGGAATTTCTGTCGGTCTATGTATCATGCTATGGTAGGCTGCTAATTTGTGTTGTGTAGGATGGGATGATGAATTGTGTATAGTTGTGTCAGTATGGGTAGGTTTATGATATACGGAGAACTCATATTTGTTGTGTAGTCTGGAAATCGTTACATCTAGAAAGTTTATGGAGCTATTCTGTTCTGTTTCTGTTGTAAACTCAATATTATTATGAAGTGAATTAATATATGATAGAAATATAGAAAGTATAGAAGTGAAAGTATAGAAAACAAACGTTTTCAGTGTTATATTGTTAGATAAAATGAACTTCCATCAAGTAACGGTCGAATCCATCAATTATATTTTCTCGTTTTATCACAAAAATAAGAACTCCTTTCAAGCCAGATCCTAACCTTGCTACTACAATCTCATCTTAACCACTTCTGTTCTACTACTGATACGAAGTTGAGCTAACTCGGCTAACTAGACGACTATTAATTTGAAGTTTATACCACAAAAGGATATACATATTATTAAAACTTTTAAAAATATAATTGGCCAATCTCTAAAATCTTTAAAAAATCAATCAATATTAACATTTATTTATAACGAATTTAAAAAAGTCAATTTTTAAATCATCTTGAATCTAACTATGTATTTGTCATAAATCAGTATGGATTCCGGAAAAATAAAATAAATAACTTCTCTCTCGTTCCATCCCTCTTTGTGGAGTATTGGGCACTTTTGCGTTTCTTGTTCCATGCAGAAAAAATAATTTTAGGAAATATACAAAAAAAACACCTTTAAAAAATTTTTGACCCAATTTTGGTCCTGGCAACATGCAAATTTGTTAAAAGGGGTCCTTTTTGAGTAAGATTGTGCAAAAAATCCGAATCGGAATATTTTTCTTAGCGGATGCGCAGTGGCTTTCTGGAATATATTTTTAAGCGTTGAATGCGTGTTGAGCCTTTGTTATTCTCGTCTGTATATCCTTTTTACACGCCCCGCTCCTTTCCATGACAGATCCCAGATATGTGAACTTGTCTACCTCTTCTACTTCTTTACCGTTTATCATTATTTGGATGGTTATTATTTTTTAGAAGTTTAGTTTTCTCTGTATTTATTTGAAGTCCGATCGTGTCGGAGTACTGTGCCAATTTGTCAATTTTTGCTTGCATACGATTTCGGTGTTCAGTTATCAGGCAGAAGTCATCTACAAGTTCGAGATCTTCTAACTATTTGAATAGGTTCCACCTGATGCCTGTTCGATCGTCGATTATTTTTCACATTACCCAATCTATCATAATAAGGAATAGGGTAGGGGATAGTACACAACCCAGTTTGACTCCACTTTCTATGGATATTTCTTCTGTTGCTTCACCTGAAGGTTCTAGTTTGGCTTTGTACCTTTCGTAGAAGAGTTTAATAAAGTTTATGATTTTTAGTGGTATCCCATATTTATAATCTAAGGATTTTCCACATCTGTGCCCTATTTACACGGTCAAAGGCCTTTTCAAAGTCGATAAAACTCACATCTATAGGCATCTTTATACCATTCATTTGTTTGTTCCAAGATAATTCTAAGGGTGCAAATGTGATCAAGAGTGGAATGGTTGGAACGGAAGCATGCTTGGTTGTTTCTCAGTTTTTTACCTAGTTCCGGCTTCAATCTTTCCAATAATTTATGATTATGGTCAGCACTTTGGATGTGGCACTTAGTGGTGTTATTGTACGCCAATTGTTGAATTTGCTTAGGTCTCCTTTTTTGGGTATTTTTATAATCAATCCCTCTTTCCACTCCTTTGGCAATTCTTCGTCCGTCCATATTTGATTCAAAAGTGTATGTAACATCTCTACTGACTGCTCGGTGCCTGCTTTTATTATATCAATGGGTAAATTGTCGATTCCTGCGGCTTTGTCATTTTTTTGAAGTTTTAGGTTGTTTCCAATTTCTTCCCTTGTAATTTCTCCAATATTCACTTCTAGCTCTGGTGATCCTACTTTATCTTCTATGATTTGAGTTATTTCATGCTTAGAATATATCTCTTCAAAGTATTCCTTTCATCTTTGTATTATGTATGTCTTTGTATTAATGAGAAAAAATCATTTTTTATTCTATTTCCTTGTTTATCCTTTACTTCTCGTATATTTCGTTGTACATTTCCTGTTAAGTTTCGTATGATTGTATATTGTGTTCGTAAGTCGTTTTCTTTCGCTGTTTCTTTTGATATATTTAGCATCTCATTTATATAGATTCTTTTATCTTTTCTGCCTTCTGTGTTTTTTGCCTTGTATTTCCTTTCAAGTGCCCCCTCTTCTTCCGATCCTTTCTTTTGTAGAATTTCTTCTTTGATTTTTTTATTTCTTCTACCAATAGTAGATTATCTTTAGTAATCCATTTTCTATTTTGTCTTCTTTTTAGTCCGATTGTTTCTTTTGCTGTATCCAACATCACTTCTTTAAAATATTTCCATGTTTATTCAACTGACTCTGAGGTTGGTTGTGATACTGTTCGGTTAATTGCCAGTTTCTCACTGAATTTATTTCTTATACATTCTTGTTTTAGGGCATTAACGTTGTACTTGTTCCTTCTGTTGATTTTTTGGTTTTTATCTCTGGCAAATTTCATTTTTATTGTGGGAGAAAATCAGACACGCCCTTGCAACGGAAACCGAAATGATAACAGAACAACGACCATGATAGCAAAGATGGATGACAGGAAATATTGGATTTAATGGATGAAAGAAGAAAATGCAAACAGCACAAAGCTATGTACAAAGCAATAAATAGAACCATTAAACAAAGAATAAAGTTGCAAAAGAAACATGGATAACGGAACAATGTGAAGAGATCGAAAACTTATATAAAAAACATGATGACTTCCATCTTCATATGAAACTCAAAGAATTCACAGGCACGACATACTCAAAAGCACCAAATAATCTAATCAACGCAGAAGGCAAACTGATTTCAAGCCCTGAAGAACAAATAAACATGTGGGAAGACTATATAAAGGAACTCTTCTATGACATCAGAGAACCTCCTACATTAAATAAAGAAAACGACGAAGGTCCTCCAATACTAAAGTCCGAATTGGAATATGCTCTACGTCAACTAAAAAACAACAAATCTCTAGGAAAAGATGAAATACCAGATGAGCCATTAAAGTTAATCAACGAGGAAAACTTAGACCTTCTTCTTGGACTATTTAATAATGTTTACAATACAGAGGTGATCCCTAAAACATGGCTTGAATCCGTCTTTATACCACTGCCTAAAAAGAAGAACGCCAAATTATGTCAGGACTTCCGCCTTATAAGTCTATTAAATAACATTCTAAAGCTTTTCTTGCGAATCATACAGAACAGAATATATTATAAAAAATGTGACGAGGTCACTGGTCAAGAACAATTTGGCTTCAAAAAAGGTATGGGGACACGAGAAACAATATTCTGTCTTCAAACTCTGGCACAAAGATGCAAAGATCAGCAAGCAGACCTTTTTGTCTGTTTTATAGATTTTGAGAAAGCGTTCGATAGGGTGAAGCACAAGACCTTAATAGAAAGATTGAACGACATCGGAGTCGACAAAAGAGATTCTAAAATTATAGAAGCTATTTATTGGAATCAGACAGCAGTCATAAAGACCAATGGTAACACGTCGAGGCCAATTGAAATACAACGAGGTGTTAGACAGGGTTGTGTGTTATCACCCATACTGTTTAACGTCTACTCTGAGGTAATATTTGCGAACGCTTTATCGCACTCTTTAGAAGGAATCAGGATAAACGGTCAAAGAGTAAATAACATTCGCTATGCAGATGACACGGTATTAATGACTGATTCGGACCATAGTCTGGAGATACTGTTGGATAGGATTAATGAGAGTTGTGAAAAAAATGGGGATAAAGATCAATACTGCGAAAACCAAAGTTATGAAAATATCAAGGAACAAAAATTTACCTCTTCGAATATATGTGAAACGCCAATAGCTTGAATACGTAAGCCAATACAAATATCTTGGTTGCTGGTTCAACAATCAACTTGATTATAAACAAGAAGTAAAGGCGGGAATAAAGATAGCCCGACAGGGGTTTATCAAAATGAAAAGCTTATTTTGTAACAGCAGCATTAGTATCAGCCTTAGATGTCGTTTTCTGCATTTTAATGTGTAGTCAATACTTTTGTATGGAACGGAGGCCTTGACACTCAACACAACACTGATGAACAAGTTAGAAGCCTTTGAACTCTGGCTTTATAAAAGAATCTTGAAAATACCTTGGACAACCGGCACCACCAACGAAGATGTTCTGAGGAGAATAGATACAGATAGAAAAGTGCTGAAAATCATCAAAGTCAGAAAAGTTAGCTGCCTGGGACACATAAAACGGGGTCCCGGTAGGCGCTAGATTTTATGGCTTAGAAATATCAGAGACTGAACCGGCCTTGATTCAACATCTTTGTTTAGAACGGCATTGGACAGAGACAGATTTGCCAGTGTAGTCACTAACCTCCACTAAAGGAGAAAGCACCACAGGAAGAAGAATTTCATTTTTAGTCTCGCTTTGATTAGCATGTGGTCTGTCTGACCCCACATCATCTTAATCTCCTGACATCTTGCAGCCAGCTTCTCCATTTATATTCAAATATTATGTGGTCTATTTGGTTATTGTATCTCCCTCCTGGTGATTTCCATGTTTCCTTATGTATCCGCTTATGTTTAAAGATACTTCCGCCCATTAAAAGTTCGTTTTGCTCACAAAATTCGATTAATCTATTTCCATTGTCATTTCTCTCTCCGATTCCCTCCTTGCCCATCACATTTTCATGTCCTGTATTATCTTTTTTTTTATTTTGATAAAAAATAAATAATAAGTGTCTTTAAAAGATTAGTTTGTAGACCAGTTTTAAATGTTTGTGTTGCAATTTGACCATAGTAATCATTTTCCTTAGAAATGACTATTATAAATTTTACCGTTATGGGGGAAATAAACTCCTTATTGTTTGTACGTTTACTTGCTTTCGGAGAAAACAATTAATTAACCATCAAAATATTGTCGTATATTATTTTAAATTGATGAAATATTGAAAATATGATATAATTGAAAATAAAAATAATGCCTTTATCTACCTACGTTCTTACTCACTTATTGAGTACAAGGAGACAGTTTCGTTGATCTTTACCTCGATGAATTGATGTGTTGTGGAGTGCAACTATATAGATCCCGACGTCTCTGCATTCATCACCCTTTATTCCTTGCAAATTTTAGAAGGATGGGGAATAGGTATAAGTGAGAATCTGTTTCCGAACTAAGAAATCCAAAGATTTTATTATTTTTAAACATTTATTTGTTTGAAAATGGAGTCTTTTGGTTTCGACAAGTTGTTAATAGATGTCGCTATAGCGTCTGAATGTTAATTATATTTTATAACTGACAGAAATAGCAAAGATTTTTATTTTCTTTTCAGAGCATCATTACGGTAGCTTTCCTGATGAGAACTAAGGGGTTCGAAATGGCTATAGAAAGAGGGTAATGATCTCTGAATTGAAAATAAAAATAATGCCTTTATCTACCTACGTTCTTACTCACGTATTGAGTACAAGGAGACAGTTTCGTTGATCTTTACCTCGATGAATTGATGTATTGTGGAGTGCAACTATATAGACCCCCACGTCTCTGCATTCATCACCCTTTATTCCTTGCAAATTTTAGAAGGATGGGGAATAGGTATAAGAGAGAATCTGTTTCCGAACTAAGAAATCCAAAGATTTTATTATTTTTAAACATTTATTTGTTTGAAAATGGAGTCTTTTGGTTTCGACAAGTTGATAAAATATTATTTTTTCAAGTTCACCTCACGGCGAACTTGTCGTGGGTCAATTCATCTGGTTTTTTATAATTGCAAATTTTATTCTTAGTTTAGTTAATCTTTATCTTTCTGCTTTTATCCAGCTTAGATCTATTATCGTCAGAGTTATTTAATGTCTCACCATTATTCCCGTATCGTTATACCTTATCGTGGTGTAGCGCTATATTTTCTCGTTTTATCACAAAAATAAGAACCCACTCTCAAGCCAGATCCTAATCTTGCGACTACAATCGCGTCTTAACGACACAGGAGCAAAGTTTTAGGTATCATAACTCATCGTACTAAGGCAAACCAATTAAAAATAATGTGATTAACAAGTTAAAGTGGCACTTCGCTCATTCTGCAGCGTGAAAAAGATAAAACCTTCAACGGTTAAATTAGAGCCACCGCTCTACCCGCGCTCTAACGGAACTTGCTCTAACTTTGTTAAGATTCTACAAATGAAAAGTTTTATTTTGGATTTTAATTAATTTACGATGGTTGAGGTTGAGGATATTTATTTTGGCGCGCAATGGAATTATGTAGGTTAAATCCCAAAAAAAGTTTTGTTTAAGTTTAAAATTGAATTCACTTTTGGGAGTTCCGATTTGACTACATTTTGTTAATCAATAAATAGAAAACAAACAAAACAAATGTATTACAACGTCAACAAATTAAACAAAACACAAAGTAAACAGATGCAAAATACAGTCGACTCTCGTTAATTCGAAACTCGAGGGACTCTTAAAATATTACGAATTATTGAGTGTTTGAATTATCACATGGTTCTAAATTTGTGAGAGAAAATAAATAAATCTTTGAATTATTAAGTGTTGATCAATTATTATTTATTAACTGCTTTTCTATAATAATGACAACAGTTTAGAGTTAGAATTCGTTAGAATACATGTATGTATTCATAATGTGAATTAATCAATCTTTCGAAAGAACTGTATTATACTGGTTTGCTTCAAAGCACATTGCTGCTGCTCCGAGTGCTCAATAATTTTTTTAAGAGAAAAAAGTGCCTGAAATGCCTTTTCATCACTTTCGTTTTGTAGACAGAAGGTTTGTGTAAGGTATCGAATGAGGATCTTGCTTCCTTAACTGACACCTCTGCCAAAGGTTCTTATGTATCGTACTCATCTTCATCGTTACTTTTTTCATTCGTATCTGTCGCAGATAAAATTTCGCCATTGGTTAGTGAACCTGAGACAGTAACATCTTCATCTACTTGAACAAAGTCAGAAAATCTCACAACGCTGATGTCAACCAATGGTTCTATTGCTGGTTATTCATCATCCATAAGTATCGGAAGATTTTCCTGATCTTCTTTTAAGAAACCGAAATTTTGAAGCAGGTACAGAAAAAGAAAGTACAGAAGAAAAAGTACAGAAAACTGTACTTACTACAATCTTTCCGCATCTTTCTCTCTGCAACTTTGAATTGTCGAGTGCTGGACGCCGATGAGTTCGAATTAACGCGTCCTTTTGTTATATAGCACTGATTTTTTTCGTTAGAATTACCAAGTGCATAAAAATGTATTGATTTAGTTCGAAATATAAAGAGATTTTGTAGGGAACTCGTGATAACTTTGAATTATAGAGAGGTTCGAATTATCGGAGGTTTGAATTAACGCGAGTCGACTGTATTAACAAAACTTTATTTTTACTAATTAATAGACGAGAGATTTACTGTTACACTATTATTACAAAAGCACGAAAATAGAGACTTTATCCATTAGTTTAAAATGCGAAAGCGTATTTAATATATATAAATGATTTTTTTTTTGGTATATTTTGAATGGCAGTTAATGCAGAGAAATAAGTTTAAATTTCTTTATAACAGATAGCTTACAGAAAGGGTAACATAATCTGTTTTGCGATTAAGCTCCTGACCGACGTGTGTGGATGTCATATACGCCGAAAGAGTTGCATTTTTAAAGAAAGAAACCTATTGGTCATTGTATTAAATAGTAGACCATAGTTTGATAGTTTATTAGTTGTAGTTCAGAGAAATTTTGTATACCTTGGTATATTTTAAGTATACTCGTGAAAACAAAACTTGCAAAAAAGTGCATATTATAGTTCAACTCTAACCTATATATTGTTAAGGTAGTTGTACTTTTTTTTCTACGCTGTCAACGTAGCTGCCAGATTTTGGATTCTGCTGAATATTGTAGGTACTTACGATTTTTATCTGATCGGTAAAATTAATGTTCGTTTGTTTTCCCATTTGTTGTGTTTATAGCCCGATCAGGGAACACAAAATTTTATGAAAACCTCCAAAAAAATAAAGGAAGGATGAAAATTTGGAAATAGGTAGTTGAAATTGTCTATTATTATATAAGAAAAAGTTTACAATTCTACATCCCCTCCAATTTACAAAAATTGGGAAATACGGGGTGAAAAATATTTTCTCAGGTGTGAAAAAATTTACGTTCAAACTAGGCCCGAAATTGGATAAAATGACTAATTTTAAGCAACTTTTTTGTTCTATAGAGTTTTTTCACTAAGTCAATACTTTTCGAGTTATTTGAGAGTGAATATGTTCAATTTTAGCAAAAAAAAACATGTTTTTACACGGTTTTTCGCAGATAACTCAAAAAATATTTATTCTAGCGAAAAAAATATTCTTAGTAAAAACATAGCTTATAAAAAATGGAAAAAAATGGTGTACGCGTGAGGTCTGCAGACACAGCAGAAGCAGAGTTGTAGCTAATGAAAGTTAGGTTCTTCTTCGTCAAATTCCAAATCGAATATTTCAATGTGAAATAACCAAAAAACATAGCACTTTTCGGGGAAAATTCATAATAACTTTTTTAAAGTGTTTAAAAAAAGGTATATTTTTGTTTTTTTTTTAACTTCTTACAGTAAAAATAAGTGAGTCACGCTCAAAATATTGTTGGTCCCTTTTATTTTTTGGTACAAAAATCGCGAAAATCACCCCGTAATTAGCTTCCCAAATAAAATGAATCGTTACCGCTTCACAAGTTACTTTACTTTTATATTGTTTATATTATTTATAAGTTTCATTGGTTCAAAGTGATCATTTTTGAAAAAAAAATTGGGTTTAAAATAAAACATTTATTTTTAATTTTGAAAAAAATCATGATTAGTTACTCGTTCAAGCCATTTTAACTAAAGCTTTTTCAAAATTAAGCACTTTAAACCGATGAAAATTACAGATCATATAAATAATACATAAGCAAAGTAACTTGTCAAGTGGTAACAATAAAATTTATTTGTGATGCTAATTAGGGGGTGATTTTCGCGATTTTTTTGCCAATAAATAAAAGGGACCAACAATATTTTGAGCATAATTGACTTACTTTTAATGTTACAAGTTTTTTTAAAAAACAAAAATAAACCTTTTTTTAAACACTTTAAAAAGTTGAAATAAATTTTCCCCGAAAAGTTTCGGTTTTTGGGTTATTTCACATTGAAATATTCGATTTGGAATTTGATGAAAAAGAACCAACTTTTCAGTAGCTACAACTTTGCTTCTACTGGGTCTATAAATCTCAAGCATACAACATTTTTTTCAGTTTTTTATAAGCTATATTTTTGATAAGAATATTTTTTTCGCTCAAATACTTACTTTTTGAGTTATCTCCGAAAAAGCGTCCAAAAACCTGCTTTTTTCTGTTAAAAATGAACATAATATTCACTTACAAATAACTCGAAAAGTATTGATTTAGGGAAAAAACTCTATAGATCAAAAGTTGCTTAGAATTAGTCATTTTATCCAATTCCGGACTTATTTTGAATGTATATTTTTCACCGTGGAGAGGGGGCATTCCCTTCCATTTTTGTAAAATGGAGGGGATGTAGAATTGTAAACTTTTTCTTATATACACAATTTCAACTACCTATTCCCAAATTTTCATCCTTCCTTTATTTTTTTTTGGATCAGATTGTTCTTTGATCGGGCTATTAGTATCAGCTAACTTTGTAGTATGTATCTAAACAGGATGAACTATGTATTGTTGAGAATTTTTGGCCAATTTGAAGGCCAGTAGAGATACCCATGTTAATTATAATTTCGTATATGTAGGTACTATGATACATGGCAGTTTTTTATCCTATTGCTCTTTGAATAGTTGCAGAATTAGAATTTTTTCTTCGAACAGATTTTTCTTTCATAAAATACAGATATAGTGGATATAGTTTTGCCTATTTTCATTTAGTTATCATAGATTTATATTTTGTTTTTACAGAATTTATTTGTCGTACCTATGAAAATTTGTGTATTTAAACTATTGTAAATTTGTATATACAAGAATAAAAATTGTATTTATTAGTTATTATTTATTTGTGTATTCAAACCCTTTTATTTTTGACATATTTTCATTATTCTCTTTGTTTCAGGTGTCGTTTTTCTCGACCAGTCCGGAACTAAGCAACAAACAACGGTTTGAATATTTTTCCCGAACCATCCCTTCCGACCATTACCAAGTTAAAGCAATGGTTGACATTATACGTAAAATGAATTGGAGCTACGTGTCCATTATCTACGAGGAGTCAAATTATGGAATAAAGGTATGAGATACATTATTATACATATTATATATACAGTGATGAGCGCGCTAATAACCGGCAAAATAGCTCAAAAGATGAAAAACATAATACATTGCGAAACAAAAAAAAGATGAAACTAGTGGACCTGAAAATTATCGTTATAAACGTCTAAAATAACATTAACATTACATAGTTTCCCACCCTTAGACGTATCAGAGGAGTATGACAACTATCACTGTGACAGTAGAATTTTATAAAATACTCCTGTCACAGACGTCTAAAGGTGGGAAGCTATGTAATGTAATGTTAATTAACACGTTTATAACGACAATTTCCACCTCCACTAGTTTCATCTCTTTTTGTTTCGCAATGTGTTATGCTTTTCATCTTTTGAGCTATCTTGCCGGTTATTAGCGTGCTCATCACTATAGAAAAATTGTCTTATAAAAATATAAAAAAAATTTATATTTAAAACAGTTTGTAGCGTTCCGCTACGTTTACGAGTAGCCACTCCCGACAACCGTAATAATTAACATCGAATAACAAAAAGTTACCTTACGATCGAGGTAGGAAAATGAAAACAGAATTAGTGCTAGCTAACCAACGACTTAAGAAGGTCAAATACAGACAAATATGTGTTGGAGAAAAAACGGCAGATGTCATACATAAAAGAATAGGAGATATTCAATAAATCTATTTTGGAATTGCAATTACAAAGCAAGCTAAATATATCTGTAAAGATATAATATACCTAAAATGAACGTCTGGTAAGTGATTTTATTTTAAAAATTTCTTTTGGAAATTTAGGAAACACATATATCAAAATGAATAATTTTATACCTTAAAAAGTCAAATCTAGCAAAGTTACTTTTAGAAATATATTACTTAAGTAATAATGTAATTTCATTTTGGATAAATGACCTTCCCATTTATGTGGAAGAATATGTTCGGTTATCTTTTGTAACCGGTCTGTCTCACCTTGTATCCAGGAAAAAAATTTCTAGATACCTAATGAGAACCTCTCTTTTTAGCCGTACCTAGAGAATTATAAAATAGAACCAAGCTTTTAATATCCCACAAAGACAACTTATATGGAAAATGCACTAAGAATAACATTCCTATTAATTATCTGGAACGTAAATCTTCCCTAAGATGTGTATACTCATAGAGCCGCTTACCGTCTGATAAACCGGCACGTCCATAAGCCAACACTTGGAATTAGAGCTGAAGGAATTTCATCTAGATTGGAACAAAGATAAGTGTACTTAATTAATGTTCTCATTTATAGACCGAATTGTGTTCCGCAATATATTATATATTTATTCTACATTTGTTGTTAAGCATTAGATTATTTTTTAACTTCCCTTATCATATCTTTTACTATCGGTTGTGTCTACACAACAAATAATATTTTGTCAATTTTTCATCTAAATCTCAATGCATGTAAGGGAACATAAGTACTTATAGACCTAGAGCATTGGTCTCTATAGGGTTCATTACATAATAACTTAGGTATTGTGGTAGATAATATACAAGTATATTAATACGGTATTATGAAGAATATCATCTGGTTCTGTTGACTAGCACTCACTATTGTTTTTCTGTCTCTTTATTGTTTGTATCTGAAAGAAACGTAAACTCATAGAAATCATTTAATAGTCGGAAACTTTTACGTTATCTGCTTATATCTTGGCAACCAAAATTTTAACATTACTCATATTCATTATTTATATTATTAATTAAATTTTACTATTATATATTCATGTTGCAAGCCAATGTTTTACATTATTATACATTATTTATATTTTTAGCTAGAAATTTTACATTATATATATATACATTAGTTACCAAAATCTTACTTTACATATATCTAGGTATTTTTTTTACACAATAAAAATAAGGTATACCTATTGGGTTTGTATCATTTCACCTGCACCTGATATCTCTCAACTATATGTGTTCATATAATATTTTATTTCAGGATTAAGTTATTTGGATTGTTTATATCTTTCTCCTTATTTCTCTCTCTCTCTTTCTCTCTCTCTCTTTCCCCCCCTCTCTCTCTCTCCCTCTCTTTTCTAGTCTCCCACACTGTTCTATCAACGAAGTAAAGGCTCTAAAAGGCATTTACTTCTGGCGCCCATCTTTGGTTTATTGATCATAGGTCAGTTCTTTTCTTTTAAGTATTTCATTACTTTTTAATTTTTCTGGTTTCTTCCTTTATCACTATCTCTTTCTCCCCTAAACAACAGCACGAAAATAAGCCGATCTCCACTTCCTGAGCTTTTACGTCTCATCCTCATCCTCATAATTAATCTGTTATCTTCATTCTAATTTTAACTTGTTAAGCCGTTTCTCACTACTCCTTTCTCTTCATCAATCAAATTTTAGTACCAAAAAAAAAATATAACCCTACTATAAGGGTTACAAAGTGGCGCCCAACGTGGGGCCGTTGTTTTCATTTAGGTGGTGATTTAGTGTTAGTTACACTACATTCTCTTATTCAATTTGGTTATTGCGAATTATCACTTACAGTTTGTTGTTGTTTTGGAAAAAAAAAAAGAAAAAGTTGATAGTAGCAGTGTATCATTTTGTTTTTTTTTTGAGAGAGTATACAGGTGTAAGGGAAATTATTTTAGAATTGAGGATATAGCATGAATTGTTGGGTGGTATACGAACATAAGTTAAAAGGTAATATATAAATGTTTATTGAAGGTGACGTTAATATTTAATAAACTGAATTTTTACATTTTTATACGTTACATATTTTTTGGTATCTTATAATTATTATGATATCCTGTACTGGCACTTGTATCCACACAATTATATATTTTGGGTTATAGGTATATGTTTATTAGGTTCTGATTTCTATCTCAATTTTAGATTACTGTATGCGATTAAATTTGCGGGCTTTGTGCCAGTTGTAAAATTTTTTTTTATTGAGTTTATCTATCTAACCTTCATTGGGGTGTTTTGTCTTGATACTGAAAGTTTCTTTTTTAAAATGTCCACTTTTAAAGTTGATCATTTACTGGTAAAAGAGTTAGATTACGAGCTTAAAATCCGAAGTATTGATGTTACTGAATATCCTACCGTCGAGGCTAAACGCAAAATATTGCGTGGAGCTCTGCGACAGGAGAAGGAAAATAGGAGTTTTCGGCAAATTTCTTCCTCCTGTATTCCCTTTGACAAACATAAGGAGGAGATTGAGGACACACTGAAAGACCTTACCCAGAAAATCGGGATATTCAGGGGTACAATACTGGATCCTACCTTTGCTAGATTGTCGTCTAGAGTAGCTCATTTATCTGAACGAGTAAGTCGCTTAGAGTGTGATACCGATGAACAGGAATTATACCAGAAAACCGTCGCAGTCAAAATCTTGGATATTGAAGGTGACCTCGATGCTCGGGGAAACCCAGCTGCTACCTCCACTCCAAATGCACCCATACACAATGCGTCACCCTTCCCATTTTCTAAATCTGCCCAAGTTCATAAATGGGGTATTTCTTTTTCTGGTACAGGTGATCGTGATACTGTTGTCGCTTTCTTAGAGAAAGTTGAATGTTTGCGAATCTCTAGATGTATTCCAGAGGATGACTTATTTGCAGCCTCCGCTGAGTTGTTTACCGGTCCTGCGTTCACTTGGTTTATGAATAATCGCTCTAACCTTTCTTGCTGGAAAGATCTGGTGCAAAAACTTAAAGCTGATTTCCTACCATATTCCTACCAAGATGATCTTTTGGATGACATTAAAAAGCGGAAACAACTCCAGAATGAACCCGTTACTATGTTTATCAACAACATCCTTGGGTTGTGTAGTAGTCTTGACATTCCTCTCACGGAATCCGAAAAGGTAAGAATCATCATGAAATCTTTGTTACCCTCATATCACTCTCAACTAGCTCTTGTAGAAATCCGTAGTATCGACGAACTTACGGAAAAATGTAAGCGGTTAGAAGAAACATTTTCTTGGTCTAATCAACCCTCAACTGTAGTTTCGTCTCGTCCTTTCCCGTCTTCTAGTCAGAATTCCTTTTCACGAAATCGATCATGGCAAAATAAAGTACCGAAACACAATGTATCTACCGTTACCTCCACGATCGTATGTTGGAATTGTTATACTCAGGGACATGCCTTCTCTGCATGCCCAAACCCCAGATTGCGTCCCTTTTGTTTTGGGTGTGGCCTTGAAAATACCACTAAACCCAGGTGTAGGAATTGTCAGGGAAACGGTCGTTTAGAGGATTGTACCCTGAGCCCTCCTCTGACAGTCTCTCCATCAGGGAATTCCGTAACTTCCATAAACAATACAGGACTCAACACGTCAAGCCCTCCCGTACCTTCTACCAGTCGAAAAGGGAAAGGTATTTCGTCCAAAAAGACAACAACTTCAAACAACAACCTATCTCAAGATTAAGTTATCTGAAGCAGACACCCTTTAATGTCGAATCAGATAATGATAGTGTTTCTTTCTCAGTATCTTCATTAAATCTCCCATCTCCTTGTCTCGAGCAAGAACTTAACTCTGCGTTAATTCCGTTACCTTTACCTTCTTCTTCCAGAAAAATTAAGGAAGGAGATACCTGTCTACCTTTATCTCAATTTTCTGGCAACACCATAGTGATTGATAAAACAACCTTAGATTTAAATTCTCTATTAGTTAGGAAACATAACGATAATCGTCCGTATCTCCCTATCGAAGTATTAGGTCAATCTTGTTTAGCACTTCTAGACAGTGGTTCAAACATATCTTTACTAGGTTCTTTATCTCTTCGTTTAATAGACAACGATAAAGTCAAAGTTAACCCGATTTCTTCTCTTCAAGTATCGACTGCTGAAGGCACTGTACAACCCATCACGGGAAAATTCGTAACAGAAGTCTCTGTAGCGAATATACGCAGAAATGTTACTTTTTATGTTATCCCCTCAGTGCAAAATTCAGTTATCCTTGGAATGGACTTTCTTAATGTTTTTAATAGCACACTTAACTGCTCTGATTTTTCTATGTCTATATCTTCATTTAATATTTCGAGCTTGAATGCCGTACAAGATTTTTCTAGTTTATCAAATGAGGAACAAAATCAGTTACAAGAAACTATCTCCAAGTTTAATTCTATCTCCTCTACGGATAAGTTAGGCCGTACTACCTTGATTTCCCATTCTATTGAAGTGAATAATCCCACACCATTTAGGCAATACCAATATCCGATACCCCAAGCGTGGCAAAAAGATTTAGACCAAGAGATTGATGAAATGCTTAAACTTAATATCATCGAACCGTCTACCTCTTCCTATAGTAGTCCATTATGGCTCACGAAAAAAAAGAATGGATCATTTAGGGTCTGTTTTGATGGACGTAAGTTAAACAGCATCACAGTAAATCGGGATGCTTACCCGATCCCTCGAATTGATATTATCTTGAGCAAACTTCAAAACTCGAAGTTCATATCGTCTATAGATCTTTCAAAAGCTTTTTTACAAATACCTCTTAGTACTGAAAGTAGGAAATATACCGCTTTTGCCGTCAATGGTAAAGGATTGTTTCAATTTGTAACAATGCCTTTTGGATTAGTATCTGCTCCCCAAACTATGTGTCGTCTCATGGATATAGTAATAGGTCCTCAGTTAGAGCCCTACGTGTTCTATTATCTTGATGATATCTTGGTAGTCACCCCGGATTTTTCTACTCATATCGAAATTTTGAATAAATTATTTGTCCGGTTAAAAGAGGCCAATTTAACGGTTAATCTTGATAAATGTCAATTTTGTCGACCAAGTTTGAAGTTTTTAGGCTATATGGTTGATAACCAGGGTCTTAGGACAGACCCTGAAAAGGTCGCCGCTATAAGAGATTTTCCCATCCCAAAAACTACCACCCAAGTTCGCAGAATTTTAGGCATTTGTGGATATTATCGTCGGTTTGTTCCGTCTTATTCTACCTTACTATCACCCCTTACTGATCTTCTGAAGGATAGGAAAAAAGGCCAAACGATTATTTGGACTCCTGAGGCCGATGAAGCGTTTAGGCGCGTTAAAGATGCACTAACGAGCGCTCCAGTCATGATCTCACCTAATTTTAACGAACATTTTTATCTGATGACCGATTGTTCTAACACCGCTTCTGGTGGCGTGCTATTTCAGATGAAAGATGGCTCTGAACACCCAATAGCTTATACAAGTAAGAAACTGAATAAGGCGCAGAAAAACTATTCGACTACGGAGAAAGAACTATTAGCTATTATTCAGGGTTTAGAAGCTTTTCGTTATTATTTAGAGGGTCGTAATTTCACGATAATTACGGACCATAGTTCTTTGGTATGGCTTCACAGCATGAAAAACCCTTCTCAGAGACTTTCCCGATGGATATGTAAACTGACTGCCTATTCGTATAAGATTGTCCATCGAAAGGCAGCCGGAGTAGTGGTTGCTGATGCTCTTTCCCGTGTTTTTGATATTAATGTTTTAGATCTATCTTCATTAACTCCTGATGCGTGGTATCAAAATATGGTCGATAAGGTTACTCAAGACCCACAAAGATATCCCGATTTTAAGGTGGAGAACAATGTGCTGTATAAACACATTTTAAGTCCTGTTGAGGTATTATCGAATATGACCGAATGGAAAATAGTTGTACCTACGCCAAACAGGGAAAATATTTTGCGTATGTGTCATGACGAAGTTACTGCTGGCCATTTTGGTTTCTATAAAACTTACCACCGTATTGCTGAGTTATATTATTGGCCTGGCATGCGCAAATCCATTAAAAGGTACATCTCTAAATGCATAGTTTGTGCTACTTGTAAACCAAGTAACTTACCACAAGCTGGTCTTATGGGTTCTTTTAGAAATATTAATTTCCCTTGGCAGATGATTTCTCTCGATTTAATTGGTCCATACCCTCGTAGCTATACAGGAAATACTTATTGTCTCGTAGTAGTGGACTATTTCACCAAATTTCCTTTGGTTTGCCCTCTTCGGAAAGCCACAGTCCCAGCAATTATTAAGTATTTGGAAGAACAAGTATTTTTAGTATTTGGTGTTCCTCAAATTGTCTCCTGTGACAATGGGCCCCAATTTATCTCGAACGCTTTCAAGACTCTTATGTCCAAATATAGGGTGCAGAAGATTTTCTATAATGCTGCATATCACCCTCAAGCGAACCACTCAGAACGTGTAAATCGTAGTATTGTTACCGCTTTAAGGTCTTATACATTTGACGACCATAGGTCGTGGGATCAATACATTCATTCTGTTGCCCAAGCCATAAGGACTTCCACTCACGAGGTCACTAAATGTTCTTCCGCGTATCTTAACTTTGGTCGAAATGTTCCTCTCTCAGGCGATTATTTTGGTCTAATTTCCGATAATGCAACTACTTTACCACAAGTTTCTGAGAATCTTCATCGACTAGAGGATCTCCAAAACCTACCCCCTATATTTGCCGATATTCGGAAGAGATTGAAATCTTCTTATTTACGTTCCCAGAAATATTATAATTTAAGGAAAAGACCGTTACGTTTTTATCCTGGAGACCGAGTCCTAAAACGAAATTTTGTGAAATCAAGTAAAAATGATGCCATAGCGGCGAAATTTTGTCAGAAGTATATTCCATGTACGGTTTTAAAAGTCATATCGCCTCTTGTCTATGAACTAAAAGACAATTCGTCCAATAAACGAATTGGTCGTTTTCATGTCAAAGATCTCCTACCTGATAAAACAGTCATGGATTCTGAGTCCTCGACCTCAGAGGATGATTAGGTATTAACTTGCGTTCTGCATTAATTTTGGAACCTTTTATCGCAGTCTGCAACTTGCTAGTTTCCAAAAAAAAAAAACTCTTATTTTTGCTATTTGGTAATTATTATTTTTACCTCTGCTCTTGATTTTACCTTTGATAGTTAAGTTGTTCACATATATTATGGACTCAGCGTTTGCACAGGGAATGTCATAACATTTGTCTGGTGTAATAAATGCATTATACAGGGTATTCCATTATTATCACTTCTCAAAATATTAGACTGTTATAGGTAAATTGCTTTTAAATATTGTCTTTTCACTTTTATTAGTAAATTTTGTTGTATATGGGTATATAGGTGTATCTAAGCATAATACGTGGGTTCGAATTCGTTGATCAAATTCCGGACTAGATCGTTAGCGGATTTCGTAATCCATGCTATATTTTGTGATGATGTACTTTTACCTGGAGTCGCTATGTGGCGAATATGGTCGTTGACCATCTTCGGTTCTGTAGCATAGATTAAGTCTTCATCAAGTTATACAATGGATTTTTTTCTTGTACAAGGCGATAACCCAATACCTTTAATATTAATTTCGTTGATGGTTGTTATATCAATAATTTTGGAGAATACATTCATTAGCTGTTGTTTAGTGACTACTCTAATATTTGGTTTTCGTTTTCTTACGCATTGGTCCACTATAGTAGTCCAGTTCGGACCTCTTCTGTCATTGATTTTAGGAACTGATCTATAAATATACGGTTTCAGATGAAATTGTCTGATTTTGGTTCTTAAATTTTAGTTTTACCTTTGAGAAATTGTAGTTAAGAACTTACTTGTGTTGATGCTTATACATGTGTTAGTATAAAAATACACTGATTATCAAACGTTTTGGTATATCGTACACTGAAATCAGCTGTAGCCTTAGGCTATAGATTTATCGGATACAGATATTAAGTTAGGTTATCTTTAGGTTACCTTTCAAAGATTATTACCTGTGATTATATTAAGTCAATTCGGGAATGGATTATGAATTATACTGACGGAACCATATTTGGATGGATACGATAATGGCTATCCATTTGTGGAACTGTTTTGATTTTCCATTTTTTTGTTTTGCTGTGCATTCTTAACTAGCTGGTTTATATCTACATTGGATATATAATATATTTAACTTAGCGTATCGTACTTCACTTTATCTTATCTTATCTTATCTTACCTAAGAGAGTTATGTTACATCTCTATTTCCTTACCTTAAGTTATCTTTGATACCATGTTTTGAATCGGTTGGAGAATATCCTGGTTACTCTCGGTTGAATATGTCAACAATAAATTTTGTGTTCATCTTTGGATTAACTTAGGTGCTAATATCCAAATCGATAGTGAGTCCGATAGTGAGTAAGGCCAAATTTAATGGTTCTTTATGTAGTTGGGTGGATACTTTGTTTTAGTCAGGAATATTTTTTTCTAGTACCTTTAGTTCACGTTGATCACAATTTGGGGTTACGTGTAATCTAAGCCTTTAATGTGAACGATTTAATAAGTTTAATTGATGTAAGTAATGGTACAGCAAGAATAACTATTAGTAAACTTTAAGATACCTAGTATACGGTTCATTCGTAAATAAAGTCTGGATGCAGATCATCAGACTAGTCCTTGTCTACGTTAAGGAAGGAAAAGTTCCTTTCTCGCGATCTCCGTAAACCATACCGGTTCCGGAATCTTGGGAACTTACCTTGATGCACTCTTGTGTTGGATCCACACAAGTGTGTCTTACTTTTGTGCCCGCACTCTTCCATGATCGGAAGCATGAGAAGTGTTGCCTTTTATTTCCCTTGTGTAAATATGTGGTATAATGTGGATGTTTACCCACTTTGAGCCAAATTCAAAATTAATGTTTTAGGTTAGATTAGATTAGTTAGTTGATGTACTAATCCTATCTTTAACTTTGTGGAGTGGTTGTGACTGTAACTACAGCTACAACTGCTAGGAGCTACTACTCCTGACCCATATTAAAGTACTAACCCTGCCAAGAATAAACTTTGTTTTGGTTTTTGCCAGAATAATGTTCTGAAGGAAAATTATATCGAGTGGAGGGGGAATGTAGCGTTCCGCTACGTTTACGAGTAGCCACTCCCGACAACCGTAATAATTAACATCGAATAACAAAAAGTTACCTTACGATCGAGGTAGGAAAATGAAAACAGAATTAGTGCTAGCTAACCAACGACTTAAGAAGGTCAAATACAGACAAATATGTGTTGGAGAAAAAACGGCAGATGTCATACATAAAAGAATAGGAGATATTCAATAAATCTATTTTGGAATTGCAATTACAAAGCAAGCTAAATATATCTGTAAAGATATAATATACCTAAAATGAACGTCTGGTAAGTGATTTTATTTTAAAAATTTCTTTTGGAAATTTAGGAAACACATATATCAAAATGAATAATTTTATACCTTAAAAAGTCAAATCTAGCAAAGTTACTTTTAGAAATATATTACTTAAGTAATAATGTAATTTCATTTTGGATAAATGACCTTCCCATTTATGTGGAAGAATATGTTCGGTTATCTTTTGTAACCGGTCTGTCTCACCTTGTATCCAGGAAAAAAATTTCTAGATACCTAATGAGAACCTCTCTTTTTAGCCGTACCTAGAGAATTATAAAATAGAACCAAGCTTTTAATATCCCACAAAGACAACTTATATGGAAAATGCACTAAGAATAACATTCCTATTAATTATCTGGAACGTAAATCTTCCCTAAGATGTGTATACTCATAGAGCCGCTTACCGTCTGATAAACCGGCACGTCCATAAGCCAACACTTGGAATTAGAGCTGAAGGAATTTCATCTAGATTGGAACAAAGATAAGTGTACTTAATTAATGTTCTCATTTATAGACCGAATTGTGTTCCGCAATATATTATATATTTATTCTACATTTGTTGTTAAGCATTAGATTATTTTTTAACTTCCCTTATCATATCTTTTACTATCGGTTGTGTCTACACAACAAATAATATTTTGTCAATTTTTCATCTAAATCTCAATGCATGTAAGGGAACATAAGTACTTATAGACCTAGAGCATTGGTCTCTATAGGGTTCATTACATAATAACTTAGGTATTGTGGTAGATAATATACAAGTATATTAATACGGTATTATGAAGAATATCATCTGGTTCTGTTGACTAGCACTCACTATTGTTTTTCTGTCTCTTTATTGTTTGTATCTGAAAGAAACGTAAACTCATAGAAATCATTTAATAGTCGGAAACTTTTACGTTATCTGCTTATATCTTGGCAACCAAAATTTTAACATTACTCATATTCATTATTTATATTATTAATTAAATTTTACTATTATATATTCATGTTGCAAGCCAATGTTTTACATTATTATACATTATTTATATTTTTAGCTAGAAATTTTACATTATATATATATACATTAGTTACCAAAATCTTACTTTACATATATCTAGGTATTTTTTTTACACAATAAAAATAAGGTATACCTATTGGGTTTGTATCATTTCACCTGCACCTGATATCTCTCAACTATATGTGTTCATATAATATTTTATTTCAGGATTAAGTTATTTGGATTGTTTATATCTTTCTCCTTATTTCTCTCTCTCTCTTTCTCTCTCTCTTTCCCCCCCTCTCTCTCTCTCCCTCTCTTTTCTAGTCTCCCACACTGTTCTATCAACGAAGTAAAGGCTCTAAAAGGCATTTACTTCTGGCGCCCATCTTTGGTTTATTGATCATAGGTCAGTTCTTTTCTTTTAAGTATTTCATTACTTTTTAATTTTTCTGGTTTCTTCCTTTATCACTATCTCTTTCTCCCCTAAACAACAGCACGAAAATAAGCCGATCTCCACTTCCTGAGCTTTTACGTCTCATCCTCATCCTCATAATTAATCTGTTATCTTCATTCTAATTTTAACTTGTTAAGCCGTTTCTCACTACTCCTTTCTCTTCATCAATCAAATTTTAGTACCAAAAAAAAAATATAACCCTACTATAAGGGTTACAAGTTACTTGAATGTATTAAATGTTAAATAACGAAACTTTAGAACGTATAGCCCTGTAGCTCCAATACATACAGAGTGGGCCAAAGTAAACAGTCCACCTCTATATTTGGCAGTATTAGATTTTAAGGAAATGAAGAAACATGTCGATTTGTGATTTAAGGGGGGCACATTTTTACGGTACATACATCTGTCATTTGTCAACCCCCTCCCTTCCATTTCCCCCTCCCCTTATTTTTAAATAGGGAATAGTGGTCGTGTGCTACCTCATTTGCAAGGATATTCAATTCTCTCATAATATTAACATTGACATAATTGTTTATAAATGGTGTCCAAGAAATATTATTTTGAATTAAATTAATTGACACAAAAAGAAGAATGTATGCAATTTATTTAACTCAAAATTCATTCTACTACTTACAGAAAACAGGGGAAAATGTTTATTTGATAAATAAATATTGTTTTTCGCTTAAACTCAATATTCAACCTACCAAGAGGCAGATGGGTGGCAGCTTGAACATTAAAATTAAGGGAAAATAATGTTTATTTATCAAAAAACATGTTTTTTCTTGTTTGTGACAGCAGTAGAATGCATTTTGAATTCAATAAATTACATAAACTCTTCTTTTATTTATGTTTTTTCTTGTTTGTGACAGCAGTAGAATGCATTTTGAATTCAATAAATTACATAAACTCTTCTTTTATTGTCAATTAATTTAATTGAATTATTTTTTCTTGGACACAGTGTATAAATAATTATGTTAATGTTTATCTTACGGAATAGAGAATTGAAGAACCTTTTAAATGAGCTAGCACACGACTCCTATTCCCTTTTTAAAAATAAGGGGTGGGGGAAGCGGAAGAGAGGGGGTTGACAAATGACAAATATATGTACCGTGAAAATGTGTCACCCTTAGATCAAAAATCAACCTCTTTCGTTATTTCCTTAAAATCTAATAAATACAGCCAAACATCGAGGTGGACTGTTTTCTTTGGCCCACTCTGTATATTGATAAACCAGCTTGAGACTGTCATGTCGTCATGGCAGAAATCACAAAACTGTCTGGTGCAGTTGCAACCCCCTGTAAAGAAAGAAAGAGTACATAGAAAAATGCATATATTATTGCTACGGCGACTAGGTGGAAAATGAAAAACGAAGGAGCATTGTAGTTGTTTATAATGGAGTAAAGTGGAGTAGATCTGATGGAGAGAAAATGGAATAGTGTTAGTTTTCCCTTTTTTTTTACTATACTCTCCCCAAAGATCGAAGAGTTTGAGCATGTAGATATTCTAAACTACCATCTGATAGGGTCCTGATGGTGTATTTGGTGGACAGTGGTGTCCTATATATTTATAACTGGACACAACAAATGCAAATGTTTTATCTTATCTAGGGCTATTTCTTATCTAGTAAGTAGCAGGTTTGGGCTTGATTTTAACATCAAAAAAACCAAATACATGTGTATAAGCAAAAATAGGATACCACCTGGTCAATTACTAATTAACCAACAACCTATAACATAAATCACCAACTTTTGTTATTTGGATGCAAACTTAAATGAACAGTTGGACCAATCGACGGAAATTAAGATAAGGATCGAGAAGGCAAGATCAGCTTTCGTCAAAATGAAAAAAAAACTGTAACAGCCACGATATAACATTGGAAATAAAAGTTCGTTTACTAAAATGCTACGCATTCTCCGTTCTTTTATATGACGTGGAGTCATAGACCTTAACTGAAGCATCACTGAAGAGACTCAAAGCATTTTAGATGTGGTGCTATAGACGCATGTTGAGGATTTTCTGGATAGACAGAGTTACCAACGAAGAAGTTCTACATAGAATGGGTAAAGAGCGCGAACTAGTCGTAACAATAAAACGTCGCAAAATGGAATACCTGGGCCATATAATGCTCAATGAACAACAATGTGACCTACTTCGGACCATACTTTAAGGTAAACTGCATGGGAAAAGAGGTCCAGGACGAAGAAGAATATCCTGGCTGCATAACCTGCGAAAATGGTTTAACTTAACCACTACCGGACTTTTCAGGGCAGCAGTCAACAAAATCAGAATAGCCATGTTAATGTCCAACATCCGTAACGGATAGGCACCATAAGAAGAAGGGCTATTTCACCGAAAGTTAGATATTTCGTTTTCTACTTATTTTATAAACCTGCACAATACCATTTTATCAAAAACTGTAGCCTTTGTGCATCTATTCACTCCAGTTACAAAAGTAACTTGATAAATTATTCTCCTGACTGAACGAAAGATAAAAACCTGCACATTTCGATTTCTACAGAGCCAATTTTATTTAAATTGGATAAAAACATTAAGTTGGAAACCACGCCACTAATTTTGTGTTTGAACGTGTATCTACATTCTCTTACACAGCGAGTATGTGTAATTGCAAATGCTCTTTAATTTTTTGCCTGAGCGAAGTCAAATTGATCTGTTCTGGAACACGTAACTTCAGACTTTAATTATTTTGTCAGGAGTGCTAATTTTCCAGACACTAAATTTGAATTTTATACGTAATCACGAGAATACGAATATGGTGAGACCTAAAGAATATAACACCGATGAACAACGAAAGGAAGCTAGGAATGCTCGAAAAAGTAGAACAATGGTCTCAGGAAGCAGAAACTAAGCGGCAACGTCACGAAAAACAGAGTTTTGAAGCTAGGTGGAGTAGGCAGCAGTGAGACTCCGCCTCACAGGGGACACGAAGATCATTGGAAGATGACGTTGAAAGGCAAGGTCGACTAGACAAAGATTCAGTACTTCGGCAGGTACGTTAATCTAAGAAAACTACAGAGGAAGCTGCATCCAGAGGGACGGCACACGAACCCGTACTTTGCCCAGCTCGGCAAAATGTGCAAATTATTGAGGAAGTCGCCAATAGAAGGGCCCATGACGCTGAGTGGAAACTTCTTCATCGAGCTGAGATGACCTATGAAGATCGTCAAGCTAGATTGGCGCGAGAGATACAGATGCGAGAAGAGATGTCTATCAAGTTAGCCCCCGAAAATTAAAAAACATTGTTTTGCTTATGTTTTTAAATTGTGCTAATGTTGTGCTAATTTGTGCCGATATTATTTTAATTTGTGCTGATACGAAAATTCAATTACACTATGATTAAAATTCGGGGGCCAACTTGACTCTCAGCCCCCGGTTTTTTTTAAGAATATGAATTTATTTTCATGTTACGCAATTGTGCTCGATGTATCTTAAATTGTGCCGTTGGAATTTTTGAAAATGCTTCAATGTTACGCATTTTATTTAACATTTAAAGCTCGGGGGCCAACTTGACTCTCAGCCCCCGGGTTTTTTTAAGAATATGAATTTATTTTCATGATACGCAATTGTGCTCGACGTATCTTAAATTGTGCCGTTGGAATTTTTGAAAATGCTTCAACGTTAAGCATTTTATTTAACATTTAAAACTCGGGGGCCAACTTGACTCTCAGCCCTCGGTTTTTTTTAATATGAATTTATTTTCATGTTACGCAATTGTGCTCGATGTATGTTAAATTGTGCCATTGGAATTTTTGAAAATGCTTCAATGTTACGTATTTTATTTAACATTTAAAGCTCGGGGGCTAACTTGACTCTCAGCCCCCGGGTTTTTTTAAGAATGTGAATCCACTTTTGTGTTACACAATTGTGCTCGATGTATGTTGAATTGTGCCGTGGGAGGTTTTGAAAATGCTTCAACGTTACGCATTTTATTTAACATTTAAAGCTCGGGGGCCAACTTGACTCTCAGCCCCCGGGTTTTTTTTTAAATATCAATTTATTTTCATATTACACAATTGTGCTCGATGTATGATAAATTGTGCCATTGGAATTTTTGAAAATGCTTCAATGTTACGTATTTTATTTAACATTTAAAGCTCGGGGGCTAACTTGACTCTCAGCCCCCGGGTTTTTTTAAGAATGTGAATCCACTTTTGTGTTACACAATTGTGCTCGATGTATGTTGAATTGTGCCGTTGGAGGTTTTGAAAATGCTTCAACGTTACGCAATTTATTTTACAATAAAAATTGCCGTAACAGCTACAATTCAAAATTCCAACAGCATAATTCAAGATACATCGAGCACAATTGCGTAACATGAAAATAAATTCATAACCTTAAAAAAAAACCCGGAGGCTGAGGGTCAAGTTGGCCCCCGAGTTTTAAATGTTAAATAAAATGCGTAACGTTAAAGCATTTTCAAAAATTCCAATGGCACAATTTAACATACATCGAGCACAATTGGGTAACACAAAAATAAATTCACATTTAAAAAAAACCCGGGGGCTGAGAGTCAAGTTGTCCCCCGAGCTTTAAATGTTAAATAAAATGCGTAACGTTGAAGCATTTTCAAAAATTCCAACGGCACAATTCAAGATACATCGAGCACAATTGCGTACCATTAAAATAAATTTATATTCTTAAAAAATACCCGGGGGCTGAGAGTCAAGTTGGCCCCCGAATGTTAATCATAGTGTAATTGAGTTTTCGTATCAGCACAAATTAAAATAATATCTGCACAAATTAGCACAACATTAGCACAATTTAAAAACATAAGCAAAACAATGTTTTTTAATTTTCGGGGGCTAACTTGATAGACATCGAGAAGAGCTATTGCAACAAGAGGCACCTGAACAGCGACAAAAATGACAACAACAACTTGCGTCGCAAAGAAATATACGCAACCAAAAGATGCGTATTGCACAAAAGCAATAAGCAATTGACATTCGCTGCCAATTTTGTACAGGAAAAATTAGAAGGAGTTAGGAAAAACTAGAGAGCATCAGGAAAAATTATAAATAGCAAGGAAAAACTAGAAAGTGACACGATAAAATAGGAGAGAATCAAGAAAAATTACAGTTAGACACGATAAAATTGGAGGGCCCCATAAAAAATAGAAGGGGATTAGAAAATATGAGAGTGAGTCAGAAAAAAATTGAGGCAGATACTTACGATAAAATAGGAGAAAGTCAAAAAAAATTGAGTGGAGCGACTGTAGGTGGCAATGGAGTGGATCTCTCGTCGCACGGCGACATAGCTGGACACAAAAAATGCTTTCTCTTATCTGGAGATATTTCACCTTCTTCTAAGGGCAGCCGCACACCAAAGAAACATGAAACGTAAAACATGAAACATAAAACGTGAAACACGTTTCATTAAAATAAAACAAATAGAAGTCCGCATACCAATGTGTGTGATTCATGCGTGTGAAACATTTTTATCTTCGGAAGGCGCACACCAAAGAAACATGAAACGTGAAACACGTTTCATGGAAAGAAAACACTGCTAAACAAATAGATGTCCGCATATCTATGAAACGAGTGTGATTCATGCCCAGGAAACATTTGTATTTTCTTGAAACATTTTTCATGAAATAGGACGTGTTCTATTTTTCGGTTTCAGTTTCATTGTTTTGAATAATTAATTACGTGCGTAAAATGAATGCCGATCAAGAATTTAATATTGTGTTGGTTTCTTTGGTGGAGTAGAATGAAGACTTGTACAATTATAACCTGGAGTGGTACTGGAATAGAAAATAACAAGAAAATATCGTTTTTTTTTAAACCAGGACAGCAGAGTATGGGTCACCTTGGCGTGGGAAAATTTTGACAGCGTGGGAAAATTTTTATCTGACGTGACGTAAAATAACGTGACGTAAAATAACGTGACGTAAAATAACGTGACGTAAAATAACGTGACGTCAGATAACGTGACGTAAAATAACGTGACGTCAGATAAAAATTTTCCCACGCTGTCAAAATTTTCCCACGCCAAGGTGACCCATACTCTGCAGAGTATGGGTCACCTTGGCGTGGGAAAATTTTGACAGCGTGGGAAAATTTTTATCTGACGTGACGTAAAATAACGTGACGTAAAATAACGTGACGTAAAATAACGTGACGTAAAATAACGTGACGTCAGATAACGTGACGTAAAATAACGTGACGTCAGATAAAAATTTTCCCACGCTGTCAAAATTTTCCCACGCCAAGGTGACCCATACTCTGCTCAGGACCCACAATAAAACAACGTAAATGTTTGAATACTCATTCTATAAAATGATTGAAATTTAGTAAGATGATTACTTAATTCGTTTGCAACCAATTATTATGTACTATGTTTATGATTTTTGCATAGTAATAAAAGAGTTGCCACAACAGCAACGACCCCGTCATCATCACTTTCCATTATTTACTATTATATATTATTATATATTATATACAAATTTTATTTTTGTTTCTTTGATTAGTATATTAGTGTAGGAAACAGAGGTTAAACTTCGCAAACTCGACACAAGTCCGGTTTTATTTTTTTTTTTCTTGTATACCAAAGGGTACTTATTATGAGACTAACTTTTTCTTAAAAGATTTGCCCCGGAACACCCATTTTCATTCTTTTAAAAGGGGTAGGGAAAAATCCTACTCCATCAGTGAGGTTTTTTATAAATACATCGACGGTTGAAAGGCAAAAGTGACCAAACGCCAATTTGGGCGATATTGACATATATATATCATTGAAATCAGAAAATTCTTCTGCGTCGATTGGTTGTATCCTCATGCGGCTACGATGAAGTTTTTGTCGCTTGGTTACTTAAAATAATTGACATTTTTAACAATTTTCGGCGACCAAGCGACTAGAATTTTGTAAATTTAATAACAGTTTTCATATCGTACCTCTTCCATTTTAATCATTTACAGTTAGTAAGTTTTTATTAGATTGTATTTTAAATGTTTGGGCGCGTAGTGATTTTTTACAAACAATATCTAGAGTTTTTAAAATGCTTAAGAAATTTTACCCTACCCGAAAATATTTTTTTTGTAATTTATTACTTTTTTTCGCACATTAATTGAATAACATTTTTGTTTAGTTAATTATATCGAGATGTAACTTTCTTAAAAAAGATAAATAGTTCTTTCTTTCTACCGAAAATAGGTCGAAGTTGTCGCTTGGTAATAATTATTTACCTGCCAAAACCTGTTTATTTAATAGTTTACAAAATTCAAGAATGTTCTGATTGCTTTTTAAAATATGATTTGAAAATAATATGATGTTTAAATGTGTCTTTCATCCGTAATTCTAATGTTCCTAATTAAAAACGTTATTAGATACTAATCTTTATCTACGGTAATTTTTGTTATTTATACTATGTAAGATACCACTGAAAATTGTGACTTCAAACTTTCAAATAATTGTAACATCCATTTTTTATTTGTATTTTTACATTAGATTTACCTTTTTAATTGCTGAGTACAATATTGATTTTAATAAATACAAAAAAAATCAAGTATTTTATTTTATTTACCTACTTTAACCCACTATTATAGACCAGTGTCCTATTTATAAAATTCTAAAAATTTTATTGTTTAAATTTAAAGCAAAGTTTACCCCGTATATTTTTGGCCTTGACTATAAGCTTCAAATTATAGATTTTGTTTGATGATAAAATCCATTCAATAAAAACATTCGACAAATTTGCTGACGTTTTCTTCATTTTCGCATAATTAATGTTTCATGTGAGTGTCATTCTCACACTTTTTTATCTTTCAATGGGTTATTATTATTGAGTAAGGTTTACTAAAACCAATAGTCATAAATAAATCTGGGAAATACATACTGCTGAATCGTCGCTATAAAGTATTATTTACTTTACTGCTATATAAATAGGTCACTGGTACTTAATAGAAATATCTTAACATTTGCAAGTGTAGCAGTAAGCCAAGAAATCAGTAAATATTTCAAATAAGAAATTCGAATCCATCAACTAAATTAAGAATTTTATACATTTCACTGATCATGCATGTCGTATAGATAAAGACGACACGATTCAAAGTAAGATTTGTTATTAGTATGATAATTACGGTATATTAAATTTTTTAGTTTTCTAGTTCAACCATTTTACCTGTTACAAAACATGAATGATTTTCGGATAGGTCATATTTCTGATAATACATTCAAAAATGTATCAGGTTTAGTCAATTTTACCAGTTCCGATAATACAAATTAGTCACCTTCAGTATCTTTTTCCAGTTGAAGTTAAAAAAATATAGTCGGTTGGTAACTTTTTCCTGGTTGCGATTTAGCAGAAAATATTACTAACCGACACTATTTCATAAACTATTAAAAAAATAAATAGTCTACAAAGGGTAGTTTATAAAGTATCTAAATTGCATTTAAAGTTCGTTGGAATTTTGAAAATAAAACCACTAAATCATGTTTTATGAATTTTTTTTCAAAATTTCAAACTTTAAACCGCTCTACTGTAAAGTTAGCCAAATGTCGCTTGGTCATTTTTGCCTTTCAGCCGTCGACATGTATATTATGGTTATTGTAACATCCCTGCGGAAACTACCCCTATCCCTTAAAATAAGTTTTGCGAGCATGTTTTTACGATTTTCTCATTACCTATACATTTTTTTGGAACGACGGTTATACAGAATTAAAGACCACTATTTTTTGTAAATAAGGTCCTATGCATTTTTTTCGTATAAGCAACCGGTACAGTTTACGGTACAGTGGCGCCGCAAACCTCAGAAATGCTTTGGCAGGCTCCAGTTTCTGTTTTTTTTTTTCGTCACCTATTCATTTTATTAATAAAATACTTATGACAAATAAAAGAACACACTGTCTGCTACATATTATGACCTATACATATTTTACTTTCTTTACACCTTAAAGCCACAGTTGTGGCCCAGGGTCAATTTTTGCATATTTCCTTTATTCATTTTCGTTTTTTTTGGGTTGTTTCGGGGAAAATATGGGGCTGAATTATACAAATTTGTAAATGCTACTTGTACATGGGTAATCGCTGAAAGTTTTTGTACGCTAGCATAAGCGGTTCAGATGGTATATATAAACAGGGGCTTTTTAAAATTTAACACCCTGTAATTAAAGAATGGACAATTGCCCTTAAATGAAACCTATACCAAAAAATTAGACATTTATTTGTGATTAATTGCCACTGGGTTGCTTCTTGATTCCCATTACGGTTAGGGAAAAATATTTTTTTTTAAATATCTTTTTTAAAAACTTGTCTTAAGGCGCCACCTCCGCTAAACGGTGTGTGATAGATATATATGCTGTCGCGGAATAAATTGTAGGAAATATAGTCCTCTTCATATTTCTATTAAGGAAATTTTTGTAATAACTTACAGGAAGGGCTACGTTTTGCAAAAACCACAAACTACCCCCTTTAAAGGGATGAAAATGGGTATTCCGGGGCGAAATCTTTTAAGAAAAGTTAGTCTCATTAAAAGCACCCCTTGATATACTAGAAAAAAAATAAATCCGGACTTATTTGCGAAATTCAACCTCTGTTTCCTACACTATATAACATGAAACGGTTTCGTTCTTCACAATTTACTTATTTTATGTTTCACGTTTTATGTTTTACGTTTCTTTGATATTAAAAAGCAATTAAAGAGTGGCGCCGACAGCAACAAGCACGTCACTGTCCATTGCCGACTATACAAATTTTATTTTTGTTTCATCCATTAGCATATCACATGAAACGGTTACTTGTTTTAGGCAAGCCGCACACCAAAGAAACATGATACGAAAAACATGAAACATGAAACGTAAAACATGTTTCATGAAAATAAAACACTGCTAAACAAATCTCAAAGTCCGCCTACCAATGAAACGAGTGTGATTCATGCTCATGACTAGAGAGCGGAATATATGCAACACAACATTACCAAAATATGCACATATATATGCATTACTTTTACTACAAATATGCAGGTATTTTTTCTAAATGTGTCTAAATATGCAAATGCATATTAAAAATACTCAAAAATAAAACAATATATTAAGTCGTAAGGTCTTCAGAAAAGTAGCCTTCAAAAATACGTACAACTTTCCTCAAACAATTGAAGCCCTCATTTTTTTCTAAAACATTTTTTAATTTATTTCTAATTGTAATCCCTGTATTTCCGGGAATTTTTTTAACAATGAGCAGAAAAAGTGTTAACAAGATTAACCGAATCACTTAATTGTAAATTCCTTTGCTCTAATGACTTTATTAGATCTGGTAAAAAACTAAAATTAACTTTTATGAACATAAGTTCTTTAGCAATTTGTACGTTACTTAAAGAACAAAGTACGTTACTTAAGCTGAAGAACAAAAGCGGAATTGTCTACAATTTGATGGATTTTTGTATTTTGATGCTTCTCTCTATGTCCGTCTTTATAGAAATAAAAGCGAATTTGTCGAATAAAAACACTCTTTCCAGAAAAATTTCTTTTGTGGGACATGATGCTTTTGTTTGTCAGTTCCTCATTTAAAAAATGAAATGTGAAAATGGATGTAAATTACGATTTTGGAACAGGCCTTGCAAAATACTTTGTCTCCACT
Organism: Diabrotica virgifera virgifera; assembly: GCF_917563875.1. Taxonomy (NCBI): domain Eukaryota; kingdom Metazoa; phylum Arthropoda; class Insecta; order Coleoptera; family Chrysomelidae; genus Diabrotica; species Diabrotica virgifera. The sequence goes on along the minus strand of NC_065451.1, from coordinate 11,624,700 downwards.
TAGCTATAACTCGGGAAACACTTTATCCAAGCACTTTTTTGAATGGTAGACATATTTAAATTTAATATATACCAATCACTTCAAAAACACTAAATACGATACAACGTTTACTTTAAACAAATGTTGGCCGGAAACTGACAAAATAATTATTAGACCCTTAAAAGCAGGTAGGTACCTACGACTTGCTACGCTAATAAAATAATATTTTTCTGGGAACACCCATAACTGTTAAATTTAGGTAGTAATGGGAAAGTCCAGATGAGCGATAGATAGATAAATAACGACCTCGTTCATATCGAAGTTATAAAATTCCAACTAAGAGAGGAAAATTTTAAACTTTTATATAATTTATTTTTAAAATATGCAAAATAAATCGTGTTTAGCTTAAATATGCAATGTTGTGTTTGTTGTCTAAAAATATGCAATATATGCATCTATTTGCACTTTGCATATATTCCGCTACTCATGACACATTTTTATTTTCGGAGAGTTTCATAAATGGCCGGACGTATATTTGTTTAGCGGTGTTTTATTTCCATGAAACGTAATTTACGTTTAATGTTTCTTTGATATTCGGCCTACCTTAAAGTTACACATTTTACGTCCTGCTTGAGAAGATCATTTTATCAAACTAACTGCAGTCTTTGTGGATAAATTAACTGAATAAATTACAATGGTTAATTGGTGACTTATTCATCTGACTGAAAGAAGATAAAAACATGCACAGTCCAATTCCTGCACAACAAATTTTATTTAAATTGGATAAAAACATTAATTTCGAAACCAAGCTACTAATTTTGTGTTTGAAGGTGTATCTACATTCTCTTGCAGAGCGAGTATGTGTAATTACAAATGCTCTTTAATTTTTTGCTTGAGCGAAGTCAAATTGATCTGTTCTGGAACGCGTAACTTGAGACTTTTTTTATTTATCAGGAGTGCTAATTTTCCAGACACTAAATTTGAATTTTATATGTAATTAGAAGTACACGCTGTTACACCGTTAAATAGAGCTTGTTTTGAAATATGAGAATTTACTGTATTTTGGGGTCTGGTTTTCTTGCTCTGTTGTTAGGTAATTAATTACTACAAAGGTTTTTGTTATCGAGATTAGGACAGTGAAAAGAGTCTGCCTTTGGCAGTACGTATTAGAATTTTATTCCTGGCAAATTTACAAAAGGGTTAAAAACAGTTCCATTGGATTAACTATAATGAAGATGGTGTTGAAAATTCGAATTTTGTGAAGTTTTAAAATTTTCTTCTATTCATAAGAAATTTAATTTTCACGCATATGGTGCCAGGAAATCCCACAGTTTTCACATATCTTACTCTCCTTGATAATTCGATCTTTCAGTTCTCTTGAAAGCATGAGGGATAAAACCGTTGTTAAACTCATATTGAAATCTGACGGTCTAGCATCATCCTTTATGTTGTAACATTAAATGAAAACAAAAGCCTAAACGGTGGGCGGCACTTTGTAACCGTCCCACGAAAGGGTGTCATTTTTGAAATTTGACAACATGTTGATATGTCATATAGGGGGATGTTACATAATGAAGAACATGGCCACGGTCGCTACTGTCTCAGAGCTTTAAAAAGAGGTGGATTCTTAAAAGGTGTTATGATATACTCTTATTAGCTTAGAAAAATTAAAAAAAAAAGAAAAATCGAAATAAGGATGTAAAATAAACAATAAAAAAAAATACAAAAATAAAATATTGGGCACCACTGGTTACCTTTTAAGGGAACCAAAATTTCACAAAATAGAAATATAAAAAGAAAAATAGGTAGTCACACAGAAAATATACATAATATACCAAATATTATAACGTAACTTACCTTATTTGCTCTATTCAATATTCTATACTCAAAATTCTATACTCAGCCAATTTCTTTATTGTTCTTACGATGCAAGAGAAAGGGAAATGAAATAATAAGATTTTTATTTTACAAATCAAATATTATTTATTAAAAAATAGCAAAGAAAATGAATTTCTGATCTCTTGGTGCTACAGATTGAGATCCAGATTACCAAATCAAAAAAAAAATGAAACAAAAAGTTCTACAAACAAAAATGATACCTTTACAATCATTGTCCTGGTTTCTTCTGGTTTTTGGTTGGTTTGTAAGTCCCAGACGCTATTTCACTACGCGAAAGTCACTTCACAATATTTACAGGTACATAAGAGTATCCATAGTTTATAAAAAAAGTTATCATAGAAAAATTCAGCTTTGTACTCGAACAAAAATATTTTAAAGTTCATTAAACGGGATCAAAATTTACTAGCAACCTTAGGATTCAACTAGGGGGTTGAAACTGGTAACAGAAAAAAGAAAACTTATTCTGCATAATTCCTGGATCTGATTGCATAAAAAAAAGGAATACCAAAAATGGTATTTATAAATTATCGACAATTCGCTTGACAGTAACGAAAATTGGCGGAGTTCCATTGTAATCACACCACACTGCATCGCCGCGCTGAGTTCTCAGCCGGCCTAAGAACTGGTAACTACATTTTAACGTCACTGCAACTCCAAACTAGACTTTTAACTCAACCTTTCAGGTAGCGCTGCAAGCAACGGACCCTCCCAGGCTAACCCAACAGAACTCTCAAATGGAACTGTACTTGGTGGCGGATCCAACAGAACTTAACTTGAAGATGGCCCAGATGGAACTGCCTTACTCGATTTCCTCAAACTAACATTTCTCAAAATCAACGCCCATCAAAATCATCACAGGATCTATCCCATAAACAATTAATCAAATCCCAGCCAATAGAAAACTAAAATCATACCAGACCAGACCTCCAATTTGACGCCATGCAAATTTGTCCACCAATAAGGAATACTCGCTTTTCGTAAGCGAGTCCTTGGTTTTTCACGTACTCAGCGTTTCAGCAGGTGCCTTTACTGAGCTGTTATCGCTAAACACTTGTGAGATAATAATAAACAAAACAGCGACATCCTGGCATATTTCAGTCTCCAAAAACCATTAGCTCTTTGTCGGCGAGCTCCGATAAAGCATCAATGAGACACTCAAAGATAATCACGTCATATTTCAAAGAACGGCCAGATAAATAAAATACGTAATATCCAACACTGTGGGAACGTGGAATCGACAAAAACACACATCATGCGAAAGATCAATTAGTCCTGTCGCCAGGGGGGAGTACAACAGCCTCCTTTATTCAGATGGGCTTACCCAAGTTTTTTTCATGTATTTTGACCCGTAGAATACGAATTTTTTGGGTAACAGTTGATCCGGATGTCGATAAGATTGTTATTGACCAAGAACTTGAGGAATTACATAACCGCGATCTCTCGCAAAACAAAACATTTTTTGGTATTTTTTGGGTCATTCTAAGCAAAACATGTTTCTACAATTTTTTTCGTAGGATGGCTAGTTTTCGAGATAACCGCGGTTGAACTTTCAAAAAATCGAAAAATTGCAATTTTTGAACCCGAATAACTTTTGATTAAAAATAAAATAACCAGTCTGCTTACCGCATTTGAAAGTTTAAGTCAAATTATATCGGTTTTAATTATTTGCATTGCTAAAAATTTATTTTTTTATTTTTTAACAAAGCTATAAACACATAGTGTTTCCCGTGCCTTTACATGCATTTTAACGCATGCTACGTAGAAATAGCCTCAATTGCACTAGTACCTATTCGATCTACTCGTTAGATTTTAAATGAGAAATCATAGAAAACATCACTCACGCACTAGGTGTATGTAGCTTTGTTTAACAATAACACAATAAATTTTTAGCAATGCAAATAATCAAAACCGATATAATTTGACTTGAACTTTCAAAGGCGCTAAGCAGAATTGCTATTTTATTTTGTAATCAAAAGTTATTCGGGTTTAAAAATTGCAGTTTTTCGATTTTTTGAAAGTTCAACCGCGTTTATCTCGAAAACTGAGCATCCTACGGGAAAACTTGTTAGAACATTTTTTACTTAGAATGACCCAAAAAATACAAAAAAATGTTTTGTTTTGTGAGAAACCTCTGTTATGTAGTTCCTCAAGTTCTTGGTCAATAACAATCTTATCGACATCCGGATCAACTGTTACCCAAAAAATTCGTATTCTACGGGTCAAAATACATGAAAAAAACTTGGGTAAGTCCATCTGAATAAAGGAGGCCGTTGTACCCCCCCTGGCGACAGGACTATATTAGGCAATTACGATTCTTCGATACAATATACAGGGCGTAACGAAAGTGTTAGAGGAAAGGATGCAAATATGGGCTACCCATTTTATTTTTCTTTGTAAAAAAAGAATAAAAATTCTATTTTATTTCCAAAGGTATGCAAGAATACCTACATTTAGTTACTTATAACCTGCCCAAAGTGCAAATTGATTAAAAAATATACAACTGTTTTAAATGTATAAATAATGAAAAATTGTACTTTTGCGCCGTTTGAATAATGATCCTAAATATGGGCTACCCCGAAAAATGTGTCTTAAATTTGTGTGAAATGAGATAAATGCGTGACAAATATATTTTAATATCTAAAATACAAAAAATACATTAAATAACTCATAGGCTAAAACTATTTGCAAAAGTCACACAGATATTCTTCTTTTTCGGCCCCAGCGCACTCGTTATGTGCCCACAAATGGAACAGAAGCACTTGACCCATATTTCACCAAGATTATCCTCTGAAAAAAGTACTTCGCAAAACATACACGTTACGTCAGCTGCGTCTTGTGGAGGCTGTGTGGAAGGAAACTCATTGTAATCGCTTTCATCATCTGCAGGCACATATTCCTCCTCATCCTCGCTACTAGAAACCGATTTCTTTTTTTGGTTCTTTGTGACTTTGGTAAGCTGCTTACGTTTTCCTTTTTTTATTTCTTTTCCTTTTCTTTTTTTTTGCCTTTTCCTACTTCGTTTTGCCTACATTGTTACATTGTTCTAAATATGGGCCACTAGCCCATAATGAAAACAGATGCATAGCCCATATTGTAAACACGCTTGCTTTGCACAACAAAAGAAGTTATGTCTAAAAGCAGACAATTTGAAGAAAACTCATTAGCATATATCAAAGACTAATAATAGAGCTTCAACGTGACAGAGACTTTTTTTTGAAATTCGTGTTTATTTTTAAATACTGGAATTTATCAACTTACCCGAAAAAGTTTTGTCACTCGCACCAACCGACAAACAATTATTATAAACTGGGAAATATCTACCACAGTGCTGCCATCGCTACGGTGATAGTTTAACTTCGTCAAATACCATTTGAAATAGTCAAAATGTAGAGATCTGCAACGAATAGCTGTGAAACCCACCTAGCCCATATTACAAGACCAGCCCATATTTACAGCCTTTCCTCTACAAATATAACTAGATCTGAATTTCAAATAACTTTGGTATACAAGGTGAGCAAAAATACAACGAATTTCGGACCGCTATAATGTTTCCTTGGCAATATACACACACATTAGTCTCCTTCTTACTAATCCGTAGCATATTTCACCTGTTAATTATATCGTAGTTGTCCCACTTTTCATTCTCTTGCGTAGAGTCTCAAACTTCTTTTATAATTCTTAATTCTTTAATTTAATTCTCCTATTGTAGTGTGGAAATCATTATAAAGATTATAACTTTATATACAGCAGTCTCAAAATAATTTAGTTGGACTCATATTAAACCATTTCCTTATTTTTTTTATTAAGAAATTGTCTGTCTTTCAATGCTGCCCTTTATCTTTCCTTCCACTATTAGACGTCTTCTTCTTCATGTGCCTTGTCCTTTGCGACCGTTGGCTATCATCATAGCAATTTTAATTTTGTTTGCGGCGTTTCTGAATAACTTGATCGATGTTAGTCCAAACCGTGGTCCAAACGTTTGGCGTAAGTTTTGATGCCATTATTGTCTTCTTCTTCCATGTCCGCGTTTGCTCTCTATTTTACCGTGTATTATCAGTTGGAGTATACGATATTATCATGTCTCATAATATGACAGAGGTATTTAATTTTCCGTTTCTAAATTATTGTGAAAGAGATTTCTTTTTGTTTTCCCATTCGGCGCAATACCTCTAAGTTGGTGGTGTCAGTCGTCCAGGATATTTTGAGGATACGTCGGCACACCCATATTTCGAATGCATCTAGCTTTTTCACCAATATTTTCGTTATTGTCTAGGCCTCTGCGCCACACAGCAAGACTAGAAATACATTTTACAGCAAGACTAGCATTTTAGCAGCAGTATTTTTAGTGGAAGAGATATGTCGCAATGACTGAATATATCTCTCATGTTGTTAAATGTTCCTCTGGCCTTTTCAACTCTAGGTACATTGTATTTCGGTTGTTTGATCCCATTTGGAGTTGACGACTGTCCCAAGGTAGGTATATATTGTTGTATAATTTTTATGGGAAAATTTTAGAAAATAAATTTATATCAGAGACCACGAGATCATAGATTTTCATCGCCCTGTATATGACCAAAAATTGTAAATATTATAATTTAGTTAGTAGACAGTGTTTTCGCGGAAAGTGAAATCGTTAAGGTGGTTTGTTAATGGGTCTCGGAACGGACTCAAACAATAGTGCGGTAAAAATTAGAAAGTACATTTATTTCGCTGTGGAATGAACAATCACGTTTTATAAATGTTTCTTAAAAGGGTAGGCAGTAAGCAAATTTATTGAGTTTAGAATATAAGGCTTTTTATTTAGCATTTTGAAAAAACGAAAGTAATTTGGTGTCTCCTAGAATTTAACAAAATGGAAAAGTTGTGTACAAAATAAATTGGTTTTTAAGAAATAAAAATATGGATGTAGTGGGTAGAGAGAATATTTGTGATTCGCGGAGAAAGATAGATAGTGCGGATGAGAGTAGAGTCTGATTTTGAAGAGAGAAAAAATGGTCACTGCAGAATGAATATCTGGAGCGTCCAGTTTTTAAAAAGTGAAAAGTCGGTGTAAAGTGATGAAATTGGCCTTTGCGAGCAGAATCGTGGTGAAACGAAATCGTTGACCGAGTTGAGAAGTTAATTTTCCTTGTGTCCGAGGAGATTCTTGTGTTCTGTCGAGAACGAGTAGCCGGTGGGTATCAATTTGCACAAGATATCGAGCAGGGAGAAAACTGAATAGAGATTTCGAGCGAGTCCCGTTGTTTGTTTGTTGGTGAAGCAGTTTGGACAAGAAGGACCTTGCGCTACATCCTAGGAGCAAGTGTGAGAGAATCGAAGGCTGCGCAATCCATGAAGAAGAAGCAAAGAAGAAACAAAAAGGTTAGTCAGAATTTTTGTGAAACGGAGAGAGTTTGTTTTATATTCACACCATATTTGTTTATTTTTGTATTGAGCATTTCTATAGCATAATTTAGTCATTCCAAAATTTAAAGAAGAGATAAGTACACCGAGAGAAAAAAATTCTTGACATAAAGAAACTTTATTAATATTTAAGAAAGATCGACTTGGCATATTGCCTAAGAAATATATATTTGTATGTAAGATATAATTTTCTAAAATATTTCAAATAAATTCTACTATAGCCAAAGAAATATATTTTAAACATGATTGAACTATCACTTTCTGGCAAACTTCAAACCCATTTGTCAGAAAGAAATTACATTTGATATTCATTAATTTTATTAGTCATAAAACTATATTTTCTACACATTACAAAACTATTCTTTCTGAGCAATAATATTTCTTAGTAAGGAATATTATTATTTTACTATTAATAATTAATGTATTTAATGTTAAGAAATATATTTCGCAGAGATAAACGTATATTTAGAGTTAAGTTAATATTTCTTGAAAATAAAGTGATATTACATACGGCGAAATAAATCATTGTGTTAAGGTAAAATCATTATTTATTAATAAAACAAGATATAAAACGTTATTATTACATACAAATATTTCCTCCACTCTTAAACCACTAGCTTCTACACAACAATAAAAGGATGGAGAGGCAAATCCAACTTCCTCAAATTTTCCTTCATTTGTTAATAGCACTTTGCATATCAGCAATTCACTAAAACAAAATCGTTATGTAGAAAGGGTAAACTTACTTTAATAAATTTTTTTTATAAAGATATAGATATTTATTTTGACAAATTTAGGAAATACAAAAAAAGAACAAAAACACGGCCCCACATAAGAACTATTAATACTAATAATAATCAATCATATTTAGTTCAAATATGGCATTATTTAACCTACACATCTTTGTTTACTTTTTTGTTTTTGTTAATGAAATATTAATTATATTTATCTGTATAATATTAAGTCACACAATAAACATTGTTCAGCTAAAACAAGAGGGAAAATACAACCAATGTAAAACATTGAAGCAGACATAATAATATATAATTTTCTTAATTTTTATAATCTAAAAGAGACAGCATACCTAATCATTAAGAAATTTTATGACGGGAAAGTATTATTAGTTTACATCTAAGTCATTTAATACATATTAACTAATTCACGGTTTTCGGCAATAACATTTCTTAACCATAAACATATATTTCTTTTAGACTAACTGATTTCTTTATCTCAAATAAATTAACAGAAAACATTCTCAGTGTTGCTTTCGCCATGTTTGATATAGCGTTGTATTGTATATTTTTATAGAAGACGATATATTCAAGAAACCTATTATAGTTGATACATAAGTATACATATTATTAGAAAGGTACTTACATGTATGAAGTTCTACCATTTCTGGAAGGCCCCGCAGTTGGTTAATAACTCCTTTCTTAATATTGTTCTGAAGCTATATATTATATCATTCTGTCCCAGCTTTAAATTGTGGCATATTTCCCAGTTAGAATAATAAGCTCCTTTATTTCAGAGTCGTCCATCATTATACCTAAAAAGCATATAAAGATACTATTATGTTTCTTTTTTAACCATTGCGGATACGCAACAATATTATTATTACATCTTAAATTACTCAATTTACTTTTATTTAATACCTATATATGTACGTACCTTCAAAATATCCGTTAATTTTTAAAGAACACCAATAAATCTAAAATCCATCTATATGAACATGAACTAATATCACGCCATCTTGACAAACACTGACGACTAAATCATAAATAGTTAATCTGCGCAATTCTTTTGTGGAAGGAAATCTCTTTGCAAGTAACATTTCGGCATTAATGATAAAGTTTTTATTTTATAACCACAGTTACTACAGAGGGTATTTCTGAAGAATTATTTCTGGTGGTTTAAAATATTTATTTGATTGCAAGAAAATTTCTTGTTCACAAATATAAATATGGATTAACTTAACATTATATTTCTTATACCGCAAAATATTTGTAGTTTTCAATTTAAGAAATAAAAACTTTAGGATAAGAAAATTAAATGTAACCATTAATGCATTTCTTAGTATTGAAGAAATTATCTGTAAGAAATTATTGAGTTGTGTTTAAAAAACTCGTTTATTTATATGTGAACCGGTATGTTTAAGTTGATAGGATATGTTAACTTTTAAGAAATATTGCTCAAAGAAATCGGTCTTTTAGGAGAAAAGAAATTGTTCTCTCGGCGTAGGTAATCAATTCAAAAGGAGAAAACTAAATTTTAGTATTTTTGTAAGAATAGTCTAACGAATTATTTAAATAAAATTTTTGTTAAAACAAAGGAGATATCAGAATTAAAGCTTAATTTATTAGATGAGAAAAAGTTGCAACAGAATTAAATTTTAGCATAATTTTCAAATCTTATATTTATGGTATATTGGATAAATAAAAAATACTTATAACATTTATATGACATTGAATGTGTTTAATTTCCCTGTTTTGTCCCTGAATGAAGTAAGCAACTAGAGATACTAGAAGCCACAAACCTAAGGTAATGCATTAAAATTAAAATAGCCCTGAGAATAAAATTTATTAGAGAATTCAATTTAATTTTGCTTTTGTTTTACATAAGTAATAATTAAAATAATTAAGTAATTAATCAAAATAAGAATTTGCTGATCCATCTCATAAAAAGAGAGAAATACTAAGCATGACAATATACGAGTCAACGTGTTGAATTAATTGGTTTTTTATTTTAAATTGTCTGGCAAAATTTTTGATTTTTGCTGACCAGCATCCATTTTGTTTTGTTTATGTTAAGGTTAAGTCGTCTATCTTCACTCGTACTTTGTACCCTTTCCATAAGATGCTAAAGTTCATCGATGCTTCTAGCAAGTACGACTGTATCGTCCGCATATCGGATATTATTTGTTAATTTTCCATTGATTTTTATGCCTTCTTTTGCTTCATCCAGTGCTTTTTTAAAACTTTGTTTGGAGTAAATATTAAAAAGTAGAGGGAAGATAAAACCTTCCTGTCGCACACCTTTTCTGATATCAATGCTCTCTGTGGATGAATTGTCTACTTTTACCCTGGCTGTCTAATTCCAGTAGAGACTTCTCAATATTCGGATGTCCTTATCATCAGTTCCTATGTTTTGGAGAATTTCAGTTAGTTGGTCAAGTCTTACATTGTTAAAGGCCTTCGAGTAATCTACAAAGCACATGTAGACATCCTTGTTCATACCTTTATACCTACTACACCACTATTACACATAGTTTCTCATATTTGGTTCTCCTCATTATATTACCAAAATACTCAGTTTTCTCTTTTCCGCTTATTTCTTTCTGCTAGACCATAATTTTCAATATGTTTATGATATTACTACTTCTTGTCCTGTTTTGGACTATTTAATTTTTTGGCTTTCATTTATCGAGTATTCTCGTTTTTTAGCAACTAGGTATTTGTCGGAATATAAGTCACTTTTTAGCCTGGTGTTTTATATTTTTATGGAATAGTTATGTTCAGAGGCGTAACAGAGGCCCCCGCAGCATGAAGCTTGCGGGGGGCCTCAATATTTCAGGTGCCCCATTTGTCGTCTAGTAAGTATAATATGTAAAAGTGTGTTATTATTATATTATTTTACGCATATATACGCAACATTTTTTAAGCAGTGCAGTATTGAAAATTTAAGTTGCTCAACAGAGAGATATGTTAAAATTGTAGATACCTATATTCGCTGATAGTAGTGCACGAAGAAAGTTGTTCACCTCATAGAATAATACTATATAATAATGTAATCATTTATCAGTTTTTGCTCTATTTTCATACCAACAAAGATAAAAAATGTAAATTGTCATAAACAGTGCATAAATACACTAATAGCCCAGTAAATAACCGTTTAGGAGTGTAATTATCAGCGACACGACGGATTTGCTTGACAATTTAGATTATACTTACCCTCCACTTCAAAGTTGGACTTATGCAGTTGGTTGCTTTTTACTTGAGGGTGAAAGTCACGCCTTCTCGGGGGTAAAAACATACGTTTAAAATAGGTCCGGAAATGCACAAATTATCTAATTATAAGCAACTTTTTTTCCATAGAGTTTCTTTATCTTAGTCAATATTCTTCGATTTATTTGCGAGTAAAAATGTTTATTTTTCAACAACGAAATCACGTTTTCAGGCGGTTTTTCGCAAATAACTCAAGCAATATGTATTTGTTGATCGAATTAAATATTATCGAAAAAATAATATTTAAAGTAAAAATATAGCTTTTAAAAAACAAAAAAAAAATAGTGTATTCATGAAGTCCATCGACACAGCAAAAGCAAAGTTTTACCTCATGAAAAATTATTGTTCTTTTTCGTCCAATTCCAAACTGAATATTTCAACGTAAAATAACCAAAAAATTAAGCACTTTTCGGGGAAAACTCATTAAAACTTTTTTTAAATGTAAAAAACGCTTTATTTTTATTTGTTATAAAAGTTTTCTAGCATCAAGTCTAAGCGAGTTATGCTCAAAATAAAGTTGGTCCCTTTTTGTGATAAAAAAATCGTGAGAATCTCCCCCTATTTAGCACCCCAAATAAAATTAATTGTTAGCGCTTTACCATTTACTTTATATTATGTGTATCGTTTATATGACCTGTAAGTTTGACTGGTTCGAAGTTACTATTTGTAAAAAAATTTGGTTTTATAGTAAAAAAAGTTTTTTTATTTTGCAAAAATGTCCATTTTTAAAATAACTTGAAAAGTAATAGTGATACGAAAAATCCGAAAAAGTAAAGAAATGTAGGTTTTGCTTTTTTTTTTGTTTCTGTAAGACAAAAAATGGTTTAGATATGACTGTTCAAAAGTTGCATACACTCGTGATTTGTGACTCGATTCCTTTCAATTAGAACCCTATTAAAAATAAGCACTTTGAACCGGTGAAACTTACAGATCATATAAAAAAAAGTTAAGTTATTTGTAAAGCGCTAATGACTAGTTTAATTTTACGTGCTAAATAGGGGGAGATTTTTAAGCTTTTTTTTTACCAAAAGATGGGGTTAACTTTATTTTGAGCGTAACTCGCTTAGTTTTAATGCTAGAAACTTTTATAAAAATAAAGTTTTTTTTAACAATTTTGAAAAGTTTTAATGAGTTTTCCCCGAAAAGTGCTCACGTTATTTCATGTTAAAACATTCGATTTGGAATTTGACGAATAAGAACAATTTTTCATGAGCTACAACTTTGCTTTTACTGGGTAAGACTGGGAAAGTTTTACTGGGTAAGTTTACTTAGACTTCATTTTTTTCATTTTTTTATGAGCTGAATTTGTGCTAAAAATATTTTTCTCGATTAAATGCTTAGTTATTGAGTTATTTGCGAAAAACCGCCTGAAAACTTGTTTTTTTTGTTGAACGATAAACACGAAATATATTGACTTGACCACTTCGGTGGTGGCACTGAAAATTACACGGTATCGCCGTATTTCACGTTCATTTACTGGGCTATAAGTTTTTGTTACAGTTACATTTAGTAATTTTTTAAAGGGGGCCCCATTTCTAATAATTCTGCGGGGGGGCCGACGGAGTTTGTTACACCACTGGTTATGTTGAACTTTAAACAGAAGCATCTGTTTTATTCATTTACGCTTGAATTACAGCATTCATATATTTTTTATTTTAATCTGTCCATAGGTAGATAAATATAAATGAAAAAATGGCCGCATTGATCAGAGTTACAATAAAATGAAAGCATAATATACCTTTATATAGGTGTAAACATAAAAATTATTATGGTTTCCATTTGTAGTCTCGAACAAGCTCGATTTAAATACCCGGAAAAATATATAGTAAATAAATATTTATATATTATTTATTAGAAAAGTTTTTTAATAATATCAACTGCATTTTTCACATAACATATACCATAACATTGTTTATCTGTTAAAACTGATATTATGCGATGTATGAAACCAACTGTATAATGTATCATCAACAAGATACAAATCGCTTTATTTAATCCGAAAATGATTAAAGGTTTGCGTTTATGGTCCGGAATATGATCTGGCGCGGTCAATAGGATTTGTCGGGTTTATGTTCTGCTATTAGTTGACTGTTTGTGATTAAATGACGAACACGCTTGTTTATATTTAGTACTTTGCTTGTTCGTTCGGATCCAGTGGTATAAGGATTAGCCGCTTGAAGGGCGTTTCCAGGGAGTGTCAGTGACATTTTCTTCTTATAATATCACTTGTGTGGAGGCTCCTTCCGTACTCCCCAAGATGTTAATTCCATCTCAACAACCATTACTCCAGTCAATGTGAGCAAGAATAGGATATTACCTCCGAATTCTATCCTACTGCATGGATTTTCTATCCTCTACTTATCTCCTAATTCAAAGTCTACCCTATGCCGATGTATGCTTTTATCTTGGGGGTGGTTCCCACCCCTTCTGAGGGGTGGAAAAATGTTTGGTTGAAATTATCACGGACTTCGCTAGAGAAACTCGATACTTTTTGAGTTATTCGTGGTTGAAAATTGGCCATTTTCATTGAAACATATTACCTTTTCGAACGGTTTTTTGCGAATACCTTAAAAACTATGCATTTAACTAAAAAAAACTATATTCAACATTTTTGTAAGTTATAAAAAAACAAAGAGATACTTGCCTCCATAACTCTTCTAGTTATAATACAAAAAGAGATATGGTAGGTGAAAATAGTTTGATTTTTGGTACATTCTCGAATTGGTGTATTCAACTTGAAATAACAGAGAAACGGTCGATTTTAGGTGTATAATTTTACCAATACCTTTTTTAGTGCTTGAACCGACCTTTAAAATGAGCTATATTAAAGGTCCATTACATTAAAAGTGAGCGAGATATGCTGAAAACAAAATTGATAACTAATGTGTTTAAAAAAAATGAGAAGTATTTTTAACCCCCATCCACCAAAATGTACATGCATCGTTTTCCTTCAACAATACCTTTTACTATAGTGTTATTTCTATGTTCAAAAAGTTGGCCGGGTTTAAAATGAATGGTTTTTAAAAAAAAAGATCAAATTATAGAGAGCATTTTTAAAATTCGAATCCATTAATTTTTAAAATTTCTTAGAAATCTTCCTTTTTCTCCATATAACTTGAAAATGATAAGAGATACAGTAATGAAAAATAAAAAGGAAAATATCTGAAAAAACCCTACATTTTTGTGTGGTATCTTTTTTTCGTATTTCTTATCATTTTCGAGTTACATGGAGAAAAAGAAGATTTTTGAGAAAATTTAAAAATGCGCTCTATAATTTGGTCTGATTTTTTTCAATAACCATTCATTTTAAACCAGTCCAACTTTTTGAACATGTAAATAATACAATAATAAAACGTATTGTAGAAGGAAAACGATGTATTTAAATTCTGATGAATGAGGGGTTAAATATACTTCTTTCTCATTCCTTCTTAAAATACATTATTCATCAAATTTTTTGCAGAATATCTCGCTTAGTTTGAATGTAATCGACATTTAGTATTGCTCATTTTAAAGGTCTTTTCAAGCACTATAAAAGTTGTAAGTATCATTATACACCTAAAATCGACCGTTTCTCTGTTATTTCAAGTTGAGTATACCGATTTGAGCATGCGGCAAAAAAACAAACTCTTCTTACCTCTTTCTATTTTAACTAGAAGATTTATGAAGGAACGGATCTCTTTGTTTTTTTATAACCTAGAGAAATATTTTATATAGTTTTTTTGTTAGATGCATAGTTTTTAAGGTATTCACAAAAAGCCGTCTGAAAAGGTGTCATTTTTTAATGAAAATGGCTAATTTTCAACCACGAATAACTCAAAAAGTATTGAGTTTTCAAAAAATAATTATAGAACAGTTTTTGCTTAAAATAAGGTTCTCTGGTGTCTTTGGTGGCTATTTTAACCAAAACATTTTTCATCCCGAGAAGGGGTGGGAACCACCCCCAAGATAAAAGCGCACATTGGCATTGGGTAGACTTTGTTTCATGAGCTATTTCCTACTTACTGTGAAAATATTAAGTAAATCGATGTAATAGGATGGAATTCGGAGCCAAATACTCTCATTGACTGACCTACATTTGGCGCATGTAAAACTGAATGTTTCTTGGGAGGGACAACGCTTGGAACATGCTGATAGGTCCAAATACCTTGGAGTGCTACTAGACCGATCACTAACATGTAAATTCCACTGTCAGGACACAAGAAAAAAGGTCTCTACGAGAAAAAACTTTCTCCGGAAACTTGTAGGGAGCAAGTGGTGTGCAAACCCCCAGGTCTTTAAGTCAACAGCAGAGGTCTTATGTTTCTCAACAGGGGAATATGCTTGTCTCGTCTGGGGTAGATCTAGACACGCCCAACAAGTCACCACGGCGTTAAATTAAACATGTGGAATAACCGGTTGTATGAAGCATACCCCTGTACTCCTACTGTACCAGGCAGCTGTATTCGCATCACCAGACGACCGTAGATGCGCCTCACAATATGTGGAGAAGTTCAGGCAAACTTTCGATGAAAGGCACCAATTATATGGGTTTGACGAACCCATATTTCGTTTATATCGTTTCCGAACGAAGGAAAAGGTTGAAAAATTTCAGCATCGAACAACCCGAACTGTTCTCCCTACATCCAGAACGACCTAATGGAATGAACCTGGAAGACATTCAAATGCATATGCAAATGTGTTGTTTCTGTAAAACAGAACCTCATTAAATGAGGCATCAAGACAGATAACGACGCACTTTGTAAATGTGGGGAAATACAGAACGTGGAGCAACTGAGAGTATGCAGACATTGCCCATCACAGTGCACTCTCGATGATCTGTGGCTCGTAAATAAAAAGGCTGCAGACGTAGCACGATACTGGGCAGAAAAACTGTAGTCCGACGTTCATTTCGCGAAATATTCGCTTTTTTTGTGAAACTATGTTATTCACCCATTTCCTTCGCCCCGCTCAAATCGTCAGATTTTTTAAATATACACTCTTTTGCATGTATTTAACTTACCTTATCTTAATCTGATTATTTTGAATTTTTCTAAGGTTGGATTTTTTTCAGACCCCCTTAACGAACGCCCCCGTATTAAGAGCCAATATATGGTAGAGGTACAAAGATTCTCGCCATATAATAATCTGACGCGATCGAGTAACTGCAAAAATCCCCGCTTGGACTCTCCTACCATTATTATTATTTTAGGTTCTCTATTGTTGTCTGCAGCTTTTTAAGGTGTGCGAAGGAAATCATTTATTTTATAAAAAGTAGTTCTTTATCACATATCTTTATTAAACTCTAAAACTTTCACCACACCAGATTTTACCGCTTTAACATTTTAATAAATTAAATTCTTAAAATATTAACTGCTTGTTTGATCTATTTTCGTTACAATAATAGTTCTAAAAGCTGATTGGTTCCTGTCACCTGATATTTGTTCTATTTTCGTGAAAAACAACAAAATTATACAATATTGAAACAGTTGACAACGCATTCTTAAATTAAAAAGTCATTCTTTTACATCGTAGAGACAGGGAAAAATGATCGACAGTTCAATAATATCAAAACAGCTAAATAAAATTGTATAAAACCACGTCGCGAACATAAAAGGGGTTGTGGCCTTTATTTGAAAAGAAAACAAAAATATGCTTCGCTGAAGCATATTTTTTTGTAAACAACGGTCTTAAAATGGATAATATTATGTTTCGTGTATAAAATTCGGAAAAATAATAAAGAAGGAAAGAATTTGGTGTAGTAATTAGTTTTTTTTTCTTACATGGTTCATCAATGACGCAGGTACATTGTCGTCTATGGATTGTGTTACAAAATTAGTACTTATAACCATAGGCAATATGAAAAAGCTCCTCATAAGCAAGGATTCATCTCTTTCTCTAAAACTGCGTCTAGTCAAATGCTACATCTTTCCGATCTTACTACAGGATGTGGAGGCCTGGACGCTTACAGATTTGCTGTTTCACATTATAAGAATTTTAAACGTGCGAGAGTTTTATCGTGCGACAGTTATGACGCACCTTGATTACGATGTATCACACGTGGGTATTTTTGTCCCTACTTTTGTCCTAATGTACTGTAATGCGTATTTAACTCATTTGCAATTTCTATTTTGTCAGTTATTATTTCTTATGTTTTTAATTAAAAGCCTTACTTTGCTTTTATAATCGTTGTTCTAAGTTATTTTTGGGATCTTGTATTAGCTCATCTAATTAGCTCATACAATATATGTAATAGTAGGGGAGCGAAGTATGCTAAATTTGCAGTCAATCGAGCGCTTTGGGGACCTATTGGGTTGTGAAGAGTAGGTCCTAAAACCAAAAAAAGTTAAGTAAAGTTTTTCATTTTAGTGAGCGCTTGCCATTTTTTAATTTAATTTTCCATTTCCAACAATGGTTTTTTCCGATTATAGCGCCATCTATCCATAATTTGAAAAAATGTTTCGAATAAAAGTTGCTTATTTTTACGCAAAGAATCCAAATCTGGAATAAAAATTTGGGGCTCCTATTTAAGATTTTAAAGTAACCCCCA
Source organism: Diabrotica virgifera virgifera (assembly GCF_917563875.1). Classification (NCBI taxonomy): domain Eukaryota; kingdom Metazoa; phylum Arthropoda; class Insecta; order Coleoptera; family Chrysomelidae; genus Diabrotica; species Diabrotica virgifera. The sequence continues at coordinate 11,606,892 of NC_065451.1, read as the reverse complement.
CCCCACCTCTGTGAGGGGTCGTGTTTGGTACCATTCGATAGATTTTTCAAAAATGTTAATTAAGTGTATTTTGCAGTTTTTTGATCTATTGTTTATTTTGCGAAATATCGCGGGATTTGTATTTAAAGGTTTAAATTTACCCCCCACCCCTCTCCGTATGTCATATTTGGTATCATCCGATAGATTTTTGAAAAATATTGAAAACGTATTTTTTAGTTTTTCGTTCTAACGTTAATTTCGCGAATTGTTCGCTTTTTTTTGTGAAAATTTTTAACTCGCCCATTTCCTTACGCCCCGCTCAAATCGTCTGATTTTTGAAATATACACTGTTTTGCATGTCCTTAACTTACCTTATCTTAATCTGACAATTTCGAGTATTTTTAATGATAGATCTTTTTTCGGGCCCCCCTTAACGAACTCCCCTGTGTTAAGAGCCACTATATGGTAGAGGTACATATTCAGTGCACCAGGTTTCTCCCCATATGATAATCTGACGCGCTCGAGTAACTTCAAAAATCCCCGCTTGGGCTCCCCTACCATAATAAACTATTCTAAAATGGGCAATAAGCCACAAGTGAACTAAAAAAAAATGATTTTATTAACGTTTCGACATCCGATTTGAGCGTCGAAACGTTAATCAAATTATTTTTTTAGTTAAATTGTGGCTTATTTCCCATTTAGACTAGTCTATTATAAAAATTCCACAAGGAAACAGCTTCAGAACAACATTACAATCTATGTTTTTCATGTACAGAATTTAAAAACCCTCTGTCATCCATTTATGTTTAGATGTTGTTCCCCTCGTTTTAAATGCTGTTTTTAGATAATTTCACACAATACGTGTGAAAGACTCTACTCCAGTTTTCACCGAGTTGTTTACCCTATAAAACTAAATATAATTTCGTAGAATAAAAGGTATATTTTATATGGAGCGAAATCAAATTATAGCGTTGTGTTTACTTTATCGTCGAAGAAAGAGAAATAAGAGGAACCGGTTTTTTTCTTTCGTCATATTAGTTAATTCAAATTAATTCGTGCTCTGTTAAGTGCACGGCATACAACTTTCCAAGGATTTCTCGTCAAGTTTCTATTTTTATATATTTCTATTGTTTTGTTCCAATGAACAGGTCTCGCTTCAATTAATGTTATTAATATTTCACTATGAATCTGAGACATCATAATATAAAATAGGTATATGCACCTACTTTAAACAGCCAAAAAGTGTAAATGAAAATAATGTACCAAACAACCAAAGAAACTACCTCCGTGCGACTGAACAGGCCAGTATCATATGAAAGGATGCATTAAGTCCCCTATGCTACTGGGTGCGTAAAGACGGCACGGCTGCCGTCTGTTGTTGTAAGCGAGGGACGGCATAAACACGGCGACTTCACAGAACGTTCCAACCACCGTCTAGTGAGAAAGGCTCCATATCAGCGTTTCCCAAACGGTGGGTCGCGACCCAGTACCGGGCCACGAAAGCAAAATGCCGGGTCGCCTCGCCGCTTCAGATCTTCAAGTGAACATGAACACCTTTTACACTGCGAAGGGCTATGAAGAGGGAATTTTTTAAAAACCAGAACTACAAAAAAAATAGTAACGTGAATTCATTGCCAGATGAGATTTCAGCGGCTTTCAAGGAACACCTTCTAGTACTGGAGGCAAATCTGGAGAAATATTTTCCCCCCATCCAAAGCAACCAAACATCGATAAGGAATCCATTTCCAATGGACGTATAATCCGAGACAGGACTTCTGGATTTAGATATTGAGTCAGCAATGAAACTATCGTGTGATAGAGCACTGATAGATTTTGTTCTGTCTCGCCGCCAGGAGTACTCAGTTTTACTCAGTTTACTCAGAAAAAGCGATAAAGTTTCTAATTCCTAACACCTCACACATCGCACCTTGCACCACGTACCTCGCACCTTGCACCTCGCAACTCGCACATCGCACCATCTCGCACCACGCACATCGCACCTCGAAACTCGCACCCCGCACATCGCACCTCGCACATCGCACCTTGCACCTCGCCCATCGCATATCGCACCTTACACCTCGCATTTCGCACCTCGCACATCGCACCTCGCAGATTGCACCTCGCACATTGCACCTCGCACCACGTACCTCGGACCTCGCACTTGCATTCACACACACACTCACACACACCAGTGTATGTAGTGAGTACGTAGTATGTAAATAGTGGATAGTGGGTCACGAAGTATAAGCACAAAATAACCGGGCCACGGAAAAATAAGTTTGGGAAACGCTGCTCTATATGATTACATGCGCCACCATTGGAATGTCGTCGTACGTTCTAACCCTCGCACGTTTAAATTCTTATAATGAGAAACCTCACATACGCTTACCAAAAAAACTAGAAACATTTGAAATGTGGGTGTACTGACGCATTCTTTGTATATCCTGGACCAAACCTGTCACCAACATAGAGGTAATCCACAGGATCGGAAAAGAGAAAGAAATCGTGGGCACAATTAAACAAAAAAAACTTGAATATCTAGACCACATATAGTGAGATACGATAAGTATCGTCTATTGCGATTGATTCTCGAGGGGAAATAGAGAGTAAGCGTGGGCAAGGCAGGAGAAGACACTCGTGGCTCCAAAATCTGCGGAAGTGGTTCAGGTTCACATCGGTAGAACTATTCAGAAGTGCCGCAAACAAGATCAGAATTGCCATGTTAATAGCCAACTTTCGCAACGGACAGGGCACTTAAAGAAGAAGAGCAACAGACAATTAGAAATACACTCACAGACAAAAATATTGCATATTTAATTTTTGAAATATATCTTTTTTATTTTAAAAAATTTTGTACTTTTTATTGCTAAATAAGTTGAGCTGAGCTATACTACGTATATTTATTGCCAAGTAACTTGCATAATGCAGAGTTATAACTAATTTGTAGAGAAATTAATGAAATAGTCTGATTTTGCTTATAACATTTAATTAGAAAAAGAAACAATAACGAAAATAGAAAAAAATTTTACGGCAACATTGTAACAATTTAGTACCTAGTATTTCCTCCTATAGCTCTAATGATTGCCTGCATCCTTCTAGGCATGCTCCGCAGAATATCTTGGATGGTTTCGAAGTGGAAGTCGATTCCATTCTCCCTGTGCAGCAATTCTTAATTCTGCAATTGAGTTTGGAGCTGGATTTCTTGCTCGTATACGTCTTTTTAGGATGTCCAATATATGTTCTATGGGATTTGCATCAGTGGCTCATTGGTGGTCATCCTCAAGATAACTGTTCCTGCGGTATGTGCATCATGCATTAGCACAAAGTTATCATACCCAATGAAGCCGGCATAAGGAAAAACATCCTCTTCAAGGATGTTTTGTATGCAAAATTCAGCATTCATTCGAATATTCACTTCAATAAGCTCCGTACGACTCTCCCAACTAGTGCCACCCCATAGCATTATGGAACCGCCACCAAAACTGACATGTTGTACAAGATTACATTCTGCGAAACGTTCTCCAGACCTTCTGTATACTCGATCACGTCAATCTGGCTTCCATAATTGTATCCTCGCTTCATCTGTGAAAAGAACTCTTCTCCATTGATGTTCGTTCCAGTTAACGTGGGCTTTTGCAAAGTGCAACCTTTGAGTTTTATGCCGTGGTAGAAGAAGTGGAACTCTGGCAGGCCGTTTTGGATTCAACCCAACCTCCTTAAGGCAAGCCGCACACCAAAAAACATGAAACGTAAAACATGAAACATGAAACGTAAAACACGTTTCATGAAAATAAAACACTGGTAAACATATCTTGAAGTCCGCCTATCAATGAAACAAGTGTGATTCATGCTCATAAAACATTTTTATTTTCGGAGAGTTTCATAAATGGCCGGACGTCTATTTGTTTAGCAGTGTTTTATTTCCATGAAAGGTGATTTACCTTCCATCTTTCTTTGATGTGCGTTAGTCCTCGAGTCACAGTTTTGGCACTTACATTAACTTCTCTTGTGATCAGTAACTCATTTTTGAGATAAGAAGCTGTAAGTGTACGATTTCGCAAATATTTAAGTCTTAAATATTGGTCATCTCTTGCCGTTGTACATCTTTTTCGTCCTTGACCCGGTCGCCTTTTGTATTCCCAGCGTCATTGTATCGCTTTACTATACGAGAAATAGTCGACTGATGGATATTCGCTATCCACGCAACATCTTCTTGTCTGTAACCCTCATTTCTTAAAGTAACACACACACTACCTCACTTAAATGTGGCATATCAGCAAGAAAACTACAGAATCGAAAAATAAAACTCTCGAACTGACATATTCTAACTGATATTTCAACAAAACAAGAATTGTCAAGTCGCCAAAGCACACTTTCCATACTATGCAATGTTTTTTTACATTATTGCATATTCAGTTATGCAATAATTTTTTTTTATTGTTGCATATTCAGTTATAAAGATTATGTTTAACCATTTATTTATCTCTAATAATTTAAAATACATCAAATAAATAAATAAATAAAATAAATAGATAAATAAATAAATAAAAAAAATACTTAACATTTCAAAGTTAAAAAATAAACAAAATAATAACAATTGAAGATAAAATATGCAATATTTTTGTCTATGAGTATATTTTTCTATGATATCTTCTTACACTCCTTCACCAACCTTATCACTTAAATCTCTCATGACAATATTAAGCTCGTATTGCTTTGTATATATTAATACTATTTGTGAATCATGATAGAACTGTCTAATTTCTTCTTCTTCATAGTATTGTGTGGGTGCATATTATGCTTGTGGTATATTTACTGCTTGTAGTGTATTTAGAATAAAACGTAGAATAGTAATGACTAAAACAACTTTTATGAAAATGAAGTCATTTCTTTGCAATAATCATCTCAGTTTAGAACTAAGACAAAGAATGGTTAAGTGCTATGTTTGGTCCGTACTTTTGTAAAGCGCAGAAATATGGACGCTAAAAGTATCGATCATGAACAAAATTGAAGCATTGGAAATGTGGATTCATAGACGGATGCTGAAGATACCCTGGACAGCAACAAAAACTAACGAAGGAATACTAAGGAGGGCCAACAAAGATAGAGAACTGCGAAAGACTGTTAAACATCGAAAAATGTTTTATCTGGGACATATAGTGAGGGGATGTCAATATAAAATATTACAACTGATCCTTAAAGGCAAAATAGAGGGCCGTAGAGGTGTAGGAAGAAAACAAGTTTCTTTGTTAAAAAACCTTCGAGAATGGACTCAGATACCAAATGCAGGACAATTATTCCATATTGCAGAAGCAGAAGATCGAGAAGCCTTTACAATGGTTATCGCCAACGTCGGATAATTCTGATAAGGCACGTGAAGAAGAAGAAGTGTATTTACTTATTGTTAATATTTCAGTTTATTAAATTTAATATTCGTAATTTTTGTTGCAGGCTTTTGAAGAACTAGAAGATCTTCTGGCTAAATACTCAATTTGTATAGCAGTCAAGGAGAAACTAGTGAAGGATTCTGGTGTCGCACGAGAGTCTGCCTACGATAGCATCGTTCTCAAGCTGTTGACCAAACCGAGAGCTAGAGGTAAGTACATAATTAAGTATTAGCTCCTCATTATTATTAGCTCCCTCAGTGTACTAACCCGCCAGCATATCCGTCTTCTGTATGAATACAGGTAATCGTTATATCACGAAAGTTTTTCGATAGCCTTCTAACCATAGCCGGAGTAATACTTTTAACACATTAATAACATCTAATGGGCTTTTAACCCCAGAAGAAAAAATCGAGTGATCTTAAATCTGGAGATTCACGAGGCCAAAAAATTTTAGAATTCCGATGTATAACTCTTCCATTTATTTTTATTTAGCGTATGGCTTAAGCATATCACAGAATATATTTAGATTTATGTATTATACAATGCATCACAAACAGATGTCCAATTTTGTTTATATATCCGATTGACCCTTCGGTTGCCATTACAAGGTCTATAGGGTCGCCTGTGTATGCTCTGCGTGGGCAGTCCTGAACAATGTGTCAGATCGTCTGTCTTACAGCGCCGCAGTCACAAGAAGGCGAGGGAAGCTTACCCCATCTGTAGAGTGCGTCGGCGCATCTTCCACAATTTGTTCGAATTCGATTAAGGGCTGCCCAAATCTTACGGGGACGTTCAAATTCGCCAGTTTTTTCTATGACGTCCGGTAGACTATAAATAGTAATGCGAATCTGTCTTACTTTCCCAATCTTCTCTTCATCGGGTATTTAAGTCAAAGTTGGATTGCTCCAGCGCTTGAGCAGATTGTAGAGGGGGTAACCTTGATCGGAGACGGTTTCCAAGAATATCTGGGGTGTCGCTGTGGACTATAAGCTGGCGACTCTTCATTATTTTGTTATATTCGTTAACCAATGCATGTTCGCGGCGTAGGTTGGGTGGTGCTATATTACTAAGGGTAGGTAGCCACATTGTAGGGGTGGGCTTAATTGTGCCTGTTATAATACGCATAGCACGGTTTAGTTGAGTGTCGACCAGGTGGGTATGCCTGCTATTTAGGCCACACTGGTGCACAGTATTCTGTCACCGGATATATCAGGCCAAGAGAGAGGATCTTAAAGTTGATGCTGTGGAGCCTCATGTAGTGCTGCAGAGTTTCTGTATTATGTTGTTGCGTGTTTTTAATTTTGCTGATGTTTTCGTCAGGTGTTCTCTGAATGTGAGCGTTCTGTCTAGAGTAACCCCAATGTATTTCGGGTATTTATTGTGTTTCAACAACTTGTTATTAAAATACACTCGCAATTCTCTGTTTGCCAGCTTGTTGAGATAAAAATCTGATACTTCAGTTTTTGTAGTACTTGGTTGTAGTCTCCATTTCTTAAGGTATTAGCTGAGGAATGGTAGGTCATTTGTGAGAGTCATTTCTGTAGTTTCTAAAGATTGGTGGCTTGTTGGAAGGGTCCAATCGTCAGCATATCCAAACTTCCGAGATTCGGTTTCAGGCATGTCAGCGATATAGAGGTTGAAAAGTAAAGGGCCAAGGACAGAACACTGTGGAAGGCCATTGTTAAGTTTCATCTGTCTACTCGTCTCCTTTCCCATTATAACCTCGAAGGCTCTGTTTGTCAGCATGTTGTCAATGAGGTTAATTATCTTTCTGCAAGAGATAATACGGGCCAGTTTATATATTAATCCCTTTCTCCAAACAGTATCATATGCTGCTATTAGATCTATGAATACTGTTGCTGTCTTTTGTTTCTTTTGAAAACTAGCTTCTATAAAAGTTGTTAATGATAGCACTTGGTCCGTACAGCTTCGATGAGGGCGGAAGCCAGCTTGTTCAATGGGGACGTTTTCTAGTATCCTGTGACTAATTCAGTTGAGGAGAAGCTTTTCTAATAGTTTATATACCATAACTCTTCCATTAAAACGAATTTCAAAGTATTGTCTCAGAAAGTGGTAGAAACCAGTATCCTAACATGCAGGTTAAACATATCAAAGAGTTTACCAGGAGACTGAAAAACGTAGTACATCTAAAATGAAAGTTTATTTTAAAAATCACACTCACGCAGTCCGAAACACACTTTTAGATTAGACGAGATGCACACTTGCTTCTGGTGGCAGTTAACGTGTTAAAGTCGAATTCCAGCACATCCGGTTTGTCCTAGTTACATATTACATACCAAATATAAAATTTCTCTTTTTGTCGTTTTAGGGACCATTTTAAAACTTACGAGAGAGGCACTTGGATGGATTGATTCGTTGATTTCGTTGAAATCATATAATAAAAGTATAACTTCATTTTATTTAAAGCCGTGGGTGGGAGAAGAAAGCCCGGACGAGCCCCCAGAGGAATAGATGGGATCAAAAGACGGTAGACAAAAAAAAAAGTATGTTACTTCTTTTTTTTTTTCGAAGAAGAGGGGGTGTAATGATAGGCTGACGCACCGAACAAGCATCGATACTCGGAACCGTGCGATTCTGTCAAATCGCGCAGGTGCACCCACTAAGTTCCACCTCTCCTAACCAACGCCGCCAGAGGGATATTTAAGAGCGTCGCAAGCGACGATCCGTCAGTCCTGACCGACCGTTCTGGGCTCCATAACCAGCCAAGCGAAGTGAGCGAGGCAGGCCGACCTGAGTCGCGACGTGCACTGTTTTGAGGTGATTCGTAAACTTAGGCAGGCCAACTCGAGACGAGACGCAAGGTGTACCGAAGTGAGGTAATGTGCGACTCGTAATTCAACGGAGGCAAGCGTAGTGAGCGAGCCCCGATAGGTATAATATATTTGAATACCGCTGTTAATTTTGTTCTTCTGTTACAGACGCCCATCCGGAGGAGGAGTTCGCTGGGACGAGATAGAATATTAAATTATTATTTTGCCTTATATTGTCTATAATTTAGAATTAATAGATTTTCTTTGTTTTCAACCTGTGTTTTACTGAGTCTCTCGTCCTGAAAGAACTACCCGTTACAGTGCGTACAAAGTACACACACATTCTTTTTTTAACACATTCACGCAGCCTATAACACACTCTTAGATGAGACGGGATGCGCACTTGCTTCTGGTGGCAGTTAACGTGTTAAAGTCGAATACCAGCACATCCGGTTTGTCCTAGTTACATATTACATACCAAATATTAAATTTCTCTTTTTGCCGTTTTAGGGACCATTTTAAAACTAACGAGAGAGGCACTTGGATAAATTTATTAGTAATGATAACGTTCCGCCTCTTCCATGAACTTTTTGTCGTCGTCTAACATAGAATTTATGACTTCAGCGCCAATTGTCAAACTTTTGATATCCTGAAATGATAATTTATCAAGTTATAAAGAGCGCAATTCGGCATGAGATATTGCACAAATATTTTACCTGGATTTTTAAAAGAAGTTTTGAGCTTTGAGGAATAAAATTAGATAAGGTACCAATTTAACATTGTTGAACTTTTCCTAAATGTCTTATATTTTTTGTCAGTTTTCTTAAGTGTCAGAAAAAAAATACGTGTACGGTCCTTTTTAGCTTATTTTAAATACGGGGGGTTTCATTGGGAAACGGAAATACTTTAATGGTGAATAGAGGTCACCGAGGCCGTTTTAGGTATACTCAATTTTTAGCCCTAACGACTTTTATATCCGAGTTACAGGGTGTTTTATCGATTTTGCTCATTTCTTTCCTAAGCCATACCTTTAGAACCACTCTCTATATTTTTTTAATATTTGGTACACATATTTATCACTTAAAACCCAAACGACCGAAATACTAATCACAAGAAAACTCCAGGTCCGGATTAACAAAAAATTATAAAGTAATTTTGACCATAAAATAACACCCTGTATATTGAAATTTTGAAAATCTGTTTGCATATTTGAAAAGAGCACAAGAACTAAGTCTAACGGTTCGCTTCGATTTTTCAGCCAGATAATTTTTTGACTTTGATTTTGAAATTAATTTGAATTTTTTAAGAACTCAACATTAAAAAGCAGGTATTATTATTTAATATTTTATAGCAAGTTTTAATTACAAATTATTAAAGTTATTGAATAAATATTCAGTTTAAAATGAATCAATACTTATTTACCACATTGGGGACACTATTATTAATCACAAGAAAAATCCAGGTCCGAATTAACAAAAAAACATAAAGTAATTGTGACCTTGAAGCAACACCCTGTATATTGACATTTTCAAAATTTGTTTGCACATTTAAAAAGACCACAAAAATCCGCGTTTATTATAGGTTTACTTTGATTTTTTGTGCAAAAATTTATTAACTTTAACTTTGAAATTAAATATAATCAAATATTTAAGAACCCTGAAATTAATAAGCAGGTATTTAAAGCACTTTTAATAATAAATCATTCAAGTTAATGATAAATACTAATTTTAAAAAAATCAGTTATTATTTACTGCGTTAGAAGGACTCACTTACTAATCACAAGAAAAATCCAGGTCCGTATTAACAACAAAATACAAAGTAATTGTGACCTTGAAAAAACACCCTGTACATTGAAATTTTTAAAACACGTTTGCACACCTGAAGAGAGCACGAAAAACTAAGTTTCCCGCTGAAAAATGGACAAAAATTAAAAAAATATATTAAAAAAGATAGGTGAGAAAAACGAGGTCTGGGGTGCAGCTACACCCCGCACCGCCTTACGAGGGTTAATTTCAAAATTAATGTCATTAAATTTCCTTCACAAAAAATTAAAGCATACAGATAAACTCAAATTTTTGTGGTCTTTTCAAATGTGCAAACAAATTTTGAAAATTTCAATATACAGGGTGTTGTTTTAAGATCACAATAACTTTATGTTTTTTGTTAATCCGGCCCTGGATTTTTCTTGTGATTAATAATTGGGTCGTTCCAATGTGGTGAGTAAGTATTGAGTAATTGTAAAATGAGTATTTATTCAATAGCTTTAATAATTTAAAATTAAAAGTTAATAATACCTGCTTTTTAATGTCACGAGTTCTTAAAAAATTCAATATAATTTCAAAATTCAAGTCATAAAATCGTCCGGCCGAAAAATTGAAGCGAACGATTAGACCTGGTTTTTTGTGCTCATTTCAAATTTACAAACAGTCTTTCAGAATTTCAATATACAGGGTGTTGTTTTGAGGTCAAAATTACTTTATAATTTTTTGTTTATCCGGACCTAGATTTTTCTTGTGATTAGTATGTCAGTCGTTTGGGTTTTGGATGAGACACATGTGTACCAAATATTAAAAAAATATACAGGGTGGTTCTAAAGTTATGACTTAGGAAAGAAATTGGCAAAATCGATAAAACACCCTGTAACTCGGTTATAAAAGTCGGTAGGGCAAAAATGTAGTATACCTAGAACCGCCTCGGTGACCTCTCTTCACAATTAAAGTATTTCCGTTTCCCTATAAAACACCCTGTATATAAATTTATTATAAATTGTTATTTTTACACCAAACTTACGCTTGTAGATATTTTTGATACTTTTGTAAGTCCGTTTTACTTCAAACCAATATTTCCTAGCTCGCTCTAAAAAATCAGTATTCCCAGTAAGATCCGCCTTTTATCCACTTTTCTAAATTCATTGATTCGCGGCTTTTATAACATACTTCTTCAATTAAATTACTTTTGAAGATTTTCGTTATTTTCCTTTTATTTTTTCTTCATATGCGTTCTCAAGAAAATCTCAAATTCCACGCGTAACCCCCGCTACGTGAGCAGCCTCCAAATGAATTTTATTTTGATGTTGGCAACTTTTATTGCCTAATCTTTTCTCATCCAACAAAATCGAGTAAGTGCTTGCTGACAGCTTTGCCTTTTATAGTGTAGTCTCATTCGGTGGAATTGTAGCGCGTATATCTGTGAAGTGAATTGCAACATTTTGACTTTTATGGTTTTATTTTTGTGTATTGTTTCAAGTTTATTTCCAAAGTTTTAAAGATCATTCACAAGAGAATTACCTCAAGTTGAGGGTGCGACATTTCCGATTATTCCGTCTAAAACTTTTGTATCGTTTTTGAAGTTATACTTCGTTAGCCGCGTTTGGTAAATGTATATGTGCGCGAATTCATCAAAAGTCTTGGTTCTGGGCGCAGCTGAAACGTTATACGTGCTCTGATTGGGTAATTACAATGACGTGTCAACAATAATTGTTCAATATGTCGGTTATGGGTAAACAAATGTTGTGTATATAAGTTTTTATTATTGTTAGAACAGAAACAAAAGCAAGGTTATAATTGTAGTGACTTTTTAAATAGTTTTTAAAAGCAAGAGATCTTCTTCTTCTTCTTAAGGTGCCTATCCGTTCCGGATGTTGGCGATCAGCATGGCTATCCTAACTTTGCTTGCTGCTATTTTGAATAGTCCGGTTGTCGATATATTAAACCACTTTCTCAGGTTTTGAAGCCAAGATATTCTTCTCCCTGGTGCTCTCTTTCCAAATACCTTGCCTTGAAGAATGAGTTGCAACAAGTCATATCTCTGTTCATTCCTCATAACATTCCTTGCATATTCTACGTAGAACCTCAACATTAGTCACACGATCCACCCACGAAATTCTCAAAATGCGCCTATAACACCACATCTCGAATGCCTCGAGTTTTCTCAAAGAAGCCTCGGAAAGGTCCAGGCCTCTACTCCGTATAATAACGTAGAAAATAGATAGCATCTGATGATAGAGATTTTGGTAGCAACAGGTAAATCGTGGCTTCTGAAAAGAGACTTCATCATTATAAACGCTGATCTCGCTTTTCCTATGCGTTCTTTTATTTCACTTGAGTGGTCACACTGGCTGTTTTTGTTGGTACCAAGGTATGTGTAGCTGTCGACCCTGTCAATTAGTTGTTGGTTAACCAAAAGCTGTGTATTTAATATTTCGCGCTTACTGACTACCATGTACTTTGTTTTTTTTTTTTTTTCGTATTGAGATCAAGTCCGTATTCTTTACTTATATCTGATATGCGCGACATTATTCTTTGCTAACCATCTAGCTAGACTGTCTGCAAAAACTACAGAGTCGTCGGCATATCTAATGTTGTTCAGACGCCAGTGGCGGCTTTTGGGGGTAGGCAGGATAGGCCGGGCCTACCCAATAATCTTAAGAGCTTTTAAATAGAAAAAGACATATTCAAAAATTATGTTAAAGCATGTAAATAACTTTTAAATGTACTAAATCACTCAATACATTAGCGTCCGTTAAGACAACTTTGTTATTACCAAATTCACAGAAAGCATCGAATCGTATTCAGGTATTTTAAATATCATTAACAGGCCCGCTCGCACCAGGCCGACCTAGCTCACATAAGATCTCCGTACAAAAAGCGGTCGAAATGAAGCAGCTTGCCGGACAACGATTTTTATGTTGTCGTGTTATGCCTGGTGTATAGGCCCGATTCAAACTGGCCTTCGCTACGCCCACTTCGCATACTGTGGCCGTGCCTCGTTGCTACTTGTAACAATTATCGAATTGTAACTGACAAATTTGCACAAAGCAAAGAGAGAAGAATAAACCTGCTCTATAAATTATAATAAAATATGTAAACTATTTGTATATTTTAGTTCATAATTTGATTTAGTTTTAAAAATATAATTAAATGTAAATCTGTTACAGTTACCGTGTAAGTATTTTTATAGTGTGGAAAATAGAGGCTGAACCTCGCAAAATGGACACAAGTCCGATTTTTTTTTTCTGGTATATCAGGGGGTGCTTATTATGAGACCAACTTTTTCTTAAAAAATTTCGCCGCGGAACCCCCATTTCATCCCTTTAAAATGGGTAATTTGTGGTTTTTGCGAAACGTAGCCGTTCCTGTACGTTTTGCAAAAAATTTACTTAATAGTAAAATAAAGAGGACTATATTTCCTACCATTTATTTTCCAACAGCCTATGTCTATCACCCACCGTTTAGCGGGGGTGGCGCCCAAAGTTGATAAATTTTTAAAAAAGATGTTTTAAAAAAAATATTTTTCCCTAACTGTAATGAAAATTAAGAAGAAACCCTAGGGAAATTAATCACAAGTAAGTGGCTGATTTTTTGGTATAGGTTTCATTTAAGGGGAATTGCCCATTTTTTAATTAAGGGGTGTTACATTTTAAAAAACCCCTTTTTATACCATCTGAACCGCCTATGCTATGTAGAATAAAAAAACTTTCAGCGATTATCCATGTACAAGTGTTATTTACAAATTTCTATATTGCACCCCCATTTTTTTCCTGAAGCACCCCAAAAAAGGAGAATTAATAAAGAAAGTGATTTCCTTGGAATCCTTCGCACACCATGCTCTTTATTAAAATGCTTTATATATATTATCATTTTGTACACGTTCTTATTACCCATGCATGGACAACAAAAGCGATTTCTTAATGCAACCCCTGTAGCCAAAAAAATAAATAAAGGGGGGTTTAAAAATTTTTTTTTGCCTTTTGACCCATATGGACATATGTTCCATTAATAGGGTTTTTCATAAATATATATGATTATTGCAACATCCCTGCGGAAACTACCCCTATCCTTGAAAATAAACTGCAGAAACTACCCCTATCCCTTGGAGAGCATGTTTTGACGATTTTCTCATTACCTATGCATTTTTTTAAAACAAACTTATATAGAATTAAAGACCACTATTTTCTCAACGAATAAGGTCCTTTGCATTTTTTTCGTATAAGCAACCGTTACGGTACAGTGGCGCCGCAAACCTCAGAAATACTTTGGCGGGCTCCAGTTTTTGTTTTATTTTTTCGTCACCTATTCATTTTATGGATAACGTACTTATGGAAAACAAAAGAACACACTGTCTGATACACATTATGACTTTGCATATTTTATTTTCTTTGCACCCTAAAACCACAGCGGTGGCTCAAAATCAATTTTTTACTATTTTCTTTATTAATTCTCCTTTTTTTTTGGGGTGGTTCCGGGGAAAATATGGGGGTGCATTGTACAAATTTGGAAATAACACTAGTACATGGATAATCCCTGAAAGTTTTTTTTACTCTAGCATAGGCGGTTCAAATGGTATAAAAAGGGTTTTTTTTTAAATGTAACACCCTGTAATTAAAAAATTTGCAATTGCTCTTAAATGAAGCCTATATCAAAAAATCAGCCATTTATTTGTGATTAATTTCCGCAGGGTTTCTTCTTAATTTTCATTACAGTTAGGGAAAAGTATTTTTTTAAAACATCTTTTTTAAAAATTTTCCAACGTTTGGGCGCCACCCCCGCTAAACAGTGGGTGATAGACATATGCTGTCGGGAAATAAATAGTAGGAAATATAGTCCTCTTTATTTTACTACTAAGTACATTTTTTGCAAAACGTACAGGAAGGGCTAAGTTTGGCAAAAACCACAAATTACCCCCTTTAAAGGGATAAAAAGGGGGGTTCCGGGGCGAAATTTTTTAAGAAAAAGTTAGTTTCATAACGAGCGCCCCTTGATATGCCAAAAAAAAATAAAACCGGACTTGTGTCCATTTTGCGAGGTTCAACCTCTGTTTCCTACACTATTATACATAAAAATAAATTTATATTTGCATATTATGTATTATTATACATAGCTATATGTAATTTGCTGGCTTGGCCTACCCAAAATTTTACCCCACCAGCCGCTACTGTCAGACGCACTCCAGTTCTCCCAGCGCTTGCTCGAAGATACATTCAGAGTATATCTGTTACTCCAGTGAATAAGTGGTTAAGTCAATTTTGGATAGTTTTCAGGAGACGACTTACAAGTTTTGACAACATGTCATAAATCGATTTTATATGATGGAATGCTAAAACTTTAAATAAAATTAACATTATAATACAAACATATTATTGGTCTCATTTTGTAACTGCTAAGTGATTAGGTTAATGAAATATGAGAAGATATGAGACTTAACCACTTATTCACCGTCGACTTACCCAGTTATTCTCACCCAATATGTTAATGAAAATAAGTCAATCTATGTATTTTATTTTTCGGTTTAATGAGTTTAAAAAGAATTCTTCTTTATTTAAAACTTAACAAAAACAATTTTATAGTTTAAAAAACATTTATTCTGAATTAGGTTGTATATCTTGTTCAGGATCCAATTCCTCCAGCTCAGGATCATTGGCGACATCCTTTTTCGTTTTCAGATTTTGCTAAAATGCATGGAATGAAGGATCTATTAAAGGCAATAAAGACAATAAGTATTTTTTCTTGTCTGTAGCTATCGACACTCATTCGTTTTTAATGTTAGGTAAACAAAATAATATAGTTGGACGCCTTCTATGAGCAAAATTTATTGTTTTAAAAAGATGTTCTTGTTTTAATGAGCATCTAAATGAAATTTGGGCGCCGCTTTTAACATATTGAAGCCATTGGACTGGTTTCCACAGAAACATCTCGCCATCATTATCAAGTTTTTTAATAATCTTGATAATCTAAGGGTCATGTTTCGTCACAAGTGAATTTAAATCGAAGAAATTATCTTTTAACATCATTACAATTTCACAGGGATTCTTCTGTTTAGCAATTCTGATTACCTGTACCCAGTTGTTACGATGATTTATTTAAATTGTTTTTTTTTTCCTGGCTCTTTCAATAACGGAGTGGTCAGTATCATACTCCCTATGCGTATGACAACTAACCAGAATTTTGTGGTTGATCTTCAGGTTTGCTTTTTGATTAACAAAATTAAGAAATATTAATGCAATAACATTACTTTTAATCTGACCACCACACGTATCTGAATAAAATTTTACTTCGGTTTTTCCATAAAGCAAGTGTATTAAAAAATTATTAAGGCAAATAGCAAGTTGCTTTGGCTGATTCTCTGTTACCATGTCATGCACCGTGAGGTTAAAGCTCCACGACTGTCTCTTGTGGAAAGAAACTGAGGTTGTAAGGTAAGGGGTAGGCAGGCACTGTTGCAAGTCAAATGCATAAACTCCTTTCGATTGATTTTCTTTAGCAATTGCTTTGTCTTGACTTTTCTGCTCATAAGCAAATTGGGCCATGCTATGATGTTCGTCTCTTTCGGCTATTAATTGGATTTTAGTTTCTCCTTCTGAGGACAATTTAATTTGTACATTAAAATTGTCACGTTTGTGACGTGTGCTGCTATGGTTTTTTAAAAAGCTAAACCTAAATCACGAAAGATTTTAGTGTAAATAGGTAGGCAAGCAGAAGATGCTCGTCCTTCCTTATACAAATCAAACATTTTTAAAATAGTCAAATTGGACGGTAAATTTTTTTTATTAGTTTGATTTCGACAATAGTGGCTGTCGTAAGTGGAAAATGACAAAATATATCTGCTTGTGATTGTAAATTAGTCATAAAATGTCGTGATGTAATAACTATAAGTATTATAGTTAACCAGTTATGCACAGTGGCCAGAGTGGAACAAAAGACGTCAACTCGAGTTACAGAGCACAGTAAAGTTGTTAAGCACAGTAAACGATTATTGGTCATAACTGGGTAGGTCAATTTAACCATTTATTTCCTAAGGTATTATTTTATTAAGTTTTTAGGTAAGTCGACTTAATCTAAATAGTACATCAATTTCAAAGATGGACAAAGATACACATATGTATAACTTTGGCTAGAGTCCACTCACAGCTTAACTACTTATTCACAACATCTGAGAAGTCATTCTGCATTCTGCACCCATTGGTGCACTTAAACCATTTTGGCAAAAAATCGACTTAACCACTTATTCACTGGAGTAACAGATATATTAAACAGCACTCATCTATCTATGGAGACTGCCTCTGTCAATTGGTCATCCATTTTAATATTGGCAGTTTGGTTGTAATACAAATTATATATGATTCTCACGTCTCTGTAATATACTCCCGCTTCTTTTACATATGTTTATGAGTTTATCATGTTTTACTCTACCAAACGCCTTTTTGTCGTCGGTAAAACAAATATACACGTCACAGTCAAACAAAAGCAAGAGAATTGTAAATGTTTCAGTATTGTAATAAAAAATTACATAGGTACATATTAGTAGGGAAGCAAAGTATGCTAAATGTGCGGTCACTCGAGCGTTGTGGGGACCTATTGGGTTGTGATTATTAGGTCCTAAAACCAAAAAAAGTTAAGTAAAATTTTCCACATTAGTGGGGACTTGCCCTTTTTTAATTTAGTTTTCCATTTCAAACTATCGTTTTTCCGATTATATCGCCATCTATCCATAATTCGAAAAAACATTTCGAATAAAAGTTGCTTATTTTTACGTAAAGAATCCAAATCTGAAATAAAAATTTGGGGCTCCTTTTTAAGATTTTAAAGTAACCCCCCACCACACTTCCTTCGGGGCTCGTGTTTGGTATCATTCGAT
Source organism: Diabrotica virgifera virgifera (assembly GCF_917563875.1). Lineage (NCBI taxonomy): Eukaryota > Metazoa > Arthropoda > Insecta > Coleoptera > Chrysomelidae > Diabrotica > Diabrotica virgifera. Next base: position 11,589,122 of record NC_065451.1, on the reverse strand, counting down.
AGATTTTTCAAAACTATTGAATAAGTGTATTTTTCAGTTTGTCGATCTGATGTTTATTTTGCGAAATACCGCGGAATTTGTATTTAAAATTTTAAATTTACCCCCACCCCTCTCCGTGGGGGTCATGTTTGATATCATTCGATAGATTTTTGAAAAATATTGAAAACGTAGTTTTTAGTTTTTCGATCTGACGTTTATTTCGCGAAATATTCGCTTTTTTTGTGAAACTTTTTGTCAATCGTTTTAAAGTTATAAGCAATGAAAGCAGAAAAAAATCGATATTTTTCGAAATGTTTAAATATTTAAATTTTTTTATTTTTATGTTCCGGGCATATTTGAGAAGGAGCATAAGTCAATTTTAATTATTGATGTTGTGACCTAACTTTATCTGCAAAAATTCGAATGCCACCTCTCACATACACCCCAAAACAGATCCGCCATGGTCTAATATAATATTATAGAAAGCTACTATGACGCAGAGCACGGTTAACAAATTTGAAATACCAAATATTTGATGGAAATGTGTTATGGGGTGCTGGTAGCACCCCACGTGGCAGGTGCCGGGTTAATATGATTTGTAAAATCTGTCAAAATAATTCATTTCATCTTCTTACGGAAAATGATGGGTTTAGGGCTTCATTGCTTCGTCTACCAAGTCGGTTGCTTATTGTATGTTTTGTTTTAGTTGTTTCCATTTAACTTCTATATCTCCCACATCGACAGTTATCTTCAGCTTGCTCTCTGAGTCTTTTTTTAATATTTTCCCTCTTTAGTAGTGCACCCTTGTATCTCTTTACTTTTTTATAGTTTGATAATAATGTAGACGTCTCTGCGGGTCTTTTTTAACTTTGACATTTTAATTATTTTGAATTATTTATTTCAGGTTTTCGAGATTTTTGTAAAATACATTAAAAATTTCGTTTTTTGCTTCCTTACTATAAACGATTTTCTGTTACGGAGTTATAATTTGAAACGAGAAGAAAGTTGTTACTTTGGATTTTATTACTCAATTGTTTTGTCTGAAGCTCTAATCGTTCCGTAACAATTAATCTACTTTGCCGAAAAGTACCGAGGGCTGAATTTGTAAAATTTAATTATATTGGGCATTATTACGATAAGAGTGACTTCGAGAGGCCCGATACTGATTTATTTTGGTTAGTTACTAATTGTCGCAGTTTTCTTTTTCCAAAGCTTTTCTAGATGTTCTATTGATTAGATAAAGGAACTTGATAGCTTTAATTTATCTTTTTTGATTGTTTTTGGTAATTTGAGTCGCAATTTTGTAATTGAATTTTGTTATTGGAAAAGGAAGGACGTATCATTATACTCTTGTATACTGGGGTGCTAAAAATCAAAACGCGTTAAATCCACTTTTTTCAAAAATTGATTTATCTATTGTTAAAATTACTTTACGGTCTGTTGGTAAAAAGCGAAACAAAAAAGCTTAAACAGAAACAATAACAGTTATTTCGAAAATTGCATTTTTGGATTTAACACGTTTTGCTCTTGAACAAAATAATACAGGGTGTAACAAAAATACAGGTTATAAATAAAATCGCATATTCTGGGACCAAAAATAGTTAGATTGAACCTAACTTACCTTAGTAAAAATATGGACACAAAAAATTTACGGCCCTTTGAAATTACAAAATTAAAATAGATTTTTTTTGATATATCAAAAACTATTAGAGATTTTTTAATTAAAATGGACATGTTACATTCTTATGGCAGGAACATCTTAAAAATAAATTATAGTGAAATTTTATCCACCCCATAAAAATTTTATAGGGGTTTTGTTCCCTTAAACCCCCCCCAAACTTTTATGTACGTTTCAATTAAATTATTATTGAGGCACCATTAGTTAAACACAATGTTTCTAAAACTTTTTTGCCTCTTAAGATTTTTTTGATAAACCAGTTTTAATCGAGATGCAGCTGCTTTCCTCTTTGTAGAATTACTAAAAATTTGCCGGTCAATGTGGATATCTGGAGCATGATTATGCTCCTCCGATGCTTTTTCAAGAATAACGTAATTTTCGTCACCTTACTTTGTGTACACTTTTTGTTGACACCCTTTTTTGATGCATCGCCATCTATCTATTCCATCTTTGGAGACATGGGCCTTTGAATATTTATATTATTAATAAAAGTTCTCCCTTTTGACTAAACATAGTCGTTGGATTCGCAATTTAAAATTTAAACACTAACGGACAAAATTGGACACTATACCGCAATATTTGCAACTGAAGTGAATAACTGAAAATATTTATATTCTTACTTTCAACTATAATCAAATTTGGAATTTCCGGTCATTAAGACTTAATCCCCAACTTTCTCGGCGATGGAGCATCAGGTACTTAGAATTAATGGGCCCAGGTAATTCGTGGGGCAGTTAGATAACGCCGTGTGTTTATGCCACGAAGGTGGACAATAGATGCTTTGTTTGCCTTAAAACAGTTAATAAAGAAATACAGAGAAAACAAAGAGAGCATTTGGTATTTACAGATCTTGAGAAAACATAAGACACGGATCCGGGGCAAGATCTATGGATATATTTGAGAGAGAAATGGATTTCTGAGAATTACATAAAACTCGTAAATGATATAATATAACAGGGAGCATTCACAAAAGTAAGGAGTTGTGTCGGATTTGTAGAAAGTTTTTCAGTGATAGTTGGTTTGCATGATGGCTCTTCAATTTGGTCCAATTTGGACCAATCCTTGGTCAATACTCTTTGCTGATGATATCGTGTTAGTCAGAGTCAGAAGTGTACATTGTACATAGACGTTGGAGGAGAAGTTGGAGGGCTAGAGAAAGGTTATTGAAGAGGGAGATTAGCAGGTCAAAAAATGTAATGTAGCTGGGAAGAACAGGAATGACTGGGGGTATAGAATTGTTTGGAGAAAAACAAGGACGGGTGGGAGAATTTAAATACCTTGGCTCCTGCTTAACGGAAAATGGCATACTTGACCGCGAAATTGCCCACAGGATACGGGCTAATTGGTTTATCAAGAAGCGAATAAGCGGAATAATCTGTGATCGAAAAATCGGGGTAAAGCTTAAAGGAAAAAATGAAATTCTTTATAATATTACATATTTATTTATTTAAAAAATAATGAATGTTAGTATGATAAGATTGATCCAAAAGATGGCATAACCCCGACATCCAAAGTGAAAGTTCTCCTCCATCACCAAATTGTTCTATATGGTCCACATAATGTTCAGAAAAAAGTCACACCATTTTGAGAGTCGGGTTTGGGGGGAGAGGGGGAGAAATCGGTAAATTCGTAGTTTTTTAAGTTTTTCGTCAATATTTCTAAAACTATGCGGTTTATAATGAACAACCTTCTGTACAAAAATGTTCTACATTAAATTTGAAATAAAAAAGGTCCAATGCATAATCCGTCTAAAATGAACGGTTCCAAAGTTACAGAGGTAGTATAGTATAATTGGTCCAAAAAAAGGCCTAATCCAGACATCAAAAATAAAAGTTTTCCTCCAACACCAAATTGTTCTATATGGTCCACATATGGTTCAGTAAAAAGTTACACCATTTTGAGCGTTCGGTTTGGGGGGAGATGGGGGAGAAGTCGGTAAATTAGTAGTTTTTTTTTAGTTTTTCGTCAATATTTCTAATACTATGCGTTAGCGTAAATTTAAAACAAAAAAGGTCCTATACATAATTGTTATAAAATCAACGGTTCCAGAGTTACGGAGCGTGAAAAGTGGAGGTTTTCGATACTTTTTATATTTTATGGGCAATTGATGATGATTTTGGGTGGTGAGGTTGACGTTTCTTCAAGGGCTTATCACTAACATACCATCGGCCACTGAAATAGCAAATTTGGTTTATAAAACCCAATCCTGTTAAATAAAATTAGGAAATTTGCTTAATAGGAAACAGTAGCGATCAACAGGTAGCCAAAACGCGTTCCAAGATTGCGGCTGTAATTTTGAATATTTTTTCGAGATATTTGGCACACGTATTCGTAATGTAATAAAGAATGGCGGTACAGAGCCCAATTTGAAAAATATATTATGTGGAAATTACTCTGTAATTAAATACAATATTAAAAAAACGAGCCTGTACCGCCATTAAGAAGAACAAAAAAATACACTTTCTCCAAATAAACTTTTTTATCCGATGCCTAGATTTTGTGTCATTTTGGAACTACTAAAATATTTTATTTCATTAGTAGTTCCAAAATGACACAAAATCTAGGCATCGGATAAAAAAGTTTATTTGAAGAAAGTGTATTTTTTCGTTCTTCTTAATGGCGGTACAGACTCGTTTTTTTAATATTGTATTTAATTACAGAGTAATTTCCACATATTAATATATTTTTCAAATTGGGCTCTGTACCGCCATTCTTTATTATATTATGAATACGTGTGCCAAATATCTCGAAAAAATATTCAAAATTACAGCCGCAATCTTGGAACGCGTTTTGGCTACCTGTTGATCGCTACTGTATCACCTTAATAAATATAAAAGTATCGAAAATCTCCACTTTTTACCTTTCGTAACTCTGGAACCGTTGGTTTTATAACAATTATGTATCGGACTTTTTTGTTTTAAATTTTATGTAGAACATTTTTGTATAGAAAATTGTTTACGCTAAAGAAAACGTAAAAAACTACTAATTTGCCGACTTCTCCCCATCTCCCCCCCCCCCCAAACCGGACGCTCAAAATGGTACAACTTTTTACTGAACAATATGTGGACCATATAGAACAATTTAGTGTTGGAGGAAAACTTTTACTTTGTATATTTAGGTTAGGCCTTTTTTTGGACCAATACTTTTTATATACCTTTTTTATTTCAAATTTAATGTAGAACACTTTTGTATAGAAGGTTGGTTATGCTTAATCGTATATTTTTAGAAATATTTACGAAAGACTTAAAAAACTACGAATTTACCGATTTCTTCCCCTCTCCCCCTTAAACCCAACGCTCAAAATGGTGTGACTTTTTTCTGAACATTATGTGGACCATATAGAACAATTTAGTGTTGGAGGATAACTTTCACTTTGGATGTCTGGGTTTGGGTCTAGTTATACCATACAGAAGATTCAGGAAAAAGAAGATGGGGAAAGTTGAAATGAAAATTTTACCGTGGATACTGGAGAAGACTAAAATGAACAGGAACAGGAACGATTTCATTAGGGAAAAGAAAAGTAAGGAGCAGCTCAACCTGAAAAGAGAAAAGCTGAGGAAGCAGAACGAGAAGATAATAAGTCTGGATCCCACATAAGAAAAAAATGTTGATTAATAGCAAGCTGAAAATTTGTTAATAGTTTAACGGTGTCTAGTCGACCAAACTTTGATATATGGGAATACTGGAACAGGGGAAGTTTTAATGGTGGAACAGGTTAAAAATTTGGAACGTCAGACCTACGAAAACGTCAAATGTATTTTGTCTGACAGAACTATCAATTGATTTGTTGCCCTTTCATTAAACTCTCATGCAAAAATCAAACTGGTGTTTATCACCATCTGCACATTTTAATGAGTGGAACACGAAGAATATGTCAAGTGACAGTTGTTTGGTAATATCAGTCTGATTTTTGCATGAGAGTTTAATGAAAGGGCAACAAATCAATTGTGAAGTTCTGTCGGACAAAATACATCTGACGTTTTTGTAGTCTGGCGTTCCAAATTTTTAACCTGTTCCACAATTAAAACTTCCCCTGTTCCAGTGTTCCAATATATCAAAGTTTGTCCGGCTAGACACCCTTAAGGTATTAACAAATTTTCAGCTTGCTATTAATCAACTTGTTTTGGTACGCGGGATCCAGACCTATAAGTATGTAAGTCAAATTTCAATTCCAATGTAAGTCTCTCTTACATTCTGTGGATATTTTGTTGAAAGTTTTGAAGCTCGGTCCTGTACTTTTTGATTATACATACAAAATTTACTGCTTGCTGCCTCTCATTTCGTCATTTACTTTTGCTTTACAGCAGCAATCTCTATTTATCTTAGTGTGCAGTCATAAAAGCATTTCAAATTAATTACCAAGGACAGCTCTGCTTTAACTTGTCGCTTTTATAACAAAACCGTCCGAATTATTGTGAGTAAAATTTATTAATAATGGCTGATGGCTGTTCTCGACAAGTCCGCCTCGAGTCAGGACTAACAGGATAAACAACAATAATTAATTAATGTAAATAGATACTTAATGTAATTAACTTTTTGCTTAATGGTATTAGTCTTTGAGTTTACATTTTTTTCATGAACTAAAAAGCATAGACATATTTTTTTGTAGACGATAAAGCAGTGACATCAGAAATTTTACACCCAGAAGGAATGATTTCTTGAAGCAACTTGGTAGATTTAGGTTAAGAACGAAACGATAACGTTCTTCTTCTTCTTCTTCTTCTACGGCACTACAGCCCAAATTGAGCCTTGGCCTCCTTTATTTTTTGCCTCCACCCTTGCCTGTCTGTGGCTGCTCTTCTCCATACACGGACTCCTAAAAGGGCTTGTGCGTCGCTGTTTACTGTGTCTTCCCAACGCTTTCGTGGCTTCCCAACCGGTCTCTTTCCTTGCATTCTAGCATTCAGTGCTCGTTTTGGTAGCCTATCCTCTCCCATTCTTATCACATGTCCGGCCCATTGCAATCTTTGTAATCTAATGAAGTCTGACAGGGGCGTTTCCTTATTAAGTTGATAAAGCTCGTTGTTGTATCGACTTCTGAAGATTCCGTTTTCCATCACAGGTCCTAGTATTCTCCTAAGTACTTTCCTTTCGAATGTGTCGAGTTTGTTTTTGGATGTTTCTTTCAGCACCCAGACTTCACTGCCATAGCATGTTATTGGTCGAATTAAGGTTTTATAGATTCTCATCTTTGTATTTCGGTGGACACTTTTTGACCAAAATATATGGGAGAGGGCAAAATAAGCTCTGTTTGCCTGCGTTATTCTCTTCCTTATTTCTCCATCTTCTGATCCGTCGGCATATATTTCTACTCCCAGGTATGTAAACTTTTCAACCGTTTCAATGTCATCTTCATGTATAATGTTTTCTGGGACTATATTTCTTCTCGTCTGAGTCATTATTTTTGTTTTTTCTGTGTTAATTTCCAGACCTAGCATTTTTGTTTGTGTTTTTAACTCTTCATATGTTCCCTGTGCTCCTGTTGATGTTCTACTCATAATATTAATATCATCAGCATAAGCGGCCAGTTGAACCGTTCGGTTGGTCAGTAGATTTCCTCGTCCAGTTTGCATTTGCCTAACCGCATACTCCAGTGCCAGGTTAAACAATGTTGAGGCCAGCCCATCTCCCTGTTTTAGTCCCTGCGAAATGTTAAAAAAGTCTGTCCGGTGGTTTTGTATTCGTACACATGCCTGAGTTTCATCCATTGTGGCTTTAATGAGTCTTATTAACTTGTGTGGCATTGCCAATTCAGCCAATATATAGCCAAAACGATAACGTTGATAACATGTAATCTAAAACAACATTAATAATGTGTTTGGTGACCCCGTAGCTGAATACACAGTCTATGGAAGATGATGCAAAATGACAGTCTCCTTCGCATCATATCTGACACATGTTCGATAGGATCTACATCCGGTGAACTGGCTGGCCACAGCAAAACATCAACGTTAGCTTCTTGGAGAAAGCCCACAGTTCGACGAGCAATATGGGGACGCACGTTGTCTTGCTGAAAAAGGACATATCGACGGCCGTTTAGATAAGGCAGTAAATTGTCATCAATATAACGGCGCAGCTATTATACTGTCTAGAATAAGCACAAGTGATGATCGGCTTCTTCTTCTTCGTCTAGCCGTTCACGTCCACATCTGAACATAAGCCTCTTCAAGTCTTCCTTTCCACTGTTTTTTGTTGTACGCTACTTGTAGCCAATTTTTCCCGGCAGTTCGTTTCAGATCATCTGTCCATCTCATAGGAGGTCTGCCTCTGGGTCTTTTGTGTTGGTATGGTCTCCAGGTTAGAATTGTTCTGTGCCATTTGTTTAGATCGCTCCTAGCTACATGTCCAGCGTATTCCCATTTCAATTTTAATGATTTTTGTACCACATCGATGACTTTGGTTTTCTGTCTTATCCATGTGTGTGTTTTTCTGTCCTTAAGTGATATGCCAAGCATTGCTCTTTCCATCACGTGTTGAGTGACTCTGAGTCTGTTCATATTCTTTTTTGTGATTGTCCATGTTTGTGCCCCATATGTTAATATCAGAATAATGCATGCATCAAAAACTTTAGATCTAAGATTTAGTTGAATTTTCTAATTTCTGAGAATATAGTTCAGTTTGTCGAATGCTGCCCATGCTAACTTTTTTCTTCTTTTTATTTCTTCCGTTTGAATTTCCCTATTAAGTATTATTTTTTGTCCTAAGTATATATATTCTTCAACTTTTTCTATAACTTTTTCGTTTCTTATTGTCACGGTTTCTTCGGAGTGCATGACTTTTGTTTTGTTTGACGCCATCGGTACATAATTCACAAATATTTTACGGGTATCCCTACTTTTTTAGTCTTTACACGGCAAATTACGTGTAGTAAAATTCACACTGGTGTGGATATGTAAACATTACTAGAATGTCATTCTACTTAAAAATGTCATCATTAATTTAAAGAGATGACTTTTTAAGGTTCTTGGATAACTTTTATTTTTATAATTGCAAATTAATAATTCAGTTAATAAATGTGTCCAATATCAAACATTCATTATTCATATCCGATATTGAATAGTATATTTTTATCACCCCGTATATGACATGAGCCAATTTGTTATGGTATAATACATGTACGGGTTTCTAATTTAGTTCACGAATTGTAAATTGTAAACAATAATTCGGGCAATTGCATTATTTAATTTGATGATCAAAAATATTTCTTTGTTCTCAATATTTGTAAATATACTCAACGCGTGGCTTGACCCCAATACTAAGTGCCACCGCTGATAAAGAATACACATTTAGAATCACTCTCAAGAATCACGTCAACCAGGCCAGAAGTGCCTTTAAATTCAGTCTTGATCAGTCCTCAACTAAGCGCGTAACAGTCAGTGTTCAAAGTTCTCCCGGGGTAAAAATTTACCCTAGTGTCGGTTCCATCAATAAATACCTTTACCGCTATTTGGTGTTTCCCTTAAATTATACAAATGTGACAATTTTTTTACTAACTAGGTATGTATTCAGTGATTGTAATAATTTATATGTACAACAAAATCTAATATCAATCGAGAAAAGAGAAAAAGTGTTTAAGTGATTTTTTAATAATATATTGTTACTATGGAACGCTTACAATTTTGAACATCTCTAACAACAAAATACTTGGATCACAGAATATATTATTCTGATGTATTCTCAGCTTGGATCTTTCACAAATAATACACAATAAATAACTTTTTATTAAGTTCAGGTCTTAAATCGATTATTTATCAAATACACTATATATTAATATTATTTAATCAACAACTCAAAATATTCCCGATGCCATGTCAAATATTTAAAATTGTCACTGATTGTCACTGTCTGAGTGCGTTGAGTGACAAAGATAAATTTGGAAATATTACCACGGACATTGTGTTTATTTCTTTCGAATCCTGAAAAAACCAATAAATATTTTTGAAAAATTTACACGCAGAATGAAAGACTATATTATTACCGAGGGCTGAAAGTCCCTTAGAATAAATAAAAAGTTTATTTTAAATGAGATATTTTAAATTAAATATCACACTACATTTTCTCTTAGTTTTCACCCCTGTAACGTATTAAAATAAACATTATAGAAGTTCTCAGGGACTTTTGGCCCTCGACAATAACGTAATATTTCATTCTGCGTTTAAATTTTTCAAAAATACTTATTAGTTTTCTCAGGATTCGAAAAAAAAATGAATCCCCATTTAAATAGCATTGCAGCCGAAAATACGTACCCATCCTCTTAAATTCATTTTCAGTCCTATTTTAGAAGATTCTGTGTGTAGTTCTGAAAGCATGGTTTGCAGTTCTTGTAGGTCAGTAGCTATCAGGATTATGTCATCCACAAATCGTAGATTATTGAGGTAGCAGCCATTGATGTTTGGTGAACTAAGGTGAACAGTTTGTGTGATACAGTGTCTCCCTGTTTGATTCCCCTGTTTAATGGTACAGGGTTCGTGTATTCATTTTCATTTAGGTAGTATGTAGCTGCAGCTTGGTTCATAGTTTCTTTTATTAAGTTAATATATTTGCTGTCTATTCTACAAATTTGCGTTGCATTTATTACGGCCGTGTGTTCTATAGTGTCGAAAGGTTTTTCGTGGTCTACAAATGCCATAAAAACTGGAAACTTGTATTCGTTACATTTTTCTATTAGTATTTTTGTGGTTAACAGGTGATCGGAAGTTGAATAGCCTTTTCTAAAACCTGCCTGTTCATATGGTTGGTATTCATCTAATTTCCTTCTTAGTCGGGTAGTTATGACTTTGGTGAGTATTCTACAGGTGTGACAGTAGACTGATGACGCTTCCAACTTTATATTATCACCTTTCTTGTGTAATAAGATTACTTTAGAGTTGTTCCAGCTCTTGGGGACTTTGCCCTGGTGTAAACAACTGTCTATAAGCTTAGTTACAATTGCAATGAGTTTCTTACCTCCTTCTAATATCATATCTGTTGTAATCCTATCTTCTCCTGCAGCTTAATTTCTCTTCATGTTTTCCAATGCTGTATCGTCTACCATAACAAATATCCCTACAAACCATTACTCCATAAGTCCTATGTGCATGCGTCCCACCGGCAAATCCGATACCTCGTCGCTCTCCACAGCAGCGTCTTATTGTCCTACGACCATTATGCATTCCTAAACAAAATCGCGGTTCATCTCTGAATGCTACATTATGCCATTCTGTCACCCAATGCTGCCGTTATCTGCACCAATTCAAACGTTGATGACATTGATCTACAGTCAAAGGAAGCACTAGACGTGGTCGTAATGAAACCAGTCCATAGGCTCGAATGCGACGGTATAGTGTAGGCGTAGTAACAGGTCTACCTTCTACTCAAAACCATTGGTCAGCGATTTGACGCGTAGTGGCAAAGCGGTCTCGCAAAGCCAGTAGTCTAAAGCGCCTATCTTGATGCCCCTTGGTACGCTTCGGTTGACCAGTTAGTTTTCTTCGTGCTCCTCTGCCTTCGTGTGTCCACACCCGACACACACGCATATCCGTCATTGTCCATTGCCTTACAAACCCATATCTCTATAGGCAACATTTCCATCCCTGCCAAAATCTCTAATATGGTGGTAATTTTGGTGTCTTTGAAATCGAGGTATTTTCTAGAGGGCCCCATTCACGTTGAGATCGGTATCGATAAACGTATTGCGACAACTTGTAATACACGTATCATGAGATTTGTATCTATTTCACGACAGTGATGCAGAAGCTCTTTCTTTAGACCAAGTAGATAATGACCCTGAGAGCACTTGGATCTGTCTCAAAGATAAGGTAATCGAGGCTGCAAAAGACTATGAGGCAGCGGTTTCCACTGGCCGTAAGCCATGGATATCCGATAATACGTGGACTGTGATTCAACGCAGAAAAGAACATAAAACTATATACGGAACAAACGATGAATACAGATCGTTATCGAGAGAAATCAAAGAACAGTGCCGCAAAGATAAAGCTGATTACATCTCTCAAATATGCAGAGAGATAGAGGAACATGACTGTTGAAATGAACCGAGGGACTTATTCCAGAAGATTAAACTCCTTACCAGAGAATTTAAACCTCAAACGTGATCTGTAATAGATAAGGAAGGTAATTTAAAGACCGATACTGATGAAATATTGGAAACATGGCGAAACTACTGTGGCGAGCTGTATAAAAATAACGAGGTATCAGCAGAAAATCAGTGGCCTTCTGACTACCCTAGAGAACCTACTGGCTTACTCGCTGAAGTCAAAGATGCAATTAAATCACTAAAGGGAAATAAATCTCCAGGCATTGATTAAATACCATGTGAAATACTACAGTTGCTAGGTGATAAAGGATTATATATCATCCATTCTATCTGCGTCGCTGTTTGGAATTCAGGAAAATGGCCATCTGATTGGTGTACCTTAATTTATATCCCACTACACAAAAAAGAAACTACTACCAGATGTGAAAACTACCGCACACTGTCACTAATAACACAGGCTAGTAAAATCTTCTTGCATATTACCAAAAACAGAAAAACAGCCAGTATCTTTATTACCAAATACCTCAGGAACAAGCGGGGTTTGTAAAGGGTAAAGGTACAAGGGAACAAATCCTGAACCTGAGACAACTCATTGAAAAGTCTAGAGAATTTCAAGTACCTATGATTCTATGCTTCGTTGACTACCAAAAATCATTTGATTGTGTAAGCTGGATAAATCTGTGGTCAATTTTAATAGAAATGAGCGCACCAATGCACCTGGTGACACTTATTAAAAATCTGTGCCAGTCTAATATAGCGACAGTACGACTAGATCAGAAGTTCTCAAACCAATTCAAGACCGAGAGAGGTGTTAGACAAGGATGCGTATTGTCACCTGACTTATTTAACATTTATGGTGAACATGTCATGAGGATGGTTTTAGAAGGATGGGCCGGCGGAGTAACAGTAGCTGGTAGGAAAATCTCCAATTTAAAAATTTTCTGATGACACTACACTTATAGCAGCAAATGAGCAAGAAATGGTTGATCTTCTGCGAAGAGTTGAGTACGAAAGCAATAAAGTTGGTCTGAAAATCAATAAAGCTAAGACAAAAATAATGGTGATCGACAGATTCGACACCATTTAACTGACTAACATGTTACAGGAATACCAGATAGTAAACACCTTTGTCTATCTCGGGTCTAGTATAACTAACGATGGTAACTGTGAAGCAGAAGTTCGGAGACGTATTGGTATGGCAAAAAATGCAATTAATCGCCTAACTAAAGTTTGGAAAGACAGATCTATCTCTCAAAATATCAAAAGGAAACTGGTGAGTACCCTTGTATTCTCAATATTTCTATACGGAGCAGAGACTTGGACTCTTCGCGCATGCGAGCGCCAAAAAATTGATGCCTTTGAGATGTAGTGCTGTAGAAGAATGCTACGCATATATTGGACAGCTCATAGGACAAACGTTTCCATTCTAAACCAACTCAATATTAAAAAAAAGCTGTCCACAATATGTCTGCAGCAAATTCTGCAATTCTTTGGTCACGTGGTTTGCAGAGGTGACGACAGTTTAGAGAGATTAATTGTTTCTGGAAACGTTCAGGGAAGAAGATCAAGAGGACGATCACCAACTAGATGGTCTGACCAAATAAAGCATTCAGCTGGAAACTCATTCTGCAAAGCTCTTAAAGCAACTGAAGATAGAGACCAATGGAGAAACATTGTTAGAAATATTGGAAGAAATCACGATCCTCAATAATGGGGAAACGACAAGAGAGTGAGATGCAGACGGCGATAGAGTTGTAGACGACGAAGATAGAAAGTTGTGAAACTGATACAGCGATATTGATACAGCCAAATATACTATGAGATTTGTATTTCGATTCTGATACTTGCGACATATGTATGGAATGGAAGCCTTTACACTGAATACAATTAGACTGAGGAATATTAACTAAAAATTTCTGTACCAGCCAGTAAAAAATTAAAGATAAAACTTTATTTTTACAAAGATTATAAATGAAAAAAATATTGTGAATAAAATTTATTAATAATGGCTGATGGCTGTTCTCGACATGTCCGCCTCGAGTCAGGACTAACAGGATAAACAACAATAATTAATTGATGTAAATATATACTTAATGTAATTAACTTTTTGCTTAATGGTATTAGTCTTTGAGTTTACATTTTTTCATATCCTAGAAAGCAGACGATAAATTAGTGTCGGCCTATATCGACAGCGTTTCAAATAATTCAATCGATTACAGAAGGAAGATACTGTGACAGTACAGCCTATATTGATTATAAATATTCCTTTTGTTTTCATGATAAAATTCTTTGATATACAGGGTGTCCCGAAAAGTTTGGTCATAAATTATACCACACAATCTGGGGTCAAAAATAGTTCGATTGAACCTAACTTACCTTAGTACAAATGTGCTCTTAAAAGTTACAGCCCTTTGAATTACAAAATGAAAATCGATTGTTTTCAATATATCGAAAACTACTAGAGATTTTTTATTTAAAATGGACACATATCAATTTTATGGCAGGAACATCTTAAAACAAAATTATAGTGAAATTTGTCCACCCCATAAAAATTTGGGTCTACCCCAAAATCCCGACAGCCAAAATCCCGACACGCCGGAATCCCGACAGGCCAAAATCCCGACAGGCCAGAATCCCGACAGGTTTGATAAGTTTCTTTTTAACATATAATTACATTTAGTTCTTGTTTTTTTGTTTATGGCCATCTGTTTTTTAATTTTTGTTACTAAACAAAATGTAGTGGTCGGAATTTTTACTTATGCGAGGAATGTTGCATGTCGTTATTTTTGCCTGTCGGTATTCGGTAGTCTGGCCTGTCGGGATTCTGGTGTGTCGGTATTTTGGCCGTAGGGATTTTGGCTGTCGGGATTTTGGCTGTCGGGATTTTGGGCGGCACCGAAAAAATTTATGGGGATTTTGTTCCCTTAAACCCCCCAAACTTTTCTGTACGTTCCAATTAATTCATTATTGTGGTACCAATAGTTAAACACAACGTTTCTAAAACTTTTTTGCCTCTTAGTATTTTTTCTAATGTTTGTGTACGTTCCAATTAAACTATTATTGTGGTACCATTAGTTAAACACAGTATTTTTAAGACTTTTGCCTCTTAGTCTTTTTTTTATGTAACCTTTTATCGAGATGTAGTTTCTTTTTTAAAATATACCTAAAAATGTAAATTATAAATAAATTTTCAGATTACTAACCGGTCTCTATAACCGTACTTAACCATATACAAATATGTGGTGGATTCGACAAGTATCCAAAATATCTCGATAAACACTGACTTATCGAAAAAGTACTAAGAGGCAAAAAAGTTATAGAAACATTGTGTTTAACTAATGGTGCCACAATAATAATTAAATTGGAACGTACACAAAAGTTTGGGGGCGTTTAAGGGAACAAAACCCCATAAAATTTTTATGGGGTGCACAAATTTCACTTTAATTTTTTTTAAGATTTTACTGCCCCAAAAATGCCACATGTCCATTTTCAATAAAAAATCTCTGAGAGTTTTCGATACCTATATGAAAAAAAAATCGATTTTCATTTTGTAAATTCAAAGGGCTGTAACTTTTTTTGTGTGGCACTATTTTATATAAATAAGTGAGGTTCAATCAATCTATTTTTGACCCCAGAATCTGTGGTATAATTTATGACCAATCTTTTCGGGACACTCTGTATATGACTTAATTATTCAAATTAAAAAAAAAAACTATCAAGCTTCAGCCTCATTTCAATCGGTGTTCTAAAATACTGCAGAATTGATATTTCCCTTATTTCAACAGACCGCCATGCCACCAAATTTTAACTAGCACAAAACGGGAGATTTTATTCTTTAGTCTTGAAATATCGAAGTTTTATAAAAGTTAACCAAACTTTTGAGAATTATTCGGTTCTCGAGAAAATTGGAACAATAAATAATTTCTTTAGACCCTTAACAAAACGGAGGACAAATCAAATTAACGAAAAAGTTACTATTCACTTCCGAGATGGGACTGAAAGTTTTCCTGTTTTGTAAATAATTTTTAATTAACAATATTGAAATGGGCTTTAGAGGAGACGAATAAGAGATTCTTAAATGATCTCTGAGGATGACAAGTCAGGGAAGCGGTGATTAATTCTTGGGTTTATTGCTTGAACCTGTCTCTGATGACAAGCGTCCCAGAATGTCGTTATACTTCGCAAAATTAAACGTTTAAAAGTAATTAAAAGGAATTGATGGATGTATTAAGATCAAGTTCACAGGGAGCTCTAGAAATAAGGCTTCTATTCATTTTAGCAAGTTATTTGAAACATTTAACTGTGGTTGATTATTTAGCTGATTGTTGTCTTATTTTTGTAAATATTATACGGAACTAACAATATATACAAGTTATACAGGGTATAAAAAAATACAGGTCATAAATTAAATCACATATTCTGGGACCAAAAATATTTCGATTGAACCTAACTTACCTTAGTCCAAATGAGCATACAAAAAAGTTACAGCCCTTTGAAGTTACAAGATAAAAATTGATTTTTTCCGATATATCGAAAATTATTAGAGATTTTTTAATGAAAATAAACACGTGGCATTTTTATGGCAGGAACACTTTAAAAAGAAATTATAGTTGAATTTGTGCACCCCATAAAAATTTTATGGGGTTTTGTTCCCTTAAACCCCCCCCCCCCCCCCCAAACCCCCATAGTGCCACAACTCGGGCAGCCGCCAAAATTTTTAGTGACGGATTCACGATATTGTCAAAAAAAGGTATACTGACAACAAAAACTAAAAAAAAATATGCGCGGATACTTTTATCTTATGTACATATCTTAAGTTTATTGATCTGAGGTGCCAAGCAATTGTCCAACATTGATCAAAACAGTTCCGTAAATTAATTAATAATAAAAACCTCTTAACCTACCACCAGCAATTACTGCTGATAGTGCTTGAAAATTGTTATTACGATTTAGTCTCTATTTACCAATTTATAAAAATAATACTATTTCATTATTCACACACATGCACAAATTTTTGTAATGCCACTTTTAAAGTTTACGATATATGAAGTTCATTCTTCTATTTTTTGGTTGCAAAGTTTTCAATGACTTTATAGTTAAAATTATCAATACAATTTACAAAATGCTTTTCTGCAGATAGCATACCTAAAGCACTAGGTTTCGATGTAAACATCGAAAAACAGCGTTCTGCTTCAGATGTTGATATAGGAATGGTAACTAAAATACTTAAAAGTTTAATAGTTTCTTCAAATGTGCTTTTTAAACCTTCCCTCTACAATAAAACCGATAGCGAAACAGCCCCAGAGGTAGTATGTATTTAATTCGTCTCGCTAATACAGTACCTACTTCTAATTCAGTTTTAAACCGAGTTTTGCTTAAAAATTAAAATTGTCTCCATGGTTCATTAAGAAATGATTCGGAGAACTGATGCTTATAAGCAGAAAACTTCTCCGACATAAATAAATTAGAAGCAACTAAATGTCCGGAGAAGGTAGACCTTTGAAAGATCTGGTACTTTGAATAATATTAACCTTTAAGTCGTTGTCTAATTCGGCGCTGAAATTGACCAGCTCCTTAAATATGCCTCTATTTTCTGAATTTTCTTTTTCGTCGTGACCTCTTAAAGCTAACTCGAAAGCTCCACAACACCTTATAACATTTGTAGTTTTTTTTTTCTAGCGAAAAACCACCAAAAAAAATTTTAAAATACTAATCTTTATTGTCAATTAATAAATTAAACTTAATAAATAATCAAAATATTATCAAAATACCCACGATCATGATGCACTAAAAGTTTAAAATACAAAAACTTTTTAACAGAAAATATACATAATAAAAGCGACAAACCAGCACGTAAAGAAACTCAAAATAAATAGACCTGGCTTCATACCCTCGTGCCTGGCACAGAGATTCTAATGTTAAGGTATACTAATAGTCCAATATAGCACTTTCTCTGTCACTTACATATAATGCTCGTAAAATCTTTCTCTCTTTACTCGTGCCAGTACTGACTTCGGCGTGAAGGAGATTCTCCTGTCGAATAGTGTCGAATACTCTCCGCTGTCGGCAGGGATTGTATTGCGCCCATAGTTGCCATATTTTATATAATTTATGAAAATCAAAAGAAATACACACAAAAAAATTAAAAAGTTTTATATGTTTATGGATAGTTAGCAAGGTAGTGCCATGGCTCTATGGCACTACCTCACGGGCCGCCACTGTTGTGCTAACAGTTAGCTGCGTTCAGAAATAAATCAACACTCTTCCTAAATTACTGTGGGCTAATTATCAAAATACAAGGAAAATTTGTTTACCAGCAATTTTATTGCTGGAATCGAATCTTATGAATGTATATATTAATAATATAAGTATTCAAAGTCCGCAGATAGTGTGCTACTTTTTTTATAAACAAAATAGCGACCCCAAATCGTGTTTTTTTCAATTTTTGCTCTATAACTCCAAAGATTTTAAATTTACACCAAAAACACTCAAATAAAAATTCACCGTAATTAAATTGTGCATAGAGACGTGTTGTTCCCGTTTTACTTCGACGAAAATTTTCCCCGGTTTTTCCAACAGAATTTTTAATTTTCAACTAAAATTTTAAATAAGTAATTGTTCATCAATAATTAAATAACTTTGTAATATAAAAGATCCTTTCGTGTAGATTGTAATTCCAAAAGCCAATCGAAATTGACCTAACAGTTTAGCAACAATTGAATTGTTAATTAAAAATTTACGGTCGCTATAATGACCACAACAATTATGATACATAAGAATAGCTATGATTTTTGTATAATAAGACACTGTACCTATCTAATGCACTTTACGGAATTGAAATTGTACTATTTAAGCGGCTTCAGGAATATTTTAAAATTATAAACAATTTTTTGGCTTATAAACAAATAGAATATCTGGGGAAAATATTAAATTAAATTAAATCATGAAATAGTTATTGGAGAAAAAGCGGCAAGATGCTTCTTTGAAAAGAGAAAACGTTTAATTGTGATGAGTGGTTTTGAGATACAACCGGTCAAAATTGACCGGCATTTATGGCAAAAATATAAACAATAGGATCACAATTTTTAAACCGTCACCTTTCTATTTTTGTCCTCTTCCTCCACACCAATTTTCATATCTTTAAAATAATCTTAACACTAGAAAGTCGGAGGGGCCAATTTGGCCCCTGTTGCGATTTGAAGTTATTGTAGTTTTTTTATTTGAGGCAATAATAATTTCATATTTTATGACTTTTAATATTTTGATACAAAGACTTATTTAACACAAAAAAATTTTGTTTACTAAATTTATTAAATGGTTTTTCTAACAAATCTACCATAGAAATCTAAAAGGGACATATTGGCCCTGTGTAAGTTATTATCGTTTTCTGGAAATTCGACGAGCCTTTCTTTCAAATTCCTGTCGGATCGGTAAAATTATATTTATGCAGTGGCGGCGCCTGGTTTAAAATATTGGGGGTGCACACATAATGTTAACTATAAAAAGATCTTGAGACCCTATTTCCGTAGGTAAAGGTTTTTGAGTGTCTTCAAATTGTAAAAATCAAAGGACCTTATTAAAAATTACAATAAATAATGTATTTTATTGACTTAAAATTATAATTTAGTGTTTAAATGTTACAAGCAAGTTTTGTAACGAAAGTCACCTGTTATTTTTTGGATAAATTATTCACAAACAAATTCAGTAAAATTTGGAATTTCTTAAATCATTTTTTTTTATTGAAAACATTGGGAGTGCAGTTAATCGATCCTGGCCCATAGCTATTCTAAGGAAAGTTTTGATACGTTTCAATGCAGAGAGACATCGCTCTGTTTCTCACTGGCATCGTAACAAGTACATAATTGGAGAATTCCAATCTGGAATTCCAACTGGATAGTTAAAATCGTATCTTCTATTTTATTCATTATGCTTCGTCTTCTCCAAATATGTGCTTCACACCTACACAATTTGTAAGTTTTTACACAAATCTCCATTTTAAATAAACATTTATAATCCCGACGTTAGCACTTTGGTACATTCTTAATTAACAAATTTGGTTTCGGCATTTTTAATTTTTCTTCTAAATATAATGAAGAAAATTTAATTGATTTTAAATATTCCACACTAACATTTACGTCCACAAATCCTTCCATTCTTAATATAGTTCCGAAATTCGAACTTCATGAAAGCAAAATTTAAACATACGTGTGCCGTGCACATTGAAAACACCAAAGATCATGCCATAAGATCACATCCCACTTGTGATCCTGTGGCCATCTAAACTTGTGGGCTAGAGCGGGTAGCGGGGTGGGTGATGAGTTGTATTTTGTAGTATGAAAAGTCATTGGTATAGGAACCACTGTGAGAGCGGTGAACGCGGGGTTCTGTCTAAGGCCTCGCATCCGTGAACTTTCTCCTTTGAAATAGAATAAAAATAATTAAATGTTACCTATTAGATAGGTACTTATAAACTCCTTGGATCTGTTATTTCGAATTTCAATTACTGTATAGTTAGATTAAAATGTTATTTATAGAATGATAAATATTACATATATGAATGTTGGTGTGAAAATAATTTTGGGGGTTCACGTGCACATGTGCACTTATGGAGAAACCGCCACTGTATTTATGTATGTTTATTGTAAATGGTTACCCTTACACTGGTACTGCTCATCTACGTAATAAAGATAAAATTGTTGGTGAACACAAGTGAACACAAATATGCAATTGTGGGTGTAGAGGACCAAATGCCGCGTCTTTATACCACAAAAGTAACTTCAAGACGATGGCCTATGTACGTGTTTTATAATACTCTTGACTTGGAAGCTATAAATACATGGATTATTTATAAAGAAATAACTGGAAATAGACGCAGTCTTTGTAAGTTTATTCTTCGGCTGTGTGAATAATTATGGGCCCCATACCATACCTCCCGAAATCTGGAATTACGCCTAGCAACAGGGACGTATTTAGGGGTTGGCGAAAGAGGCGCCCGCCAAGGGCGCAAGAGTGAGGGGGCGCAAAATTAGCGGAAGAAAAACTTTTAGGAAATCCAAGATTTTAATTTTATAAACCAAACATTTTTCATACTTTCGATGAAAGAATATGATACCGTATTCTAGCAAAATTAAAAAGATAAGAGAATACATAAATACCGGTACGGTGTCAGTAACATTATAAAAATAATTGTAATATATAAAGGATTTTAAATTTTGTTAACTGGATGGTTTGCAGCGTTGCAAGCTAATACTAATACGGCAGCGTAATAGAGGTGATACAAGAAGCGCAGTCCGTTGAGCGGCAGAAGATAGAACTGATAATGCTCTCACTGCTCTCAGAATGTTTTTTGGTTTATGACAAATTAATAACCGAAATAAGTAAAAGATCAGAGGCCTACACAAAAGTTTCAAATGATTTTGGATTCTTATCAGGGTCATCACTGCAAAAAACAAGAGACTCTGATTTGGAAAACTGTGTAAAAAATTCTGGCCTCAAATACAGCAGAGACGAGCTGTTTCAAGAACGAGCTGTTTGAACAGTTTAGCTCGGCATCCCACTTAGAAATTTTGCGGGCAATTCATAAGTACCCGCTAAGAGATGCTTACCCTAATATTGAAGTTGCTTACAGAATTTACCTTACAATACCCGTTAGCGTTGCATCGTGTGAAAGGACATTTAGTAAACTTAAACTTATTAAGAACTATTTACGCTCGAGAACTGGCCAAACACGCATGAACATTATGAGCAATCTGGCAATCTTATCAAGTGAATACGAAACAGCTTCAAAACTTAGCTTTGACGATGTCATAAATGAATTCGCATCTATTAAAGCACGCAAAGTGAAATTTTAACAATAATAAAAGATACCAGGTTAATTCAACAAAATAAATTGACTAAAAATGTTAATTTTAAATCAAAACTTCATGAAATGTTGTAGGCTATTTTTTATTATTATAATATCAATATATTAAAGTAATGTAACATAATATGTGCATAGTTATGATAGTTTATGTAGGTACTAGTACATGTTGTCATGAATAATATTGATAAATTGTGAATCACACTATTACATGTAAAGTAGTAGTGAGTAAAATAATTTTATAAGTAAGTAAAATAAATAATGTTTCAAAAATACCTCCTTTATTGTTATTGTCTTTTGAACCCAGACCTAATACATTTTAAAGTAGTAGTTGTACTAATTTGTCCCACTGCATAGTGAATGTGAATTGTGGTTGCAATTAATGGGAGTCTCGTTTTTTGTGGGAAGGGGGGGGGGCGGGAGCATTGAATTTTGCCAAGGGCGCAGGAATCTCAAGATACGTCCCTGCCTAGCAACACCAAGTCTACCAACAACTATCACTGTAACTATCCAAAAACGACAAAAATATCAGTTGAAAATATTTTGTAAAGGAAATCATACTTCCAATCATTGCCGCGGCTGTAACAAGGCAATGTGTGGCAAATATCAAAAACTGCAAACTGTATGGTTTTCCGAATGTTTTTGATAGGCTGCGAATGTGTTAAACAATGAAAGTAAAAAATAAAATCAAATTCTATCGTCTAGAGTAGATTTAATTTCTTTAAACATAGTTTTAGTTGATTAAAGAACGTGGGGCCAAATGATCCCTTCCGGCTTTCTAGGTAGGTAAGCTAAGCCCGATTTTCTAGTGTTAACATATATTATTATAATAAAAACTATCGATATTACGAGTGAAAATTGCCAAAAATAGTAAAATTCCAATCAAAAATTAGGTTGGAGAAAATGTAATCTCAAAGTTCAAAATCGGTATACGTTAAAAAAATGCATTTTCTCGGCTTCCCATGGAGCAATTTTCTTCATTCTTTTTTATTTCCAAGTAACTCGAGTAGAGCCATCTAACTAACGCATTACTAAATGTCAATCTTGATTTTGTTTTATTATAATAGATTAAATCATTTATAAAAAAAAACTACATATTTTAGATAAACTAAAGTTGTACACTATTTTAGATAAACCTACTACAAGTGTACCTTTTAACGTTAAAAACACAAATATTCTCATTTGAAAGCTGTATTGTTATTTTAACAGTTTTTATTTATACAAATTTAAAAAATTTGTTATAATAAATAATTGAATTTATTATATCAAAACAAAAGGAACTTTGACATTTAATAATGCGTTAGCTGGATGGCTCTACTCGAGTTACTTGGGAACAAAAAAAAAAGATGAAGAAAATTTTTTCATGGGAAGCCAATAAAATGCATTTTTTTAACGTATGCCGATTTTGAACTTTGAGATTACATTTTTTCTACCCTAATTTTTGATTGGAATTTTGCTATTTTTGGCAATTTTCACTCGTAATATCGATAGTTTTTATTATAATAATATATGTTATAAGTATTTTATAGATATGAAATTGATTGGTGTGAAGAAAGAGATCAAATATAAAAAAGTGATGGTTTGAAAATTATGATCCTATTTTTTATATATTTGCCATAAATGCCGGTCAAATTTGACCGGTTGTATCTCAGGAACCACTCATTCCAATTAAATATTTTTCTTTTAAAGGAAGCGTCCTGCAGCTTTTTTTTCAATACCGTTTTCATGATTTAATTTAATTTAATATTTCCCGAGATATTCTATAGGTATATAAGCAAAAAAAAATTGTTTATAATTTTAAAATATTCCTGAGGCCGCTTAAATAGTCCAATTTCAATTCTGTAAAGTACATTAGATAGGTACAGTTTTTTTATATAAAAATTATTGTTGTTCTTATGTATCATATTTATTGTGGTTATTATAGTGACCGTAAAATTTTAATTAACAATTCAATTGTTGCTAAACTGTTTATTCAATTTCGATCGGCTTCTGCAGTTATAATATATACGAAGGTATCTTTTATATTGCTGTTATTAAATTATTGATGAACAATTACTTATCTAAAATTTTAGTAGAAAAATAAAAATTTTGTTTAAAAAACCCGCATTTTTCGGGGAAAATTTTCGTCAAGATAAATCGGGAAAAACACGTCTCTGTGCAGAATTTAACTACGGTCATTTTTTATTTAAGTGTTTTTGGTGTAGAGTTAAAATCTTTGGAGTTATAGAGCAAAAATTGAAAAAAAAAAAACACGATTTTCGGGCGCCATTTTGTTTATAAAAAAGTAGCACACTATCTGCGGACTTTGCATATTTATATTATTAATATATAGGATCTTATAATTCGATTCCAGCAATAAATTAGCTGGTAAATAACTTTTCCCAATAACGGCCTATTCTCCGATAATCTGCCCAGACTAAGGGCCGATTATTCAATTGGAGATTATCTTCAGATTAAAAATAATCTTTAATTAAACTTAATATTGCATTGTTCAATGCGAGTTTAACACTTAACCATCTGTTAACCAGACATTATCTTAATCGCCCAAAAACGAAGGATTAACGATGTTAACTAGAGATTTGTAACCTTACTTTCTGGTTTTAAATTAATTGTCAAGAAAATTCCAGATTAGAGCGATCATAGTTATTGCACTATAATATATATTGTGTTGTTATTGCTACTTTGCAGTCATAGGTAAGATTTGCACTAATAATCCATTATAATTTCGTATCTATAATAATAATTATATTCAAATTAAACTCATTTTTTATTATTAATTTGTTTCATTTGTATTGGTTTAGATGTTTTAATAAATATTTGTAACTTTTTATTGTATTTTTTAATATACCTATTACATTTAAAAAATGAACAATAAATATCCTAAATTAATATTTACTATTTAGGTAAACATTTTCTCTTGACCGCTAATAAGTATAATCTTTTCTTTTCAATTTCCCATTCTTCCCTTTGAATCGCCATATATAAATCATGCTTTTCTTGCATATGCTGCAGTTTTAGTTGCTGCTCTTCAAGAAAACCTTCTTTCTGCAGTTCCACTAAATCGGCTTTGGCTAAAGCCCAGGTCACCCCAGGTTGAAATTTTTTTTGTTTTAATATTTTTATTATCATTTTTTAATTTCAACTCTAAGGACTTTGGCGTTTTGAGCTTTGCAGCATTATATTTTGACCAATTTGAACTGGTGGTGGGAGTTTCTGGCATTAAAGTACTCTTCACTGACTCATTCGTGCTATTTTCACAACTTCCTTCTAAATTTACTGTGGGTTCAGTTTCTAAAAAAAATTATATACATATAATATTGCCCAAAATTCAAAATATATTGTACAGTACATAACTACTTTGAAGCTGAGTTTTTTCAGTGAATCAATCGACAAATTAGTTTATGTAATATTATTTATATTACTTACTACCACCAACATATTCTATGAATTCTTCTTGAATATTTCCTTCTGTGGCAACATCATTAGCAAGATTGTGTTTGTCTGAGTCGGCGGCATAGCTCGAAACAAATCCAGTTACATCTCCTAACATTTCCTTGATTGTGTTGTCTGTATTGGAAATATCAACTTTTATTGATGGCCCCCTCCAATACATCTCAAATAACTTTTTCTTCTGCAAATTTTTTCTTAACATTTTTTTTCATGTTGTTGTATTTTGTTCTTAAACATAAACTTGTTTTTGAAGAGCCCATTACACTAGAATATTCTTTGGCTATTTTTTCCCAGATTTTCATTTTCTCGGAATTTGTAACTGCATCACTTTTCTTATTCTCGAGAATATGTTTATATTTTTTAACGAAAAATATTAATATTTCTTCTTCATCAGCCGTAAAGTTCGCAGTTTTCTTTCTTTTAATATTATTTTCTTCCATTTTTTAAATTTAAATTTAAAACACGAAAATAGTCACTGACAGAGGGGCATCACTGCGTCAAAAGTCATTGACTTTTATATATATGAACACCATCGTTTATACCACAGAACACATTTTTCGGTACAATTTTCGTGATAAAATTTGTTCCAAGCCGTTAATTAATTAACTGGCAACATTGTCACCGCTTCATTGTTTAGGCTTAATAAATCCGAAAGTTAACCTGCATTGAACAACTTATTTAGAAATAATCTTTGAATTAAATTTAATCATGGTTTACTTAATCCATGAGTTAACCATTGATTGAACAACTGGCCCTAAATGTTCGTTCTTATTTTGTATTCTAGGTCGGCTACTTATCGGACTGCCATGGTATATGTGTATAAACTAAAAATCAATAAAACACTATACCGTTGAAAAAAATTACGAATTGAGTTAATAGTTACTTATTAGTTACTAACAAAAGATGCATTTAGTACAAAATCTAATGCAATAAAATCTAAAATACTAGCCGACCTATCTCCATTAACATTAATCCTGATATATGTCCCGAGACCCCATTCGAAATTAGCGCCTCACAGTAATCTGCAGAGCTCATTCAGAACGTATCTAATTAAATCTAATTTGGAGCTATTCATTGAGATTTGAACGCGCTGATGAAATTCGGTTTGTAGTTGAAATTCCATTGTACTTTACTTCGACTTGAGCCAAAATCTAACTATACAAAATCAGCATCAGGTGTACGTCGGAATTCTGGAACAGCTTAAATTGAGTTTATGCACTTATATGCCTGATGTAACTTTGAAGGAAGAGTTATTTATATACAGAGTGTTTCACCTCGAAAATAATCAAAGAATGAATATAAAAATTTGTTTGAACTTTAAGAGGCGTTCTTTAATTCTTTTTTTCTTTTAATTTAATGTGTGTACATGAGAAATATGAAAATACTCAGTACTCTTTTTACCAATCATCTAGCTGTCACTCGCAGTATATCCATTGGTGACCTTTCTAGCAACACCCAAAATAGCTATTTGTATAACAAGGGAGGAAAGTGTAACTTTTCCTCCCGAGAATGAAGTTTACTGCCCGACGCGTAGCGGAGGGCAGTAATCATTCAAGGGAGGAAAAGGCACTTTACTCCCATGTTATACATATGGTTTTTCCACCTTCCTCAAATAACAAGTAATTTTTTCATTTTTACTTAATTTATTTATGTAACTAACCAACAAAATTTATTAGAACTAAAACAACAAGTAGGTACAATGTAACTGTCAACTGTCAAATATAAGTCAAATTATTAATGTAAACATTGTTAAATCAAAATAACAATTTACTGTTTTTTACCATTCTGCAAAATAGAGGGTGTTTTATAAATAAACGTTAAAATGTATAGATACTTCGTAATAGAAAATAGATATTATACAGGGCGTCAATAAGTTATATTTCATGAATGAAATACTATGACGTCACTTTTACTTTTCCTCCCTAGGGAGGAAAAGTACAACTTTGCTCCCTACAATCAGGTCCGGAAAAGTATACTTTCGGTAGAGGTAGGTGGAAAAATTTATTTACGGTACATATTTTTATGGCGCCCAACGTGGGGTCGAAACTAGTTTTTTGAATTTGGTATTAAATCCCACGAAACAAATTATAAGACATAAGATAGGATAGATAAATAGATCGATAGTTAAATAGATAAAGATATAGATATGTTAAAGATCTAGTCATTGAGACCCGAGCGCGCTGATGAAATTTGGTCTGTAGTTGAGATTCCGTTGTACTTTACTTCGACTTGAGCCAAAATCTAACTATACAAAATCAGCATCAGGTGTACGTCGTAATTCTGGAACAGCTTAAGTTGAGTTTATGCACTTATATGCTTGATGTAATTTTGAAGGAAGAGTTATTTATAGAGTATTTAATGTCTAAAATAATCAAAAAATAAGTATAAAAATTTGTTTGGACTTTAAGAGGCGTTTTTTAATTTTATTTTTTGCTTGTAATTTAATATGTGTACATGAGAAATATGAGAAATACTCACGATTCACTCTCCACCAACCATCTAGGTGTCGCCCGCAGTATATCCATGGGTGACCTTTCCAGCCACATCCAAAAAGGGTTATTTATTTATGATATATATTTTTATGGTGCCCACCGTGGGGTCGAAAGTAGCTTTTGAAGTTGTTATTTGGGCCAACGAAACAAGTTATCATAGATAAGGTAGAGCAGATAAGTAAATCGACAGATAAATAAATAAAGAGATAGATATGTTAAAGACATATTCAATAAAATACAAACGCTGATGAAATTTGGTTTGTAGTTGAGGTTCCATTGTACTTTACTTCGACTTGAGTCAAAATCTAACTATACAAAATCAGCGTCAGGTGTACGTTGGAATTCTGGAACAGCTTAAATTGAATTTATGCACTTGTATGCCTGATGTAACTTTGAAGGAAGAGTTGTTTATATACAGAGTGTTTAACGTAGGCTTACGTCTAAAGTAATCGAAGAATAAATATAAAAATTTGTTTGAACTTTAAGAGGCGTTCTTTAACATTTCGTTTTGCTTGTACATAATTTAGTATGTGTACATGAGAAATACTCAAGACCCGCTCTCCACCTACTATCTAGCTGTCGCTCGCAGTATATCCATTGGTGATCTTTCTAACAATATCCAAAAAAGTTTATTGACGGTATACATTTTTAGGGGGCCCAACGTGGGGCCGAAATTAGCTTTTGAAATTTTTATTTAGTCCAACGAAACAAATTATCAGAGATAAGATATGATATATAAGTAGATCGATAGATAAATAGATAAAGCTATAGATATGTTAAAGATCTATTCATTGAGTTCCGAACACGTTGATGAAATTCGGTTTGTAGTTGAGATTCCATTATACTTTACTTCGCTTGAGCCAAAATCTAACTATACAAAATCAGCATCAGGTGTACGTCGGAATTCTGGAACAGCTTAAATTTAATTCATGCACTTATATGCCTGACGTAACTTTGAAGGAACAGTTATTTATATACAGAGCGTTTAATGTAGGCTTCTGGCTAAAAGTAATCAGATAATAATTTTTTTAATAAACGTTTCATTTTATTTGCAGTATTTAAATTTTACAATAGGAAAATATTAATGACAGTAACTAAACAATTACCAAAATTGTCCAGTGACAATTTTCTTTTACTTATCTAAGGTTGGGTTTGAGAAACTTAACTACTACACTACACTACACTATATAGCAGAGTAGAGTAGAGCAGAGCATACAAAGGTTTGAAAATGTGATAGTCAGATCACATGGAAGATGCCTTCAATGTAATCTGACTGCCTGGTGAAGTAGGAGATTTCTTCTTTGACAGATTTTATTTTAAAATCACCAGCAATAACACTGTTACCCAAGTAGCACCGAACGGGTTAATTAAATCTTTTAAGGATGCTTTAAAACTGTAGAAAAAACTAAAATTAAAACCATTTGGGTTTTAAGTAAACCTTAAGGTTTCAATAAAAAGGCCCACTTTGAAAGAGGTCAATAAAACCAAAAATAAAAACCTTCTTAAAACTTTGTTTTCTTAAGCAACTGGTTTTAAAGCTTCTGTGAAGGTGCTTTTAAAACCATGTTAAGACGCTTTAAGTGCAGGCAGTTTTATAGCAAACTTAAAAAGGTTTCTTAAATGGAGACTTTTAAAGACAATTAACCATATTAGATGATTCCTTAAACCCATATACTTCATATAGGACAACAAATTTTCACATGTGTTATGATAGGTAGATAGGTATTTGTAACTATAAAATAATAAAAAGTAGTTGGTTATTTCGGACTGTCAAGGTAGAAAAACACTTGCGCACCCAACTTTATTGATAATGTTAACAAAAATAGGTCTAAATAACTCACGCGCCATAAAATTTCTGACTTTTGGTGATTTAAAAATAAAAATAATAAAATGATTTAAATCCGAAAAATATTAATTTTAAATAAAAATAATTTTATCTACAATTTTAATGTTTTAATGTTAAAATAAATCGAATTTATGTCTTTAGGGTGCTTATTTATAATTTTTCTGTAAGCCTTATATTGTAACCTATCATGGCTTTCAGCATCTCCAGAAAGCAATATGGCCGAAATCCAAATAAGCCTATTTGGTCTATCGACAGAGAATTGTTAAGATCAAATGGTTTTATTTTATACCTTTCCAAGAGCATATTTTATATCCTACATAAAAGCAAGGTTGCCTTGGAATTAAAACCATTTAGTTTTAATGCTGCTGTAAATAATGCCACTCGGTTTTAATGTGAATATAACCTAAAATCGAGGCGTCGTAGTGCTATGTGTGTTGAATTTTTCTTTTAAAATGACCAGTTCGTTTATATTTCAAGTACTTGCTAGTTATTTCTTCCATACTAACTGTACTTCCAATTTTTTAACACACTACACCACTTCTTCTTCTTTAAGTTCCATCTTCTACCGAAGGTTGGAAATCATCATGGCAATGCGGACCCTGTTGACTGCCGCTCTAAATATCTCTGCACTACTGCATTCGAACCATTCCTGTAAGTTCTTAAGCCAGGATGTTCTTCGTCTTCCTACATTTCGCTTTCCTCGGATTTTGCCTTGCATAATAAGCTGTAATAATGAGTATTTTTGCCCTCTCATCACATGTCCCAAGTACTCAAGTTTTCCACTACACCACTGTTTCGCCTTAAAACAAATGGCCGACCATTTTGGAGATGAAAGAAGAGGAGATGAGTTTAGTTTTATTGTTTCTAACAAGAAGCATAATTTAGTTTTAACGATAACCAAATTGATTCAGTTAAGAGCATTTGGTTTTAATATAGCCTACAAATTCCTTTTAAGAAAGCAACTTTAAAGACAACTAAAAAATAGTTTTAAGGCATATGTTTTACTGACAGAATATTCTTGAGATCAAGTAGTTTTACTGGCAGAATAGTTTTGAGATCAACTAGTTTTAATAATAGGTTTTATTAGTCATATTAAGAGAATCTTTAAAACTGCAATAAAACTAGAAGATAACAAACTAGAATCTAATAAAACCAAACAGTCCGGAAGTTCTTCATAAAACTGATTAGTTTTAAAGTGAACTGAATATAAACCATTTTAAAACTACAATAAGCCAAATTATCTAGTAAGGTTAATTAGTCTTATTTGATACTCTTATTAGATACTTTAAAACTACTGACAAATGCTTAAAAGTTTTAAAGTTCTGGCAGTATATCTACAAGGTAACTTTAAAACCATTATCTTCCTATTTACCACAATAAAACCTTTATAAACCTTAAATAAAACTAAAATGTTTTTATTGTGCTACTTGAGTAGTTACGTACCATTGAGAGTTTACGATAATCTTAAGTTCTTTGACTGGAATCTTTGTAGGATTTCGATATTTTAATGGGATGCTCTCCCCCACAATTAAATTACGTGACTCCATATTGGCTTTAAGACGACTTTGTAAATTAGTAATTTATTAATAACTTTTAATTGTTTTTAAAAACATTAAATCAATTGCAATGTATCTGCTTTTAATAAAAAACATTCAAACCTTGAAGCTTTACACCATATAATACTCTATATCTAAGAAATAAATTTTCACCACGATGGCTTACTCGCTATATACCTACTCGTATTCTTCACCAACCGTGAATAGTTCTTTTCCTGTTTTTTCACTCGTTTCAAGTGGTCCCTAAGGGCGCTTTCTTGAATAAACTTCCACAAAGGAAAGCCCTTTTTGGGGCTGAATGCTGGTTTGTGCTTAAAAAAACATTTACAGCTAATCAATTTATATATAAGTTTATTTCAACAAGGAATAAATAAATAACAGACTTACTCAGAATCAGTTTATTGTAACTTGGACGGCCGGTTTTGAACATTAAACGTACTGTTCATTGTTGCAATACTTAAATGCTAAAATTACGAATTGAAACTATTAGAATTCTACCAGGTATACTATATAATGCCAGGCATAAGATAGGGACATAGAAAATTTATGCTCAATTTCATAGTTGATATTTTCGTGAAAGGATAAAGGGATTCCGCTAGTTTTTTTTACTATTTTAGATATTTCTTTACTATTTACACAGTTGTGCAAATATTTACTCAAACTTATTTTTTGTACTTATACCGGGTGGAAGAAAAAAATGTTTTTCTTATGTTAAGTTTGAAACACCCTGTAGGGAGGACGAGGTACAAATCGTAGTATACATCAAAATCGTAGTGTAGTCTTATATTTTCTGAACATTCTGTTTTTTGAATGTGCCTGATATGTTTAAAAACAAAAGAAAATAGACGGTTTTGTAGTTTAACATGTTTTTTAACCTACACAAAAGTTTGAGACACCCTGTAGGGAGGAAAAGGTATAAAGGTGGGTATACATCGAAATTATATTTTGTAGTCCCATATTTTGTGAACTTTTAATTTTTTTAATATCTCTGATATTTTTAATAACACAGAAAAAAGACGTTTTTACTCTTTAACCTTCGAGTGGTAACGTACGGTCCCTGACACCGACGTAATGGATTTTTCGCGGTAAAACTCAAATGCGCATATTTTTTTGTCCGCGCGTCCAGGTAGCTTTCAAATCCTCATCACACTATTCAGTCTTGAAAAACCTGTAGCCAAGTGTAGATAGTTCATGTGTTATTTGACCTGACGGTGTGAGAGACCGAGGTTACCATTTGTGTTATACTTAACGGTAAGTTTTTGTCGTTTTTGGCCCATAGTCAGTTTAAATAATAGATATTAATTTTAGGAGTTGAATGTGAATATTTATTACGAAAGAGAACAAGTCAGGTTGCAACAACTTTTTGACGAAATTGTTGCTAATTCTGAACCAGAACCACACAGTGCGTTGCAGTGCAGTGTTTAAGAAAATGAGGAAAAAAACGGACAATAATTTCAGTTTGTGTTGGACATTTGTTGAATAATTTTATGTTTTTTGTGACATTTCAACCCTTGTCGATATGGTTGTTAATATTTTGTATTCAAAAATTTGACATATTTTTGTAAATTGTTTGTCAATTAAGTTAGTGTCTAAAAGAAGCCAATTTTTTTAATGTGCATTTTTTTCCCGAATATAAATAAATATTAATCATTTCTTACTATATTGTTATTTAAATACAGTTATATTAAACATTTAGTCTCATCAAAATATTAACAGAAAATCACAACCTAAGATATTCATTATTAAAAAAGTCGGTGTCGTAGACCGACGTTACCAACTATGTTAAAAGAATTCACGTTACCGGCGGAAGGTTAATATCTGTTTTAACTGACGACTGCGCGATACGTGAGGATACCAATAAGATGAAATTATTTCCTATAATATATAATATAAAGTGCGAAAGAACAAGAGTGTTCACAGAAAAAAATTCAGGGAAATTCCACCCCAAAACATCCCAGAGCCTCCATTAAACAATCTCGTCTCTCTTATGTTGCGCTGTGCATACCGCTTACCTGATCGACAAATAACTCTTATAGGTGTCGATAAGAACTGTTTACGTTATGTGCTTTTCTGCTTTTAAGGTTTTGTTAACTGTTATTTTTTATTGTTAATTTAGTTTCGCTTCAGTTAAAACACATGTCAAAGAGTAAAACCGTCTATTTTCTTTGTTATTTTCTTTGTTTCTAAAGATCTCAGGGAGATTAAAAAACAAAATGTCCACAAAACATAAGACTACGATACAATTTCAATGAATACTCACATTTGTACTTCGTCCTCCCTACAGGGTGTTTCAAACTTAACATAGGAAAATCATTTCTTTTCTTCCACCCGATATAAGTATAAAAAAGGAGTTTGAGTAAGTTTCTGCACAACTGTGTAAATACTAAAGAAATGTCTAAAATAATAAAAAAAAATTAGCGGAATCCGTTGATCCGTTCACGAAAAAATCAATGAAAATGACTATGAAACTGAGCATAAAATTCCTATATCCTTACTTATAGTTGAGTCCGCGAGTCTTTACCCGTGCGTCATCATTTAAAGCATACGAAATAAGTCGGAAATTTATTTCACGCAACAACAACTGACAGAAAGTGCCTACTGTTCCGATTACGGGTTTTATTATAAAATTTGACGTTATCAAATAATATATAGAATGGCAAATGTAAGTTTTGCTTCAAAATTTTTGTGCAGAATTACAGCTACATTTGAAGTAGCTTAATAAATTCTTATATTATTATTGATTTATAAATAAATAAACAATTTATAAAAAAATTCAGTAACATATTTTATTTTTGTTATTTTATTCACTTTGACGGAAACCTAAACACAATCATTTCTTTACTGTGTGAATGACGTTAGCTTTGTATGTTTTAAATATTAATTGGCAAAATATAATTATTTACCTTAAAATTTCAAAGCCCAATATAAAATTAGTTGTGAAAACAACTGTGTAATATAAAGAAACTTCAAAACGCAAAAATTCGACAAAAACCGCAAAAAATTCAACTGATTGACAGCCACAAAAGTAAACAAAGCAGAAACGTCAAACAAATTGTGCTTAAAATATGAAAACATACCGAATCGTCTTTTTGTGTACCTATCTCTTTTCAATGCACTGAGTCTAGATGGTTCATAAAAATAACATGTGTTGTTACTTGATAACAAACGGCAGCTGGTTTGTCATGAGTTTCATGCGTGGAAGAGAATGATGCTAGATAAAAAGTATGTGTTTTATCTCTTCAGATATTGATGACGCACGGGTAAAGACTCGCGGACTGAACTGTATGCCTCGCAGTGTAAGTTATGTATGTACAGTTTTGAACGATAGGACGATACTGAGAAAAACGAAAAACGGATTTGCAATTTTTATTTTTTCCAAACAGAATTATAAAAATAAACAAACGTGAAAACGCGGGTGCCACGTGGGTTATCCTACCAATGTTCCTCCTTTATCCTGAGATCAT
Source organism: Diabrotica virgifera virgifera (assembly GCF_917563875.1). Lineage (NCBI taxonomy): Eukaryota > Metazoa > Arthropoda > Insecta > Coleoptera > Chrysomelidae > Diabrotica > Diabrotica virgifera. Next base: position 11,554,765 of record NC_065451.1, on the reverse strand, counting down.
TACAATTTTCTTAAGATTTATGTAATGCAGAGATACTGAAATAAAATTTTTTTAGACATGTGTTAGACATGTTAAACCTATGTCGGCGCTATATATCAAAACGAGCTGGAATAGTAAAAATATTTTTTTAATAAAATCATTTTTCTCTCAACGCCTTTTTGATATATTTCCCAGTCAGATTTGCGATTCGTAGGAAAACGTGAGAAAAGATGGAGAGTTTCTAGCAGCATGCATATTATTAGGATTATTGATCTATGATCTATTTTTCATGATATTTATTTTTCGAAGTATATCTAACGATGGGGCTGTATACAGTGTGTCAATTTTAAAACTTACAATGGCTATATCTCACGAACAAAAGCTGAAAACGAAAAATGCTTGAAACCGTTTCTAGGATAGTAAGGGGGAACTAAAATGACATGAAAGAGAACTCACCCCCATCAACCCCCTAGGCCCCACCCACCACAACCAAAAAAGTTTAAATTGCAAACCCCTACTTGTGATACATCATTGAAAAGGCTATAAAAAATGCTATCCAATGGTATAAATAATAATTATACAGGGCGAAGCAATAATTGTGAAACTTTGGCTTAAATGAAAAATTTAATGAGGTTTTGTTTTGCTGAACTACAAATTTGATAAAAATGTCAATTAAATAAATGTTCAAAGTGGGTTCCGTTGTTTTGTAAACAATAATACAGTCTATTTTCAAATTCTGCACGAAATTTGACAAACGTTTTTCTAGTAATGGGGCGACATGCTTGAGTAATTATTTCTCGCAATTTCCCAAGTGACGCAACTTAAGTTTTATAAACAACTGATTTAAGGCAAAAATGGCAAATTAAGTTTTATTTAACAAAAAAAAGTACGAGCGGACACTTACCATTTAAAATAATAGTCCGGGAGATAGCATTACAAATAAAAAGTCATAGTAAGCCAGCTGATATTAACACCCTGTATAATTATTATTTATACCATTGGATAGTACTTTTTATAGTAGGATAGTATATTATTTTTTTCTATGGCGTTACCCTAAATCAGTTGTTTATAAAACTCAACTTGCTTCACTTGGGGAATTGCGAGAAAGAATTACTCAAGCATGTCGCCCTATTACTAGAACATTTGCTAAATTTCGTGCAGAATTTGAAAATAGACTGTATTATTGTTTACCAAACAACGTAATTCACATTAAATATTTACTTAATTGACATTTTTAATAAATTTGTAATTTAACAAAACCTTATTAAATTTTCATTTAAGCCAAGGTTTCACAATTATTGCTTCACCCTGTATAATTATTATTTATACCACTGAATAGCATTTTTTATAGCCTTTTCAATGATGTATCACAAGTAGGCGTTTGCAATTTAAACTTTTGGGTTGTGATGGGTGGGGCCTAGGGGGTTTATGGGGGTGAGTCCCCTTTCATGTCATTTTAGTTCCCCCCTACTATCCTAGAAACGGTTTCAAGCATTTTTCGATATCAGCTTTTGTTCGTGAGATATAGCCATTGTAAGTTTTAAAATTGATACACTGTATATCTGACACGTGGATGTTAACTAGTTGGATATAAGGGTCATTTTAACGATTGATAATATCACGTAATTTCCATGTCTGTTATATGATAACAGTAGCGATTTAGAAAAAGTTTTAACTGTAAATTCCCACTCAATATTTGCCATCTGGTCTCAAACGGCAAAAAAACCCTGGCTTGCTTTTTATTGATAAAAAATGTCCAACTGGTTCAATAGAATAGAATAGACATAATATGCTTTATTGTCATGAAAAATTTAACAATTTTATAGACAAAGCTTACAAGAATCATAAATAAGAACAATAACAAATAACAAATAAAATTTACTAAAATGATAAAAATCGTCAATATAAATAAAATATAATGAAGTGAAACAAAAAACCGTAACAATCTATTGCAAAATTTAAAAAAAATTTGCAAATTGCATAATCTACCTTAAAAAATTTAATAAGTTAAGTTAAGCTGCTGCATATGACACTCAAATATAGATTAAAATTCTACTTATAAATAAGAATACTGTACTTATTATAGTTATTGGTTAAGAAACTCTGCTGTTGAATAATATGGTCTTTCAGATAAATAGGCTTTAGTCATTTTACGGAACTTGGGGAAAGATGTTGCAGATTTAAGTTGTAGAGGGAGATGTTTGTAAAGTTTTTTGGCAGAATATAATATAGATTTCTTTACTAACTCACTGGACGGGATCGGTAGATAGATGTCAAAATTTGAATTTCTGGTGGAGTAGTCATGACGAGGCCTTGCTGGAGAGACATGTAGATGTTTACGAATTAAGCAAACAGTTTCTAAAATATATAAAGAAGGTAGTGTTAGAATCCTATGATCTTTGAAGTACCTAGCTTCTGCAATGTGTTGTTCTTCTGAGGCTAAACAGATATATTATTGCTCTTTTTTGTAATTTAAAAATAACATCGAATTGGACAGCCGTACCAGAACCCCAAAAAGGGAGACCATATCGAAGATGGGACTCGAGCAAAGAAAAATATGTTATTTTGGAAGAGGCTAAATTTATTTCCTTCGAAACAGATCTTGTTGCAAAGCAAGTTGCGATATTTGAGTTGCTCCATGTGATACTGGTATCATCAGCAAAAAGAAAAACTATTCCCTCGATTTTTAAGCTAGTGATGTCATTAATAAAGATCAGGAAAAGTAGAGGACCCAATACTGAACCTTGTGGTACCCCACATAATATCAATAACATGTTTATAAGATGTCGTCGAAATATTTATTAAGGAGGAGTATGGTTTAACATTTTAGATTTATTGTAATATTTTAATCTCTGAAAATTGCAGATTGATCGGAGCAAAATTATCGTAATACAGCGTGTTGAATACTACTACCTCCGACTCATTTGCAGCAGCTTTTTGAAAATCTTTTTGAATTGCTGTGGCTTGCTTTTCAATATTTTTTCTTGAAATTTGTTTTAATATTACTTAAATTTCACTTAATATGTTTATTTAATTTAAAGCTAAAACAGCTTTATCATAGTTTCAAAAAAGTTCACAAAAATGTGCTTGAAATATTAATTTCAAGCCATTGACAAACAATAATCATAACAGTTTCTCTTCTCCTATATCTGTTTGTTTTTTAACTCCCTCCTTAAGAAAAATTTTTATGGAGAAAATATTATTGATAAATCGACGGTCCCCTACCCTACGAGGGAAATTTGGTGAGGTAGGAGTGGCAAATTTCATCTTGTTTGTATGATTTTTAGAAATCAAATCTCTGAGGAGGCATCCGAAGATGGAACAGGCGCGAGCCTATTAAGGAAGTAGGAAAAAGAAGAAGAAGAAATCTCCGAAGCCTGGACTATAAGAAATTTTCTGAATTTTTAAAAATATGTGGATCGTGAATACGACAATATAATGAAGTATTGAATAAGTTTCTATGCACCGTGGGCATTAATAGATAATAGATGTGTATACCCTCGGACAACTTACAAATATACAACTCAAAAGATAGTCGCTCTCAGGCATAAACATCTACTTAATGCCCTTGCTACATGAGAATAACTACTAAATTTAGGTTTAAAAGGAATCCGTATTAAAACTTCATAATAATCAATGTTACTTTAACAATGTTTTGAGGTCTGAAACTAATAAAACGTGAATTGATTTTACAGACGTGACCAATTTATTCCATCGGTAGTTTTTTTTTTCACACATTGATTACGGTTTAAATTCAGTTAGCGAGGACCCAACCTTCTCTATCTAGGGCACACATGTGTGTTCCAAGAGGTATTACTGTGTTAACGGCAATCTAATTTCAAGTTAGTTCGTAATTTTGGTGTGGAAATGACCAAGGATATTTTTATTGGATTTGTAGAAAGCTAAATGTTGTAGATAGTTGGGAATATTATATGAGAATTAAAAGTTGCAGACCAAAATATAATTTATATAGACCCAGAGATATAGAGATTATAGACCGTATGTTTTCAGATGCGTACGGGTGTCTGAAATAGCTCATTTATATTACAATCCCATGATAGTCAATTATTATTTGTATTCTAATTAAGTATTTAACTTCAAATAGATTACCTTTAGTTTACTTTCAAATAGTTTTAGTTTTTATTATTCAGTATTTTCCTCAAAATTTGCTAAACATAAAAAGGCTATAGCGGGATAAGATGGTCAAAAATGCCCCCGCACCGATCAGCGCCGCTACTTATGTTTTCGATAAAAGATATAAAATTATGCCCTCATGCAAATTTTTATCTCCCCAGAAGTCCTAAAACCTCTTAAATCGAGAAAAGAAGAATTGTTAGGTTTTATTTTTTTATGAGCGCAATTTTGATTTAAAAAGTCTGAAAAAATTCAAGAGGATGTATATTTTGAATACAAAACAGCCTGATTTTTTCTAGATTTTTGTAATAAAAAATGAGCCCAGGAAAAAAATTTGAAATTTTCAAAAAAATTTTAGGTTATGTAAATATGATTCGGCCAACTTTTAAATAGTATTTTTTTGTGTGTTTTTGTCGTTCTTTTGAATAGCAGAGGCAGAATTTTTAATATGTGAGCGGAAAGAACGATAAAATTGAAAAAACCGTTTTTGGCTGTCTCGAGATGTATCTCGGGACAGCCAATCTTAGGATTTAGGATCCTGACTACAACAACAGAAAAAACGCTAAAAGTGTGAATTTTGTCATAAAATTTGGTATGTGGGCTTATAATAATATTTGGAACAGCTTTTCCAAATAACTTTTTTCGATATCTCTAACGCGAAGCAAATCGAATCGAATATCGAAAATTCATCGCATATCGAAAATTCACCCCGTTTGTGGATATATTATCAATTTGATAATTTATTGCAACTGATATAGTCGTATTATTTATACCTAGATTCAAAATATACATTTAAAATACTGACTAATTCACTAATTTTATCATAAAAAGTTCAAATTGATTGCATTGAAGTATTGAACCAATTAATGTGTAATAATAATATATACAGAGTGAGATTTATGTACGGAAACCCTCAATTATCTCGAAAACGGTTTGCACGATTTTTATCAATTTTGGTGGGTAGGGGTTTTCTAATGCGGCCGATATTATAGTGATAATTACATTGTTGTCAGATCTTCCGTTTTTCTAAGAATCTAATTAATTTTTTTACTTCAATTGGAATACCCTCTATATTTGTTGCGTTTTGAAGTCCTTAAAAAATACTAATTATTTTTCATATTATATTCCCCATACCTAAAGGCTATAATTTCGGAGTTATTGCTACATGTATTAAAAAAAAAATTAAACAAATTATAAAAATCAATTTTTTCGGCCCGGGTAGACATTATTTTACGTTCTTTGGACCATTGGGAACAAAAAAGTTCTTTTGTAATTTTTCTCCAAAGTTAATCGATTTCGAGTTATTAACAATTTAAAACTGAAAAAAAAATTGAATAATGACGATTTTCAAGGTTCAAAAACACAAATCAAAAATATTATTTTTGTTACTACCCAGTATACAAGTTCAAGTTCAAGCCTTATTTTATCAGTTACCAATAAGTAATTTAAGCTGGTTCCATTCTAAAATATTGTTTTTTAGTTGTTAATGCAGCCCGATCGCTCGTCCTCTCATATGCTTTCTCTAACAATTATTAAAAAGCAATGTTTTAGAATAAAACGGGACAAAAAAGTTTATAGCGAGCGCCTAGAAGAAGGGCTTAGCTTGAATTTAGGTACTCAGCAGTTTCAAAAATAAAATTTTTTATTTGTGTTTTTGAACCTTAAAAATCGTCAGTATTCGATTTTTTTCAGTTTTAAATTGTTTAGAGCTCGAAAACCACTAACTTTAGAGAAAAATTACAAAGGACCTTTTTTCTTCCCAATGATCCAAAAAATGTAAAATAATGTCTACACGGGCCGAAAAAATTGATTTTTATAATTTGTTTAAATTTCTTTTAAATACATGTAGCAATAACTCCGAAACTATGGAATTTAGGTATAGGCAATATAACATGAAAAATAATTAGTATTTCTTAAGGACTTCAAAACGCAAAAGACATACAGGGTGTTCTATTTGAAATAAGAAAGTTCATTAGATTTCCAGAAAAACGGAAGATCTGACAACAATGTAATTATCACTATAATATCGGCTGCATTAGAAAACCCCTACCCACCAAAACCTATAAAAATCCTGCAAGACGTTTCCGAGATAATTGAGGGTTTCTATACATAAAACTCACTCTGTATACATATTATAATTACTATTCACGGTGTGCAAGTACTTGGAAAGGGAAACGAGAAACGAACGTGCGCGAGTCGCGGAGAAATATTGCAACTATCTTAAATAATTCATAAGGTGCGTTCGCGGGAGCCTGTCGCCGACTAGTCGGCGACAAATTAGCAGCAAAACGCATGCGCAGTTTAAAATGATATAATTAATATCGTTAATAGATAAATATACAAGGTATATTTTAATATTATAATTTAATAATTAGTTATTAATATTAATTAATAGTAAATATACCTTGTTTATTTATCTCTTAACGATATTATTTATATTAAATGAGGTTAGAAATTGTCGGCGACAATTTGTCAACTGTACCCGCGAACGCACCTATTCAATTGAAATTGTCAAATTGACGTATATGTTATACCTTCTGTCATTGACGCAGAAAAATTATATATTGCTCCATAATATTGATATGATATGCAATTATTATATAAAGGTAAATTTAATTAATTGTATTTTGCTTGCAGTACTGCATTTTAATAACTGATTTTATTTACTACATACAATTGTTTACGTTTGCTAAACATAACCTGCATCTTATTTTTTCTTCTTATTATTTTTTTGGACTATGGTCTTGACAATTATCCAGCAACCAGGACTAATATAATTGGCCAATATAATTAAAAGTGCGAATAAAAGTACAGAGCGTAGAAATAGAGGTCGCTTTGCCGAACTTGCACGGTCCCAATAATAATATTATATTAATACGCATTAATTGGTTCAATACTTCAATGCAATCAATTTGAACTTTTTATGATAAAATTAGTGAATTAGTCAGTATTTCGAATGTATATTTTGAATCTAGGTATAAAAAATACGACTATATTAGTTGCAATAAATTATCAAATTGATTATACAGTGTGTTGCATTTAAGATGAAGACACCCCTATATTTCGGCTATCAAAATATATACAGATTTGAAATTTGGCACAGTCATACAGGTTGATGGTTCACAATTTTTAAAATAGTCAACTGAAATTTAAATTTTAAACGCGGTCTACTGCGAATCCACAAACAGGGTGAATTTTCGATATGCGATTCGATTTGCTTCGCGTTAGAGATATCGAAAAAAGTTATTTGGAAAAGCTGTTCCAAATATTATTATAAGCCCACACACCAAATTTTATGACAAAATTCACACTTTTAGTGTTTTTTCAGTTGTAGTCAGGATCCTAAATCCTAAAATTGGCTGTTCCGAGATGCATCTTGAGACAGCCAAAAACGGTTTTTTAAATTTTTTCGTTCTTTCCGCTCAGATATTAAAAATTCTGCCTCTGCCATTCAAAAGAACGACAAAAAATACACAAAAAAATACTATTTAAAAGTTGGCCAAATCATATTTACATAACCTAAAAACTTTTTGAAATTTTCAAAAATTTTTCCTGGGCTCATTTTTTATTACAAAAATCTGAAAAAAATCAGGCTATTTTGTATTCAAAATGTGCATCCTCTTAAATTTTTTCAGATTTTTTAAGTTAAAATTGCGCTCACAAAAAAATAAAACCTAAAAATTCTTCTTTTCTCGATTTAAGAGGTTTTAGGATCTCTGGGAAGCTAAAAATTTGCTTGAGGGCATAATTTTATATCCTTTATCGAAAACATAAGTAGCTGGGCTGATCGGTGCGGGGACATTTTTGACCATCTTATCCCGCAATAGCCTTTGTGCTTATATAAAGAACACTCAACGAAAATGTACGTAATATTAATAAAAATGTTAATTCAGACAACAAAAGCATAACAAAAGCATACATAAAATTTGTCACATACTTAGTCACTTAGTCACTTGCTGTTGCGTTTAGTAAATTTTAATTTCCGACTTATCATCGACTTATTTCGTATGCTTTAAATGATGACGCACGGATAAAGATTCAAGGACTCGACTCAACTGTATGTAAAGATTCTCCTCCGTACTTAAGGAATTCGGCCTGTATATTGTGGGAGCCTGGAGCGTTTGCGTTCTTCCATTAAATACTTTTTAACCACCACGTAGTCACCGATAAAGCAGACCCACCGACACTTAACCATTCAGATCAGCATGTCACTGGAAAACAACCCTATTTGTTCCCTTTAATTGATTTTTATTGCGGTTTCCGAATAGTGTACAAACCTTCCACCAATATTTTAATCCCACTAATCTAACAATATACCCTAGCTTCGCAATAACAATCCATCAAAATGGCGTCCAATCGATTAAAGACAGCATTTGGTTGACAATAACAAGGGCAGGATAACGGGAGGTCTATTCTCCTGAAGCAAAACATTATTCACCAAGACGAAATGTTTCGGAAAACATTTTAAGTATCATTAGTATCGGATGAAAGTGTCTTTGTGTAGCGTTAAGTATACAAATGGTTTCTTTTTAGTGACAATAAGATCGCTTTACAACCGGCCTCAGAAAATGGCAGGCTCAGAAAATGGAGAGGCGTACGCTCGGAGAGGTAGCTTTGTTTTGCATATTTGTATACGTTTTTATTCAAAGTCTAATAAGTCGGAGGTTTATGACGAATATACTTTGTAATCGTTTTATTGTTTTATATGAAATATTAAGGACAAACTTCTATTGCGTGTTTAAAAAATTGAGACAACAGAGTTGAAAAACAAAGATATTTCGAGATTAAATTAATAGCAACAAGAGGGGGTAAGAAATTAAACAGGGTTTTAATTACGGGGGTCATTCGTAAAAAGAAGTTCTCTATGCTGCTGAAAAAGAGTCCTGCGTGTTGGGAGAAAGCTGGCAACAATACTTTACATATCAACTCTTCCTCTCTATTACTCCACCACTTTCACCTCGCTGCATTGCTCAGTGTCGACCTAGCAGCCTTTGAATATGGAGGTCCCGGTCGCTGTTACCGCCAATGTGAAATTCACATCATGAATTTACAGCTCTATTTACAAAGATACTCACAGAACTCTGAATACTCACAGTTTCCAACTGCATAAAATACGTTCACTGGCTCTGTCTTTTCAAAAAAAATGAATATGGCAATCTTAAATTAGTTAATGATTTCACTAAGGTCCTATGTGTTAACTGGTCACCTGATCAAGATGATATCTATTTTAAGCCTCCTCTATGTATACGAAGAAGCGCCTCCTCTAACAAAAAGAAAAGTACATACAGGTGGAGACATCCTACAGTTGAAAAAGTTTGGGGGTTGGAAATCTAACACCGTAGCAGAGGGATATGTGGAGAATTCATTACATGGACAAATAAAAATTGCTATTATGTTGTCTCATGTAGAAAATCCAGAAACGTCGGCGTCATCATCTATTTCTGAAACTCATAATTTTGAGCAACACGTTCTTACTTTAACCGTTAATAGTAATCATAATTCCAATGTAACTATTAATATTTATAATTCCAAATAGTTTCCTTTTTGTTATTGTTGTTGTTGTTTCTTAAATAAATAAATGTTGAGTGGACTCTATTCTTTCTAAACCATCTTTTAATCAAAAATGACATCGACATTTGCAGGTAGAAAAGTGACAGATGCTAGCCGGGAAAGTACTTTCCCGGCTAGCTGGGAAAGTAAAGTAAGTAATAAGTCGCTTCCTGATTATTTCAAAGGTTAGAAATCCATAAATTACTAACCGATTGTGAGTAAAAATATTTTAAATCTAAGGGTAAGAACAGAACAAGTAGGTCGAGGTGGAGGTGTAGGTCGCGGTCGATGTCGACAGCACATAGCAAGGAGGTCACCTGCGCTGTCAGTCGAGCTAGAACCACTATCAAGTGATGTAGTTTAATGAAATTTGAATGACAAGAAGACTGCACTTCTGCGATGTTGTCTCAGTCAAGCGATGATAGTGATGAAATGTCAGCTGTAAAAATCAGATCCTCCTTCATATTTCAAAAATTTACTAAATTTAATTACTTTACAAGTACAAAAATTAACTTAATAAAAAAAGGGATTATATAAAAAGTATCAACTCAGATAGCGCAGGTAATGACAACTTGCCTTTGAACGGACCAATCACAGGGAAGCATCCTTGTAGGCCGCGCAGTAGACATCCATGTAAAACAAACTCATTTTATTTTCAAAAGCATCGATGTAAACCTCCTAGATGGCATCGCGCTAAACCTCCACCGCGACTTACCTGCTCTCTTCGCTTCTATTCATTACAATGTGTTTGTTTTACATGGATGTCGACATCCACCGCGACCTTTACCTCCACCTCCACCGCGACCCACTTGTTCTGTTCTGACCCTAAGACTTTTCGTCAAAAAGAAACTGATTTCTGGTTACATCCTGAATCTCTGCCTTTAACAATTTATAAGCACGGAGATAGAGATGCATCAAGTCAAACTAGTTTGATTTTACTCAACAAACTTGACTTGACTTGAAAATCAAACTTTTTGTATAAAAAAGTTTGACTTGATTTGATTTCGATATCTTTAGGTTTGACTTGAATTCAAACATCTTCAAACAGTTTGAAAAGTTTGAATATTACGCAACGTGTTTATTTTCAATTATAAATGAGACCGCCTACGCCTTTATTTGTTCACTGGCGGTTCAACGGGGGTGGGGGAGGGTTAGGGGAAATTCCCCCACTCCCAACAATGTCCAAGTAAATTTTTGAAGTTATACTTCTTTAGGCGCGATTGAGAGTAAAATTTCATAATACTGCGCGCATGCGCACACAGACAGTATGGCGTTTAGTTGCTGAATCTTTCAAGTTATGTATAAAGTATAAATATATCAGTGCAAGAAAAGGTGTGAAAAAAATATACCTATTATTGTTTTTAGTAAATGTATTATTTATTATAATTTTTGTGTCTTTGGATTTGTCTTCCTCGGGAATAAGATATTTTATAATAATATTAAGTATATTTAAAGCATTTTTGTATTAAATTTGTCAGTATGTATGAGAAATCTTGTAACCTGTCAAAGCAAAAGGGATATAGCTCAGTGGTAGAGCCTGTGACCGGAGATCAAGCGGTCCCGGGTTCAAATCCCGGACGATTCATATTTTTTTTAATATTTTTGGATCGTTTTAATAAAAAAAATGTAAAAGTGGTAGGTAAAGAAAGTTAGTTTAATATTTAAATAAAATACAAATAACCTGTTACGTAGGTATATTAATTTCGTTGAAATCATAATAATAGAAGTATAACTTCTTACGTGCGTACAAAGTATACACACATTCTTTTTTTTTTGACAAATTTCAATAAACATAGAAATGTATTGGCTGATAATACGATATTTAAACCGCAGACAGACAAATAAAACCCAATAAACTCGCCAGTTAGGATAATTAAAGAAAGCTTAATGCATATTTATACACTAATTTTTTTTAAATTTAAACCCAACATTTGTAGCCTGTATCCGAAAAAAAATTAAATTGTAGATATAAAACCATATATACCTGGATCCCGCTTACCAAAAAAAAGTTGATTAATAGCAAGCTAAAAATTTGTTAATAGCTTACCGGTGTCTATTCAGATACACTTTGATGTATGGGAATACTGGAACAGAAGTTTTAATTGTGGAAAAGGTTAAAAATTTGGAACGTCAGACTACGTAAACGTTCCATGTATTTTGTCGGACAGAACTTCCAATTGATTTGTTACCATTTCATTAAACTCTCATGCAAAAATCAGACTGGTGTTTATCACCAACTGGGCATTTTAATGAGTGGAACACGAAGAACATGTCAAATGACAAGAATTATGTTGGTTAGTAATAGCAGTCTGTTTTTGCACGAGAGTTTAATGAAAGGGTAACAAATCAATTGGATGTTCTGACCGTCAAAATACATGGGACGTTCTCGTAATCTGACGTTCCAAATTTTTAAACTGTTCCACAATTAAAACTTCCTCTGTTCCAGTGTTCCCGTACATCAAAATTTGTCCGACTAGACACCGTTAAGCTAGTAACAAATTTTCAGCTTGCTATTAATCAACTTTTTTTGGTACGCAGGATCCAGGTCTAATAACCGTATGGTTAGTTTTGAATTTTAAAGAAATACCAACGAATATACAGCAATACTAACTTTTGTAGTGTGGTACATATTTTCGAGTGAACTAGCAGCTTGGTACCACATGTTTTTTCGAACTGGCCCTAATGCCTTTTTTAATAAAAGGAAGTCATAAAAATTCCAAATCATTTTATTTTGAGCTGTCGATTGAAAAACCAAATAGTCTTATTTTATTGTAACCCTTAAGGGCATAGGCGTAACATGTCGCTTATCAAAAAGTTCAATGTGTTTTAAATGTATAAATTTTTTCAAATCCTAAGAAAACTAATAAGAATTTAAAAAAAAAATTAAATGCAGCATGGAAGATTACATTATTTCTGAGGGACGAACATCCCTGAAAACTTCTATAATGTTTATTTTAATAAGTTACAGGGGTGGACATAAAAAGGAAAATTTAGTGTTGTTATTAATTGCAAATATTTCATTCAAAACAAACTTTTTATATATTCTAAGAGACTTTCGGCCCTCGGTAATAAAGCAATCTTTCATTCTGCGTTTAAATTTTTCAAATATACTTATTAGTTTTCTCAAGATTCGAAAAAAATAAATATCTACATTTAAAAGTTTTAAATTAAAACACATTGAAAATATTGATTTTTATGTGGCACTCATTGTATTATTAATTTTCTTATCTTAATTGGCAACTAACATCTCTATCTCGACAAAAAAGTATATCTACTAAATAAATTATTTTTCAAACTCTTTCAAACTAGTTTGACAAACAGTTTGAATCTTCAAACCTGTACGATGACCAGTTTGACTTGACTTGAAATATTTGTCACAAGGATTGACTTGAGTTTGACTTGAAATTAAGTTAAACTCAAGTCAAGTTCAAACATTCAAGTCAAACTTATGCAACTCTACACGGAGACGACGAATATAGAAGAAAGCAGAAAGGACAACGGTCACGTATCTACTCTCTTTTCGTCTAAGAAAAATGCCGAAAGACAGTCTCGAGTACTCAAAAATCTGAGTAAAGAAGAACAAGGTGGAAAGGCAGTTTTGTTTCAATTTGATTCCATCTCCAGATAGCTATTTCTGCATTTCATGCTTCATCGGCGGAGCTATGCAGTCACAACTCTAAATCAAAAATCAATAAGCCTGTCTTTTAAGGGAAATCAACGCTAAGCAGTTTCAAATAGAAACAAAAACTGCCTCTCCCCCCTAGAAATAAAATATAAACCAAAGTTAAAAATAATCGGGGCGAATATCAAGTAGTCTTTAAGAACACATCAGTAATAGACCAAATGTTTACAACAAAACAAACTTTTTCTATCTAATTCGAATTCAATTTAATAACAAACTTGTTTTCAAAGAATATAGAAACCAGTTTAATATGTTGAAAACTTTATTGCTCAACGACATTATTTTCAAACTTTCAAACGGAACTTCTTAACTTCGTCCCGTAAGTTTTCGTACCTGTCCTGAAATTTAAGTAGATATTTGTAAATTCCAAGGCATTTCTAAAAATATTACCGGAATCTGAGTGGGGCACCCTTTGGAATAAAAACGACAATGCCAGGTGTCACAAGAATTTCAAGCAGGCCGGTTTTTCAGCCCATCTTAGGGCTCGGACACACGACAGTGCTTTGCGCCGCGTTTTACCGGATTAACCCTAACACAACCTTTCAAGTTGCCAAGAAAAATCGGTAAAACGTGGCATTAAGCGCTATGTGTCATGTGTCCAAGCCCTTAGAAAGCGGGTCGGCGGATATCCCCGACAAATTTAATATACTCGTTCAAAGATAACTCTCCCATCGGCTATAAAAATTAGATTTTCTAAATTTGCTTTGGAGGAAACGAAGAAAAAGTAGGCAAGTTAATCATTCAACCAAGATTTTATATGCTAATTTCCAAGTAAAAAAGTATATAGTTTGCAAAAAAGAAGTCTTAAACTTCATTGGTTTATTTGAATAAATTTCGCTTTTTTTTAAATTTCAAAAGCTTTTTCAGTTGAATACAAAAACAATAATAATGAAAAAGACTAAGTTTTCAATCTAATAGTTTATAAAATAACACCAAAGATATTACTCTACATCCCTTCTTCTTCTTCTTCTTCCTCTTCTTCTTCTTCAGCCTTCAGTAATCCAACTTTGGACATAGGCCTCCCCAATTCAATCCAGTGTTGTCTATTCTGCGCCACCTGTTTCCAGTTGTGTCCTCCAAACTTCTTTATGTCATCGGCCCATCTCATTTGTGGCCTTCCTCTACTTCTTCTTCCTAACCACGGTCTCCATTGTTGTATTTCGTGATTCCATCCTTTATCTTTCAGTCGTGCATTGTGTCCTGCAAAGCTCCATTTTAATTTGGCAGCATGTTCTTCTGCGTCTTTTACTTTGGTTTTGCTTCTAATCCATGTATTTGTTTTTTTGTCTATGAGCCTCACCCCGAGCATTGATCTTTCCATCGCTCTCTGTGCCTTTGCTATATTATCCATATCGGCCTAGGTGAGTGTCCACGTCTGTGAACCATACGTAAGTATAGGGATGATACACTGATCGTAAATTCTGGTTCTCAAATATTGTTCTATTTTAATGTTTTTCAAGATCCAACTCAGTTTTCCAAATCCTGTCCACGCTAACCGTATTCTTCTAGTAATTTCTGCAGTTTGATTCTCTTTGTTAACTTTCATTGTCTGTCCCAGGTAGATGTATTCGCTTACTGTTTCTAACTCTATGTCATTCAACGTTATTTTTGTAATGTTCGGTGTATTCGTCATTACTTTGTTTTTTCCAAGTTCATCTTAAGACCTACTTTTTCCGAAGCTTGAAATAGTTGCGCCATCATGGTCTGTAATTCTTCGAAACTTGTAGCGAATATTACAATGTCGTCAGCATATCTTAAATGACTCAGTTTTCTTCCATTAACATTTATTCCTTTATCTATTCAGTTAATGTATTTGAACACGTCTTCAAGTCCCAGTGTGAACAGCTTTGGTGAAATAACGTAACCCTGGCGAACCCCTCTGTTGATTGGTATAGCTTTGGTTTTCTGATCTATTTGTATTTTCATTGTAGCTTTCTTATAAATATTATGTATGAGCATTCTGTATCGAGAATCTATCCTGCAGTTGTTCATAGCTCTCTCTATTGCCCAAAGTTCTATGGAGTCGAATGCCCTTTCATAATCAACGAAGCCAATGTATAAGTTCAAGTGATATTCATTGGCTTTCTCGATTAGCGTTCTGACTGTAAGAAGATGATCCGCTGTTCTGTAACCCTTTCGGAATCCTGACTGCTCTACCGGTTGATAGCTATCAAGCTTCGGCGATAGCCTATTAGTTATTACTCTCATAAACAGTTTGCACATTTGGGACAACAGGGAAATTGGCCTATAGTTCTTCAGATCTCCCCTGTCTCCTTTTTTGAAGAGAATTATGGTCAAGCTTTCTTTTCAATCACCTTGGACTTCTCCTTTGTGAAGGAATTCGTTGAAAAGATTTTTCAATTCTTCCAGAATAATTTCACTCCCCTCCTTTAACATTTCGGCAAGTACTCCATTTGGTCCCGGAACTCTACATCCCGCCAGATTGAAAACAATGGAAACCTTATCTGGTTACACCTCCGAGGCTTCTAAAATTTGCAAGCAATCACGGATGCTGAGACTAAAGAAGATGAGGGAATTTTACAATCTATAATTCACGTCCCATCTGCCCAGCGCGGTTAAGTTCCAACGAGAATGGTTCACTTCGTACTCCAATCAGAGTAAACATGTAAATCAAAAATGAATAACCATTTTCAATTTCGTTGCAGCACGAAAACTACAGCCGTATTATAGTCTAGTTCAATCAGAGAGTGCAGCAAGCACCTCTACCGTTTTCGAAACTTATTAGTCTCTCATCAGGAGGCATATAATATGCTGCTCTCTCTGACCCAACCTGGTCGTTGGAACTTTAACCCGCTGAGCAGATGCGACGTGGATTATAAAGTGTAAAATTTCCTCATCCGACTAACTCCTAGAGTAATATTTTTAGTGTTATTTTATGTACTATTAGATTGAAAATTTAGTCTTTTTGCTAACAGTTGCCGCTAGGGCATCCCTGCCATTTCGCTCGTTGCAATCCGGGACTGCACGGTTTGTCCTAGAGAGAGCATCATAATATGTGCCTCCTGATGAGAGACTAATAAGTTTCGAAACCGGTAAATGTGCTTGTTGCACTCTCTGATTGAACTAGAATATGATGCGGCTGTTGTTTCGTGTTGGAACGAAATTGAAAATGGTTATTCATTTTTGAATAATGATAAGAACCTAATGAAGTTTATAAGTAAACGATTACAATGGTGTGATGTATACTTACAAAACAATGTTTAGTATTTTTGATGTTTTAAAAACTGTAAAGGTACACAACATTTGGAGCCGGCATAGTAGGGACAAATCAAGGGATACATTTCCCAGTAAGTCTATCAAAGGATGTCACAGTTTTCTAGACAAAAATAACGGCAATCCATCACTGCGTGCAAGAAATAGAATGGCAGGAGAGAACGTTCTGTTCAGTTGCCATCTTCACAGATAGTCAGGCAGCGCTTAGGGTACTCAATTCTAAGCTAGTATGGGATTGTGTGTATGCCCTAAATAAACTAGGGAACCGTGGCAAGGTTACGGTAGCCTGGGTACCGGTGCACGAGGGTCATAAGAGCAATAAAGAAGCAGATGAAATGGCCCAATAAGGCTCATCAATACCATTCGTTGGACCGGAACCCTTTTGTGGCGTTGGAAAGGCAGTAACAAGAACGGCTATAAGAAAGTGGGTAGCTCACAAATCTTTGGAAGGGTGGAAGAATTCGCCAAGACAAAGACAGGCGAAACAGTTCATTACAGAATATTCACCAAAATTTACGGCAGACTTAATAAGCAAAGACAGGAAAACAGTCAAAGCCATAGTAGGTTTGCTAACAGGGCACTTTAAGCTGAATAGGCAGTTAAAGCTGATGGGATTGTCAGATGATGACCTGTGCAAATTCTTTCACCTAGAAGAATTAGCATTATATGTCAGTGTGGCAGTCTAGCAAATGTAGGGCTCTTTGCAGTAGGAGAAGAAAATCCAATGGCAAATAGCTATATGGAAGGTTCAGTCTCGAAGCTTTAGACTTTCTAAAAAGGATCAGGCTAGAGCAGTGGCGACTCGTGACCTCAGTATGCGGGTAGGCTACACATATACTTCGGGTAGGCGACAAAAAATATCCTACAGTTTGTAATACATTTTGAGCCGTCCTGCAATACTAAATGTAATCTATGAGCGCAACAATGTGTAAAAATTGCTTTTGGAGCATCTACTTTAATTTTTGATTGTAATCCGTTTAAAGAACCAGCCATTACACTTGCACCATCGTAAAATTGAGCAATTAATTTATTTTTGTAATCATATGGCTCAAGCACGTTTGAAATTAAACTATATAGAGCGTCTGCAGATCTATTATCGCTAACATCAAAAAACCCTAAAAATCTTTCTGTTACCTGACCAACTTTGTTAACAAAACGGATTATTAAAGTACACTGTGATTTTTCGGTTATATCAGTAGTATCGTCAGCTAGTATAGAAAAAAATTGACTTTCATTAATTTCTGTTGAAAGTTCATTTTTTACGTAATCGGCAAGACAATCTATTAAATCATTTTGTATTATTTTTGACAAACCCGTGAATATCCCTTCTATTTTTTAAAATGATCCTGGATTTCCTGATCGCGTTTAACTACTAAATTAAAAATTTCTTTAAAATTACCCATGTTTGAAGAATTATGGCTCTCATCACGACCGCGAAATGTAAGTTCTTGTTTTGCTAAAAGCATTATAACATCAGTTTCTTGAACTTCTTCAATCTTTTTCAACTTCTTCATTATATATCTTATTAGATAGAGAAATATGTCCAGCGAAAGCACTGTCAGTAGTTTGTTTATTTTTTTCTAACTGTTTTAAATCTAAGCAATTGTTTAAATGTTCTTTCGAAGATTCATGTTTTTTTACACTAGCTGATAAATTTTTCAAATCTGAATATCCCTGACTCACCCAAACATTTTGCTTCAAATTTGAGAGCAACAGACAAATGAATTTTTAAAATAACTTCCGCTTAGCCATTTATGATTTTCATACCATATTGTTTTAAACGATCTCGAAAATGGTTGATTGTCTTTTGTCTTATCTGTGGATAAAATTGTTAAATTTTGTAAAGGCCGGCCCATTGAAATAATTACTAATCTTTCTTGATTTTGGCGCCTTGAAAAAGGCGTCTCGATCAAACTGCATATTACATCGTTTAAAATATTCATATTCGATGACTAAAGTTTTTCCACCAATAAAACTAACACACCTACGTTTCAACAACGGCAAATATTACTTATTTTATTTATGTATCAAATAATAATTTACTATTCGAATAAATTGATAAGTTAACAATTAACCTAGCTTTAAATTTTTAATTATCTATATAATCTAATAACACATTATTCAGTTTTCATAAACAAATTTAAGTTGTCCTACCTAGTTTTATTCAATACTTAACCTACTAATAACAGCCAAAATCAAAAAACAATTATTTTAAAACAGTTTCACAAGACACAAGAGAAGCAACTGATAAAATTTTGTAGGTCCGGCTATAAGACTCTGTGCCTATCCGCCCGTTCAAAATCGTAGAATACGGGTCGCTACGAGCAGACCTGCAGCAGGCCTGCTCGCGTAAACAGAGAGAGATCGCACGTCAATTCGATGTTGGCGTCGTTCTATTTCAGGCTACGTTCCCGAGTGCCTGACCAAGGAGAATATAGAATCTGATAGAGAATCAGTACTACTGATACTACAAGGAGCGTACAATAATTATAACTACGGAGAAAATTTTTTGGATATTTTTAAAAATAATTTGGATAATTTTTGCTATTTTATTGTAGATATTGTGTCAAAATTTATAAATTACAATTTTGAAATAAGTGATTTATATTAATAATTTATATTATTGTACTACATTTGAAGAGGGTAGGCGGCGCCTACCTTGCCTACCCCGGCGGGCCGCCCCTGGGCTAGAGAATGTTATCTAGGACTGGAGGACCACAATAGAGCTGAAAAGGTCGAAATGGAATAGGTTAGAAGACTACCTCTTTAAATCTATCTATCTACACAACATTTAGAGCAAAAAATCTTAACAACAAACAAACAACTACCACTGAGCACTAATGTTCATTAATTTAATTATTTAATTTAATCATCGTCATCATCATACAACCTCTTCCATCTACTGCTGGACATAGATCTCTCCCATTTTTCGCTACTCTCCACGGTTATGTGTGTCTTGTTGCCATTTCTTGGACATTCGTTTAATGTCGTCCAATCAGCGTGTTCGTGGTCGTCCTCTGCTGCATTTATCTTCTCTTGGGCGCCAGTCAATTAGTTTTCTGGTCCATCTTGAGTCTTTCAGTCGCGCTACAGACTAAAACATGTACGTAGCAAGACTAAAAGACTCAAGAATTTAATAAATATCTATTTTCTAAAACTATGGGCATTTTGTTACAAAAGCACCTAACGTGAAAAATTAGCGTTCATTTCTAATAAGATATGTACAGTTGAACAATTCCCCCAGAACGAGCCATAAAGAATGCTTCTCCCTCGTACTTCCCACAAAATCACGAACAAACTTACTAAACTCTTCAAAAACTTATATATGTATCGGTTTTAGAACATCTTTCGACGTTGTTCGATGCCTAACTTCCACGTCCTTTTATCATCCCATTGGCCATCTCTAAGATCCCTTGTACACATTGCTTTGGTTACCCCTTCTTTCCATGTCTGTTTGGGTCTTCCTCGTTTTTTGTGGTTTGGTGGTACCCATTGCATAATCTTTTTGGGCAATCTTGTGTCTTCCATTCTTTGAACATGACCATACCAAATCAACTGTTTCTCTCAATGTCTGTTGTTAAGTAACCATCTATTCCAATTCGTTGTCTTACTTCCTAATCTCGGACTCTTTCCCTACGTGATATACCTAACGATCTTCTAAACAAATCCATTTCTACAGCTTCTAATTTTTTCCTGTTGTTCTCGGTTATTCTCCAAGTTTCTGCTCCGTAAAATAGGCTGCTTTTAACAAAGATTTCATAGATGTTGTATTTTAGCTATATTTCTATTTCGGAGCTCCAAAGTATTCCATTTAGGCAGCCAATTGTTCTTCTAGCTTGTGTTACCCTTTTCTTTATTTCCTCATCGTCTTTCCCGTTCTATCGAAGATTACTCCCAGGTACGTATATTCACTACAGGATATGATTTCTTCATTATCCTTTAGTTCGATATTAGATAACTCAGCTCCTATGGGAAGGTATTTAGCTTTTTCCATATTAATTTCCAAGCCCCACTGTTCATATTCCTCCTTTAGTTTTCTTTCCATATATTGTAGATTGTCTTTATCATTATTAGCTTTGATGACTTGGTGATCAGCAAATTGTAAGGTATATAAACAAACCTCTCGGAGGTCTATACTCATACCGTGGCAGTTACGTTTCCACTGGTTTAGTGCTCTTGCAACTTATATCTTGGAAAAAGTTGGTGAAATACAGCAGCCCTGGCGCAGACCCTTGTTAACGATGAACTTTTGAGATAGTGTGTTGCCAATTTTTACTTGTGATGTAAAATTTTCCTATAGATTTTTTAACGCTTTAACTAGAGTGTAGCTGATGTTAGTTTCTTGTAGTGATTTCCACAATTTAGTCACAGGAACGCTGTCGTATGCTTTACGGAGGTCAACAAACATGAGATTGGTTTCTTGATTGGTTGCTGATTAATTATTTTAGGGCATAAGACATTATCTGTGCAAGTCCTTCCAACGCGGAAATCAGCCTCTTCTTTTCCTTCTTGTTCCCTATACTCCATCTCAATGAGATTTCTAAGAATGCGCCAGTACACCCGGCTTAGTTTACTGGTTACCGATATTCCTCTTTAATTCGAGCAATCCAACTTATTTCCTTTTTTATGAATGGAAGAAGAAGGGATTAATGGAAGAAATATAAGCTACTTTCCATAAACTGGGTGGTGCTACACCATTTATATATTTGTTCTCTCAAAACTTACCCGTCCAAAAGTCCAAAACCCCATTGACCCCTTCAGAACATACTATTGTTGTCTATATATCATATACAGAGTTTATCTCCTGCTACATTGGTCAGACCAGCTGCTCTTTTCAAGGTCGTCCAACTTCTCACAAAAGCGACATTGGGATTTCCAAAACCTCTCGTTTCTCGTTTCGTAAATAAAAAATTTCCAATTAGCAATTCGCAGTGTCTTTCATTGTACTTTGTGTCATCATCAACATAACCAAATGCAGCCATCATCGGTGAAATTTAAATCACTAAACAACTAAATTGATAAACATAGTGCTCAGTGGTTTTGACGCGTCTGTCGGGTGGTTGACGTTGTTGACTAATTCTATTGATATTACTAGCAGCAGTGGACAAATATTGCCCATCAAATTATGTTCTGCCAATAGCGTGCTTTGTTTCTGATGAGGAAGCTTAAAAGTTTAAGCACTGAAATTTAAATTTACGGAGGCTGTTGCGTTAGTTAATTACGAACCTGTTAAAGAAAAATGATTCCATTCAATTCGATTCTATTCGATTCTCAATTGGAACGTTACACTGTTCGACATTAGTTGAAGGTTTTTTGTGTGTAGCTTCATTGGACTTTAAAATATCAAAAGACTGGGGATTCTTCTTACACAATGTGACAATAAATCAAGTAGTTTTTGAAATAACATTATGGATATCTAACATAATTGGATGACGTCTTATTTCCCTGTCGGTTCTAAAAAGCTAAATCAATGTTTGACTTAATTATGGGTCGGGTTCTTTAGCACCTTTTGCACGACTTGTTTCTGTTTCATTCTCTAATTATAAAACCTTGTTGGTATGCACAGTAACCACTCCCGCTCTTTTATCTGGCCCTTTCGAAAGACGACTATTAATAAAATTATGCCGTAATCTAATTTTCTTCCTGACGTTCGGTAATCTAGACACCACCAAGTGATAATGTAATTATATCCCTGCGGGTACGAACGAACTTCGATCGAAAATTTTTCACTCTTTTTTCAGTTATGATGAAATTGAAATTGCAAAGAAAGGAAATTCGTAATGAAGTGTATTTGCAGGTGACGCTTTTGCTATTGTAACAGGTTTTCGATATTTTTGGAATCAGATAACATCAAGCGAAGGCGGATAATTTGAATTATAACTTTGACGGTAGATAAATACGAACCTTAAATATACTTTAGTTTCATTTATTTTTCCTTCGCATTATCGTATTAGACCAGGGCGGATCTGTGAAAAAACGTCTATTTTTGGATGTGCGAGGTGGCATTCGGATTTTTGCAGAAAAAGTTAGGTGACAACTTCAACAATAATAATTGACTTATGCTCCTTCTCAAATATGCCCGGAATATTAATAAAAAAATTAAAATATTTAAAAATTTCGAAAAACATCGTTTTTTTACTTTATCGTACTACATACGCAGTATGAGTATAATAAATAAAGTTATAGGATCGTGCAAAAAAAAAATTTTCAGATTTCACTTTTTTTCGACGTTTTGAGTCCCCCTGAGTCTAAAAAGCAAATAAAAAAAAAACATGTCGGAAGTATGTACGTATGTACGTACGTATATCGCCACCGCCCAGCAAAAACTACTGGACCGATTTCGATGAAATTCGGTATGAGTAAGTTTAAGGGAATTTTGTCGAGAAACTAAGCTTTTCAAAAAACCTCTCAAAGGGGGGCCGAAATAGGGGGGTTATTTGGGGCCCATTTTGGCAAATTTTGACCGAAATTAATGAAATTTAACTTAAAGTTAGCTCATCGATAAGTAAATAGAAATACGGAATTTGACATTTTCAAATCCAAAAATGGCGGCCAGCATGGCCGACCGCCCACCCGATACATTTCCCTACCAATCTAAAAACTTGTTTAATATAAATTTAATTTGAAAAAACATTTATATAGCCTAAAGATGGGGCTATAACAAGAATATTATCGTTTTTCAGAAAATGTTATGGGTTATCTATATTTAAGGGGTCAGAATTTGACATAAATTTGAACTAAATTTTCTCAAAAATGACTCAAAGGAATTTGTTTATTTTTTGATATATTTTTGATATCCTATCGGTAAATTTAATAACATTGGTCAGATTTCTTAACTCCTAATATGAGGGGAGTTATGAATTTTTTATAAAAAAATATTCGAGTTGCCGTAACTACCTCTGTAATAAAAACTAAAATTTAAAATTTGGCAGACATATCTTATATATTTATATATTTTACTTTGTTATCTATTAGCACAATAAATTTTACCCACAATATGGCTTCCGGTTTAACCGGAAATGAAAAAAAAATCTTAATTTTTTACATACGCCCTGTATATTTTTACATATTTTGAAATACTGTAAAATTATCTTTCCAATGACATAAAACTCGTTGCTGTAACTCAAAAACTCGAAAAGTTACAGAAAATTGAAATTTTGCTAGAATCTTGTGTGTGTCCCCTCTCACGCGATCATAGCAGAGCATTATTATAGGGCAGTCAATGAGGGTATTTGGCTCCGAATTCCATCCTACTACATCGATGTACTTGATATTTTCACAGTAAGTAGGGAATAGCTCAAGAAACAAAATCTACCCTATACACTATGGCGCATTTATCTTGGGGCAATTCCCATCCCTTCAAGGGGGTGGAAAATTTATTGGTCAAAATAAGCATGGAAGTGGCTAGAGAACCTAATTTTAAGTAAAAACTGATCATACTTTTTTTTGAGAACTCAATACTTTTTGAGTTATGCGTAGTTGAAAATTGGCAATTTTCATTTAAAAATGACACGTTTTCGGACGGTTTTTTGTGAATACCTTAAAAACTATGCATCAAACTAAAAACACTATACAAAAATTTTTTTATTTATAAATAACAAAGAGATTCGTTCCTTCGTAAATTTTCTATTTATAATACAAAAAGAGATATGGTAGGTAAAAAGAGTTTGTTTTTTGGTGCATGCTCAAAGTGCTCATGCTTTTGTAGTGTTTGAAAAGGCCTTTAAAACGAGCACCGTTAAATGTCGGTTACATTCAAACTAAGCGAGATATGGTGCAAAAAAGTATATGACTAATGTACTTTAAGGAAAAATGAGAAGTACATACATTTAACCCCTCATTCACCAGAATTTAAATGCATTGTTTTTCTTTTGCAATACCTCTAAATATAGTGTTATTTCTACTTTCAAAAAGTTGGACGGGTGAAAAAAATAAGATCAAATTATAGAGCGCATTTTTAAATTTTCTTAAAATTCTTCCTTTTGCTCCATGCAATTCGAAAATAAAAATGTTCTATCCCCGAGAAGTGGTGAGAACCGCCCCCATGATAAAAGCGCCATAGTATATAGGATAGACTTTGAATTAGGAGATTGGACTTTGGGCTACTCCCAAAATTTCATTACAATCCATGCAGTAAAATGCAAATATTGTAAACTATTAATTTCTCAGAAAAATGGACTAATTTGAAATGAAAGTATGACTGATATTCTATTGATTTATGCAATAATCTATAGTGTGTCCCCGAACATTTTCTCAAATGCGGGAATTAATGATGCGTAGAACCATAAAATATTTTCAAGTATACAAGGTGTTTCTAAAATATCAAAATAACGAGTAACTTTGTTATTTTTATAGAATGCCAGTATCTAGTACGATAACGATAATAGATCGGTACGATAAAGTTCTCGGGCGGCCCTTCCGTCCAGCGTTTTTCTACTTTCTTTGCTTATAACTTTGAAACGATTCATTTTGGAACAAAGTCGTACAGAAAAAAAATAAAGACAATTGAATTTTGTATGATGAACGACTGGTTATAATGTCTTAAATTATTATCCTTTCTGCAAAATAGCAATAAATACAAAATAAGGGGGCAAAATAAGCCTGTTTTTATTCAATGTTTTTCAACCACTTTGGTTGCACTTAGAACTTTCGTAATTCGCTTAGAAAATTCTTACAATATACTTAAATCGTTCACCAAATTTAATTAAAATCGACCTAATAGATTTTGCAGAATAATTTTGCAATCTAAATTTTTTTTAAAAAGTTCAAATTTTTTAAAAACTTTCTGAAGAAAAAGTAGCTAATTTAGAAGTTTGCTAATTTTTTTACATATAAAGAGGTTCTCTATCTATCTAATAAACTTTACAGAATTAAAATCGGATTATTTAAGCGGCCTCAGCGCTGTTTTAAAATTATAAACAATTTTTGGCTTATAAACAAATACAGTGAGGACGTTTGAGTTCGCATAAATTCATTTTCTCAAGAATAGGCGTCTCTGTAGATAAATCCCGAAACAGGTCGATTTTTATTTTTAAATTCTAATTTTTTTATATATATATCACACTAGTGACGTCATCCATCTGAGCATGATGACGTAACGGATGATTTTTTTAAATGAGAATAGGTGCGGTGTGATAGCTCAATCGAAGGGCTATTCAATTTTGTATTCATTAATATAAACCTTAACATAATTATTTATGCAGGGTTTCAATTAAAAAAAAAATTTGAATTAAATTAATTCCAATATTTAGATTACGTCATCACACCCAGATGGATGACGTCACTGG
This sequence comes from Diabrotica virgifera virgifera, assembly GCF_917563875.1. NCBI lineage: Eukaryota > Metazoa > Arthropoda > Insecta > Coleoptera > Chrysomelidae > Diabrotica > Diabrotica virgifera. The sequence continues at coordinate 11,528,899 of NC_065451.1, read as the reverse complement.
TATGGTATTTATGCCAAAAAATCATAATTTAAAAATAAAAATCGATCTGTTTCGGGATTTATCTCCAGAATTGCCCATTCGCAAGAAAATGAATTTATTCCAACTCAAATGTCCTCACTGTATTTGTTTATAAGCCAAAACATGGTTTATAACTTTAAAACAGTGCTGAGGCCGCTTAAATACTCCGATGTTAATTCTGTAAAGTGTATTAGATAGGTAAAGAACCTATTTATATGTTAAAAAATGAGCAAACTTCTAAATGTCTACTTTTTGTTCAGAAAGTTTTTAAAAAATTTGAACATTTTTAAAAAAATTAGATTGAAAAATTATTATGCAAAATCTATTAAGTCGATTTTAATGAAATTTGGTGGACGGTTTAAGTATATTGTAAGAATTTTCTAAGCGAATTATGAAGGTTCTAAGTGCAACCAAAGTTGTTGAAAAAAATTGAATAAAAACAGTCTTTTTTGCCCCCTTATTTTCTATTTATTGCTATTTTGCAGAAAGGTTAATAATTTATGACATTTTGAACCAGTCGTATATTATACAGAATTCAATTATCTTTATTTTCTTTCCTTACGACTTTGTTCTAAAATGAATCGTTTAAAAGTTATAGCCAATGAAATTAGAAAAAAATCGATATTTTTCGAAAATTTTAAATATTTCAATTTTTTTATTATAGGTCTGGATCCCGCGTATGAAAAAAAAGTTGATTAATAGCAAGCTGGAAATTTGTTAATAGCTTAAGGGTGTCTCGTCGGACAAACTTTGATATATGGGAACACTGGAACAGGGGCAGTTTTAATTGTGGAACAGGTTAAAAATTTGGAACGGTCACACCACGAAAACGGCACATTTATTTTGTCCGACAGAACAGACTTAAACTCTCCGAATAGAGATTTAACTCTCATGCAAAAATCAGACTGCTATTTATCACCTGTCATAATTCTTGTCATTTGACATATTCTACATGTTCCACTCATTAAAACGCCCATTTGGTGATAAATAGCAGTCTGATTTTTGCATGAGAGTTTAACCTCTGTTCGAAGAGTTTAAGTCTGTTCTGTCGGACAAAATAAATGTGCCGTTTTCGTGGTGTGACCGTTCCAAATTTTTAACCTGTTCCACAATTAAAACTGCCCCTGTTCCAGTGTTCCCATATATCAAAGTTTATCCGACTAGACACCCTTAAGCTATTAACAAATTTTCAGCTTGCTATTAATCAACTTTTTTTCATACGCGGGATCCAGACCTATTAATGTTCCGGGCATATTTGAGAAGGAGCCTAAGTCAATTATAATTACTGAAGTTGTCACCTAACTTTATCTGCAAAAATCCGAATGCCACCTCTCACGTCCACCTCAAAACAGATCCGCCCTGGTCTATTTACTTTTTGTACAATTAAGTCATCTACATGTAGGAAATTATTAATATAATTTCAGAGTTGTGTGAATTGTATGTTTTAGGTTGCTGGTTTAAGTAGATTAAACAGGGATTATGATATACAGACAATATTATAAGCTTATAGAAAATCTTACCCAAGTCACTGTTTGTTCACTGTTTACTCGCGTCCCGATCACACACATAATAAACCTATGTATCAATCTTATCATACTATATTGATATGATAAGATTGATACAAAAGATAGCATAACCCAGACATCCAAAGTGAAAGTTCTCCAACACCAAATTGTTCTATATGGTCCACATAATGTTCAGAAAAAAGTCACACCATTTTGAACATCGGGGTTTGGGGGGGGGGAGAGGGGGGAGAAATCGGTAAATTCATAGTTTTTTGCGTTTTTCGTCAATATTTTTAAAACTATGCGGTTTAGCATGAACAACCTTCTATACAAAAATATTCTACATTAAATTTGAAATAAAAAAGGTCCAATGCATAATCCTTCTAAAATGAACGGTTCCAAAAATTACAGAGGTAGTATAGTATAATTGGTCCAAAAAAAGGCCTAACCCAGACATCAACAATAAAAGTTTTCCTTCAACACCAAATTGTTCTATATGGTCCACATATGGCTCAGTAAAAAGTTACACCATTTTGAGCGTCCGATTTGGGGGGGAGATGGGGGAGAAGTCGGTAAATTAGTAGTTTTTTTACGTTTTTCGTCAATATTTCTAAAACTATGCTTTAGCCTAAACAATATTCTATACAAAAATGTTCTACATAAAATTTAAAACAAAATAGGTAATATACATAATTGTTATAAAATCAACGGTACCAGAGTTACGGAGGGTGAAAACTGGAGGTTTTCGATACTTTTTATATTTTTTGGGAAATTGATGATGATTTTGGGTGGTGATTGACGTTTCTTCGAGGGCTTATCACTAACATACCATCGGCCACTGAAATAATAAATTTGATTTATAAAACTCAATCCTGTTAAATAAAATCAGTAGGAAATTGCCCAAAAAATATAAAAAGTATCGAAAACCTCCAATTTTCACCCTCCGTAACTCTGGAACCGTTGATTTTATAACAAATATGCATAAGACCTTTTTTATTTTAAATTTTATGTAGAACATTTTTGTATAGAAAATTGTTTACGCTAAAGCATAGTTTTAGAAATATTGACGAAAAACTTAAAAGAATTACTAATTTACCGACTTCTCCCCATCTCCCCCCAAACCAGACGCTCAAAATGGTGTAACTTTTTACTGAACAATATTTGGACCATATAGAACAATTTGGTGTTGGAGGAAAACTTTTACTTTGGATGTTTAGGTTAGGCCTTTTTTTGGACCAATTATATTATACTACCTCCGTAACTTTGAAACCGTTTATTTTAGAAGGATTATGCATAGGGCCTTTTTTATTTCAAATTTAATGTAGAACATTTTTGCATAGAATGTTGTTTATGTTAAATCGTATAGTTTTAGAAATATTTACGAAAACGTAAAAAACTACGAATTTACCGATTTCTCCCCTCTATCGCCCCTCCCCCCCAAACCCAACGCTAAAAATGGTGTGACTTGTTTCTGAACATTATGTGGACCATACATATAGAACAATTTGGTGTTGGAGGATAACTTTCACTTTGGATGTCTGGGTTTGGGTCTAGTTATACCATACTAATACGGCAGTTTCACACTCGGTTGCTGCTCGTACGAGCTTTAATTGTTTTGAGCGGATTAACGGTTTATCTATATCGGATTAGCGTCTTATACTATTGCACAGAGAGAAAAGCATTTGTTCAGCGACAATTGAACACAGAAAAAGGTTGGTGACAATAGTTGAACCCAGCGAAACTCTAATGGATACGGAGAGACAAGAATGATACGAGACATTCTGATTGTGCCCTCCATTAAATAAAATGAATCTTAAAATTAACTCCCGGAAACTGCTTTTGAATTTGTATTTTCTCTGTGTTTCCTAGACTATAACTGCTCCAAATTTTACGAGTATTTTACGATATCTATACACATTATTTGTGTATTAAAGATCGATATAAAAAACAAAGGAATACTGCGTTCAGATTACTTTCATTCTTGGGTAATATTTACCGCTCAATTGCTTTAATGAATTTTCTGACTTTGGTCCATATAACGCACAATAAAACTCAATCTAAAAATATCGTTTTTTTACATTACTTTGTTAAGGTTATAATTTTTTTCATTGCTGTATTGCTTTCTAGATAAAAGCTTTGGCAAAGCAATAAAAACGTCATAAAAAGTAATAAGCTTTTTATGTTGCAAAATAAAGACAAACTTATGCAGAAGTCTCTACGGTTATATGTGACTTTTATGTGGCACTTATATACCAACTTTCGGATATAGTAAATTGCTGTGCCAGATAAATCCTCAGTTTTTTAAGACTAATAAATTACTCTAGTTTATTTTATTTTCTGCTCTTTATTTTTTACCGTAAATTTTTTTCATTTTATTTCGGACAGTTTCTGTAGCTACTCTAAAAAGACAATGTTAAAAATTTGGTGGTGAGTCACTTGTCACATAGTAGAAGTGAATGAATTGAAAAGAACAATACTAAAACGATTTTAAATAAAACTGCCGGTTCAAATTTATAGCACCGGTTAATCGTACTATCTGAAATTTCCCGTCTCCATTATGAACGTCCTTTTCCTGCAGCATGGCCTATATCCTTTTTGTCGTTACACTGATCCCCTGTTATATCTAATCTTATACCTAAACGTCCCGATCAGCAACTCTTTATAAAGACCTAAGGTAGCGGTATCTAGGGGACTCTCCAGCTCTGCATAAACCCCTTAAGAAAAAATAATATACTGTTTGTAATGAATACCTACTTCCAACACCACCCACGAAGACTCTACACTTGGAAATCCCCGGGCAACAGAACAAGAAGTCAGATAGATTTCATAATGATCAATTCAAGGTGGAAGTCCTCAGTTACTAACGCAAAAACTTATCCAGGTGCAGATTGTGGAAGCGACCACCAACTCCTTGTAGCTGTATTCCGAATACGTTTTAGAAACAAACACAAGCCCACTCCTAGAACTCCCAGGTTTACAGAGACTGAACTTTTAACTTTCAAAGAAAGATAAAACACAGTGTTAACTGAGACAAGTACTACTCCCATAGATGATATCGAGACTTTCTGGGGAGGTTTTAAAAGAGATATATTAGATGCAGCTAAGCAAAGTCGCCAACCCATAAAAAACAACAGTGGTAAACCATGGATCAGTGACCAAACATGGAAAATTATAGAACAAAGAAGGCAACTTAAAGTTGGCAGATTTGATTTAAACGACTATCGAAGCTTATCAAGAGAAATCCAAAGAAATTGCCGGAAAGATAAAGACAAATATGTGTCTAACATTTGCCAGGAAGTAGAAATCCACTTACATCGAAATGAAACAAGAGATCTCTTTCAGAAAGTAAAGTTACTGGCTCGGGAATTCAAACCCAGAAATTACGCTATAGAGGATGAGACAGGTAATATGGTAAGCGATAGGGATGCGGTTCTGGAGACATTAATCATAAAACAGCACTGAAAGTCTCAACAACAACCCTAGAACCAGATATTCTAAGGTCTGAAGTCGATGAAGCCATAAAACACCTTAAAAGAAATAAATCACCTGGTTGCGATGACATCACGGCAGAACTTTTACAGAACATAGGTGAACATGGTCTCCAATTAATGTCGGGACTGTGCAATCATGTATGTAGAATCGGCAAATGGTCCAGTGATTGGTGTACCGCACTATTTACTCACATTCATGAGAAAGGCGTAACCACAAAATGTAGTAACTACCGAACCATTTCACTAACTTCACACCCAAGTAAATTTCTGTTGAGAATCATCAAGTGTCGCATGCAGACATACCTGGATAGACAAATACCACAAGAACAGGCAGGCTTCGTGAGGGTTAATAATATGCGACAACTCATTGAGAAAGCACGAGAATTCAAAATTCCGATGATCATCTGCTTTCTGGATTATTAGAAGGCATTTGACTGTGTAGACTGGACAGTTTTGTAGAAAGTTTTACATGAGATGGGGGTTCTTGATCATATGTCAGCTCTGGTGAAAAGTCTATATGAGAACAGTTAAACCAGAATAAGAATTGAAAACCATAAGTCCGATCCTTTTAAAATAGGTCGAGTAGTCCGACAAGGATGTATTCTATCTCCAAGTCTCTTTAATTTCTATGGGGAATTTATTTCTATCACAGGAAAGAAGATCTCAAATCTCAGATATGCAGATGATACAACATTAATAACTGCATACGAAGAAGAAATGTCCAGCCTGCTGCAGCTAGTGGAAGCCGAAAGCAATAGATGTAGTCTCAAGATCAATAAACAAAAAACAAAAATTGTGATAGTAGATTATTCAAATTCACTTCAGATAGCAGGAGCCTTAGACCAGTTTAAAGTGGTTAACGAGTTCAATTATCTAGGATCCTACATCAGTAATACAGGATCTTGTGAAACAGAAATACGTAGGAGAATAGGCTTGTCCAAAAACGCTATGAGTCGATTATCGAAATTCTGGAAAGATCGCTCCTTGTCGAAGAACACCAAAATAAGATTAGTACGTGCCTTAATTTTTCCCATATTTAATTACAGATCCGAAACATAGACAATGAAATCGGACGACAGAAAAAGGATTGACGCCTTTGAAATGTGGTGCTGGAGAAGAATGCTTCGGATCTCATGGAGGGAACACAGAACAAATCACTCAATCCTCCAAGAGCTTAATATTCAGACTCCACTTTCCTCTATTTGCCTCTCCACCGTCTTAAAATTTTTCGGCCATATTGCAAGAAGAAGTGATGATAATCTTGAGAGACTTATAATTTCGGGAAACGTTGAAGGGCGCAAAAGTAGAGGTAGCTCACCTACTCGATGGACGGATCAAGTACAGAAAGCCAGTGGAAAAACATTCTCTGAATCCATGAGGGAAGCTCAGGACAGAAGCCGATGGAAAGAGATAGTTGCTCGTACTATAGGGAATCACGACACACAGCAATGAGGAAACGACTGAGGAGGAAGAGGTCTTTGAAGGGCACGATCTCTTCGGGTTAATTCAACGCACCATAATTCGTACGCCAGATTCTCGGAATCGGTTCAAGCATGCTTCTCAAAATATTCCAATCAAGATTTCCTAGTGCATGGTCTATCTTTGTCCAAATTAGTTATAGCGTGCAATATATTCTCGTAGCTTGCCTTGTCTGTATGAGACTTGATGATCACCATATACAGCAAAGATCGAGGATCATCTTCTAATCTCAGTACTCTTCCAACTTTACGTTGCTGGTTTCTTATCTCGTCCAAATGACGAAACATCCTATTGAATAAATACGTGATTCCTTTAGTCATCTCGAGATTAAAACAGTGGGCTAGAGAGATGTTTTCTAGAACATCAAATAGATACTGCTGAACTTCTGTGGTCACGTTAAATCTAGCACTCTTTCTTTCTGTGTAACTTGATATAAACTAATTAAAATTTTTCCCACGGTCATCTTTGATCTCATGTTGGTGTATTGGTGCTTGCTTCATTTCAGTTGAGCCAGCATACGGCGTAAGATGATTTTCTATGAACAACTTTTGGTTTACCATTTGGCAACTTCTCAATTCGCAGTCTTTGTAGTTTAGGAGATATATCTCGACGATGGATTATAAATTCAGACAAGATCACGTACTTCAAAGCTTTCGATCTTGTATCAAGATTGATATTGATCTTTTACTCTCTTAAGTACTGACTGGTTAAGTGTTGTCTGGTAAGTTCATGAATGTTGTTCATTCTTAACTTCAGGCGGTTGACATATTATTCGCTTGCTACATGTTCTACGGAAGATATGCAGCCAAACTCTAGGTCGCAGGGCAAACGAACTTCTCAAACCAACATCAGGCAGATTGGAGTATGGCCTGTGTTTTCATTCATGACTGGTCAGAAAGCCATTAGAAATAAATGAATGTGCTGGTCCTAATCTTTGTATTTGTATAAGCCATAGCAATTTATGAAGCATTAAAATATTTTAAGATTTCCAATGAGAGCTCCGCAACAATTGCATCTGATTCTTTGTCGGTTCTTTTAGCCATTGAGACTATGTTTTTACCCAGTAAAAACACAAATATTTACATTCTTCTAATTAAAAAAATTATTTTTGAATTACACCATGAGCAAAGAACAGTTAGATTTTTGTGGATTAACGCTCACAGAGGGCTCTAGTATAATGAGCATGTAGGTATATTAGCTAAGAAAGCCATTGCTTCTGGTGTGAAAACAGATTATAAGCTCTGCGTTCCAGATGTATTTATAAAAATCAAGAATGATCTAAACAAACAGTGAAAACAAGAATATTATGAATATAGTCAACACTCCAAGTCACAATATGCACTGATACAGCCCACAATCCCGAGTGAAGTTTAGTTTAAAAATTACTCTGTCCCACTTAGATACATTACATCTATTATCAGAATGAGATCTGCACACGCGTGTTATCCAGCCCATCTAGCAAAACTTAGAATTTTAAGTTCCAATTTATGTGAAGATTGTCAAAAAGAAGCAGATTTAAACCATATTTTCTTTGAATGTACAAAATATATACAAAAAATTGACCACTTAATAAAAAATTTAATCAATTATAAAATCCTTCCTCCCTGTAACATTTGCTACCTTTTGTCATTAAATAATAAAACCGTATATGACCATTTAACAGAATTTATTTCAAAAAGTAGCTTTAACTTGTGAGCACAGTTAAACTAGTAACCTTTGTTTTACCCCATTTGTTTAAAACCTTGTTTCCGTGACCCAGTCTAGTTTGTGTATTAATATAATGTCTTGATGGGTCCCTAGACGAGAAGCGAGTAAGCATGTTATTCCTTACTGATAATCAAATAGGTATTGTGATAATTACTTTCTTTTCTTTGCTTTAGGAAGAACTTAAAAAAGTTGTGACTGGCTGAATGGCAAAAGCCTGTGCCAAAAAAAAAATCTTTGTATTTTTTGGATACACATTCGGATAGACGTTTACACATCGTTCGGTTCATCCTCTCGACCATTCCATCTGATTGAGGATCAAGGAGTGTTATTCTGGTCTTACGCCTTTTTTTTGACTTTCCCTTATATTCCAGTTGAAAAATTGGACCCAGAGCTAGCAACGTAGGAAAAACAAATATTTTAAGATAACTGGTTCTTTAATATATTATTCCCTATGCTTCCTCGAACACCGTACCGGCCATCTGCTACTTACTGATACAGTTTGCGTTCATTACTGCGCAGCACACTTGTACAGGTAAATAAACTTACGTGCATAGAAATCGACCCACTTAAAAATTTTGTCATTTTTGATGTCTCATATTTCCTAAACCTGTTGGCCGATTTAAGTGATTTTTTAAACATTTCAAAGCCTGATTCTTTATCAATGACACTGTAATAATATTGTTGCTAAACAGGTAAAGTTTCACTGTATACCGGGTGTACCAATCAAGCTGTGTTTTTTCTTTAAGTTCGCATCACCCTGTGGAATATTCTAGCATTAATATAATACTTAAATTAAACCTGATTATAGCCTCAAGTTTTCCTAACATTCTTTTTTTGATTTATTTGCTTATATTGGATTATAAAAAAGTTAGGTACTTTAACAACTAGACATGTTCTTCCTCAATACACGGTGTTTCTAAATAAGTGCGAGAAACTGTAAGGGGTATTTCTGCATGAAAAAGTAATGACAGTTGGCTTTATAAACGTATGTCCGCAAATGTTTCGTTTCCGAGATACGGGATGTTGAATTTTTTCTTTAAAACTGACGATTTATTTTATTGCTTTAAAACCAGTGGAGTTACGCCAATGAAATTTGATGGTGTTTAAAACGTAGATATTGCACATGTTTTGACATACAATTAAGAATTTAATATTCACCATTAGCGCGCATACGTGTAATATGACCAATCATATTACCCGTATGCACGCTAATGGTGAATATAAAATTCTTTATTTTATGTCAAAAAATCCGCAATAACTATCTCTTAAAACCTACCAAATTTCATTTGAATATCTCAACTGGTTTTAAAGTAATAAATAAATCGTCAGTTTGTAAGAAAAAAATCAACATCCCGTATCTCGGCAACGAAACATTTGCGGACATACTTTTATAAAGCTCCTTAAAATTTGTCGCACTTATTTAGAAACACTGTGTATTGAGGAAGAACATGTCTAGTTGTTAAAGTACCTAACTTTTTTATTATCCAACATAAACGAATGAATCAAAAAACAGAATGCTAAGAAAACCTGAGGCTATAGTTGGGTTTTAATTTCAGTATTATATAAATGCTAGAATATTCCACAGGGTGATGCAAACTTTGAGAAAAAAACACAGTTTGATTGGTACACCCGGTATACGATGAAAATTTACCTGTTTAGCAAAGTGTTATCACAGTGGTATTACTAAAGAATCAGGCTATAACATGCTCGAAAAGTTACTTAAATCGGTCAACAGGTTTAGGAAATATAAGACATAAAAAATGACGACTTTTTTAAGTGGGTGGATTTCTATGCACGTAAGTTTATATCTAATTTAAAATTATTTTAAGACGAAACATTTTTTGTCATTACTTTTTAAACATTATTATAAATATGAATTATAATTGCCAGACATTTCTGTGGTTTAAAAAGTATTGACAATAGTTATTTTTCTACAACCACTATTCAAAGTGCACTTTTCTGCACGGTTTTATGTTAGCAAACTTGATATTTTCTCACAGTATAAGATATTTGATATTAGTGTGCAGAAAAGTGACGTTTCTGTGCCGCAAAGTGACGTTTCTGTACCGCAAAGTTCTTTTCTGCACAGTTGACTACCTCATTCTGAGTAACGTTATGTTTACATCCGTGGACTACCGCATTCTGAGTAACGTTATATTCTGTTTACATCCGTGGTTAAACTTTAGACAAATATATAACCTATAAGACAATTATTATATTTAACTATAGCATAGAAACTAAATTATGGATGTTACAACTGTTTTATTTTACAATTTTATTCTTATTAAACATTTTATAATTATCAAATAACCAATAAGGATTTAGCAACCTGTGCAAGAGACGTCGAATGAAGTAGGTTTTGTGTAAATCCGTGACTGCATAAATATAATGTCAATAATGTGTAATAATTGTTTAAATTTAAACAAATTAAGGCAGTGCATTAATTTTTTAACTGATTTCTGTGCAATTTATTTAGGTATAAGGAATTTAAATTGATTAGTAGGTATTAATTAAATACAGTTTAAAATTTATCACATAGGTACCTATTATAATTAATCGTCGTTTGGAAATTGTGATTTTTATTTTTAGGAAAAACTGTGCTTGTAGAAAAAGTATAGTGTGAAACACGTGCAGAAGGGTAATTTCTCACTCGTTTGAATTGCGGCACTCGCTTGCGCTCGTACCGCAACTTTTCAAACTCGTGAGAAATTAGTACCTTTCTGCACTTGTTGCACAATATACTATTTCCTAACAAGTGCACAAAGTCATTCTTTTCCGCACGCGACTGCAGTTTGCCGAACGACGCGAAGCGGGAGTTCGGCAAGCAGTCGAGTGCGGAAAAGAGACTTTCTGCAAGAGTTAGGAACAATATTTTTTCTAAGAGTCTTTAAAAAATCTTAATCAATTAATTTAATTAATATGAAAATACATACACAAATTAATTATTTGACAAGGTTGTCAAAACCAAACTTTCAATATCATTAGTTTAGTCCAGGGCGCATCTGTTTTGAGATGGACGTTGAGAGGTGACTCAAATTTTTTTGCAGAAATTGCTTGAAAATAAATCAAATAATAATATTTGAGTTATCCTCCCTCTCAAAAAGGTCCGGAACATTGTTTAAATAATCAAAATGTCAAAAATTTAAGGAAAAATTCGATTTTTTTCTTCGTTTTTTGATTATAACTTTAAAAGTATTCATTTCCGAGAAAAGTTGTACTGACATAAAAGTTGCGTAATTAAATTTCCTACAATATAGAGTTAGTTAAAAATTTAAAAAATAGTCACCCTAGTTGCAAAATAGCAATAACTGCGATAAAACCATACAAAAACAAGTATTCGCATTTTACGTTTTTCAACCACTTATGCTACACTTAGGACCTTCATATTTCACTTAGAAAAACTTTATGATACAGTAAAACAATACTATAAATTTGATTAAGATCGGTTCAATAGATTTTGCAAAATAAATTTTGCAATCCAGCTTTCGCAAAAAAAATTCATTTTTTCAAAATGTTACAGGACTGAAAATAAAGCAGATAGCAAGTTGAAATTTTTCTTGCTTATAGAAGTGTACTGTACCTTTCATTTGCAATTTTCAAAATTAAAATCGATTAATTACCACGGCGTCAGAAAATTTTTTAAGTAAACAATAATTTTTGGTGCTACGCGCAGGACAGCGGTGTTCGATTCACACAAGTTGATTTCCTAGAAAAATTTCTTCCAATCTTTACCTAATATATTATTTTCTTACTCTATATTTTGTTGTATTTTAATATTTTAATTCCACAAAAATCAAACTAATTTTATTATTGCTTGTGAAATATTGTTTAAACAATTGCATATGTTTAAAAATAATAAACTTTTATTATTTAAGTTAAAATTTATGAACAAACAAAGTTTTTGCTAATAAGAGTGTTATTTCAAAGGATAGAGTATGTGTTTTTATTTTGCAATAAACAAATTTATTTATTTATATCGAAATGTAATAAAAATTAAAATGTATCAATCATTACCAAAGATCATTGGAATGCCCAATCAGAGCAAACTATCCGCTGTCCTGCGCGTAGCACCAATAATTAATGTTTATTTAAAAAAATTCCTGACGCCGTGATGTTAATCGATTTTAATTTTGTAAAATTGCAAATGAGAGGTACAGTACACTTCTATATGCAAAAAAATTTTCAACTTGCTATCTCCTTTATTTTCGGTCCTGTAACATTTAAAAAAAAATGAATTTTTTTTACGAAAGCTGGATTGCAAACTTTATTTTGCAAAATCTATTGAATCGATCTTAATGAAATTTACAGCATTGTTTTACTGTATCATAAAGTTTTTCAGGGTGAAATATGAAGGTCCTAAGTGTAGCATAAATGGTTGAAAAACGTAAAATGCGAATACTTGTTTTTGTATGTTTTTTTTCACAATTATTGCTATTTTGCAACAAGGGTGACAATTTTTTAAATTTATAACCAATTCTATATTGTAGGAAATTTAATTACCCAACTTTTATGTTAGTACAACTTTTCTCGGAAATGAATACTTTTAAAGTTATAATCAAAAAACCAAGAAAAAAATCGAATTTTTCCTTAATTTTTTGACATTTTGATTATTTAAACAATGTTCCGGACCTTTTTGAGAGGGAGGATAACTCAAATATTATTATCTGATTTATTTTCAAGCAATTTCTGCAAAAAAATATGAGTCACCTCTCAACGTCCAAATGTACTAATATTTTTACAGATGCGCCCTGGTCTAGTTAGCATGACGACGATCTTGGTTTCCATGACGATGATTCAAAACGACTGTTATTGTCTACCGATTTGACTAATTCGAATATTATGTCAAAATAATTTTATTTCATCGAATCGTCGCGTTAATTTCATTAAAACAGGAACACAATAAGATATATTTGAAATAAATTAGTAAATAATATCTAAATATTAGTTTATTGCATGTATTATAATTACTTTAAGGCCATATTAACATATCTAAATTAACACGCGTGCGGAAAAGTAAAAACCGCGTGCAAAAAAGTAACACGCGTGCGAAAAAGTAACACGCGTGCGGAAAAGTGAAACTTTCTAAACTAAAATGCGTGCGCAAAAGTAGACATTTATGCTGCACGCTCGTAGAAAAAAAAATTTCGTCTTAAAATAATTTTAAATTCAATATACACGGTGATTTATTAGTGTGATTAAGCTCAGTAGATCCGCTATAGTATGTAATAGATAGCAATAAAAGTTAATAACAAAAATTGTAGCCAACTTTAAGCTTCATATTGCAAAATTAGTTAGAATATTACAGGGTGTTCGATAACAAAGTGGCAGACCAAACTGTTTTTTATATTTACAAAATGTGATAATCTCGTTTTAAATGGAACGCCCTATATTTTATTTTATATTTAAATCGTAACAAGTTCAGCTCCCTGTATAAATAAAAATAAGCACAAGAGCAGTGGTTTATTGGTGCCATATTTTTTGTTGATTGTGAAGTTTTTTAAGAATTGTTGGTATTGCTAATTTTCTTCATATCGAATACAGGGTGAATCAAAATGCAAGTACATTCTTTTCTCAGAAATTTTAAATGCCCTGTATTTTATATCACTATCGAAAAGTACCATTACCGGACTTTAATTTTTGTATAATATTCCTTATATCTAAATTTGTTAGTATTCGAGATATTTTCATTTTTCAGAGCAAGTTATTAATTAGGGTGTTCTATTTAAAATTACTGAGAAAATAATGTACCTGCGTTTTGATTCACCCTGTATTCGATGTAAATAAGATTAGCAATCAACCATTTTCATAAATTTTAACAATCAACAAAAAAATATGGCACCAATAAACCATTGCTGTTGTGCTTATTCTTATTTATACAGGGAGCTGAACTTATTACGATTTCCATAGAACATTGGTTATAACTTTGTATATACCCTGTATAACATAACAAACCTTTATATTTTTGTGATTAGGAAGTTACGAAGATTTCGAAGATAAAATAAAATATAGGGTCTTCCATTTAAAAAAAAAACAAATTTTGGTCTGCCACTATGTTATCGAACACCCTGTAACATTCTAACTAATTTTGTAGTGTGAAGCTCAAAGTTGGCTACAATTTTTGTTATTAATTTTTATTGCTATGTATTACTATAACGGATCTACTAAGCTTTATCACACTAATCAATCACCCTGATTTTGTATTTACTTGTACAGGTGTGCTGCGTAGTAATGAACACAACCGGTATCAGCAGCCAGATGGCCGGTACGGTGTTCGAGGAAGCATAGGGAACAATATATGAAAGAATCAGCTGTCTTAAAATAGTTTCTCGAAAACGTTGCTAGCTCTTAAACTAAATAGAATACAGTAATTTTTTGATTTTTAAATGCTTCGTCTCCTTGGGGTAAATAAATACAAAGTAATGTAAATTTGCTGTTTAAATTATAAAATATGTAAGTTGCTGTTATGGTTGAAATATTTTACAAAATGTGATAATCTCGTTCATTACTAAATCTACAACCCTTTTAATTATTTACTGCTTAGTAACCTTCGACAAAAATCAGCCGAGTGCAAATTAATTTAAGGCCATAATGGACTGCAACTGGCAAAAAGGATAAAAGAGAAGAGGCTTTGTTTTCCACTGCCGATGCCGACCAACTCTAAAGCTTTGATGCCAAAGCTTTTACTTCGGAAGGTTTTACTTTATTTGCCTAAATTACAGCGTAAGTACTTTTGTTTGTTGGCGCATTGGTTGGCTATTTATCTCTGTACTGTTTAAAGTTGCATATTTATTTGAAATTGAGGGTTTAGACAAAGAATGCTTAATTTTGCAGCAAGATTCTAAAGCTAGCAAGAAAATACCGGCTTGTTTATCTCGTATTAAAAGTAACACCGGCGAATTGAGGAATTCTCCTTAGAGAAGTATATTTTTTGTGCAAAATTTATAAATATCCTAGTAGTCCAAGAGCTGGAAGCAGATTTTGCTCGTGATAATTAATATGGACAAACTATACGGGGATATATTGAATTAGTCGTATACATCACTTTCCCATACGGACAGAAAGGAGAGCGGGGGACGAGGGTAGTTATAAGGGGTAGTATTATTTTGATCACAAACGTCATAAAAAACCCCTTATAATTTTTATATTCAACCTTGACCGCCACCCCTTTGTCCCCCACGCAGCGTTATGCCCTGGAGATTTTACTTAGTTACGTCATGACCTACTGATTCCCAAATTTTGGTGAACTATCTCGATTATGAGCGTCACCAAAAAAATAAGGCCACTTTGGCCCCTTATAACTACCCTCGTCCCCCGCTCAGCGGTTCGTCCGTGTGGAAAGTCATGTACACGACTAGTTCAGCATATCCCCGTATAGTTTGTCCACATTACTTATCACGAGCAAAATCCGCTTCTATCTCTCTGACTATAGCTAAACCAGCTACAATTTGTTATGGCTTAGTATTTTAACAAAACGCTCTTTTCATCTGACAAGCATCTCGTTCGCATCAGAAATCAGATTCCCTTTTTATTTATTTGTCAAAAAATGTTTTGTTCTGTAGCTTCTTGTGAATTAATAATTTTCTGTGCTGTTTAAAGTTGCGTATTTGAAATTGAGGTTTTAGACAAAGAATGGTTAATTTTGCAGCAAGATTGAAAAGGTAGCTAGGAAATAAGAAAACAAAATCAATTTTCATTTCATATTCAACACTGGTAATTACAGGCTTATTTATTTCATATTAAAATTAACACGGACGATCCTTGGCCAAGCAGATTTTCCTTGCAAAATTTATAAATATGTTGCTCTGCTAGGCATTATTATAGCTTTAATAGTATCTTCTTAAAATGCCCTTTTCATTTGACGAGCACCTCAGCTACATCTGAAATAAAAGTTTTTTTTGTTAAGGAGCGGTTTACTGTGTTTTCTTGATGTTCTTTTCTCTAAAGCTAGTTTTTTTCAATATTTTTTCCACAAACTTACGCTTTTGGCTCAGTATATTAGTTTAATTTCCGTTTTTCTATTTCATTTTTTATTTTTCTTCTTCTTTTTTTTGTTTATAGCATGTTATGTTTGGATCTTTTTTAGATAAAAAATTTTAATAAACATATTTCTCAGTCTTTCTAGTTCCATCTCTCCTTGCGGAGTATTAGGCTCTTATGGGTTTCCTTGCTAAAAGTGTAAGATTTCTTTTTGTAAGTGTTTATTCTCTGGATAAACTGTGTACTAGTTCCTTTCATTCTCTTCTATTTCTTGCTCTGTTTTTGACTCCGTTCCTTAATGACTTGACTTGAATTATAATTTTTCATGGGCTCTCGTTGTAGTTCTTTTCCATCTGTTGCCTTTTCTAGCTCTCTTTCTTTTCTCCTGGGGTTTGTATTAAATACAGTTAAATTTTAACTGCTTATCTTGCTTTGCTGCTTTGACCTTTCTCTTAGAATGGCTTATATATTTACATTTTTTTCTTGACTAGTAGATATATTAGTTTACTTTTTCTTTCCTTTACCTTCTTAAGGTGCCACGTATTTCTACGTAGATGTCCACCGTACATTCTCTTGTCAGGTGAGATGTTAGGTAATCGGGATTAAATTATTCTTTTTTTAGCAGCGTTGCGAAACATTTCATATCTACGGATTCCTGTCCATAAAAATTCCTGTGATAGCAACAGACAACTTATAGACAAGTATATGCAGAAGTGCAAACTGCCATGTTTCATATTTTATTATGTCCAGAGAAAAGTGGAATACGCTGTCTAAATGATACATCCTGTAAGCATGAAAGAGACTCATACAAACAACATGGCGGCATCACGGCTATACAAGTACAAACTAAGTTACCAAGCCAGAGAGAGAATCTATTAAAGAAACTTTGGCAAGAAAGCATCCCGCAAAAGCTCCTGCCTAAATATTTATAAAGGAAAACACAGAACCTTTCAGTTCTTACGTACATTAAAAATTAAATTCAAATTTGGAAAGTTCGTTAAGACTGCCAAAGGCGGGATCATCGTATTAAAACTCGTTTAAAAGGATTTTAGCAAATTACTTTCCTAAAGCTAATTACATATGTTTAACATAATGAACAGCATGAAGTTTGCCGAAGGAGGAAGTGGGAGCAAACTTTGTAATAATTTGGGTTAAATAAATACCCTCAATTTCATGCCGAGGTTTGTCTTGTCTTGTCTTTGAATTATTATTGACGTAACATATAAGTATGTTTGAAAGTCAATTTAGCCAGATTCATTTTAAATTTCGATATCTTCACTCTTGAGAACTTCTGTAACTGAAAGGGAATCATTTATGTCGACTTCCAATAGACATTTTAGAATATTGCATACAGGAAATTATTGGAGGCTATTAATAGAAGCAAATTTATTAGAGTTTAGAGTGAGTTGTCGTAATTTATAAACTACAAAAAAAAATCAAATAAAAAATGATACGTGAGGGAATACCGACAGAAATAGTTACTTCATATGTAATACTTGGTATTTTAGCTAAATACGATTTATCTATTTAACCTTATACGTAGGCCTTCAATTACCTAGATTAGATAATAAATTGTACTGAGATGATTTGAGCCTCTGAAGGGTTGATCTGGACGGCGCACATTGGTGAATTTCGCCGAAAACCTGGCCAAAATGTAAAAATCTAAGTTTATAGGTATACCCTGAGAAATTTTATATGAACCTTGCTCTGTAGGTTTTTGAGAATCATAAATGGCCGTTAAGGGTAGAACAATACCAGCAGATCATGCATGGGCGTCCATCTAAAAATTTTTTAGAGGAGGGGCCAGACGTGAAGATGTCGCACATTACATTTTGTATACTTTGGATGACAATATATTACAGTTTAAAGCAACAGAAAGGCTAGGGGGGCCGTGGCCGTGGGCATGGGCACCTATGAGATCATATATTTATATTAGTGTTAAGTTTTAATTGAACGACAGCGGACCAAATAAAAATTAAGTGTTATACAATAATATTGGGCCATTGTTTGGTTTTCATTTAGAATTATAGACGTGTATTATTTTGTTAGTTTATAGTGGATGCTATGTCTGGAGGTAAGTGGAGCATTTTAATAAACTTTTTAGTCGTTATTTTTTTCGTAAAATAGACTTTATTTATAACATGATTGCAAATTGGCACGAATTTTCAATCGTTTTAAGTTTTCCAAGTTTTAAAAAGGGAAAAGTAAAAAAGTCTACTTTGCTTAGCAAATATATTTTGCTTAATTAATAGTTCAAAATGTATATAAATATTCCTCAAAAATCATCTGCAGCCAAATGCATCCTTAGCGGAATTTTTCATTTTAAATAATATAACATGCTGGAGAATTTGTACATGAAAAGACTTATTATGTTATATGGCCAGAACAAAATATGAAGCATATGATCCAGTAAATTTACAGTTTTTTTTTAACACAAGAGCCGCCGTTTTTTGTTATTTTTTTGCTTTCTTCTTCTTTTTGTTAATCTCCAAGTCCTTTTACTCTTATGTACCGGGTGTCCCAATAAGAATGGCTCTCGGCCATATCTCAGGAACCGTTTATAGTAGAGCTTTGAAATAAAAAATTTTATAACAAAAGTTGCCTCAGGAAAAGCCTGGAAATTATTTTCATAATTGTGGGTCCACCGCTAGAGGGCGTAATTGAATATCAAAAATAAAAAAATCTAAATTTTACAAAATTTTCCTAATGAAGGGGCACTCAAAATCCGATTATTGTATTCTTTATCAAATTCTGCGCATATTTGATTTAACAAGTTTAACTCTACCTTTGCAAATAAGAGGTGGGGGTGAGTGGGAACCTTGTTATGAAAAAATGGCTGTAAGTCCGGTTCTGCTAAATCAAATTTTGAAAACTGGGTCTTCTTGAAGACAGATCTTTTTCTTCAATGTTAGCGTGATAATTTTGAACCATCTTAATAAGTAATAAGCCAGCTGGGAGGCGTTATTTAATTTTTTTCAGAAATCTAGTTTTCTTTGGAAAATATTAAATACAAGTATGCATTTTTAATCATACTTTATAACATTAGATTAAATTAGCAATAGAATAGCGAAAACCGCATGTCGATACCTTTTTTCTATCTCAAGATATCTCGAGAAACGTGTAAATTTTATACATAACTGTTACTATCACCGGTAAACTAAGTTAATGAAAAGTAGTGTGCTGTGGAAAAAAACAAAATAACATTTTCCAGATGTCAACGTATAAAAATATAATTAATTAAAACAACAATATAAAGAGAAACAATACTATTTAAATTAAATATAACACAGAACAAAAAGAACTACTTAGTGACGACCTAAATATTCAAATTGTTGCCCATCATACACTACTCTAGAATACATTATCCAGAGAATACTAAACGCCATTCAAAGCATATCGAGAGCAGAAATTGAGACTGCTGTTCAATCTACTCTTGAAAGAGTAAATATTTGCAACGAAAATGATGGGCAAAAATTTGAACGTTTATGTCATCACTAAATAGTTGTTTTTATTTCTTTGTAATAGGGCTTTTCAACGCTTCTCATTTGTTTCTAGCCTCTGTCATATGCCGTATAATCCGTGTATAATATTAATATACGAGATACGAACGAGGCTCGAAACAAATGAGAAGCGTTGAAAAGACCTAATATACGTTGACAGCTGGAAAATGTTTCTTTGTTGTTTCCATAGCACACTACTTTTAATGAATTTCGTTTACCGGTGACAGTAACAGTTGTTTTTAAATTTACACGTTTTGTAAGATATCTCGAGATAGAAAAAAGGTATTAACATGCGGTTTTCGCTATTCTGTTGCTAATTTTATCTAATTTTGTAATATGGTATTAAAAATGCATGTTTGTATTTAATATTTTCCAAGGAACACTAGATTTCTGAAAAAAATTAAATAACGCCTTCTAGCTGGCATATTACTCAGTAAGTTGGTTCGAAATCATAACTTTTACATTGACGAAAAAGCTCTGACTTCAACAAGACCAAGTTTGCAAAATTTGATTAAGCAGAACCGGACTCACAGCCAGTTTTTCATAACAAGGTTCCCACTCACCTCCACCTCTTATTTCCAAAGGTAGACCTAAACTTGTCAAATCAAATATGCGTAGAATTTTATGAAGAATACGACGATCGGATTTTCAGTGCCCCTTCATTTGGAAAATTTTGTAAAATTTAGATTTTTTAATTTTTGATATTCAATTACGCCCTCTAGCGGTGGTCCCACAATTATGAAAATAATTTCCAGGCTTTTCCTGAGGCAACTTTTGTTATAAATTTTTTTATTTCAAAGCTCTACTATAAACGGTTCCTGAGATATGGCCGAGAGCCATTCTTATTGGGACACCCGGTACAATCCTATGTTTTTGCTTCCTTACTTTTAAATTTTTTAATAATTGAATCGTTTATTTCAGAAAGGGGTCAAGTGACAAATCTTGACAGAATGTGTGCAAAAAATTAATTTTTTTTTCTTAAACAAATTAACAAGATACACTTTTAAAAAATACAACACGTTTTGACAAATACTCTAGGTTGATAGGTAGAATTTTTATTAAGTGATTGTTTGTTAAATGTAAACAATGTGTAAACTTGATTTTCTCAAAAATAAATACTTGTCACTTGACCCCTTTCTGAAATAAACGATTCAATTTTGGTCGTGTGAGCCAAAAATTTTAATTTTTAAAAAATGAAATGCATAAACGAAACTTTGTGTTAAGAAGCCACACATTGGTAGGTATTAATTATAATTAATCGGATCCATTAAGAGTTGACCTACCTATTTTTGGCTTCTTAATATAAAGTATCGTTTATGCATTTTATTTAAAAAAAAAGGCAACATTTTTGGACTCACACGACCAAAATTATTAAAAAATATAAAAATAAGAAAGCAAAAAGATAGACCTATTATACATAAAGGTAAAATGACTTAAAGATTAACAAAAAGAAGAAGAAAGCAAAACAAATAACAAAAAACTGCGGTTTTTGTGTAAAAAAAACTGTAAATTTACTGGATCAGCTGCTTCATATTTTGTTCTTACTTTATTAACTGACCATAACATTAAAGTCTCTTAATGTAGAAATTCTCCAGCATGTTACAGTTTTTTAAAATGAAGAATTCCGCTAAGTTTGCAACTTGTTGCAGATGATTTCTTGAGGAATATTTATATACATATTGAATTATTTATTAAGCAAAAAACCTTTGCTGACCAAAGCTGACATTTTTACTTTTCCCATTTTAAAACTTGGTAAACAGAAAACGATTGAAGATTCTTGACATCATTTTGTAAATATGTTGTAAATAAAGTTTATGTTAGGAAAAAGAATCTAAAAAGTATATTGAAATACTCCACTTACCTCAAGAAATAGCATCCACTATAAAATAACAAAATAATGCACGTCTATAGTTTTAAACGAAAACCTAACAATGCATCACATTGTATAACACACTTTAATATTATTTGGTCCGCTTTCGTTCAATTCCAACTTTACACTAATATAAATATGTGATATGCTTGTATTATTCTACCCTCAACGACCGTTTATGATCCTCCTAAATCTACAGAGCAAGATTCATATAAAATTTCTCGGAATATAATAACTTAAATTTTTGCATTTTGGCCAGGTTTTCGGCAAAATTCACCACTGTGCGGCGGTTCTTATCGCGGTACAAGACAATGGATTCGGATGATTTCATGACAGATGAAGGTAAGAGGAAAGCTACTATGATAGATGAGTCAGAAGATAATATATTTAAAATAACAAAAAATACATCAAGAACATCCAAAAAAGAAGAACAAAATGAAAACTTACTAGAAGCAATGATGAAAATAATATAACAACTAACAATGACATGAAGAAAATACAGGAAGAACTACATGAACAGAGAGAAGATATGAAAAATATGGGTCATGAAATCAAGGAGATTAAAGAAGAACAAAAAGAATACAAAAGAGAAATACAAGATCTGAAGAAAGTCAATGAACAAGCTCTGACAGAAGAGCAACTAAAAAAAAAGAATGTGTGTGTACTTTGTACGCACGTAAGAAGTTATACTTCTATTATATGATTTCTTAAAAATAAATATACTTTAAACAGTTTATTTTAATTTTTTTAAACCCACCAAACTAATTTTGTGCTTACCGCTTTCAAAAAAATAAAAAAAGTATAGGATTGCTCCGGATTCGAACTCAAGACCTCTCGATCTCTAGCCGAATGCTATACCAAATACGCTACTAGGACTGTGTCTGTATCGGTTCGGACGTACCTAATGACAATTTACGGTAACAAACAGACAAGGTGAAGTATAATAAATATACAATAAAATGTTTTAATAATACTCATCTTACTCCTGAGAAAGACAAATCTAAAGACACAAAAATTATAATGAATATATTTACTAAAAACACTAATTAGTCGAGGCATTGTAGCACAAAAGAGGCCTTACTGTCGATTTTTGGCGCAGTAAGACGGATTTTAATGCAGTTTGGTGCGTTGGATTCGTGAGAATGTCAGGAAATTTTGTGAACTAATGTAATGAATAAGAAATCTGAAATTACATTTGTGAAGAAGAA
This sequence comes from Diabrotica virgifera virgifera, assembly GCF_917563875.1. NCBI lineage: Eukaryota > Metazoa > Arthropoda > Insecta > Coleoptera > Chrysomelidae > Diabrotica > Diabrotica virgifera. The sequence continues at coordinate 11,506,144 of NC_065451.1, read as the reverse complement.
AAATGCATTTCAAAAGTGCATTTTGAAATAGGCAATTATTATAAATTTGCAACTCGGTAAATAGTTGGGCAACATCCCGATTAATTATTTTAATTATTTTTAATAATTTTTTAAGTCCATATAATAGTCTAAGATGTCAATAACCATTGATAATAAACAAAAAATTTTTCCTTATGGTCAATCGAATCAAGTACTAACACGTGCTAGACACGGGCGATATTAGGTATAAAAAAACAAATAGGTAAGTAAAAATTGTAAAGAAAATTACTACATACTTCAAATGTATTATAAAATTAATATATTCCTAAATTTTATAAGAAACATTCATAAATAGGTACATTTATACAAAACATTCGTAAACACAAAAGCATGTAGGTACCTGTACATAATAATTGCCTATTTCAAAATGCACTTTTGAAATGCATTTTTCTTATGCACAAATGCAATTTGAGATTTCTTATTCATTACATTAGTTCACAAAATTTCCTGACATTCTCACGAATCCAACGCACCAATCCGCATTAAAATCCGTCTTACTGCAAAAAAATCGACACTTTAATCCTTCAATGCCTCGACTAAATATATTCTTTTCACCCTTTTCTTGCACTGATATATTTATACATAACTTGAAAGATTTAGCAACTAAACGCCATACTGTCTGTGTGCGCATGCGCGCAGTATTATCAAATTTTTCTCTCAATCGCGCCTAAAGAAGTATAACTTCAAAAAGCTCGCTTTCATGAAAGAAAGAATGGAAAAAATAGAAAGTGAATAAGGAGTAAAAATTATAGTAGTGCAAGGCCTTACAAGAAACTGAAATGGTGGGGACACATGACCAGAATGAACGAAACTAGACAGGTGAAGAAGATATGGGTAGCGAGAACGATAGGAACCATAGAGGACAACCAAGAAAAACATGGAACAATAGTATAAGCGGTATTCTCGAGGAAAGAGGGAAGAAATGGAGTGATGCGAAGGAACTAGCTAGAGACATAAAAGGGTGTTGTAAATTTGTAGAAAAAATTTAAGAGAGCTTGTACACCTTGACACCTACGGGTATAAGAGGTGTTCGAATATGTATATATGTATGTATGGTCCTTTTCACAGGCATTTTTCAGTGCGTCACAAGTGAGAGAAAAAAGGTAAGTCCGTGATAATGCACATTTATAACATGAGATTTTAGTTAAATCTGACAGTGATAGTTATCAGAATCGTAATCAGCTAAATATTAAAAGGGTATTGCAGTATAACCTTTTTATATAAAACAAATATATACCTTATAAAAACAAATGAATTGTGTTTATTGCATTTATAAAATGGTATTTTCTTTTATTTGTATAGTCTTGTAAATTGTACAGATTATATTCGTATACGTATATAATTCGTAAATCATTTTTTGTTCGATTATAGCGCCATCTTTCAACAGCTAGAATAAATGTTAAAAATGACTGTAATCACAGAAGTACGTTTTTTTTTTCTGTCACTTCCAACTTAATGCGTTAGAAAGAAATCGGAAAACTGTGATGCACTAAAAAGTGCCTATGAGAAAGAGATTATGTATGTATATGTAACTAAAGCTGACAGTCCTTTTATGTGTTTTTAAAAGCTCTACAATAAAGTTAAGTTTTAAGGGCGTCAGCAAATTATTATTATATTAATGAGGGGCTACTGCGATAAAAATAGATCGTATCATGAACTAGCCAAAACTGGTTCAACGATACTTTCCGTTTAAAAGAATTTTATCAAATTACTTTCCTAAAGCTAATTAAAGGAAGGAGCAAACTTTGTAATAATTTGGGTTAAATAAATACCCTCCATTTAATGCGGACGTTTTCGTCTTGTCTTGTCTTTGAGTTATTGACGTAGCGTGTGTGTTTAAAAGTAAATTAGAGAGATTCATCTCAAATCTTCGATATCTTCACCCTTCAGGACTTCTGTGTATGAAACCAAATACTATTTGTCGACTTACCAAAGATATTTGAGAATATTATACACGGGAAATTATTGGAGGCTCTTAATATAAGCAGCAAAGTTTTGGGTGTGTTTTTGAAATAAGGCTTATTTCTTACTCTGGGGATAATAACTTTGGGGCGAAAGGGGTATGTGGAAATTAACAAGACGTGGGGGCCAGTTGAAGCAATAAGAATTGATTAGTCTACTTTTAGATAAGGGGGTCGGTATGGGAATTGAAATGAAATAGTCAACGAAGCAACTAAATGTTGACCGGAAATGAGGGGATTAATGTGAATTTTAGGAGAAATAAGTAGTAAATTGTTCTTTTGCGAACGGCTACTCTTATTTTGGTGGAAGAGCAAGGTCGTGGAGTCAGATTGATTTTAGGGAAATAAGGAGACTAGCTGTTACAATCAAAGAATAGAATAGAATAGAATAGAATAGAATAGAATAGAATAGAATAGAATTTATTTCATCAAATATACAAAATTTCTTTTATTTTTGACAAGTCAAAAGAGTACGTACCTACATTATAAAATTTTGACAAAATTTAAAAGATAAATATTATAAATTATAATGAACAGATATACAAACAGGTACTAACAAATTTAAACAATTTAACACACTATGTAAAAACGTAAAGACATGAAATAAACTTAAAAACATGAAATATCGTCATAATCGGCAAAAAAACCCTGACCAAACTAGTGTACTTATTATAATGTATTATAAGCGGTACCTAAGTACTCTGTCTTTGTGTAAAAACAATGTTTTAAAAAGTGTGATTTTATTTTATTTTTAAACGACTGTAAATGAAGATTTTTTACTTCATCTGGCAAAAAATTGTACAAACTAACATCAGTTGAGTTTTTTATACTTTTCGTCAACCTAAAACGTTGTGCTCTAATAGCATCGCTCGATCTTGTATGGTGATCACTAGAGACTGGAAAATATGCACTAAAAAATGTCTAAAATATGCATGCAATATGCATTTTAAAACAAGCTGAATATGCACAATTAACATGCAAATATGCATTTATATATGCACTTATTTTTATATGAATAATTTTATGGTTTACGTTAAATACATAAATAAATAAAAAATAATAAAAATAAATAAATAGGTTTGAATTTAAACCAAATTGTATTATTATTTCTTAATATATTTTTTTAACTTCAGGTTTTGTGACAAATAAAACGGCAAAATATTTTATTTTGACCACAAGATAAATAAGAGTACAATAAAATAAATGTACATATTTTTATTGTTACAATATTGATTCATATTTTCTAAACTAATATTATAAAAAGAGTACAATAAAACAAATTTACATATTTTTATTGTTACAATAAATAATCATATATTGATTCATATTTTCTAAACTAATATTATGTCTTCTATCTGTTAATATTTGTTTATAGGCAGAAAAAGATCTCTCAACGTCACAAGATGTAATTGGGGCATATTTAAACTTTGCTATTAGAGACGGATCCATATTAATATTTTCATCGAAGTTTCCAAAATTGATTATATTATTTATTGAACGCAATAAAGTGAAACCCTCATTTTTGTTTAAAACGTCATCAAGTTTATCTTTAATTTTTACTCCAATTTCCCCATTCAGATTTGTTATTTTCTGTTTAACCGAATCAACAATAGACATACTATTGTGAAGACATAAATTTTGAGCCTCTAATTTTGTAATTGAACTTTCAATGATATCGAAATTCGATTTTATATACAACAATTGATTTTTAATAGACTTTTCTTTAAAAATATTTTGACAGTTATCAATAGCGGTACAAGTCGGATCAAAACTTGAAATAACGCTTTTGATGTCGTCGTAGTGTTCAGATAAAAATATAGCACTTTTAAGCCAAGTTCCCCATCTGGTTAATACTGGTTCTGGTGGTAAAGGAATATCGGGAAGCATCTCCCTATATACCTGTACACGTAGTGGTGCTTTCAGAAATACTTTTTTTACATTATTTATTAAGGTGTTTACATTGGGAAATTCAATTCTAACTTTCTCTGCAACTCTGTTTAGGCCGTGCGCCAAACATGTACAGTGAATTAAATTAGGGAAAAAGATTTTAAGATTGGATGCAGCTTTCATCATATATGAGGCGGCATCACTAAGCATTAATAATATTTTTTCAAATGGTACTTGATCAGGTAAAAAAAAATTTGTTAGGGATTCGTTAACAAATCTAGCTATTGTAGCATAGTTTGTTTTTTCCAAACATTTTACACTAATTAAGTATGAGTTTTTAAAATCGCCAGAGTCGTTAAGAACTCCAACAATTAGATTCGCAATTTGTCGACCCTTTGTATCCGTTGTTTCGTCGACGGAAATCCAAAGATATTCGGCTTTTAACTGATTTTTAATACTCGTCATCACATCTTTGTAACATGCACTGACATATTTTTTCCGAAGAGTTGAAGAACTTGGTATTTGAGCTGGTTTATCTTTAATCTTGCAATAAGTTTTTAAAAAGTTTTGACACGATTTATGTTCTAACTTGTGCAGAGGGATATTGCAGTTCAAAAAAAATGGCATAAATCCTTTGCAAAGGTTTCTTGCCCAACTGACGTATTCTGAATCTGCAAACTGTTCTGTAGAATCTGCTGGCGAGGTTTATTATCATTTTTTGATAGCTTAGTTTGGTGAAGTGAAGTTTTTATGTGTTGAACTACTTGGAATTTCTTTTGACATGGAATCTGGAATATAATGATAATGATGTTTTAGATGTTTTCGTAAATAGATACCTACATTAAAATGATCAAACTTTTTAAACCTCCCCCAATTTTTTTTTATTTCTCAAAGTGAAATTGAAATCGTCAAACAATAAAGTACAGTCAGTGTACCGTAGTATACAGGGTGGGCCACTCTCAACACCTCGCTCTGTATAAGCCAAACCGTTGCGAACTTTAAAAAACAGTTTTTGAAGAAATGGGACGGTTTGTCATTTTAGAATAGACAGACACATAGATGTGCAAAGAAGTTTGATAAGTTTAAAAATCTATTGAAGTGGAGAACTTACCTTTTTATCACAAATGGTGCAAAACATACTTTCACTGTCGATAACTTTTAGATGATTGTTACTTCCAATCCAACTTCTGAGAAGACTTGATTTTTCCCTTGCTACTTTAGGCATTTTCACAATAATAATAAAATGATTTTTTTACACAGTATAGTCAATAACTTGCAATCACAAAAGTTGAATAATCGGCGATTGATTTAAGACTAACCATTCATAAAATAAAATAATCTATCCTACCCTTAAAATGCTTAAAATTTCGTTTTGGTTGGTTTTCCCAGAATAATTCATAGTTGGCCGACACCAGCAGAAAGTACAGGTAATATTTGTAATGTTATTCAAAATATAATCGGCATTTACTTAGGTAATTTGTAAATTCTGAGAAGTCTATAAATCTTAAATATCCGGATAATGATACCTGCAGCTATAAATAACGCCCATTATGTTTATGGGTACAACAACAAAGGAGCTTAACAGCAAAATATTTACTTTCACATTTTATTTTAATGGATGTTGATGTTACTAATATATACTTTATTTTTAAATGGGGTAGAGTAAATTCCCATCAAAATATGCATTTATATGCTCTTAAATCTCCAAATATGCAAGGCATATGCATTTATGAAAAACATGAGAAATATGCAGCATATATATGCATATGCATTTTGCATATAATCCAGTCTTTAGTGATCACTTACAGAGATATCCTTAAAAGTGAATACAGAAAGATTTCTAATCTATTTGATATTGGACGCCGATTAAAAATTTCCCGCTTCTTGTATTCACTCAACCAGTATTGAATCAAAAAAGACTAGTATTTAAAAAGATCTTTGCTTATACAAAATATTATTGGTCACACCTCAAAAAACAAACAACGGCACCCTTGAATGAGACTATAATATAGCTGCCGGCTGAGCTTGAACAAAACGGGAAGAAAATGGTCTGTGTGCAGGACCTTAAATCCCGCACACAAAAGGGGCTAATATACTGTTATGCTCTACCTTTTCTGTTTATTTAGATTAATTAGCGAATTATTAATTTGATTGATTATCCAATTATTTTATTTATTGCCTATGTAAAGACATAACTAAATTCCAATTAAATTTTCCAATCAATTTTATTATCAGGGCTAATTTTGTATTTGATCCAATACCAGTAAGCTGTGGATTCTAGTATTTGTGGTTGCTTACTTCTTCCAGGGTAGAAACAGGGAAATTGACAACACTCAAATTCATATAAATGTAATCTGCTGTTTTTATTAAATGCCGTGTACATATGATTCAAAATTATTAAAATTTAACTTTGTTGCAACAATCTCTAACTTAATAAATTAAAACTCTAACTCTGATATCTCCTTGTTTTGACAAAATTATTTATTTAATTAATTTCTTATTTACTCATACTGAATTGAATGAATTTTGCTTTTCTTCTTTTGAATTGATTTCTCAAATTTGAAATGACTAACTGTGTTACAAAAATATTGTTCAATAAACAAGTGAACAAATATGGTCTTGATATAAATAACATTTCTCCATTCAGACAAATGATTTGACTAACCTTTTATTCTTCACTCCCTCGTTTTCTGGATTGCGCTGCCCTTGATTCTCTCAACACGCACTCTTTGGTTGTTGCGAAAAAATCCCCCTCGTCAAAACTGCTTCCAAGAAAAACACACAGGACTTGCTCGAATATCTAGTGCACAAACGGATAATAATCAGCTACTCGTTCTAGACTAAACAAAGGAATCTCCCTCGGACCAGGAAAATTAACTCTTCAACCGGTCGACGATTTGGTTTCAACTTGACTCTGCTCGCAAAGGCTGATCACACCACTCTACACTGATTATACACTTTTAAAACTCGACTGCCTTCTTCTGATGTCAATTACAAAATGACTGTTTTTTACTCTCAAATCCATACTCTCACATCCATTATCCCTTCTCCCGATATTTTTCGTCCACTAAACAACAACGTCTCTCAAACCATTTATTTCTTAAGAAACCCAATATTTTTCAAAATAACTTTTTCCAATTTATCAAATTTCAAGGAAAATCATAATTAGTTATTTTCTACTCTCTACTTTTACAGCTGAAATAATACAGTTTGTATACCACATTAAAATACCTTCTTGGAAGGATCTGAAAAACGTTATCGTCCCGTCAACGCTCTCTCCACTTTCTAATCACCGAAATGTTTTGTTAATGTCCCGTCCATTTCGTCGAATAATTATCACTAATCGTTTCACTAATTTTTCCGAAGCACTTGTTTACTAGTAAAATTAAATTCTAAACAAATTTGGCCAGATACAGGGTGATGAAAAACTATCATTTCATGGTCGTTGATATAAATTTAATTTTTCTGAATTAAAAAAAAACAATTCCACAACAATACATACTATCGGCTACCATTCAAACATCTTGAATTATGAACCATTTACTGGAAAACCACTTAAATCTTAGCTGCGTAGACAAGACGCCAGTTTTTTACAGAACCTTTCACCTGAGAAAATGAACTATTTCATGCTACACAGCGTACGAACGGAAGAATACATCACACCACACAAACTGCCACGGTTAACTGGCCATTATTTTCTTCAATTACACATTGAAGATGACCTTTTTTTTGCCGGTAATTACGTAAATACCCTAACGCATCTTTTGCGTCCATACTGGTCTGTAGTTGTTAGTAGACTCACGGACCACGGACTCACGGTTCACCGTGTTTCTCCTTCGAACCTTCGGTATCGGAAAGCGTCTCAAAGAGACGTCGTGTTCTATCGTAGCCAATGAGATCCTTTCGTTTTAGGGCTCTTCTCAAACTTATCCCTAGACTTCATGCCGATAAAGCTTGGCGGAAGGCTCATTCTATTTTTAAATAAGAGGTTTCCACATGAGTGGAAAATTCTGAAAGTTAAGGCGTAGTAGTCTTAAGGCTGGACCACCTGTTCGCTGGGATATTGCACTTACCAAAATAACGGAATTTTACGCCACAAAGTTGTACTTATGAATTTTTGGAATAATTAATATTCTTAATAAAAATATCAATGCTACACTATAGTACTAAGCGTCGCAATTCTATTAACAAACAGTTAATAAGTCTGTAAATAAAAAGAAAGACCGTTTAAAGCCTGTTCCTTTCTATAACTCTAGCAAATAAGCAAACTAAGTGTGGTACTTGAAACTTTCTATTTCAAATTTATATTCTTCATTGTTGAGATCATCAGTTAAATCAGCACATATAAACGAATGAAACTAATGATGCCGAATGGATGATGATTTCTGACCATACGACATCAAGATACAAGCCTGAAGTACCTTTTCAAGTGGATATTTGCCCACGAGACGAATGGGACAGAGGAAACTCTCTATCCAGACTGCAGGGTTACACCTCGTATACGGACGGGTCTAAAACTGCAGACGGTTCGGGCGCGGGAATATTCTGTAGTGCTGGAAATTTCAACATTTCTATTCCACTGGGAGAATATACCTCCATATTTCAGGCAAAGATTTTTGCAGTCTTGCAATTTGCAAGAGAAAACAACCTGATGGCATTCAAACTGCAGCGGGTTAACATATACACAGATAGCCAAGCAGCCATTGGGGCTCTTATAAACCCTAAGGTGAACTCTAGGCTGGTGTGGGAATGTCGACAAGAACTTGATAGACTGGCACAACATAACAGTGTTATACTGGTATGGGTTCCAGGTTATCGGGGCATATACAGCAATGAAAGAGCTGATGCACTTGCCAAGAGAGCATCAGCTACAAAATACCTGGGTCCAGAGCCGGCCGTGGGAGTGCCAAAAAGCACCGTCCTCGAACGAAAAAAAGCCTGGATCCGAAGCCAACACAACTCACACTGGGAGAGTGTACCCGGTCAAACACATGGCAAGATGTATATCGGACGGACATGTGCTAGTAGGGATGAGTTACTGCTGAAAACAAGCAGGAACTAGCTCAGAGTCATAAAAGGTTTCCTCACTGGACATGCTCCAGTTAAGGGTCACCTGCATACAATGGGGTTGTTTCATGGAGACTTGAGCTGCAGACTCTGTAACAGAGAATCTGAAACAGTCAACCATATTTTGCATAACTGTGAGACATTGGATCGGAGGCGGCAAACACTTTTCGGAGACATCGAAGTGACTCCAAATACATATGGCACCCACCCACTAGACCTGTACAAGCTGGTACAGGGTTTAAGAATTCTGGAATAGGTTTCATAAACGAATGGAAGGTGTACAATAAGCCAAGGGGCTGCAGTACAACCGGTTCACAACAGACGGCTTCCAGGGAAAAAAAGCAGTATAGATACTTGTCAATGCTTCTGTTTTCACTTTTAGATACTTTATTTGCATTTCTTTAGTTCGAATTTTATTCAAAACACACTGTAACACCACATCTCGAATCCCTCGTACCTAAAAGAGCATCAGAAAATGTCCATACCTCTTCGTCATGTAATAACATAATTGTTTTATTTCAGTAGAGTAGTACCATTGACATTTTATGTTGGTGCCAAGATAATGTGTAGCTGTTTATTCCCTTAATTGGTTAATGGTTGATCAAAAGCCGTGTATTTAATATTTTGCGCTCACTGATTACCATGTACTTTATTATTTATGTGTCACTTCGTTGACTAATACGCCTTCAGTAATTATTCCAGTGTTTGCTGAAACATATGTTCAAACTACGTGTTCTCAATAACTCAGGGGACATAATGGATCCTTGTCTTACTCCTCTATCTACGGAAATTGTCTTTGATAACTACTGGTAATTCGCTTTAAGTTTTGCAGTTTGATTGTAATATACAGGGTGTCAAGAAATGATTGGTCATAAATTATACCGCACATTCTGGGGTCAGAAATAGTTCGATTGAACCTAACTTACCTTAGTGTGTCTTTTTTGAATGCCCGATTAATGTGATTCCTAATTTTGATATATACACAAAATTTATTTCCATGAACCTCAAAACACCGCTCTCTATATACAATATTCTAAGTTCTTTAACGGAAGAATCAGTCAATGTAATTATGCGTTTTCTTGCAATTAACCAAATAAGCTTATAAACTGCAATGCGTTTTCTAGCAATTAACAAAATAAGCTTACAAATTGCAAGGCTCAACTGTTTATATGTATCCGTGTTATATTATGTTGCTATTTGTCATTTAATTTATGTTTTAATTTTTAATCATACTGAACCTGACCCAATTAATCTCATTTAATTATAATCATCACACCTCATCAAAAGCTTCCTTACAAGAACATAGTCAGCGATTTTGGTATGGCTTAGAGCCAGACTACGTCAAGATCGCTTATAAATCGTGCTGGTAATCGCCTTGCAGCGAAACCAAAAACAAAAAAGAAGAAGAAGAAGAAGAACTTACCTTAGTACAAATTTCACTTAAGGCTATGGGTACATAATTCGCAAATATTTTACGTGTATCCCTACTTTTTCTGTCTTTACACGGCAAATTACGTGTAGTAAAATTCACACTGGTATGGATATGTAAACATTACTAGAATGTCATTCTACTTGAAAATGTCATCATTAATTTAAAGAGATGGGTTTTGAATGTTCTTGGATAACTGTTATTTTTATAATTGGAAAAATATTAATTCAGTTAATAAATGTGATAATTTTTTCACTAACTATGTATTCAGTGATTGTAATAATTTATTTGTACAACAAAGACTAATACTCAATCGAGAAAAGAGGAAAAGTGTTAAAGTGATTTTTTAATAATATATTGTTATGGAACGCTTACAATTTTGAACATCTTTAACAACAAAATACTTGGATCACAGAATATATTATCCTGATGTATTCTCTGCTTGGATCTTCCACAAATAATACACAATAAATAACTTTTTATTAAGTTCACGTCTTAAATAAATTATTTATCAAATACACTATATATCAATAATATTTAATCAATAACTTAACATATTCCCGATGCAATGTCAAATATTTAAAATTGTCACTGATTGTCAGTGTCTGACTGACAATATATGCTGACAATATTATATTCGGCTGAGTGCGTTGTAAGACAAAGATAGATTTGGAAAATATTACCACGGCATTGTGTTCATTTTTTTCGAATCCTGAAAAAACCAATAAATATTTTTGAAAAATTTAAACACAGAATGAAAGACTAAATTATTACCGAGGGCCGAAAGTCCCTTAGAATAAATAAAAAGTTTATTTTGAATGATATATTTGAAATTAAAAATCACACTAAATTTTCTCTTAGTTTTTCACCCCTGTAACTTATTAAAATAAACATTATAGAAGTTCTCAGGGACTTTCGGCCCTCGCTAATAACGTTATCTTTCATTCTGCGTTTAAATTTTTCAAAAATACTTATTAGTTTTCTCAGGATTCGAAAAAAATGAATCCCCATTTGAATAACATTGCACCCGAAAATACGTACCGATCCTTTTAAATTTTTTTGAAGATTTTGCTGCCATAAGAATTCCACATTTCCATTTTCAATAAAAAATCATTAAGAATTTTCGATATATGAAAAAAATCGATTTTCATTTTATAACATCAAAGGGCTGTAACTTTTGTTGTGTGCACTATTGTATATAGGTATGTGAGGTTCAATCAACCTATTTTTGACCCCAGAATCTGTGGTATAATTTATGACCAATCTTTTCGGGACACCCTGTATACTGTATGACTTAAATTCCTCTCATGTAATAGATATACTATTTTATTATCATTATCTCGGTTTTTTATAGCGTTCGCCGTCTTCCGGTTTCCAGCTTCGTCAGTCGTTCCACTCGCCAGGGTGAAGGTTCCTTTCCGACATTGCCTTCTGAATGCAGTCTAGCCAGGAGATTGTTTCGGCCTTCCGCTCTTCCTTCTTTCTCTTGGCGTTCATTTTAAAATTTGTTTTGGCAACTTGTCGTCTATTCTTTCTACATGACCATACCAGGTCAGTTGTCTCCTTTGGATTTCGTCGATGATGGTTGACTTGTCTCCCATTATATTTCTGATTTGGTCATTTTGTATTCTTTTAAGCCTTGATTTTCTAGCTGAGCTTCTTCAGAAGTCTATTTCCAGTGCAAGTAGGCGTCGTTTCAAGGATTTAGTAAGTTGTTGTGTTTCGCCTCCTTAGAGCAGTATACTTTTAAAGATGGAGTTGAAGATAAAATGTCTTCTTTGGTTTGACAGTTCTTTTGAAAATAGCATCGAGTTTAAGCATGTAATCACCCTTTTTCCTTTCATCCTTTGCTTTATCTCTTTTTCGATGCGTCCACTCTTGTTGATTGTTATTCCCAAATATTCCTTAATATATATTATTTACAGTTCTTGATTGCTTCATGTTCGTTGACCATTAGATAATCTACTTCAGTCCCGATGCATGAGTATTGCGTTTGGTTTCTATTTATAGAAAGGCCTAACTCTTCATACGTTTGAAATAACCGTCTCGTCATGAATTCTAAATCTTCCTTGTCTGCTGCCACTACGACTTGGTCTTCCGCAAAATGTAAAGAATACAATGTTGTATCGTCCTCAAGTTGGATCCCCATCCCTGAACAAGGTCGTCTTCAGTGTTTTAGTGCTTTATTTAAATAGATCTTGAATAGTATTGGAGAGAGTCAGCATCCTTGTCGTAATCCTTTTGTTGATGAAAATTCTTCCGATAAGGTGTTGTTTAGTTTGATTTTTGATGTTGCTTTATTGTATATTTGTTTGATTGCGTAAAAAACATAAAGTAGACAGGAAAATGAATATAATACAGTATAAACATAATTGAACAAAAAAGAAGAAAGAAAATTGAAGAAATACGATCAATGAGTATTAAAAACTGGATCAACATGAACTTACAGCACACAATAACATAAACACTTCGATATAAGAGTCCTCTCAAATCAATTATTTCGTAGTCTAGACATGAATTTAACTTTTAAGGACTACAAAATTACTAAGCGTTTAGGAGAACTCAGAAAATACCCTTATAATAGCCAAATTAAAAATCACTCTTTTGTTCACTTCTCGATTTAACTAAAAACTTTTATAACTTGGTGAAAAGTTGCTCTATGAATAAAACGTGGCTTTTTGTTTTATTCTTTTGAAAGTTCTGAAAACAACAGTTAGATAGTTAACCGAAAAATGCTCGAGCTTTTAGCGAGGAAAGCTTAATTTGTATTCAAAAGCTTGGTAGCCTAAATACTAGCTAACAGAAATATCGTTATATTTATTTCATTAGTATTCCTAAGTGCTTCTGTTTTTAATTTTCTGTCAAAGTTACGAAATTAACAGATTATGTTGTTTTTTATTCAAAGAAAATTCTTATTAATTTTTATGGTAATTTCAAGGTAGCTTTATAGAAGCATGAAGTGGACAACTGTTGATGTTTTAATGAGAAAAATGAAACATTTCAAAGAACATTATGAGATTATGTAGCTTTTACGTATGTTACAAATTATTTTTGTAAAATATTTAATTTAAAAATGAACCTTTCAAGCGTCGTATTTTTTGGATCGTTATTATCATAACTTCAATAAAGACAGAGAAAAACGAGAATTTCAAAACATCAAATGACCAACAAAGTATCTAAGTCAGACACGAAGAAATAAAAACTGGCTGTTTTCTGAAAAGTAAAAGCCACGCTATCACGAGAGCCCTGTGAAGTTGGCACCTCTAAATACGATTTTTTCAAAAAATTTTCTTTTTTTTAATTGTCCATCAAATGTCCACCCTTGTCCAGCAAAAATTTTTTTTTGTCCACCTTTTGTTTACGTGATACTAAAAAAACGTGAAATAAGGCCCAACACCCCGAAGTCAAAAAAAACGTCGTAAAAACTGATACGTTTGATTGTCCAACTATTGTCCATACTTGTCCAGGCATTTTTTTAATTGTCCACCTTTTATTTATTTAAATTAGCAATAATCATCGTTTGTTAAGTAGTAAAAATGCCAAAAAATGAGAATTTTTGGAAATTTTTTTTCACGTTTGATTGTCCATCGAATGTCCACCATTGTCCAGCAAAAATTTTCTTTTGTCCACCTTTTGTTTACGTGATACTAAAAAAACGTGAAATAAGGCCCAACACCCCGAAGTCAAAAAAACGTCGTAAAAACTGATACGTTTGATTGTCCAACTATTGTCCACACTTGTCCAGGCATTTTTTAATTGTCCACCTTTTATTTATTTAAATTAGCAATAATCATCGTTTGTTAAGTAGTAAAAATGCCAAAAAATGAGAATTTTTGGAAATTTTTTTTCACGTTTGATTGTCCATCGAATGTCCACCCTTGTCCAGAAAAATTTTTTTTTTGTCCACCTTTTGTTTACGAGATATTAAAAAAACGTGAAATAAGGCCCAACACCCCGAAGTCAAAAAAACGCCGTAAAAACTGATACGTTTGATTGTCCAACTGTTGTCCACACTTGTCCAGGCATTTTTTTAATTGTCCACCTTTTGTTTATTTAAATTAGCAATAATTATTGTTTGTTAGTAAAAATGCCAAAAAATGAGAATTTCTCATTTCGTCTTCTGTGATTGGTAGATGCCGCGTCAAAGAATATCGATCGGGAAAAAATTATTTCGTCATTAGTTAAAGCGGGACAGAGGCCGTTTTCTCCGTTTCCTCCTTCCACTCATTCGCTTTCTGTTCTATGCGTCTCACTCGCACTGCAGCAGCCTCTCTGTCGGTGTCCCCTTAAGATGGGAAATAATTGCTTGCACCAGGAATTTGATTAAAACTTGCAGTTTACATTTTTCGTTTATTAAAACATTTATCACCGACACTTTTACTATTTTCTATAAACATATAGAAAAATGAAATGTTGAATGTTTACAAAAATCCTACAGAAGTATATCAATAAACTCACATATTAATTGTTAGTCGTCTAATTGTCTATTTCTCCGTGATTCTCAAACCTATCATGCATTTTTTTTTTTCAAAAATATAAACATATATTATTTTTGGGTTATCCAATCAACATAACTTGAGCATAGTTTCTTCGAATTTTACAATTTAACTTGTGCCTTACTTTTCATTCACAATCAACTATTAAAATATATGACAAGTACTGCATATTAAAATGAGTTATCTTTTTAAATAGTAAGTAACCCATGTGAAAAGTTACAGATGACATACCTACTATTCTCAAAAATGTTGATCATCAAGAAATTTTTCATCCTCGCCTTCAAATTTACAGAAAATTGTCAGCATTTAACGCATCAAATGAATCATACTTCCGAGGAATTGTCTAATATGTTATTACCAAATTATAAATAATTGCGATCAACAAAGAAAAAAGAAAAATAGAAAGTGTACAAATAAAAAAAATGCCAAAATATGTCTAAACATCAGTCGGACAGTAATATCTATTAGTTTTTATGACCTTTTTTCAAAGTCCAGGTGCTTGGCCTTATTATGGGTAAAATGTATTATATATCATTTTCTAATTATCTCTTAGGCTAAAAATGGACAACGAAAATTTTCTTGCTAAGCAATAGTAAAAGTTAAAAACATCAAACAAACAATAATATATTCCTTCACTAGTGTGGAAAAGTTTTTTTAAACGAATCTGAGGGTTGCAATGCGAGCCGAAGGCGAGCATTGTAATCAAATGAGTTAAAAAAACTGTTCCATACTAGTTAAAAACGATATTTTATTCAACAATGTGTGAAAATGCGAATATTGCATCGCTCGAGCGTGTGGAAAAGTAACCTTTCCTACACGGCGTTGAATAAAAATATCATTTTTTGGAATTCGCATTCATGATCCATTGTTGCTACCAAACTAAAAAATATTGCTGAGAAAAAACCAATGTTTCACAAGTAATGAAAATGTCTGAACACGAATGGACAACTTTTGGACAATCCAAAGCTGTTAGTCCTGACAACTTTTTCTCGAATTCGGAAACTTGTACTCCTTCCCTGTCCAAAAAATTTTTTTCACATATTTTTTTCAAAAAAGGTGGACAAAAAAAACTTTTTGTTGGACAAGGGTGGACATTCGACGAACAATCAAACGTGAAAAAAAATTTCCAAAAATTCCCATTTTTTGTCAGTTTTACTAACAAACAATAATTATTGCTAATTTAAATAAACAAAAGGTGGACAATTAAAAAAAAATGCCTGGACAAGTGTGGACAACAGTTGGACAATCAAACGTATCAGTTTTTACGACGTTTTTTTGACTTCGGGGTGTTGGGCCTTATTTCACGTTTTTTTACTATCTCGTAAACAAAAGGTGGACAAAAAAAATTTTTGCTGGACAAGGGTGGACATTCGATGGACAATCAAACGTGAAAAAAATTTCCAAAAATTCTGATTTTTTGGCATTTTTACTACTTAACAAACGATAATTATTGCTAATTTAAATAAATAAAAGGTGGACAATTAAAACAAATGCCTGGACAAGTGTGGACAACAGTTGGACAATCAAACGTATCAGTTTTTACGACGTTTTTTTGACTTCGGGGTGTTGGGCCTTATTTCACGTTTTTTTACTATCTCGTAGACAAAAGGTGGACAAAAAAAATTTTTGCTGGACAAGGGTGGACATTCGATGGACAATCAAACGTGAAAAAAAAATTTCCAAAAATTCTCATTTTTTGGCATTTTTACTGACAAACGATAATTATTGCTAATTTAAATAAATAAAAGGTGGACAATTAAAAAAAATGCCTGGACAAATGTGGACAACAGTTGGACAATCAAACGTATTAGTTTTTACGACGTTTTTTTGACTTCGGGGTGTTGGGCCTTATTTCACGTTTTTTTAGTATCTCGTAAACAAAAGGTGGACAAAAAAAAAATTTTACTGGACAAGAGTGGACATTTGATGGACAATTAAAAAAAACAAAAATTTTTGAAAAAATCCTATTTGGAGGTGCCAACTTCACAGGGCTTATCACGAGAGGCAATTCTCGTAAAGTTTGGATAACTTTAAGTGAAGATGCTTTAAAGTTTATATAAACGACCGTGGAAACATTTATACAGTGTGTCCAGAAACTCTCTCGACAAACGAAGACCAGAAATTCTGCAGATAATTTTAAGATAATTAATTTATCACAATTTACCTAGTCCGAAAATGATAAGGGAGCTAAGAGCCCCTTGAAGATAGCTTCTTGTAATTATTTTATTTTTGGATAACTCCAGAACGCTTCTGTTTAGAAAAACTAAAACCGGTACGCTTATTTATCTTACGATAAATCGATTTCATCAACTGTGAATTTCTAGTACCAGTCATAGGCGTCCGTTTTTGGTAGGGCAACGGCAATTTTATCGCATAACGTTTTTGTCTTTAAATTTTAACCATTTTTGACATTGGAATATTAAATTGTGGGGCATTCTAGTAATTTAATTTTATATATTAATTTCCTAGTTATTTACAGATCAGTAATAATATTTTTTGAGAGTACCGAAAAAGTTAATGAGCTGTAAACACGTAGTGTCTCGGCGCTTGATATTTTGTCTATTACCAGTGAAACTACCAGTTTTTAATTATAGTTAAAGTGATCAAACTAACTTTAAACTGTAAGTTTTATACTACATACATTATTTAATCGTATATTTGCGTATTTAAACCAGTTTTGTTAGTTTATATTCCTGTATACTACACCAGTTATTGTGAACAGACACAGGTTTATGGATTATAAACAATTTACCAGTTTTGTTTTTTGCGGGAAACGAAAGTAATTAGTTTCGGTAGTACCGTAAATAAATTATCAATATGTCATCAGATGTTACTATACAGGATGTCCCAGCGAATAAATCTTATTCTACCGCAGCTTCACAGCAAAATTTCTTCCCAGGAAAAGAAAACGCAATACTTTTTAGCGCTATTAATAATACACCACTGCAAGATTATCTTATTTCTTTAGGTAATTTAATAAATCCCAAAAATATCTTATTCTCGTCTCGCCTATCTAATAATCGAATATGCATGTATTTAAGTAGCAAGCAAGCTGTTGAGGATTTTATGACAAACTATGGTTCTATACAGGTAAATGGAGAAACAGTCAGGGCCAGAAGGCTCATAACGCCTGCAGAAAGAATAGTGCTATCAAATGTTTGTCCAAGTATCCCACACGAAGTAATCATCCAAGAATTAAAACATCTCGGCCTAAACTTAGTTTCTCCAATCACTTTCCTAAAGATCAATGCCTCTCTTCCAGAATATAGCCATATAAAAAGTTTTAGAAGGCAAGTGTTTATTAGTCCGCATAACACGACGATCCCAGATTCAATTCTTCTGAATTACGATAATACTAATTATAGAATATTCATTTCGCAGGATAGTATGACATGCTATATATGTAAACAAATAAATCACATTGCTAGTAACTGTCCAAGCAATAAAAATTCTTCGGCTCAGCCTTCAGGACCCTTAACTCCCCCTACTGTTCAATCTTCTGACTCTCCTACCAATGCTGGTAATCAAGTAGAGCAAACTTCTAATAATGATCAAAATAAAAATACCGAAATATTTCCACAAGTATCCATACCAAACACCTCTAACTCTACATCAGTGGAAATTATACAGCCCGTTTCTGAAGCAACCCAAGATTTAAAAACTAACGAAAATACTCCTCTGGAATCTTCTGCTACAGCCGAAAATATAGAGATAATTTCACAGACTTCACTAGCGATCACGAAAGAATCACCCTGTCCCTCCACCAAACGAACCATAGAGGAAACATTATCTCCACCTGTTGAAAATGTCGTTGATAATCAAACATTTCTTCTTCCTGCTCAGCCTCATAAAACAAAAACTCAAAAGAATAAAAAACCTAAACGCTCATTACCTATCCCCGAATCACTTGAATCATATCCAAGTAAACAATCAACACCGTCCATTTTAAGCTATGACCAATTAATGATGCTTATTGAAAATATTCAAGGCAGCCAATCTCCTATTGAAATTGTTAAAGAATTCACATCTGATTTCCTTGGTCTCGTAAATTTGCTCACCGTCTCTTATCAATATATTCCAGACAGAGCCACAAAATATCGTTTTACAAGGCTAAAAACCCTACTGCTACGTTTTCTCGGTGAAGAAGCTACTACTGAGAGTGAACTCTCTTCAACTGAAACAAAACATTCAATTCAATTTTACAGTGGAATGTTGATGGGCTTTTCCATCGCTTACCAATGCTCAATATCATTCAATCAGAACACTGTCCCGAAATTATATGTCTACATGCTTTCGTAAAGACCGAACTAACACAGCTCGCGCAAGTGAGGGAGTTGCAATTTTAGTACCACTTATTTCGACTTTCCCGCAGTCGTTGGAGTTTCACTTATCTCAACAAAATGGTAGAATAGTCAACTTCATTTGGACTCCTTGGAAATGAAGATGTAGACTCAAGTACGCGTAGTGCAGTGACTGGTGCGGATTCAGAAACGGTATTACAATATGCCCCTAAAGACTTGAAAGTGTTGTTAAAACAATATGTGTTAAATGACTGGCTCGATGAATGGCAAAACTCAAATTTAAAACTTAGACCAATTAAAGACACAGTAAAAAGAGTCAAAACAGTTTATAAAAGTTGTTATGAGCAAGCAGTTTTCAACCGCCTACGACTAAGCCATACCAGGCTTACTTACTCATATTTGTTCTCAAGATCTGAACCACCTATTTGTGAATCGTGTAACACACAAGTAACTGTCAAACATTGAATGCCAAAAATATACACAAGAACGTATTGATTTTAATATCGTATCAAATATGTCTGTTCTGGGTGCCAATAATAAAGAACCAAAAATTAATTGACTTTTTAAAAACAGTTGGTGTATTCAATAAAATATAACAAGTTTTTGTAGATAATGCATGTAACCTTACCATTGTACTATACTTATATTGTACCACATTTTTGTTTAACCTATGTATTGTTCCGTCGCTAATAACCATTAGGTGGATGCGACTTTTTCTTAATTTTTTTTTTTTTTATTTTTTTTATGTAATTATGTTTATTTACAATCTACATCATTAAAAGATTATTAAGTAAATTTTTTCTATGTTTTTGGTCATGAAGAAGAGACTTCCAATGATGTCTCATCTTATTCTATTTATGTTTAAAGTTTTAAAATAGGTCCTGAGGCCAGGTTCTATCTAGTCTCCTTGTGACAGGGCCATTATGAAATAATTCCCTTACTAATTCGTTGTCATGGTGAATGGTACGCTCGTTTTGTGATTCCGAGGCTCGATGGATTTCTTCTCTAATGAAAGGTATATTTAAGTCTTCGTGAAGTGTTTGATTAGTTACATACCAGGGTGCATCCACTATTGATCTTAGAACTTTCGACTGAAATCTTTGAATAATATTCAGTGATGTTGACTTTGCACAGCCCCAGAGGTGTAGTCCGTAGTACCAAATAGGTTTGATTATTGCTTTATACAGAAGAATTTTGTTTTGGATGTTGAGTTTTGATCTGCGTCCAAGGAGCCAATACATTTGCCGAAATTTCAAGTCTAGTTGTCTTCTTTTAGTCTGTATATGTTTTTTCCAAGTAAGACGTTGGTCAAGATAAAGGCCAAGGTATTTAGCTTCTGTTACTGTTGGTATTCGTACATTTTCCATTCTTACAGGTGGGCATGTGTTGTGGCGGTTTGTAAACGTTATTTGAGATGATTTTGTTTTATTTACTTTAGTTCGCCATTTTGTGTACCATTCACTGAGTATGTCCAGATGGTGTTGCAGGTCTTGTTAGGCTTGTATGTGATCTTCATTTACTGCTAGTATTGCTACGTCATCAGCAAAGGAAGCAATCGTAGTATTAGGAGACTCTGGAATATCGGCTGTGTAGAGTGAGAAAAGCAGAGGTCCGAGGACACTACCTTGCGGAACTCCAGAGTTAATAGGACAGAGGCTGGATTGTTGGTCTTTGAATTTTACTGAGAAATATCTATTTGATAAGTAGGATTTGATTAGGAGGAAATGGTTACTAGATAGTGCTAATTTTACTTTGTAAAGCAGTCCTCTGTGCCAAACTTTGTCAAACGCTTGTGAGATATCTAGGAATACAGCGTTGCAGTATTTCTTTTCTTCGAGAGTTTTTGATATTTCATTTACTATTCGATGGACTTGTTGTGTAGTAGAGTGATTTTCCCGAAAACCAAACTGATGTTCTGGTAGTAATGTTAGGAATTCATGATCTGCGTATATTCTTTGTAGCAGCAATCTTTCAAAAACTTTGCTAACGATTGGGAGTAGGCTGATAGGTCGATAAGATGTTACTTCATTGGGAGCTTTGCCTGGCTTAAGGATCATTATATTTTCTGCAAATTTCCATATTTTTGGAAAGTATGATAAACTTAGCATGCGATTAAATATTACTGTTAACATAATAATGGCCTTACGAGGAAGTTGTTTTAGTACTTGTGCCGAGATTAAGTCATAACCTGGAGCTTTTCGTGAGTTGAGTTTGATTATTTCTTTCTTGACTTCTATAGGAGTAAAACTTTTGATTGGAAGGGACATTTGACATGCTGCGCTAATTAGTTCTTCCACTTCTTCATCAAGGTCTGGTGGCTCGGTTTGAAATACACTCGTAAGATGTTCAGCAAAGACGTCCGCTTTTTCTTTGTTGGAACGAGCTCATTCGCCATTTGGTTTATGGAGGGGAGGAATAGTTGTGTATGGTTTTTTGAGTTTCTTAGCCGCCTTCCATAGCGTCTGATCATTTGCTGTAAGGTTTGTAATGTAATGTTCGAAGGTTTCGTTGTTTGCAGCTTTGATGGCTACTCCAAGTTGTCTACGTAGTCTATTGTATATATGTTGATCTATGTTGTTTCTAGATCTTTGCCAGTTTCTTCTCGCACGACGTTTTTCAGCAATGAGTTGCCGAATGTGTAGGGGAACATTTGTTGTATGTGTCGGTCTGCGTTCAGTTCGTGGTGTAGATTGCCATGCCGCTTCTTGCACAAGGGTGGTGAAATATTGAGCTGCTGTATCTATCTCGTGTGGAGATTTGATTCGCAAATTAAGATTAATGTTATCTTCTAGGTAGTATTGAAAATCTGCCCAGTTGGTGTTTTTTGACGCTAGTCGAGGAGGGGGTGTGTTGGTTATAACTGTGGTACTCTTGTTCATAATAACTGGTGTATGATCAGATGAGAGGTCATAGCTGGATTCTATTAGACAGTTGTTTCTGGATTCTCCTTTGCTTATGTAAAAGTCTAGTACATCTGGAAGTTTTCTGGGGTCACTTGGCCAGTAAGTAGGGATTCCGTTGGTGTGGCAATCGTAGTTGTTGTCGGTCATTGCTTTTAAAAGGTTACGACCTTTTGTTGTTATGAACTTTTTCTTAATAAAAAAAAAATAATATTTTTTTTTGACATCCATTTTATTACAATCTATTTTATAAAAAAAAATAATAAATAATAGATATAAGTTTTAAGAATGTGACACAGTCAGTATTCACCCAGTGGTGAATACCTAAAAGAGTACAATAATGATTGAATTAGTACAGTTATTAATAAATTAATTGAATTAATTTGAATAGTAATACAATAGTAATTAATAAGTGGGAATGATTAGTTAGTGTTGAGGTCAAGAGTGTCTGTTCTTTTTAGTCTTCTGTTCTGTAGGAGTGTCAGGAGATTGGTGACCAATATGTTTGGGTGAACCTGTAGTCTATTGTGGTACTTGGAGCACAGAGAAACAATTTCTTCTTTGACGGTTTGAACTTGGAGGTCCCTATGTATATTATCGTTGGAAATGTACCAAGGAGCTTGGCACAGTTGCCTTAGAACTTTTGATTGAAAGCGCTGATTCTTGAGTAAATTTGTTTCACTGGCAGTTCCCCAGATTTGAATGCCATAGGTCCAGATGGGTTTCAGTACACTTTTATAGATCAGAAGTTTATTGTCTAGACTTAGGCGTGATTTTTGATTCATGAACCAGTGCATATTTCTATAAACGTCCCAGTCGTTTGTTCCAAATATGCTTTTGCCATGTTAGGCGGCTGTCTAGGTAAATCCCCAAGTATTTGACGTCACTTGTTATTGGTAGTGGTGTGTTGTTAAAGGTTACAGCTGGATTGATCTCCTTCCTTAGTGTAAACGTAATGTGTGTTGACTTGGAGCTATTAACTTGGACTCTCCACAGTTTAAACCATATATCAAGTCTATTTAAGTGATTTTGTAGTATCTGTGAAGCTAGGGTCGGATTTTCGTGGCAAGCCGTTAGGACAGTATCATCAGCATATGTTGCAATTGTTGTACGATCTGAAGTTGGCATATCTGCTGTGAACAGAAGGTACAGTGTGGGTCCAAGGACACTTCCTTGGGGTACGCCAGAGTGGATGGGATGTAGAGTAGTGAGGGCCTCCCCTAGTTTTATCTGATACGATCTGCTGGTGAGGTATGATTGTAGGAGCATGCAGATTGGATGAGGCAATTGTCTTTTAAGTTTTGATATTAGACCTTTATGTTATACCTTGTCGAAGGCTTGGGAGACATGCAGGAAGGCTGCTGTACAATATTTCTTGTTCTCGAGTGCATCTCTTGCGGTTCTGACTACCCTACGGACCTGTTCGATTGTGCCATGTTGTTGTCGAAATCCGAATTGGTAATGAGGTATTAGGTTTTTTCTGTAATGACAGTGTCTATTTTTTTCAGGAGAAGCCTCTCAAACATTTTGGAGGGTAAAGGTAGAAGGCTAATAGGACGATAGGATGAAGGTAGGGTTGTGTCTTTGTTGGGTTTATGAATTAGAATGATTTGTGCTACCTTCCATTGGGAGGGGAAGTAGCACAATCTTAGGACAGCATTGTATATGTACATTAGTAGCTTTATTGCTTCTTCAGGTAGTTCTTTGAGAATTAGTCCTGTTATCAGGTCATATCCAGGTGCTTTTTTTGTATTTAGGTTTTTGATTACTTCTTAATTTCGGTAATTTTAACTTTTCTGGTAGGAAGACACATTTGGTAGGGTTCATCTGCTATATCTGTAATAAATTTCTCTTCGTTCTCTGGAACCTCTCTCTGGTGCGATTGCAAAACTGACTGAAGATGTTCAGCGAAGGTGTTAGCCCTCACTTCGTCACTTCGAGACCAGGTGCCATCATTTTTTCTTATCGGTGCTTTAGTTTGTGATTGTGTTTTGAGTTTTTTAGACAATTTCCATAACGAGTAGTTCTTTTCTTCAGAGCTAGACATATTCTCTAGAAAATATTTTATTTCTTGTTCTTTGTGTTCCTGTAGGACCTTTTTTTAATTGACGGGTTGCTCTGTTGTATTTGGTTTTATCATCTGGAGCACGGGTGGTCTGCCATCTTTTTCTTAATTGTCTTTTCTCGTATATCATGGTTTTTATACAGAGAGAGTCTGTAAAGTGGAATAAATTCAATATCTCAAATACTAATTGTTTTTTTGGAAAATGCTCAGACCCGTCGATTAGTATTTCAAATTGTCCTTTTTGACATTCAATAAAAATGTATACAGGGTGTCCCAATTTAGAGATATGACGTCATCGTCGATTTTCTTAAATGGCAACACTGTCATTTTGATAGCTAATTTGATAGGGTTTGTAAAGTTATACATAACTGCAAAATATCAAATTTTTATTCTCTACCATTTACAAGATAATAGAAAATAACAAAGTTATATCTGTAATTTGGAATATATTCAATAATTAAAATACTAACTGTTTTTTTGAAAAATGCTCAGACCCGTCGATTAGTATATCAAATTGTCATTTTTGACATATAATAATAATGTATACAGGGTGTCCCAATTTAGAGATATGACGTCATCGTTGATTTTCTTAAATGGCAACACTATCATTTTGATAGCTATTTTGATAGCGTGTGTAAAGTTATATACATCTGAAAAATTTCAAAATTTTATTCCTACCATTTACAAGATAATAAAAAATAACAAAGTTATGAAGAACAAGAAGTAATCAAATAATAATTGAATTTATTTATTTCAATTAAGCAAATGCTCATAACGTTGCCCATTGACAATTTGACAATAATTGAGGGCAACATTATGAGTTTTTGCTTAATTTATTGAAATAATTAAATTCAATTATTAGTTGATTACTTCTTTTTCATAACTTTGTTATTTTTTATTATCATCTAAATGGTAGAGAATACAAATTTGAAATTTTGCAGTTGTGTATAACTTTACACACCCTATCAAAATAGCTATCAAAATGACAGTGTTGCCATTTAAGAAAATCAACGATGACGTCATATCTAAATTGGGACACCCTGTATACATTATTATTATATGTCAAAAAGGACAATTTGATATACTAATCGACGGGTCTGAGCATTTTTCAAAAAAAGAGTTAGTATTTTAATTTTGAATATATTCCAAATTACAGATATAACTTTGTTATTTTCTATTATCTTGTAAATGGTAGAGAATAAAAATTTGATATTTTGCAGTTATGTATAACTTTACAAACCCTATCAAATTAGCTATCAAAATGACAGTGTTGCCATTTAAGAAAATCGACGATGACGTCATATCTCTAAATTGGGACACCCTGTATACATTATTATTGAATGTCAAAAAGGACAATTTGAAATACTAATCGACGGGTCTGAGCATTTTCCAAAAAAACAATTAGTATTTGAGATATTGAATTTATTCCACTTTACAGACTCTCTCTGTATAGAGCGGGTATGAGCCCGGTCTCTTAGCATATTTATGATATATCAGGTGAAGCTTCCCATGCGCCTTGTTGAATTTTTACAGTTAGATGTTTGACTGCTTCTTCTATATCTTGCTCAGATTTTAGTGGTAGGTTTAAATTTAATTTTATATATTAATTTCCTAGTTATTTACAGATCAGTAATAATATGAACTTTTAATATTTTACCCAGACTATAAACCTGACCAACAAACTATTGGTGAGGTGACATAAATAAAGACTATTATCATTAAAAACTAAGTTTTCAACCTAATAGCACATAAAATATCATCAAAAGATGTTTGTCTACATCCTACCAGACTGAAAACAATGGGAACCTTCTCTGGTAACACCTCCGAGACTTCTACAATTTGCAAGCCATAACGGATGCTGAGACTAAGGAAGATGAGGGAATTTTACAATTTATAATTCACGTCCCATCTGCTCGGCGCGGTAAAGTTCCAACGAGAATGGTTCCCTTCGTACTACAATCAGAGTAAACATGTAAATTAAAAATGAGTATCCATTTTCAATTTTGTTGCAACACGAAACCACAGTTGCATCATTATTCTAGTCCAATCAGAGAGTGCAGCAAGCACCCCTACCTCTGCTCTCTCAGACCCAACTAGGACAAACCCCGGCGTGCAGTCACGGATTGAAACGAAAGAAATAGCAGGGATGCCCTAGCGGCAACTGCTAGCAAAAACTAAGTTTTCAATCTAATAGCACATAAAATAACATCAAAAGATGTTACTCTACATCTTACCAGATTGAAAACAATGGAAACCTTCTCTGGTAACACCTCCGAGGTTTCTACAATTTGCAAGCCATAACGGATGCTGAGACTAAGGAAGATGAGGTAATTTTACAATGTATAATTATTCACGTCCCACGAAGGGAACGTGCCGTACCATTCTCGTTGGAATTTTACCGCGCCGAGCAGATGGGACGTGAATTGGATGTAGATATAGAACAGGGAACCAAGCATCATCAAGTAACAACTGAGAAAATCAACAAAATCGATTGTCGTTAGTTAGAATCGATTATTTTGAACAACGGTTATTTTAAGATATTTTAGGTTACGCCCCATGTTAGTATAGGTAATTTATACTTTGGTTGTCTGAAAGTAGTTTAAAAAATATCATTCATAAAATAAATATGCTACTTGGTTCCTTTAAAAAAAATTAAATTTCAATATTTTTTATACAATTTTAAAAAGAACCAGTCACTTGGTTCCATGTATAAATAGGAATATTTTTTTATAAAGAAACATAAAATATTTCTATTTATAAAGCAGCAACGAGTGGGTTTCAATGAACACAAGAAAATATCAAGTCACCAAATAAAACAGATTTGTTTTCAGTAGTAATAACCCAAGGACATTGATAATTGTTGCTTGGAAACAGACCGACGCCGTAGGCGGAGGTCTGTTGCCTGTAAGCAACAAGCTTGAGAAAGTTGTTAAAAAATTTTTGAGCATTTATCAATGTTCGAGGGTTATTCGGATAGAAAATTTTTTGCTGGTTATGAAAAAAAAATACAGAGCAGAAACAATTTATTTAAATGTGAAATTAACAAAGGAACAATTAGAAAAATTTAATGAAGATCCAGACATGTTAGTTTCTATAACTGATGAAGATGTATTTCCACTACGCATGCTGTTAATAATTTTATTATGTTTTATTATAAATAATTTTTATGTATTACAACCAAATCGTGACATTTTGAAATATTGAATATTTGAAATGTCAAAATCGAAATGAAACGAAATGTAGGTATCCATAGCTACATGATTGAGTGAAAACAGCCCATGGGATCTGTTTTCAGTATAATGTTGGTTTTATTGGTTGTATTCAATCAGATGACCACAAATTAATTGATTTCATTGGATTTCTAATTGAGCAAAAAATTTTCCAAAAAAGTAATGTGGTTCCTTGTACAAAAACGTAAAAACAATATTTAATGCTACAAACAGATATCAATATAGGCAAAAGAAGATAAAAAAAAGGGTAATTATTATTTTTGATAGAACTTTAACAAAATCTGCCTCATTATTCAGTTTCAGTTTCAAGCTCAAAAACAACGTCACCATCATAACCATCTACATCATCTAAAATAGCGTCATTAGCAAGCAATGATGTAAAAAAGTTTTGCTCGTTATACGGTATAAAGTATTTTTTTCAAACTGACTATAAAAAAACGGTATCTAAATATATTTTAATTTATATTACAAAACACCAAATAATTATGTCTGACTACCGAATTTGTGTTCATAAAATAAGATGATTAGAAATATTATCGTGCAAATCGTACTTCAAAAAACATATTAGAAAATACGAAAACATCTAGGTACAACACTTCGGATTCCATAAATATCATAGTTCTGAACAAAGAACCAATAAGAGGAGAATCCATATTATTTCTACTAGACATTTTAGAACATGGAACCAAACAACAATAAAAAGTACCAAACCCCCACATTTCACTTAACTTCATTATTGAAAAAGGAACCAGGTAACATATTCGAGATTATAAAATCCATATAAAAATGTAATAATTTGTAAACTTACCTGCTGTTTATTATGTGCATTGGCTTTTAAAAGATTTACATATTTGTTTCCACGCGACATTCTTATAAACTTTCAGATTATTTCGAAATCACTAAATCGTAGTCTAAAAACTGTGGATCTTTGTTCTAAAATTACTATTTCGCGAAACTGTACAAGAACATAGATCTTTCGTCAATAGATGGCGCTAGGGGTATTATTTAAGATTTATATTCTGGAGCTGGGTGCAGGGGTATTATGTAAATCTATTTAACGACAGAAACCAATATTTCAAAATTTGGCGGTTGGTTCCCTGTTCTATATCTACATCCAATTATAAATGGTAAAATTCCCTCATGTTCTTCTTCCTTCATCCCAGTGTTTATTTTAATAAGCTACAGGGGTGAAAATAAAGGAGAAAATTTAGTGTGATTTTTAATTGCAAATATTTCATTCAAAAGAAACTTTTTATTTATTTTAAGGGACTCTCGGCCCTCGGTAATAAAGTAGTCTTTCACTTTGAGTTTAAATTTTTCAAAAACACTTATTAGTTTTCTCAGGATTCGAAAAAAAATGGAACACATTGAAAATTTTGACATGCGTCAAAATTTTGCATTTTCTTCCGATCCCCTTAAGCTTTCGGAGAAAACAATATTGATTTATGATTTAATTTAATCCTGCCGGCAATCGACTTAGCGCATTACGGTCGATTAGGGCCCATTGTCATTATTATGCTAATACCAACTTAGTTCAGTTTTATAGAAGAATTACTGTATACAAAGCATCTAAACACTATCTATTGTTTCAGGTTGCATAGTGTTCGGATCAGACCAGGAGGTCGCCGAATTAATGAAAGCCGTCCGTCGGTGTAACGCTACGGGATACTTTTCTTGGATCGGCAGCGACGGTTGGAGTGCCAGATCCCTGGTGTCGGAAGGAAATGAAGCGGAAGTCGAAGGAACGTTGTCGGTGCAACCGCAAGCTAGAGAAGTTCACGGCTTTCACGAGTATTTTCTTAATTTGCATGTCGAGAACAACACTCGCAATCCGTGGTTTGTGGGTAAGCTATTTTTAATTATTTAGTACAGTTCGGTTAACGATTGTGGATGGGATAATACCGATAATGTACCATACTTTTACTAATTAAGACATGTACATAGGCATATTATTAAAAAATGTCAGAGTTGTGTGGACTGTATTATACGCGTGGTTAAAAGAATTGAGTGACGTAATTAGGTTATACAAACAATATCTATTTGCAAGTTATATTATGTCAAATTAAAAGTCCTCGTTATTACCTCTAGAAAACTCACTTAAACATTTATTTAAAAATCGCCTTGTCGTCAAATTTTAGAAAACTAACTAAAGCTACTGGAAAAACAGACTTCTGTAACTTTCGTCAAGGTAAAGGGACACATTGGTATTTTCGGTAACATGAAAGCAGATTTTTGCTAAAGAGGCAATCTTAAAAGGATCGGAAATAACTTGGCTAGATAAAAGCGATCTAACAGCTACTCGCAGGAAAAGTCTGAAAGAAAATTGGGATATTGAGTGGTACGCTTTCTGCAATCGAAGCAACAATCTCTACACCAAAATTCATCCTATTTTACCTACTGAGCCTTTTGCGCTCAGAAGTTATCCCAAGAGAAATATATATTCCATGTTTATTAGATGCCTCTTTAATCATGCCACTGTCAAGACATACCTCTATCGATTTAACCTATCCGAATTGGATCTTTGCGATTGCAATGGATATGTGGATGATATTAATCATTGGTTGTTAGAATGCAAATATAATGATGATACAGTTAAGTATTTGATGCACAATCTTATTCAAGAACAAATACCTTTCCCACAAAAAATGCTTCTCTTTTATATTTGTCTCGTCGAAATTCTAAGATTAAACAAATCATCTTTTATCAGTTTTTAAAAAAGACTAAGAGGAAAATTTGACTTGCACTGAACGAGTCCAATTGAATGTGTTTAGCAATAATTATATTGTTTGTTTTATGTTTATACTTTTGTAATATTGTCTCCTTGTGAAATTTTATTAAGTTAATTTTACAGGGAGGTGATAAGAATAAAATTGTATAAAAATTTATATTAAAAATTTAAAAAAGAAATATTAAAAAAAATAATATGTATACAAAATATTCAAAAAAAAAATAAAAAAAAAACAAAAAACTAACAAAAAATATTAATAAACAAAAAAAAAACAAAAAAAAAAGACAAACAAAGAACAAAAAAAAATAAATAAAAAAGTATAATAAATTGTAAAATAAAAAAGAGAAAGAGATTAAAAACACAAAGAAGTTCTAAACCTCCGCGGTGTCGAACCGGGTTGAAGCCTTAGCATTTGTGTTAAAAACAAACTTTTATATTTATTAAGTATTTGCATTTAGTTTTTTTGTCAATTTCATTATTTGTAAAATAATTTAAGTTGGTTAGGGCCATGAATGAAGGTTATACCTGCCGGTCAATTTAATGTTTCCACCCCCCTTTTTGGTTTCTTTTGCTTTTAATTGATTTCAGTATCTACCTATGTATGTATGCATGTCTTACCCACAAATCGTGATATAACGACCACCACCTTTGCAGATGATACTGCAATCCTAGCAGTAGACAATAATCTCGTCGAAACTGCTGCAAAACTCCACAGAGTATTAAATCAAATAAATACATGGGCACAAAATTGGAGAATTAAATTGAATGAACAAAAATCAAACCATATTTTTTTACAAAATGTCACGGTGAATCACCTACAGTAACAATAAATAATAAGGTAATTCCCTCAGTTACCTCTGTAAAATATCTGGGCATGCACTTGGACAGGGAATTAACCTGAAGAACCCATATATGGAACAAACGGAAACAACTGGCCATAAAATTTAGTAAGCATTATTGGCTTCTAGGGCGTAAGTCTAAGCTCACGATAAGAAATAAACTGCTAATCTACAACACAATATTCAAATCAGTCTGGGCATATGGTCTGCAGCTCTGGGGAACAGCATCCAAGTCGAATGTATCCATAATTGAGAGATTCCAGTCCAAGGTGTTACGTTCAATAATCGATGCTCCGTGGTTTGTTACTAACTGGGATATTTACAATGATCTGGAAACCAAAACCGTCAGTGAAGTGATAGTGGAGTTAAGTGCAAAATACATCGTACGTCTTGAAAGCCACGCGAATGTGCTTGCAATTAATTTGTTAGACAACAGTCAGGAAACAAAACGGTTAAAGAGATAGACACCATTAGATTTACCGCACAGACATTAATATTGTTACAGTAGCTAAGTTAATATGTGTAATACAGTAATTTAATATTATCTCTGTAGAGATTTGTGGCGTTGGTCACAATCTCTTCATGTCATTATTTCACAGATAAAATGTGCCTATTGTTATATGTTATAACAGATTGCCTAATAAACATTAAAAAAATGTATGTATGTGCGCGCATAAGTATTATATATGCGCATATGTACGTAATCTTATTATATTTGGAATATTGTAGCAAACAGTAATTTAGTATCTATCGTGGCTGAATGGATCAAGTAATCCAAAGTCAATAAGGAAGGAAAAAAAAAACAATATCTAAAGTTTATAACAAATATTTTATTTTGTGCACATACAGAGGGCAATTTGAAAATTTCCAATGTTAATATTATTTACTGTTGTAAATAATTTCAGCCAGATCGATTTTTTTAAAAAGGG
This sequence comes from Diabrotica virgifera virgifera, assembly GCF_917563875.1. NCBI lineage: Eukaryota > Metazoa > Arthropoda > Insecta > Coleoptera > Chrysomelidae > Diabrotica > Diabrotica virgifera. Next base: position 11,474,273 of record NC_065451.1, on the reverse strand, counting down.
GGAAACATTTAGTAGATATTTTGAGCACTTAATGTACAATATTCTAACAAAATAAATGGTATCCCTAAAATTTTAAATCGCGTTCAATATTTACAGGAGTAATCATTAGAAATTACTCGCTCGGTGATCAATTCGACCCATGCAACGAAGACTATAGTAACTCAAAAAATGTTGCATTTGACTTACTATTATTGTATTATTCTTCTTATTAAGCTTTATTTGGTAGAAAAGTATGGTAAATCAGGTATGAATTTTAAGGCAACCAGTAAAGCATTTGCATGTATATAGTAAGTTTACTGACCCACACTCCTGCAGACGAAAACCATAGTAAGTTGAGTTACTGTAGTCTTCGTTGCAAGAAACAGTGGAAGGTATCGCCCGTTTTAGTCAAACTGTTTGACTTTCTGTAGTTTTCTCTAGTAATACTCATAAGTTTAGTTATTCAGATTAACTATAGAAATGTGTTTTATTATAATTTTTTAAATAGTCCTGGTTTGGTTCAGTAAATCTGTTAGTAGTAAGTCTAGTCTAGAATAAGTATTTTTTCGTTAACTGTTTCGAAGAAAACTATAGTAAGTCTACAGAATTTCGCAAAAAACCTATTTTGTGTTGTTTGATCTGTGAAATCCCTTAAAACCCTTTATATATATAATATAACAGAAATTTAAATTTGTAAGACGTATTTCTTCCAAAGATAACGTCATTTACTGTTACTAAGTGTAGAGTAAGTATGTTTTTTTCCTTAATTGCTTCGACGAAAACTATAGTAATTCTACAAAATTTAGCAAAAATAATGTGTTTTTTGTTATTTCTGAACTGTGAAATCCTTTAAAACCTTTTACCTATAATATACCAGAAATTTCAGGTTGTAAGTCGTATTTCTTCCAAAGATAATCGTCATTTCTTAGAGAGATCTCTTTGCGAAAAATTTTTAAACGCGATTATCTCAGTTCAACCAAAATTGAGTTACAATAGTCTTCGTTGCATGGGTCGAATTGTAAAGATATCGGTATGTGAAGTTCTGCTACAAGTATACTCGCGTAGAACACAAACGTATTAAGTGGAAATTTGTATCTTTTGATTATCTTATTTTGATCATTTTTGCCTTTATCATCTCCGCGACAGAGGTTGTCAACCATCATTGCTATCCTGATCTTGGATAAGGCTGCTCTAAATATTTACATTGATGTGCATCCGTACCATTACCACATGAGATTCTACTCCTTCTTATACTTCTCTCTGGATCTTCCCTTGCATGATCTTTTACCATGCATGACGTACCCCAAGTATTGCAGCTTTCGTGTTTTGATTGTTTATATTATTTCTATTCTTTTATTAACACTTCTCATGGCTTTGTTGTTTGTTGCGGGCTTGGTTCATGATAACGACTCTCTGGATTTTTACATATATTTATTGTTTGAATGCTTATAGCCTGATAGCTTCTTAGTAGAGGCGGCTTAAGAATTCACTTCGTAGAGCGTAGTCTACAGCTCTTGTTGGGCTATAGATCAATCAAGTTAGTAAAAAATAAGCCGTTTTTCGACATAATTGAAAAGACGAGGTTTGACAGTTGAAATGTGTAGTATGAGATATTACAAAAAGACTACCATCTTTTGATTCATCAATTTTTTAGTGGAACAATTTTTAAATAAACAATCAAAACGTCAAACTTAGTTTTGTGCTCATAACTTAAAAACTTGTTTATTTAGAGGTTTGACGTCCACAGGTAACTTTTTTAGAACAAAAAGATACATCGAATGAGATACGCTAAATGAAAATCGGTTAATAAACAAAAAAGTTATTGCAAAACGGACGAGAAAATCACTGTTTTTGAATATTGTTAATAATAATTTTACTGTTTATTAAAATATGTTTAAATACACCTAAACTTGAGGGTATTATGGTGTTTCAATGGTGTGAAAAAAATGATCCATATCTGTTAAAGAGTTTTCGGAAAATTGAATCTGTTTATAAAATTTTTTGAAAAACGAGCTAATTTCTGAGGCTGGTCCAGTTAATATGGTTGAATGTATCTCAATAATCCGGAGCTCAATCCCTTCGTTAAGATGTATACTAATAGCCTATCAAAAAAAAAGTAAAAAAAAATTACATGTACGTACACAAAATTATTTGTTAATAAATAGCAGTTTTGAAGCTTATAAACAATTACAATAATATCGTAGAAATTAAATCAAATTAAATGTCAATAAAAAATACGGAAAGCTGGTTAAAATACACAACTTCTAAAAAAAAATTTTAGGTCCTACGACCCTTGGGGTCTGAGATAGCCCTTTTTTTAAAAAAATCTCTGTTACGTTAATTAACAACACTAATATCTGAAATTAACCCATCTTTTATAAGAAAAGTCAAAGTTTTTATCAAAGTTTTTGGCAAGAAAAAATGTTAAAAATTGTTTAAACAGTAGTGTTATAGACAAAAGAGTATTTTGCGTTGCAACTAAAGTAAAAAAAATAATGGGCGTAGCCGAATGAGAATAAATTCGCGGACTACCATTCGCTAGCGCTAGACCGTTGCAGCCCATTTTTAACATTGACAGTATACCGGATTTGAAGCTTAATATTATATTTGTATATTTTGGTAGAAACTTGAATTTTATGAATATTATTATGTTATTCATTTATTTAGTAAAATTATATTTTAAATAAATAAATTGAAAATTAACAATAAAAAGGCCACTTCAAAAAAGGTTTATACATCCCATTAGCTGCTTTGTTTTGGATAATTTTGCAATGAAAATAAGATAAATGTTATTATTTTAATGTGGTACCATAGATAAAAAAAATAGTAAACTTGGTACAGTAGAACCCGATTGGTAGGTATAGGCCATTTTTCTTCTCTATTTTGAATCCGTGTGTAGTTCAGGCTGTATGGTCGACCCCGTTAGGTAAATTATTCCGATTCGTATTTTTTGCACAAACTTACTCAAAAAAAAACTTCCTTATAACCAATCCAGAGGATACCAAAAGCTACCGCGGCCGGAAAATTGTTTAAACTATTTTTTCATTAGTTTTATGTTTACTTATAAAAGTTAGGTGACACACTGTTTAGTTTATAATTTTAGTCAATGCAGCATTAAAACATAGGTCCTGAAGAAGTTTTCTGGAAAATTTCAAGTCAAAATATGCAACAGAAAAAAAGTTGCGCGATAAAATGAGTTAAAATGAGTTTTATTTTGAATTTTAGATGGGGAAACATTGTCAAAATCGCAATTTTACCCTAAAAATAAAAAAAATGAAATCCACGTTTTTCTTAAGATTAAAACTTACACCACTTTTTTTCTATAAAACATTTTCTCTGTACTCTATATTTTAACATAAAATTAATTAAACAGCTAAATTTCAAATTTTGTCACTCAACTTTTGCGATTAAACTTTGAAATTCAAGAATCTGCACCTTTTACTTCAAACAGTTTATAACTTTCTTTATAGCAAGACAGAAATATTGAAGCAGGTCACATTGTCTTCAGAAAGGTGAGAAATATATACTATAAAAATTTCAGAAAAAAATAATTACAATGGAACAGAGTTGTAGCACTTTAAACGCAAAAAAACGTGATTTTTTATCTTTAGGGTAAAGTTGCGATTTTGATAATGTTCCTCCACGTAAAATTCAAAACAATTCTTATTTTCGTTTTCAGCACCATCAAAAATATAAAGTATGACCAAAATTAGTATCAGTATCTCGAGAAATAAGCTTTTTTGGGATGTGCCGCTCGTCTATAAAGTCACATAACATTTTTCCTATTGCATATTTTAAATTAAATTTTTTTGGAAAACTTCTTCATGAATTATATTTTATTTCTGTGTTAGTTAAAATTATAAACTAAAAAGTTTGTCACTCAACTTTTTTAAGTAAACATGAAACTAACGAAATCTGACGACAAAATTTTTAAAAATTAACAACTTCTCTTTTAATGTGTTTAATCATTTTGGACAAATCTCATTGTTATCTAAATGCTTCAAGGATAACACAGTAAAATTTTCAAAAGGAAATATTTACAGCGACAAAAAATACAGCGAATTAAAATTAAAAAAATCATCAAAATTGATTTTTCGCATTTTTGCATAAAATTTGATTTTTGAACATGTTCCACTAATTCTAGAAAAAAATAAACTCCATATACGGATTCAGAGACCACGAAAACATAAGGAACGACGAAAATTTGTCATTCACCTTAAAGTTGATTTTTGTGGTCGGTATAACGTAATTTTAGTGGTTCCTGCCGGTCGCCAACCGCGCCCACTATTCAGTCAGTCGACTACGCCCGCTATTTTTTACTTTAGTCGGAACGCAAAATACTCTTTGTTTATAACACTAGTGTTTAAACAATTTTTAACATTTTTTCTTGCTAAAAACTTTGTTAAAAACTTTGACTTTTCTTATAGAAGATTGGTTAATTTCTGCTCTTAGTGTTGTTAATTAACTTAACAGTGATTTTTTCAAAAAAGGGGCCATCTCAGACCCTAAGGGTCGTAGGACCTAAAAATTTTTTTTAAAAGTTGTGTATTTTAACCAGCTTTCCGTATTTTTATTGTTATTTAATTTGATGTAATTTCTACGAAATTATTGTAATTGTTTATGAGCTTAAAAACTGCTATTTATTAACAAATAATTTTGTGTACGTATATGTAATTTCTTTTTTACTTTTTTTAATAGGCTGTTAGTATACATCTTAGCGAAGGAAATGAGCCCCGGATTATTGAGATACATTCAACCATATTAACTGGACCAGCCTCAGAAATTAGCTCGTTTTTCAAAAAATTTTAAAAACAAATTCAATTTTGCGAAAACTACTTAACAGATATGAACCATTTTTTGCACACCATAATGCCCTCAATTTTAGGTATATTAGAACATATTTCAATAAATAATAAAATTGTTATTAACAATATTCAAAAACAGTGATTTTGTCATCCGTTTTGGAATAACTTTTTTGTTTGTTAACCGATTTTCATTTAGCGTATCTCATTCGATGTATCTTATTTTTCTGAAAAGTCACCTGTGGACGTCAAATTTCTAAATAAACAAGTTTTTAAGTTATGAGCAAAAAACTAAGTTTGACGTTTTGATGGTTTATTTAAAACATGTTCCACTAAAAAATTGTAGAATACCAAGATGGTAGTCTTTTTGTAATATGTCATACTACACATTTCAACTGTCAAACCTCGTCTTTTCCGTTATGTCTAGTAAAAACCTAACTTGATTGGCCTACTAGCTCTCAAATTTAATTTAAGTTCTATTTTACAAAGTAACCTTTCTCATTTTTTTGAAGTTTTTTTTTCTATTCGAACTTTCATTTCGTTGGTGTAATCATTTGTGTAATTACTTATTGTGTGCGTTAAACAGTAGTGGCTAAAATACACATCCCTCTCATACCACTCTTTTAATTTCAAACTCTTCTGAAGTGTGTTCATTAATACCTATATATGCCCGCTACTTATGATATAGCTTTGTTGTAATTCGAAGTTCATTATAGTTTATTTGTTTTGTAGTGAGAACATCCATTAGCTGTTCATGACGGACTTTATCGAAAGCCTTGTTGTAATCAATGACACAGACGTAGATCCAAGCATCTCTCGATCAGTATATTGAATGCAAGGAAATCTCGGATACCCACTCCTCTAAGTTATTAAAATGGGGTTTCTTTACTTTCCCATATCAAGTTTTTGGTAAATTCGTCTGTGAATAATATTTAAAAACATTTTAAGTGTATGACATTAGACTTAAGGTGCGGAACTTTTTGAAAGACAAATGACTGTTGAGGTCCCAGTCATTCGTTGGATATGTCACTCGATTGACATTAACTCCATTATCTTAACGATCTTAACGATTTCTCCTTCTTGTATTTTTTATTGCACATTATTCTTTTCTTTGTAATTTTTTTACTTGATTCTTATTTTTCTGACGAAATCTTGTAGGTTTCCTTTTAATCGTTGAACAGCTCCTCAATATATTATGTCATTATCATGATGTTTCCGTTTTATCTAAAATAGTTGTGTTGTGGTTTCTTTCTTTAATCCTACCATTTCTTTAATCTTTATATGCAGGTTGAATAGATCATGTTTATTCTGAAGATCTTTTACATCTTTACACTTTTGCTCCAAGTAGTTTGTTTTGTCTTGAATGGTTTGGGATGGGAAACGAAAGATGGCAAAATAGAATATTTAAAACTAAAGCAGTAAAAAGAAGAGAGGATGGCCAAGAAAAAGTTGAATAATGACGTTATAAAAGTTGTTAAAGCCAGATGGATAAACTAAACAGAAATGAAAATGATGTCGAAAAATATCCAACCCAGAGATATCAACGCAAATACATCAATAATTCCGACACCCTGTTAGAGATACAAGAAATTAAGAGAATAAGAAGAGGAGATTTGTGGTGTACTGAATTTATTGTAGAGTTAACCCAGTGGTACCCCTTTATGGGGCTTGTTTACCCAGTTAATTATATAGCAGAAGTAAATGTAATACAGGTTATGTACCAACTGCTGACAAGGAGTACGAAGATAGAGAAACCTTTTATAAAGTACTAAAATTGAAAAACATGACACCTCACAAAAGCTAGACCCAAATCAAAAATTATATTATCGGATATTTTAATGAAGAAATCGGCAAATATCTTTTGTAAATATTCTAACCGACACCTATATAAAACGAACTAGTGGGTGGGAAAGAATAGCAATATTTTTAGAAATGAGGTTCGTTAACTTTTAATAAACGAACCGACATAAATACTGACAAACAATACAATCAATAAAAGTATACCCACGTGCTGACGTATTTTATATACCTACACATACACAACCCCCGTATAAATATAATTATTTTCGCGACAATTTTTGTGTTAGAAACAAATGTTCTTAGTTTGTAATTAAAATTTGAAAAATATGACGATGTTAAATAAAAAATAAACACCCCAAACATTGTAAAAACGAAGTTGGACAAAACACAGAATTTGGAAATAAACGAATATTCCGACAGTGGCAAAAAATTGGAAGCGAATAATTCATACCGAATATTCAAAACCGCTACATTTAGAAAATGCGATTAACTCTAGTTGGCAACAGATTTAGCCATGAGTGACAGCCCACGGTAGACGGCAAGAGATAATAAAAATGTTTTAAACTTTTTGTAAAGCTGTTGGAGTTATATTGACCCGGTACGTAGGTATTCACTCACTGACACAATTAACCGCCCATGTTATACGAGTATTTTTCTTTCAAGTTGCAGAAATTGTCAATCTTGGACCACATTTTATGAGAACTATCATTGAGAAAAGACAAACAACAAAATTATTGAACGAAAAAGTTGTTTGTCAAGGGATGCTCAGCAAAAATCCTTCTCTTCTTCTTCTTCTTATACTTGTTGTAGATCTGTCGATCTGTTAATTCCGACGTTGAAGTATTTCTTGAGAGATAGACTGCCGGTTATCTCTCCATTTTTTTGGTGGTCTCCCCGGTGGACTTTTGCCAGCTGGTTTTCCTTCTAGCGCAATTCTTGGTAGTCTGTGCTTTTCCCATCTTTTACATGACTCAACCATTCTCATCGTCTTTGCCTACCCCACCTTACTACATCTTGCACGCCACATTGTTCCCTGATGATGCTGTTTCGTACTCTATCCCTTTTTCTCTCCCTGCTATTGCTCTTAGTGTCTTCATTTCGGCTGTTCGCAGCATGCTTTTGGTTTTATTGATGTCTTCTCTTGATTCAATGCCGTAGGTCATAACAGGTCTGAAGCAAGTTTTATAAATTCTAACTTAGCTGTCCATTCTCATATATGGGTTATTCCAGACCATATCTCTCAAATTTCCGGACATGACTGATGCCTTGTTTATTTGTCCTCTTAGGTCTCTGGCTAGGTCATGATAACTTGATAACTCTACACCTAGATATTTCAACTGGGTTAGCAGTTTATCACAAATCCAATGTTTAAAAATCTTCCAAGGAAAGTTAAACAAACAATTTTGAAAACCATGTTTTGCCGCCTCTGGCCCTTAGGACCTATTGGAGCCGGTTATGTAATCCATTTATGATATCCTGGATATCCGATTAGCGGATATTGTGCCACTTGTCAACCGTAGCCGTCTTGAGCTCTCTGAAGGCTATAGGGGATGGTACTTTTGCTCTTACCCGTCTTTTCAGGTTATCACAAATGTGTTCAGTTGGGTTAAGATTGTGACTGCGATCAGGACATGGTAAAACTTGAATCCCGACCTCATTAAAGTACTCACAGGTGGATCTTCCCGCATGAAACCTGTATTACGCTAAAGTCTTTACCAATGACCGGTGAGAAAAGCATGACATAGTCTTAGCGAACTTCTTCCACGTATCTTTGAGCATTCACAATGCCTCTATCGAACATAACAAAATCAGTATGAGTTTCGTAAGAGATACCTCCGCAGATATGTTTCAGTTATAGTACATGGAACAAACTTTTTATTTTGACGCCTGTATACTAAATAAACCAATAATCCAGCAGGGAAAAAACATTGAAAGCGAATAATTCATACTGATTATTCAAAACTGCTACATTTAGAAAAATGCGATTGACTCTGTACTACAATCACAATAAAGATGCTTTAGAACTAAGCAAACCAAGATATGTTGAATGTAGGGGAGCAAAGTATGCTAAATTTGCAGTCACTCAAGCGTTATGAGGACCTACTGGATTGTGAAGAGTAGGTCCTAAAACCAAAAAAAGTTAAGTTAAGCTTTCCATTTTAGAGGGGCCTTTCCATTTTTTAAATTAATTTTCCATTTTCAACAATCGTTTTTTCTGATTATAGCGCCATCTATCCATAATTCGAAAAAATGTCTCGAATAAGAGTTGCTTATTTTTACGTAAAGAATCCAAATCTGTAATAAAAATTTGGTTGTCACATTTAAGATTTTAAAGTCACCCCCCACCCCACCTCCATGGGGGTCGTGTTTGGTACTATTAGATAGATTGTTTAAAAACATTTTGAAAGTGTATTTTGCAGTTTCTCGATCTGATGTTCATTTTGCGAAATATCGCGGGGTTTGTATTTAAAATTTTAAATTTACCCCCACCCCTCTCCGTGGGGGTCATGTTTAGTACCATTCGATAGATTTTTGAAAAATATTGACGACGTATTTTTAAGTTTTTCGATCTGACGTTCATTTCGCGAAATGATCGCTTTTTTTGTGAAATTTTTGACTTATCCATTTCCATTTGCTCAAATCGTCAGATTTTTGAAATATACACTACTTTGCATGTACTTAACTTACCTTATATTAATCTGACAATTTCGAGTATTTTTAAGGATAGATTTTTTTTCGGGCACCCCTTAACGAACTTCCCTGTGTTAAGAACCAATATAATATGGTAGAGGTACATCTGCAGGGTACTAGGTATTTAAAAACCCTTTTATTTGTCGGTATTTTCATTTTTTTCCTCTTTTATTAATATTGACAGTTGAGTAACATACAATTTTTGTAAGTTTTCTTTCCGTTCTTCCTTAACCTATAAATTACAATATATTTTACGGATTTGCAAATTATTTCATTAAAAAGTTGAAATTATAATAAGAAATATATGAGATCGTGTGTGATAAAATGGGTTCACTGGGCTCAGAGGTATAACTTGTATGTTCAAATATATCGAAAAAATGACAATTCTTTACCTTTCGATGGGCATATCTCAAGACCAAGGTTAGCTATCGGGCTAAAAAAATAGCTATCGACTACTTTGTTAAGGTACAATAATATTTATATGTCATGTCCGTTAATATAATGTAGTTGACACATAACTTGTGTGTGTGTTTTTTAAGGGGCTATCGTAGTGTAAAAGTACGAAATTCATATACTTTTTTTGGGAATGTCTAAAATAAAAAGCAATGCGCTAATTATCTTGAAAATTTTCACGAGCATTTATTATAAAAAGAAGTATAAGCAAAACGATTTATTGCTTACTCTGTGGCGTTACAACCCTTCGTGGGTTTTAGCCGACTAGAAAACATGCCTCCACTGTTTTCTGTCTTGAGCAACCTCCATTCAATTCTCCACGCCCATCGCGCTTAGGTCTTCTGCTATATTATCTCGCCACCGGAGTCGAGGGCGTCCGCGTGGTCTCCTTCCAGTTGGGACTTCCTCCCACACCAGTATTACTGTTCTTTGGCCAGAATGTCTTCTGAGGTGTCCCGCCCATTGGAGTCTTCTGGACTTTATTTCTTTTATGAGGTTGGCGTCTCTGTAACGTTCTTCGAGCTCTTTGTTAGTTCTTATCCTTTATTGTCCTGATGCTTCATCCAGCACAGGACCAAAGATCTTATTTAGGATTCTTCTTTCCCAAACAAGTAGTTTCTCTTCGTTTGCCTTTGTTATCGTCCACGTTTCGCTTCCATACATCACAACGGGTCGTATGATTGTTTTATAGACTTGTATCTTCGTACGTCTTGTTAATTGTTTTGATTTTATAAGGTTTTGGAGGGCAAAACGACATCTGTTGCCGGCCTGAATCCTGTTGTTTATTTCTTGTGATCCGTTATTGTCTTCAGTTATTGTTGTTCCAAGATACTTGAATTCTCTAACGCGCTCAAAGTTAAAGTCATCGACGGTGATGTTCTGATCAATTATGTCTCTACTTTGGTTATTGCAGCTCGTATACATATATTTCGTCTTGTTTTCGTTGATTTGGAGCCCCATCTTCTCTGCTTCCTTCTCGAACCTCACGAAAGTCTCCTTCATCCTTAATCGTGTGTTACCTATTAGATCGATATCGTGTGCAAATGCCAGTAGTAAGTTTGGTCCTTCTCGATGAAATACTGTATTGGGTTTTTCTATTCTTGCACTTCTGATTATGTGCTCTAGAGCTAAATTAAAGAGTTGTGGTGAAAGTGCATCTCCCTGTTTTAGTCCATTGTTTATTTCATCTTTTGGCACCGTGAAAATAAAAACATAGGTCCACTGCTGCAGTGATTGGGACTAATAGAGATATACTGAAACATAAAATTTCAAAGTGATTACTGAAATATTAAGTTATTTCCAATATCATCAACTAGGATTTTTGAAAAATATTAGAATTTGGAAAAATGAAGTGTTGAAAAAAATTTTTAAATTAGTTTTTTAAAATTTTTAATTTAAAATTTTTAGTTTCAAAACCACCAAATTGACATTTTTTATCCGATCAAAGAATCCCTAGTTGATGGTATAGAAAATAACTTATATTTCAATAATAACTTTGAAATTTTACATTTCAGGATCTCTATTAGTCCCAATCACTGCAGCAGTGGACCTATGTTTTTATTTTCACGGTGCCAGCAGATGACGTATAAATCCTTTAACTTTTAATATTTTTCTATAAAAATTGTTTTACGTGTACTTTTTTTTATATTAAATACTCATGTAAATTTTGAAAACAATTCGTATAGCACTTTTTATTTTAAAAATTCCCAAAAAAGTATATGAACTTCGTACTTTTACACTAGGATAGCCCCTTAAGACTTTTTAAGGCTTTTAAGGGTGTTTTTAAGACTGTTGTGAGTTTATTAGATTTTAACATTGTCTCTCTTGTTACAGAATTTTGGGAACACCACTTCAACTGTCGATACGCGAACAGTTCCAAAACTCCTTACAACATGAAAATCCTAAACATGTGCAACGGCACCGAAAAGCTCACGGCGAATAACACAGTATTCGAAGACCAGCTTCAGTTCGTGTCGGATGCTGTACTGGCTTTTGCATATGCAATAAGGTACGTACAAATTACAAGGTTGAGATAAGTTCCCTTGGGTAATTAAGAAACTATTTTCATGGTGTATAGATATAATAGATTACACGAGGTTAAACTTGTTATTTTGTTGCAAAATCTTTGTGCTAAACTAATACCGGAGATTAGAAGTAACAAAGTTGTGGTATTATGTCAAATTAGATTAATTATTTATTAATTCAATGTTTTAAAACGTCTTATAGAGGGTGTCCAGAAACTCTACCGACAAACGAAAACAGGAGATTCTTCAGATAATTTGCGGACCTAGTCCGAAAATACTTCCTAAAGGAGCTAGAGCTCTTTGAAAATGGCGTCTTGTAATTAGTTTGAAATACCTCCAGAACGCTTTTATTTAGAAAAACGAATATCGGTGCGTATATTTATCTTCCAGAAATAAATCGATTCCATCCATTGCAAATTTCTGGTATCGAACATAGGCGTCCGTTTTGGGTAGGGCAACGGTTATTTTATCACATTACTTTTTTGTCTTTAATTTTTAAGCATTTTTGACACTGGATTATTAAATTGTGAGGTATTCTAGTAATAAATCTTGCTTTAAGTCGGTAGGACACACGATTTTCTAGAAAAATCGATTTGAAAATTTTTCGTTTTTTGAATTTGAAAAAAAAAATTGAAAAAAATTAAAAATTGCAAATCGATAAGTCCCCGATTCAAACCCGGGTGTTCCCTATTTTTTTTTTATTTTTCAGTGGTGGCATAAAAATGCGCATGCTTATATATTACATATTTATTATCCTTCTATACAGTACAGAGGCAGTCACTCTAACTTGATAATGAGAAAAGTAGAAACTTTGATGATGTTGCTTTATCACGCATGAAAAAGTCTTGCGAAGACTTTCAAAAGAAAAGTAACTGAGTAATGGAATAAAGCTACGAATACAATACTTTCACGGGATTACTGGATCTTTTAGACCGGGAGATATGTTTAGGATTTCATTAGTGTCCAATCCCGTTCATCAACGTGTGGATTCATTTAGAATGTGAAGTGGTGATTACAGCCGACGATAAATGGATCTATCGGGTTGCAAGCAAGCAAGCATAGTGATTTAACCCAGCCTGAGAGACTTGCTCACCCCTAAAGAATGACATTCGGGTGATACAATTCATTGGGGCGAGGAGGATTAACTCCCGTAAGCAGGAATCACTCCACCCCGCTTCAATGCTCCAGACCATCCACTTACCCCCCGATAGCACTCTGATGCGCTATAGGGGCTCTCAATCAGCAAAGTGCTTATCATATGGGAGTCTTGGGTACACGGACTCCCATATGAAATCCTACCCCGATCAATGCAGGCCAGCGTGAGGCGCTCTATTCCCGCTATCTCTAGTGACTTATCTTCGATCTGTTTTGCTTGCTCGGGCGCCGAGTCCCCGCTCTGGGCTATGTCCAGTTCGGCGACTCGGCGCTCGAGGATGTGGGCCCCTCATGCCCTTTTTTGGGTTTTGTTACTAATATTTTTTTTGTGGCTTTCGCCTATTGTTAATATTTTATTGATTTGTTTAGTGGCTGAAGCCGTTTTGAAGTTTTTTGTATATTTTTTTTTGAGGGATGTCTGAAAATTATAAAAATCAACATTAATAAATATAATGAGATGCCAAAGGTGAGCAGGTTGTCTTCTTTTGATAGAGCTACGATTATCTAGCCTTTATTATATATTTACTAATATTTGTTGTTTGGGTCTCCTATGTTTCCATCTATGGTACACATCATACCTTAATATCTCTTGCAATATCCGGTTTGGGTGGTCTTCTAGCTCAGCAAATTTTGTTCTGGCTTTTTCCTCCATAATATCCAGTACTCTTATTTGTTTTAGGTCTCTAAATAAGAACCGTTCGGCGACGTATCTGGGCACGTTTGCAGCTTCTCTGAGGCAGTTGTTGTGTGCCGCTTGTATCTTCTTTTTGTTACTTTGACTTATGTGACCCCATGCAAGAGATGCGTATGTAATTATTGGCAGTATAATGCTATTTATCAGTCTTAATTTTGTTTTCATAGCTAATTTGCTTCTTCTTCCTGTGAGTCCTCTTATTGCCGATCTGGCCGCTGCTGTTTTCTGGACTGTTGCGTTGACATGTGATGTGAATGTAAGACCTTGGTCCATTGTGACTCCTAAATATTTAACTTCGTTTTGCCATTCGATGGGTCTGTCTTGCAATGTTAGCTGTTCTTCTGGGTTATCTCTTCTCTTTTTGAAGATAACCGCTTGGGTCTTATCTGGATTTATTGCTATTTTCCATTGGATACTCCATTCTTCTATTGTATCCAATGCCGTCTGTAGATTTCTTACAGCTATATCTAGGTTCATGTGTTTTGCAGCAATTGCAGTGTCGTCTGCATAAAGGCTGATCAATGTTCCGGGTGTTCTTGGAACATCTGCTGTATATATGGTATACAGAAGGGGTGATAAAACTGCCCCCTGTGGTACTCCAGCTTCCGGCATTCCGTGTTCTGATAGAACTGGTCCTATCCGGACCCTGAACTTCCGGTCGCTTAGGTACGAGGAGATGAGTTTCGTCATGGCCCCGATGTATCCATAATCTCTCATTTTGTATGTCAATCCTTCATGCCACACTCTATCAAAGGCTTTGCTTACATCCAGAAAGGCTGCTCCCGTATATTGTTGGTCATTGAATCCAGCTATCGGGTTGCTATAATATCCGAAACAATATTAATTAATTAATGACAGAGACATTTTTTTGGATTATCTATTTTGTCTAATTTTTACTTATAGCGTAATTAAAGAATGAAACATTCGACCTATGTTAAAATAAATATCTTCTACAGTCCACAACTCGTTTCCTGCACATAAAATCTGGCCATTCGCAGCGGATTCAAGATTCAATAAATAATTACGCGACGTTCCACATCTATTGCAGATTACATGGAATACAAGTAAACAAGCAGAACATTTTGATCTAAAGTGAGTCAGTTCCAACGTGAAAATACTCAGAACGCAGTTTTCAATCACTACCGTAAACATTATAAGTAGTGAGTTATTTGATACTAACAAACTTTCCCGAAATTTTCCAATACCAGGAGGATCGAGAATAACTGGACATTTATTGGTAAATATAGGGTGTGATCTTTCCTTTTTACCCAATATTATATTGGAAAGCTTTATATTTGTTAATTATAGTATATTATTCTTCATTTGATAGGCATTCTGACATACAAATACGTCACTTAGATAATCAAAATGTCAAACTTAAAAAATTATACAGAAGTTCAGCCACGATTTTCTCAGTCCTGCCTTTTGCAATGCTGGAAGGGTAGAGAAAGGACTTACAATCTGTGGAAACATTCACAAATTTCCTGTGAAATTTTTCTGTAAAACTAGATTTTCCCAAAAAATAAAAATAGGGTTTTGCGATGAATTTCTAACTCCTGCCATATCCGTAGAATGACAGGATACTGTCGATTTTATGAAGAAAATTTTTTGGGCAGGAAGAAAACGGGCAAAAGGAGTATAAATGTATACAAACATGTAATAATGAAATAATGAAATTTTCATGATATTTTGGGTCCTGCCAACTAAATAAATTAAACATATTTATTTCACAATGATCAAAAAAAATATTGGCATGACGTCTCCTAATGTTTAAATATACTTGTAGCTTGGAAAATTCTGCGGAAAATTTTCACCCTGATTCCGTGATGTTCTGAGTCATGCCTTTAAAAAGTTTTAATACTCAAATGCAATCAATACTTTTTCGGTACTCGGCAGGAAGGTTAAACGGTTCTAGTAAGACGGCAGGAGTCCTAGATTTGTAAGAAAATTCGTGAAAAATTCCACGATGTTCTGAGTCATGCCATTTTGCATATGTTTCAAGAATCTTAATATAAGTCTATTTACAAAGAGGCAGGAAAAAAATTCAATTTTAAAACTTTTCGTATTTTGAATTTAAGAGAAATTTGAATAAACAAATAAATAAAAACGGTATATTTATCGACTTAAAGCAAGAGTAACTTTTAGTACTAGAATACCTCATAATTCAATACTCTACTGTCAAAAATGCTTAAAAATTAAAGCAAGTTATGAGATTTCGTTGATCTACCCAAGACGAACGCCTATGACTGATACTAGAAATTCACAATTGATAAAATCAATTCATCTCTGGAAGAGAAATAAACGTACCAGTTTTCGTTTTTCTAAATAGTTTTTTTATTTTTTTTTTTTCAAATTCAAAAACCGCAAAATTTTTCAAATCGATTTTTCTAGAACCTGGCGTATCCTCCGACTTAAAGCAAGAGTACCTTTTAGTACAAGAATATCCTATAGTTTAATAATCCAGTGTCAAAAATGCTTAAAAGTTAAACACAGAAAAGTTATGCGATAAAATATCCGTTTCCCTACCCTAAACGGACGCCTATGACCGGTACTAAAAATTGACAATTGATGGAATCGATTTATGTCTGAAAGATAAATAGGTGTACCAATTTTCGTTTTTCTAAATAGAAGTGTTCTGGAGCTATTTAAAAAAAAACTAATTACAATAGCCATCTTTAAAGAGCTTTAGCTTCCTTAGCCCGACCGCACATCAAAGAAACATAAACGTAAATTACGTTTCATGGAAATAAACCACTGCTAAACAAATATACGTCCGGCCATTTATGAAACTCTCCCATGAGCATGAATCACACTCGTTTCATTGGTAGGCGGACTTTGAGATTTGTTTAGCAGTGTTTTAGTTTCATAAAACACGTTTTTCGTTTCATGTTTCATGTTTTTCGTTTCATGATTCTTTGGTGTGCGGCTTGGCTAAGGCACATCAAAGAAACATAAAACGTGAAACATGAAACAAATAAATTGTGAAGAACGAAACCGTTTCATGTTATATTATATTGAAGGAAACAGAGGTTGAACTTCGCAAACTCGACACAAGTCTGGTTTTATATTTTTTTTTGTATATCAATGGGTGCTTTTAATGAGACTAACTTTGTTTTAAAAGATTTCGCCCCGAAACGCCCATTATCATCCCTTTAAAGGGGGTAGTTTATGTTTCTTGCGAAACCTAGCCCTTCCTGTAAATAATTCCTTAATAGAAATATGAAGAGGACTATATTTCTTACAATTTATTCCGCGACAGCATATATCTATCACACAACGTTGAGCGGAGATGGCGCGGCGCCCCAAAGTTGACAAGTTTTTAAAAAATATGTTTTCAAAAAAAATATTTTTCCTAACCGTAATGGGAATCAAGAAGCAACCCAGCGGCAATTAATCACAAATAAATGTCTGATTTTTTAATATAGGTTTCATTTAAGGGCAATTTTTTAATTATAGGATGTTAAATTTTAAAAAGCCCCTTTTTATACCATCTGAACCGCTTATGCTAGCGTAAAAAATCTTTCAGAAATTACCCATGTACAAGTGTTATTTACAAATTCGTATAATTCACCCCCATATTTTCCCCGAAACCACCCAAAAAAAAGGAAAATGAATAAAGAAAATATGCAAAAATTGATTCTGAGCCACCACTGTGGTTTTAGGGTGCAAAGAAAGTAAAATATGTATAGGTCATAATATGTAGCAGAGAGTATGTTCTTTTATTTGTCATAAGCATGTTATTAACAAAATGAATAGGTGACGAAAAAAAAACTGGAACCCACCAAAGCATTTCTGAGGTTTGCGACGCCACTGTGCCGTAACGGTTGCTTATACGAAAAAAATGCGTAGGACCGAATTTGTAGAGCAAATAGTGGTCTTCAATTCTGTATAAGTAAGCGTTGTTTAAAAAAATTATATAGGTGATGAGAAAATCGTAAAGACATGCTCGTCAAACTTATTTTCAGGGATAGTGATAGTTTCCGCAGGGATGTTGCAATAACGATAATATATATTTATAAAAAACCCTACTGATGAAGTAGGATTTTCCCTACCCCCTTTAAAGGAATGAAAATGGGTGTTCCGAGGCAAATCTTTTAAGAAAAAGTTAGTCTCATAATAGGCACCCCTTGATATACCAGAAAAAAAAAATAAAACCGGACTTGTGTCGAGTTTGCGAAGTTTAACTTATGTTTCCTACAATAATATACTAATCAAAGAAACATAAATAAAATTAGTATAGTAAATAATGAAACGTGATGATGACGAGGCCGTTGCTGTTGTGGCAACTCTTTTATTATTGTCCAAAAATCATAACCATAGCACATAATATTTGGTTGCAAACGAATTAAATAATCATCTTGCTAAATTTTAATCATTTTATAGAATGAGTATTCAAACATTTACATTGTTTTATTGTGGGTCCTGGTTTAAAAAAAACGATATTTTCTTGTTATTGTCTATTCGAGTACCACTCCAGGTTATAATTGTACAACTCTTCGTTCTGCTCCACCTCAGAAACCAATACAATATTAAATTTTTCGTCGGCATTCATCTTACGCACGTAATTAATTATTTAAAACAATGAAACTGATATCGAAAAATAAAACACGTCCTATTTCATGAAACACGTTTTAAGAAGATAAAAATGTTTCATGAGCATGAATCACGCTCGTTTCATTTGTAGGCGGACTTTGAGATTTGTTTAGCAGTGTCTTATTTTTATAAAACATTTTTCACGTTTCATGTTTCATGTTTTTCGCTTTATGTTTCTTTGGTGTGCGGCTTGCCTTATATTTCCATGAAACTTGTTTCACGTTTCATGTTTCTTTGGTGTGCGCCTTCCGAAGATAAAAATGTTTCACACGCATGAATCACACTCTTTTCATTGGTTTGCGAACTTCTATTTTTTATTTTCATGAAACGTGTTTCACGTCTTATGTTTCATGTTTTGCGTTTCATGTTTCTTTGATGTGCCTTAGCCAAGCCGCACACCAAAGAAACATGAAACGAAAAACATGAAACATGAAACGAAAAACATGTTTCATGAAACTAAAACACTGCTAAACAAATCTCAAAGTCCGCCTAACAATGAAACGAGTGTGATTCATGCTCATGACACATTTTTATTTTCGGAGAGTTTCATAAATGGCCGGACGTATATTTGTTTAGCAGTGGTTTATTTCCATGAAACGTAATTTACGTTTCATGTTTCTTTGATGTGCGGTGGGGCTTAGGAAGCATTTTCGGACTAGGTAAATTGAGTTAAATTTTCTTAAAATTATCTGAGGAATCTCCGGGCTTTGTTTGTTATAAGGGTTTTTGGACACCTGTATAATAGGTACAATCCCTACTATAACCAATTAATTGTAAAATTATTGATTTTCTTCCTATTACTTTTATTACGTTTACTTAGATACAAATATAATCTAATCGCATAATAAAGATCTTACAGTTTGGTATTAGATTTGAAAGGTGTGTAAAAATCCGATACATTAATCAGGAAAATAATATTTAATACTGTACGATTATCTTAACGATATAAAAATTAATTTTTATGTATTAAATATATTTGCTATTCTCCGGCCACGTTGTAAACGGTTTTAGATTAGTGTTTTTTAAGCATACTTGACATGCCATGACTCAGAAAATTGTGGTGATATGAATATGTTTGTATAACAACCAGCAGTAATTTTACAGACATAAAACTTTATTTTCATATACGAAATAACTACACAACCATCCTGCCTCTTTGTAAAGAGCTTTAAATTAACATTCTTGAGCTATGTGCAAAATGGCTATAGGAAAAAAGGTGTAACTAAACACCCTGCCATTTTAAATAATGTCTACTTAAATTATTTATTTTATAATAAAATTTATTTTATGACTTAGAAAATCACGGAACCAGGGTGAAAATTTTCCACAAAATTTTAAAAGGGAGTTAAACATTAGGAGACGTCATGCCAACATTTTTTTCGATAATTTTCAAATAATTATGTTTAATCGATTAAGTTGGCAGGACTCAGAAAATTATAAAAATTTCATTATTTTCATTACATGTTTGTATATCTATATACTCCCTTAGTCCTTCTGCAATCCTCCTGCCCAAAAAATTTTCTTCATAAAATTGATAGTATCCTGTCATTCTATGGATATGACAGGACTCAGAAATTCATCGCAACTCCCCATTTTTTCCTCATGAAAAATCTAATTTTCACAGGAACCCCGTGGATTTTTCCATAAATTGTAAGTATTTTTTCTAACCTTCCAGTATTGCAAAGGGCAGGACTTAGAAAATCGTGGTTGAAGTTCTGTTAATATCTCCCGGTTTATTTCCAGAATTGCCAGTTTTATGTGAATTCCACTAAATAATTTTATGTAGTTACAATAATTTAATTCCATATTTTGTAACTTTAATAATAAATGATACTAAAAAGTTTTCAATTTTTTCTTATACTCTTATGTAACTAAGATAACTAAGCAAAAAAATACAATAATGAACTAGTATGACAGAAATTTAATCATCGTACATATTTTGACTGCATAGTTCCCAAAACATATAACTGAAAATCGGACTTCCGAGATTTTCCCTCCAATTTATCTCCAATATTTTTAGAGCCGTCGGAAACGCGGTAAAACAAGATTAAAAAAGAGCTCGAGGCGTTATACACGCCGATGGATGGCGAGATACATATATTACGGATCCTTTTCTGTATGCATTAAAAATCCAAATCCCCGCTCTCTCACTCTATGTCTTTTTTAAAGCCTTTTTTATCAATACAATATCAAACGTCGACAGGACGGGCTCTAGGCACTTGCTGCAAATTTAGTTGAATAATGGGGTATATATATATTCGTATGAACTTTACACATTGCTAAAACATACAATAGATTGTAAGAATATAAATGAAAATGAAAACATTAAAGGCGGATATTGCTACTGTGGAGCCACTCCATTGCCTCAGGAGTTAGTTCGTGGATTTCGATTAAGTTTCCTTCGAATCGTGTGGCTGGACATTCTTGTGTAATCTGGTGGACTGTTTGTTCAGCAGCATTGCATTTGTCACATAGCGGGCTGTCTGCGATGCCCCATTGGTTAAGTGATTTATTGCACACTCCATGACCTGCCCTGATTCGGTTCAGATTACACCATTCTCGGCGCGGAAGAGAGAAACCGTTGAGTTTGACTGTGGGATTTCCTATTAGGTGTGCATTGTTCACTTCTTCGTTCCATTCGCTTATCCAATGCTCATCGATTGTGAAATTGTTTGGAAGATTTTTTGCTGTTCTTGTTGGCGGGTTTCGAGATCTCAGCCGCAAATGGCCCTGGTTTAACTGATCTATGTCGGTATTTATTGGCAATGAGGGATTCTTTTGACATTTTTGGTATTGTGATTTAAGGGCAGCTAACCGTCGTGTTTTGGTTGGTGCAATGTTGCTCAGAACTGGAAGCCACTGAGTTGGTGTGCTTTTTATGGTCCCCGTAATATACCTCATTGTCTGATTTAGTTGTGTGTCTAGGACGTTAGTATGGTGACTGTTTAGCCAGACTGGAGCACAATATTCGGCTGTTGAATAGACTAATGCAAGAGCGCTTGTCCTGATTGTGTCTGCATTGGCTCCCCAAGAGGTGTTTGCAAGCTTGTGAATGATATTATTGCGAGTTTTTACTTTAGCTGCAGTTTTATGTAAGTGTTCCTTGAAAGTTAGAATACGATCCAGTGTTACACCGAGATATTTTGGATTTGGGCTATGTTTTAGGGTAACCCCTTCGCTTTCTATGTTTAGTCTGTAGTTCACTTCCCGGTTATTTAGATGGAAGGCAGTAACTTCTGTTTTTGTGGGATTTGGCTGAAGGCCCCATTTTTTAAAATATGTGTTAGTAGTATGTAAGTCGCTTTCTAGGATAGCTTGGGCGTTCTCGATGTTTCTTTCTTGTATGCCTAAAGCCATGTCATCTGCATAAATAAACTTGCGTGAGATTGTAGTGGGAGCGTCTGAGGTGTAAATGTTAAACAGGAGCGGCAATAGAACCGATCCTTGGGGTAACCCATTCTGTAAACTTCTGTATTTACTAGTTTTCCCATTAACGCTAACTTGGAATAATCTGTCACACTGCATTTGATTTATTAGCTTATTAAATGATTGGCATGGTACCATTTGGTACAATTTTAGTAGTAGTCCTTCTTTCCATACCGTGTCGTAAGCACAAGTCAGATCAATGAATGCTACTGCCGTTTTGATTTTCTTTTGGAAGCCATTATCAATAAATGTGGTTAGAGAAAGAACTTGATCACTGCAGTTCCTTCCTGGCATAAATCCAGCTTGTTCAACGGGAATATTTTCGCTTACAGAGTGTAAAAGTCTCGCGTAGATTATCCTCTCAAAGATCTTATAGCAGACACTTAAAAGGACGATTGGTCTGTAACTCTCGGGCAATGAAGCATCTTTGCCTGGTTTACAGATTGCGATGACTTTGCTTTGCTTGAATAGTTTGGGGAGCTTTTGCGTCGTCATTATCTGGTTGAAGAAGTCGAGTAGCCACTTTCGAGTTTTTGGACCAATGTGTTTTATGAACTCAGGATATATTTTGTCAACTCCAGCAGCTTTGCGGCACTTAATTAAGTCTAGAGCGTTGAAAAGTTCCTCGGTCTCTATTTGCCTCATAATGGGTAGGCTTTGTTGAGATGCAGTTTTGATTTTTTTGAGCTGATATCGTACTTCTCTTTTATGAGCCTTTTCTATGACTGGTTTGGAGATTTGCGCAATGCGTTTCGCTATATCTTCTGGATTTGGTAATGAAGAGTTAGTTGCTGGGATACTAGCGCCTGTGTCCAGTTTTCTGAGCAGATTCCAGGCAGTGCGACTGCTATGCGTGAAGTTAAGGTTTTCGAGAGTTTCCCTCCACCTGGTAGTTCTTGCAGAATTTAGAGACTCTAGAAGTTGTTCCCCTAGATATGGGTCTCTGGTTTGCTCATATTGATCATACAGGTCTTTGCATTCTTCGGTCCAGCATGGGATGTAGGATTTGGTTAGGCCACGTGGAACATGTTTTTTAGCACAGCTAATTATAAGTTTGGCGAATCTTCCGTAGTTTTCTACCTTAGGCTCAATATATCTGATATCTTTCTCCAATTGTGCTTGGTACTTATCCCAGTTTGCCTTACGAAAGTTCATCTAGGCAGAGGAATTGAGTTTATAATGGGAATAGTGATGCCCATTGTTGTTATCACCGGCCTATGCTGCGATTTTGGGAAATTATCAAGAACTTCTCTAGTTGCATGATTATGGCAGTCATCTTTGGTGGATATAAATGTAAGATCTGGGTTGTAGCCTTTCTGCCATCTAGCGGAAAAAAAGGTAGGCTTCTGTTTTGCATCGTGCAGAAGTCTAAGATGCTTGAGCTCCGCCCATTTAATCACTTGTTCGCCTTGGATATTACACTGGTTATAGCCTCATGTAGTGTGATGACTATTGAAGTCTCCCGTATATATTGATGGATGCGGGAATGAGGGAAGCACTTCTGGTGGCCATATTGCGTTTGATGGATTATATATATTAACTATTGTGATCTTGTCTATTACGGTTGCCAGTATGAAGAGTTCTTGGGATGAGTAAGAATGTACGGTGCTAACATTTTTTATATCTGTTCTACAATAGGTAGCAATTCCATATTGTGGGTGATTAAGTGAGGCTACCAATCTATATCCTGGAATTTGACCTCGGTTGTTCAGTTGTAAGTCATCAGCAGTGTGTGTTTCCTGAACTGTGGCTATGTCAATGCTATGTTTTGCAAGGAGCTTGCTGATGTATAATAATGGGGTTAAGAAATCAGATAGACTTCATAACAATTAACAAACGATTCCGTAACGCAATAATATCAGCCAAAACATATCCTGGAGCTGATATAAACTCTGATCATAATCCTCTTGTAGCCCAATTACGAGTCAGACTAAAAACCTTAATCCAGAAACAGAATAACACAAGATTAGTTATGGATCAACTTAGAAATCCCGAGATAAAAGTTATTCTTACAAATAGCATTAATAGTAATGTTGCTTTAACAACCAATACTGATGACATTGAAAGAGGCTGGATCAACTTAAGGGACGCTATATGCAACGGTGCGAAAGAAGTAATTGGTGACTACGAACGGAAGAAGAAGAACTCATGGACAGAAGGAGAGAAAATAAGAATAATCCCGAACAATATAAAGAACTGTATAGAACTGTAATCAGAAAGATAAAAGAATCAAAAGGTAAATGGTTACAAGGAAAATGTCAAGAGATAGAAGAGCTAGAACGAAGACACGATAGTTTTAACATGCATAAAAAATCAAAGAGTTTACTTATACTTACAAGAAAAAACAGTTTGGTAAGTTAATAGATGAGAACAACAAACTTATTGTAGATAAAGAAGAACAGTTACAGACTTGGGCAATTTACATAAAAGATTTGTTTACGGATTATCGTCATATTTCTACGAACACTCTTGATCTGAATGGACCAAAAATATTGAAAAGTGAGGTGATAAAAGCTATAGATCAAACGAAAGATGGGAAAGCAACAGGATGCGATGAAATACCAGTCGAATTTTTAAAAGTGTTTAACGAGAACAACATGAATGTAGTATTGGAACTGTTTAATAAGATATACGATACTGGTCAAATTCCATCGGACTAGTTGAAATCTACATGTGCCCCTTCCCAAGAAATCCAATTCTAAGACGTGTAGCGAATATCGCCTTATAAGTTTAATGAGTCACACCCTTAAAGTATTCTTGCGTATTATCCATTCCAGAATACGAGCAAAATTAGAACACAGCATAAGTAAAACACAGTTCGGTTTTAGATGCGGTTTTGGAACTCGAGAGCCCCTATTTGCAATACAAGTCTTGATTTAAAAATGCCTGGATCAACAGAAAGATGTTTACGCCTGTTTTATCGACTATGAGAAAGCATTCGATACTATCAAACATGACAAACTCATAGAACTACTACATCTTTCAGGACTTGACATTAAGGACATCCAGATTATAAAAAATCTATATTGGAATCAAACAGCTCATATAAAGAATGGACATATGGTGAGTGAAAACATAACCATTTCTAGAGGGGTTAGACAGGGCTGTATTCTTTCGCCACTGCTTTTCAACCTGTACACGGAACAAATATTTCTAGAGTCACTGGAAGAGTACAATGAGGGCATCAAGATTAATGGCGTACCAATAAGTAATTTTCGATATGCAGATGATACTGTTATACTGGCCGATAACATTCAAGATTTACAGATGATGCTAAATAGAGTAAATACAACTGGCAACCAATTTGGACTGAAGATCAATAGAAAGAAAACTAAATTTATGGTGATCAGTAAAAAGAACATTCAATATATCGACCTGAATATTGAAGCCGAACGTATTGAAAGAGTACACCGATTTAAATATCTGGGATATACAGTAAATGATAAGTGGGACCCAGACGTAGAGATTAGGATCCGAATTGAAATAGCAAGATCCAAATTCATAAAAATGAGAAATCTCTTAAGCAACCGCAACCTAAGCGTTAACCTCCGATGGCGCGCCACGAAATGCTACGTACTCTCTACGCTACTTTACGGAGTAGAAGGGTGGACGTTAACAGCAGCAACTATAAAGAAGTTAGCGGCTGTAGAAATGTGGCTGTATCGACGCATACTGAGAATACCTTGGACAGACAGAGTGACCAACACAGAAGTATTGAGACGAATGGGTAAAGAGGTGGAATTGTTAACAACTGTTAAAAGGAGGAAAGCGTCATACCTGGGCCATGTGTTCCGTAATGATAAGTACAGTCTGCTACAGCTTATCGTGGAAGGCAAGATTGAAGGTACAAGAGGTTTGGGCAGAAAGAAGAAATCCTGGCTGAGAAACTTGAGAGAATGGTTTCAAATACCGGAAGCTGCGAACATAATACATGCGGCACAAAACAGAGAAACCTATCGTTTGATGGTCGTCAACCTTCGGTAGAAGACGGCACATAAATAAGAAGAATGGGGTTGCATTTTTCCTTCTACTTCTTCTTCTTCATGTACCATGTCCTTTCAGAACGTTGGTTACCATCATAGCTATCTTAATTTTATTCACTGCCACCCTAAATAGCATGCTTATGTCAACACCATACCAATCTTCGGTAGAAGACGGCACATAAAGAAGAAGAATGGGGTTGCATTCTTTTCCTTCTACTTCTTCTTCTTCATGTACCATGTCCTTTCAGAACGTTGGTTACCATCATAGCTATCCTAATTGTATTCACTGCCACCCTAAATAGCATGCTTGTGTCAACACCATAGCAATCTCGCAAGTTCTTCAACCATGAGGTTCTTCTTCGTCCTGGACTGCGTTTGCCTGCTATTTTTCCTTGTAAAATATTTTGCAGCAACCTATATTTGGGACCTCTCATTACATGTCCGAAATACTCCAGCTTTCTCTGCTTGATGCTTTTTATTATTTCAGTAGTCTTGCTGAGACGTTCTAGTATGGTGGAGTTTTGAATCTTCCCCACCCAGGAAACTTTTAAAATTCTTCTATAGCACCACATTTCGAAAGCCTCAAAGCGATTTAGGTCGATTTTATTCACAGTCCAGGACTAGACACCGTAAATTAAGACCGAGAACACATAGCAGCGAAGTAGGCGGATTCTCAAGGCCAATTTTAGGTCTCTGTTACATAACACCTTGGACTTCCTTCTAAAAGTGGCTCTGGCCTGCTCTATCTTAGATCTAATTTCGCCGTGACTTTCTGCGTTACAATTTAATTGCTGTCCAAGGTAAACGATTTTATCAACTTGCTCAAGTTTGGTATTATTTACATATATAGACAGATTTATATGCTATTGTTTAGTAATTACGAGTATTTTGGTTTTGCGTATGTTCAGGTCCAGACCTGCCTCCCTACAGCTCTCAACGACACTATCAAGTAGTGTTTGCAGAGCTTCTTGACTAGAAGCTAGGAGTACTGTATCGTCCGCATATCACAAATTATTGATGACTTCACCGTTCACACTCCTTCCTTCTTCTTTTCAGAAAGTGCATTTCTGAAAATTCTTTCGGAGTAAACGTTGAAATCAGAGGTGACAAGAGGCATCCCTGCCGTACCCCTCTTTTAATATTAAGAGCCTGTGATTTCACACCATCTACTAAAACTGATGTTGTTTGATTCCAATATAAATTTGCAATTATGCGAACATCTCTGCCATCCTAGCCAATGTCTTTTAGAGCTTCGATCAATATAGAGTGCTTAGCACGATCAAATGCCTTTTGGAAATCAATAAAACAACAGTATATATTTACAGATATATCTCGACATCTTTGAGCAAGTGCGTTTATCCCAAATAATGCCTCTATCGTTCCAAACCCGTTACGGAAAACTTCTTCTACTGTATCAAAATTAGTTACTGTCTGTGTTGCGATTTTTTAAGATTTTTTACATCCAGTTCGTTCTTAAAATACAAATTATAGACCAGGTGGTATCTGTTTCTTCTTTTTCTTCTTCTTCGGATTTTCCCATTAGAAGTCGCTCTTCAGAGAAGTCTATGCTCTTAGTCACATCCTTTAAGGTCTTTATCTATCATAGCATTTACGTTTTCCATCTAATATCAGGTCTTCCTCTCCATCTTCTTTCCAGAGAGTGTCAGCCCAATATTTTTTTTGGCCACCTGTGCTCTGTTATTATTTTTGCGTGCCGCACTGTAGGGCTCTGTTTTCCATATTTCTTGTAGTTAAGCATTCGACTGTCATTCTGTTCCATATTTCTGTTCAGGGCTGCTTTATCCATTAGGCAATATAGGCAGTTGCCTAGGGCGGCAAATTGTGAGAGGGCGGCAAAAATACTGTGCCAAAAAATATTTGTATATATGAAAATTAAAATCGAATAACAAGTATGTAGGTTCATCCATCAATGAAATAGAAGTGGGCATTCATTTCTAAATAGAATCAAACAAATTGCATTCATAACAAAAATAAAACAAACATAGCATTCTGTTATCTTAACACTATTCATTCAAAAAGGACGGAAGTCATAAATTTAGTGATTATTAGGCGGCCGGCAGCTGGGTAAACCTGAGATCTGCACATAAAAAGACTTAATTATAGCAAATGACAGGGTCATCTATGTGGCCAACCATTGGAAATACAGAATTTAAAGTTATTGGTGTTCCGGACAAGGAAAGTAAGTAAGTAAGCTGGGTAAAGGCGGTGGGCCATTGAACACTTCAATATTACACATTTTGCAGAAACTAAAAATTTGACTTGTCTACAGTAGGACATCGAGTTAGAGTTGGGATTTTCAAACTGTATTATTACAAGTAGATAAGGTTCGTGTCGTAGCACAGATATACTCCAGGAAAATAAGCAAGAAATAGACCATGTTCGAGACACTGAAATATCGGGGTAGCTGACTACTTTTTTAGTTATTGTTGACTGTTGACATATATGATGAAACCTACACGTGTCCTGCCTAGAGTGCGCGTCCGTTTTTTAATTATTAACAATTTAGTGCACTCAACGCGATTTTTCCATTTTTTGCACTCAATTAAAAAGCTAAATAGTTGACATAAAATTATAAAATTTATTTTTTAGGACATTGAAAAACCTTCAAAATTACGATTTTTTAAAATCAAAAAGTTAATTTGTTGCTTCGCAAACTGGAAAATAACAACTGAAAATCGTTATTTATTAATAACTTTTAGGTACTAAAACTAACTTAGAACTGTAGTGTTTCACTCAAAGTTGAGCATTAGGGTACATAACAAGACCGCAAAATTTGAGACCGATCCATTAATTAGTTTAAAAGTTATTCTATTTGTTTATCCCAGAGACCTTTGTTTACAACGGCCTTCTTTATTCAGATGGACCTACCCAAGTTTTTTTTATGTATTTTTCCCGTAGGACACGAATTTTTTGGTTAACAGTTGATCCGGATGTCGATAAGACGATAAGATTGTTATAAACAAAGAACTTGAGGAATTACATAACAGCGACTCTTACCAAAACAAACCTTTTTTGCTATTTTTATATGTCATTCTAAGCAAAAAATGTTGTTATATACAAGTTTTTTCGTAGGATTCATATTTTTCGAGATAAACGCGGTTGAACTTAAATATCGAAAAATGGCAATTTTTGAACCCGAGTAACTTTTGATTAAAATATAAAATACCAGTTCTGCTTACTGCATTTGAAAGTTATAATAGTAAGAATATTTTTAACACATTTCCAAACATTATTTTTTGAAGAACCT
Source organism: Diabrotica virgifera virgifera (assembly GCF_917563875.1). Lineage (NCBI taxonomy): Eukaryota > Metazoa > Arthropoda > Insecta > Coleoptera > Chrysomelidae > Diabrotica > Diabrotica virgifera. Next base: position 11,445,405 of record NC_065451.1, on the reverse strand, counting down.
AACATTCTAATTTAAATAAAAATTCTGCTTGCATTTTTTTTTTTTTCGCAAAAATGGTACCTACATGTTTGAAGGGCGGCTACTAGAGAATTGCCTAGGGCGTCATTTGACCTAAACGCGGCCCTGTTTCTGTTCTATACTGTTCTCATTCTATCCTCTCCCTTGATTTGTAGATACAGTCGAACCCGCTTATTGGAATACCCTTTGTTCCATGCAAAAGTATTCCTATAACCCGGATATTCTAATAACCGATCATTAGTAGCTAGTATAAACGTTTTGAAATCTAGAATTTATATTCCTTAAAGCGGGATATTTCTATAAGCGGTATTGTAATAAACGGTATTCTAATAAGCGGGTTCGACTCTATCTTTCATAAATCCTTATTAAACTGTTCCTACTTAATTTCGTATTGTTGTTGTCATTGGACATACTTCCGCTCCATATAGTGGTAGGGGAGCCCAAGCGGGGATTTTTGCAGTTACTCGAGCGCGTCAGATTATTACATGGGGAGAAACCTTGTACCCTGAAAATGTACCTCTACCATATATTGACTCTTAATGCAGGGGAGTTTGTTAAGGGGGGGCCGAAAAAAATATATCCTTAGAAAAACTCGAAATCGTCAGAATAAGATAAGCTAAGTTAAGTACAAGCAAAACAGTGTATTAGTCCAGGAACTGAAGCTTTTCACCTCGCAATTTTTACAGAATTGATCGATTTGTTTGAAAATTTGAGAATAAGTAGTGGACAGTCCAAGTATCAAAATCTATATGATGCCGAAAGGCGTTTTTACCATGGCGGTGGTTGACACCCCATCTAGGGGGTGAAAATTTTTTATTATATTTTGACCGCAAAAGTTGATAAAAATATTCATTGTAAGCAAAAAACGCCCCATACATTTTTTTTGATAAAATTAATAGTTTTCGATTTATTCGCTATCGATAGTGTTAGTTTCATATCTAAGAAATCAATGTTTTTCGATGGTATACTTATTTACGATTCACTCAATTTTTGCCGTAGAAAATGTTTTTTTAACCAAGTTCTTGGGAATTAAATAACCTACAATTTCATCTTTAAACTTTTTTTCATATCTCTAAAGGTAATCTTTCTCTTCTGACGAAAATGGCATTTTTACCAAAATACAAAAACTCGTTATTCGCTTTAAACTACAGTTTGTTTTAAACTAATTATTATAATCCAGTCAAACTTCTAGAATCTATTAACAATACATAAGTAAAAAAGAATGAATAAGGCCAATGACTAAAAACACCGCTAACTTACATTATTATGCTTCCAATTGGATTTCCCCCTTTTTTTTAAAACATATTGATTTTTTAACCGTAACTTTTTTATTTTTTGTCATAGAAAGTTTGTAATTAAGAATTTTGTAGATTTTTACAAGATCTACAAGGCTATTAATATTAAATTCTTTTAGAATCCTCAGTCACAAAAAGAGATGCCATTGAAAGGCTTGGTAAAGGTGGTTTTTGCATATTATTATAAGTTTTAATTGTCAATAGCTCACTTAATTTTTGCCGTAAAAAAAATGTTTGCGAACTAGGTTCTTGGGAATTAAATAAGCTACAATTTCATATTTTAATATTTTTTCGTATCTCTCATGCAATTCTTTCTATTCTGAAGAAAACGGCATCTTTTACCACACTACAAGGTCCCCACAACGCTCGAGTGACTGCACAGTTAGCATACTTTGCTCCCCTACCATAGATAATATTAAGCACTATGCTCTGAAAGATCCTTTTTTTGTTTTCTTTAGTTAGAGTGTTCTTCCATATCACTCCATGGAGTGCTTTCGTGACTTGCTTCTCCCGTATTATTTTCATTTCTATATCTTTTTGGAAGTGGAAGTGGAAGGAAAAAGAGGACCGAGAGACGACGCACATCCTGGTTGAAAGATTTAAAGCAGTGGAATGAGAAACAACAATAGAACTTTTCAGAACAGCTACAGACTGAGTAAAATGAGCCATGATGATCGCCAATGTCCTTAAAATTTTAAGGATGAGAAGATTAAGAAGAAGATAAAAGATAAAACATTGTTACCATAGCATGCTTTAAATATAGTCATTATGTTTAAAAAATTATCATCATCATTCTCTTTGCCGTATCCCTATGCGGGGTCGGCTTCCCTAATTGCATTTCTCCACACAATTCTATCTTGGGCCATATAAATTTTAATCCCCTTTACCAACATGTCCTGCCTTATCGTCTCCCCCCAGGTCTTCTTTGGTCTTCCTCTCCTACTCCTTCCAGGAATCTGCACTTCAGCTATTCTTCGTATTGGGTGGTTAACGTCTCGACGTTGAACATGACCAAACCATCTTAACCTATGCTCTCTCATTTTGGCATCAATTGGTGCCACACCTAGACTTCCCCTAATATACTCATTTCTAATTTTATCCTTCTTTGTCACTCCACTCATCCATCTAAGCATTCTCATTTCCGCCACATGCATTCGCTGTTCCTCTTTCTTTTTCACTACCCAACATTCAGTTCCGTACATCATAGCTGGTCTTATGGCTGTTTTATAGAATTTTCCCTTCAGCTTCATTGGAATTTTTCTGTCACACAACACACCACTCGCTTCTTTCCACTTCATCCATCCAGCCCTAATTCTACTGCATGCATCTCCATCTATTTCTCCATTACTCTGTAATACCGATCCTAGGTACTTAAAATTATTGCTTTTTAAAATCATTTCACCATCCAAAGATACCATTTTATTTGTAGTAGCTCCATCTTTAAATGAACATTCCAAATACTCTGTTTTGGTCCTACTAAGTTTTAAACCTTTTTCCTCCAGAGCTTGTCTCCACTGTTCCAGTTTTTGTTCTAAGTCTCTTTCACTATTTCCTACTAACACGACATCATCAGCATACATTAAGCACCATGGAATGTTACCCTGTATTTTCGCTGTTATCTGGTCCAAAACTAATGAGAATAAATACGGACTAAGCACAGAACCTTGATGCAATCCTACTTTCACATGAAATTTATCAGTCTCTCCCACACCTGTCCTAACACTAGTCGTTACTCCCTCATACATATCCCTCACAATCTTTACATATTCACCAGGGACTCCTTTCTTATTGAGTGCCCACCACAGAATCTCTCGAGGAACTCTATCATATGCTTTCTCAAGATCAATGAATACCATATGAGCGTTTGTTTCTTTACTCCTGTATTTTTCGATCAAATGCCTTATAATGAAAATTGCATCTGTTGTTGATCTACCCTGCATAAAGCCAAATTGATTCTCGGATATTTCGGTCTCTTCACGTATCCGTCTATCAATTACTCTTTCCCATATTTTCATGGTGTGGCTAAGCAGTTTTATAGCCCTGTAGTTTGTACATTGTTGTATATCTCCCTTGTTTTTGTAAACAGGTACCAGTATACTGCTTCTCCATTCGTCTGGCATTTGTCCAACTTCCATAATTCTATTAAAGAGACCTGCTAGCCACCTTGTTTCTGTCTCTCCCAATGCTCTCCATACTTCCCCAGGAATATCATCTGGTCCTACCGCTTTTCCTTTCTTTATTTTTTGAAGCGCTTGAGCCACTTGCTCGTTGGTTATTTTGGTGACCATTGCTGCTACTGTCTCCGTTGACTCTACAGGCTGTCTGTCAAATTTTTCATTTAATAAGCTGTCAAAGTATTTTCTCCATCTCTTTTTGACATCCCTTTCGTGAACTAGTATTTTATTATTTTCATCTCGGATACATCTAATCTGATTAAAATCTTTTGCTTTCTTTGCTCTCTGTTTGGCTATTTTATATATCTTCGTTTCGCCTTCCCTGGTATCAAGTTGATCGTATAGGTTTGAATACGCTTCTGCTTTAGCTTTTGCTACTGCTACTTTCGCTTCCTTTTTGGCGACCATATAGTTTTGAAGATCTATGTCCGATCTGGTTTCTTGCCACTTTTTATATAATTTTCTCTTCTCTTTTATTTTTCCTTGTACTTAATTTGACCACCACCAAGTCTCTTTATCCTCAAACTTCTTTCCTGACGTTTTCCCAAGTATTTCAATAGCCGTCTCTCTAATAATATTGGCCATTCTTCCCCAAATTGTATTAGGGCTTCCTTTCATGTTCCAACATATTTTTCCTACTATTCTTTCCCTGAATAGACCTTCCTTCTCATCTTTTTTTAGCATCCACCACTTGATTTTTTGTGGTCCTCTCCGATATTTTTGTTTAATTTCGCTTTTTACTTCGATGTCCAGAACAAGCAGCTTATGTTGTTGGCTTACGGTCTCACTAACTATTACCTAGCAGTCCTTGCATTCACGTATGTCTTCTTTCCTTATCATGAAGTAGTCTATTTGGGATTGATATTGTCCACTTTTGTAGGTAATAAGTTGAGTTTCTCTCTTTTTAAAGAATGTGTTAACAATCGCCATATCCAATGCTGTTGCTAATTCTAGCATGTCATCTCCAGCTTCATTTCTAGTTCCAAAACCTAATCCCCCATGTATTGTTTCATATCCTGTCTTGGCTTGGCCCACATGTGCATTGAAATCACCTCCTATTATAACTTTCTCCTCCGCTGGAATATCACTCAGTACGTCTCCTAATTGATCATAGAAAGCTCTTCTTTCATTCTCACCCAGACCTGTTTGAGGAGCATACACACACACAACATTCAATACCTCTTTATCAATTACAAATTTCACTGACATCATTCTATCACTCGTTCTTACAACTTCTACTACGTTATCTTTTATTTCACTATCAGCAATTATACCAACTCCATTTCTAGTGTTACTACTCCCTACATACCACAATTTATATCCATCACCTAGTTCTTTCGCCCTTTGTCCTTTCCACCTAGTTTCTTGAATACAAGCAATTTAAACTCTTCTTCGTTTGAGCTCATCCACTAACTCCAGACTCTTACCTGTAAGACTACCAAGATTCCAAGACCAAGTTTAAAAAATTATGTAAGTTCAAAAAATTATTATTTCTGGGTATAACACTTCTAATGTCACTGAGAATATTTTATTTGACTTCTAAGTGTTACCTGCCTATTTTATGTACCTATGTATCTCTGATGAATTACTTGGTTCATGGTGCAGTGCCTGCCGATGGTGCTTTGCTAATGTTTATACAATATCTCCGAAAAATACACAACTTTGATAAAAATAATAAGTTTCTACGTTTTCCATGTAATCATATAAAACATTCTCGTGTTTTCCATGTACCTCAAAAATGAACAACGTCTGGTTTCTCCTGGCTATATGAGTTTTTCCAATATTTTTCTAACAGTCACAAGAGATGTCGGTGAAATAATGGCTAAAGAAATTTCATAAAATTCACCTCGGGCTTCAAGCAGGGGCGTATTTTTTTGCGTGACGTTGAAAATTCAATATACGTTAAAGATTAAAGAAATATTTTCATATATTTTAAATACATGAAAGGCTTATTTACGTATCTCATTTGACAGGTGTTTGCTTTTAAAGAAAAAAATTCAATCTTGGACTACAAGAATATATTATAAGGTATATGTCTCTCTCGGATTCTTTTTTTTACTTTATCGTACTATATACGTAGTTATAGTATAATAGATAAAGTTATAGGATCGTGCAAAAAAAATTTTTTCAGATTTCACTTTTTTTCGACGTTTTGAGTCCCCCTGAGTGTAAAAAGCAAATAAAAAAAACATGTCGGAAGTATGTACGTACGTACATACGTACGTACGTACGTACGTACGTACGTATGTCGCCACCGCCCAGCAAAAACTACTGGACCGATTTTGATGAAATGCGGTATGAGTAAGTTTAAGAGAATTTTGTCGAGAAACTAAGCTTTAAAAAAAAACCTCTCAAAGGGGGGCCGAAATAGGGGGGTTATTTAGGGCCCATTTTTGCAAATTTTGACCGAAATGAATGAAATTCAACTTAAAGTAAGCTCATCGATAGGTAAATAAAAATACGGAATTTGACATTTCCAAATTTAAAATGGCGGCCAACATGGCCGACCGCCCACCCGACACATTTCCCTATCTATCTAAAAACTTGTTGAAGATAAGTTTAATTTGAAAAAGTCGTTATATAGCCTAAAGATGGGGCTATAAGAAAGATGTTATCGTTTTTCAGAAAAAGTTACGGGTTGCCTATATTTAAGGGGTCAAATTTTGACATAAATTTGAACTAGATTTTCTCAAAAATGGCTGCAAGGAATTCTTTTATTTTTTGATATATTTTTGATATCATATCAGTAAATTGAATGACATTAGCCACATATCTTTACTCCCCATAGGAGGGGAGTTATGAATTTTTTATAAAAAAATATTCGACTGCCCGTAACTTCCTTCTTAATAGAAACTGAAATTTGAAATTTTGCAGACATATATGGTATCGTATTATCTATTATCACAATAAATTTTACCAAAAACATGGCTTCCGGTTGAACCGGAAATGAATAAAAAATCTTAATTTTTTTAAAAATGCCCTATATATTTTAACACGTTTTAAAAGAATGCAAAATTACCTTTCCAATGACATAAAATTTATTGCTGTAGCTCAAAAACTCGAAAAGATACGGTAAATAGAAATTTTGCTATAATCTTATGTGTGTCCTCTCTCACGCGTTCATAGCAGAGCATTATTGTAGGGCAGTCAATGAGGGTATTTGTCTCCGAATTCCATCCTACTACATTGATGTACTTGATATTTTCACAGTAAGTAGGGAATAGCTCAAGAAACAAAATCTACCCTATATACTATGGCGCTTTTATCTTGGGGCGGTTCCCACTTCTTCAAGGGGGTGGAAAATTTGTTGGTCAAAATAGGCACGAAAGAGGCTAAAAAACCTATTTCTAAGTAAAAACTGGTCTATATTTTTTTTGAGAACTCAATACTTTTTGAGTTATGCGTAGTTGAAAATTGGCCATTTTCATAGAAAAATGACACCTTTTCGGACGGATTTTTTGTGAATACCTTAAAAACTATACATCGAACTAAAAACTCTATATAAAACATTTTTTAGATTATAAATAATAAAGAGATTGGTTCCTTCGTAAATGTTCTATTTATAATACAAAAAGAGATATGGTAGGTGAAAATAGTTTGTTTTTTGGTGCATGCTCAAATTGGCGTATTCAACTTGAAATAACAGAGGAACGGTAGGTTTTAGGTGTATAATGCTACCAACACCTTTTGTAGTGTTTGAAAAGGCCTTTAAAACGAGCACCGTTAAATGTCGGTTACTTACAAACTAAGCGAGATATGATGCAAAAAATATATGACTAATGTACTTTAAGGAAAAATGAAAAGTATATACATTTAACTCCCCATCCACCATAATTTAAATGCATTGTTTTTCTTCTACAATACCTTTTAATATAGTGTTATTTCTACTTTCACAAAGTTGAACGGGTTTAAAATGAATGTTTTTTGTAAAAAATGTGATCAAATTATAGAATGAATTTTTAAATTTTCTTAAAAATCTTCCTTTTTCTCCATGTAATTCGAAAATAAAAATATTTTACCCCTGAGAAGTGGTGGGAACTTCCCCCATGATAAAAGCGCCATAGTATATAGGATAGACTTTGAATTAGGAGATTGGACTACTCCCAAAATTTCATTAAAATCCATGCAGTAGGATAGAATTTGGAGATAATATCTTGTTCTTAATCTCGCGCATTGATTGGCGTAATCGAAATAGAATGAAATGCAAATATTGTAAATTATTAATTTCTCAGAAAAATGAACTAATTTGAAATGAAAGTATGACTATAATATTCTATTGATTTATGCAATAATCTACACATCTATAGTGTGTCACCGAAATATGGCATCGAACATTTTCTCAAATGCAGGAATTAATGATGCGTAGAACCATAAAATACTTTTAAGTACAGTAGGTGTTTCTAAAATATCAAAATAACGAGTAACTTTGTTATTTTTATAGAATGCCAGTATCTAGTACCATAACGATAATAGATCGGTACGATAAAGTTCTCGGGCGGCCCTTCCGTCCAGCGTTTTTCTGATTATGTTAGACTTTTAACCTGTTCTTATCTAATCTTAAGGTTGTGGTCGCATTGATTGCCAATAAGTATCTTAATAGTTATTTATAATATAAGTGTTAAAATTACAATTTTAAGACACGCATGTGAAGGTTTGCAGAATGAGCGAAGCGAATTCTGCAATTCACATGAGTGCCTTAAAAATATAATTTTAACACATATATCATACAATATTTTTTCTACAAACGTCTTATATATCAACAATTATAATTTATTCATTCTCAATTACAGGACAATACCTACAAAGACTTTTACTTGAACTTGACTGACATTCCATTTTTATATTTTTCTTCACATTACATCAAAACTGTCTATACTGTCAATGCGTAAATCATAACAACTATAGAATAACATCTACTTTTATTGTTGTATATTCTAACAAATTTTAATAGTTTTTTTCTACAAACGTGTTAAGAATGCATTAATACAGTTTAAATTAAATTTTAAAAAACCTTTTTCAAATTTCGCAAGTTGTACTGTTAATATTACTGTTAATAAATGAAATATAAAAAATACTTTGACGTTTGTTTTCAAAATTAGACATTTCAAGTTTAACTTCAGTGCCTTAAACATTTTAAAGCACTAGTGTTTTAAAGTAACATTTTTAACGCTCATATGGATTGCTATTATATTATACAATGGAAAAATGAAAATAATATGACAATGTCCACAGAAAAATCCAATATTATGTTTTTCACCAGGCATAGGTTGCGCGCACCGGGAAACGTAACCTCGAGTGGGCGTACTATACCAGTGGTGAATCAGTATAAGTATCTAGGGATAATACTAGATAATAAACTTCTGTGTACTAAACATATTCAATACATAAAAGGTAAGTGTGAAAAAAAAATATACTAAGGTGTATTACCAACAGAAAATGGGGTGCAGATCCCAAAACAGCTTTATTGTTCTACAATGCTTGTATTCGGTCAGTCGTGGACTATGGGTGTTGGATATATGGATCAGCAAGCAATACGAACTTAAAAATTTTAGATCGGATACAATACAGATGCTTGAGAATATGTTTAAGTGCAATGGTATCCACTCCAATAAACGTTATGCTAGCAGAGTGTAATGAAATCCCATTAAATTTACGTAGACAATTTTTTGCTCAAAAATACTGCATAAAGCTAAGAAACACTGAGTCAGACCTTTTAACAAATCTGGCTTTATTAAACATGGAAAACTTAACTAGTAAATATTGGAGAATAAAAAATTCACCACCACTAACAGATGCATTCATTGAAACCAGGAATTATACAGATTTACACAACAGTAAATTATTACCAATTTATAAATTTCCGTATAAAACTTTCACAAAAAAACCCAGAATCATAATTCCTAAATATACAGAATCAAATCATTTAAATAATATTTTAGTAAAATCTATACTGAGCGACTGTGGATTACACAGTAATTTATACAGACTGTTCTAAAAATCAAACAGGAATAGGATGTGCTGTGTATGTGCAAAATACCCATCAACATAATAATTACAAATTATCTAGTATTAGTAGTATTTTAACAGCTGAGATTATAGCCATCGAAAAAGCTCTAGAATGGATCAAAGAAAATAATATTGAAAAAGCTGTGATAATAACAGACTCCAGATCTGCAATATATGCAATTAAAAATACTGATTTTAGGTCATACAAATCAAAAATTTTATGTAATATAAAAAATAATTGGTCTAAAGTGGAAGTAGTATTTATATGGGCAAAAGGGCATGCTGGTATACTGGGTAATGAGAAAGTGGATGAGTTGGCCAAAGATGCAATAAAAAAAGGTGAGATACTAACTCACATCTTATCGAGAGATGCAATAAATGACATCATAGTTAGAATAAATAAAATATGGAAAAAAGAATGGAAAAATATTACAAGCATGTCAAAAAATTTATATTTTTCTTTACATCAAGAACTTCCTCCGCCACCTGAATACATATCTAAATATAACCTGCCAAAGCAAGATATTTCTACTATCGTCAGATTAAAAACTCACGGGAAATATGAGGCACATCTGCACAAATTAGGAATAATTAATTCATCAGTCTGTTTTTGTGATAATGTTTCGGTTAGAGATTTAAACCATATTTTCTTGGAATGCAAAATTAACGAGAGATATATAAATCAATTATATCTGTACCATCTGTGAATAAGTCGATAAATCAAAAATACAAACTTTTCAGTCTGGCCATTTTAAACATTTTATTAGTTTTGAAGAATACAAAATTTAAGTTCAGTTTCGTTTTCGTAGAGATTGGTGGGTAATCATGCAACGAATGACGTACATAATTATGAGCTTTGAGCATGTCACTTACTTTAAAAAAAATCTAACTTACCCACTTATTCACGCCAAATTTCTGTGGTCTTATTGAGTTACCGACTTATTGTACTTCAAATGTAAATTTCCAGGACAAAAAATTCAACATTTTTTTATATTTTATTTCTTTATAAAAAGTAACATCAACGTTAATTGGAAAAGGAAACTAAAAAACTACTGATTATCTGCATCAAACTCTTCCAAATCAGGGTCCAATTCTTGCATATCTGTAGTGGGTAAATTTCGGTAAAAGTTATGAAAAACTTCATCGATGACCGGCAAAAGATCAAGTAGGTCTTTCTTTTTCTCCTTACTAATTGGCACAAGCTTATCTATGATTTGAGGCAATGTGCTTGGTACAAACTGTAGAAGCAGTTCTTGTACAACGTTAATGAAACGGGTTTATCTACTGTTTTTTTGTACACGTCATACATTTTAGCAATAGATAAGTCACTAGACAAGTACTTTTTAGATGTCCTATTTCTGCAATAGTGGCTCTCGTATTTAGGAAATGACAAAATGTGATATTTGGTATTTTGAATTTCTTCTGCAGAGCGTTTATTACCTGATGGCGCAATTCCACGTCTATTAGGAGAAATAATTCCAGAAAATGCATTTTTTTCTTTTCACCCACTATCTTAATAAATCCTTCAGTTTTGACAAGGGTTGAAATGGGGCAAGTTTTACAAATTGGCTTTTGTATGCCAACAATAATGACGCTATATTTATATGAACATTCTCTATATTTTTTTCTTGGTCCTAGCTTTTCTGTTTTCTTTGGATTAATGTTAATTAGAGAAGCAATATAGGTAACCCTTCTATCGCGACTTGCCAAGTTCCAATAATTTTGAAAACATTTACCCCGGTCTTCATCTGAAAACCTTTCATTACATTTCATACGACATGCTTCTAATGGCCTCATATTTCTAGGTTTTACGACCTTTCCTTTTTCAGTAGTGTAACTTTTACCAGTATTTCTGAGTTCTTTACTTTCTTGTCTCTGCTTTCGTGTCCTTCCCTGTTTCTTCTTTTTTTCTGTACTATTTGGCTCGGTTTCCACTGAAACATGGTCTTGATCTTTTTCCTTTGTCTTGTAGGAATCTTTTCCTGTCCTGACGGACTAGTCTTGACTTGAATATCTAGTTACTCCCAATTCAAATGTAAAACCCTCCTACTATTTTGTTATGTTGATAAACAGGTAATTGAATATACCGAGAAAAATAAAGCAAAATGCAACGTGCCCAAGTGGGTATTTCTACATACCTAGTTATTCACGGACTGAATATTATGTACCCGGATGGTCAAGTTAAGATAGATTATTTCAAATAAATATTTAAAATTTCAATATTAGATAAGTCGATATACCGGTTCTGATACCTAATAAATCGTCAAATCCAAATAGTCACGGGCTTCTACCAAGTAAGCTATTGCATATTTGAATTACTCATTTATTCACCTGGCGGAATTGAAAGAGAACTATTTCAATATTGAGATATCTTGTTTTTACGAAAATTTTACTTATCCACTTATTCACGGATAGTACAGATATTACAATTTACGACAAACACAAGTTCATTTTCCAATTAGTATAGAATATCTACTAAGTTGTTATAAAATGGAAATATTTAAATTACTCATAAACTACTTGAAATAAACAAATATAATCATTTAAGTGAAATACGTATAAATATAACAAAACTAATAAATTGAGGTGAAAATAAAATAAAAATCTGTGGCTAACGGACTCGCATCCAAGCCATTTTTTCACACACACACACACACACATATGGAGTGTTAAAAGTTGCATTTTTTACACGTTTGTAGAAAAAATATTTTAAAGGGTTTTTTATAGTTTTTATACTTATTTTTCTTAAATCTGTTGCTAATAGCCTAGTCTGTCTCTGCCCATTTGTGTAATATGCTGGTTAACAGTATTTGTCGTTGACGGTAAAGTCTGGTCAGCGTCTTCTCAATGAACGATAAACGGATGGCGCTGCTAGCCCAAGAACAACACCTGACAGTGACTGTTTCGGGATGCATAGGACACCATTGGATCTCTATAGATTTGTTTCGTCCCAAATTAAACAATTTGGGACAATTAAACGTTTTGAATGACTTGAAATCGAATGCCATGGATTCTCCTGCAAACTGTCACGGAGAGCGACAATGATTTTGCTTGATCTGGTTTTCGTCAAGTCATATTGGTTCATGGTTTATTGAACCAATGGACTTAAATTTTGTCATAGGGCCTTTTGGAATTGCTGACCGTTGCTTTATTTCTTCAGTACAAACCCTTTGTTAGTTACTACGGAGCCCAGATGCACAGTATTATCTACAACAGCTTATCTAACAGTTTATCATCGTTAAATGATCTTGATTTTTGTTATCTCTGTCATCGTGATTCTCGTTTTGTCTCTGTTTATTTTAATACCTATCGTTATGCTAACTTCACCAATCTGTTGTAGCTGATGAATTAGTTTAACGTCTGAACTAAAGAGGATGGTTGTATCATCTGCATTTCTCAAGTTGCAAATCTTCTTCCCGCCGATAGGACGATCTGCTCCAGTTTTCAGTAGGTTCAGTAGCAGAATTAGGTTTTATTTTGCAGCCTTTCTTCGCGCCCTTAGTGACCCTAAAACTTTAAGCTAGTTCCCCATTTACTTTAACTCTAGCTTAAAGCTTAAATTAACTTTTAATTTTAATCTAGCATGATTGTTATTGTTATTTTATAGGCTTTTAGTTAGCGGTATCACAGGATTGATTAATTCGAAGGCTTCATTCACTATAATCTGTTAGCACAGATATGTTGCAAAGTTGAATTCTCTAGATTTTTTACTAATCTGTCGTAAGATCCTAAGTAAAGTACTCCGCACAAACCTTATGGAAATTAGGTCCCAGTGGATTTACTTCATACTTTGGGAAAATACTCTTTAAAACATTCTGATTAAAAGTTCTTACGGGCACTACTCGATCGTATGGATGATTTTCAAGATATAGAGGCACAAACTCGGAAAATTATAAGATTTACTGGGTATTCCAATTCCCTGAGTTACTGGTTATCTGGCAGTATGTAGAATTTTGGATCAAAGAAAAGTACTAGTAGTCTAGGATTTTTTCGTAGCTATCTAATGGCGACTTTTACTTTGACCTTGACCTTCAACGGAGGTAATCTTCTAGAGTTTCGAGGGTTTTCGGCATTAAATTGATGTAAACAGATTTCTCATGGGTTTTTGGGACCGCTATAAAAGAATACGTTGTCGTAATGGGGTAGTTACTCTGAGAAGAGGGTTGGTTGTTAGGAATACACTATTTGTCCATACTTTATTTATTGAACACTACTAATTATTATAAGTAACAAGTTGGTGTGCTTAAAGTAGAACCGTCTATGAGTGCATCTGGATTAAGAATGATATTTAATTAACGAATCAATTAGAATGAATCACGGTGCCTTCATGTATAAGTATATAAACAAACTTGTAACATGTAGTTTGTTTAAATTGCCGATTCAGCTTGACCATGGCATACGAAAATATGGATTAGTTGACTATGCATTATTGTCGACTGGTGCTTCTAACAAATTTAGGTCACCTACTAAAATGTAAACAAATGTGTATGTTTTGGTTTTGTTTCTAGTAAATTTAAGAATTAAATGAATATGTCTTGATCTCAATTTTGGATGTTGATAAAACTTTACATTCATCCCCTTCGGGAAATTTTCTGACTACATGCAAGGAAGAAAATTATTGTGCTCCACCAACTGATTACTTTAAAAGATTTATACAAATATATACAAATACAAAATACAAATATAATATATACAAATATACAGCTTATTACCCTATAAAAAAATTGCCATCAAACATCGTCTATTCTTACTTATTACTTCCTTATATCTCGCGAAATTCTGCACTCAGAGATTGTAATGTATATTTTATCTTTTCCCGATTTAAAATAAAATTATAACTTTAACTCCTACATTTGAACTTACTTTTTAATTATACTTCTTTCACTTTTAAAATAATTATTTGATTTTCTGACCTTTTACATATTCTTTAATTAAAAAAATGTTTCCTTTTTCTTCCTCTTCTTCTTGTCTGGTACTTTACAATACATATTTTCATGTTCTTTATACTTAGTACTTTCTTTATAGTGTACTATTAAACATATTTCTTCTTCTTCATATTTCTTCATTAAACTTGTATTTACTTCACATATTCTTCCTTTTCTAACCCTTACCTACTCGGCGGGATTTTCGCAGCTTTAAATCCTTGTATTTACTTCCGGTCCTTTCACCGCGTCCTTAGTCGTGGGAAAGTTTGTTCCAAAAACACAAAATGGATAGTTGTGCGCTTAAAAAAAATCTTCTACATTTTGCATCCCTAAATTCCTGTCTGATCCGAACTGCTCAGTATTGATGAGAGTAGGTTAGCTTCAAAACATGAAATGGGCATGCTAAAATCTTCTGATGTTCATTTTGTACCTTTTTCCTTAACAAGAGTGTGTTTTTTCTGAATTGTCTTTAATTAATTATGCTTCTAATAAATTAAAAAAAAATCAATTGTCTACTTAATTCATCATAAAACATTAAAAAATCATATTTATACTAAAATTCAACCGATACTAAAAACTTAAAATCAAAAATCTTATAGTCGGTATCAAAAATTTAACATTCAATAAAAATTCGAAAGAAAGTGGTAATAAAAATAGACTATATTTTATTTAAAAAAATCACGAAAAATCTATTTACCTATCATTATTCTATCTAGCTAGGACTATTCTTTTTCAATCCTATCTATCTATCTAACATCTAACACCTATCTATCTAGCATCTATCTATCTAGGGTTAGTTTTCTTAGCTAGGGCCCTATACTACGTGCACGTACTACCTATAAAATTTACCTAAAAATTACGAACAAGAAAAGCTCAATAAATAATGTGAGTTTTTGCTATTTACTAAATAATAGTTTTTTCTCACTTAGTTCGCGCAATTAGTCACTTTATATACCGTCACAACGAAAAAGTCTCTATTTCTCTGATTTACATGACCTCATTTGACTTAAATAAGTATATTGGCATTATAGAAATTTAAAGTTAGTTTACATAATAAAAATTTAAAGTAACTTTATATTATATTAATTGCCTCTATGTTACCTGAAGCAATACAAAGTATTCTTCTTAAATAGTACTTTTTACTGTACAAAAGTCTCTTCAATTATTCGGTTTTCCATATCTTTGTCATTAAATCTTCTTTACATTAATCTTAATAACATGTCTATCATTAAGCTATTATGATAAGTCTTATTTGTCAATCTTCTTTTGTCCTTTTCCCTCCAATGGGATTTTCTCTTTAATATATAAACTTCCTTAGGTCATTATAACTTATATATCTTTATTTTTCTTCTTACATCATTACTTTTACATCATTCTCTTACATCATTTCTTCATAAATTCATTGTATAAAAATTCTTGTATATCCTTGTATATAAATAATTCAATATCTTTTCCGTAGTCATATTTTTAATTCTCGTCTTCAATGTTTCTTTGTCTTGTCATTGATAAAAAAATTCTCTAAATCTTGATTCATCGGTCCCATATATCGGAACTCATATTTTCCGTGAAACTTATTCTCGTTCATTATGTTTGCATTTCCTTTTTCTTCTTTAAACCGTTTATTTATTTGTCGTTTCTTATATTCTCGATAATATTATTTCAATATATTCTCAAAATTCTTCATTATCGTAATTCCATTAAAAATATTTCTAATTCACCTTTCCTAGTGTATAATTTCAGTAATTTAGTATGTCTTATGTAATGCGTAAAACTCTATTCAGCAAATTCCTGATGTATCTATTTCTGACTCGTTCAGGATCAGGTATGTAACAACAATATAATATACTTTACTCAAAATAAAAGCCTGATATAGCGTTTCCTTAAATTAAAAATATTATGTAATTTTAGACTGCAAATAATGCTTTGATATTCTCTCTATTAGAATTATAAATAAAATGCATTTGTTTTCATTAAAAAATAAACTTAGTATCAATAATGATCTGTATGTACAATAAAAAATATATACTAGATTATTGAATATACCTCTAAAACTTAAAAAAAATGAAAACTTGTCCTAATTTATCAATATTCAATAAAAATTAATTCTAATAATTTCCAAAATATTTTTTATATTTTATGCATTTAAGTTATATTAATAAAAAATTTTCGTGTGTGTGAGACCGTATGCAATGAAAAAAATAGCTCAAAAATTACTCACGCGTACACTATTGTCATTGTCCACGATTGTCCATGAAGTCTGGTCCTCTTGACGTTGGGCGTGGCGCCCATGTCTCCAAACCTCGTTCCTTACGTCATCTACCCTGCGGCTACGTCTCTCCGAAACCATCTCATACTCCATCTACCCATTTTTTTTTCTCCTCTTCCAATTTTTTGTTTCCATCTTTCTGGTTTCTCCCTACCTCAGAAGTACAGTTCGTCACTCAGGTCGCCATATAAAAGAATACGTTGTCGTAATGGGGTAGTTACTCTGAGAAGAGGGTTGGTTGTTAGGAATACACTATTTGTCCATACTTTATTTCTTGAACACTACTAATTATTATCAGTAACAAGTTGGTGTGCTTAAAGTAGAACCATCTATGAGTGCATCTGGATTAAGAATGATATTTAATTAACGAATCAATTAGAATGAATCACGGTGCCTTCATGTATAAGTATATAAACAAACTTATAACATGTAGTTTGTTTATATTGCCGATTCAGCTTGACCATGACATACGAAAATATGAATTAGTTGACTATGCATTATTGTCGACTGGTACTTCTAACAAATCTAGGGCACCTACTAAAATGTAAACAAATGTGTATGTTTTGGTTTTGTTTCTAGTACATTTAAGAATTAAATGAATATATCTTGATCTCAATTTTGGATATTGATAAACCTTTACACCGCTAAACACGAATATGCCATCAGAATTGACCTCCGGAGCACGTGATGGCCGGAGTCACTGCAAGGGTCGTCATCTTCTAGAGTTTCTACGGTTTTCGGCATTTGATTGATGCAGATGAATTACTGGAGGGTTTTTTGATGTCGCTAAACACGAACATGCCACCAGAACCGACTCCCGGAGCACCTAGTTTTCAAGGTCAATGAAAGGGGCTCCTGGAGATTCGAGGGTCTTCGGTACTACATTAATGCAAACGGACTAGTTATAGGTTTTTGGGGTTGCTGAACACGAATACGTGATCAGCACAGACACATGAGCACTGGTGCCTAAGACAGGTTATCTTCTAGAGTTTTGGAGGAATCAAATGGATTACTCTTAGGTTTTTAGGGTTGCTGAACCTGCATATAATATCAAATTCGACACACGAATCACTTGGCACGTCATCTTCTAGAGTTTCTGGGGTTTTCGGTACTAAGTTATTGCAAACGGATTGGTACACAACGAGTACTCGGAGGTTTTCTGAGTTGCTCAGAAAGAAAGCGTTCACATTGGTGAAAAGTTTTTTTTGCTATTTGTAGATTTTTATGAAAATAACTATGTTGTGCTATTTAATTGTTTTAATTATTTATAAATATATGTAAACTCCATTCATATCTGACAATGTTTTGCCTTCATTTATTTTAAGATCGATTTACTATATTCAATTTTGATAGTTTTATTCATCCTGGTCATAGATATTCCAGACTCTTTTATCTAAGTCATATTCGTATTTAGCCACCCCAAAAACACAAGAGTAATCTGCTTGCATCAATTTTGTACCGAAAACTCTCGAAATCCCAGAAGATGACGTGCCTTAGGCACCAGGTACCCCGGTGTCTGTTCTGATGGCGTATTTGTGTTCAGGAGCCACAAAAACCCATGAGTAATGGGTAAAAAAAACCTGTCAAAACTCCAGAAAAAGACCTGCCTTAGGCACCGTGGGTCGGATCTGATGGCGTATTCACATTCAGAAAGTCCAAAAACGTGTGAGTAATCAGTTTATATCTAACTTTATATTTAACTTCAGGAATTTACGGTTAACCTATAGCCCATTCTTTACCAAACACCCCGTATAACAGCATAATATATATCTACCCCTAATATTCCCAAATGAAAATAGTGTTATCTCTTTCGATCTTTCATTAACAATCCCTCGTATCACATAATAATTATCTCACTGACGTGCATAATAGCAGCATTTATCCAAATACCTTATTAGTCCTGGATCCCGCGTTCTAAATAAAAGTTTAATAGTAGCAAGCTGAAAATTTGTCCATAGCTTAAGGGTGTCGAATCGGACAAATTTTGATATATGGGAACATTGGAACAGGGGTATCTTCGATTATTGTGGAACCTGATAAAAGTTTCATTCTGATACGTTTATACTTGTGAAAAATAGTAGGCTGCTTCTAAGTTTATTTAATAGCCAACATTATATAAATACGAAAAAATGTTTGTCCGACACAAATGTGGGCATTTTAAACAGTCCGACACGTAGAACATGTCTAATGACAGGAATTATGTTTAGTAATCAAGAGCAGTCTGATTTTTTATGAAAGTTTAATGAAAGGGTAAGAAATCAATTGAAAGTTCTGTCCGATAAAATTCATGAGAAGTTTTCGTAGTCCGACATTCGAAACTGTCTATATCTTTCAGGTTTCGAACGTCGGACTACGAAAACTTCCCATGAGTTTTGTCGGACAGAACTTCCAATTCATTTTTTATCCTTTAATTAAACTCTCACAAAAAAATCAGACTGCCATTTGTCACCAACATAATTCCTGCATTTGACATGTTCTACATGTCGGACTGGTTAAAATATCCCAAATTTTTGTCTGACAAATATTTTTTGGTATATTATATAACGTTGACAATTGAATAAACTTAAAAACAACCTGCTAGTTTTCACAATCATAAACTTGTCGGGATGACAAGTTCCACAATTAAAATCACGTTCCACAATTAAAACTTCCCCTGTTCCAGTGTTCCCATACATTAAAGTTTGTCCGAATCGTTAAGCTATTATAGTCGGTTCGCTATAGACACAACTGGCTAGTGATTTTAGTTGGTAATTTTTTATATTTTTTGCCAATTGCAAAGTTGGCAAAATACTAACTATTTAGTAATTATTAACTGCTATTTTTAGTAATTATTTTTTTGCTACTTTTGCTAAATTGGCAAAATTACGTACTAAAATCACTAGCCAGTTGTGTCTGAGTTTAGCGAACCGACTATAACAAATTTTCGTCTTGCTTTTAACCCGGCAGTGGTCGCTATATGATATTTTCTCTCACAGTTTCAGAAAATTGTGCACAACTTTTTTTCTGAGAAATTATACGCGCTGTGGTCCCTTCTAGTCTCCTAACTATTCTCCGTCGACAATCTAATAGACTCGTCCGCTCAGATAGTGACTGAGTTGACTTAGTATCACCAGATTAGTCCAAAGAAATAAGGTTTTTGTCGGGACACTTAAGCAGCCAGGTTGCAAATGGATTTTTTGGGTACTATATACCTAATACATTATAAATACAAAAATGCCCGTCAGAGTTCGGACGATAAACTTAGTTATTAACAAATAAGGGTCAAAAATGGCAGTTTTTCGTTTAAATCGCTATAGGTTAAAATATGGTAATGAAATATCTTATTTATAATATTCTTCTTTTTGTAGATGAGCCAAGGTTTAAAATGGCACTTATTTAATTTTGGTCCGATCCTGTTTTTTCGAAAAGTGCAAAATAAGAATAAAATTTCAAAAATAAAAAATATGCTATAACTTTTGCGAAAATGGCCTTAAGAATTCCATATTGCACGAAAAGTTGAGTCAAATATTCCATATAACGCACAAAGAATTTTAAGACGATTCGTCAATTAGTTTAAATTTTATTCAATTTGTTTATCACAAAGAGCTTTTTTTCGCAATGTTATTGTTCAGAAAATAATAATGAGATAGCAATTCTGTGGAAACCATATGCAAGAATAATAGTTATGTTTTTAAAGTATTTAAAAAAATCATTAAAAAGTCGTTTTTATCACTCCGAAAAAAGTTTAGTAAAATAGAGTCATTTTTGGCTTCTAAACAATTTGAATAACTTTGTTATTATTCACTATAGAGTAAATCTACTTTAGGATTTCAAAAGCTGGTATTTTTATACGAACTTTCAGAAAAAAAACTTTTTGCCTAGGTTAATAATTAGGTTCAAAGTTAGCCACTTTTATTATTTAATTCGCAGTTACTTCTATATACATCAAATTCTCCTGTAACAGTGTTAGTTACCATACTACTCCGAAAGGGCTTGGCCGATTTTTATAAAATTTTACACGTTTATCCTGTAGGGCGTCGAAGAGGTTTTAATCTATTTTTATACCCATAAGTTATAAGGGGGATTGCTCCCCTAACATTTATTTTATTTTTTTGGACAAAATTATCTACTTTAATTTTATTAAAATTAAAAAATACATACAACCATTCATTTTCACTCTTCTACCACCAACCCCTATTTGTTAATAGCCATCTATATATTTACATCTATAAAATTCTCCTGTCACAGTGTTAGTTTCTATACTCCTCCGAGATCTCTTGACCGATTTTTATGAAATTATATATGTATATTCGGTAGGTCTTATCGGTCGTAATCTATTTTTCATATCCCGGAGTGATAAGAGGAGTTCCCCCTAACATTTTGTAATGTTAGGTGGGGTTGTGTGTACATAACGTACTCTATAAGACTACGAGTACATACAAATTAAAAAAATTATTATCAAAATCCATCAACAAGTTCCAGCGATATTAATCGCAGCATATATTTGCAGAATCAGTTTCATTTTTTGAGTGAACGTATTTAAGTAATTCCCCTCCACCGACCACAAATTAATTCCGTTCGGAAGCCATTTTTAAAGCTTTATTAGTTTACTCAAACTTTTACACATAACCTATATATCTTAAACTTCAAAATGGCTCTAGTTAGGTCGCTTAATTGTTATAAATAAAGTAGCCGTCAATTAAATAAAAAATGTGGCTAACTTTGACCGTAATTAACCTAGGCGAAAAGTTTTTTTAAAAAATTCGTATAAAAATACCAGTTTTTAAAATTCCATTGTAGTTTTAGCCTACAGTCAATATTAACAAAAATATTGAAATTGTTTATAAGTCAAAAATAAATTTATTTTAGTAAAATGTTTCCTGAGTGATAAAAATAACTTTTTAATGATTTTTTAAATGCGTTGAAAATATGACTATTCTTCTTTCATGTTGTTTTCACAGAATTGCTGTACCATGATTATTTTCTGAACAATAACATTGCGAAAAAAAAAGAATGTGTGTGTACTTTGTACGCACGTAAGAAGATATTCTTCTATTATATATAATAGGTAATTTAAACGAAGTAAATATACTTAAAAGGTTATTTGTATTTTATTTAAAAATCAAACTAACTTTCTTATCTACCACTTTCAAAAATTTTTTATTAAAACAACCAAAAAAAAAAAATATGAATCGCCCAAGAATTGAACCCGCAACCTTCCAATCTCAGTGCTAACGCATTTCCCACTACTCCAGCGAGGCCCTAGAAATTGACATGTAAGTTTCGGAAACACAAATCCAAAAACACAAGAATTATAATAAATAATACATTTCCTAAAAACACTAATATATTTTTAATGACTTATTTGCACGGTTACAGATAGATACATACCTATCTTGAAAGATTAGCAATGAACTACATACTGTCAGAACTACATACTGTCTGCTGTGTGCGCAGGCGCGCGGATCTATCTACAATTTTACCCTCAATCGATTCGCCGCTAAAGCAGAATATCTTCAAAAAGCTCTTTGGGATAAACAAAATAAATAAAATTTAAACTGATTGACGCATCGTCTTAAAATTTTTTGTGCATTGTATGGACTGTTTGACTCAACTTTTCATGCAATATGAAAGTCCTAAATTAATTTTCGCAAAAGTTATAGCAAATTTTTTATTTTCGAAATTTTAGTTATATTTTGCAATGTTCGAAGTAACAAATATTCGGACCAAAATTCAAAAAACGCTATTTTAAACCTTGGCTCATCTACTAAAAGAAAAATATTATAAATAAGACATTTAATTACCCTATTTTTACCTGTAGCGATTTAAATGAAAAACTCTTTTTTTGACCCTTATTTGTTAATAACTAAATTTCTCGTCCAAACTGTGACGGGCATTTTTGTATTTATAATGTATTAGGTATATAGTACCCAAAAAACCCATTTTCAACCTGGCTGTTCAAGTGTCCCGAACATGGTACATTTTTGGCTTATTTCCCTGGTTAGTCCAGGGCGCATCTGTTTTGAGATGGAAATAAATACAAACATACAAATAAATACAACATTGAAATAAATCAAATAATAATATTTGAGTTATCCTCCCTCTCAAAAAGGTCCGGAACATTGTTTAAATAATCAAAATGTAAAAAAATTAAGGAAAAATTCGATGTTTTTCTTCGTTTTTTGATTATAACTTTAAAAGTGTTCATTTTCGAGAAAAGTTGTACTAACATAAAAGTTGCGTAATTAAATTTCCTACCATATAGAACTGGTTAAGAATTTAAAAAATAGTCATCCTAGTTGCAAAATAGCAATACTTGCGAAAAAACCATAAAAAAAACAAGTATTCGCATTTTACGTTTTTCAACCATTTATGCTACATTTAGGACCTTCATATTTCATCCAAAAAAACTTTATGATACAGTAAAATAATACTGTAAATTTCATTAAGATCGGTTCAATAGATTTTGCAAAATAAATTTTCCAATCCAGCTTTCGCAAAAAAAATTCATTTTTTCAAAATGTTACAGGACTGAAAATAAGGCAGATAGCAAGTTGAATTTTTTTTTGCTTATAGAAGTGTACCGTATCTTTCATTTGAAATTTGCAAAATTAAAATCGATTAATTAACACGGCGTCAGAAAATTTTTTAAATAAACATTCATTTTTGGTGCTACGCGCAGGACAGCGGTGTTCGATTCACACAAGTTGATTTCCACCAAAATTTCTTCCAATCTTTATCTAATATATTATTTTCTTACTCTATATTTTGTTGTATTTTAATATTTTAATTCCACAAAAATCAAACTAATTTTATTATTGTTTTTGAAATATTGTTTAAACAATTGCATATGTTTCAAAATAATAAACTTTTATTCTCTAAGTTAAAATATATGAACAAAGAAAGTTTTTGCTAATAAAAGTGTTATTTCAAATGACAAAGTATGTGTTTTTATTTTGCAATAAACAAATTTATTTATTTATATCGAAATGTAATAAAAATTAAAATGTATTAATCATTATCAAAGGTCATTGGAACGCCCAATCAGAGCAAACTATCCGCTGTCCTGCGCGTAGTACCAATAATTAATGTTTATTTAAAAAAAATCCTGACGCCGTGGTGTTAATTGATTTTAATTTTGCAAAATTGCAAATGAAAGGTACAGTACACTTCTATAAGCAAAAAACTTTCAACTTGATATCTGCTTTATTTTCAGTCCTGTAACATTTTGAAAAAATGAATTTTCTTTGCGAAAGCTAGATTTCAAAATTTATTTTGCAAAATCTATTGAACCGATCTTAATGAAATTTACGGTATTGTTTTACTGTATCATATAGTTTTTCTGGGTGAAATATGAAGGTCCTAAATGTAGCATAAATGGTTGAAAAACGTAAAATGCGAATACTTGTTTTTGTATGGTTTTTTCGCAATTATTACTATTTTGCAACAAGGGTGACTATTTTTTAAATTTTTAACCAATTCGATATTGTAGGAAATTTAATTACGCAACTTTTATGTCAGTACAACTTTTCTCGAAAATGAATATTTTTAAAGTTATAATCAAAAACGAAGAAAAAAATCGAATTTTTCCTTAATTTTTTGACATTTTGATTATTTAAACAATGTTCCGGACCTTTTTGAGAGGGAGGATAACTCAAATATTATTATTTGATTTATTTCCAAGCAATTTCTGCAAAAAAATTTGAGTCACCTCTCAACGTCCAAATGTACTAATATTTTTACAGATGCGCCCTGGTCTAGGTGTAGATTTCTGAGTCAGTGCGCTTCATGTGAGACATTATCTCATCGCGCGACCACCAGCGCCACCAACTGTATAATAATTAATTTTATTTTGTCATTTCAAATTTGAAATAATATTATTTTAAAATGTAACAAAAGGCGCCGTGGATGTGGTCGATGAAATGGAAAACCTATATCAATTTCACGGGTTAGTTGTAGATAGCCACTTACCATATATATTTTTCAGTGTTAGGTAAATATTGTATACATATAAAGATAATAATAAATAACAGAAGAACGTCGTGTCTTTTTAAAGGAATTGGCTCTATCGTTGATGGAACGATCTTATCTGGCCACATCTTATAAATCGTTCGACAATTCCAAACTTAACTTTAAGCCTTCAGAATTCTATTGCAAGAATTGCCAAAATAACATTAACAAACTCATCACAACCTCAACCATCGGATATTCAGTTTTGTTCATTTTGCCCTAGCCACAAAAGTGGAAAAGTAGAAAAAATATAATTCTAGTCATCAACCAAGGTGTCCAGAGCATTATTGTTATACTTGTATAAAGTGCGGTGCCGGAAAATATGAAGATACGGAGATTGGTTAATATTGGTTTAATTCCGATCATTTTTTTGTATACTATCATATTATTATCTATTTTAACTATTTATAATGGGAAATAAGCCATAATATTATTAAAAAATGATTTTTATTTTTATTTATATTTTATTTTTTATTAAAGTAATATTTTGTATTTTGACAACGGCACCCGATTTGGGCGTCGAAACGTTAATAAAAATCATTTTTTAATAATATTATGGCTTATTTCCCATTATAAATAGTTAAAATTTTAAAAATGCCACAAGAATATAGCTTCAGAACAAAATTATTATCTACAGCGTGTCTACTTAAGTTGGAAACATATGGGAAGCTTTTTTGTTATTCGTTTTACGAAAAAAAGTTATTCTTTACAAAAAGTTCTACATGCTCTAAAACCTAAGATTCAATCATCAGATATCAAATTTTGTCAATATTATACGAGGTAGGTAAAAAAATATGAACTTCGTTCAAGAGTAAAGTACCTTTATTTCCCTCAATATCGAAAATTCTTATGATGAAAAGTTGTTTGGAAATAAAAACTAAAATCAAATATGCAATTACATGCTTCTAATTGGAAAAAAAAATTTCCAAATTTTTCTCAAATTTATTGATACTAACTTCGTTTTTATTTATTACACATACGATAACTCTTTTATTATTACTTTTACGAAAAAAAGGTATTTTTTATAAAAAGCTCTGTATGTCCTAAGACCGAAGATGCAAGCATCAGATATCACATTTTATTAATTTTATACGAGGTATGTCAAAAAATATGAATTTCGCTCAGAGGAAAGTACCTTTATTTTTCACAATATTGAAAACGATTATTAAAAAAGTTGTTTAGAATTAAAAACTATGTTTCAATATGCAATTACAGCCTTCTAATTGAAATATTGTGAAATATAAAGGTACTATAATCTTGAGCGAATACCATATTTTTTGACATACCTCGTATAAAATTAATAAAAAGTTGATATATCATGGTTGTGTCTTAGATTTTAGACCATGCAAAGCTTTTTAGGAAGAATAACTTTTTTTCGTAAAATGAATAATAAACGAGTTATCATATTTGTATTAATTAAGAACAATGTTGAGTATCCATAAATTTGAGAAAAAAATTTTTTTTCAATTAGACGCATGTAATTGCATATTTTATCTTAGTTTTTAATTACAAACAACTTTTTATCATAAGAATTTTCGATATTGAGAGAAATAAAGGTACTTTACCCTTGACCGAAATTCATATTTTTTGACATACCGCGTATAATATTGAGAAAATTTGATATCTGATGATTGAATCTTAGATTTTGGGGCATGCAGAACTTTTTATAAAAAAATAACTTTGTTTCATAAAATTAATAATAAAAAAGTTTCCCATATGTTTCCAACTTAAGTAGACACGCTGTATATTAAGTTATAATATTATGTATATTATTATTTAATAAAAAAAAGTTTAAAATCTGTTTTAAAAATTTTATTTTGTAAAAAAAAGGCAAGAGTTGGAGATGTGAGAGAAAATCTCAAGCACGAACTACCTAGAGTGCCTAGCGACCAATGCTGAGTTAATAATATTTTATTTGGTACGCGGGATCCAGGGCTATATCGTTATTTTCGGCCCCATTGAATCCATATCCAGGCCGTTTACGAACTAGAATTTAGAGGAAGCTTATAATTACTTTCAATAATTAACGATAACTCTAAATAATTAATTATTTGTAAGAGCACGGAGCCGGGTTATTAAGCAATACCAATAGAGTCTGTTGCGTACATATCTAATTCGTGTTTAATGGAGGCAAGTAAATGCTAAGTACGTGCTGAAGATTAAACTGTATGCTAAATTACCCATTAGTTGGTGTTCAGCTAAATAAATATTCCGTTATATTATACTAATAGTATAATAATAATAATAATAATGTATAGAGCCATCCAAATAAAAAAATGTCACTGATATAATATATAGATATTATGTAAATAATAATAATAAGATAAGATAACAAGATAATGTATAGAGCCATCCAAATAAAAAAATGTCACTGATATAATATATATATATATATATATATATATATATATATATATATATATATATATATATATATATATATATATATATATATATATTATGTAAAGGCCATAAAATCACATAAATCTACAGCTCGGTAGTCGGCAAATCACCGTGTTAAATAAATATTATGGTTTTACTTTTTCAAATAGTCCAGAAAGCCACTGCGCATCCGCTAGGAAAAATATTCTAATTCGAATTTTTTGCACAATCTTACTCAAGAAGGGCCCCTTTTAACAAATTTGCATGTTGCCAGCTCCAAAAATGGGTAAAAAATTTTTTAAACGTTTTTTTTTCCTAAAATTTTAGTTTAGAGTTTTTTGTAATATAATATCGAAAACCCGTTTGTTTTTTAATTGATAATCAAGCGGACGCAACACTTTTTTTAACCGTTGGATGTATATTATGTAATAAATGGAAATATGCGTAAATGTATGTGCTGAAAAATATTCTGATTCAATTTTTTTTCACCATCTTGCTTGAAAAGGTTCCCTATTAACAAATTTGCATCTTGCCAGAGTCAAAAATGGGTCAAAAAATTTTTTAAACAATGTTTTTTAAAACTTCAAATATTTTCCGATAATGTACATCTACATGCAACAGACCAGCGGCAGAATTCTTAAAGAACGGTATTTGGTGCTCCGAGATATTTACCCAGAATATACGGGCTATTTGGAGTATTTAATACGGGAACTTTTTACCGAAGGGCGGAATAGTTGGCGTAAAGTGATTACGTAATTGTGGCAATCGCCTAATTGTTTTAGAACAAAAAGAAATTGCGAAGTTCACATTGTTTAGTTTTAGTGTTTACAATCATTAATAATATTCGAAAACCCATTAAAAGGTGATAAGAACGTGCAAAAATTGATACGGTAAGAACTGCTTTTAATACGGTGGATAGGAGAACGAGTTCCGCGTGAATTAAGCGACGAGCTCTTTTTACGATATCGTGTTAAAAGTTTTGTGTACCGGGGGCGTGTGAAAAGTTACTGAAATGTCGGATAAACTAATGGATGAAGGCAAAAGAAGGAGAGAGGAAGGAGAGGACGAAGAAAGTGACCCATTTAAAAGAAGCCGCAGAGTAGAGCTGTCACCAGAAAGACGGTAGTTGACAGAAAAATAGACAGGGTAATGAAATTGTTGGAAGATTTAGCATCCGGTGTGAAGGATATTAAAAGGGAACAAGGGATTTATTCAGAAGAAAGTAGAGTATTGAGGGAAGAAAATAAAAAAATATGAAAGAAAACGAAGAAATTAAAAAAGAGAATGAGCAAGCAAAAAGAGATGTAAAAAATTTAACCAGTAGAGTTGAACAACCTACAGTACTGTATAGTAGTGAACTTTGGGTTCTGAATAAGAGAGAAGAAAATGCATTGGAAACATGGGAACGGAGTGTGCTGAGAAAGATTTTCGGTGGTGTGAAAGTGGGAGAGAACGAATGGAGAAGACGGACGAACGCGGAAGTTCAAGAACTGTTTGGTAAGCCAGTAATCAGCCATATGGTAAAAACTAAAAGACTTCGCTGGCTGGGACATGTGGAAAGGATGTCAGGGGACCGATGGGCGAAGAGTATATTGTTAAGAGGTGAGGGAAGAAGAAGGAGTGGTCGACCGCGGAAAAAGTGGCTGGAAGCAGCCAAAGAGGATCTACAAATAGCAGACGTTGTAAACTGGAAGGCAGCTCCCCTGGACAGAGTAAAGTGGAGAAAGACAGTTGAAAAATTTCAAGCCATGGGCCCCTGAGGCCTGCAGTGCTATTATATAATATATACTTGCAACGGTTGAAAATAGTGTCGCGTCCGCTTGATTAGCAATTAAAAAACAAAGGGGTTTTGGATATTGTATTGAAAAAAGCTCTTCGGGATTTTATTAATCGATGCTCATAGAATATCTACGTACCTTGGTTTTCACATAGTTTATGTCTCGAAAACTATCACATTTAGAGAAAAGTCACTTGATACCTTTTCTTTTTGGAATGATCCAAAAACCTAAAAAAAATTTCCGATGCAAAAAAAAATTAGTTTTAGGAAACAACAAAAAAATCACGTTTAAAAATTATTTGACTGCCTTTTGATCCTGACAATATAAAAATTTGATAAAAGGAGACCTTTTTAAGCAAGATGGTGAAAAAAATTGAATCATAATATTTTTCCGCGCATATATTTACGCATATCACATACATGCAACGGTTGAAAAAAGTGTCGCGCCCGATTGATTAGTAATTAAAAAACAAAGGGGTTTTCGATATTGTATTGAAAAAATCTCTACGGGATTTTATCAATCGATGTTTGAAAAATATCTACCTACTTTGACAACATTGAAATTTTCAGTTTTTATATAGTTTTTGGAGGTTAAAAGTAGCCGAGTTCGCAATTTTTAAATTTTTAATCGCTTATAATATGTCAAAAACTGTCAAATTTAGAGAAAAGTCACCAGATACCTTTTCTGTTTGTAATGATCCAAAAAAACCTAAAAAAACTTTGTTCGATGAAAAGAAGTAATTTTAGGAAAAAAAACAGAAAATAAAGTTTAAACAATTTTTGACTCACTTTTGTACCTGACAACATGCAAATTTATTAAAAAGGGTCCTTTTTGAGTAATATTGTGCAAAAAATCCGAATCAGAATATTTTTCCTATTTCCTTTTTTATTATTAATTAGATTTTTCATTGATCAATAAAATTGCTCAAATACTTTCATTTTTTTGTCGAAAACAATTTCGTATAATAAAAGTATATTTCTCATTGCCTTTGTTCGTTAAAACAAAAGTCAGCAAATTTTATTTTTGTTCGGACAATTGATTCTTCGTATTTTTCACAGAGACATGCATCAAGACCATTGCCACGGTTTCTCGGGCTTATGCGACGCTATGAAACCGACAAATGGGACCGAACTGCTGAAATATCTCCGAAAAGTGGATTTCAGAGGTGAGTTTTTCAATTGTTTGATTTAACATAGTTTTACAATTGCCTAGACTGAAAATGAAAAATGTTATTGACAATTTACTCTTTGAACTATGTAATTTTGATTCAATTAAAAAGTTATATTGATTTATTTTTATTAGTGCAACAAGCAGGGATAATATGTGACATATTCGGTAAAAATTTAGAAATATTAATAGTTTCGAAAGAAGTGTTCGAAGCGTTTATTTAATTTAGAACAGCAAATCAGATAGCAAGCCATCTCCGAGAAAAACGGCCTAGTCAAAAGGCTAAGACTAAGATGTAGAGTAATATGTTTAGTATTATTTTATGTGCTATTAGATTGAAAGCTTAGTCTTTTGCTAGCAGCTGCCGCTAGGGCATCCCTGCCATTTCGTTAGTTGCAACTCGTAACTGCACGCCGGGGTTTGTCCTGGTTGGGTCAGAGAGAGAGCAGCATATGTGCCTCCTGATGAGAGACTAATAAGTTTCGAAACCGGTAGAGGTGCTTGCTACACTCTCTGCATGATTGAACTAGAATATGATGCGGCTGTAGTTTCGTGTTGCAACAGAATTTGAAAATGGTTATTCATTTTTATTATAACATAATAATTATTTTAAAATATTCTGAATAAGATTCTTAAACATCTCGACAGCCTCATATAAGGCATTAACTACTTCATTGGAAAAAGGTTTGTTTCAACTCTGTCCCCTAAATCAAGCTCTCTTAAAAATTTCACAAGATAAAATATTCAAAATAAAAATTTATAGGCTCCGCGAGCCAATATTCGCAGAAAAAGCTGATTTTAAAGGTAAACTTTTTCCATCTCCGCCCGAACGCGGACATCTAATCAAAAATATCAGTATCTAGGCCAGTAAATGGCCGTTTTGGAGTGTAATTTTTTTTCGTCACGACGTATTTGCTTGAAAATTTGGATTTAAGAATTTTTACCCTCTATTGGACTCTTGTACTTGAGCTGAGGGTTGCTTTTACTTGGTGGGTGAAAGCTATCTGTTCTCGAGGATGAAGAAACATACATTCAAAATAAGTCCGGAAATGGATAAAATAAATAAATTTCGAATTATGTTTGAGTGAAAATGTTCATTTTCAATAAAAAACCACGTTTTTAGACGGTTTTGCGCAAATAATCCAAAAAGTAAGTATTTTATGGAAAAAAAATTCTTAGCAAAATATAGCTTATAGAAAAACGAAAAAGGCAGTGACACATGAAGTTTATAGACCCAGTAGAAGCAGAGTTTTAGTTCATGAAAAGCAGCGTGGAGGCAGCAACACTTTTCGAGGAAAACTTAACAAAACTTTTTTAAAGTGTTTAGAATAGCTATATTTTTTATAAGAGTTAATAGAATGAAAACTAAGCTAGTTAAGCTCAAAATAAAGTTGGTATCGTTTTTTTTTTTGGTAAAGAAATCGAGAAAATCAACCTCTAATCAGCATTCCAAATGAAATTAATCGTTACCGCTTTACAATTTACTTTACTTATGTATTTTTTATAATATGATCTGTAGGTTTCACTGATTCAGAGTGCTTATTATTAAAAGGGTTATAGTTGCAAGGGTTGTAGTATCAAGTTACTAATCACGAGTATAGAAAACTTTGAGCAATCTATTAACCAGTTTTTGTTTTATAGAATAACAAAAAAATCCAATATATTCAGAAAAGCAAAAGCTTGGGTTCCTAGATTTTTTCCTATCACTAATACTTTTTAACTTATTTTGAATACAGCGTTTTTTTTAATTTCAATTTTTTTTTTAATTTAAAATTCAAATTTTTCAAAAACAAACACTTTGAACAGATGAAATTTACAAATCATATAAACAATACATTAAAGCAAATTGTAGAGCAGTGACGGTTAATTTCATTTGGGATACTAGTTAGAGGGCGATTTTCACAAAGCGATTCACCTTGTAAAAAAAAACAAAAATAAAGCTTTCTTAAGCACTTTCAAAAGTGGTGATGGCTTTTGACTACTGTTCAAAATTAAACCACGCCCCTTTTCGGATGTTTCTTAACCACGATAGATTTTTCCTCCCTAGTCCTCTCTTTTTCTTGACCTTTCCTTTCATTATTAGTTGAGCATATTGGTACTTTCACTGTTTTGAAAGGTTCTTGTTTCTTGCCTATTCTATGCAGCCCTTCTTCGTTTTAGGTATGCGATGTGTATGAAATTTTGAGAATATTCTGGAAGATTGTGGCAATGAAAAGGAAAGAAGAAGAAGTTGTCAACACATATGGGATTAACGAAGGCTTCGTTGCTCAGAATCGGTTAGAGATGTGGGTGTGGTTCTTTACATTTTCTTATTAGCTGAGAAATAGATGATAAATAATACAGGGTGATTGATTAGTAGGGTAAAACTCAATAGCTCCGCTATAGTAATAGACAGCAATAAAAGTTAATAACAAAAATTTTAGCCACTTTTGGGCTTCACATTACAAAATTAGTAAGAATATTACAGGGTGTTCGATAACACAGTGGCAGACCAAACTTTTGTTTTTTTAAATGGAACACCCTATATTTTATTTTAAATTCGAAATCCTGTTAACTTCTCGATCACAAAAATATAAAGGTTTGTTATATTATACAGGGTACTTACAAAGTTATAACCAATTTTATATGAAAATCGTAACAAGTTCAACTCCATGTATAAATAAAAATCAGCAAAACAACAGTAGTTTATTAACGCCATATTTTTTAGCGCATTGTCGAAATTTTTAAGAATGGTCGATATTGCTAATTTTCTTTATATCAAATACAGGGTGAGTCAAAACGCAAGTACATTATTTTCTCAGTCATTTTAAATAGAACACCCTGTACTTTTTATCACTATTGAAATGTACCATTAGCGTACTTTAATTTTTACATAACATTCCCTATGTCTAAATTTATTAGTTTTCGAGATATTTTCATTTTTCAATGGACCAGTAGCGTGGCCACCCAAATCACCAAAATTTAATTAACTGGACTGATTTTTTTGGGATTACGTTAATAATGAAGTTTATAAAATACCTTAAACAACAAGGGATGAGATGAAAAATAGAATACAAAGTGTATTTCGATGTGTTAATTTACAAATGCTCCGTAGAGTAAGTAGCTCGTTCAATGATCGTTTTTAGGCGTACATAAATGTGTTAGGAGATAATTTTGAACACCTTATGTAATTAAATATTAAAAATATTTTATTAAAAGTAGCTTCTAATTTTTTCAAACATGTTTTTTTGCAAAATGTATTACTGATAAATTATGTTTCGTTCTTTATTTGTTACATTGTTACATTTACATACAAAGTAGTGTTTAATTGTCTTCACCAAATATTTTATTTTGTGTTTGTGTGTTTGTTTGTAAAATTTCTTGCTAATTTTCTTTGTTTATTTGTTGCATTTACATAAAAAGATAGTTTTTAATTGTTTCAAAAATGTTGCATGTAGTGGTTGTGTTTTTGTTTGTAAAATGTATTACGAATAAATTATTTTTATTTCTTTATTTGCTACAGTGTAACACTGATTACCGGATTGATAATCGGTAATCTCCAATTGTTGGCTTACTTAAAATTACTCCAATGGCTTACTTAAAATTTAGATAAATATAAACACCTAAAATAATTTGCTCTGAGAAATGAAAATATCTCGAAAACTAATAAATTTGTGCATATAGAATGTTATATAAAAATTAAAGTACGTTAATGTTACTTTTCCATAATGATATAAAATACAGGGTGTTCTATTTAACATTACTGAGAAAATAATGTACTTGCGTTTTGACTCACCCTGCATTTGATATAGAGAAAATTAGCAATATCAATAATTCTTAAAAATTTTGACAATAAATAAAAAATATGGCATTAATAAACCATTGCTGTTGTGCTTATTTTTATTTATACAGGCAGTTGAACTTGTTACGATTTTCATACAAAATTGGTTATAACTTTGTAAATACCCTGTATAACATTACAAACCTTTATATTTTTGTGATGGAGAAGTTAACAGGATTTCGAATATAAAATAAAAAATATAGGATGTTCCATTTAAAAAAACATAAGTTTGGTCTGCTACTGTGTTATCGAACACCCTGTAATATTCTAACTAATTTTGTAATGAGAAGCTCAAAGGTGGCTAAAATTTTTGTTATTAACTTTTATTGCTATCAGTTACTATAGCGGAGCTATTGAGCTTTACCCTACTAATCAATCACCCTGTAGACAAAAATAAAAAAGGGAAAATAGCTACTATAGCTAAACTAGGACATAAAGGACAAAAGAAAATAAATACATAATGATTCAATATAAAGCCCGAAGGGCGCCACTATGTTTTTTAGATTTGAAAGGGAACACAAAGGAAAACCCTTTAGACAAACAAATCAAATAAAAATTAATTAAATAAAAATAATTATCTCAAAAAAATATAAATTCATATATTAATATAAAGATATAATATAATAAAGATAATAAAGATAAATAAAACCTACCTTATTATTTCTTACTTAGTTGACCAGAGAGAAGGGAGATGGATAATTAATAACAAGCAAACGTTATTACAAATGAATACTATTTATTAAACAAAAAAAAATATTGAAAAAAGAAATTAATGTGGACCTCTTTCTGGTTTTACATTTTTTGTAAGTGGTATTATCCACAAATACAAATAAATACAATATTAAGTTGGTACCTTTGTGTCCCTGCAAAAATGTCCTGCAGCTTCCAACGCTAAGTCCAGATATTACGGTCGTAGCACTTTTCACTTCACTGGTACCACAAAAATACAATATTGATGGTACAATTTTTGAATATACAGTAGTACATGTAGTTTGAAAACTCTCCTTTAACGTGGATAAAACGGTAGCATTATCATATAAAGGTGCTCTTCTACCCCTGCTTGTGAATAGCAGCCAGATCTCTACCGTTGATTCTGTAAAATTTCTTGGTATTCTTTTAGACAGCAGCCTCAAATGGTCCCTTCATATCGATTTGTTAAGTAAGAAACTCGCCTCGGCCTGCTATGCCATAATATACTTGATTATAAAAATGCCACAAGAAAATAGCTTCAGAACAGCCGTAAGATCTGTTTCGAAGGAACTCAATTTAGCATCTTCTAAAATAACATATTTTTCTTTATTCGAGTCTCATCTTCGATATGGACTTCCTTTTTGGGGGTCTAGTACAGCTGCCCAATTTTATGTTATTTTCAAATTACAAAAAAGAGCAATAAGATATCTGTTTGGCCTCACAAGAACAACCCATTGCAGAAGTTACTTTAAAGATCACGAAATTTTAACTCTTCCATCTTTGTATATTTTAGAAACTGTTTGCTTAATTCGTAAACACATGCATGTCTTTCCAGCAAGGCCTCATCATGACTACTCCACCAGAAATTCAACTTTTGATGTCTATTTACCGATCCCGTCTTCTGAGTTAGTAAAGAAATCTATACTATATTCCGCAAAAAAACTATACAACCATCTCCCTTTACAACTCAAATCTGCAATATCCTTTCTCAAGTTCCGTAAAATGACAAAAGCTCATTTATCTAAAAGACCATATTATTCAGTAGAAGAGTTTCTTAATGACTAACTAAGAAATCACAGTAATCTACAAGTAACTAAAGTGTATTTATATATATTTTCGTACTTCCGGGCCTAAAGTGACAACTTCACTCCCTTGTGACAGGTACTAAAGTGTCACATTTAATCCCTCCGGGATTAAATATTGACGAAACTCCCGGAACGATTAAATCACAAACAAACGAATTTAAGGGATATTTTATTGAAAAATATATATCTTCTCTAATGTTAATAACCGATTTCAGCATTGAGTAATGTGCCCAGAGAGTTGAGGCACAAACCGCTTTTGATTTATCATCGAAGTAGACTAACAGCGCATTTTCAGTAGGTTGTCTCACATTTTTTAAGCGGCACCACTTTTTAAAAGCATCGTACTGCTGCTCGTATAGTTTTCTAGATTTCGGTGGTAACAATTCTTCACCTACTTCGGCTGCTCTTTTATCAATATCAGATACACCTTCTTCACTCATGATACCAATAATTATCAATAACAATGTTTCTTTACAATGACACTAGTAATGACAATGTTTCTAAATTATAACTGTCACAACGCAATGTTACTATGGTAACTTATTTTAAAGACAGTTTATTAAATGAGTTGAAGAGAGAAAAAACTGATTGAAATTATTGAAATAATTAATAAAATCATACCGGAAGTACGAAAAGTATCGTATATACCTTGCGACTGAAGTACATTTAATCCTTCAGGTAAATTATGGCCCTCCCTGCGGTCGGGCCATAAACTTTACCTTCAGGATTAAATGTACTACTTCAGTCCCGCGGTATATAATGTACTATTGGGTGTCACATACAGCAGCTTAAACTTATTAGTTCCTTTGTTTGTGTTTTATTATATTATGTTGTATGTTCAATTTTGCAATTTGTAGTAATTTTGCAATATATTGGTTTTTGTTTTTTTACTTCACTTTTTTAACTTGTTTATATTTTTTTATTGACGATTTATCTAATTTTATAAAATTGTATTTGTTATTGTTATGTACCTATATCTTTTTCGTGAATCTATGTTAAGCTTTGTCCATAAAATTGTATAATTTTCAGTAACAATAAAGCATATTTCTATTCTATTCTATAAAAGTTCAGAAATGTTGTAGTAACTTAACATTTAACAAAAAAACGACTTCATGTCACTACGGTTATTAATAAGAACTGCTTGAGATGAAATTAACCATGAACTGCGTTCCAAAAGAACAGGAGGTGTTTTCTACACCAAAATAAAAAAGAAAAATAAATCAGTTTTATAGTGTCTACATTTCCAACTTCGCACTAAGATATCTCCATTGCGGCTTAATTGAAGATAATTGTTTCTCTTAACGGAAACCATTAACAATTCTTAATATTTCAATCGAGAAATAAAAACAAGCTTGAACCAAATGCTCTTCAGGATAAAATAAAACGGATGAAATGTTTTTCATCGGAGACTTCTAAATGCGTAGAAAATATTCTCAAGTGCGTATTTGTTTAACGAATATTAAATAAGCCTTTTATTATATACAGGGTAAAATGAAAGATAATGTTTTCTGCAAAAGCTGAAAACTAAAAAAAATTAAAGTGTTATCGTATGGTTACAAGATCCACATTTCAAAAGCCTTCAATGTATTTACCGTTGATGTTTTAAGGGTTCACGTCTTAAGTGCATAGAGAAGAGTTTACCAGATGTAGCATTTTGACAAACGTTGTCGAATTTAGAGTTTTATTCGAGAATCACATAGCAGTCTTTTGATTCTTTCGAAAGATTTTCTGACCTGTTCTATTCTCGATCTTATTACTAGATCAGGATTTAGGCTGCTATCCATCCAACATCCCAGGTACTTAAACTTATTGACCTGTTATAAAATGTGAGCGCTAATTGTGAAAGATTAAGGTCTTCTTTGAATGGCGCTACAACTCTTTGAGTCTTGCTTGCTTAACAATGTTCTTCCATTCTGCCCTGCCGGATACTATCCTTCGCCACTGCCTGATGTTCATGGTTTTAAGATCATCCTCTACGTCCTCTATCCATCCTTCATGGGGACTTTTTCTTGTTCTATTTCCTTGGGGCTTCCATCTCTGGATTACTTTTACACCTCGATTTTCTGGCGTTCTTTCTAAGTGACCAAGCCAGTTTACTCTTAGTGACTTTACAAATGACAGATAATCAGGGAAACATATTATTGGAAATAGAGCAAAAAAGGGATATTTGGATTAAATACGTGGAAAAAACTTTTCAAAATATACGAAGTAACACTGGCATCATTTTACAAACACCAATTGCGAATTTGGGCCTCCACTTACAGTCGAAGAAGTAAAGTATGCCATCAAAAGTACCAAAAATGGTAAAGCAGTAGGCCCTGATAATTTTCATTCCGAATTCTTAAAACTTATGGACTACGACGGCATAAACTGGTTGACAAATATATTTAACAATATATATGACACAGGCATAATTCCTCAAAAATAGCTAGAATCAACTTTTATAAATCTTCCAAAAAACCCAATGCAAGAAAGTGCGAAGACTATATAATTATAAGCCTTATGAGCCTTATTTTAAGCTTTACTTAAAATATTTCTAAAGGTCATTCACAAAAGAATATATACAAAGTGGGAGGAACAACTAACACGAACACAATTCGTATTTCGTGATGCTCTGGGAACACGGGAAGCCTTTTTTGCTGTACAAGAGCTATTTCAGAGATGCAGGGATGTAAATTGTGATATATACGTATGGTTTATAGATTAATAACTCATTAAAACATGACAAATTAATAACTCTAATTCAAGAAATTGGAATTGACAACAAAGATCTGAGAATTATCAGAAACACTTATTACAATCAAACGGCCAAAATCAAAATAGAAAACCAGTTGACTGATAAAATTGCAATAGAACGAGGAGTACGAGAGGGCTGTATTTTAGCTCCACTACTATTCAATATTTAGTCTGAATGGGTATTTAAAAAAGCTTTAGACGGTTGTGCGAAGGCAGTATCAATAAATGGTGAATGGTTGAATAACATTAGATATGCAGATGACACCATAGTTTTTGCCGATAATCTGAATGATTTACAGATATTAACAAATCGTATTGAAACAGTCTCAAATTTACTGTATAAATATAACTAAGTACGCCCCTAGTATTATTTTTTTGCTCCATCCTGAATACCAAAGTTATTCGAGTTTTCGATCTAGTTTACATTTGTAATACTTTCGCTACGCCCGGTATATTGAATAGTTGTTTACCATACTGAGAAAAACGGTACTGTCTTTGTGCAGAGTATGGCGTTATTCACTTCTCACGGGCTTGGATATTTGTTTCGTTGTTCGTCCAATTCTCTGAAATTTGGTGTACGAAAGTACCCTAAATTGTTTATATCCTACAAAATTGTAAACGGAATATTTTTCAATAAACACCAGCGTTGATGAAGCTTGCAAGATAAAAGGTTTTTATGACATTTACAGTCTTGAGTTATTTTCGTCGGTATATCCAAATAGCTAGAGGAAGAACCCCTGCAGAGTTGCAGACTAGAGTATAAAGGTTTATGATATTTATAGACAAGAAACCTATTGTATGTGTATTGGAACAAGAAGATTCAAGCTAGATAAGCCGATGTTTTTAGTAGAACCATTAAATATTGATTTCGCAAAAACTAACTGTAATAGTGTGAGTCATCGCATTTCGTGAAAACTTAGGGATCTTGTTATTGAGAAGATAACGAGTCCGTATTGGTAGAAAGCAAAAAATCATGACATTTATGGGATGCCCTGAATAAGTTTTCTTGCCACCTGATTGGTAGAGAAATGTTTGGTATGGTCACTATTGGTCAAAGTAGGAGGTAACTTTTTTTTTTTTTTTGGGAGAAGGAACCCAAGTTTAGAAGGATCGAGTTAGCGGTCCCAAGAGTCAGTTCCACCAGGGCCATCATCAAGTTAAGTTGTGTTGAATCCGTCAACAAGTAGAGTTCCATGAGGGCCATCATCATGTGCAGTTGAGTTCCATTGAGTGTTTCGGAATGTAGTTTTCCAGTTTCCCAGCCGGCTAGGTTGATTCCAGCCCGGCGAATATGATGGTGTATCGTGAACTCCGGCGATTTTCCCGCTGTTTCTAAGCGAATCGTCGTTATAATTTCATACCATTTTTGGTATCAACTAATTTCTTTTAAGCAGTCAGAACCAGAAGTAGGAGAGAGAGTTTCAATTTTCGCATTACTATGTTTAACAGTGCAGTTAAAACATGGAATATGCTCACATACTTTATTTTGGTCAAAGTTAATGAACTTTTGATAATCTTGTTCGAGTAAAAGTAAATTTTTGTTCCAGTTATTGAACTTTAAATCATTTTGTTCGAGTTTAACTAAATAATTTTGTTCGAGTTGAATGCTGAATTTTTCTATAATTTTTTTATAAACAATGGATAACCTTATGTACTGTTTGCTGTAGCTATTAACAGTGAAGTGTTTTCTCGCGTAGTGAAATAGCGTTTTGGACTTACCAACCAACCAACAGAAGAAAACAGGACATTCATTGTAAAGGTATAATTTTTATGCTTGTAAAACTTTTTCGTTTCATCTTTGTTTATTTGATAATCTAGATCTCTAATTGTAACACAGAGAGATCAGAGATTCATTGTTTTGTTTTTTAATAAATAATGTTTAATTTTCAATATATAAATTTATTTTTTTTTCCTTCTCTCTTGAATCGTAAGAACAATAAAAAATTGACTGAGAATATAATTTTGAGTATAAAGTAAAGGAGGTAAGTTACCTTATAATATTTCGTATATTATGTATATCATTTTATTTGACTATGTTTCTTTGTTTTATTTTGATTTATCTTTCTTTGTTTTATTTCTAATTTTTTTGTATAAAGTTTGGTTTCCCTTAGGTAACCAATGGCGCCCAAAATTTTATTTTTGTATTTTTTTATCTTTTTATTTCACATCCTTGTTTCGATTTTTCTATCTTTTTAATTTTTCTAAGCTAATAAGGGTATATATCATAACATCTATTAAAGAATCCACTCCCTAAAATCTCTGAGACAGTAGCAGCCGAGGTACTAAAAAATTATGTAGCACGAATTTTGTCAAATTTAAGTATATCTTTATGTTCATAAAATTAGTCGCGCTACAGTATAACAGAAGTCAGCAACAGATACGGACTAGCTCTAAACATAAAGAAGACCAAATTTATGACAATTAGTAAAAAACCAATAGGAAAGGCTCAAGTTACAATCAACCAACAGAATATC
Source organism: Diabrotica virgifera virgifera (assembly GCF_917563875.1). Lineage (NCBI taxonomy): Eukaryota > Metazoa > Arthropoda > Insecta > Coleoptera > Chrysomelidae > Diabrotica > Diabrotica virgifera. Next base: position 11,404,600 of record NC_065451.1, on the reverse strand, counting down.
GAAAGAATTGAGCAATATACATATCTAGGCACGAATTTAAATAGCCAATGGGACCATTCGACAGAAATTATACAGCGAATAATAAAAGCGAAAGCAGCATACGTTAGAATGCGACCCATTTTCACAGTTCTGCTCTACGGAATGGAAGCGTGGACACTAACTGTTGCATCTATGAATCGGCTCGAAGCTTTCGAAATGTGGTGTTACAGGCGCATCTTACGTATATCCTGGGTTGACCGAATTACTAATGTGGAAGTCCTGCGTAGAATGACGAAAGAGTGTGAAATTCTCATAACCATCAAAACAAAAAAATTAGAACATCTAGGACATGTAATGAGAAATCAAGAACGTTACGGCCTTCTCCAACTGATTCTCCAAGGGAAGGTAAATGGTAAAAGAGAACCAGGAAGAAGACGCATTTCCTGGCTTCAAAATTTACGAAAGCGCTATAACACGACTACCACTGAACTGTTCAGTAAACAAAGTCAAGATAGCCATGATGATCGCCAACATCCGGAACGGATAGGCACTTTAAGAAGAAGAAGACTTTACAAATCTAACAATATCTGCGCTCTGCACTAGGTCATCTAGCTCGCAGTCCATTTTAATTCTCCACGAGCCATCGCTGCAATGGGTTGATCCAAATTTGTTTTTCAGTATTTTGCTCTCAAATATTCTGAGGTGCCAAGGTTGAGGTACATTTTGGTTTTTTTAGATTGACATCGCTTTGAAAACTTTCATTTTACTGGCCTATAATCAAAAATATCAGAGTCTGCCGTTAAATATTATCGGAACAGTTAAGAAGGCGATTCCTTTTGGGACATATTTTAATCATTGGAGGTATCCGACAAAGAAAAATTTAACTTTTAAAGTAGAAAGTTGTTTCGGCGAAATTCAGTAGGATTTTAAATTAAGCTCAGCTTCGAAAGAAACTGCAAGAAACGAATCGAAGCTACGTGATTTTCTAATAAGAGTCTAATTGAAATATTTTGCAAAAAAGAAACGGTAAATTTTATCTCGTGTTTAGTGTGCAGTCACTCAAGCATTTCGCTGGAATGGATTGGCGTGAAATTTGAACTGGGGCTAAGGTATAGCTCAAGAAATAAATGTTATATAGTGCCGATGTGTGCTTTTATCCTGGAGGTAGATGATTTTTTTATAACAAAATAACCTCACCGTTGGGCACGTTGTAGTCTAAGAGCTAGTGAACCCTCCGACTAACGGTCGTCCTGTAAGGCTAGAAATTTTTCTAGTGATAAAATTCATAGCACACCAAGGCTAAAAACCATGACCTGGCAGGCCTCAGCAGTACACGTGTATCTACCAGGTGAATCGAAAAGTGCAAATTTAGAGGGTAAAATAAACTTCCTCCTGTAAGGTTTAAATTTAAGTATGTGTTTGAGTAAGTCATTTAGAAGAAATGTGTACAATGACAGGCGATTCTGAAGAGCATAAGACCTTGCCAGGCGAGGGGAAAGATTAGGGGTTTTTCCTAATATTATTCTTTTTGCATCGAACAATTTTTTTTGGGTTTTTTGAATCATTTCTAACAGAAAACGTCTTTAGTAATTTTTCTCTTAAGTTAATAGTTTTTGTTATATGTATAAGCAATTGAAAATTTTGAAAATTGCGAAATCGGCCATTTTTAACCCTAAATCGGACATTTATCTAAAAATTTCAATGTTCCCATGGTACGAAGATATTCTTTAAACATTGATTGATGAAATTCCGAAGAGTTTTTTGCAATAAAATATCGAAAACCCCTTTGTTTTTTTAATTGCTTATCAAGCGGGTGCGACACTGTAGTGTAAGTGAGGACGTTTGAGTTTGCATAAATTCATTATCTCGAGAATGGACAAATTTCAAGAGAAATCCTCAGACAGGTCGATTTTTATTTTTGAATTAGGACTTTTTGGCATATATATAATACTAATGACGTCATCCATCTGGGCGTGATGACGTAATCGATGATTTTTTTAAATAAGAGTAGGTGTTGTGTGATAGCTCATTTGAAAGGTTATTTAATTCTCTATTCAGTAATATAAATATTAACATAATTATTTATACAGGGTGTACATAAAAAAATTTTCTTCTATTTGTCAAATTTAATCAAACTTAATTTCATAAAATTTTTTTTTGTACGCCCTGTATAAATAATTATGTTAATATTTATATTAGTGAATAGAAAATTTCATAACCTTTCAAATGAGCTGTCACACAACCCCTACTCTCATTTAAAAAAATCATCGATTAAGTAATCACGCTCAAATGGATGACGTCATTAGTATCATATATATGCCAAAAAGTCCTAATTTAAAAATAAAAATCGACCTGTCTGAGGATTTCTCTTAAAACTTGCCCATTCTTGAGATAATGAATTTATGCAAACTCAAACGTCCTCACTTATACTACAGTTAATTCCTCGTTAATTCAGATGGACTTACTCAAGTTTTTTTTATGTATTTTGACCCGAAGAACACGAATTTTTTGGGTAACAGTTGATCCGGATGTCGATAAGATTGTTATAGACCAAGAACTTGAGGAATCAAATAACAGCGATTTTTGGCAAAACAAAACAATATTTTGTATTTTTTGGGCCATTTTAAGTAAAAAATATTTCTACAAGTTTTTTCGTAGGATGCACAGTTTTCGAGATAAACGCGGTTGAACTTTAAAAAAATCGAAAAATTGCAATTTTTGAACCCGAATAACTTTTGATTAAAAAATAAAATAGCAAGTCTGCTTACCGCATTTGAAAGTTTAAGTCAAATTATATCGGTTTTGATTATTTGCATTGGTAAAAATTTATTTTTTTATTGTTTAACAAAGCTATAAACACGTAGGGTTTCCCGTGCTTTTACATGCGTTTTAACGCATGTAACATAGAAATAGTCTTGATTGCACTAGTACCTATTCTACCTACTCGTTCGATTTTAAATGAGAAATCATAGAAACATCACTCACGCACTAGTTGTTTGTAGCTTTGTTTAACAATAACACAATAAATTTTTAGCAATGCAAATAATCAAAACCGACATAATTTGACTTGAACTTTCAAAGGCGCTAAGCAGAATTGCTATTTTATTTTTTAATCAAAAGTTATTCGGGTTTAAAAATTGCAGTTTTTCGATTTTTTGAAAGTTCAACCGCGTTTATCTCGAAAACTGTGCATCCTACTAAAAAACTTGTAGAAATATTTTTTGCTTAAAATGACCCAAAAAATACAAAATATTGTTTTGTTTTGCCAAAAATCGCTGTTATTTGATTCCTCAAGTTCTTGGTCTATAACAATCTTATCGACATCCGGATCAACTGTTACCCAAAAAATTCGTGTTCTACGGGTCAAAATACATAAAAAAAACTTGGGTAAGTCCATCTGAATTAACGAGGCCGTTGTACCCCCCCTGGCGACAGGACTAAGTGTCGCACCCGCTTGAATAGCAATTAAAAAAACAAAGGGGTTTTCGATATTTTATTGCAAAAACTCTTAGGGATTTCATCAATCAATGTTTAAATAATATCTACGTATCTTGGCAACATTGAAATTTTTAGATAAATGTCCGATTTAAGGTTAAAAATGGCCGATTTCGCAATTTTCAAAATTTTCAATCGCTTATAGAACAAAAATTATTAACTTAAGAGAAAAATCACTAAAGACGTTTTCTGTTTGGAATGATTGAAAAAACCTAAAAAAAAATTGTTCGATGCAAAAAGAATAATTTTAGGAAAAACCCCTAATCTTTCCCCTCGCCTGGCAAGGTCTTATGCTCTTCAGAATCGCCTGTCATTGTACACATTTCTTCTAAATGACTTACTCAAATACATACTTAAATTTAAACCTTACAGAAGAAAGTTTATTTTACCCCCTAAATTTGCACTTTTCGATTCACCTGGTAGATACACGTGCACCACTGAGGCCTGCCAGGTCATGGTTTTTAGCCTTGGCGTGCTATCAATTATCACTAAAAAAATTTCTAGCCTTACAGGACGACCGTTAGTCGTAGGGTTCACTAGCTCTTAGACTATTGTGGCTTTGGTCTGTCCTTTCGGTATGTGGTCTTATTCCCATATTCCTTTCAGCAACTTTTCCAAATGGATAATTTAGTCCAGAGAAATCAGATTTTTGTCGTGACACATCCCCCTCCAGGCCGAAACCAAATTTTTTGAGTAGTATGGACATATATGTTAATAATCTATATGTTTCCTGAAGCCGATTTTGATGATATACATAGTTATAAACAAATAAAGATCAAAAAACGGTAAATTTTCGCTTTTTTCATCTATTATTAAAAAGTGAAGCATTCTAAACAAATTTAAAGATAGTAAGAAACTCATAAATCATATAAAAAGCTTCAATATGGCGTTCGCTGAATATGTCTATCCTTATTTGTTGCTTAGACAATTGCAGAATAAGTCATAAATTTTGAGATTTTATAAATGTTCATAACTTATGTTAAAATTAAGTTAGAATCTTCTTATTACACGAAATGCTGAGACTTCTTGTGCTTAAATAAAATTTTACATTTCAAAGCAATTGGTCAAATAGTTTAAAAGTTATTTAATTTGTTTTTCCCAAATTCATTTGTTTTGCAACATTATGAGTCAGAAAATTATGAGGTTATACGGTTACAGTAATACTTCGGACAGTTTATGGAAGAAGAACATTTATACTATTAACTTCACTAAAACAAATGACAAACAGTAATTTTAAACAATGTAAAATTATTTTGCAAAAAAAAACATGTCGATTTTTTGCTTACTTATAAACAATTAGTATAACTTTTTAACCGTTACCCGTAGAAAAATAATTTTTTCATATTTTGAAATACTGAATTTTTATACACATTTAGAAAGAAAAACAGTTGTCCTAGGACAATTAGGTACGAAGTTAGCCCCCCCCCCTTTTTAATTCACATGTTCTTGCAAAATAATTTTGCAAGATTTATAATTATTTTTTTGTCATTTTTTTTAATTAATAGTTTAAATCTTCATCTTTCATAAACTATCCAAAGTATTAGAGTAACTTCGTCATTTTCTGACTTATAGTGTTGCAAAAAAATTTATTTTGGGATAAACAAATTAAATAACTTTTAAACTATTTGACCAATTATTGCTTTGAAATTTATAGCATGATTTAAGCACCAGAAGTCTCAGCATTCCGTGTAATAATAAGAAAGTTAATGTTTGCATATGTAAGTTATGAATATTTATAAAAACTCAAAATTTATTATTTATTTTGCAATTTTCTAAGTAACCAATAAAGATAGACATATTCAGCTGACGCCATATTGAAGTTTTGTATATATTTTATGAGCTTCTTACTCTCAAATTTGTTCAAAATGGGTAAGTTTTTGGTAATAAACGAAAAAAGCGAAAATTTACCGTTTTTTTATTTTCATTTGTTTATAACTATGTATATCATTAAAATCGGCTGCAGGAAACATATAGGTTATTATTATAGATGTCCGTACTACTCAAAAAAATTGGTTTCGGCCTGGAGGGGGCTGTGTCACCAACAGGATATTTTTTCCTTATTTTTTTGAACTAATTAGTATTGGTCCTCCATATTTGAAAGTTTCAGCTACTATTTCATCCTTTCTTGAGTTTTTTTATAACTAAGTTTCTCTATTATTTCTTTTTTATTAGGCTGTCTTTCCCCTGTTCGTTCTTGATCGGTATTTCCTTCAGTCCTCTTCGTCTTTAGATGATTCTGTTGTAGGAATTTCATTTAACAGCTCTTCGAAATATTCTTTCCATCTGTTCAGTATTTAGTCGTCACTTTCCTTTTTTATAGGTTTTCCTTGGTAACTCTTCCTCGTTTTTCACCTCTTGACATTTAAAAAATTAAACGAAAATCTGTCTCCGAAAAAAATACATCAACAAATAATTTTGTTTTAGTCACCGTATAACCATAACAAGAATAAAAAACCGCTAAACGCCGTAAAAGTGGGTGGCGCATACAATATTTCAGCTACAAAAGATCTGATATGAATATTACGTGGCGCGAAAATGTATTTTCATTTTAAGGAAAAACAAAATTTTAGTTTTATTTTAAAAGATTTTTGAAGTTATACTTCTTTAGGCGCGATTAAGAGTAAAAATTTTTCATAAATCTGCGCGCATGTGCACACAGACAGTATGACGTTTAGTTGCTAATCTTTCAAATTATGCATCAGCCCAAATAAACCATTAAAATAATATATTAGTGTTTTTTAGTAAATGTAATATTTCTTATAATTTTGTGTCTTTGGATTTCTCTACCTTTGGCGTAAAATAATAAAACATCTATTTTTATATCTCATTTGTCACCGTGATGTGTAATTATGTATATCTGAAATGTCAGTAACATGCGCCTTGATGGCCTGGTTGGTAGAGCATTGGACCAGAGATCGAGAAATCGCGAGATTGTGGGTTCAAATCCCGGACAATTCATACCTTTTTCTTTTTTTTTATATTTGGCATTGTTAAGTTTTGGTTAATTTTTGGCAATTATTGTTAATTTTTTGTATTGTAACTGTTAAGTATATTTATTTCGTTGAAATTATATAATAGAAGTATAACTTGTTACGTGCGTACAAAGTACACACACACATTCTTTTTTTCATAATATTTGCTCTATTTGAAGTAAAACGGGCCACAAAATAGTAACTTTGATACAGTTTGAATTTTGAAATTCTTTTGTGGCGCATTTACTTCAAATTTAGCAAATATAATGGAAACATTTTTTAAAATAAAACTAGAATTTTGTTTTGCATCAAAATGAAAATACATTTTCGCGCCACGTAATATTCATATCAGATCTTTTGGAGCTAGAATATTGTATGCGCCACCCATTTTTACGGCGTTTAGCGGTTTTTTATTCTTGTATCAGGAGTTTTTACAGTTATTTATAAATTAAATGTATGAAATTGAATGCAATGTTTCTCGATTACACGTTAAGCTTTATAAATGGTCGTCTTTGTCACATTATCTCCCAAATGACGTGTGTCCGTCGAATGTACATTAGATTTTTTTCTATTTGAAATAGATTGAAAAAAATATTGGAATGGTGGGTAAATATACTCGGATTGCCCGTTGCCAGATCGAATTTAGCGTCGTAACCACTACAACTACATAAACCATTTCGGGAATAATCGTTAATTGGATGATACTTTTGTAGCTTAATAACTTCTAAACGGCTTAACCGATTTTGATCACTAAACATGAGTTGGAAACGCATTGACAAGTAACAGCTGACGTATCTAAGGTCAAGTATGATAACTAAAGCTATTACAGGAATTATTGAGCTTGAAAAACATTTTTTTTTTCATAGGAAATAGATTTGATCATACTTATGAAGCCTATAACTTATTCGAATTTTCCGGATATGAGATATACACCGTTAGATTCGTCTAGAGTCCTTTTACAAACGCTTAGTTACTGGCGCAATTCGTAGGTTGAAATTTTGAGTAATTATCGAAAAACCAAAATTTTCAAAGTTTGTTTTTCAGTTTTTCGACTATACTGAGAGCCGTGTGTATGTCTGATCCTGACGGCTTAAACACCATTTGAAATCATATCTCAACACTATTGATTTGGAGTATTTGCGGTTCTCTTGTCTCTTCTTGATCCGAAGATATATACCCCCAAAAAATATGCTGTTTTGTATATACCAAGTCCTATAGCTGGCTTATGGTTGGTCAAAATTTAAAAACTACACCGGTTCTGAATCGACCGTGACCCCCTCTTCAATCACAGAAAAAAAATTCAGATCAGTTTAACTTTTCCACATACATACTGTCATAGATAAAGAAAAGCAGAGAGGAAAAAGAAGAAAATCTAATTATCTAATTGTATGATAATTTGTAGTACGTTAAAATAATTTTTTTAATATTTAAATTTTTCATTCTCTCTGTAAATTAGATAACGATTTCAATTACCCAGTATTGTATTGTAAGGTATAAGTTTTTCTTTTTCATAATGTTAAAATATTCTATGAATTTTGGACAAATGCGTTTATCATGTTAACAGTGCGGTTACATTCAATAGACAGTGTTTCTACGAACAATTAGCGGCAAAAGCGTTTGGAGGCTTTGATATATGACGTAGTAAGGATATTTGTTTGGACCAATGGAACGGAAGGGAGGATATAGTTTGAAAGATGTCAGAAATTTCAATTTGGATAAGAAGAAAAGAACGAGAGTCAGGGTGTGTTTTAGAGAGAGCTGAGATAGAAGGTATTGTTAAAGAATAAGTAACAGTAGTGTCGGGCTTCGTTAATAAAAAAGCCTTATAGGCACCCGTACATAAAAAGTACAAAGTAAAATGTTATTTTAAAAGTCAAAGGAAGATTCAATGTCAAGTGAACACAGCTGTACCGAGGTATCCAAACATATACATTATACTCTCCGTAAATATAGGCTTACCATACGTCCCGGTTTGACCGGGACGGTCCCGGTTTGAGATCCCTGTCCCGGCGTCCCGGCCGGTTTGCATTAGTGTCCCGGTCAAACTTGAACAACACCGACACCCAAGCCATTGATCAAGGATCGTCCAAAGTGCTCAAAACACAAGTCCAGCGCAAGTACCATTGCAAGCTCATCTACCATAACATCGTTTTTCAAAAATGCTGAACCCGTAGAAAATGAACTTTCCATTGCTGCTAAAGAAGCTACTTTTGCATTCCATATAGCAATCCACAATAATACATAAATTTAAGACATCTGATTGCTCCTCAAAATAAATATCGAAGCTGTTTGAGCCCAAATTGGGGTCTACACGCACCAAGTGCTAAGCGATCATCATGGGAGTGATTGCACCTCGCACCGATGGCAAGAGATGAACTACACAACGAGCTAAAAGAATGCAAATTTTCGGGCATTTCAACAGATACATCAAACATACATGATGTTCAATTTACAGGCACCAAAAGTTGTTAGGTACTTGGTACCTGAGACAGAATATCTGTCTGTCAAGTTACTCGATTTTTAATTTGTCGCCGGAGAAACGTCTGAAATCTTGGCAAATCACATAATGTCGATAATAAAAAAACACTAAATAGAAAACAAGATGGCAGCTTTCTGTGGTGATAACTGTAATACGAATTTCGGAGGGAAAACTGGCGAGACACCAACAACGTCTATTCCAGGTTCAAGGAAGTTATCGGCGTTACCATAAAAGGCATTTGTTCCAGCGCACACATCGTTCACAAAATAATTCAACATGCAGTTAATGGTCTTCCTGTCGAAATACAAGCAATCATTGTAAAAATATACAAATATTTTTGTATATATACCGTATAGTACGCGTTACAAACTTAAAAGAGTTTTGTGAGACAGCTGTCATCGAGTTCAAAAAATTAGTGAAACATGGAAATACAAGATTGCTGTCTTTATTACCAGCTGTGGAAAGGATATTGCCGCTACACTAATGCTTGAAATCTTATTTTCTTGCTCAAGTAAACTACCCTCTCGCATTGCTAAATTTCTTCACAACAGAACTGGGAGCACTTTACTTTTGGTTTGTGCTCGGACAGTTAAATGTATTCAACAAAAACGTTTAGTCTATGGAAAAGACTAACTCAACTGTGACAGATGTAGGTATGGAGTTCACAAAAGTTAAAAAACAATCTTCAAAACAGGATGAAAAACAAATTTTTTTAAAACTCTTAAATAAATTGAATGATAATGTTGAAATGTCGATAAATGTTGATAAATGTCGAAAACTTCATTAGTGACGTTCACGCTTTCTATGAGCACTGCATTTCTTATTTAGAATTGTGGGAAAAGATCTTCGGCGGAGCCGAAGATTTTGAGTAGTTCTGCTTGAAAAATGAGCTTAACTGGAGTGACATCGAAAAAGCAGCAAAAAATATAAATAAAATGCAAAAACCTCAATCGAAAACCCAAATAAAGATTGATGAGTTATTTGATGAGGTGTTAATGGTAAAAGGAACAGTATAAAAAGGGACAGTAAAACCACTTCTCTGTCGGCACTTTGATCTCAAGAAGTAATACCGGCAGTACGCACTTGATAATTCACCAGTGGTGGATGCGGGTTTTCCCTGTTAAAACCCGTACGTTTCTATGCGACTAGCAATGCGAGAGTGGGCAAAAGCGACTAAGAACATTGCGCGGTCGCCATGCGCGACTACAGATTTTACTTCCAATTTTTCGGAGAGTGGTTCTACTGCCCCTCTTTATACTGTGGTAAAAGGCTTCTTCCAAAATTCTAATGAAACTAGTTATTCCGAGAAATGGGTCCAGCTATTCACCCATTTTCACAAGTAGCGTATTGAGGTGCTGAATTAAAAAAATTATGGAGTTTGCTATGTATCTACCCGGTACTTCAGCGCCACTGGAGAGAATTTTTTCACGGATGAAAAAAATGTGGTCTGACGATCGGGAGGAAGAATATGCCTTGTTTACGTGCAAACTCAACTTGAACATATGTACTGAATTTTATGGCAAATATAATTTTATAAAAATAAATAAATAATATAACTGGTCAAATTTTTAGTGTTGTTTGTATTGTACTTTATCTCTTTTTCTCATAAAAAATATATTCACATTTTTTACACAAACTAAACGAAAAGCAAAACGAAAATGAGCCTCTTCATCTTCTGCGTCCCGGTTTGGCTCTTCGTAATTATGGTAAGCCTACGTAAATAGTCTCTGTTTGCCACGCTTTTGGTTTCATTTGGTTGCATCGACCTATACGTAAAGGATCCAGTGAAATAGGACGTAAACTTTCACATAAACTTTTTCGTGATTTTCAAATTGACTTTTGTTTTACTAAGTAGTTATAATTCATTTTGTATTCATACTGGGTAATTTCAATTTCAAAATAATTTGCGTTATTTTTCAGATTTATTTTCAGTATTTTGCACAAGCATTTCATAGATTGTCTGTTTTTTTTTACAGTTTATTCTATTATTAAAAATTTGTGTTTTAAGTCTTTGGCATAATTGATTTTTCTTTAATATACGGTTATATTTTATTTTTTTGATTTTTATTTTTCCATGAGATTTTTTTTGAGTATTGGTTTTGCATTTCTGCGATTGGATGATGTAAAACCCTGAGAAAAATTTATTAATTTGAGCTAGCCCAATCAAAGTAGATATCAATAAGTAGAATCAAAACAATACATATCTACAAAAAATTTAACTTTTTTAAATAGAAATTGAGTCATATTTCTGAGCTCGGTAACTTTTTAATGGTATAACCGATTTTCAAAATTAGCCATGCGTTGGAAAGATAATAATCAGTACTATTAGAAGCCGCAAAGAAAAGGGTTTTGAGAACGAGAACAAAAAACAGACTCTAAATAGGAAGGGCCGTAAAATTCACACCCTTAGACAAAAATGGATGGTTGGCATATCAATGAGTGAGTCTTTTCCTGAAGTTTAAGATAGGAGTTGGCCCAATTTTCAATTCAGTCAGATTTAGAAAATCGAAAATTTCGTGTATATATAGTGTCGTGTGTGTGCGCCACTGACGAGAACTGCCGTTCTCTGATAATATCGAAATAATATCTGCACTTTTACAGAAATTAAAAAGAAATCCCTAAAGCTTAAAATTACATTACACTCTCTCGTCTACTCAGTGCTCTAAAAGTAACAGCTCAAATGGCCAGCTTGGGCAATCAAACAAGGAAATAATGGATACGGTGAAAAGTGTTGGGAGAAGCAGGAAAGGGAATTTAATAGTTGCGTGGCACTGCCAACAAAAGATAAAACGCTGATGAAAAATGTGCCAGCATTGGTGCATGAGATGGGGTGGAGAAAATATCCACGCTGCTGTAAATCTGAACCTGAAGTGTGAAATGCGTTGTCGAGCTAGATGGATGGCTTTGTAAGATGTTAACAATTATATATACTCGATTTGAAGATGCATGACCGTACATTTTTTATAACACAAAAAAATAGAATCGTCTTTACACTTTTCAAAGCAAATAATATTATTAATATCGGTACCTTTTCGATGATACATTAATGATAAAAATACCAGAAGTATCAGTGGAAAATTAATTTACTGTAACCACTTTGACGTGATGTCATGCTGTATAATGCAGTAATATTATTGCGTAGCAAGGGAATGTTCTTCTTCTTCAGGTGCCATCTCCGCTACGAAGGTTGCCCATCATCATAGCTATTTTAATTTTTGAGGCAGTAGCTCTAAATAGTTGTTTTGAGCTGCATCCAAGCCATTCCCTCAGGTTCTTCAGCCATGAAATTCGTTTTCATTCGTTGCTTCTTTTGCCATCTATCTTTCCTTGCTTGATGAGTCTCAAGATGCCATACTTCTCGCCCCGCCATCAGATGTACGAGATACAGTAGCTTTCTTTTTTTAATTGTAAGTTCAACTTTCTTCTTTTTACCTATTCTTCTCAGCACTTCATTGTTTGTAATTCCATCTACCCAGGAAACCCTCATAATTCTTCTGTAGGTCCACATTTCAAAGGCGTTATGTCGTCTCATTGTCTGTATATTTAACGTCCATGATTCCACCCCATAGTATAGTACACTGTATACAGTATACAGTGTATACGTAACTTTTTGTTAGGCGTACTTTAAAAGCTAATGTTAAATCTTTGCTACATAGGACCTTTCTCATTTTCATAAAATTAGAACGTGCTTTTTCGAGTCTGACTTTGATTTCTGCAGTGTAGTCATTATTTTGTGTTATAGTGTTCCTAGGTAAGTGTACTTTTTTACTATTTCGATCTGCTGGTCCTCTACTATCAAGATTTCGTTAGTATTATGGTTATTAAAGAAGTGTTACGGCTTTCTTAAACTTTTTCGGACCCGTCTGATCGAAAAGATCTCCGCTATCACTGAAGCTCAAGGTTATCGTGTTTGCTACCGATTGTCTTTTCTGAAATCCAGTCTAAAATTTTTGCGTCCTTTAGAACCAGATCCCTGCAATCGCATAATACATGTTTTTCTGTTTCAGTTTCCTTATCGCAACGTTTGCAGGTAAGGTCTTCATTGTAAATTCCTATTTTATTCAGGAATTCTTTTACTGGCAGATGGTTGGTCAAAATTCCTGTTACTGTTCTCAGTTTGCTCCTGCCGATACCGAGTAAATTCCTCGGTTCTTTTTGTAAATGGTCCACCCATGAAGACTTTCCCCTATGTTTGTTCTGGTATTACTATTATCTCCTTATATCACTTAGTTGGTCTGCTTTTGTATTGCCTTCAATGTCCTCATATTCTGATTCTCTGTCAAATTCAAACTTGTTCCAGCTTTTCAGTTTAATCAGTTCTCTGATGCACTCCCATACCATCCTGGACGTCACTTCCTGACACGCCAATGACTTCACCGACGCTTGACTCTCTCATCTCTGGATAGATGATCTACTATTTTTCAAGAGTTTTCTCAATATGTATCTTTGTACATCACAATATCGCATACGTCTCTGCTTGAACACCGTGCAGTTCCTCCCTCAGGCAAAGCTTTTGCTAATTCTTGGATTTTTGGAGTAGGTATATACCTGCTCCCACACCCTCTCTACTCTTGAATCCATCTGTATACCTGGAGGAGACCCTCTGTGTGAATTCCTAAAATTGTATCTTTTTGCGTGGTTTCGCATTAAATATGTAATTCATCACAGTCCATCTGTCCTTTCAATGTGAAGTTGCAGTAAATTTTGTATTCTGTAGACTCTAAATTACCGGTTCCAGGTAAGTTTCGAGTCTAGTTTAACTCCAAGATACTGCTGCTCTGCCTTTAGCTAAATTTTTTCGTGTTCCTGCAGCACCTGGAGGACCTAATTCCTCTAATTTCCATCTGCGTGTGAAAATGACTACGGTGGATTTGTGGGGAATGAAATTTATCCCCTCTAAAGCCCGCCAGAAGTCCTATCGTTGACCTGCGCATACGAGCTCACCAAGAGCTAGCTTAGGGAATGCAAATTGAATGACCTTCCGGTGAGAACCAGGGCCCTGGTCTTTATCTTTGAGACAAAATCCATAGATGTACAGGTGATTATAAAGCACCTTCGGCATATTAATCCGATGCTGAGGTCTCAAAATTCATCCATGTTAAGCAGGAAGAAAGGGAAGGGAGGCCAACTCGTGGACCTTTTCAAAAATGAAGTAGTAAAATAGTTTTCCACAGTTCTCCAACTAAAATAACGACAAAGACTAATACAGACTTATTAGAGTAACCTAAAACTTTTGTAGAGATCTACAAGAGTCAAGACATATGGTTCTAAGGGTAGCTTAGATTTACCTCCAACACTGGAAGGCAGACTCGGCAATCCTTATAGAACATGGAAAGACGTTTCGTATTGCCCTTTTACACAAGAGAATTGTGTAATCCAAAGGGATGTCAAAGCTTATAGGTCTGGATCCCGCGTATGAAAAAAAAAGTTGATTAATAGCAAGCTGAAAATTTGTTAATAGCTTAAGGGTGTCTAGTCGGATAAAATTTGATATATGGGAACACTGGAACAGGAACAGTTTTAATTGTAGAACAGGTTAAAAATTTGGAACGGTCAGACCACGAAAACGGTACATTTATTTTGTCCGACAGGCTGCTATTTATCACTTGTCATAATTCCTGTCATTTGACATATTCTACATGTTCCACTCATTAAAACGCTCATTTGGTGATAAATAGCAGTCTGATTTTTGCATAAGGGTTCAATCTCTGTTCGGAGAGTTTAAGTCTGTTCTGTCGGACAAAATACATGTGCCGTTTTCGTGGTCTGACAGTTCCAAATTTTTAACCTGTTCCACAGTTAAAACTTCCCCTGTTCCAGTGTTCCCATATATCAAAGTTTTTCCGACTAGACACCCTTAAGCTATTAACAAATTTTCAGCTTGCTATTAATCAACTTTTTTTTCATACGCAGGATCCAGACCTATTATGGGTTAAATGGAGAACTGATCTACAATAGATCAGTTGGACAACTAACATTCAATTATTGTCTTGTCACATCCACTTTCCTTTGGCTTACTCCCTTTTCCAGAAGTGTAACAATCTGAACAGACTTTTTCATCGTTATTAAGAAATACACTTCAGTCTAAGGAGGCCAGTGTAACACAAATATATCTCAGAAACTCTTTAGAACATTAAAATTTTTGACACAGTTTTCAGAACAACCAATTCTTCGAAGATTCATTGATTCGTAAATAATGGGGTCTGAGAATTTTATAGTTTAGTAGGTTTTGTTAACTTGTTCATTAACAGGCTTGGCTGGCCTAAATTCTCAGTACTCGTGATAATCGATTTAATTTAATTAACACAAAATAAATTAACAGAAATTAGAGAAATATAACATAAAAAAATATTAAATTATTCTAAATTTCTTAATTATTAATCTTTTTGAAGACGATGAACGAAATGTTATAAAAAATACATATTTCAGCCCTAAGTTTATTTCCGATCTGATAACCCGCCCCTGTACTCCAGAGGAATTAAGGTCTAACCATTTCGGACAGTTATTGGGCATTTAATAGATCCCACTTTTGGCGCTGGCGTTTTTGTCTACCGTTACAAATAACCCAACTCTAATTCGTTTCGGAGATAACTTTCGCGGCGGTTAAGAATGATTGAAATATATCCTTCGGGCAAAGTCTCAAGTGGCGAAGTTTAAAGTTGAAAGCAGAGAGGAAAAGTTCAATATTAGTTGTAAAGAGAAACAACGGTTAATCACTTATGTCAACCAATTTCCAGAGAAGTGCTTTAGAACTTACAGCACAATAATCTTATTGTTTAGTTTACTTTTTTGTTCCACAATTCTCGATCATTGACTTTTTAAGAAATTGTTCTCTGGTTCCATCGTTATAGACGTCACATTTTTACTAATTTATATTTAAATAATTATTTTATTCCAATTTCTATTGAATTTATTAATTTTTTAATTTTCTGTTTTGTTCTTTTCTTCCGTTTTCTTCTATCGGTTTCTTCAAAAAATAGTTGACTTTTATAGTTAGTTGGAGTATTACTGTTTTCTAACTCCCCAACTGTCTGTGGTAGTTGTAACGTTACACATCGGCGCCCAAGGTGGGCCCCAAGTTAATGAATTTTACAGGGATCATGAACTTAAATAGAATTAAGATATTATAAAAATATGCTGCCACTTCCATAGAGGTTTACAGAACAGAATCAAGGGGAGGGAAATTGTCAACCGAGAAATGAAATGTAGCACAGAAGTGTAGAAAATTAATATGTGTCTAGAAAATTAACATGGGATTAAATTGGCCATCTTCGAATACGACCAAGATAAAGATAGAATACTTAAATAAAAAAGATAGAGTCTAGGTAGAAAGAAAAGTAAGGTATACTTTTTACATTACAAAACAAAACAAACACAACAGGCATACAACCCCTATAAACTAATCAGAAATTACGCAATTACTTTACTTAGAAAAATAAAAACCGAACACTGGGATTAGTACATTCTTTCACGGTTTTTGCTGTAAATGTTAAAGAACCGCTTGGATTGACATGAAATTTGGTTTACGCATAGCTAACATGTCAAAGAAAAAAAGTGATATGGTGCCGATGTGTGTTTTGCCTTGGGGTTGAGTTTCACCCCATCTCGGGGGTGAAAAAATATATATCTAAGATAAGTCCCGAAATGGATAAACTGACTAATTTTAAGCAACTTTTGTTCTATAGATATTCTATAGATATATTGTTCTATTTTTCACCAAATCAATACATTTCGAGTTATTTGCCAGTGAATATGTTCATTTTTGAACAAAATAACCACGTTTTTAGACAATTTTTCGAAAATAACTCAAAACGTAAGCAATTTGTCGAAAAAAATTATTCTTAGCAAAACTATAGCCTATAAACAGTGAAAAACACGGTGTATATATTAGGTCTCTATACCTAGCAAAAGCAGAGTTAGAGCTAATGAAATATTGGTTCATATTCGAAAAATTCCAAATAGAATAATTCAATGTGAAAAATCCAAATAATGAAGCATTCTTGGGGAAAAAACATTTCAACTTTTTTAAAATGTTTAAACAAGCTCTATTTCTGTTTTTATAAAAAAAATTTCAAGCATCAAATGTAAGCAAGTTACGCTCAAAATAAAGTTGGTCCCTTTTGTTTTGGTAAAAAAAAATCAGAAAGATCACCCCCCAATTAGCAACTTAAATGATATTAATCGTTACCGCTTCACAAGTTACTTTACTTATGTTGTGTTTTTATGATCTATAAGTTTCATCAATTTAAAGTGCTTATTTTTGAAAAAAATTGGTTTTAAAATAAAAATTTTTAAAATTTTAATTTTGAAAAAAATGCTTTTTTCAAAATAACTTAAAGATTGTTAGAGATACCAAAAATCTTAAACAATAAAAAAAGTCGGCTTTACTTTTCTGAATATTTGGTATTCTTTTGTTTTTCTGTAAGACAAAAATTGGTTGATATTCGGGGTTTTTCTAAATTTGCACATACTCGTGATAAGTGAGTCGTTTAAGCTATTTTAACTACAGCTCTTTCAAAAATAAACACTTTGAACCGATGAAACTTACAGATCGTATGATCAATACATACGCGAGTACAAAACTTGTGAAGTGGTAACAATTAAGTTCATTTGAAATGCTAATTAGGGGGTGATTTTCCAGGTTTTTTGCTAAAAAAGGTACCAACTTTATTTTGAGCATAACTTGTTTACTTTTGATGCTAAAAATTTTTTTTTAAACACAAAAATAAGAATTTTTGTAAATACTTTAAAAAGTTATATTGAGTTTTCCCCAAATAATTGCTTCGTTTTTTGGTCATGGCACGTTAAAATATTCGATTTGGAATTTGACGAATATGAACCTATTTTTCATTAGCTATAACTCTGCTTCTACTAGGTATAGTGACCTAATATGTACACCATGCTTTTACTTTTTTACGTGCTATATTTTTGATAAGAATTTTTTTCGATGAAATACTTACTTTTTGAGTTTTTTTGTGAAAACCCGTCTGAAAACGTGGTTATTTTGTAGAAAAATTAACATATTCACTGGCAAATAACTCGAAAAATATTAACTTGGTGAAAAAACTTTATAGAACAAAAATCTTCAGGGATATCACCAGTCGAATAAACATCAAGAAAAGACCTATGCATGAGTTAAAAGAAATGACCAGAGACAGAGATCTTTGGAGACGGACAATACACGACATCACGTCGACCACTACACTCCCTCCGGGAGGTCAGAATTGAAGAGAGAGAGAATCAGCTGCATGAACTCGAACTTATCATTTTTAGGTATTCAAAGCCACAGCTCAATAGCATACAGCTTTCTCATGAAATCCACATTAACAGACCAATTTGTCGACACCATAAAGAAGAATAGAGTGGATAATGTAACATTTTACCATCCGATATCGGATTTGCAGATTGAGTCTTTGGTTACCCCAAAAACTAGCTCATCTTCAAAAAGGCTGCTAGTGATTGCTCTATTTTTGATCGAATTCCTGATTTCGGATTTAGAACTTCAGTAAGCTAAATTCGTAAGTATTCTATTTGGTCCACTGGTTGAATATCTTCCTTTTTTATCTGGATACTTGGTATAACTTTACCCCTCTTACTGATAAACATCTTTTTTGTTTTTTTTTTATGTTTATTGTTAAACCATACTGTTCCCCTGTTGTACTACAAATATACTAATTTGTTTAAAAATTTAAAGCAAACAACCTCAGGATAAATAATTTGAACTACAAATTTTATAAACTGATATGGAAAAAAATCTTCAACTAAAATTCTATTTTCCTATAATTTATTTAAACCCGATACATATTTTACAATATTTTTAGAAGAACGATTTTTCAAAACAAATTCTGAAAATTCTATTTAGCTTTTCTCGGATATTGTGTATCAAAAATTTCCGATCGGACGGAAAACTGCGAAAATAAAGATGATGGAAAATGTTATTTTCACGGTGAAAACACTGAGAATAAATCACAAAGGCAATCACCTCACTTGACTTAACAATTTGCCTATAGATAAATAGTCAATATTTTTCATTCAGGATCACCTAGATGAGCTTGAGGGCTTTAGAAAATTAATTAAAGTTTTGACGAGGGCAGTTTT
Organism: Diabrotica virgifera virgifera; assembly: GCF_917563875.1. NCBI lineage: Eukaryota > Metazoa > Arthropoda > Insecta > Coleoptera > Chrysomelidae > Diabrotica > Diabrotica virgifera. Next base: position 11,385,577 of record NC_065451.1, on the reverse strand, counting down.
TAATTAAAAAAATTTGGATATTCATTTAACTAGCTGAATTTACACTAGAGAAAAATGCGAATATATTAACTTGTTTCCAGCAATTTAATATATCTATTAAGATGTTTCCTACGCTAATGCCCGTCGTTTATCAACGGATGATTAGTAAAAATTCATTGTTTAAAAATCTTCGAAGAAAATTCAAACAAATATAATTTTGAAAATCATAGTCCAATTTAAAAAATTATTATCCCTCTTGGAGTCAGTTCACCAATCCATCATCATCATCATCATCATTCTCTTTGCCTTATCCCTATGCGGGGTCGGCTTCCCTAATTGCATTTCTCCACACAATTCTATCTTGGGTCATACCAATGTTAATCCCCTTTACTAACATGTCCTGCCTTATCGTCTCCCCCCAGGTCTTCTTTGGTCTTCCTCTCCTACTCCTTCCAGGAATCTACACTTCAGCTATTCTTCGTATTGGGTGATTAACGTCTCGACGTTGAACATGACCAAACCATCTTAACCTATGCTCTCTCATTTTGGCATCACTTGGTGCCACACCGAAACTTCCCCTAATATACTCATTTCTAATTTTATCCTTCTTTGTCACTCCACTCATCCATCTAAGCATTCTCATTTCCGCCACATGCATTCGTTGTTCCTCTTTCTTTTTCACTGCCCAACATTCAGTTTCATGCATCATAGCTGGTCTTATGGCTGTTTTATAGAATTTTCCCTTCATCTTCATTGGATTTTTCTGTCACACAACACACCACTCGCTTCTTTCCACTTCATCCATCCAGCCCTAATTCTACTGCATGTATCTCCATCTATTTCTCCATTACTCTGTAATATCGATCCTAGGTATTTAAAACTATTGCTTTCCACAATCATTTCACCATCCAAAGATACCATTTTATTTGTAGTAACTCCATCTTTAAATGAACATTCCAAATACTCTGTTTTTATCCTACTAAGTTTTAAACATTTTTCCTCCAGAGCTTGTCTCCACTATTCCAGTTTTTGTTCTAAGTCTCTTTCACTATTTCCTATTAACACTACATCATCAGCGTACATTAGCCACCATAGAATACTACCCTGTAGTTTCGCGCTGTTATCTGGTCCAAAACTAATGAAAATAAATAAGGACTAAGCACTGAGCCTTGGTGCAATCCTACTTTCACCTGAAATTTATCAGTCTCTCCCACACCTGTTCTAACACTAGTCGTTACTCCCTCATACATATCTCTCACAATCTTTACATATTCGCCAGGTACTCCTTTCTTATTGAGTGCCCACCACAGAGTCTCTCGAGGAATTCTATCATATTCTTTCTCAAGATCAATGAATACCGTATGAGTGGTCTCTTTCACCATCTTTCGGTTCATCAATCCATCTTTCGCTTAAAAGGTATCTTTTACGAAGCTCGTGTTACCTTGCTGTGTTCGATATAAACAGTGTGAATGGTTAAAGATACGGTGGAAGAAGTTCCTCAAGACCACGTCATGCCTTTCGCACCGTTCATTGGTAAAAACTTTGAATTAATGCAGGACAATGCACGTTGCCATACCGTGAGTACCTTAATGAGGTCGGGATTCAAGTTTATAGTCGGATATAGAGGATATCATAAATGAATTGAAGAACCGGCTCCAAGAAGTCCTAAGGGCAAGAGACGGCAACACCCATAATTAATACTCATGTTTTTTTATTAGACTGTGATCTTCAAAATTATGTTTATTCGAATTTTCTTCAAAGATTTTTAAACATTAGATTTTTACTATGCATTCCTTCATAAACAAATTTTTATTCAATAATTTTATTGCGTTCTCTTATTCAAAGGCAGTTTTCACCGTTTCAACCGTTTCACCGAAAGAGAAAGCAACTACAGAGTGGTGTGTACAGACTAACTTGTGGTGACTGTCCGAAAACGTACATCGGTCAAACTGGCAGAACTTTTGACAAACGGATAACAGAACACAAAAGGGCATTCAACAATAGAAAAACAGACACTTCTACATACGCACTTCACCTTCTAGATCAGTCATTCTTTCAATGAAGAGTTTCAAATTCTGCATATTCAAAATAAAGGCCTTAAGCTATCTTTTTTAGAATCTATGGAAATTAATAAACAAAAATACAGATATAATTCTGAATGACCAACTCGAGACAAACAGCTCCCCACTCCTCAACCTCTTCAGTTGAAGACTTAAAAAGGCAAACACATTGTAAACTATATCACTTGAGAAAGGCACTCTGTCGAAACAGCTGTAGTCACTTAGTTATAATCAATTTTGTGGAAGTATAGAAAACAAACGTTTTCAGTGTTTTATTGTTAGATTTCACCGTTTCGTTCATAAAATGTGGTAAAATTGACAGTTTCTGCAAATTTAAAGAAATCGGTTAATTAGTCGTAATATCACCACTGCTTTCTAACATATACCCTGAGGAAATCTTTCAAGAAGCAATGGATGATGTTGAAGCCGGAATTCGAATTAACGAAGAATGTTTCAATAACATAAGATACTCAGACGACACGGTGGTATTCGCTAATAGTTCTGTAGTCCTCCAGAAATTAATGATTAGAATTACAGAAGTAAGTCAGAGATATGAACTTTCACTAAACATTAAGAAAACAAAATATATGATGATCTCTATGAAGGAACAGCAAATTGAACGAATCGGTGTGAATGGTCAACAAATTAATCCAGGAATCGAAGCTTTTCACCTCGCAATTTTTACAGAATGAATCGATTTGCTTGAAAATTTGAGAATAAGTAGTGGATAGTCCAAGGATCAAAATCTATATGATGCCGAAAGGTGCTTTTATCATGGGGGTGGTTGATAAACTTGATAAAAACGTGGATTCTAAGCAAAAAATGTTCTATACATTTATTAGATAAAATTAATAGTTTTGGATTTATTCGCTATCAAAAGTGTTAGTTTTATATCGAAAAAATCAATGTTTTACCAATTGTACTCATTTACGATTCACTCAATTTCTGCCGTAGAAAAATTTTTTTCAACTTAAGTTCTTGGGAATTAAATAACCTACAATTTTATATTAAAACATTTTTTCGTATCTCTGATACTAATTTTTATATTCTGAAGAAGATGGCATTTTTTAACAAATTACAAAAATTGGTTATTCGCTTTTAACTCCAGTTTTTTAAAAACTAATCATTCTAAGCCAGTCAAACTTCTATAATCTATTAATAATACATAAATAAATAAGAATGAATAAGGCCAATGACTAAAAACACCGCCAACTTACATTATTATGCTTCCAATTTGATTTCTCGTTTTTTGTTTCAAAAAAATATATTGATTTTTTAACCGTAACTTTTTAATTTTTTATTTTAGAAAGTTTGGTAAAAAATAATTTGGTAGGTTTTTACAATATATATAATACTATTAATATTAAATCTTTTTAAAATCCTCAGTCGCAAAAAGAGGTGACTTTGAAAGGGTTAGTACAGGTGGTTTTTGCATGTTATTACAGGTTTTAATTATTGTCAACAGCTCACTCAATTTTTGCAGCAAAAAAATTTTTTTCAAATGAGATTCTTGGGAATTAAATAAGATACAATTTCATATTTAAATATTTTTTCATATCACTGATGCTAATTTTGCTGTTCTGAAGAGAAGGTCATTTTTTCCAAACTACAAAAATTCGTTATTCGCTTTTAACACCAGTTTTTTAAACTAATCATTCTAAGCCGGTCAAACTTCTAGAACCGATTAGAGTTGCACAAGTTTGACTTGAATGTTTGAACTTGACTTGAGTTTGACTTAATTTCAAGTCAAACTCAAGTCAATCCTTCTGACAAATATTTCAAGTCAAGTCAAACTGGTCAATCGTACAGGTTTGAAAATTCAAACTGTTTGTCAAACCAGTTTGAAAGAGTTTGAAAACTAATTGATTTAGTAGATATACTTTTTTGTCGAGATACACATGTTAGTTGCCAATTAAGGTAAGAAAATTAATAATACAATGAGTGCCACATAAAAGTCAAAATTTTCAATGTGTTTTAATTTAAAACTTTTAAATTTAGATATTTATTTTTTTCGAATCCTGAGAAAACTAATAAGTATTTTTGACAAATTTAAACGTAGAATGAAAGATTGCGTTATTACCGAGGGCCGAAAGTCTCTTAGAATAAATAAAAAGTTTCTTTTGAATGAAATATTTGCAATTAATAATAACACTAAATTTTCCTTTTAATGTTCACCCCCGTAACTTATTAAAATTAACATTATAGAAGTTTTCAGGGATGTTCGTCCCTCAAAAATAATGTAATCTTTCAAGCTGCGTTTAATTTTTTTTTAAATTCTTATTAGTTTTCTCAGGATTTGAAAAAAAATTAATACATTTAAAACACATTAAACATTTTGATAAGCGACATGTGTTACGCCTATGCCCTTAAGGGTTACAATAAAATAAGACTACTTAATTTTTCAATGGACAGCTCAAAATAAAATGATTTGGACTTTTTATGACTTTCTTTTATTATAAAAGGCATTTATTTATCGTAGGGCCAGTTCGAAAAAACATGTGGTACCAAGCTGCTAGTTCACTCGAAGATATGTACCACAATACAAAAGTTAGTATTGCTGTATAATATTCGTTGGTATTTCTTTAATATTCAAAACTAACCATAGGGTTATTGGACCTGGATCCCGCGTACCAAAAAAATTTGATTGATAGCAAGCTGAAAATTTGTTAATAGCTTAACGGTGTCTAGTCAGACAAACTTTGATGTACGGGAACACTGGAACAGGGGAAGTTTTAATTGTGGAACAGTTTTAAAATTTGGAACGTCAGATTACGAAAACGTCCCATGTATTTTGTCGGTCAGAACATCCAATTGATTTGTTACCCTTTCATTAAACTCTCATGCAAAAATCAGACTGCTATTTACTAACCAACATGATTCCTGTCATTTGACATGTTCTTCGTGTTCCACTCATTAAAATGCCCAGTTGGTGATAAACACCAGTCTGATTTTTGCATGAGAGTTTAATGAAATGGTAACAAATTAATTGGAAGTTCTGTCCGACAAAATATATGGAACGTTTACGTAGTCTGACGTTCCAAATTTTTAAACTTTTCCACAATTAAAACTTCTTCTATTCCAGTGTTCCCATACATCAAAGTTTGTCTGACTAGACACCGTTAAGCTATTAACAAATTTTCAGCTTGCTATTAATCAACTTTTTTTGGTACGCGGATCCAGGTCTATATGGTTTTATATCTACAATTTAAATTTTTTTCGGATACTGGCTACAAATGTTGGGTTTAAATAAAAAAAATTAATGTATAAATAAATATGCATTAACACTAGCAAGTCTGGATTAGCATACCTACCTAGAAAATCAGAGGGGATCATTTTGGCCCTAAATTCTTAGATTAATAAAAACTCAGTTTAAAGAAATTATATTAATTCTAGACGATATAATCTGATTTTATTTTTAGTTTTATTGTTTAACACATTCGCTGCCTATCAAAAACTTTTGGAGCACCATACAGTTTGCAGATTTTGACATTTGCCACGCATTGCCTTGCGCATAGCCCTGGCACTGATTGGAAGTATGATTTCCTTTATAAAATATTTTGAACTGACTTTTTTTTTCGTTTTTGGATAGTAACAGTAGGTACTGGTTGTCGGTAGAATCGGTGTTGCTGGGTATAGTACCAGATTTCGGGAGGCAAGGTATTGAGCCCAGAATTCTTCACACAGCCGACAAATAAACTTTCGACGAAGACTGAGTCATGCCATTTATTGCTCCTAAGTCAAGTCAAGAGTATTATAAAACACGTGAAAAACCCATTAGCCCATCGTCTTGAAGCAGCTTTTGTAGTAAAAAGACGCGCCATTTGGTTGTCTCTACCAACCCCATATTTGGTTTGTTTATAAAAATTCACTTTTTCAGGAAGTTTTTTCCATAGACAGCAACATTCACTGATTGGTGTAACGAACTCAACAAAATCACATTTTTGTCACTCTTTCCTTGGTATTCAGTAAGTGTTATTTTTCGTCGCTCTGAAATATAAGGGTAACATAGGTAAAATTCTCTATTTTCACATTTTACGCTTAGAAAGTCTTGCTTTCTGTTGCGATTCAAAGTACCCACAAGACTTTTTGATTTCTGTTGCAATGCCTTGGTCAATTTCAGCGAAGTGAAGTAGTTATCTGTCGTAACATTTTTGCATTTTCCCAGTTGATATTCCGTTATCCGCAAAACAACGTATTCACCAACAATTGTATGTTTATTGCGTAGATTTACCATTTAAAATAAACAAACAACAAACATTACATAAATATAATAATTTTACCCATCCGACAGGAATTTTAAAGACAGGCTCGTCGAATTTCCTAGAAAACGATAATAACTTACACAGGGCCAATTTGGCCCCTTCAGATTTCTATGGTAGATTTTTTGGAAAAACCATTTAATAAATTTAGAAACAATATTTTTTTTTGTGTTAAATAAGGCTTTGTAGCAAAGTATTAAAAGTCATAAAATATGAAATTATTATTGCCTCAAATAAAAAACTACAATAACTTCAATTCGCAACAGCGACTCTCTATAAGCCTCCAACATTCTATTAGTGTTAAGCTTTCTTAATAATTATCCTAACTGGCGCGTTTATTGGGGTTAATTTTTGTCTGTCTGCGGTTTAAAAATCGTATCAGCCAATACATTTGTATGTGTATTGAAATTTGTCAAAAAAAATTATTTTTACCTTGTTGGGAGAGGGGGGAATTTCCCCTACCCCTCCCCCCTCCCTCGTTGATCCACCACTGAACAAATAAAGGCGTAGGCGGTCTCATTTAAAATTGAAAATAAACACTTTGCGTAATATTCAAACTTTTCAAACTGTTTGAAGATGTTTGAATTCAAGTCAAACCTAAAGATATCGAAATCAAGTCAAGTGAAACTTTTTTATACAAAAAGTTTGATTTTCAAGTCAAGTCAAGTTTGTTGAGTAAAATCAAACTAGTTTGACTTGATGCATCTCTAGAACCGATTAATAATACCTAAATAAAAAAGATCAAATATGGTTAATGACTAATTTTAATTAGGGTGGTGATTAGGCGGTTGCTTACGATCACTTTTTCGCTGAAAAAAATGGGGACTGACATTGCTTTCGTTATAAGTCATTTAATTTTTGAGCTAGAAACATTTTTATTTCAGGCGATAGATATTTCTAAGTACTTTAAATTAGTTTGAACAAGCTGTCTTCGAAAAATGCACAGTTTTCCCGTCTTTTGGCTTTAAAACTACAATATTTAGCATTTGACGAAGAGGATCCAACATATAATAAAATATAGCTCGATTACTGTTGGTTTTAAAGAAAATTAAAAAAAAAACCATTTTGTTTATTTTTTTAAAAGGTACATTTTTGTTAAGTAAAGTTGTTTTGATAAAACGAAACCTTTTGGAGTTATTAGCAGAAAACTTATTAAAAACATTGATTTTTTCGATATGAAACTAACACTTTCAATAGCGAATAAATCGAAAACTATCAATTTTATCAAAAAAATGTATAGAACCTTTTTTGCTTAGAATGAACGTTTTTACCAACTTGCGATTAAAATATAATAAAAAAATTTCACCCCTTAGATGGGGTGGCAACCATACCCATGACAAAAGCGCCTTTCAGCATGATATAGATTTTGATCCTTGGACTATCCACTACTTATTCTTAAATTTTTAAGCTAATCGATCCATTCTGTAAAAATTGCGAGGTTTTGTCCTATTTTAAGCTTCATTACTTGGACTAACTATGATCTTCAAAATTATGGTTAGTTGAATTTTCTTCAAAGATTTTTAAGCATTAAATTTTTGCTCAGCATTCCTTGATAAACGAAGTTTTATTCAATAATTTTATTGTGTTCTCTTATTCAAAGGCAGTTCGTTCATAAAATCTGGTCTAAAATTGACAATTTCTGCAAATTGAAAGAAATCGGGTAATTAATCGTAATATCACTACTGCTTTCCAACATATAACTTGAGGAAATCTTTCAAGAAGCAATAGAGGCTGTTGAAGCCGGAATTCGAATTATCGAAGAATGTTTCAATAACATAAGATACTCAGACGACACGGTGGTATTCGCTAATAGTTCTGAAGTCCTCCAGGAATTAATGATTAGAATTACAGAAGTATGTCAGAGATATGAACTTTCACTAAACATTAAGAAAACAAAATATATGATGATCTCTATTAAGAAACAGCAAATTGGATGAATAGGTGTGAATTGTAAACAAATAGAAAGAGTAAAAGCATACACCTCTCTTGGTACGAACGTCAATGAAAATTGGGACCATTCCCTAGAAAGCAAATATAGAATAGAGAAAGCAAAATCTGCATTTCAAAAATTGGTAATCTATTCAAATGTCATGATTTATCAATACCCATAAAAATCAGGTCACTACGATGTTATATCTTTCCTATGCTGTTTCCTATGTACACATCAGCTGCAAGGAAATTGAGGGTTTCGAAATGTGGCTTTTTCGTCGAATCCTGAAGATATCTTATACCTACCACGTTACTAATCAGAGTGTTTTGTTAAGAATATAAAAAGGAAAAGAGCTGTTAACTACAATAAAAACAGCCAAAATAGAATACATCGGTGACATCAAGAGGAAGAGCGAGATATAGGGACTGCTGCAGAATATACGTACGTGATTCAACACAACAACCACAAATATTTTCAGAGCATCAGTGTGCAAAGTGCAGTTTCCATCATGGTCGCCAACATCCGAAAAGGGTAGGCACTACAAGAAGAAGTCGTAATGTGTGCACTTGTCAATACGAGAACAATTTATTAGGTTTTTACCCTGTATCTATAAATAAAGCACTTTATAATGTATAGCACTGTAGGAGTAGATAAGTATGAAGAATATTGTATTTTCGACACTGCAGTAAAACACACCGAAACCAAGTTTGCCGTTATCAGTCGCATGTTAAAATTGTCATACGTATATTTCGGTGCATATAGAATAATATGTATGCGATTCACGAACAAAGAATTCTAGCGAATATATGACACGTAGTTTCTCGTGCATATAAATTGCGAGAAAGGTTTTTGTATGACACACCACCCTTATTTAATTTATTTTTAGTACAGGTATATTCTTCAGTTTTTCGATTTTATAGTACATTAATGTAGAATTGTAAATATTTTATCTTAATTTTTAAGACTCCTCTATATAATTTTTCTTAATTATTATTATTACGAAAACGAAATAAGAGTCTCACGCATACGAACACATGTGCAAATCGGCTTGGGGATTTAAAATCGGACTTATCAAAGACGCAAGATAAACAAGTAGCCGCCTTGACTAATTTTAATAGTTTTCGTTTATTGGAATAGGTCGGTACATACCTTGAACCAATTTTAATAGGTTGGCTCTCAGGGGAAAACGAAAAAGGAAGATTAGATGTTAGAGATTTTTATTTGGCCTAGGGGTGCGAGGGTCAGTCGATTATAACATCAGGACCTAGACGGAGGTGTTATTTGGGATAATCGGAAAATACGCAACTTAGACGCTTTAAGACGGGTATTATGACAAGCCGTTTATAATATTGATTAGACGCAATTATTTCCAAATATATCTATTTTTGTAAGAATAAGAACACGTAAATTTTGGTCGTAATTACACAAACACTTTTACATTTCGTCAATTTAATAGTATCTATAATTTTAGTTGTCTATTTTATTAATTAAAACTGTTAACAATCACACGAACTTTTATTACGATTGTCTTTAACAAATCCTACATTAATATTATTTTTATATTTCTTGATCCCTTTATACAGTTGAGTCCGCGAGTCTTTACCCGTGCGTCATCACTTAAAGCATACGAAATAAGTCGGAAATCTATTTCACGCAACAACAACTGACAGAAAGTGGCTACTGTTCCGATTACGGGTTTTATTATAAAATTTGACGTTATCAAATATATAGAATGTCAAATGTAAGTTTTGCTTCAAAATTTTTGCGCAGAATTACAGCTACATTTGAAGTAGCTTAATAAATTATTTTATTATTATTGATTAATAAATAAATAAACAATTTATAAAAAAATCCAATAACATATTTTATTTTTGTTATTTTATTCACTTTGACGGAAATCTAAACACAGTCATTTCTTTACTGTGTGAATGACGTTAGCTTTGTATGTTTTAAATATTAATTGCCTAAATATAATTATTTACCTTAAAATTTCAAAGCCCAATATAAAATTAGTTGTGAAAACAACTGTTTGTATAATATAAAGAAACTTCAAAACGCAAAAATTCGACAAAACCCGCAAAAAGTTTAACTGACTGACAGCCACAAAATTAAACAAATCAGAAACGTCAAACAAATTGTGCTTAAAATATGAAAACGTACCGAACCGTCTTTTTTTGTACCTATCTCTTTTCAATGCACTGAGTCTAGATGGTTCATAAGAATAACATGTGTTGTTACTTAATAACAAACGGCAGCTGGTTTGTCATGAGTTTCATGCATGGAAGAGAATGATGCTAGATAAAAAGTATGTGTTTTATCTCGCCAGGTATTAATGACGCACGGGTAAAGACTCGCGGACTCAACTGTAGAAAGCAACAAGTATAAGTTACTTGTAAATGCTTCAAACTAAATTAAATAAATTTGAAATCACTTTGAGTTTGGTCAACTGTAACATAAAAGCTTCGCAACAGTCCTTCGCTGAGTTCTACGTTCTCACTGAAACCAAAAGTACAAAAATCTACAGGAAACTGGAATCGATCAGTAGCATCCAACCGAAGTAAATAAACCACAACAACTTTGGAATTTCATTTAAATTCATGAAATGTAAATAGGGAAGACGAGAAGAGAATTGTCAATTAAATTGGTAAATTGGGTATGGCATGAGAACGGGTAATGGACGTTTTTATGTTTTATTTTATGGAGACTTAAATGCGAAAAAGAAGTCGTTTATGGATTGAAAGAAACGTGTTGATGGATTTTTTCTTGGAGAAAGCAATTTGAATAAGGCTTAAAGGTGTTTGCCCGGAATGTTGCCGCTTTTAATATATGGTGTTGGGGTTAAGTATTAAAAATATCAAAATAATAATATTCAAAGGGTTTTTTTTATAAATGTTAGGATACCAAGAGTCTAATGCTCATAATCTTATTGAAGGTTTTATTTACTACAGTTTGTGGGCGACCGGTTTCGGCGTTTACAATTTATACGCCATCATCATCAGGCCCTTCAGAAACTGAACAAAGCTAAACAATTAATGAAGCTGTGTTCAAATACAGTTGCCCTAGGTTAAGTTTTAGATTTTTTTTTATATTTTACGTGACGTATATCAAACACGGTTTTCTCCTAATTCGAAAAAGATAATTATAATTCAGATTCAACTCCGCTTTAATAAGAGGAGAGTTCTTCTATCAAATAAAATTGTGAAAAACCCGTAATATTAAATTTGAACAAAGTCATTAAATATTTTTTAGTACAATTTCAGTCCTTATCCTCTTCCTTTTCTCCGTCATAAGGATGTAGTGGCGTCATGAAATTTGTTTGACTATTTCTGTCCATTTATCTCTCACCTTTGCATGTTGTTGGTCTTCGTAGAATAAGCAACCAGTCATGTCCTTCTTTTGGTCCGACCATAGTGCTGGAAATCTTCATCTGGATCTTTTGCCCACTACGTTGTCTTCAACTACTATTCGTTCCATGCCTTCCCTTCTTCTAGTTCTTCTTCTTTTTGTATAGACATGACTCTGTCTGTTTTTCCCATGTGCCTCTAGTAAGTTGTCGTTCCATCGTTTTCGTGGTTTTCCCTCTGATCATCTTCCTATTGGGGAACCGTCTCTCGCTGTCCTGACTACCCTATTAGTTGTCATTCGGCTTATGTGGTCATTCCATTCTATTCTTCTGTTTCTTACCCTGTTATTAATATTATCCACCTTGTATCTCCGTCGTATATCTATACTTCTGGCTCTGTCCCATAGAATCTTACCATCGATTTTTCGAAGGGTTTTCATCTCCGCTGTTTCGAGCAATATTTTTGTCCTCTCTGAATCGGGTCGTGTTTCTGCCGCGTATGTCATTATTGGTCTGATGACTGTTTTGTAAATTCTGCCTTTCATTTCTTTTCCGATATTTTTATTTCTCCATATTGTGTCATTCAGGCAACCTGCGACTCTGTTTGCTCTATTCACTTGATCTTTCACTTCTGTTTCGAGCCTTTCGTAGCTAGATAGTGTGATGCCTAGGCATTTAAACTCCATCACTTGTTCTATTATCTGACCTTCCAGCTCCAATTTACATCTTATTGGATCTGCTGTTATAACCATGCATTTTGTCTTTTTGAGAAAATTAAAATGTTAAATTTTCTGGCGACTATGTTCAATTGGTGCAGCATACGTTGTAAATCATCTTCACTTTGAGAGATTAGTATTGCATCGTCCGCATAGCAGATTATTTTAAGTTGTTTTCTCCAATTTGGTATCCTTTTTTAGTTCTTTTTTTTTTATTATTTCGTCCATGATCAAGTTGAACAATAAAGGACTCAAGGAATCCCCCTATCTTATCCCATTGCCGACTTCAATTGGGTCAGTTAGTTCATCTTCCACTTTTACTTTTATTTTGTTGTTCTGGTAGATGTTTTCTATCGTTTTAATTATCCTAGAGGTACCTCTCTCTCGAGTATAACAAGTGGATAACGTACTTTAATGTGACCCTGTCAAATACTTTCTTTAGGTCCACTAAACATAAATATGCCAGTTTTTTGTATTCCAACGATTTCTCTTGAACTTGCCCCATTATAAATATATCGTCAGTGCATGACCTTCCCGACCTAAAACCTTGTTGTTTTTCTGCTAATGTTATAAATTCATTCAATTTCTTTATTATCCAATATAATAAGTTAATCCTTCTGTAATTCTCCGGGTTGGATTTATCTCTTTTTTTGAAGAGAGGTTAAGTATTTTCTATGGGAAATAAGCCACAATTTTACTAAAAAATTAATTTATTAACGTTTCGTATTAGGATGCTTGATCTCAGTTCTTGTGGTATTCTGTTTTGTTCTATTATTTTTTGTATTAGTTTTAATAGTTGTTTAGTTAGATCTTGTCCTCCGTACTTTAGGAGTTCGTTCGATATTCTGTCCTCTCCTGGAGATTCTCTATTTTTGAATTTTCTTAATGCTTCCTTTACCTCTCCCTCCTCGATGTTTATTTCTTCGTTTGTCGTAACTTCAGGTGTTGGTGGTTGATTATCGTCGCCTTTAGCAAATAGAGATCGGAAGTAGTCTGCACATGTTTTGTTCTGAATGTGTTTCGCTTTTACTAATTCGTTCATCTTCTTTCTTTGCCCTCTGATCATTCTCCATACTTCTTTTTATGTTCCGTAGAAGTCGTGTTCCATCTGTTTTGAGAAACTCTGCCAGTGCTTCCTTTTTATTTGCCCTTTTTATTTGTGTTCGTGCTGCCCTCTTAGGTGTGAAATGTTTCATAATGATTCCTATTTTACATAATACTAGACTATGGGCGCTACGTACATCTGCTGAGTTGAGGCACTCTGTTGGTTACAACATAATCTAGCATAGATCTTTGTCCACGGGTGTTACTGAATATATATTTGTGTTGGTCTTTGTGGTCAAAAAATGTGTTATCTATTCTAGTTTCGTTATTTGTGCAAAAGTTTATCATCAGTTCTCTCTCGAAAAAAATATACATTCAATTACCCATAACTCACTTTAAAATAACATTAGTTTAGTTCTTTAATTGGGGAGTGTATTAAATTTTTCATGACCTTTAATTTTGGTAATAATAGATTTTTTACAAAAGGTTATAGTTTTTGAGTAATACGTGAAAAACAGCTTTAAAACATGCATTTTTTTAAAGAAAAAATAAAAATGTTGATATTAAATAACTCAAAAAGTATTGATTTATGTTAATAACTTTATATAACAAATTTTGCTTAGAAGTTGCCCCTCTATCGATTTCTGGTATTATTTTTAATAAAAAAAATTTCACCCACGAGAAGGGGTGGCATCCACCCCCAGGGTAAAACCGCAAGTTGGCATCATGTCACCTTTGTTCCTTGAAGTATCTTTTAACTACTCACCAACTTTAATGAACATTGATGAAGGTTCAACGAAATCGGAGGTGAAAACCTTCAGTGACTCCACTATTTCATTTTTTTTTTGTATTCACTTGTGTGAGTATAAAAGGAACTAGTTCGCTAAAGATTGTTATCACGGTGAACGACAGGTCGTAGATACAATCATAGATTCCCTTGTCGACTAATTCATCACTCTGTATTACTTCATACATCTTAAAAGTCATCAGAGGATAACAACTCGAATTTTAGTTCCCGAATCATTTGACATACGATTCATATGTGGTGCTAGTAATATTTTTGGTAATTATTTTAACAATTACACCGAAGAGATGAAGAGATTTGCTTCCAGTTCACTGCCTATACCCAGGTGCTCCGAAGAAAACTACGGTAAAACCGAAATAATTATAAGCACATAATGTTATTTTCACACTATATTTTTGTATACCAGCCAGCATGAAGACTTCTTCTCTCAAGAAAATGAAAAATCTTAAAATGTCTTCCTGTAACCTGATTTTGTATATCCTTAAAGAAAACTGTTAAAAGAGTTCTTGCCAAAGGACTCTAGACAACCTCATCACGTAATGGAAACCACCAGATAACAATAATAATTGATTATGCTTCGGGTTAAAAAATTAGTATTCCGATTGCTATTAAATTCCGCTCGGAATTTTCATAAATTTCAAAATTTATGCTTAACTTTTGAGTGGCATTTTCTTCTGCGGACGTGGACTATAGTTTCAACGATTTTTTAGAAAAGCTTGTCTGTATCTTCAATAAGGCATTTCCTTTAATTTTAATTAAGCCAAAATATCACAAACCCTGGGCTAGCAAAGGTATACGCATATCAGCCAAGAATATGCGCTCAATATTGTATATCAAGAAATTTACTACCAACGTCTTTGTCACTCAATATATCACCAAGTACAGGGTTACCTATCTAAAACTCATCAAATCAGCTAAAAAGCTTACTATCAAAATCGTCTAGGAAGCTCTAAAAGTGTAAAAGTGTTGCAAAAGAAACTTGGTCCATAATAAATGATCTTCAAAATAGAACTCACGCAGCTCTAACATTTGCCCTTCCAAACCCTGAAAATCTAAACGAATACCTCGTTATTGTGAGTAAAAATATAACTTCTACTATTTTTCCGCAAAAAGATCCCATTGCCTATCTCCCTAATTCAGGAGTGTTCTCGAATTCATTCTTTATAAGACCAATCGATAAATCTGAACTGATCCAAACGATAATTAGTATCAAAAGCAAATCATCATATAGTACTGATGGACTATCTATAAAAATCTTCTCAAATCTCACAAAAAATGTGTTGGAACTCCTCGTCCCACTAATTAATGATTCCTTTGAAAGAGATAAATTCCCAGAGTGCCTTAAGATAGCCATTATTATGCCTCTTCATAAGGGTGGTGAAAAATCTAATTCTTGCAACTATAGACCTATTGCCTTACTACCGGTACTCTCCAAAATTATTGAGAGATTCATAAAAACCCGACTTATGTCCTTTCTCATTGATAACAACATCTTATCCCAAAATCAGTTCGGCTTTTTAACTAATAAATGTACCAATGATGCCATGTTGTTTGTGCTTCATGAGGTTTACCAGGCACTAAACAATAATCTTTATACTGCCACTGTTTTCTGTGACTATGCCAAAGCTTTTGATTGTGTAAATCACGACATTTTGATAAAAAAAACTAAATTTCTATGGAATTCGAGGTATTTCTTTGAATTGGTTCCAATCTTACTTGAATAATAGGAAACAACTAGTTGGAGCAAATGATACTGACTCTAGTCTCAGAAACATTGTATGTGGAGTACCACAAGGTTCAGTATTGGGTCCCCTACTGTTCCTAATCTTTATAAATGACATCACTAATCTAAAAATAGATTGGAAAATTTTTCTTTTTGCTGATGATACCAGTATCACTTGGAGCAACTCAACTATTGCATCTCTTCATGCAACTATAACTTCTGATTTGCTTACGATAAAAACCTGGTCTGACTCTAATTTACTCTCTTTTAACGTGTATAAGATAGTACTATCCTATAAAAAGTGCTCTTCAACCCCTGCTTGTTCATAACAGCCAGATCTCTACCGTTAATTGTTTAAAATTTCTTTGTATTTTTTTAGAGAGGAACCTCAAATGGTCCCTTCATATCGATCTGTTAAGTAAGAAATTCGCCTCAGCCTGCTATGCTATAAGATCTGTTTCGAAAGATCTCAATTTAGCATCTTCTAAACTAACATATTTTACTTTGTTCGTGTCTCATCTTCGATATGGTCTTTCTTTTTGGGGTTCTAGTACAGCTGCCCAATTAGATGTTATTTTTAAGTTACAAAAAAGAGCAATAAGGTATCTGTTTGGCCTCAGAAGAACAACACATTGCAGAAGTTACTTCAAAGATCACGGAATTTTAACCCTACCATCTTTATATATTTTAGAAACTGTTTGCTTAATTCGTAAACACATGCATGTATTTCCAGTAATGCCTCATCATGACTACTTCACCAGAAATTCAACTTTTCATGTCTATTCACCGATCCCGTCCTCTGAGTTACTAGAGAAATATATATTATATTCCGCAAAAAAACTATACAACCATCTCCCTTTACAACTCAAATCTCCAACATCTTTCCACAAGTTCCGTAAAATGACAAAAGCTCATCTATCTAAAAACCATAGTATTCAGTAGAAGAGTTTCTTAATGACTTACTAAGAAATTACAGAAATGTACAAGTAACCAAACTTATCTATATATTTGGTGTCACATGCAGCAGCTTAAACTTATTAGTTCCTATGTCTGTATTTTACTTTGTTGTATCGCTGGTACCTATAATTAATGTGATTCCTAATACATTTCCAGTAAAAATAATTACTCTTTGATAATTGTTGGCGATACAAGATTATAACTCCCAAAATATTTATAACGAAATGATTTAGTTCATAATAGATGTCGACGAAAACAATTATTTCTGAGAACTTTTTAGTAATTATAATTTTCGTGGACCCACAAACAGAAATGATGTTTTTCACCAACCTCTACCGAAAGTATACTTTTCTGGACTTGATTGTAGGGAGCAAAGTTGTACTTTTCCTCCCTAGGGAGGAAAAGTAAAAGTGACGTCATGGTATTTCATTCATGAAATATAACTTACTGACGCCCTGTACAATATCTATTTTCTATTACGTAAGTATCTATACATTTTAACGTTTATTTAAAAACACTCTGTATTTTGCAGAATGGTAAAAAACAGTAAATTGTTATTCTGATTTAACAATGTTTACATTAATAATTTGACTTATATTTGATAGTTGACAGTTATATTGTACCTACTTGTTAGTTTTAGTTCTAATAAATTTTGTTGGTTAGTTACATAAATAAATTAAGTAAAGATGAAAAAATGACTTGTTCTTTGAGGAAGGTGGAAAAACCGTATGTATAACATGGGAGTAAAGTGCCTTTTCCTCCCTTGAATGATTACTGCCCTCCGCTACGCGTCGGGCAGTAAACTTCATTCTCCGGAGGAAAACTAGCACTTTCCTCCCTTGTTATACAAATAGCTATTTTTGCTGATACTCTTCAAAAAATAAAATTTTTCGCTACCACTTTATTAGGGATTATAATTTTCACAATCATATTTATAATCAAAAATAATATTTTTCGCGGCGTTCATTGAAAGTTCTACTCTTAACGGCATTTTTCGGTGTTATACTTTTCGTAGGCGGCGGCGGTATGTTCACTTTGCAATTTCTATTAATTTTTGCAATATATCGGTTTTGTTTTATTTTCTTTACTTTATTAACTTGTATTTTTTTATATTGACGATTTATCAAATTTCATAAAATTGTAATAATTTGTTATTGTTATTGTTATTACTTATTTTTTTTCTGACTTTATGTTAAGCTTTGTCCATAAAATTTGTATAATTTTCAGTGACAATAAAGCATATTTCTATTCTATTCTAAATAAGAAACAAACGGATTAAATATTACAAAACTAATATAACACTTCTGTCAGTAAGGAAGATTTACGTTTTTCATTAAAATGTGCACTCCTTCATCAACTTTTTTAAAATACGAAATAAATTCCTTAGAATGTTGCTGTTAAGTGCTTCACTTACGAAAAGCTGGTCTTTATAATGGCGTCGTAAACTATACAGGCAAGGAGTGTAAACGACTATGGTTCTGTTGGAGAATAATCTTACAGATAGAGATGGGCGATACAAATTTTCCAGATCAAATTTCTAGCTTTTGGCAACACCCTGAGGAATAAGAGTAAAAGAAAATAGATAATTCTTTTGTGGTGCGAATACTTTTACCAGATAGAAATTTTAATCCAGTGGATACATCTTCAGTACAGGGGCGGCCCGTCGGGGTAGGCAAGGTAGGCGCCACCTACCCTCTTCAAATGTAGTACAATAATATAAATTATTAATATAAATTACTTATTTCAAAATTGTAATTTATAAATTTTGACACAATATCTACAATAAAATAGCAAACATTATCCAAATTATTTTTAAAAATATCCAAAAAATTTTCTCCGTAGTTATAATTATTGTACGCTCCTTGTAGTATCAGTAGTACTGTATAGATTCTATTCTCCTTGGTCAGGCACTCGGGAACGTAGCCTGAAATAGAACGACGCTAACACCGAATTGACGTGCGATCTCTCTCTGTTTACGCGAGCAGGCCTGCTGCAGGTCTGCTCGTAGCGACCGTATTCTACGATTTTTAAATAGCGGATAGGCACAGAGTCTTATAGCCGGACCTACAAAATTTTATCAGTTGATTCTCTTGTGTCTTGTGAAACTGTTTTAAAATAATTGTTTTTTGATTTTGGCTGTTATTAGTAGGTTAAGTATTGAATAAAACTAGGTAGGACAATTTAAATTTGTTTATGAAAACTGAATAATGTGTTTTAGATTATATAGATAATTAAAAATTTAAAGCGAGGTTAGTTGTTAACTTATCAATTTATTCGAATAGTAAATTATTATTTGATACAGAAATAAAATAAGTAATATTTGACGTTGTTGAAACGTAGGTGTGTTAGTTTTATTGGTGGAAAAATTAAACGAAGTAATATGCAGTTTGATCGAGACGCCTTTTTCAAGGCGCCAAAATCAAGAAAGATTAGTAATTATTTCAATGGGCCGGCCTTTACAAAATTTAACAATTTTATCCACAGATAAGACAAAAGACAATCAACCATTTTCGAGATCGTTTAAAACAATATGGTATGAAAATCATAAATGGCTAAGCGGAAGTTATTTTAAAAATTCACTTTTCTGTTGGCCTTGTCTGTTGCTCTCAAATTTGAAGCAAAATGTTTGGGTGAGTCAGGGATATTCAGATTTGAAAAATTTATCAGCTAGTGTAAAAAAACATGAATCTTCGAAAGAACATTTAAACAATTGCTTAGATTTAAAACGGTTAGAAAAAAATAAACAAACTACTGACAGTGCTTTCTCTGGACATATTTCTCTATCTAATAAGATATATAATGAAGAAGTTAGATTGAAGAAGTTGAAGAAATTGATGTTACAATTCTTTTAGCAAAACAAGAACTTACATTTCGCGGTCGTGATGAGAGCCATAATTCTTCAAACATGGGTAATTTTAAAGAAATTTTTAATTTAGTAGTTAAACGCGATCAGGAAATCCAGGATCATGTTAAAAAATAGAAGGGGTGTTCACGGGTTTGTCAAAAACAATACAAAATGATTTAATAGATTGTCTTGCCGATTACTTAAAAAATAAAATTTCAACAGAAATTAATGAAAGTCAATTTTTTTCTATACTAGCTGAAGATACTACTGATATAACCGAAAAATCACAGTGTACTTTAACAATCCGTTTTGTTAACAAAGTTGGTCATGTAACAGAAAGATTTTTAGGGTTTTTTGATGTTAGCGATAATAGATCCGCAGACGCTCTATATAATTTAATTTCAAACGTGCTTGAGCCATATGATTACAAAAATAAATTAATTGCTCAATTTTACGATGGTGCAAGTGTAATGGCTGGCTCTTTAAACGGATTAAAATCAAAAATTAAAGTAGATGATCCAAAATCAATTTTTACACATTGTGGCGCTCATAGATTACATTTAGTATTGCAAGACGGCTCAAAATGTATTACAAACTGTAGGATATTTTTTGTCGCCTACCCGAAGTTTATGTGTAGCCTACCCGCATACTGAGGTCACGAGCCGCCACTGCTTCAGTAAAAGCCTGATAAGATAAGCATTTCTAACCTGTTTATTAGAGCATTAAATCTGTTATTCAGAGAAAAACACAACCCGTGTATAACACAAATTTTATTTCTTATTTTCTTGGTTAAAGTTAAAGTTTCTGAACGATATGTAAGTACTGGCAACAAGCACTGATTACAGACTTTTCTTTTGAGACACATAGACAGTTCTGACTTAAGGACATTGCTCAGCTTGCCGAATACCACCCAAGTGAGTCCTATGCGGCGCGCGGCTTAGTTCGCACGTTTGATTATCTCTTCCTATGCGTGTCTCATGCCCCAAGTACTTATAAGAGGTGTTTTCTTCGATATTATGCATGCATGTATTAATTTATCACAGCGACACAAAAAGAATGGTTAATATGTAATCCTGTGTCCTGAGTAAATCTAGTACCTGCAGCATTTCTCCTGGTATTGTGTCAACAATTCCTGGGAATTTATTTCTCTTTGTAGATTACTTTTGACTATGGTCTGTTTTTTAACCAAGAGGAGTAATTCAAAGGAAATGCCGCAGAAACCTTATGGGAAATGGCTCTCTGTCAAATGCTCTGAAACTTTGGGTTCTGGTAGTTCTTGATGTGTAGAACAAAAGGCTTAGTGAGCGCGTAGCTCCAAAAAATCATGATTTTAAGATATAAGCCTCTGAAGTTATAAGTACAGTGAGGACGTTTGAGTTGGAATAAATTCATTTCCTCGAGAATGGGCGACTCTGGAGATAAGCTACAAATCAGGTCGATTTTTATTTTTAAATTATAATTCTTTGGCATATCATATATATCATACTAGTGACGTCATCCATCTGGACGTGTTGACGCAATCGATGATTTTTTTAAATAATAAGAATATGGGTCGTGTAATAGCTCGATCGAAAGGTTATTAAACTCTCCATTCAATAATATAAACATTAAGAATATTATTTATACAGGGTGCCTAAAACATTTTTTTAATTAAATTAATTAAGACAAAAAGAGGAATGTACATAATTTATTTAATTCAAAATACATTTTACTGTTGTCCGAAACCAGGAAAAAATGTTTATTTGATAAATAAATATTGTTTTTCGCTTAAATTCAATATTAAAGCTGAAACCCACCTGCCTCTTAGCAGTTTGAACATTTAATTTAAGCGAAAGGGGTCGTGTGATAGCTTATTTGAAAGGTTATTTAATTCTCTATTCACTAATATAAACATTAATATAATTATTTATACAGGGTGCCCAAATTTTTTTTTAAATAAATTAATTGAGACAAAAAGAGGAATGTATATAATTTATTTAATTCGAAATAAATTTTACTGCTGTCAGAAAACGGAAAAAATGTTAATTTAAAAAATAAACATTGCTTTTCGCTTAAATTAAATGTTCAAACTGATAAGAGGCAGGTTGGTGGCAGCTTTAATATTGAATTTAAGCGAAAAACAATATTTTTTTATCAAATAAACACTTTTCCAGTAAAATGTATTTCGAATTAAATAAATTATATACATTCTTCTTTTTGTCTCAATTAATTTAATTAAAAAAAAATTTTGGGCACCCTGTATAAATAATTATGTTAATGTTATATTATTGAATATAGAATTGAATAACCTTTTAAATGAGCTATCACGCGACCCCTATTCATATTTAAAAAAATCATCGATTGCGCCATCACGCCCAGATGGATGACGTCACTAGTATGATATATATTCCAAAAAATTATAATTTAAAAATGAAAATCGACCTGATTTTTAATTTATTTCCAGAGTCGCCCATTCTCGAGAAAATGAATTTATTCCAACTCAAACGTCCTCACTCTACCTATAACTTTAGAGGCTTATATCTTAAAACCATAAATTTTTGCAGCTACGCGCCCATTGAGTCTTTTGTTCTACACATCAAGGTCTACCAAAACCCAAAGTTTCAGAGCATTTGACAGAGAGCCATTTCCCATAAGGTTTCTGCGGGGTCCTTTACCTCGCCGTAATACTTTTTTTTGATTGGTAGGGGAGTGCATTTAGATTTTCACTTCGGAAAAAATCAAACAAGATAAGATTTTTTGTAATTTCATTAAGAAATGTTTAATAAACAACATATCAAAAAGTTCTACTCGAGAAGCGGGTGCTTCATTTTTTATTAAACAAATGAACAGCGAAGTTAGATGTTTTTTTAAATAACTCCGAAAATATAATTTTTAGAAAAAAACTGACTTGTCGATTGAAAAACTCAAAAAATTTTACAAAAAAAAAAACCTTATATAAAGATTTTTCTAAAACTAAATCTCTAGCATCTGTAATTTTTTATTTATAACGCTAAAGTCACCCTTCCCACACACATGGGCGCACTGTAAACTAGCGTTGCAAAAGGTGCACGATTGAGTTTTTTTAATGTAATTCTTTAACTAATGGATCAAAAGAAGTTTTAAAAATTGGACATGAAAGAAGATGAAATAAGCTATCTTATGGTTGTAATAAAAAGAAATAAGATGAAATAAAATGAGCCTTACATGAATTTTGTTTAAAAATGATTTAAAAATATGTAACTAATACAATTTTACTTATAAAACTCTAAAATTTGCACAACTTACCTCTCAATAATCTTACTAAACGATATCATATTCAAAAAAATCTCAAAAATTTAATTCAAATAATACGATGTCTCAAACAATGTAATTTTTGAAAACTTCGTAGTTTTACAGAATTCCCACCACTTTAAGACGGTATTACTCAAGTTTGAATAAATCTAATACAATTTTTTTGCTATTTTTTTAACGCTTGGGATGTAATCTTTAAAAAACACTGAATTATTTTAGTTTAAAAATGAAATAAACAATTTCTTTTTGAGAAAACTAAGAAAGATAACAAAAATGTAATACAAAAACCGAAAATTACCAGCTGAAAAAATGTATATAAAGAGTGATCAAAACTTTTTTCTGTAAAACTTACCTAGCATACATTTAATAATAAGCTTCTACAATAATAAATGTTCAACAAAAAAAATTTTTTTTAGCTCTTATACAGTATGTGTGCGTAACTTGGAACCTATTGATAACTTTTTTAATATCAGTTTTACGAAAAAAAGTTATTATTTATAAAATACTCTGCATCGTATATAACATAAGATACAACCATCAAATATCAAATTTGGTTAGTTTTGTACGAGGTATGTAAAAAATATGAATTTCGCTCAAGAGTAAAGTAACTTTATATTTCACAATATCGAAAATTTTTATAAAGAAAAGTTGTTTGGAATTAAAAACAACGTTTCAACATGTAATTATTTCCTTCTAATCGAAAATTTGTTTTTTTTTTAATATTCTTTCTAATACATTTTAATTTTTAATATTATTGTGAAAATTATTTGTTTTCTTTATTTTAAGAATGAAATTCCATATTTGTTTGATTGGATTCTACTTGTTTTTCATTTAAATATCCGCCATTTTGGATCCGCTATTTTGAAATTTAAATTTTTAATCTTTAACTCAGATTCAACAACCTGTTAAAAATAAATGTTTTAGAAAAATGTTCTTTTTTATGTTCTTTTTAGAAAATCCGCATTTTGGATCCGACATTTTATAGTTTATAATGTTAACATTTAAGTTAGGTTTATAAAAGCTCTCAAAAATAAATATATGTAGAAATAAATACATTTTGTAAAGAAATTATGATTTTACAACTATTTTTTAAGTTATCCGCCATTTTGGATCTGCCATTTTATAATTTAAATTATCAAAATTTGATTCAGGTTCAGCAGCCTCTCAAAAATATCCACATATATGTAAATAAACACGTTTTATAAAAAAAATCGGATTTTACAACTACTTTTTAAGGATTTTTAGGAAAAAATCCGCCATTTTGAATTTGCAAATTGAAATGTCAGATTCGGGTTCAGCATAGGCAAAACTTAAATAAAAACATTTCTTATCAAAATAAAATGTTGAATTCACCCATATTCTTAACATTATTTATACAAAATAATTGTTATTGTTTAAACAATTAATAAACAATTAGCGGCGAAATTTGTGAATAGAATTTTTTACTTTAACATATTTATAAACTAACAAAAAAAGTTTTAGAAAAATATAACCTTGTTTGATTTTTTCGCAAACATTGAATCTTTTCGTTCTAATTGCACTCCCCTATGGTCCAACCTCAGGCAGATTTACTCCAGTGTTACGAAATTTTGACACTAATGACATTTATAAAATTTTGAAACTTCTGTCATTTTTTAGGTTAATTAAGTTTTATCGTCGATTTTTTGTGCTTTTTGCATTATTCCTTTAATTTTTAGATTTCTAGTATACTTTTATATCAAAAACAGTTGTTTGTAGAACTCTTTAGTGACATATTTTAGTATAATATAATATTTATGAATTACCGTCGAAGGCCGATATGATCAACCAAAAAAGAAGATGTATTTGGTGATATTTCTAGTGACTTTCTTGGGTGTGAGTCTGTCTTTTTAGTTTACTCTTTTTGATTTAAAAATAAACTATAATAACTTAGAGCGATAACGGCATACTAAAAAATATATCCATCTCTATTTACAGATGCCTTAAAGTAACATAGCGAATCTTTTAAATGACTGCAAGGCTCACATAAATATTTCACATTTCGCGTCTCTTTATTTGAATTCTGTAGATTCTAAAGAGGAACGAAATGGCTTCATCGCCGGGATTAAACAAATATTGCGAATTTATATATTTGCTCTTCAGAGGTTACTAACTCTAACGATATATTTAATTTTGAAATGGATGTTTAAATAGGCACATTCGAGATAATGTACTAACGATGTTTACATAGCAATCACGTAATAGGTTATCTTGTATACTAAGCATAAGTTTGTCTTGTAGAATATCCACCATACTTATAATAAATATACCGGTTGAAAGTTAAGTTTCAATTAAAATCAAATAAATCGGGAGTTTGTGGCATCGACTTTTTATTTGGAAGTTGTGCTAAGATTGCTAAAGGGGAAAAATCAGCCCAACAAGATGATAAGGATAATTAAAGACATTAATACGAAGAACGAAACCAGAATAAAAGTCGAGACTGAACTAACATCGGAAGTAGAAATCAACTCATTAATCAGACAAGGGGATAGCTTGAGCCTATTGCTTTTCAATTTAGTAATGGACAAAATCATAGAAAACATTAAAGGTACTGAAAAAGGATATAAGATTGCGGAAAAACAAATAAAAATCCTGTTATATTGAGGAAGCAATCTTAATCTCCAATAACGGGGATAACCTACAGCGAGTGGCACAAACTTTCAATACAGTGGCGAAGAACTACAACATGAAAATATCAACAGCCAAGACAAAATCCCTGGTAGTGTCAAGGGAACCTATAAGATGCAAATTAGTCATTAACAACGAAATAATTGAACAAGTCTCAAAATTCCAATATCTGGGGGGTCGAAATATGTAGTTATGGAGATGTTAAAGAGAGCGTCCGAAAGCAAGCAAATAAAGCCAATTACGTGTCAGGATGTCTGAGGGATGTCATCTGGAGAAACAAAGATATGAGGCTGGAAGGGAAAGTACGCATATACAAATCATGTGTAAGACCGATCATGGCGTACGCGATATAAACAAGATGTGACAGCAGAAACCAAGAGGATACTGAGAACATCAGAAATGAGAACGTTGAAGTCAATAACTGGGAAAACACTGAGAGACAGAATACCGAACGACAGAATAAGAGGTCTCTGTAACATACAAGATATAGTACGGTGGGGAAGACAGAGACGACGAGAGTGGAATCAGCATGTGACGAGAATGGACAGCGAGAGAATAGCCCATATAGCCAGGGATTCGAAGTCAACAGGCAAGAGACCAATAGGAAGGCCTTTTAAAAGGTGGCGAGATAGCTGGCAGTCAACATCACAGCTACGAATACAAGCTCAAAATCGGTAAGGAACAGGCCAAGAAGCCTATTATAAGAAGAAGAAGATTTTTTATCCAAAACCGTTAAACAAAATCTTACAAAGAGTAACGATGTAGACTGGAACACACGTATTTTTCGAACTAGCTCGTAGCTTGATGCACTACATATTTTCATAGCACAATAATAATAATATATAAGCACTACAAGCCAAGTAAGCCCATGGCTCCTTGCACTGTTCTTTTCCACTCCCTTTTGTCAGTCGTTTTTCTTTCTCAGTTCCTTACGTTAAGTCTTCTCATATCTTCTTTAATTCCCTTACTCTATCGTGACCTCGGTTTTCCTCTTCGCCTTTTTCCTGAAATTGCACTAGATAGTACCATTTTGGGAATTCTAGATAGAATCATTCTCCGCACATGGCCCAACTATTTAAGTCTTGGCACCTTAATTACTGCTAATATATTAGGATCTTGATAAAGCTCAGTTAGTTAGTTATTGTTTCTTCTTATTCATTGTCCATTTAAGTTTTACCCACCGAAGGTTTTGCGCAGTATTTTCCTCTCCCAAACTAATAACAACTCTTGGTGTTTTTTTTTGTTGTGACCCATGTTTCAGAAGCATATGTCACTACCATCGGCCTTATTACGGTCTTTTAGGTTCTTAGTTTTGCTCTTCCGGATATATTTTTGTTTTTGTAGATTTTTAGGGGCCTCCGACGCCCCTAAGAAGCATAAGGAGTTTCGAGAAAGAAGAAGAAGAAAAAGTAGATTTAAATGTTAGACATTTTCAGATATTAAAATCTTTATCATATTATCTTTGTTTTGGATCATGACCTTTTGTTAAAACCTTTGAAAATCAACTACCTTCTTCTACTGTCAATGTCATTCCAAACAGTTCCTTACAAACTTTTTGACGCCTGGTAGTCAACGTTGGCCTAAGATGGTTGATTAAGTTTCTTGGTAGAGTTTCACCATGTTTCCGGAGGTTATATCTTTTAACATCGGCGTTTAGCCTGTTCAATATTACTACATCATAATGTAGATTGAATTATAATTTCAACCATTGTTTGGTTCTAGGGCTAATTAGCAAGTAATTGAGTAAGTAATCATAACGCCATTTTTTTAACTTTCAAAATTTCAACCATCTTTCAATTTTAATAGTAGGATAACTTATTCTATTTTAGATTCACTGATGAAGGACTGATAGGTCCGGAAACGTTCGGAATTGGACACATTTTATTCAATCAATTGGGATTTTTAAAATTTTTAATAAATATAGTAATTACATAGAAGTAATTTTTACTTCATGTTAGAGTTTTTTATATTTTTGTTTCTTAACGGCCCATTGAGAGCATAATATATAGCGGGGTTGCCCGACATAATCCTTTTTTGTATTTATTTTTCACAGTTAGGATCTCTTGTGAAGACAGTTCCTAAGTACTCAAATCTTTCAACCTCTTCAAATTTATATTGTGTTCCCTTCGCTGTTATCATTGTTATGTATTGCCTCCGAACGAATTGCTTATTTGTTCATTCCATATATTTAGTTTTTCCTTCATTTATATACAATCTTTTGGTTGCTGCCCTCTCTTCGAGTTTCATGACTGTTTCCATCGGTTATATTTTGCTCCTAGCCAAGATTACCAAATCCTCCGCAAATGCAAGGCACTGATGTTTTTTGTAGATAAGACCTGTTCTATTAATGTTTGCTTCCTGGATAACCTTTTCTAGTATTATGCCAAACATTATAGATGATAGTGGATCACCCTGCCGCACGTCTTGTTTGACCTCAAAAGCTTTCTGTCATACTATTGGTATACTGGTATAGCACAATAAGGACATAATTATAAAATCTTGAAAAACCATTACTACGTATATAAATTTTATTTTCCCAAATCACCTGGGTAAACTGCACTAACTAATTTCGAAAATGCTCACAAATCGTTTAAAAATTTTGTAGGAAATTCGAATATTTTACAGAACCATCCATAATTTACTATAAATTACTACCTTAGCCCTTTTATTTTCTAGTCAGGATTTAAACAATCAACCTCTATATCAAATAATAATAGTGGGGAAGATTTTTGTTGAGTCTATGCTGAAGGTTGGTGTACCGCACCTTGTCAAAATCTTGAATGATACCTAAAAAGGCTGCAATACAATACCAGGTACCTCTTGTCCTTCTGTCCATTGTATATCTGTTTAATCAAGCCATGAACTTGTTTCATAATGTTGTGAGATTAAGTTTCGCTCTAACATGATCGACTACAACCGTTTCATGTATTTTAAAGAAAATTTTGATAATTGTTTCAAGAAATAGTAGAACAAAACTGATTTTTGAATATTATAGAACAATAAAAATTACTAATAACTATAATAAATGACTAATACATCAATGCAAATTATTGTCGTTAGCTTGAATTTCAATATATGTATATTTTACATATATTTAAAAAAATATCAAGAGATATGTATATTTGGAACAATGTACTATACAAATATTTGGTAGTAGGTTTACATATTTTAATCAAATTTAGGTGAAAATGATTAAAATTATTTGTGTTGGTAACACCGGGATTACTAATTTCCGAATGGAAAAC
Source organism: Diabrotica virgifera virgifera (assembly GCF_917563875.1). Taxonomy (NCBI): domain Eukaryota; kingdom Metazoa; phylum Arthropoda; class Insecta; order Coleoptera; family Chrysomelidae; genus Diabrotica; species Diabrotica virgifera. The sequence continues at coordinate 11,356,755 of NC_065451.1, read as the reverse complement.
ATTTTCTGCTTAATTAGATATAATTAGATGTTGAATTAAATTTTCAATGTAATTAATTTGCAACACTGATACACAAACTTATCAAAACCTGTATACAGTGATGAGCGAGCTAATAACCTGCAAAATAGCGCAAAAGATGGAAAATATAATACTGGGGAATAATTTGAAACTCAATTTCTGTTGAGTTAGATTTTTTAGCTGTTTTCTATAGAATTAGGTATGCTGGTTTCAAAACTGTTTCTATTTTTCTTCTGTCACGTCACGTTCGTTTTCTATGTGGGTGGGGGGAATGACGCTCCGATAACTGCAACTGGTCTAGACTTGCCTGTTCCTGTTCAGTTACGTCTGCTATACACAGTTAAACTGTGGTAAAACGTTGTGTGTCGGTTAGCAGTACTTAGTATTTCTTTACTAGAGTGTACAGAACTACTTGGTATGTTTGAACTGAAACGTTTTCTTATGGCTACCTCTGCTCGTACACGTCGTAAGTGCGAAAACAGCCCCCATTCGTTTTGTTATATATGTGGCAGTTCTACCATTCCCAGTGAAACAACAAACATCATTTGTCAGACAAGCATATTTTGCCTATTTTAAAGTGAAATTTGGTGATCAAGATAAAGCATGAGCACTGCATAAAGTGAGACATGGCCACTCAATGGGTACCTCAGTTTAAAAAGTTGACGTGATTACGTGATAGACAAAATCTGAGGATATTCTCAGATTCAGACGCCAAAAATTAGTGAAAATCAAGTGTCAGATCTAACTCAACAAAAAATTTGTTCCCCAGTGAATATATTGCGAAACAAAAAGAGATGAAACTAGTGGAGAAATAATCGTTATAAACGTATAAATTAACATTACATTACATAGTTTCTCACCTTTAGACGTATCAGAGGAGTATGACAACTGTCACTGTGACAGTAGAATTTTATAAAATACTCCTGTCACAGACGTTTAAAGGTTGGAAACTATGTAATGTAATAATTTAAACCCACGTTCATAACGATCTTTTCCACCTTCACTAGTTTCATCTATTTTTGTTTCGCAATATAATAGGTTTTCCATCTTTTGCGATATTTTGCCGGTTATTAGCGCGCTCATCACTGTATAGTATACAGTACTATAAAAGCTCCCAAAATACCTTTCAGATAAAGATTTCATTTCAAAAAATCCAGCCGGAAAAAATTTACTGACGAATTGGAAGCGCAAGGGAAGATTATAGCTCTGACTCCCGAACATTAAAATTCGTTCATCGAGTTCCTAAAACAAACTCCCTGTAAACCCATACCCATGTGAGTGATTGCAGCAGATACTGAGTGCCTCAAGACAAAAACGATGTAAAATGGATAAAGGCACCGCAGTAAGGTAGCTTGGAATATGATCAAAACACTGAACGGTGATCCTACAGGCCAAAGAGTTAAAACAGTGTGACTGGTTAAGCAAAATACCGATGTTAAGCATAGAACATTTTCATTACAATTATTAATAGTAGCTTAATCCCATATAGACCTAATATTTATCTTATTTGCATAGTTCCGCTAGAAGATAATTTATTCTGGATATTTCTGGCTAGTTTTTTAACTTCGCTTTTAACTCCAAGGAATCATTGGTGGTTTCTCTTCCTTCTCGTCTGTTTCGCTTATCTCATATACAGGGTGTCCAGAAACTCTACCGACAAACGAAGACAGGACAGATATCCACAGGGAAGAACTTCCTGTAGTTGGCTGTATACCATTAATTACAAGTGAAATTTAATAAAAAATTTTTCTCTTGGTAAAAGGTATATTAGTTTAAAAAGCCCTAAAGGGCTACAAGCATATAAACAAAACGTTTTCGCTCTGTAACAAGAGTATCATCAGTGTTAAGAGAACATGGTGAGCCAACCAAAAAATACAAAGGTCAAAGCCTTTCAAAAAACAGACAAAAGTCTTATATAAATGAAAACATCTAAAAATACAAAGGATGGATAAAATTCCTAAGGATACAGCCTTAGGGCAACATATGACTCCCACACGTGGTAAGTGGGTCAAAAGGTAACTAGCTCATTATGTTATAAGGGGTGGCAGGCAACCTTAGTTGCCTGCCACCTCTTATAACATAATGACCTAGTTACCTGACAACTAAGGTTGCCTGCCACCTCTTATAACATAATGACCTACTTACCTTTTGACCCACTTACCACGTGTGGGAGTCATATGTTGCCCTAAGGCCGTATCCTTAGGAATTTTATCCATGCTTTGGATTATTCGATGTTTTCATTTATATAAAACTTTTGTCTGTTTTTTGAAAGGCTCTGACCTTTGTATTTTTTGGTTGGCTCACCATGTTCTTGTAACACTGATGATGGTCTTGTTATAGAGCGAAAACCTTTTTTTATATGTTTGTAGCCCTTTAGGGCTTTTTAAACTAATATACCTCTTACCAAGAGGAAAATTTTTTATTAAATTTCACATTCCTCAGATAATTTTAAGACAATTTAACCAAATTCGCCTAGTCCGAAAATGCTTCCTAAGGGAGCTAGAGCTGTATGAAGATGGCGTCTTGTAATTAGTTTTTCTTAAATACCTCTAGAACGCTTCTAGTTAGAAAAACGAAAATTGGTACACATATTTATCTTCCAGAGATAAATCGATTCCATCTATTGTGAATTTCTAGTACCAGTCATAGGCGTCCGCTTTGGGTGGGGCAACGGTTATTTTATCGCATAACATTATTGTTTTTAATTTTTAAGCGTGTTTGACTATGCAATATTAAATTAGGAGGCATTCTAGTACTAAAAGTTACTCTTGCTTTAAGTCGGTAGGACACACCGTTTTCTAGAAAAATCGCTTTGAAAATTATTCGTTTCCTGAATTTGAAACAAATAATTGAAAAAATATTCAAAAAAAAACGGTGTACTTTACGAACTTAAAGCAAGAGCAACTTTTAGTACTAGAATAACCCAAAATGTATTAATCTAGTGTCAAAAATTCTTAAAAATTAAAGACAAAAAGTTATGGGATAAAATAACCGTTGACCTACCCAAAACGGACGCATATGACCTGTATTAGAAATTCACAGTTAGTGAAATCGATTCATCTCTGAAATATAAATAAACATACTAGTTTTCGTTTTTCTAAATAGTTTTTTTTTATCGTTTTTGATATTCCAAATACGAAAAATTTTCTAATCGATTTTTCTAGAAAACGGCTTAAAGTAAGAGTACCTTTTAGTACTATAATATCTTACATTTTAATAATCCTCAAAAATGCTTAAAAGTTAAAAACGAAAAAGTTATGCGGTAATATGATTGTTGCCCTACCCAAAACGGACGCCTATGACGGGTCCTAGAAATTTGCAATAGATGGAGTCGATTTATCTCTATAAGATAAATATGTGGACCAATTCTTGTTTTTCCAAATAGAAGCGTTATGGAGATATTTAAGAACTAATTACCAGAAGCCATCTTCAAAGAGCTCTAGTTCCTTTAAGAAGCATTTTCGGACTAGATGAATTGGGTTAATTTGTCTTAAAATTGTCTGAGGAATTTCCTGTCTTCGTTTGTCGGTTGTCAGTTTCTGAACGCCCTGTATTTTGGGTTTTCTTATTTTCCTCTAGCTAGATTATTTACCCAGATAAAATATTCCGCTCATCTACTTCTACTTAATACATCTTTTCCTTCTTTCCTGTTGTTAATAGGTTAGTATTCAAACTTTTCCTTTGGTTTGTAGTTGTGTCGAATTCTTTTCTGTTAACGTTAACTTTCTTTTAAAATGTTTTAACTCTTTCTTTCTGTTAAGGTTTTCTGTATATTTAAGTTCCTTATTTAAGTGGTTTCGTTTGTTTCTTGTGTATGTCCTTTTTTCTTCTCCTCTTTTCTTTTCTACCTAATTATACCCAGTTGTATATTAGATTCAAAGTTTTGTTACGCATGAGCAAAAAAAAAGAATTACTAAGAATAATCAAAGAAACAAAAATACAGTACTTGGCTCATGTGTTGAGAGATCAAAGATATGAATTACTTCAAGTGATATTGGAAGGTGAAGTACAGGGCGCAACAGATCAGTAAAAAGACGTCAGAACTTATTGCTGAAAAACCTAAAGAGATGGTTTCACCGCTCATCGGTGAAATCTTTTGCGTAGCAGTCTTTTCAAAGCTACAATCGCCAATTGGATCACGAACCTTCGAAAAGAGAAAGAGCAATAGGAAGAAGAATTAGTTACCAGCTTCAACTCAACTATGTGCTCTTTAACAATAAAAAATAATCAATGATGATTTCTGTTTCGTTAAAGTCTCGAAGTAGGTAAACTATACTGAATACATTTTAAGCTCGAAATAGATACCAAACAACATAATAGCTCAAATTCGCATTAGCCTGAATTTATTGTACGAATTAAAACATAACCATGCATTAAATGTCTCATTTGCATTTAGTATTTAGCCTTAACAGCATTCGGGAAGATAAGAATGGAATATAAAATACTTAATTTTCAAACAAATGGAATGAGCACTTTGTTCGGTTTTTATTTTTATGAAACGTTTTATCGCTAAACAATGAGAAATAGCTGGTTTGTGCCGAAGTCTTTTTATTTCTGAGTTGCATGTCACAAGACATTAAATGCAGCTGTTAATTTTTATGCGCAAGTTTAATCTAAAATGGATGTATCTCGATCTAGTAAACGTCATTAATACGAATGTATATTATACATATATTTGAGAATTGGAGAAAAAATTCGATCTGTGCAAGTGGTTAATAGGATATCGTCACTCAAAGACTGATTTTATATAATATTCTGCGAAACATTCATTTTTTTTTAATCCTTGTAATCTCCGACATGAACCCAGGCAACCAAATAACGTTTACAAAACGTTGAAAAGACGTCATAATTATCACGAAACCACGTCAGTTTATCACGTTTTTTCGACGTAGAAAGTCACGTGAATATGTCCCACCATAATTGACGTTATTTTTATCACGTTTTAGATGCGTGATATCAAAAACGTAGTTTTTATGTCGTTTTTTTAGATTATTTTTCATTTTATGGTTTTAAAAATACACAATAATAATTCGTATTGGCATTGTTGGTATTGCAATTTTTCATTTTAACTGTTTTAAATTTAGCTTGTATAGGTTAAAAGTAAAACCAAATGGAAGACTTTATGAAAAATAGAATAAAATTACAATCAAATTGCAATGCCCTTAATGCAACATTATAGAATTTTCACTTTTTACTGGGTCAAAACTGAAAAAACATATAAACTAATAAATAATTTATTAACAAATTATCCAGCATAATATCTTAATTTAACGTAACGCTGTCCATTAAATAAAAAAAAATCGTGAACAACACATAATAATTTAGTTCATTAACAGAAAATAAACACCAAAACACCAATTATTTCACCACACAAAGCACGTAAACAATAAATGAAGATTGGAGTCAATGTCATGTCAATATACATTATCGGGGTGTCCAGGTCAGTTTTTACTTTTTTAGTAGTTTTGCTTACAAAAATCAGTAGAAATCAGTATTCCTTTTAGGCCATGTAAGTACAGTAAAATCTATGTTATCCGTCACCTGTCAAAATCGGCCACCTGTACTAACGGCCAGTTTAAAAAATGTTCATATTATGAAGATTCCCTTATTTAAATAATCCAATAACAGGTCATAATTATTATGACCTGGTATTAACGGCCATCTCTATAATACGGACGCGGCCAAATAATCTCGTATTTTTAAAGCCCATTTCATAGAAATTTACCTGCTAATAACGGTCAATATATGTTGATAGATTTCAGTAGGTCAGTAGTTGGAGTCAAAATCAGTATATCTACTGAAAAATCAGTAGATCTGGTAACCCTGAACATTATAAGCATTAACTCTTTAAGCTCCTCCCATTTTTGTGACGTCAGACTTGGGCTGTCTGAAATGAAAACGTGTTTTTAAACGTATTTTAACGTCATTAATCTTACGTATTTAAAATAACCTACAAAAGACGATTAAACGACATAATGTTCAAACACGTGTATATATTCAACCAAAAACTGACGTTTCCTCGACGTTATTGACGTCACTTGGTTGCCTGGGTACTTCCTTTTCTGTCATGTAGGCGCATCCCGTTTCTTAGCTATCCTTGGCTAATATGAATCTAAAAGTTAACATGAATAGTAGTCTAAACAGGCTTCTTCATCATCATCATTGGCTCCATAATCCATAGTCGGTCTTGGCCTATTCTAGGTTGAGCTTCCATAACTTCCTATACTTCGTCTAGGTTTTCCAATTTCGTACTCGTAACACTCGCAAGTCGTTTTCCACCTAGTTCTTAAATCGTGCCGTGCGCCTGCCTCTTCTTCTGACTCCATCCGGATTTTGATTATAAATATTTTTCGACAGCTCCATCTCGTTCGTTCATTCTCTCTACGTGGCCTAGCCTCCGTAACCTGTGTATTTTCGTAACCTGTTTAAATCGTAATTAGTAATATTGTTGTTGATGGAATCGATATTGAACACACAGCATCTTATAAGTTCTTGGGACATGAAATTCGGTTGGGAAGAGATAACCAGACGTGCGAACTCCCACGTCGCATAAGATTAGCTTGAGCAGCGGTTGGTAAACCGAACTATGTATTCAAATCGGACTTACCCATATGTCTCAGAAGGAAAATTTTTGACCAGCGTGTGTTACCTGTACCACAGATTAACCCAACACAGATGCGAAACCCTGGCGATAACTCTGGTACCGAGTTTTGGTAAACTCCTCCTACTTTGAGTTACCAAAAGGGTAGTCGCTTAGTATCTCGCTTAGTATGTAGGCTTAAGCTTATTGTCAGTTCCTGAATAACCTCGACAGTGCATGCGCTTATTGTAGTGTTAAATTGACGGGCTGATTATTGGGAATTTTTTCTATTTATCAATTGTGTTTAAATAGTTTTGTTATATTTTTAAAAATGGTTGGATATACGTGTATTTGTGAAGGGTGTTCATCCAAGACGGGTCAAGGAATATCATTTTTTAGATTGCCAAAGGATAAAATAAGGTATGTAGCGTCATTAATAAATTGATTTACTTTCTAAATACTGATTAAGCGGCATATTACTTATATCATATTAATTATATTAATCTCGAAACACACATAAAATGGTTACTCAAGCTATGTGTGTTAGAAATAGTTCCAATAGTATTTTTTCAAGAAATATTTTGATAAGTCTGAAAAAAATCCTGTCTTGAAAACAGTAAATTTTAGTTACTAGTAAGAATGAATAACGCTCTGTTATTGAAAATAGTCAAAATAATCTTAAAAAATAAAAGAGATATTAACAAGACATTAAATTTTTATTAAAAAACATCTTATGTTATAGGAGTGAGCTATGGTTAAAAGCTACTAAAAGACAAGATTTGTTAGAGGAGGATTTAACTAGATACAGAATTTAAAATAAAAGATAAAATATTAGGTAAATATCAATAATTTCAATAATAAAAGGATATGATTTTTCAGATAATAGAATATCGCCTGCGGCGGAAAATTTACAGTTCATATCCTCTAAACAAGTTTCTACCAGCCCCAATAAAAAAAAGATGGACACATTACTACAAGAATTACAAAAGATGTTTCCCAGTTATCACCTTCAGTATTATTAAAAACACTAGCATCTTTTATGTATAACTTGCCACGTGAATCTAAACTGAAATATAAAATCAGGTTTTTAAAAAGAAAACTTTTGAATAGAAAAATATGTAAAAAACAAAACGGTACAAAACAAGAGAGAGCAGTTTAAAAAATTATGTGACAAATTTCTTAATAAATCATTGGCCGAAATTGTAAAAACTCAGGCACTGTTGCAGAAAAAAGTCCCAAAGGCCAGAAGATATTCTTAGGAATACAAACAATTCGCTCATTATACTTTTTTGGACCCAAAACTTATCACGTTTAAAAAAAAATCTTTATTTACCAACTAAACGTTGTTTATATAAGTAAAGGACATCGCGCACATCTTATGGAAAATATAATGTCACTCAAATTCAAGAAAATTTATACGAATAGATTCGTTTTAAATTAACGGTCAAATCTTATCATTGCGCTAACTCTATATTTTCAATAATAAGAGCAGAAATTGATATAAATAAATCTGAAATCAAATGGATACGTACATAAGTTAGAGAGAGAAAAAATATTTTAAAACACCCAAATTGTCGGTACTCCATAAATCAGAGGATTAGTTTCACTAATTCGCTTAGGCCCAGCGGGGGGTTTAAGCTCCTTTGAATAGCACCCAGAGCAATAGTGATGGTAACTGACACTTTTACTGACTCAAAAAATGTGATTTCGATAAACTTTAATTGCAATTTGCGCCGTAATTAATCATAATTAAGAGTTGGCGCAATGATAAGATTTGACCGTTAATTTAAAACGAATCTGTTCGTATAAATTTTCTTGAATTTGAGTGACATTATATTTTCCATAAGATGTGTGCGATGTCCTTTGATTATATAATTAAATAACCTGGAACTTGAAAATTATTATATTAACAACACTTTATCTGGTTTTTTCCTGGAAGGTCATACCTGGAATTCACAAATTACTGTCACTAAACGACTGTCACTTTTCTAATACCTAGTTTACTTTCTCTTGTTTTATTAAGGACAAACTTTGTTTTGTTTTGTTTTGTAGCTAGTTTACTTTCTCTTGTTTTGTACCTGCCTAGATACCCAAATTACCCTATTTTTATATCGTGTTCACTTCCAAGCAACTTTTTATTATTTTTCAATATACACAGAAATTTAATAAATGACCATTTATATATAAATCTTTAACGATTGTCATTTTTCTAACAATTAGTTAACTTTCTCTTGTTTTGTTAAGGACATATGTACCTAGAATTCCCAAATTACCTATTGTATTTTTATTTCCTTTTTCGTTTAACACATAAATTTATTAAATGACCAATGTTTTGTTAAGTTTTGTTTGTCTTAATTTTTAGTGTAAATATAGTAAACATCAAATCAGGTGTAAAAGTAAGTATTATAGACCAAATGAACTATTTTGTAAGTTATCAATTGTATTGGTGCAAACACCGGCACAATAACTGCGCTCCTTAGTTTCAAGGTTACCAATTTTTGTACCAGCATCATAGCATAGCTTTCGCATCTGCGTTGGGTTAATCTGTGCCTGTACTCACTTATGGAGCCGAAACATTAACACACAAAAAAGATAGTGAACAAGATTCGTGTAACTCAAAGGGCTATTTCACGCCAGATGTTGGGTGTCTCCCTGAAAGACCGAATACCAAACGAAGAAATACGTCGTAGAACAAAAACAACAAACGCTGTCGAGCACTACGGAGCAGAGGACGGCCACCAACCAGATGGGCGGACGATCTGACGAATGTTATCGGTAACTGGATGCAAGCTGCACAAAACAGAGACAGATGAAAAGAGCTGAGGGAGACATATGTTCAGCAGTGGACGCGTACGGGTTGATGATGATGATGATTAAGCGCCTACGCCATAATCCGTTTTCCTGGGCGCCTTTATAAATGCACTGCGGTGCAAAAAATCGATCCACTAAAAATTTGGTCATTTTTGATGTTTCGAATTTCCTAATGTTGTTCTGAAGCTATTTCCTTGTGGCATTTTTATGATTAATTATTTATATGGGAAATAAGCCACAATTAAAATGAAAAAAATAATTTTATTAACGTTTCGACGTCCAAATCGGGTGCCGTTGTCAAAATACAAAATATTACTAAATAAACAAAAATGTTGTTGCTAAGCAAAAAAATTCTTCTAATAATTTATTTAATCTGACTCATTTATATTGCCAATTTAGACATATATTATACATTTTAAAGTAGAAGACTTTAAAATGATATTGCCAATATTTATGAGTTGCGTTCCTGGGACGACTTACTGAAAGATAGTTCATTCGATTACATGAAATCAACCCCAACTCAAGAATATCCGTCACAAAAAAATTATAGCATGTGATCTGTCTTTAAAAAGACAACCAAATGCAACGACAGTAAAATTCTCGCGTTAGAGACTTCATAGTAAATCACAAGGGAAAACCAGGAAATAACATCGAGCTGGTACATATTTTATATTTTAGTATTACTTATATATCTAGTATTATTAATATTATTTATAATTTAAACATGTTACAAGTCAGAATTTGGTATTATTTTTTGAGAGTAAATTAAATGTAAGACCAAATACTTATGATGTCGGGATAGTATCACAAGGTTTTTTTTCCTGGTTTTCCCTTGTGATTTACTATGAAGTCTCTAACGCGAGAATTTTACTGTCGTTGCATTTGGTTGTCTTTTTAAAGACAGATCACATGCTATAATTTTTTTGTGACGGATATTCTTGAGTTGGGGTTGATTTCATGTAATCGAATGAACTATCTTTCAGTAAGTCGTCCCAGGAACGCAACTCATAAATATTGGCAATATCATTTTAAAGTCTTCTACTTTAAAATGTATAATATATGTCCAAATTGCCAATATAAATGAGTCAGATTAAATAAATTATTAGAAGAATTTTTTTGCTTAGCAACAACATTTTTGTTTATTTAGTAATATTTTGTATTTTGACAACGCCACCCGATTTGGGCGTTGAAACGTTAATAAAATTATTTTTTTCATTTTAATTGTGGCTTATTTTCCATATAAATAATTAATCGAATTTCCTAAACCTGTGGTCCGATTGAAGTGATTTTTTACCACGTTATAGCCTTATTTATTGACAATATCTTTGTAATAATATTGTTGCTAGACAGTCAAACTCTCATTGTATACCGGGTGTACGAATCAAACTGTGTTTTTTTCTCAAAGTTTGCATCATCCTGTGGATTATTCTAGCATTTATAAAATACTGAAATTAAAACCCAACTATAGCCTCAGGTTTTCTTAACATTTTGTCTTTCGATTCATTCGCTTATATTGGATAATAAAAAAGTTAGGTACTTTAACAACTGACCATGTTCGTCATCAGTACAGGCTGTTTCTACATAAGTACAACAAACTTTAAGGGGTAATTTTACATGAGAAAATAATGACTATGACAATTTCGACAATAGTTACAACGCTTCGTTTCTGAGATACGGGATGTTCCATTTTTTTTTACAAATTGACGATTTATTGATTGCTTTAAAACGTAGTTATTGCACATTTTTTGACATACAATTAAGAATTTAATATTCACCATTGGCGCGCAAACGGGTATTATGACCGATAATGTTACCGATAATAATAATATACCGATTATATTACGCACGCCAATGGTGAATATACAATTTTTATTTGTATGTTAAAAAATGTGCAATAACTACGTCTTAAAACCCACCAAATTTCATTTGCATAGCTTAACTGGTTTTAAGGCAATAAATAAATCGTCAGTTTGTAAAAAAATTGAACATCCCGTATCTCGAAACGAAGCGTTTACGGACATATGATTATAAAGCAAATTGTCATTATTTTCTCATGTAAAATTACCCCTTAAAGTTTGTCGCACTTATTTAGACAACACCCTGTACTGATGACGAACATGGCCAGTTGTTAAAGGACCTAACTTTTTTATTATCCAACATAAGCGAATGAATCGAAAGACAAAATGTTAAGAAAATCTGAGGCTATATTTAGAACAGAATAGAATAGAATAGAAATATGCTTTATTGTCACTGAAAATACAAATTTTATGGACAAAGCTTTAAAGTCAGAAAAATAAATAAATAATATCTAACAATAACAATAACAAATACAATTTTCTGAAATTTGATAAATCGTCAATATGAAAAAAATATACATAAATACAAATACAAAATATAAGTTAATAAAATAAAGAAAAAAAAACAAAATCGATATACCTATTGCAACAATTTATAGAAATTGCAAAGTGAATATACAACAAAGTAAACTATTTATATATTTGGGTTTTAATTTAGTCCAGTCGGGTTAGACGAATAACAGGCCTAACCTTGCATTAGGAGCTGCCCCAAATTTTATTTTTCTAATCTTTAGGGAGGGTCAATTTTAGTACAAATTTAAAATCTCGACTGAATTCCACCGTTGCGTTAGCCACCATCTTGATTTTAAACGAGAACGGTTTTTGCTCAATATTTCCGCCATTTTCGATTTTTTGACAAAAAGTGTAGAAACTGAAATTGTTGAAACTACGATTTTCTATAATTTCATTAATTATAATTTTTTTCGTGCTGTCGATATTTTCCGAGTTATGAGGGGAAAATAGTGAGAGTTGCAGCATCATTATTGCATTATTGAATTATCTCGTTTATTATTAGTTTTACAACAAATATGTACCTATACAAAAATGAAGAGAATTAAATTCTACACAATTTTGATCTCTTTCATTTTTTTGCTAAAATTAATATTTAAGGTAGTACGTATGCGGTAATAACGCGAGCGTAAGACCGGATTGATTTTATAGCAATTGTTTTTGTTCAATATCTACGCCATTTTCAACTAAAATTGTTCAAAATCAAATTTCCTACAATTTCTTTTTAACAATTTTTTTCATGCGGTTGGTATTTTCCGAGTTACATGCGAAAATAGTAAAAAGTGGTGGGGGAAACATAATTATTGAATTGAATTTTGTTTCCGAGCTGCCCCAAATTTTATAATTCTATCCTTTAGCAGAGATCAATAGTAGTGTAAATTTAAAATCTCGACTGAATTCCGCGGTTGCATTAGCCGCCATATTGATTTAAAATGAGAACTGTTGTTGCTTAATATCTCCGCTATTTTCAACTTTTCAACCTAAATGGTAGGAAAGAAAATTGTTGGAAATGCAATTTCCTACAATTTCTTTAATACCATTTTTTTATACGATCAATATTTTCCGAGTTAAGGGGGAAAATAGTGGAAGCGGAGGGGAAGCATAATTATTGAATTGTCTCATTTATTATTAACTTTACGACATAATTGTACATAAACAAAAATAAAGAGAATTATATTTTATACAACTTTTGAAACTTCCAATGAAACATCAACCAAACTAAGTATATAAAAGACATAAAAAGACATTATATGCATTAAGTTCACTTAATTTTATTAACTAGCGGGTTTGATTGGTTGAATTTGTCTGTCGATATTTTAAATTTTATGTCAGCTAATATATCGTGATGTTTCAACAATTTTTTTAAATTTTGGACCATGTTGGGGGAAAATTTTCCCATCCCCCCCCCTTGTAGACCCGCCACTGGTTCTCTCGAAAAATTGTAGTAAATCGTAATTGCAAAAATTTCAGTTCTTACACTTTTTGTCGAAAAGTTGAAAATGGCGGAGATATTGAACAAAAACAATTGCTACAAAATCAATCAGGTCTTACGCTCGCACCTTTACCACATACGTACTACCTTAAATATTGATTTTATCAAAAAAAAATGTACGGCATCAAAATTGTACAAAATTTAATTCTCTTCCTTTTTGTATGGATATATATTTGTTGTAAAACTAATAATAAACGAGATAATTCAATAATTCAATAATTATGCTACAACTGTCACTATTTTCCCCTCATAACTCGGAAAATATCGACCGAACGAAAAAAACTATATAATAAATGAAACTATAGAAAATCGCATTTTAAACAATTTTAGTTTCTACACTTTTTGTCAAAAAAATGAAAATGGCGGAGATATTGAGCAAAAACCGTTCTCGTTTAAAATCAAGATGGAGGCTAACGCAACGGCGGAATTCAGTCGAGATTTTAAATTTATACTAATATTGACCCTTACTAAAGATTAGAAAAATAAAATTTGGGGCAGCTCCTAACGCAAGGTCAAATACTATCCCGACTTGGCTAATTTCAGTATTTTGTAGATGATAGAATAATCCACAGGGTGATGCGAACTTTGAGAGAAAAAGCACAGTTTGATTTGTACACCCGGTACACAATGACAGTTTGACTGTCTGGCAACAATATTATTACAGTGATATTGTCAATGAATAAGGCTATTCCGTGGTAAAAAATCGCTTAAATCGGACAACAGGTTTAGGAAATTCGAAAAATCAAAAATGACCAAATTTTTAGTGGATCGATTTTTTTGCACCGCAGGGTATGTCTGAGTAAGAGTAAGAGCAACTTTGAAACCATTATTGATATTGTAACAAAAATAATGAAGCGTAAGTCCCTAATGGAAAGGTTGGAGCAAAATGGCTGAGGTGGGTCACTCCAGGCCATTACAAAACGTAAAAAAATGCAAAAAAAATAAAAAAATATATGTATATGTGTACGTATGTGTGTATGTGTATGTATATATGCGTGTATGAAATATATGTATATAAAAAATATATATATGTATATATTTAAAAAAATTATTATGGTGGCCCAATACAAATTTTCAACACCTTAATTCTCTTTACTAAAGACAATTTTCTCTTCCTCTTGAGAGGAATCCTTGATCCAGGACCATAGATACGATAATGCCTCTAGCTAAGTTTCTCCGCTGCTCTGGTGAAACTTTTTGAGCCAGGACCTAGTCCACAAGCGTTTGCCGCTTTTAGGCAGGTGCTTTGGGTCCAGTTATTCAAACTTAAGATACAGACTTCCTGCTATGTGCCTGCCGCTTCTAGGCAAGCATAATAGGATTTCTTAACACGTAAGATATCTCCAGACATCCTTTTTAGACTGCGCGGAATATCCCCATGTTTCGTTCATCCACTGAACACGTTCAGGGATATTCCGGGTCGGAAGAGGGGGTGGTTTTAGTTGGTAGGCGGCTGGTTATGGGGGGCACGCGGGACACATGGGTCATACTCTGGTCTCTGTGCCTTGGCGTGTTCTCCTCTCCTGTCCGAGTCCAACAGTACTAGGGACATCTTCCCTAGTCAGCTAAGAGCGTTCCACCTCAGTCCAAAAAAAAAAAAAAAAAGGGTATGTCTGAGTATAATATCAGGTACGTTTAACAGCTTATACTTTCTTCATCGCTGTAGAAAAAAAAACAGAGTCTTTGGAATATTTATTTAAAGACGCAGTTAATACAAATATAAACGAAAACTTTTGGAAAATAAAATTGTTATGGAAAGTAACAGATTTAAATACATAATCGTTAGTACAGAGTATAGTCCAAGTAATGAAGCTTAAAATAGGACAAAACCTCGCAATTTTTACAGAATGGATCGATTTGCTTGAAAATTTAAGAATAAGTAGTGGATGGTCCAAGGATCAAAATCTATATAATGCTGAAAGGCGCTTTTACCATGGAGGTGATTGTCACCCCATCTCGGGGGTGGAATTTTTTATTATATTTTGACCGCAAAAGTTAGTAAAAACATTCATTCTAAGCAAAAAACGTTCTATACATTTTTTTGATAAAATTAATAGTTTTCGATTTATTCGCTATCGAAAGTGTTAGTTTTATATCAAAAAAATGAATGTTGTTAGTAAGTTTTCGGCTAATAACTCCAAAAGTTTTTGTTTTATCAAAACAACTTTACTTAACAAAATATACCTTTTGAAATAATAAACAAAACCGTTTCTTTTAGTTTTTGTTAAGACCAATAGTAATCGAGCTATACAATATTAAATGTTAGCTCTCCTTCGTCAAATGCTAAATACTGTAGTTTCAAAGTCAAAAGACCAGAAAACTATGGTTTTTTCGAGGATAACATGTTTAAACTAATTTAAAGCATTTTAAAATATCTATCTCCAGAAATAAAAACAAAGCCGGCAGCTCAAAAATTAAGTGACGTATATTGAAAGGAATGTTAGTCCCTACTTTTTTCAGCGAAAAAGTGATCTGAAGCAACCTCCTAATCACCACTCTAAAATTAAAATTAGTCATTAGCCTTATTTGGTCTTTTTTAATTTTATATTATTAATAGGTTCTAGAAGCTTAACCAGCTTAGAATGATTAGTTTTTAAAATAATGGGGTTAGAAGCGAATAACGAATTTTTGTAGTTTGCTAAAAATGTCGATTTCTTCAGAATAGAAAGATTAGCATCAGAGATACGAGAAAATGTTTAAATATGAAATTGTAGGTTATTTAATTCCCAAGAAATTGTTTTGAGAAAATTTTTTCTGCGGCAAAAATTAAGTGAATCGTAAATTAGTATATTATTGAAAAACACTTATTTTTTCGATATAAAACTAACACTTTCGGTAGCGAATAAATCGAAAACTATTCATTTTATCAAAAAAATGTAAAGAACATTTTTTGCTTAGAATGAATAAATTATCAAGTTTTGCGGTCCAAATATAATAAAAAATTTCCACTCCCGGGATGGGGTGGCAACCACCCCCATGGTAAAAGCGCCTTTCCGCATCATATAGATTTTAATTCTTGGACTATACATCCACTACTTGTTCCCAAATTTTCAAGCAAATGGATCCATTCTGTAAAAATTGCGAGGTGAAAAGCTTCAGTTCCTGGACTATGGAGATCCATGCAGTAGAGTGAATATAGACTTCCACTTTATCTCACCCTTTATGGGTGAGATAAAGTGGAAGGAAGCGAGTCGGTGTTGTGTGTCAGAAAGGTTCCAATGAAGCTGAAGGTAAAATTTTGCAGAAACTGAAGGAACGAGAGGCAGAAGAAACCCGAGGATAAAATGGAAGGATTGTGTGGTAGAGGACTTTAGAGAGAAAGGTTTAAGTGAAGAAGACGCAACCGACATGAATTACTGGTGAAGAAGAGTAAGGACAGCGACTCCTGAAAAGGGATAAGCTAGAAAGAAAAAGAAGAAGAGGAGGATGTTGGGATAAATCGCTTGATTCATTTCATACACTTGAAATTCATTAACTTACAAAAAACTTAAAACAATTGTCTACAACATCTACATTTTTTACATTATACATTGTAAGTCTCTCGCCATCTTGTATTCTTTCTTGCGCATGTCACGCGCCGTCGCGAGTCCGCTGTCACTTTTCACTTCACAAGTCCGAATAGGAGTGGACGACTGCACCTATTCCAAGTGCCGTGCCAACTGCACTCATGTTTAATTCTCCGCAACAGAGGATAATATCGAAGAAATAACAGGCCTTAGCAGCACTGGCGAAGCGTCCATGTAACCACTGTTAAAAACAGTTAAAAATCTTGCAAATAAATATTTTATGATGATGAATAATAGGGTGCATCGAAAAAGGTGAAAAAAAAATTTTTTTTTGCGGTGGAAAAGTAATACCTCACAAAAGTTGCCCAATCAATTGTTAAAATTTTTTTCGAAATTGGAAAATATCTTCTGCCCCCCCCCCCCCCAAGACAATTAAAAAATTTGAAAAAATGTTAACAGACGAAAAAAATTTTTATTTCGAAACGAAAATGTAATAGCTCACAAAAGTTGCTTAACACACTATTTAGTGTTTCAGTAAAATTGCGTTGAAATAAAAAAATATTTTCTGCCCTCCACGGCAACTAAAAATTAGAAAAAATACATTAATATGCGAATTTCTTTTGTAAGGGAAATGTAATACCTTATATAACTTAAATAAATAAATTCGGTTTAAATTGGAAAATATTTTCTGGTTTCACAAGGCAATTAAAAATTTTACTTAAGAAAAGTATACTATAACATTCTTTTTATAACAAAATAGCCTAACTTATCAGTCTCCCTAACGTCATCCAAGTTTTTTAATACTAAAATAAATATAAAGCAAAGTACAAAATTAGGTCTACTTAAGTTGGAAACATATGGGAAATTTTGTTGTTATTCATTTTACGAAAAAAAGTTATTCTTTATAAAAAGTTCTGCATGCTCTAAAACCTAAGACTCAATCATCAAATACCAAATTTTGTCAATATTATACGAGGTATGTCAAAAAATATTAACTTCGTTCAAGAGTAAAGTACCTTTATTTCTCTCAATATCGAAAATTCTTATTATGAAAAGTTGTTTGGAAATAAAAACTAAGATCAAATATGCAATAACATGCTTCTAATTGGAAAAATATTTTCCAAATTTTTCTCAAATTTATTGATACTAACTTCGTTTTTATTAATTACACATACGATAACTCTTTTATTATTACTTTTACGAAAAAAAGGTATTTTTTATAAAAAGCTCTGTATGTCCTAAGACCGAAGATGCAACCATCAGATATCACATTTTATTAATTTTATACGAGGTATGTCAAAAAATATGAATTTCACTCAAGAGTAAAGTATCGTTATTTTTCACAATATTGAAAACGGTTATTAAAAAAGCTGTTTAGAATTAAAAACTATGTTTCAATATGCAATTACATCCTTTTAATTGAAATATTGTGAAATATAAAAGCACTATAATCTTGAGCGAATTTAATATTTTTGACACACCTCGTATAAAATTAATAAAAATTTATATATCATGGTTGTGTCTTAGATTTTAGACCATGCAAAGCTTTTTATGAAGAATAACTTTGAAGAATATCATATTTGTAATAATTAAAAACGATGTTGGGTATCCATAAATTTGAGAATTTTTTTCAATTAGAAGCATGTAATTGAATATTTGATCTTAGTTTTTAATTCCAAACAACTTTTTATCATAAGAATTTTCGATATTGAGAGAAATAAAAGTACTTTACCCTTGACCGAAATTCATATTTTTTGACATACCTCGTATAATATTGAGAAAATTTGATATCTGATGATTGAATCTTAGGTTTTGGGGCATGCAGAACTTTTTATAAAGAATTACTTTTTTTCTTAAAATTAATAATAAAAAAGTTTCCCATATGTTTCCAACTTAAGTAGACACGCTGTATAAATATTACAAAAAAATATGGTAAAAGCATTCTATTCGAAGATGTCTTTCGATTTAGCGTTAAAGTGAGGCATAGTTTTTCTGGAATCAATTCAAGTTTTTATAAATCCATCCCTCGAATACGCTCCACAAACTGCTAGCGAAGCTTGTGCCACAACCTTGACTCTCAGTCTCAATGTTAAAAGAGTCTAAGTTAGGATTCTTAATAAATTCTTAATATAGGTGGTTCTGTAATGTGATATTCTTGTTAGTTAATTAACTCAAAGTAGTCGATTGAATCAAAATATTTATAGGAGAAAGTTTGAAGACCCTCACTTTTTTGATTTTGTCACTGGCAAACTTCTTTTGATGTCCAAGGGGTAGATCATGTGAATATCACAGACATACAAACCATTGAAGCGGTTTTTTTGAGATGTTCTTCTATCAGCCGTATTACATCACACTTAACGCCAGTATTTAGGACTGTTTCGTCACATGCAATAGCTGGATTTGATACTTTCTGATATACCAGACAGCGGATACCCATATCCGAAATATTAGCACCCTGGCTTGTGCACAAGTGTTATGTGTTCTTCCACGATCGATTGACCATAAATTTTAATCTGTTTTTTACTTGAGCTAGTTTTGTCTTTGTGTCGTTAACTTTCTTTTTACCGTTATTCTCTCTGATTATATTTGTTTTTGTTTTTCCTATCAATCGAGCTTATCACCATTTTTCTGGGACCTCTTTGATTTAATAGAAATTCGCTCTCATCCAGAGGCACTTTTTGAGATTTGCTACAAAGACAATTAATCAGAGTGTCACATTTGCATGCTGCAAGATGGAAACGTGTAGTTTTACTTTTGTTCTTAAAGTATTGAATTTTATTTTTGTAAAATTCACTGTTTTGCCTGTTCTCAAATGGTTTCATAAGTTTCATATATTTGTCATGATAGGCTTTTAAAAGCTGAATAATCCTTTATCGAATTTTTTATCCTCTTGCAACCACAAAACTTCATCGTTTGTTTGTATTTGGGTAAAACATTTTCAGGTATATTTGGTGGTTCCCCAAAAATGGGGCGGTCCACAGCACACCTTGATTTTATTCTCCATGGTCCTGGTTTATCTATTTTAAAAATCTTTAATTTACAAACAACCATAATAACAAAGTAAGGCATCGCACTAAACATAAGTGAAAATTACACGCACGGACTCACGAAGCGGGACATTTCAAAGAAATTGGGGAGACTGAAAAAACAAAATAAAACTTTAAATATCGTTTAAATGTGTAATTTTTTTAAAGTTTTTTTAATTGATCTTAGATCGAGTTAGCACTTATTTTATTCCAAATAATATAAATTGAAATTTCCATAAAAATCAGATATCTAATAAAATTCAAGGTCGTTGGGGGGGGGGGCAGAAAATTCGCTTAGAAAAAAAATTAAAAATACTAATATGCTGAAAAATAACACTAGCAAGTTTTTCACGCTATTAGATATAACATTTCCAACTTTTATTTTTTCGATGCACCCTAAGGCAAGCCGCACACCAAAGAAACATGAAACGAAAAACATGAAACGAAAAACATGTTTCATGAAAAGAAAACACTGCTAAACAAATCTCAAAGTCCGCCTACCAATGAAACGAGTTTGATTCATGCTCATGACACATTTTTATTTTCGGAGAGTTTCATAAATGGCCGGACATATATTTGTTTAGCAGTGGTTTATTTCCATGAAACGTAATTTACGTTTCATGTTTCTTTGATGTGCGGCCTGGCCTGCCTTATGAATAATCCCACTAACCTATATTTTTACCAATAGAAACATATTATTATATGTGTTAATAGTACCTAATGCAGTAAATAGTCAACTACTCGTAGACACACGAAGATATTGGCGAGTTTATGTGACTCAGTTGCACTTAATTATACTCTGTTACCATTCCCATTTGTGGTTACAATGGTTATCTCGTTGTCCCTCGCGACCGGCTAGTGTCTGAAAATTTTGAAGGAGCGACGGGTGTAAGCGCGCTGCGTATATCAATAACCCTGTTACCAGATTTAAATTTGGTTACAGTACCTATAAAAAGTGTGCGTGCAGTGAACCATGGATGAATGTCGTTGCGTAATCGATCAACTATGTACTTGAAAAGTATTTCTCCTTGTATAATTTTAAAGAAAAAAACGAGATTATTGAAAATGAAAGACCTATTTTAAACAATTTAAAATTGAAATCAAAAAAAGTACTTCGATATTTTAAATTTAGTTGGTACAGTGAAAATCCTTGGTTATGTGGTTGCAAGAAAAATAGACTGTATTGTTGGTCATGTTTTCTGGTTTCTACAGAAAAATGGGTGGACCAGGTTCACGATTTAAATAGTTTTAGAGTTTTAGAATAGGTCTGGATCCCGCGTATGAAAAAAAGTTGATTAATAGCAAGCTGAAAATTTGTTAATAGCTTAATGGTGTCTAGTCGGATAAACTTTGATATATGGGAACACGAACACTGGAACAGGGGCAGTTTTAATTGTGGAACAGGTAAAAATTTGGAACGGTCAGACCACGAAAACGGCACATTTATTTTGTTCGACAGAATAGACTTAAACTCTCCGAACAGAGATTAAACTCTCATGCAAAAATCATACTGCTATTTATCACCTGTCATAATTCCTGTCATTTGACATATTCTACATGTTCCACTCATTAAAACGCCAATTTGGTGATAAATACCAGTCTGATTTTTGCATGAGAGTCTGTTCGGAGAGTTTAAGTCTGTTCTGTCTGACAAAATAAATGTGCCGTTTTCGTGGTCTGACCGTTCCAAATTTTTAACCTGTTCCACAATTAAAACTGTCCCTGTTCCAGTGTTCCCATATATCAAAGTTTATCCGACTAGACACCCTTAAACTATTAACAAATTTTCAGCTTGCTATTAATCAACGTTTTTTTTTATACGCGGGATCCAGACCTAAAAAGGAGACATGAAATTTTTCCGTTACATACATGTAAGATGTATACCCAATTTGATTCAGTTTGACAAAGCAAGAATCGAAAGTTTTATTAATCAAGCTTTTAAAGCAAATGTTGCTAAACATAATGAGTTTGTTAAAAAAATAGATAGGTATATCCTTAGCACACTTATAATAGACACCATATGTTTTTGGCCAAACAAGAATCAGCGTTTCATGGTCATTTTGAGAGCGACGGCTCTGACAATCCAGGCAATTACAGGGAATTGTTAACAATAATTGCCAAAAAAGTTCAAAAATTTTGTCAACATCTAGAAACATCAACTGTTTTTTCGAGAGTTTCAAGTAATATACAAAATGATATTATTGAAGCTATATACAGTGCTAGTCAAAAGTCCGTACCCCCCCTCGTATCTTTTGAACGGTTATACCTATAATAGTGAAATTTGGAGTGAGGAAATAAACGGACGTAAGCTTCTTAACTAGTTATGACAGGTGACGTAATAGTGACAGATGACGTTACAGAGCCACTGTGACCGATAATTTTAAATGGGACCTTATAGCAAGTGATACCTCATTTGAAAGGTATTTAAAATACCTATTCAGTCATACTAATTTTTTTGGGTTTAAGTTGATTTTGATTTTGGTGAATAAATTAAATAAATATAATATTGTAGTTTCGAATTTAATTAATAAAAATTCAAATGTCCGCCTATGGATTTTTTGTCAAAAAAATTGACGTTTTTTAATTCTCTAGTAGTTTTTACGTCAACGTCAACCTGTTTGACAAGTAATCATAGGCGGAATTTTGAATTTTTATTAATTAAATGCGGAACTACAATTTTATATTTATTTCATTTATTCATCAAAATTTGCTTAAACTCAAACAAAATTAGTATGACTGAATAGGTATTTTAAATACCTTTCATACGAGGTATCACTTGCCATAAGGTCCCATTTAAAATTATCGGTCACAGTGGCTCTGTAACGTCATCTGTCACTATGACGTCACCTGTCATAACTAGTTAAGAAGCTTACGTCCGTTAATTTTCTCCCTCCAAATTTCACTATTATAGGTATAACCGTTCAAAAGATACGAGGGGGGTACGGACTTTTGACTAGCACTGTATACATTTAGCCATATCTTCATTTTTTTTAAATAAGATTTTTTGCATCTGGTTTTGGTAACACCTTAAAAAAAGTCACGCGTCGCCACTGCTTAGCAGCCTCTAAATAAGAAAAGAAAGAAGTCTTTGTTACTTTTTATTTAATTACAATGTCATTCAATGTAGGTACAATGGGTGAGTGGTCTAGTTTATATCCAATTCACCATTAGTAGCTAAAAATTGGCTGATATATTATTGATAATGAAGTTATCATTTAAGTGTATTATATTCTTATCTGCTAGTCAGTAAGTCGATTTTACCGGTTGATATTGTTTGATATGTTTGTTCTTTCATGTATCTCGACAACTATACAGTAAAATAAAAAATATTGTTCCTATTGCGTCATTTTGACTGAATGTATTCAATTCGATTTATTCTATTTGTTCCAGGCCTGTTCTAGAATATTGTAGAGCAAAGTCGGGGAGTACTGAATTAAAAGATCGAATTGTAAACATTATTTTGTTATGAAGTACGCGTGTTATAGTATCGAAAATAAATTGTACATATAAATTATATATTTCACCATAAATAAGTGAATGTAATAAACTAAAATAAAGACTAATAAATTAAGTACTTAAATTAAAATTAATGTTAACAATAAATAAAGTAAAAACTTTTAAATACTCTGAAATAAGAACATTATAAAAATTTGAGCTTATTATAAATTAAAGTAATATTCATTATTTTATAAAATGCTATTTAAACGAAAAATTGCCAGCCAGCTTCGCATTTATTAGCTTTAATGTAAATATTTCGATTATTTGAGACGATGCGATGCTATTATATTAACGGAAAGTAATTAAAATTCAACCGAAATTTTAATTAACCTGTATCTTTTACTGAAAATCGCAATCGCTAGAGGAATGAAAATTTAGAAGATATTTCAGCAAGAAATTGCTTAATTCGCATTTTATATTTTTATAGACTTTATGAAATTAAAATACAGGCCAAGAACAAAGATATTGAGAACAAAAATGGCTATAAAAGACAACAAAAAAATACAATTAGATAAAATGGAAACAAAAAATTACTAGAAATTAACAATATTGTTATGTTCTATTTCATTTAATTTATTGGTGTTTATTTTAATAAACGCTTAATTAATTAGTCTTTATTAGATTCACGTTTCATACTAAAACATATTAGTAAAGGCTTCGATATAGGGTCGATCTGCATCGATCTGTTTAATGGATAAAAATTATTGGATAGGCACGTAATTTAGTATCATAACAATTATAAAAACAAGGGGTGACCGATCTATATTTGTTCTGACTATAATTAATTAATAATTAAAAAAAGGTTCTTTTATAAATAAAAAAATTTGAACGCGGGGAAGATAGTATTTTATTATAGTTTTTGCATCATTATAAACAAAAAAGATATTTTGAAGTTTTTCTGTTAAATTTATCGTTTTCGAGTTATAATCAATTTAAAAAACGAAAGATGACGATATTTAAGGGTCAAAAATACAGATAAAAAAAATTATTTTTGTAATCATCAAGTACCTAAATTCAACATCAAACCTTTTTCTAACAGGTCTCTAGAACAGTGGTTTTCAATGTTTTTGAGCCATGTACCACCAAAATTCTTATAATTATTTTTGGTACTACCTAACTGAAGTATCTATGGAGGTAGATAATCTAATTAACTACAAATATGCTGAATTTTGGCTGTGGTTTTGCGTTTTGTGTACCACCGCACCTAATGAAATATACCACCAGTGGTACATGTTCCACAGATTGAGAACCCCTGCTCTAGAAGAATTTTGGCCTTTTTTTATTCTAAAATATATTTTTTAATGCTAAAGTTTTAATGTAATGAATAAGATTCCATGTGGGAAGACGGGTTATCGGGCTGTATTAACAACTAGAAACAATGTTTAAAAATGAAATAAGTCCAAAATACTTCTAAAGAACTGATATAATAAGGTTTGAACTTGAATTTAGTGCTTCGTAATTTTAAAAATAATGTTTTAAGTTTGTATTTGTCATAAATTTGATCCTTGTCATCATTATCTTTGTATTCGTTCAGAGTCTGTACATTTACAAGGGCAAAATTAAAAAAAAAACGTGCCTTTTTTTTAAACAGTATTATAAAGTAAGTAATAAGATGTTTTACTTTTTTTCTCAACATACTGTTGCATGTAACTACCTAAAGTAAAAATATATACTTAAATATTGACTTCAGGTTAAATGCATCTTGGATAAAGTTTTCCTAAATTAAAAGAAACTTGAGTAAATACATCCAAAGGCAAAATTAATCAAAATGCTTGGCTTTTGTTCATTTTCTCTTATCTCTTCCTACGAAAATACCTGTGCTATTATTAAACTTTCGAGACCAAGATAAGAAAACCGACCGCAGTTTTTTTTTGTCGTTTAATCAAAATTGTTTTAAGCATTCCCGGCAAAGTTTGCAGGAACTCTGTAAAGTACACTTACTGGTTTATACTTATCAATACTTTATGGGTTAGTTAGTTTTAAAAGTTAGTTTTAAACAATTTCAAAATTAGTTCTTTTTTAAATTGTATTTTTATTAGGCATAATGTAAAATATAATGTAACTAAAATTAAAAAATCATCATCATCGAGGCTTTCCATTCATGGATGTTTGGATGGAATGCTTGCTTGTTTTATAATTTGAGGTAGATTATCTTGAAGACGGTTAGAGATATCGAAATTCCGTTTGCAGCTTTGCTAATTTATAAATTTTGCGAATTTATAAATGAAAATTTTCGTTGAAAACTAAAACAAAACTACTGTACTAAAGACTAAATGACCCTAATGTAATTAATATATTTTCCCTATTAGCCCAATAAATAACCGTTTTGGAGTGTAAATTCCAGGGGCAACTCCGAATTGCATGAAAATTTGGATTTAGGTTCTACTTACCCTCCACTTCAAAGTTGAATTTGTGCCGTTGGTTGCTTTTACTTGGGGGGTGACATTTACCCCTTCTCGGGGGGTGAAAAACGCGTGTTTAAAGTAAGGCCGGGAATGGATAAATTTACTTATTTTAAGCACCTTTTGTTCTATAAAGTTTTTTACGTAAGTCAATACTTTTCGAATTATTCGCGATTTAAAATGTTGATTTTTCGACAAAAAAACTACGTTTTCAGACCGTTTTTCCCAAATAACTCAAAAAGTAAATATTTTATCGAAAAAAATATTTTTAGTAACAGTGTAGCTTATAAAAAAACGAAAAAAATGGTGTACCAGTGAAGTCTATAAATTGAGTAGAAGCAAAGTTGTAGCTCATGAAAATTACGTTCTTATTCGTCTAATTCCAAATCGAATAATTCAACGCGAAATCACCGAAGAAAGAAGCGTTTTTCGGGAAAACGTTATTAACATTTTTAAAGTATCGAAAAAAAGCTTATTAATTGTTTTTTACAAAAGTTTACAGCATCAAAAATAAACGAGTTACACTGAAAAACAGGTAGGCCCCTTTTTTTGGTAAGAAAAATTCGTGGAAACCTCCCTCTATTTAGCACCCTAAATGAAATTAATCGTTTGGCTTTACCATCTATTTTAACATTTGTGCTTATTTTTGAAAACATTTGGTTTTATAATAAAAAAAAATTTCTACAAATTTTTGAAAAATTTCATTATTTCAAAATAACTTAAAAAGTATTAGTAATAAGAAAAATCGTAAAGAGTAAAAAAATGTAGGTTTTGCTATTATAAATATGCTAGTTTCATTTTGTTTCTCCGTAAGACAAAAATTGGTTAAGATATGGCTGTTCAAAATTTGCATACACTAGTGATTAGTGACCCATTCAAGCTTTGTCAATTATAACCCTTTCAAAAATAAACACTTTGAACCCATGAGACTGACAGATCATATAAAAAATATGTAGGTAAGTAAATTGTTTGTAAAGCGGTAGAGATTAATTTCATTTGGGGAGCTAAACACGGCGAGATTTTCATGATTTTTTACAAAAAAAAAGAGGGCCAACTTTATTTTAAGCGTAACTCGCTTATTTTTAATGCTAAAACTTTTGTTAACCATTAAAACAAAGCTTTTTATAAACACTTTAAAAAAGTTTAAATGGATTTTTCCTGCAAAGTGTTTAATTTTCCGGTGATTTCACCTTGAAATATTCGATTTGGAATTAGACGAATAAGAACTTATTTTTCATGAGCTACAACTTTGTTTTTGTTTAATTAATAGACTTTACTGATAAACTATTTTTTGGGGGTTTTTATAAGCTACACTTTTGCTAAGGATATTTTTTTCGATAAAATATTTACTTCTTGAGTTATTTGCGAAAACCGTCTGAAAACGTAGTTTTTTTGTCGAAAAATCAATATTTTCAATGGCAAATAACTCGAAAAGTATTCACTTACGTAAAAACTTTATAGAACAAAAGTTGCTTAAAATCAGTCAATTTATTCATTTCCGTTCTTATCTTGAACGTATGTTTTTTCACCCCTGAGAAGAGGTGACTGTCACCCCCCAAGTAAAAGCAACCAACGGCACAAATTCAACTTTGAAGTGGAGGGTAAGTAGAACCTAAATCCAAATTTTCATGCCGTTCGGAGTTGCCCCTGAAAATTACACGGTATCGCCGAAATTCCCGTTCATTTACTGGGCTAATAATTACTCTAATAATATCTACATGGCAACCTATCTATATATCACAATCAATCACAACCAGATATAACAGTACATAACTCATCGACACATTCATTATACGGTAAATGAATATTATTATAATAATATTATGGTATATACTAACAAACAACTCTATTTTGACAGGTTAATATGGATTTATTCACAGATATACTGAATATTCCAAAATAAGCATTATAACGAAATGAAGCGGGAATTAGAGTCTGAATAATAAGATGAAAGACTCCATACCATTCTAAGTATCGCAAGACGTGAGCAAAATACTTCATTGGGTTGTTTTTGGGAATCAAAAGTACATTGGGTTGTTTTTTTTTAAACGTTATAGTATGGTTCAAGTGGAAATCGGTGAAACTGTGCATTTTGATCAATGAAATTAGATATGTCTCAGACACTCCAGAAGCCGCTAACGATAAAATGTTTTAACATCGAATTAATCATTGTAAATTAGTCGACGGATATTAGTACAGTGAAAATAGTAAAACGAGAACTGGACGATAATGATTATAAAGAATAAAGTTTTTTCTACTTTAATGACAAAAAATCAAGCTCATTAGCAGAAACCAATTCAAAATTATTTTGCACATCATATTTGAAACAATTTTTGGTTGAAATATCTCATTTTTGTTGGCACAAAAATATATTAATTTGTCTGGACTAAATTACAGTTCTGTTTATCTAAAAGAGATATGTTACTATTAACATTCACACAGTGTTTCCAAACTGAATTTTGTTATTTTGGGTGTAAATTTTTTTCCACCGATCTCCTAGGGTACAATATCCTTTCATTTTTCACTGTGTTAACCCAGCTTATGCATAGCAGCCTTCGATACAACCGCATTTCGAAAGCTTTATCATCATTATCACCAATCAGCCCTAATTTGTCCACTGTTGAACATAGGCCTTCTTCAGATATTGCCACCTTCTTCTGTTCTGCGCCTATGTTATCCAATTGGTCACAATTCTTTTGAGTCACGATTCTTTTGAGGTCGTCGGTCCATTGCGTTAAGGGCCTTCCTTCCTCTTTCAAAACCTTACGAATTTCATCCTTGTGGAATCCTCAGAGCGAACTTGTGGCAAGCTCTCTGTTTAAAACAAAATCTTTCTGCCATGCTACTGCAGGACCGTCCCCGCCCCCTTTGTCAGAAGATTATAATATAGGTTATAATTACGCAAAAATTAAAAATAATTATGTTTGCTTTCTTTATTTATATTTTAAAAAAAGCATGGTTTGAGTTTTCAGAAAAGATTAATATTATAACACTATATTATATCATAGTCAACTTTTCTAGCTTTAAAATTGGCAAAAGTTTTTATTACTTCGGTGATACTTTTTACTTAGTTTTCTATACTTATTAAAGCCAGGTTTGTTAATTTTCTGTTTGTCTTGTTGAGCGCAGATAATTTTTGATTAATTTAAGTTTATAAAAAGACCTTTCTCCTTCAGCTACTGTTACTGGAAGTGTTAAATATATCCTTCGAAATATTTGGGAAAACGGAGAGTAAATTATTAGTATATACAGTCGGAAAAATGAAAGAATACCCATGAACGAACATATAAAACACGCTGTATTTTCCTGTCACCGTGTGACAAAGAAAATTATCCAGTGCAAGTACATGTAACAATAATTATTACATGTACTTGCGCTGGCCAATTTTTTGTGTGACACGGTGACAGGAAAATACAGCGTGTTTGATATGTTAGTTCATGGGTATTCTTTCATTTTTCCGACTGTATAGCTTAAAATATCGAGTGGAGTTGTGTCTTTATTTATAAAAAATATTGATAACAATTCTAACTCATGGAATATAGACAAGGCGAAAACGGCAGGTTCGTTGAGAAAAATATTCCCATGATATTTTTTTTGCATAATTACGTTCGTGAGACATCCCAGAATAAGGTTCAAGAAGTCGCTCACGTGAAAAGTGGGCCAAATTTTTTTAACAATTTTTTTAATCAAATTGCAAAAATCAATATTTTTGGCCCGGAAAATTTTTTTGTAGATTTTTTGGACGATTCTGGATAAAAAAGGTTTCCTATAATTTTTCTCTAAAGTTGATCGTTTTCGAGTTATAAGCAATTTAAAATTGAAAATAACGAAAAATGGCGATTTTCAAGGCTTAATAACTCGTTAAAAGTTATTATTATGAAAGTGACTAAATCAAAGTATAATGCCCCCCTACAAGATCCCGAAGAAATTTTTGTCATTAATATATTACTAAGCTGTTATTTTTAAGTAATAATATTGAGCGCCATGCACGTGGTAGGCAGCCGTAAATGTGAGTGCAAGTAAGATGCACAATTGGACTGACGGAGTGGCATCTCTCTCGCACTCGGCTACCACGTGCATGGCGCTCAATATTATTATTTCAAAATAACAGCTTAGTAATAAAATAATGACAAAAATTTCTCTGGAATCTTGTAGGGGGGGCATTAAACTTTGATTTAGTCACTTTCTGACTTTCGCCATTTTTCGTTTTTTTCAATTTTAAATTGCTTATAACTCGAAAACCATCAACTTTAGAGAAAATTATACAAGTTCTTTTTTATCCATAATGGCCCAAAAAACCTACAAAAAAAATTTCCGGGCCAAAAATATTGATTTTGCAATCTGATTAAAAAAATTGTTAAAAAATTTGGCCCACTTTTCACGTGGGCGACTTCTTGAATCTTATTCTGGGATGTCTCACGAATGTAATTATGCAAAAAAAGTCTCATGGGAATATATTCCCAACGAACCCGCCGTTTTCGCCTTTTCTAATAGATCTTCATCATCTACCTATGTCAGATCTACATATTTCCGTGGGCTAGTTTTTTTTTGTAAATTAAACATTGTGTCTTTTTTAAGTTTTCTTCGGAGTTTCTCCAACTCAATATATTTTCCAAGAACGATATTTATGATTACGTTCCCTCAACATTTCAAATCTTTCACTTAATTTTGCATTGGCAATGTCCAATAAATAATAATAGAAGTTAATTTGGATCTAACAGAGTCTTATCTGCAGCCTCGTAATTGAATTGTCTTTTTCGGGGACGAGACGTGGACGAACAGTTTCTGAGTCAATTCATATCTGCTCAAAAGCAGTTTCGGTGTGGTTGTTGGCTAAATATTTACTAAATTGATCAAGCATCTTAACAGCTGCCAAAATAATAATACCCCGCGTTTGCAAAGTTTTACTGGCAATATTGACCTTTGCTAAAATATTTTACCAGTCACGACAGAGCGGGTAAACTTAGTTCTTTAATTTTGTCATCAATGAGCTTGCAATGTTTCTTGTGTCATTGTCGTACTTGTCAAAAATTCGGTATAATGAATCGTAAACTTTCCCCATATTAAAACCAATTATATTTTTAATGAGTCAATTCTACTCTCCCATCGCGTATTTGAAAGCGGTTTTAATGTAAAGGTGGGTATCTCATTCATTATGACATTCCACCGTAATGTTGATGTGAAAAAAAAACATAAATTTCTTAAACAATTGAAAAAATTTGTTATTTCCACGGAGTATTTAGCAGCATCATTTAGCACTAAATTAAGGCTGTGAACCGCACAAGGAACATAAAACGCACGAGGATTCATGTCTAAAAATTCTTTTGAAGGCCAATATTTTTGCCTCTCATATTTGCCCCATTATCATACCCTTGGCCCCGTAAATCATCAAAATCAGTATTCATTAATTTCAGAAATTCTAATAAATAATTAGATAATCCTTGTCCGGTAGTATCAGTAAGCTGTAAAAAACCTAGAAAATTCTCTCTAAAGCGCTGGTTTCCTCGAAAGCGGCACCGACAAAGTGCGACCGTAGCACTGCGATGAATTACGTCAGATTACGGTGAAAAATTCAAGGTTCCTCACTGCGGCAATGGAATGTGCAAACTCAGCAAGGGGTGGCTTCCAACGCATCCTTGGAAACCACCGCTATTATTTTGCATGGTACAGTTTTTTATGACGTCATTCATCGCATTGTTACGGTCGCAATTTGTCGGCACCGCTTTCGAGGAAACCAGTGGTTAACTTCGGCAAGCTTTGTTGACGAATTGAGATAAACGAACCTAACAACAATAGTAAGTTGTTCCTTGTGTGAAATTCGACATTCAATATTGGTCAAAATTATGAGTCACCTTTTTGAAATTATTTTTGGAATAATCTAAATGGGTTTCATATTTCATTTGCATATCGTAGGTGTAGTAAGCATTAATAACCTTTGTAAAAAATACCGAAAGCGCACTTGTACATTTTTGGTATTTGTAGTTTTTTTTAAAGAATTTTGAAAATTTTTAAAGGACAAAAAGCGTAAGTTTGAGCCTAGCAAATGTTCGGCTTGCGCCCCTTGGACTTGTAAGTAAGTAAAGTATGCTTTATTGTCAAAAAATTTTACCAATTTGTGGACAAAGCTTATACAAAATAGAAAAATACAATAAAAAACAAAAAATAATAAAAAACTACAAACAAAACAAAAACAGAAACAGACACCAAGTAAATGGCGTGAGTTATACTACTTAATATAATTTTATAGTTATTAAGTAGACATTAAAAAATTAAAAATTTTGCAAACAATATGTATACAACGTCAGAACAAAAAGAAGGCGAACGAGGAAAAGGGAAAGGGAAAGTAATAATCCTGCAAGTCAATTTGCTGAATTCAAATCGTTTATAAAAAAGTCATTCACTGTATAAAAAGCTCTCTCCAGCAAATAAGCTTTCAAGGCCTTGCGAAAAGCGGGAAATGCTGCAATAGATTTGATGTTAGATGGCAGGTGATTGTACATTTTTCTCGAATTGTATAGTATAGATAGAGCACTTAACCAGCTCAGACCGTGGGGTTGGCAAATAAAGATTATGCTCTACGTTTCTAAGGGGATAGTTGTGAGCGGGTCTCTCTGGACCTTCTGATGCATGTTTGCGGATTAAACAAACGGATTCAAAAACAAACAAAGAAGGAAGAGTTAATATTTTAAATTTTTTAAAGAATTCTTGGCAATGAACTCTGCTATTGAGTCTCAGGGAGTAACGAAGAGCTCTCTTTTGTAGTTTAAAAATACGCTCGAATTGAGTCGCACAACACGTACCCCAGAATGGAAGGGCGTACCGAAGATGAGACTCAAAAAGGGCATAATAAGCGGTCCTAGATGTTGACAAATTCATTTCCGTAGCAACTGATCTTAGCGCAAAACAAGCAGAACTTAATTTTTTGTGTAAGGCATCAATTTGCAAGTTCCATTTTAGAGACTTATCCACAATAAGCCCTAAGAACTTCACCGATTCAACCACCTCTAGACTGTTGTTATTAAGTACTAAAGGTTGCATCATACTTTTGTAAGGTAGGACTTTGGTTAAGAAACGTTAAATAACAGGAGATTCGAATCGCACCACGATTTAATGGTGACTAGGTCTGTAGCTATGGTATTGCGAAGATTCATAATATCCGTGTTACTCCAAGTAATACTAGTATCATCTGCAAATAGACATATTTTACCTTTAATGTTCAGACTAGAGATGTCATTTATGTATATCAGAAACAATATAGGGCCTAGAACTGAACCCTGAAGTACCCCACATTCTAATGGCATGCAAGAAGGCGTCTTCGTGTCAACCTTTTCAAACTGACTTCTTTTATTAAGATATGATTTAAGCCATTTAAGAGCCTTTCCCCTAAATCCATAGTGCTGTAATTTGTCAGTCAAGATGTTATGGTTTACACAACCGAATGCTTTAGATAAATCACAGAAAATTGTTGCTGTAGAGTGATGGTTGTTTAGACTGGAGTAAACATGATCGAAAAGGAAGAACATAGCATCATTCGTGCATTTGTCACTCAGGAATCCAAATTGATGTGGAGTAAGCAATTTGTATTTCAACAGAAAAGATAAGATTCTTTTTTTACCAGACTTTCAATTATCTTCGACAACGTGGGCAGGAGTGCAATAGGGCGATAATTCGAAGCAAGATCTTTATCGCCTCCTTTGTGCATAGGAATAATTATCGCTGTCTTAAGGCAGCTTGGAAAAACCCCAGTTTCGAACACCTTGGCGCCCGGGTGCCTCGCACCCCTTGCACCCCCGGGTTGAGACGGCGCTGCATGCTAGCATTTATTGTGCAAAGTGCAAAAGACGCTACAGCGACATATACTTTTGGAAAATTGGAGATTAGGAGTCTACGAAAACCAAAAGAATCGGTAAGTTGTATACGGAGTAGAGAGGTTTGGGAAACACTGCTTTACGTACATATTTGATATTAAAATAGCAAAGACGAACTTAGCTATAGGTATAGCTGGTAGCCCTTAAATATTAGTTCATGAATAGGAGTTTCAAGGTTGGTTATAATTGCTTATATTACATTAACATTCATAAATTGAAGGCAAATATTTAATATCATAACAGGCTTGTTTTCTTATCTACATCAAAGATATCTTCGACGTAGCGTTGTGGCGTATATATCAAATTTAATTTTGAGGATGAAACGTTCAATCTTGGATTAGTATCGCGAGCGAATATGGAAATGAAAAGCAAATTAAACTACGCGAAAATAAAATGTTAGCGGAGCGTACTGCATACTAAACAAAGTATAAGTGGCATGGCAAAGGGAACATAATATTATATTACTGAAAATACAGAGATAAAGAAATATGCGTTTTTTTATCTAACAGTAAGCCACGTAGGTATAAAGAAAAAACTTTTTTCACCTACCTCTACCTAAAGTATACTTTTCCGGACCTAATTGTAGAGAGCAAAGTTGTACTTTTCCTCCCTAGGGAGGAAAAGTTAAAGTGACGTCATGATATTTCATTCATGAAACATAACTTATTGACGCCCTGTACAATTTATTGTTATATTCCTATTTGACATAAGAAATAAAAGTCTGTAGTTATATTTAAAATTCGAATAAAAATAAAGGTTTTCGTTTTTCTCGACCGCGGGCATGTAAATTTGGAACACCCTGTATAAAACAAATTATGTATAGGTAGTTTTTAAGAAAGTGTTTCGGAGAAGTGTTTACGAACCCCAGGAACAACACGACTCAAGTAAACAATTAGAGTGATGTTTAAAAAGAAAGTGTTCGTGGAAAGGTTGTCAATAACCACCGATAACTCATATTCTAGTAAATAAGATAATAGGTTATTAAATTTGTAAAGAGGATTAATGTGGAAAGTAAAATTGAAATGGGGAATATTATTTTTTCTTGAAATCCATTAAGATATATAGAAAAAGGAAAGTTTGTGTTGGTAAATACGGATAATTGAAAGTTGCTTTGGATTGGTTGATTTTTGAATGCTGGAAGGGGTATTTGGAAGGAGGAGAATGAATGAGCAATGAGAGTCAGTGTGTTTTGAGCGAGGAGAGGCGAAGTCCAGTTTTCGAGAAGAGTGTACAAAAAAGTGAAACGCCGGGTTGGTTAGTTTTGTTTTGAAAAATAAAAAGTAAGATATCGTGGAACGAGTGATAGGCTGAGTCGAGATAGTATATAACTCCTTGAGTCTAGAGTATCCCGGTTTTGTTGAAGTGTTAAAAAAAGGTGGAACACGGCATCAGGAGAAGGCAGGAACGAGTGCTGTACGAGGCGTAGTTTTCAAAGGAGCAGAGGCATTACTGGAATACTTGGACGAGTCGTTGGATCGCAACCCAAGCCAATAGGAAACGTGTTTTGTGTGAAGGCATTGTCAAATCATCAGTAAAGGTCAGTCTATTTTGTTATGACATGAATGTATGGTTTGTGTATTAAATACCACATTGAAAATTGAGCCACACAATCACTATTAAAAAAATTTCATCAAACCTAAATCAATTTGTTACTGATAAATCATAATAGTTCATTATAAATAAAATAAATTTGGAGACAAAAAGAAATAAGATTCCCATTTTTGTAACTGTTGTATTAAATAAAGATAGAAAGATAAGATATAAGAAATATAAAGCAGTTATTGCCATTTAGATAAAATAAACGATTTTTATAATTTCTAATTGAAATCCGTATGTGTGTATTATTTTACTTTTTTATATCTATCCCGATTAGGAATCCACTGAGAAATACTTTGAAGCCACGAAAGTAAGTAATTGATATTATAATTTAGCCCTGAGACGGACACTATATTGGTATTTGATCTGTTTGATTAATGAGATAATTATTGATTAATTAATTAAGATAAATTACATCTGAGAACATCATTAGATTTCAAAAGTAAGATCACAACAATATATTTTCTATTACGTAAGTATCTATACATTTTAACGTTTATTTTTAAACACCCTGTATTTTGCAGAATGGTAAAAACAGTAAATTGTTTGATTTAACACTTTTTACATTAATAATTTGACTTATATTTGACAGTTGACAGTTATATTGTACCTACTTGTTAATTTTAGTTCTAATAAATTTTGTTGGTTAGTTACATATAAATTAAGTAAAAATTAAAAAATGACTTATTTGAGGAAGGTGGAAAAACCATATGTATAACATCGGTATAAAGTGCCTCTTCCTCCCTTGAATGATTACTGCCCTCCGCTATGCGTCGGGCAGTAAACTTCATTCTAGGGAGGAAAAGTAGCACTTTCCTCCCTTGTTATACAAATAGCTATTTCATTGTAGAAAAGTATATATTTCCATTACTTTTTTATTTCTAGCTACTTTCCTGCACAATGAGAGTTATCCGAAATCATTACTATTCCAAAACCATAGTCTATCCTCAACATAGGGGGTCCCGTGGGCACTTTTAGATCGCCGCGATTTGATGGTGGTATTATAGGTTTTTTGGGTCGCTGAATCCAATGGAAGTGGTCTGGAAGCCCACATGTGGTGCGTTTAATTGTTATTAACAAATTATGGTAAAATTAGGTGTTTTTCAGGAATTATTAGAAGCTCTATAAATAAATTGACAGTTTTAAGGTCTTCTCTGGTGTATTTTTGATCGCTGAATCGAATGCGACTAATCGCGATTACTCAAAATGTAATACGTTCTTATTTTGTTTTTTTTTTGTTATTAACAGAATAATTGTTTATTTGCCGAAAAGCTCGAAATGCGCCATCTACAACAAGTTTGTAGTATTTTTCATAGTATTTTTATACGCTAAATCGATTGCGACTAGTCGTGATAGCTTAAACCACGTTCCGACTTTGTTAGTACTAAATTATTGCAAAAATAACGGTTTATAGTACGTTCACTCACGGTTTTTGCTCTAAATTTAAAAAAAAACTACTTGGATTGATATGAAAATTGGCATACACGTAGCTAACATGTCAAACAAAACAAGTGATATTGTGCCGATGTCTGCTTTTACCTTGGGGGTGAGTTTCACCCCTTTTCGGACATGAAAAAAGAAACCTTTAAAACAAGTCAGGAAGTGGATAAACTGATTAATTCTAAGCAACATTTGTTCTATACAGTTTTTTCACTAAGTCAATACCTTTCGAGTTATTTGTTTTTTTTTTGAAAAACGAACATATTCACTCGCAAATAACTCGAAAAGTATTGACTTAGTCAAAAATCTGTATAGAACAATAGTTGCTTAGAATTAATCAGTTTATCTAATTCCGGACTTATTTTAAAGGTTTCTTTTTTACCCCCGAAACGGGGTGAAAGTCACCCCCAGGGTAAAAGCAAACATCGGTACAACATCACTTGTTTTGTTTTACATATTAGCTACGTGTATGTTAAATTTCATGTCATTCCAAGTGGTTTTTTAAAATTTAGAACAAAAACCGTGAGTAAACGTACTATACACCGTTATTTTTGCAATAATTTATTAATAACAAAGTCGGAACGTGGTTTAAGCTATCACGACTAGTGGAAATTGATTTAGCGTATAAAAATACTATGAAAAAGACTACAAACTTGCTGTAGATAGCGCATTTCGAGCTTTTCGGCGAATAAACAATTATTTTGCTATTAACAAAATAAGAACACATTTTGAGTAATCGTGACTAGTCGTATTCGATTCAGCGACCAAAAATACACCAGAGAAGACCTTAATACTATCAATTTATTTACAGGGCTTCTAATAATTCCTGAAAAATACCTAATTTTACCATAATTTGTTAATAACAATTAAACGCACCACATTTGGGCTTCCAGACCACTTCCATTGGATTAAGCGACCCAAAAACCTATAATACCTTTATAGTCTGGGCTGATTATCGGAGAATAGGCCATTTTTGGGAAAAGTTATTTACCAGCAATTTTATTGCTGGAATCGAATCTTATGATTGTATATATTAATAATATAGATATGCAAAGTCCGCAGATAGTGTGCTACTTTTTTTATAAACAAAATGGCGCCCGAAAATCGTGTTTTTTTCAATTTTTGCTCTATGACTCCAAAGATTTTAACTTTACACCAAAAACACCCAAATAAAAATTCACCGCAATTAAATTCTGCATAGAGACGTGTTTTTTCCGATTTACTTCGACGAAAACTTTCCCCGGAAAAAGCGGGTTTTTCCAACAAAATCTTTAATTTTCAACTAAACTTTTAGATAAGTAGTTGTTAATCAATAATTAAATAACTTGGTAACGTAAAAGCCCTTTCCGTATATATTATAATTCCAGAAGCCGATGGAAATTGAATGAACAATTTAGCAACAATTGAAATGTTAATTAAAAATTTACGGTCGCTATAATAACGACAATAATTATGATGCATAAGAATAACTATGATTTTTTCATAAAAAGATACTATATCTATCTAATGTAATTTACAGAATTAAAAATGGACTATTTAAGCGGCCTCACGAATATTTTAAAATTATAAACAATTTTTTGGCTTATAAATAAATAGAATATCTCGGGAAATATTAAACTAAATTAAATTGGGAAAACGGTAGTCGAAAGACAGCGGCAGGACGCTTCTTTTAAAAGAAAAACCGTTTAATTATCACGAGTGGTTCCTGAGATACAACCGGTCAAAGTTGACCGAAATTTACGGCAAAGATATAAACAATAGGATCATAATTTTCAAACTGTCACCTTTTTATTTTTGTTCTCTCTCTTCACACCAATTTTCATATCTTTAAAATTCTCATAACATATATTATTATAATAAAAACTATCGATAATACGTGTGAAAATTGCCAAAAATAGCAAAATTCCAATCAAAAATTAGGTTAAAAAAATGCATTTTCTCGGCTTCCCATGGAGCAATTTCCTTCATTCTTTTTTTGTTCCCAAGTAACTCGAGTAGAGCCATCGAACTAATGCATTATTAAATGTCAAACTTGCTTTTGTTTTGTTATAATATTTTTTTTATTTTGTTACAATATTTTAATTTGTTTAAATAAAAATTGTTTAAATAACTATACAGCTTTCAAATGAAAATATTTATGTTTTTAACTTTAAAAGGTACACTTGTAGTAAGTTTATCTAAAAAAAAGCCTACAACTGGAAAAAAATATGTAATTTTCTGTTCTTATAAATAAATTAATCTATTATAACAAAACAAAAGCAAGTTTGACATTTAATAATGCGTTAGTTCGACCGCTTTACTCGAATTATTAGGGAACAAAAAAAGAATGAAGGAAATTGCCCCATGGGAAGCCGAGAAAATGCATTTTGTTAACGTATACCGATTTTGAACTTTGAGGGTTACATTTTCTCCAACCTAATTTTTGATGGGAATTTTGCTATTTTTGGCAATTTTCACACGTATTATCGATAGTTTTTATTATAATAATATATGTTATGAGGATTTTAAAGATATGAAAATTGGTGTGGAGAAAGAGGACAAAAATAAAAAGGTGATGGTTTGAAAATTATGATCCTATTGTTTATATCTTTGCCGTAAATTCCGGTCAGCTTTGACCGGTTGTATCTCAGGAACCACTCATCATAATTAAACGTTTTTTCTTTTAGAAGAAGCGCCCTGCCACTGTCTTTCGAATATCGTTTTCATAATTTAATTTAGTTTAATATTTCCCGAGATATTCTATTTGCTTATAAACCAAAAAATTGTTTATAATTTTAAAATATTCCTGAGGCCGCTTAAATAGTCCAATTTCAATTCTGTAAAGTACATTAGACAGGTATAGTGTCTTTGTATGAAAAAATCATAGTTATTCTTATGCATCATAATTATTGTCGTCATTATAGCGACCGTAAATTTTTAATTAACATTTCAATTGTTGTTAAACTGTTCATTCGATTTCCATCAGCTTCTGGAATTATAATACATACGAAAGGGGCTTTTATGTTACTAAGTTATTTAATTATTGATTAACAACTACTTATCTAAAAGTTTAGTTGAAAATTAAAGATTTTGTTGGAAAAACCAGCTTTTTTCGGGGAAAGTTTCCGTCGAAGTAAATCGGAAAAAACATGTCTCTATGCAGAATTTAATTGCGGTGAATTTTTATTTGGGTGTTTTTGGTCTAAAGTAAAAATCTTTGGCGTTATAGAGCAAAAATTGAAAAAATCACGATTTTCGGGCGCCATTTTGTTTATAAAAAAAGTAGCACACTATCTGCGGACTTTGCATATCTATATTATTAATACATACAATAATAAGATTCGATTCCAGCAATAAAATTGGTGGTAAATAACTTTTCCTTGTATTTTGCTAATTAGCCCAGAGTATTAATCAAATTGCGGCGAGCTAAAAGTGCCTACGGGACCCACTATGTTGCGTCTAGACTACCAGGAAAACCTCCACATGAGAATACATTTTACCGATCCATCAATCTAT
Organism: Diabrotica virgifera virgifera; assembly: GCF_917563875.1. Lineage (NCBI taxonomy): Eukaryota > Metazoa > Arthropoda > Insecta > Coleoptera > Chrysomelidae > Diabrotica > Diabrotica virgifera. Next base: position 11,316,657 of record NC_065451.1, on the reverse strand, counting down.
TACCAGTTACGTCCAAAGTCACAAAGATAGTCATTGCAAGTAGAATGATTATTTATATACATCATCATCATCATCATCATCATCATCATCATCACCATTATCATCATCATAGGTCTAACATAATACTCTTATCGTTCGGTAAGGACACACCGTTTTCTTGAAAAATTAATTTGAAAGTTTTTAGTTTTGGGAATTTGGAAAAAAAATTGAAAAATAAATTAAAAAAAAGATATATTTTACCAACTTAAAGCAAGAGTAACTTTTAGTACTCGAATATCTCCTAATTATCTATAATCTGAATAATCTAGTGTCAAAAATACTTAAAAATTAAAGACAATAAAGTTATATTATAAAATAACTGTTGACCTACCCAAAACGGACGCCTATGACCGGTACTAGAGATTCGCCATTAATGAAATGGATTAGTCTCTGGAATATAAATAAATGTACCAGTTTTCTTCTTTCTAAATAGTTTTTTTTATATTTTTTTTTAAATTCAAAGAACGAAAAATGTTTAAATCGATTTTTCTAGAAAACGGTGTATTCTATCGACTTAAAGTAAGAGTACCTTTTAGTACTAGAATACCTCACAATTTAATAATTCTGAGTCAAAAATGCTTAAAAATTAACGACCAAAAAGTTAGGCGATAAAATAGCCGTTGCCCTACCCAAAACTGACGCCTATGACCGGTACTAGAAATTCGCAATGGATGTAATTGATTAATTTCTGGAAAGTAAATACGCATACCAATTTTAGTTTTTCTAAATAGAAGCGTTCTGGAAGAATTTAAGAAAAACTAATTACATGACGCCATCTTCAAAGAGCTCTAGCTCCCTTAGGAAGCATTTTCGGACTAGGTAAAGTGGATTAAATTGTCATAAAATTATCTGTGGAATCTCCTGTCTTCGTTTGTCGGTAGAGTTTCTGGACATCCTGTATAGTAGGTATTCAAAAGAGGTACACAATTTTGTTATATCAATTGGCTTTCAAAGGACCCTTCTCAAATTCAGAAGGACCACTCTGATCTGACTATTTTAAAAACGAGTAACATTTATAAAGAGCATCATATTAAAACGCAAAACAAACTGTGATTGGGCTCTCGTAAGAGATCAAGGACCATTTGGACGTGAGCTCCACGACGCGCCTAGAAATTGGAATGAAATTGGAATATCGAAAAGCTATCAGTCTCTATGACTACGACGGTTATAAAGTGAGCGAAAAAACGGACCTTTATTTAAATTTAAGTGTATCAGGTTCATCTTCACGCAACCGTAAAAATAAGAACTTGGTCAGCAGGAAATATTTTCTTTTAGTGTGTTTAGGAAGGTCTTTTAGAAGTGGGGAGTTTGGAGAAATTCGGAAAATAAGAGAGCGTATAACTCTTGAGTTATTTAAGCGTATTTTTCAGTTTTTGTCACCTAATAGGCGAATAACTTGTTATTGGCAATATTTTTTTGTTCTTTTTTTTCTTTATAAAATTTAAATGTACGAAATTTGGACAGCTAAACTATTTAGGGACGGGTCGCATGAATCCCTATTAATTTTAATCATACCTTATTATAATAATCCAGGGCGCATCTGTTTTGAGATGAACGTTGAGAGGTGACTCATATTTTTTGCAGAAATTGTTTGGAATTAACTCATATAATAATAATTGAGTTATCCTCCTACTCAAAAAGGTCCGGAACATTGTTTAAATAATCAAAATGTCAAAAAATGAAGGAAAAATTAAATTTTTTCTTCGTTTTTTGATTAAAATTTTAAATGTATTCACTTCAGAGAAAAGTTGCACTAACATAAACGTTGCATAATTTAATTTCCTAGAATATAGGAGTGGCTAAAAATTTTAAAAATTGTCACTCTTGTGGTAAAATTGCAATAATTGCGAAAAACCCATGAAAAAACAATTATTCGCATTTTACGTTTTTCAACCATTTATGCTATACTTAGGACCTTCATATTTTACCCAGAAAAACTCTATGATATAGCTAAACAATACAGCAAATTTCATTAAGGTCGGTTTAACAGATTTTGCAAAATAAATTTTGTAATCCAGCTTTCGCAAAAAAATTCATTTTTCCAAAATGTTGCAGGACTGAAAATTAAGCATATAGCAAGTTAACAAAATTTTACGTATAGAAGAATACTGCACATTTCATTTTCAGTTTGCAGAATTAAAATCGGTTAACTACCACGGCGTCGGGAACTTTTTTAAATAAACATTAATTTTTGGTGCTGCGCGCAGAACAGCGGTGTTCGATTCACACAAGTTGATTTCCATCAAAATTTCTTCCAATCTTTATCTAATATATTATTTTCTTACTCTACATTTTGTTGTATTGTAATATTTTAATTCCAGAAAAATCAAACTAATTTGATTATTGTTTGTGAAATATTGTTTAAACAATTGCATATGTTTAAAAATAATAAACTTTTATTCTCTAAGTGAAAATATACGAACAAAGAAAGTTTTTGCTAAAAGAAGTGTTATTTCAAAGGATAGAATATGTGTTTTTATTTTGCAATAAATAAATTTATTTATTTATTTATATCGAAATGTATTAAAATTAAAATTTATCAATCATTATCAAAGGTCATTGGAATGCCCAATCAGAGTATCCGCTGGCTGTCCTGCGCGTAGCACCAAAAATTAATGTTTATTTAAAAAATTCCTGACGCCGTGGTAGTTAACCCATTTTAAATTTGCAAATTGCAAATGAAAGGAACAGTATTCTTCTATATGTAAAAAAAATTCAACTTGCTATCTGCTTTATTTTCAGTCCTGCAATATTTTGAAAAAATGATTTTATTTGCAAAAGCTGGATTGCAAAATTTATTTTGCAAAATCTATTAATCCGATCTTAATTAAATGTATAGTATTGTTTTACTATATCATAAAGTTTTTCTGGGTGAAAAATTAACGTCCTAAGTTTAGCATGAATGGTTTAAAAACGTGAAATGCGAATACTTGTTTTTATGTTTTTTTTTTTTAGCAATTATTGCTATTTTGCAACAAAAGTGACAATTTTTTAAATTTTTAACTAATTCTATATTGTAGAGAATTTAATTACGCAACTTTTATGTTAGTGCAACTTTTCTCGGAAATGAATACTTTTAAATTTACAATCAAAAAACGAAGAAAAATATCGAATATTTCCTTCTGGGAGGATACCGTAAAATGGGGTGACTTTGACCGATTTTGTATTTTAATCCTATAAAAACCATATTTTAAATTTTGCTACATTTTTCTATATGCAAATATGTTATGGGTTTAGGCGTCTACTTTCAGTAAGATTAAAATTACAAGAAAATAATCATGACTTAGAAAAAAAAAATAAAAAATGCCTTTGGCATTCCCATCAAGTTCATCCCATCTGGGGGGAAGTTGACCGTATATGCACTTTGCCTGTAAAATTATTTTTCTTGTAATTGGGGTTAATTTGACCGTTTTTTAAACCATTTTTTCTTAATTCGTTATATCGGTGGATTTAACAACCCTTGGAATATTAATTCTTTTTTTTTTAATTAAAAATGAATTCTTAGATATTTATAAATTTTAATCGTTAAAAATAATTTTAAAAATTATACAGGGTGGCTGAAGTATATCACAATAGATATTTTTCTATGTTTTCGGTCAAATTCACCCCAGCGGTCAAAGTAACCCAATTTTACGGTAACGCAAATATTATTATATGAGTTATTTTCAAGTAATTTCTTCAAAAAATATGAGTCACCTCTCAATATCTAAATGTACTAACATTTTTACAGATGCGCCCTTGTCTATAAATGTATTTGTGTAAAATCGATAAAACATTTCTGCAAATTGCTCCTGTAACTTACCTAAGAAGGAATATTTAATTAGCAGCTAATTTTTTTTGCAAAATCCTTCTTAATATGTCCTATCAAATCCCTTTGACGTTGCCAATTAACACGTCAAAGCCCTCTCTGTCTTGAGTTATTCTAAACAGCTGTTTGACTCTCTGTATCCCTGGTCTAGTCCATTCTCTCACATTATTTAACCAAGAAAGCTTGTTTTCTACGCTTCTTAGATTCCACATTAGATTTTACCCATCATAATTAGTCGAAGTAATGTTTCCCCTCACTATACAGGGTGATTGATTAGTAGGATAAAGCTCAATAGCTCCGCTATAGTAATAGATAGAAATAAAAGTTAATAACAAAAATTTTAGCCACCTTTGAGCTTCACATTACAAAATTAGTTAGAATGTTACAGGGTGTTCGATAACACAGTGGCAGACCAAACTCGTTTTTTTAAATGGAATACCCTATATTTTATTTTAAATTCGAAATCCTGTTAACTTCTCCATCACAAAAATACGAGGGTTTGTTATGTTATACAGGGTATTTACAAAGTTATAACCAATTTTATATGAAAATCGTAACAAGTTCAACTCCCTGTATAAATAGAAATAAGCAAAAAACAATGGCTTATTAATGCCATATTTTTTAACGTCTTGTCAAAATTTTCAAGAATGTTCGATATTGCTAATTTTCTTTATATCAAATACAGGGTGAGTCAAAACGCAAGTACATTATTTTCTCAGTAATTTTAAATGGAACACCCTGTATTTTATATCACTATTGAAAAGTACCATTAACGTACTTTAATTTTTAGAACATTCCCTATGTCTAAATTTATTAGTTTTCGAGATATTTTCATTTTTCAATGGACCAGTAGCGTGGCCACCCAAATCACCAGATTTTAATAAACTGGACTGATTTTTTTGGGGTTACGTTATTAATGAAGTTTATAAAATACCTCCAATAACAAGGGATAAGATAAAAAATAGAATACAAAGTGTATTTCGATGTGTTAATTTACAAATGCTCCGTAGAGTAAGTAGCTCATTCAATGATCGTTTTTAGGCGTACATAAATGTGTTAGGAGATAATTTTGAACACCTTATATAATTAAATATTAAAAATATTTTATTAAAAGTAGCTTCTAATTTTTGCAAACAGGTTTTTTGCAGAATGTATTACTGTATAGACCAGGGCGGATTTGTTTTGAGGTGAATGTGAGTGGTGGCATTCGGATGTTTGCAGATAAACTTCAATAATTATAATTGACTTATGCTCCTTCTCAAATATGCCCGGAACATTAATAGAGAAATTTAAATATTTAAAAATTTCGAAAAATATCGATTTTTTTCTAATTTCATTGCTTATAACTTTAAAACGATTCATTTTGGAACAAAGTCGCAGGGAAAGAAAATAAAGATAATTAAATTTTGTATAATATACCACTTGTCTAAAATGTCTCAAATTATTACACTTTCTGCAAAATAGCAATAAATACAAAATAAGGGGGCAAAAAAGACTTTATTATTCAATGTTCTTCAACCACTTTGGTTGCACTTAGAGCCTTCATAATTCGCTTAGAAAATTCTTACAAAATACTTAAACCGTCCACCAAATTTCATTAAAATCGACATAATAGATATTGCATAATAATTTTGCAATCTAAATTTTTTTTAAAAAGTTCAAATTTTTTAAAAAGTGTCTGAACAAAAAGAAGACTGCCTACAAGTTTGCTATTGCTTTTACATATAAAGAGGTTCTCTACCTATCTAATACACTTTACAGGATAAAAATCGGATTATTTAAGCGGCCTCAGCACTGTTTTAAAATTATAAACAATTTTTTGGATTATAAACAAATACAGTGAGGACGTTTGAGTTGGAATAAATTCATTTTCTCGAGAATGGGCGACTCTGGAGATAAATCCTGAAACAGGTCGATTTTTATTTTTAAATTATAATTTTTTGGCATATATATCATGCTAGTGACGTCATCGATCTGGGTGTGATGACGTAATCTAAATATTGGAATTTATTTTATTTAAAAAAAAAATTCGGGCACCCTGTATAAATAATTATGTTAATCTTTATATTAGTGAATACAAAATTAAAAAGCCTTTAGATTGAGCTAACACACGGCTCCTATTCTCATTTAAAAAAATCATCGATTACGTCATTACGCCCAGATATATAACGTCACTAGTATGATATATTAAATACCAAAAACTTCGAATTTAAAAATAAAAATTAACCTGTCTCTCACTCAAACTCAAACTTCCTCACTCCCCACTGTATTTGTTTATAAGCCAAAAAATTGTTTATAATGTTAAAACAGTGCTAAGGCCGCTTAAATAATCCGATTTTATCTCTGTAAAGCGTATTGGATAGGTAGAGAACTTCTTTATATGTAAAAAAAAGAATGTGTGTGTACTTTGTACGCACGTAAGAAGTTATACTTCTATTATATGATTTCAATGAAATAAATATACTTTCAACAGGTTATTTGTATTTAAAGATTAAACTAATTTTTACTTACTACTTTCAAAAAATTTTTACTAAAGCAATACTAAAAATAAAATAAAAAGTTAGATAACACACGGAATTGAACCAGGGACCTCTCGAGCTCCGGTCGAACGCGCTACCACCGAGCCAAACTCCTTTTGCTTTGACAGCTTACAAGATTTCTCATACATACTGACAAATTCAATAAGACAAAGTGAGGTATAAAAATACTTTAAAATTTAAAGTAAATATACTCACTATTATTATAAAATATTTTATTCCCGAGGAAGACAAATCCAGACACAAAAATTATAATAAATAATACATTTACTAAAAACACTAATATATTCTGTTAATGACTTATTTGCGCTGACACATACATAATTTGAAAGATTAGCAACGAACTACATACTGTCTGTCTGCGCATGCGCCAGGTAACTATAAAATTTCACCCTCGATCGTAAAGAAGTATAACTTCAAAAATTAGCAAACTTCTAAATGTTCTACTTTTTCTTCAGAAAAGTTTGTTTAAATTTGAACTTTTTTAAAAAATTTATATTGCAAAATTTTTATGCAAAATCTATTAAGTCGATTTTAATGAAGTTTGGTGGACGATTTAAGTATGTTGTAAGAATTTTCTCAGCGAATTAAGAAAGTTCTAAGTTCAACCAAAGTGGTTGAAAAACATTGAACAAAACAGGCTTATTTTGCCCCCATATTTTGTATTTATTACTATTTTGCTGAAATGGTAATAATTTAAGACATTTTTAACCAGTTGTTTATCATACAAAGTTCAATTATCTTTATTTTATTTTCCTCCGACTTTGTTACAAAATGAATCATTTTAAAGTTATAAGCAAAGAAAACAGAAAAAAAATCGATGTTTTTCAGAATTTTCCAGGCGTATTTGAGAAGGAGCATAAGTCAATTATTATTGTTGAAGTTGTTACCTAACTTTATCTGCAAAAATCCGAATGCCATCTCGCACATCCAAAAATAGACGTTTTTCACAAAATATTAGTGTTACCCTTAGTGGTATCCCTAATCTGTTAAATTTATGAACATGTTAATAAAGTTTTTGGCAGAAATTATCTTATACAATTTATTACCCAATTTATAAAATTGTCTGCTTTTGCACAATTTGTATAAATACTGCACACTAGGGTGGGTCGGTTCTCTAGTTTTTTTATGCCTGTAGTGAAGAAAGTTGCCAAATGGTCTAGAATGAATAGTGAAATTTTTATTTTTTTCTATTTTAATATTTAGCCCCCGCCCGACCCCTAAAAAAATTAAAAATTAAATTCTTACATCAATGAAACCTGATGCTTCAAACGACTAAAAATAGCTTCAAATGCACTTAAAAAAATACTTGATTAATTTTAACAACCTTAAACCTCACCGCCAGGTAAATTTGTCCAAGTCCAGAAAGATCCATAATACCCCTAAGCAGTCTACGCCTACAGCGTCTACCTTTGACTGTAATAGACCGAACTGGATTATCGAGTAGAAAAGGAGCAATGATCGCTAGTGCAGATCTTGAAGATATTGGGTTGATATCCAAAAATGACAAGTCTATGTAATATACAAGTCTAAATTAGATGGACAAAGAAAAAATTCAACGACTTGATTTACAAAAAAAAAACATAAAGGATGATGCTGGTCTGAAAACTCTCTATTTTGATGGTCGCAAAAATCAAACCCTTCACATTCAAGATCAGGGAGAATCGTCATCTAGAAAAACCACTGTCGAATAACATAAAGTGTTATTGAAGGAACCTGGTAGCGACTATATAGGGCACGTAACACCTCAAAATGGTACCGCAAAGACCATAGCATCAACAATTTTTAACTATTTAACAGAAAATCAGGTGTCAATTAGCGAGTTGACTGCTGTTGGCTGCGGTGATACTGTCGTTAACACTGGGCCCCACGGTGGTGTAATACATTTTTTGGAATTGCGAGTACGTCATAAACGACCCTTGCAATGGAAAATATGTCAACTACATACAAACGAATTGCCACTTCGACATTTGGTTAGATAGCTGGACGGAAATACCACAGGACCTCTATCATTCTCGTGTTCTATCGGCAAACTTATTGAAACTTATGAGCGATTACCTGATGTGTGCTACGAAAAATTCAAAGTTGAGTTGCCTGAGGTAAATTTAAAAGAACTAAGCAGCAATCAAAAATACTTATACCAGATGTGCACTGCCATATCTTCCGAAAACTGTCAAAATAATTTAGCGAATAACCCTCCTGGCAAATTATCTCATGGAAGATAGCTAACTACGGCGAATCTTATCTTAGGGCTTACATTGCAGTAAAGAATCCGCCGCCTAGTTTAAAAATTGTAACAGAGTATATTCTGCGAGTATATGCAAAGGTTTGGTTTTTAATAAAAACTGTACCAGTGAGTACATTTGGAACTCTTCACCTTTGGAAACTAATTGAATATTTCAGATATTTAAGTGACGAACTAAAAGCTGTAGTTGACACTGTGATCCAACGAAATGGCTTTTATGGCCATCCTGAAAATATTTTACTAACGATGATCTTTGACTCACGTAGTCATATAAGAAAATTAGGATACAAGTTCAAGGATACAAATTCCCAAGTTCAATAATTTTGAAGCCGAATCTCAGATTGATTAAATAAATTGGCAAGAGTGCAGATAATCGGAGCCGCTAATGACGAAAAATCTGGCTGATGAAGACATTCAAGAATTTATTAAAGCTGGTAGCTATCCAGAAGGAGATTTATGGAAGTTATCCTGCCATACACAGGCTGGTCAAAAAGTGTCAAATTAGTGACGGAGGCATTTTTGGCCGTATGTGGGTTTACTAATAGGGATGGTTGGATACGTACAACTATAGCATCTAGAAGCAACATGCCAAAGTTTAATAACAAATCAGACTATGAAGTAGGAAATTAAAAATTGCTCATATGGTTGTCTGGATGGGTGGGCAGGGATGGAACTCGATGGCAGCTACCTCCCCGCGGTGGGTTCTAGGTTATTTTGTATATTTTAAACCACAAAATAAGCGAAGAGCTGCTCCAAAGTGGAAAAGTACTTGATTGTTTTTAGCCAAAGCTTGTCACGTACGGGGAGCTATAGTATAATGTACATTTATATTATACATAGTATATTATATCGCTGACTATAGTAATGAGTGAGCCTGCACACAGGGAAGCATTTGTTCCATATATGCAGCCTCACTCATTACTATGAGAGCGATATGATATAATATACTATTATATTATAGTATAGCTCCCCGTGCGAAACAAGCTTTAAGGGCTGGCGGGGGGCCTAAATATATCTAAAAATTAAAAATATTTTTTTTAGGTAATAAGAGAACCATATTGCATCATTTCAAAATACAGGGAAATTAATTTGTTGATTTAATTTTTTTGTTTTTTGAGGGGGCTGGCGGGGGGATCAAATAGTGACGAAAAAAATTTAAAAAAATTTGTACAAGATAATTTTACCAATAGCAACTTTTTCAACTACAGGCGTCTTGAAATTAAAAAAAAAAAGTATAAAAACGACCCACCCTACTGCACACGTTGTTTTTTCTTCCCGTGTCAATAACTTTGTAGATCATTGTATTAAGTTATGTCTGCATATCATATCTCAATGTTCTGAAACATGTGCATTCAAGTCATGTATAATTCCACCATAAAACTAAACAATCCTTTGTATACTGCGTACTCCTTTAAACATCACGTAAAATCCCCTTTCCAACATAACAACCTTTCCTATCCCGGTCATCGGTCAGCAGGAAATAAAGTAGTTTATTTTTTTGCAGGTTTAAGCGGAGATCGCTTCCACTTCGACGAGAACGGTGATGCTCCTGCAAGATATAACATCAAACATTTCAAACAAGTTTCGGAGGGGAAATACGCATGGATAACCGTTGGCCAGTATCTCGAAGGAGAACTTCAGCTCAATATGTCAGGTAAGAAGACATAATATCTTTCTGTTACACTTGGTTAAGGTTCAATTAAAAACTGCGGATGTTTTAAGAAATTACGTTTTTTTTTTATTTTGAATAAGTTTGTGAATGTATGAATATAAACGTAAAAGAGCAAAAATTATTTCAAATAACTGTCAACTTTGTGACATAGTCCATTGAAATGTTACATTTAGTGTGCATTTCTTAGAGGAGTCAATTTTATTTTTTTAATATGTAGGGGGGTTCACTAGAAGCTTAAGTTCAACTTTTTGGGGTTGAGGCCCTTGTCCCCCAGCCGCCATCTTGGAAAAAGAGGTGCAAAGGGCTTTCGCGCTGTATCTCGTAAACTAGCTACTCTACATAAAATTTAATTTCACATAAAATGAATCAAATTAAATTTTCTACAATTTTATATCTATTACTTTTTATCGTAAAGTGACCAACAAAAAAGTTATAAACAAAAATAAGAGAAAATTTTCTAAGAAATTTCTTTTTGGAGGTTATAACTTTTTTTACGTTCATTTCACAATAAAATAACATCATAGCGATTTTGTAGAGGATTTTTCAATAAACAATTTTCACTATAAAGTTGTTTAATTCTATTTATTATCTAGGTTTAACAGCGCTCCAAACTTGACCAGATTCTCGAATTCTCATAAAAAAATAATGTTTTTCTATTTATAATATTAGACGAGCGGCATTAACCGTTATGCCAATCACGAAAATCAAATTTAAGGTGAATGATCAATTTTGGTCTATTTTTATGTTTTCGAGGTCGCTGAATCCGAATATGAAGTTTATTTTTATCTAGAGTTGGTGGAACATGTTAAAAAATAAATTTTATACAAAAATGCCAAAAATCAATTTTGATGATTTTTCAAATTTACCTCGCTGTATCTTTGGTCGCTGTAAATATTTCCTTTTAAAAATTTTACTGTCTCATCTTTGAAGTATGTAGATAACAATGAAATTTGTCCAAAATGTTTAAACACATTAAAAAAGGAGTTGTTAATTTATTAACATTTTGTCATCATATTTCGATAGTTTCATGTTTACTTAAAAAAGTTGAGTGACAAACTTTTTAGTTTATAATTTTAACCAACACAACAATAAAATATAGTTCATGAGGAAGTTTTTTGAAAAATTTTAAGTCAAAATATATAATAGGAAAAAGTTATGTTACTTCATATACAAGCGGCACACCCCAAAAACGCTTATATCTCGAGATCTTGACCACGTTGTGGTGAATAGCTAATTTTTATCATACTTTATGATTTTGATATCAAAACTCGTTTTTTTGCTCTGCTTAAGAATTTTGCATTTCGCGGTTGCTTCATTCTTCTTCTGAAGCGGCGAATTTGTCCTCAAACAACTTCTTGGGCCGTTTCTATATATGCTTAGAGTTATAAGTTTTATAGTGGGAAGAAAGGTCAAAAACAGATTAATAATAGCATAGGAATGTTAAAATCATAATAAATTGTATGAATAAAAAATATATTTAGATAGCAAAGTAAGCCTAACTTTTGTTTTTATTGTATCCCTATGAGCATTCGAGAATCTGGTCGAGTTTGGAGCGCTATAAAACCTATATAAATAAATAGAATTAAACAACTTTATAGTGGAAATTGTTCGCTGAAAAACACTACAAAATTGCTTTTATTCCAAAATGAACTGAAAAAAAGTTATAACATCCAAAAGGAAACTTGTTAAAAAAAATTTACATATTTTTGGTTATATCTTTTTTGCTGGTCACTTGACGATAAAAAGTAATAGAAACAAAATTATGTAAAATTTAATTTGCTACATTTTATGTTTAATTAGATTTTCCGTAGGGTTGGTAGTTTACGAGATATAGCGCGAAACCCCTTTGCACCCCATTTCCAAGATGGCGACCGGGGGACAAGGATGGCGACCCCAAAAACTTGAACTTAAGCTTCTACTGATCCCCCCTACACATTAAAGAAATAAAATTGACTCCTCTAAGAAATGCAAGGTACGGCCTAAAAAATGTAACATTTTAATGGACTAACAATTTATTGAAATATTGACTGACTGATATTGGGGGAATAATATAAAACATAATTTTATTTACTGAGTAGTGTAATCTCAGGGTTTTGTATTAACCATCTATAGACGAAAGGATTTTAGGGGTCGTATAAAATTAAAGGGCAGGCGATACTCTTAAGCTGCAGTGAAAGCAAACCGTCTAGGAGAAGTAACGCTCCAAAATCAAACCCTGGCCCTCCAAGGCAGCGGTCTAACCCCTCGGTACTCGTCAAAAATCTTAAAGGTTAAAAAATCCAAAATCCGGCCTCGGAACAGGACTGATATACGACGACGAAAAATGCTACGGAAAAGGAAAATGATTTTTGCGACATGGAACGTCCAAGGAATCTCAAAGAAAACTCAAGAAGTCTTAGAAGAACTGAACAATATGAAGATAGACATAGCTTTTATTACAGAAACCAAACGGAAAAGTCAAGGATCGGAAAATCTAGGTAAATACGACCATTTCTCTATCGGAGTAACAAAAGAACGTAGAGCTCAACAAGGAGTCTCAATTATGGTACACCGTCGCTTGAGAAAATACATAGCATCATGGGAACTCATCAATGAAAGAATGATAAAAATGAAAATGTGTATAAAAGGATACAGAATGACGATTCTGGGCGTAAATGCAATCAACGACGATGCTATTTTAAATGTGAAAGATAACTTTTTCGAACACCTGAGTGAAGAAATCACAAAGGTGGGAAACACGAGAGAAATAATATTCCTAGGAGACCTCATCAGCAGATTCGGGAAAAAGAACAACGGCAAAGTAGTTGGCAGATATGGAGAAGATAACGCAAACAATAACGGAGAAAGGTTAATAGATATCTGCGACCAGAATGGACTTAAAAAAATGAATGGATATTTCCAGCATAGAAATATTCATAAATCTACGTGGACTCAGGAAAAACTCAACTTAACATCAGTTGTAGACTATGTCATTCTGAAACAAAAAAGTCGACTGAAAACAACAAATGTGAGAGCATGTAGAGGACCAATTTGCGCAGTGACCACTCTCTCCTACGTTCAGATATTTCATTTCCACCGAAAATAGAAAAAGAAACGCCGCAAGGTAATCATTCAAATGAACAGCTCCAAGAAGTACGATACAGTTTGAATAGTTTACAACAAGAAAGTGTTAAAAACCCATATAAACGTAGACTGGAAGAAAAACTAATTGAAACGGAAGATAATACCAGAAATGTGAATCAGTCATACGAAAACATCAAAGAATGTATACACGCCGCTGCCTTAGAAGCACTAGGGCGATATGAAAAAACCGTACATCAAAAACGTATTGGTGGGATCAAGATATTTCGCAGGAAATGACAAAGAAAAAAGAATTGTATCAAAAATATCTGAACACGAAAACGTGGAAGGGAGAATACAGACATTATAAAAGAATGCAAGCGAGGATCAGAAGAAAAATATGTCAAAAGAAAAACGCATCCTGGACACAAAAGTGTACCATGCTAAATACATACATAGGTGGAAGCCAAAGTTCAGAAAGTTGGAAATTATTAACAAAATTTAAGAAACGACAAAGAAAGACATTATTCATTCCATATCACCACAAACTTGGGAAGGACACTTTGAAGCTTTACTAACAGAGACAAGAGAGCCCTTTAAACGGATACAATCCAACGGTATACAAGGCGTCAGGTTGATAGGATCACCAATCAGAGTAAATGAGAGAGAAGTCTAAACCATATGCAAACAGTTGAAGAATGTCAAATTACCGGTCCCAGGAAATATAGCTCCGGAACTCATCAAATATGGACATAAAGTTCTAATTAAGCGGCTAAGACAACTTTTCCAGCAATGCTTAAATAACCATGAACTACCTGAAGAATGGAAATAGTCACATCTGAACACTATCCACAAAAAGGGAGATAAATCAAAACCTGAAAACTATAGAGGAATTGCAGTCACTAGTAGTATCAGCAGAATATATGGAAAACTTATTAAAAATCGAATAGAAGAAGAATACCAAAATATGGAAGCCGAAGAACAGGCTGGTTTTCGCGCAGGTCGATCTACAATAGATCATGTTTTCTCCATCATTCAGATAATTGATAATAAAAGAAAGTTGCTCGTGGGCAAGAAGTCCATCTGATGTTTGTAGACCTTAGAAAAGCATATGATAGTGTCCCGCTTGTTAAATTATGGGAGGCACTGGAGAAAACAAATGTAAATATACAATTGGTTTAAGCCATAAAAACGTTGTACTACCAACAAACAACAATAATTAAAACGGGAAGTCTCATAACACCTGGATTCACAGTAAATAAAGGACTAAGGCAAGGATGCTGTATCTCACCAACACTATTCAAAATATACCTCGAAGCAGCACTTAACAAATGGAAGAAAAACATGTACGAATATGGGCATACCAGGTGATCATCGCACAGGATTCTGAAAATCTTAGTTACGTGGTGCGAAAACTATTAGAAGAGTTTACAGAGTGGGGCTTAGAAGTGAATATAGAAAAAGCTGAATACATGAGTATCGGAGGAGACCAGCACAGCCTCCGAGTAGAGGAAAATCAAGAAATAAAATTATGTGAAGACTACAAATACCTGGGAGTAAAGATCACTCAAGACAGAAAATTAGATGCGGCTATTAAGGAACGAAATATACAGGGAAGGAAAGGCATATCCTTACTGAACAGCGTACTGTGGGATAAAAATATTTCTAAGGAAAATAAAAAAGAAGATAAAACACTATAATAAAAAGCATTACAACTTATGTATGCGAAGTTTGGCCCCTAAAAGACAAAACAGAGAAAATGCTTAGAGCAACAGAAATGGACTTCTGGCGCCGTGCGGCGAGAATATCTAGACGCGACAAAATAACAAACGACAGAGTCCGAGAAATCATGGGGATTACACATACTATTGTTGACGACATCAGGACGAAACAACTCAGCTGGTACGGACACGTAAGGAGAATGCCGGAGAATAGAATACCAAGACATATCCTCGAATGGCAACCAAGAGGAAGAAGAAAGGCCACAATTTTACTAAACAAATTATTTTATTAACGTTTCGACGCCCAAATCGGGTGTCGTTTTCAAAATACAAAAAATATTTTTTGTATTTTGACAACGACACCCGATTTGGGCGTCGAAACGTTAATAAAATCAATTTTTTAGTAAAATTGTGGATTATTTCCCATCAAAACTAGTTAATTGCAAAACTGCCACAAGAAAATAGCTTCAGAACAATTAAGGAAATAATGGAACTCTACAATGAACCAAGCATAATACAAAAATTAAAATCCCTTTGAGCACGTTAGATGGGACATGTTTATAGGAACCCCACAAACAAATACGCAAAAAAGTACAGTGGAACCCCGATAAGTCGGCCCCCGATAACCCGGAAGTCCGGCTAACCCGGACCGATTTTTATCAGACAAACATTACAACAATAAAAATGTATGTCCTTTATGCTGGATTTTCCAATTTCTTTTCAACATCTTAAAATATTTTCTTTTATCTTTCCTTATAAACATATTGTTCCAATACTATAATATCTTATATTTTTCAGGCTAATTTTATTTATCATAATAAACTTTCTTCGTAAAAATTTGTCGCTTTAGCGAATTCCTATGTAGTTCATTCGTTTCAATTTTCAATGTCAAACACATTATACAATGAGAGATAATGCGTATTTGTGTAATTTAATACATAATAAACCTTAGTAAAAATGTGTTATCGAAACCAACAGGCATCTGTAGTAACCTTTATTACTTGAAACTGTCTTAGCATTGTTTAGAAAAAACTATTAAAAAATTATTTTTCAAACAATGGTCTTAGTCTTCACTCTTATTAAATAACATAAGTTCGTTCTCGTTGCGAGACGGTATTGTGTGTAGTAAAGTCGCATTGTTCGTTCCGTTCTGTAATCGTTCGTAAATATATTCAGATTTTGTGTTTCCGTGATTTTTTGTCTACGTAATGGCAATAAAACTTAAAATGTTGTTTTTGTTTCAAAATGATAACAAAAGACAGTTTGGACTATCGGTGCAAAGATAAGAAAGCTAAAAATGAGACTCTCGACGACGCTTTGTATGTGTGGAACGCGAACGTGGTTTACAAGTGTCTGTGTGCCAATTATAACGGAGTTTATCTGTAAGCATACCATATTTTAATAATTTTTACCATTTTCTCCGGCTAACCCGAATTTTTGATAACCCGGATCGGCCGCGGTCCCGATTAATCCGAGTTAACGGGGTTCCACTGTATTAGCAGCGCCGAAGAGGAAGGTTAGAACAGGTAATTTCTACTGTAACATCATAAAAAATTCGAAAATAAAAAACATACATTTTACGTTCTGATGGAAAACCTTGACCAAAAAGAGGGTTAAATAATATAAGTACCAATATCCTGGAATGGTTAAGGATTGAGTACATACATCAATAAAGATTAAAATCGAATGAATACAATGAATGAATACGATTCGTTAATCCAATTAGTCTCTATTTTTTTATTCAAATCTCTGACATATTGATACTGATCTTCTTTTACTGCAACCATTGAAAATGAGTTACTGAAAAGTTGGAGGCAAACACAGAGACATTTTCGGTTTTTAAAATTAATCCCTAAGCTACACATGAAAATCGGCAATGTTAATCAAACAAAAAAATGTTCTAGATTTAAGCTTGAGCTTGACACATTCCAATTTGTTGCCCTTTTGCCGTGCTATTTCCATTACTTTTTAAAATGAATACGAATTGGATTGGTAATTAAGTTAACTTTTTATTTGTCGGATAAAAATTTGAAAAAGGCAATACAATAAAATATATTTGTTGACGAGGATTCTGGATTACGAAAAAGCTAATTAGATCTTTCTAATCAGTGAATAAACGTTGATTTTTATAGAGTAGTAGTTAAAAAATTTCAGATTAAAGCTTTATGCAGTGACAGTAATTAGTATTATTAAATATATAAAGGAATAAAATATAGAAAGGATAGCTTGTATCACTGGACGAATTGCATCAAACTATTTAATGATGGAACAGAAAAACTGTCATTAGAAACCACAAAGGATATCGTACCTCTAATATCATAAGAAAAGTTGTCTATGCCATCAAAAACACAAAAAAAAAGGGAAAAACTTGGGTACTTAGGGCCTGTGATGACAGAGAAAAATAGTTATTATTACAACTTACTATGCAAGGCAAAATTCAAGGAAAAGTGAAATGTGAGAGGACGAAAAATATTCTGGTTTGATTTCAGGAGCGCAGAACTATTACAACAGGATCCGCATACCCATGATAATTTCCAACCTTCGACAGAAGATGGCACTTGAAGAAGAAAGGGATAAAAAATGGTAAATTTTGAAAACTAGAATGATTTGAACTTTGAAAAATAGAAATTGTGAGAGTTTCAGAACATTACCATAGAACGGCAGTTCTCGCCAGTGGCGCACACACACACCCCCTACACGCGACACTGTATATACACGAAATTGTAGATTTTATAAATCTAACTGAATCGAAAATTGGGCCAACTCCCATCTTAAAGATCAGGGAAAGACTCACCCATTCATATATCAACCATCCAGTTTAATCCAAGGGTGTGGAATTTACGGCCCTTCCTATTTAGGGTCTGTTTTTCTTTCTCGTCTCCAAAACTCCCAAAAACTTCAAAAATTCAAGTCCGACCTTTACGGCTTCTAATAGTACTGATCATTATATTTCCAACGCATGTCTATTTTTGAAAATTGGTTATACCATTCAAAAGTTACCGAACTCAGAATTATGACTCAATTTCTAATTAAAAAAGGGAAAATGTTTGTGGATATGTATGTATGTATGTGTCTGGAAAAGTTCCAAAAACCGATCTGAATTTTTTTTCTGTGTTTGAAGAGGGGTCAGGGCCGATTCAGAACCGGTGTAGTTTGTTACTTTTGATTACCCATAAGCCAGCTGTAGGACTTGATAGGTACAAAACGGCATAATTTTGGGGTATATATCTTCGGTTCAAGAAGAGACAGGAGAACCGGAAATACACCAAATCAATAGTGTTGAGTTAAGCTTTCAAACTGTGTATAAGCTGTCATGATCAGACATACACACGGCTCAGTATAGCCAAAAAACTGAAAAACTAAAGACGAAGTAGTTTTCAATCCTAATAGTAAATTATTAATATTGAAAATATTAAAAATATTACTAAAAGATTTTTAAATTGAAAACTTATTGGTACAGTTTCCTGGTGACACCGCCAAGACTTCTACAATTTGCAAGTCAAATGGATGCTGCAGTGAAGACGAGAGGGAAGGAATTCTACACTATGCAATTCACATCCCCCGTCTGCAGCTGGTAAAGTTCCAACGGAAAAATGCACCTAGTTACTCTACGGAGTAATACGACTCTAAAATAAAAATGTATACCATTTTTATTCAGTTACAATGCGAAGGCAAAACAATCTTACTTTTCAATTAGAATACGGAGTGCAGTGCAGTCCCTTGAACCGCGATTTTCGGCTCTTATTGGAGCCTTCATCGGAAGGAACGTAGGCACTGTTCTCCATATTTTAACTGATTTGTATGGAGAGGTTTTCCCACCCATTGCAACTGAAGTGATGATAGTAGGTGGCTAGCGCCATCTGGCATTGAAAGACGAAGTAGTTTTCAATCCTAATAGTAAATTATTAATATTGAAAATATCAAAAATATTACTAAAAGATTTTTAAATTGAAAACTTATTGGTACACTTTCCTGGTGACACCGCCAAGACTTCTACAATTTGCAAGTCAAATGGATGCTTCCGATGAAGGCTCCAATAAGAGCCGAAAATCGCGGTTCAAGGGACTGGACTGCACTCCGTATTCTAATTGAAAAGTAAGATTGTTTTGCCTTCGCATTGCAACTGAATAAAAATGGTATACATTTTTATTTTTTTGAAAAACTAAACTTTAAAAATTTTGGTTTTTCGACAATTACTCAAAATTTCAACCTACGAATTGCGCCAATAACTGAGCGTATGTAGAAGGACTCTAGACAAATCTAACGGTGTGTACCTCATATCGGGGAAATTCAAATTTTTAAGTTATAGGCTTCATAAGTATGATCAAATCTATTATCTATGGGAAAAACGGTTTTCAAGCTGAATAATTCCTGTAATAGCTTCAGTTATCATACTTGACCTTAGATGCATCAGATACTACTTGTCAATACGTTTCAAACTCAAGTTTAGTGATCAAAATCGGTAAAGCCGTTTAGAAGTTATTAAGCTTCAAAAGTATAATCCAATTAACGATTATTCCCGAAATTTTGTTTATGTAGTTGTAGTGGTTACGACGCTAAATTTGATCTGAGAACGGGCAATCCGAGTTTATTTACCGGCCATCCCAATATTTTTTTTTCAATCTATTTCGAATAGAAAAAAAAATTAGTGTACATTCGATGGACACTAGATCATTTGGGAGGTAATGCGACAAAGGCGACCATTTATAAAGCTTAACGTGTAATCGAGAAACATTGCATTCAACTTCATATATTTAGTTTATAAATAACTTTGAAAAACTCCTGATACAAGAATAAAAAACCGCTAAACCCCTAAAAATGAGTGGCGCATACAATATTCCAGCTACAAAAGATCTGATATGAATATTACGTGGCGCGAAAATGTATTCTCATTTTGATGCAAAAACAAAATTCTAGTTTTATTTTAAAAGATGTTTCCATAATATTTTCTAAATTTGAAGTAAACGCTCCACAAAAGAGTTTCAATTCAAACTGTATCAAAGTTACTCTTTTGTGGCGCGGTTTACTTAAAATTTATAGCAAATATTATGGAAAAATCTTTTAAAATTAAACTAGAATTTTGTTTTGCATTAAAATGAAAATACATTTTCCCGCCACGTAATATTCATGTCAGATATTTTGTAGCTGGAATATTGTATGCGCCACTCATTTTTAAAACGTTTAGCGGTTTTTTATTCTTGTATGTAGAAGAATTTATTCTTGTAAGATAAAAATGAAAGTATTGGAAAATAATATAGAGAAAAAAACAAATAAATATATATGGAAGCTTGGAACAACAGCTGATCAAGACTTATCAAGCTTATCAAGGAGCAGAGACTTTCTCGCCTCATCAGAACATGTTATTACGTTTGTTCTAGCAAACAGTCAAACTAGTCAGAAACCGTCAGCAAACAGTTTTGGTCAGTAAGAGAACATAATACATAATACAGTCACCAGTGATATCCCCTCTACTCGCGCTGATCGACTATTCGCTGATGGCTTCAAACCGTTTGAAACTGATGCTAGAACAAACCTATTGTTTTTGGGTGACGGTACCTAAAATGGTCTACTAGTATTGTCGTTGGTCACTGGTGGTATTCATTTGTGGTTGTTAGTGTCCTGCGAACGACGTCGTCTTCAGAGGGTGGTTAGGTAAGAAAGGGCTGGGGTGCTAAAGCGGTTCTTTTCTGGATCATTATCTAGGTGTAGGGTAAAGAAGAGGTGTTGCCTCCAGGATTGTCGATGTATTCATCAGGAAGTGCATTGATGACTTGAGGTCAGCAGTTTTATGGATAAGAATGAGGGTTTTCTTTTAGGATGTCTGACGAAGACATTACCGAAATATAAGAGCACGCAGTTTTAAGTATGTTTTCGGCTCTGAATTTTTGGCCCCTGATAATTTGTAGTGTATAACTCCTGCACGAAGTATGGTTGGGATGTTTGATAGTTGATGTATTAAAACATAGGGATAGTCAAATCGTTTATAGTTTACTTTACACAGATTATTTTTGTAGTTTTGGTAAACACCAACCCTAGATACCCGATCTGATCATTGAGTTCGAGTCCATCTCGCAATCGCCTTAGGTTAATTATTTCTTCAATATTTTATGTAAAGTACATATACTCGTATTTAGAGCTATTGTTAAATGCTGTATTCCATCTAAACCTGCCCTGTGAGGGGCTAGGGCTGCTGTCCGGCTGCTTTTTCTTCAGACGTTGGATTAAGTATTGCCCAATCCTTTCTTGCTGATCGTCTGATTTATTAAGTATTTTTGATAACTGCCTCGTGAGTAATTTTGTGAAGAGGTTCAAAATGGTGCTTAATTGACATTTTCCTACATAATTGCTGGTTCGCTTATTTCTTGAAGGAGAAAAGTTAGTTTGCTATTTTATGAAATTCTAAATTCTAAAACCTAATATTCTTTACAATAAGATAATCTTATAATCGTTATAATAAAATCTAATAGTACGCCTTTTTATTTTGTTGTGTACTAATGAATGTTCTTATCACTCGTAGTGCGCAATTGCCACATTAGGCACATAAATAATAATGAGAGCTAAACCCAAGCTACACCAAGCTTCTCTGTCTAGGGTAGCAGCACCATTTTTGGCCACTTCACCGTTAGTGGCCACCTAAACCAATAATCTAATATAATAAGGTCCGAGTTTACCGCCTTTACGGAAATCGGAAGAATTTCGACTATATTCGTTCTAACACGATGGCTCTACAATTTGCGACTTATTCTGATTTACAGGTTAGTTTCTACTTATTCTTGAAGTAGGTGACACTGTGTATTAGACCTTCTGTTAACGATATACGTAAGAAAACAGGTAAGTTTATTTAAGCTGTATTTAAGCCAAATATTAAAATTTTGTGATCAACGTATGATTTTAAGTGTTGGGTATGATTTCTTTACGATTTCATCTGTTTTTAAACTCCTTATTTTATCTCGATACATTATTAAATTGGGTGGCCACAAATGGAACACTTATTTTTGTATTCACACCATTAATGGCCATTTGCTGGCTACTATTAGAACACTTCTGACCTATTTGTGGCCACAGCAACTGTTTAATAGTGGCTACTAATGGAACAGTTAAATCCAATTTTGGTCATATGACATAATTTACTGACTACTTTAAAAACACGCGTGTTCCCATAGTAGCCAGTTATACTCTACAGGGTGTTTTACTCGCAACGGACCGTTCGTTAACAAAATTATTTAAAAATATTTTGTAATAATCAAGGTATCCCAAAATGGGGTTGTAAAACAAAAATATAATTTTTTTATGGAGAACCCTGGAGTATGCATTTACCATACATTGACATTTATTTAAAACAAATAAGAAACCATACCGTTACCGGTAAAACATCATGTACATAAAAATATAACTAATAATTTATTTATAAATGTTTGTTATTATTACAGATAATGGCACGGAGTAAAAAGAAAATTGAAATCAAGAAAAAAAATAATAATGTACGACAACGACCAAAACGAACATTTTTTCAATACGAACCTCAGCAAGTAAAGAATGCATTGGAAGCTATTCGAGGTGGAATGAAAGTAAGTACAGCATGTAATTTGTATGAAGTACCCCGTTCCACAATACGCAATAAGTTAAGTGGAAGAGCTCCAGAAACATCAGGCAAAGTCGGAAGAAGTCCAGTTTTAGGGAAGATCATAGAAGATCGGCTGGTACACTGGATCAAAACTACAGCTAAAATGGGTTTTCCTATTTGTCGAGAAGGCCTTTATTTTTCAATAAAAAAATTGGTAGAAGACAGTCAACTCAAAACCCCTTTTAAAGCAAATACTCCTGGGAGGAAGTGGTTTCATCTATTTATGCGTAGATTTCCAGAACTCTCATTAAAGCAGTCTGAATACATAAATAGAGCCAGATCATTAATTACTGAAGAAAAAATCCGAAACTGGTTCAAAGAAACTTTGGATTTACTTGGAGATGATAAGCATGTTTTGGATGATCCGGCAAGAATCTGGAATATGGATGAGACGTCTTTCTATTTATGTCCAAAAGGCGGTTTAATTTTAGCGGAGAAAGGTCTTCCAGTTTACAATACTTCATCCTCCTCGGACAAAGAAAATATAACCACTTTAATAACAGCAAATGCTTTAGGGAAAATGGCACCACCCCTTACACTTTTTAAATATGATCGGCTTCTTGAGAAGATCTGCAAAAATATTCCAAGAGACTGGGGAGTTGGAAAATCACCCAAAGGATGGATGACATCAAAGTGTTTTTACGAATACTTTTCAAATGTGTTTATTCCTTTTATTCACGAAAGTAATATTGCGTTGCCGATTATAGTTTTTTTGGACGGACATTTCTCGCATTTAAGTTTGCCTTTAAGTCGATTGTGCATTGAGAATAAAATTATAGTTGTGTGTTTACATCCAAATACGACACACATCCTTCAGCCGTTGGATGTCAGTTTCTTTTTTCCGTTAAAAAGTAAATGGAAAACTGAAGTAAAAATGTACAGATTTCACAACGGCAGAGATGTCAAAAAACATGACATTCCACAACTCCTTCAAAAAATTATGGATGAAACTGATTTTACTAAATCTCTACAAAAGGGTTTAAAACATGTGGACTTTTTCCGTTTTCTGCTAATAAGGTAGATTATTCTAAAATCACATTAAAGAAAGAACCCATAGTAGTCTCTAGCAAAACGAAAACTTGTCTGACACATTTAAAATATTTGGAGTCTAAAATTCATCCCGACGTTTTAAAACAATTCAAACAGTCCAAATACGATGCTTCTGATGAATCATTGTACAATATATGGGTACAGTTTAAAAACGAAGAAGATTTATTACATGACCCTATTGAGAGTGTCAGCAAATTGTCGGCTGAGGAAATTCCTAACCATTATATGGTAGACAATTCCATTGTAATTGAAGTGGAAGATAATAATATACTAACATCAACTCCAACAGTCTCTAATATTGTAGAATTTGACTTTCGAGAGTATAATAATCCTTCCTTTAAAGAAAGCAGTTTCATAGACAATGCTACAGAAATGTTAATAGATAAAAAGTTAGCAAAAAATTCTGATGTGGTTATGGACAAAGAATCGATGGATCTATTGGAAAATAGCAGTGTTATTAATAAATTGGCGGACTCGCCTATATCTTCAAATGTTGACTTAATGACTTCATCTGTTGGTACTACCATTGTCTATACTCCGAAAAGAAGGCCTGTAGACCTATTAAGTAACATTCTAATTTATCCCAGTGACGAAAACATTTCCAAGAAAACCAGAAAGCGTGAAATCTTACCTTCTGTGCTAACATGTAATACATGGTTGGAGCTTGCGGTGGCTAAAGAAAAAGAAAAAGAACTTGAAATGGAAAAAAAAAGAAAAAAAGAAGCAAGACAAAGAGGCGACAAGAGCCTGTAAAGAAGAGAATCTAAAAAAAACTTCTAGGAAAAATGGAATTAAGATAAAATCTAAAGAGACTAAAAAAAAACCGAACTAATAAACAAAACAGTTTCCGTGAGTAATGTAAAGGCCCCTGAAGATGTAAAACAAGTAATTGGAAACGGGTTAGAAAAGACCAATCTCACACAAGAATCAGGGGAGGAACCTGTCTGTGAGGAGGCCAAAAATATACAGAATGTAGTTGAAGAGAACCCCCTTGACATATGTACTGCGGACAAAGTATCTACATACGTAATTGTACAGTACGAAAGTAAGTTTTTCCCAGGAATAATTACTGACGAAAAAAATGGCAAGGTTTTAATCAGCACAATGGAAAACTATGGGAATGATTGGAAGTGGCCACAAAAAAAGGATGAAATTTGGTATGAAAAGGATGAGGTAATGGAAGAAATTCAACCATCTTTAAAAAAATCAAGGGGTTACTTTTTTGTTGAAGAGATCAATAAATATTATAAATTTTAGTAATTCGTGTTGATTAAAACTGTTGTAATAACAATTTTTTTTATTAAAACTACTATCCTTTTCATGTAATTTTATTAACATTTCTAGTAATTAAATATAATTTTTCTACCTTTAGTAAAAAAATGTGTTAGGTAACTAAAAATACTAGAAACTATCATCCTTATCTATGTAGAATTAAACAAATGGCCACAAATGGTTTCTGAATAAACCACATTAGGAACAAAGTGGTCACAAATGGTACAAAGTTAGTTTTTATATGCTTTCTGAATTAAAAATACCTAACAAAATGTCGTTATAATTTAACTTCAAACGTAAGTGGCTATTAAATCAAACAAAGTTAACGTCATACGTTTGCTCAATTACAAGTCCGCAGCTCTAATTTTTTATTTTTAATGATTTATTAAGGCCAAGAAATTCCTTAAGATGGCCAAAAATGGTGCTGCTACCCTATGTCTTTTATTTCTGTCTTATCTGCAAAGTACTTCTACTGTCTACATACAACTGGCAACATGCCAATTTTTTTAAAACACTAGTTTTCATATTTTTTTTATTTTACAGTCATAACCTTTTTCTGCTTACCATTATCCTAATATTTCCATTTAT
The DNA here is from genome assembly GCF_917563875.1 of Diabrotica virgifera virgifera. NCBI lineage: Eukaryota > Metazoa > Arthropoda > Insecta > Coleoptera > Chrysomelidae > Diabrotica > Diabrotica virgifera. The sequence continues at coordinate 11,291,041 of NC_065451.1, read as the reverse complement.
ACAAAATGAAACAAACTGAAAAGTCTCAGATGTAGAATTCACCATTATAATAAAAATTAAAATGTGCACGCTAGTGCTGTTGAGGAAGCCTGCAATGGCAGAAACAGCTGTCGAGCGATTGTTCATCCCTCTGAATCGAAAGCAAGCAAAACCATCTTTTACATTTTCATTTATGTTTAATCTACTTACTTGAATTATATTTAAAAATATATTACCATCATTTGCTCTTATTTCACAAAACTACCCTTGGAATTGTAGTGCATCTGGGGCGTTTAGAGGCCAAATATATTTCTTCGTGTATGTAGTACATTTTACAAAGCGTTCACCAAACATCTTGCGAAGTTGGTAGGTTGAAGTAAGTTCCAGTGCAGCAATATTGAAATTCCGTTGCCGAAAAAGCTTTGGGATGTTTTGCATAAATGGCAAGTTCGCTTTGAATGCCCCTAAGTTTAGATGATTAATTACAAATTTCTGTTTGACGGGATCAATTCGATGTTTTTAATATAAATTAGCGTAATTAAAATATATCTAAATGTGTAGCTTGTATAATAATTGTTTGTTTCACGATTAGTTTACCGTGAATATATGTTGCTATAATATATTACTTTAGCAAATTAAAATAATATCCGACGACAGTCTTCGATAGAACTCTTTATTGATTGCTACAGGTCTTTACAGATCAAAGTTTTGTTCGCTACTACTTACTAAAATTACAAAAAGCTCTCGACCAGATATCCCGTGTGGTGGGGAAAGCACAAATGTCTTTGTCTCTTGTACAAAATTTCACTTTGGAAAAAACTTAATTAACAAATCGTCATCACTGTCCTTCTAAGAAGCAGCAACATAGCTTGCCTTGAACAAACTTTCCAAATATCTAACTTTATAAAGAGGATTATGAATACAATTGACAAATATTACACAGAACTATGGGTAAGAATGAATGTATTTTAATCTATTAAGAGATTTCTGGAAAATAATTTACCCAAGCTTTAGAAATGTTCTGATATGCATCTACAATCTACATGTAAAAGAAAATCGAAACAAAAATTAACTAAACCATAAGGAGACGGAACAATAATAATAGCACAAACCTTATTTACTAAATTAAAAGAACATACGCTTAAACATCGTGATTTCTTCGTTTTGATCAATAACTCTGTTCCAGTAAATTAACGCATAACTTTAAAAAATACCATATAACATGAAGATATGTACTGAAATGAGACGCATTTTATTTCGTAGTACTTTACTTTGTAAATCAGAACATTTGTAGATGTTGACGCTAACCATCTTCAATATTCATAAACTTAGATCTTTAACCTTTGTCGAGCAGCATAATTTTACACCGGTAACAGACGGCATAGGTACAGTAATTGTTAGTTTTAAGATAATATTATTTATTGCTAGAATAACTGGTAAAAAATTGTTTAATATTGCCAGAAATAAATAGTCATATTCGGTAATTTGTTCTTGTATGGATTTACAAACAAAGATTGAAAGCCGCTTTTTTAGATCCCTGTTATCTATCGTAAATTATTTAAATTACTGCAACAATAAACTTTTGGAAATAGTGGTCGTAAACAAATTCTAGGAAGAGTAGCATTGTATTATATTTCAACTGGAAACATAGATTTCATCTACATTTAATTGTTTGGTGTTTGCTAATATATGTATACCTGAAAATTATCATTAGTATTAAAGATTCTACATCTAGTTTTCCAAAATGGAGACAAAAGAGGTATAAATAGAATCGACGAAGGAAACTTGTGTGAGATGGGGAATATGGAGCCTCTACCACTCATACGTGCAGCTATGTCTCGTTATCATCTCAAGACTATGCTAATATTTATAAGATTTCACAACGAAAATACCCGTAAATAACGCGCAAAAAAGCTGATAAGGCTGCACTCATACGAGATATCTGGACAATGCTGAATAAAAATATGCAACAAGACTACAAACCATCCCAATGCATAACCATAGATGAACAATTGTTTCCGTTTAGAGGCCATACCTACAAAATGTACACAATATATATCTTACAAACACACTAAACATGGTATTTTGGGTTTGTAATGCATCAAACACCTTATCCCATACAAATCCATCTTTGTATTTGAAAAACAGAATATGGATCCCGACAAGTTAACGTTGGCAAACGAACAGTTTTGGATCTGGTCACGTCTTATAAAGGTTCTGGGCGAAAGGTTACGACAGATATCTTTTTACCGATTTTGAACTCGCTAAAGTCTAGAATTCGTGTCACATGACGTTCGTGGGCTCATTTAGAAAAAAAAAATAAGAGATTTTTGCTCACCAATATGAAAGCAAGCAAGGAAAGAGCTGTTTTCCACAAATCTGGCATACAATTATGATGCTACCGTAGGTTCTTATTTGCTAAAGAAAAACAAAGCAGTAGTGTTACTCTCGTCTATGCATATGACAGGACAAGTAACCTGAAATGATTAAGAATTTGAGTAAAACTAAAGGGAGGTTAATACGATGTATAACATGATTGGTGAATTTACGCTCAAGCGTCGAACATTGAGTTGGTACGTGACTTTCTTTTGTAATATGATTGACGTCACTGGCTTAGCATGCTACATTATATCGAGACCACAATCCATTACAAAAAAGGACAAACGCAAGAAGTTTTTGAAGGATCTTTCTAAAGATCTTTTTCTTGCTGTAGATACTCCTCCTCAAGCATCTCACAGCATTCATGAATCTACTTCAGTAACCGGAAGTTACCATATTTGTGGAAACGAATGGAAAAATAGCCTAAAACGAGAAAAAGTTGTGTAGCATGCTTTCTACCTGTGTGTGACGAACATTCTTTGTCTAAAACGACATGTATGTTGCGAAAATCCACACTAACATTCATTTTTGATTTTTGTTTCAGATAAACTATCATTTAAATACAAAATATATTGATTTTTTGTAACATTTATTAAAGAAATACAAGGTACAAATGTACCTATGGCGTCGTTTATGGGGGTAGGAAAAATTTAAGCCCCCTGCTCAGAACTGAATGAAGATTTCTTTGTTATATTTGGCTCTTATAATTAAAGCTCGGATTTATAGGCAACAAAAATTGAGGAAAAAGGCGCCTATATAGGCAAAGATTTTTATTAAAAAAGGCAGGAATATTAACATTTAGGCAAAATATAGGCAATAAAGGAATATAACTTATTATTTATTGTACAAAGTGAATTTACGTAATATTAACTTAAGGCAGGTATATTTACACATTAGTATAAATAAACTAGTAACTAAATAACTGTTAATTAATAATTAAACATTGTAACCACTGAAAATTTTATCGTTAATAGAAACAACTAAATGTTTTTCAATATTTTCGGTCTTAAAAATATGTCTTCGATCACTTAAAATTAATTTGTACATTGAAAACGAACGTTCGACATCGACAGATGTAATTGGAGCATATTTCTGAGCGGATAATAAATCTGGCATAATTTGTAATTTCTCGGAAAATGTCCCATTCAAAACTTTAGCAACATTAGATAAAAACGAAAAGCCTTCATTCTTATCGAAAATATATTTCATTTTTTTTTAAATTAATTGACCGTTACTTCCAGGTGCCGATTTGCTATATACCTGCCGCACACATCTGTCGTTTGATCCACGATAATATACAAAAAATTGCCCTCTAACTCCCGCTTAATTTTTGAAATACATTCCACATAACATTTTTCCACAGTATGTTTTCTCAATGTACTCTCGTCCGGTAAGGATTTATTAAGATATTTTTCGAAAAAGCATTTAAAACTAGGATTATTAACTTTATATAGAGGAATGTTGGATGCAATCATCATCTGGCATAAATCAAATTTAAATGCGTCTTCCTTTTTTTTTGAACTGCTTAAACTCTCCCGCAGGGATATTTGGGCTAATTTAGTGGAATTTAATTTTTCCAAATTACGTTTATGAAGTGGGGTTCCACAATGCTGGTCAATAAAGTACTTTTTTCTACTTGAAATCTGAGAATTTAAAAAAAATAATTAGAATTCTAAAACCGCTTTAGAATTTAGTTATGTTGTGGGACGAGAAAAAAAGAGAAAAAATAAAACTTACCGATTTGCCGCATGGTTTACAAAATGCTCCATCTCCTTCTAGAGAAAGTTCCGAATAAGGTGCGATCCATAGCCTTAATTTAGATAACATCTTTTCACACAAATGTCTAAAACGTTTTAAAACGTGTTATTTGTTTTAAAACGTTTTAAAACTAGGATATAGCAATTTGTGACTAAACTCTGATACAGTAACCGACTGTACAACTGACAATAAACTAATAAAGCTTAGGGATTTCCAAATAGTTAACCCTCAAGTCTCGAACAGGTACATTTTCCTAGAAATCTGTTATATAAACAAACCATTGATATTTTATTATTGACCCAAAATTTTATTATAGAATAGTTTAGTAATAGAATAATATCATGGCTAGTACCATGAAATTTTAAAAAAGGCACAAATAGGCGGAATTTACGAAAAAAGGCAAAAAGTGCAAAAAACAATTATAATAGGCAAAATAGGCAAAAAAGGCATTTTGCCTATAATCCGAGCTTTACTCATAATCTACTGGATAAATGTAGAGATGTCACGAAAGTTCAGGTCTCTATCTCTTTAACAAAAAAAGTTAGCACAATTTAAAAACTCAAAAGTTACAATTGTATCTATGTCGTCCGACGAATGTTAAGCAAAAGCTAAAAAAAAATGAACAACAAAATCGCTAATTCTAAAAACTGAAATTGTTTAAATTTTTTTTGCTTAATAAGATGTATGTATTTCCACCCCAGCTATGAATGACAGCTTCGCATCAACGATTCATACTCGAAATAAACGGTTTTTTTATCCATTTCATTGCAAATTTGGACAAGACGTTATTCCACCTGCTGCAGAGTGTTGGTTGACTAGGAGAATTCCGCAGCCGTCTACCAAGCAAGTCCCAAATATTCTCTCTAGGATTGAGATCAACATTATTCGCTGGCCATCCTATAACATCGACTCCAACTTCCTCTAGATAATTTTGCACCATACAGGGTGTTTGGTAAAGAGTGGGCCATAGCTTAACTCTAGATTCCTGAGGTTAAAATATGTCGATTTAAGCTAACTTACCTTAGTACGAAAGTTGATAATAACCAAACTACAAGGTGTCAAAGTTAAACTTTTATTTTATTTATTCTTGAAAATTTCCTGACAGGCATGGGACAACAACACGAAATTTGGTTAGTGGGGGTTTTTTGGGATGAGAAATCTAAATTCATCACCAAAAATGATGTATTGCCCAGAGGGCGGCACATACGTCTTTCAGTGTCCATTTAATACGTTAAATTTTTTTTATTCCCCACTGTTGGATATTGTAAATATAGTTTTAGTAGACCACTCTGTAAAACCTAACAACTGTTATCAGAGTAACACATTTCTTATTATTGTAAAAAGTACATTCGCCAAATGAGTATTAAATGAGCCTTCTTTGTAGAAAGATGTGTTTTATTTTAGTAATTTATAGTTTGTAATATTCAGCCTCAAATTAGGGCTAAAATATATTACACCCACCTTACCGGGTACCGTTATTTTATTTCACACCCCCAAGTCGTCCCTCACATTTTGCACTGTGCATACCGTTGTGTCATCTGTAACCAGCGCTCTATTCCAATCAGCCTCTAAAGGCTGTATGACACTATGCATTTTCTTGTATCATTTCTAATATCGTTTCTGATATCGTTTCTTGTATACATTTTCTTGTATCATTTCTTATACGTACATTTGTGCCCTGTATGACACTATGCAAGTTCTTGTATCGAAAATTGTATGAAATTCGGCACGTGATTGGTCGATATTTTGTTTGTCACCCCGTGTCACGTTATGGTAGTACTGCATTTACATCTACAGCTGATTTTAAGGATTTTATAAAATTTATAAACTTTTAATTAACATTTTAATGTTAACCAGAATTTTATGTTGACTGTTTGAGGTTGATTATTTGTGTTTTTATTTTGTTTTGATATTTGTGCTAAAATATTTGCATTAGAATTATCTTCAATTTGATCCAAATTAGGAGCTATTGTATTTTGTAAAAAATTATGCACCATGAAACCTACATTTATAGTTTGAACTTTACTAGGAGCTAAATATATGGTTATATATTTAGTAGAACATAGTAGTCCATACCAAACGGTATATTAAGGATCAGTATAAGATTTATAAATAATACCTACAAAAACACAAATAAATTCATCAATACATGATCCCATTTTCATTTCAGCCGCCATTATGAGTAAAGAGTAAGTATTATGACATTTTAGATGTTTTACCAGCAAATTTTACGTTTTTGCTCTTTGCGCAGAAATTGGCGCAGTTCTTGTACAAGAATCTGCGTCTGACTCAAATTCTTGAATCGTTTCTGATATCGTTTCTTGTATCTGTGTATGACACTATGCATTTTTTTGACATATCAGAAACGATATTAGAAATGATACAAGAAAATATATAGTGTCATACAGCCTTAACCAATGGACATGATTTTGTGCAAATTCTAAACGCACTTTCCGATGAGCTACGGTCAAAGTTGGCCCTCTGGCAGATGTATGACTTACTAAATTACCTTCCTTCAGGCAGGCGTTGGCGAACAATTTCACAGCTGATTCGAACATTATGAACATCTTCAAGTTGGAATAATTGAACGCTCCTGGACCCCGATTTTTGACCCTTCGCTTCGTCATCGAACGTATTCGCTTCGTATACTAAACAGGTATGAAGCGAATACGTTCGATAACGAAGCGAAGGGTCAAAAATCGAGGTCCTGGTAGTTACAAATCGTTGTTTTAAGGCGCGAATTCATAAAAAACAGGCGTTGTTACACAATGTCAACCTTGTCGTGGACGCCTAGACTGACTACCGGTCTCTCTGTACTGTTCCATCATTAATGAGACCGATGTATGATGTTTGCTGAACCGTTCTCCTAAACGTCTGTAACTCCAGCCTTCTTCGTGCAAAAAACCATTATTTGAGGAAACTCTTTATTAGTCAAATTTCTCGATTCGCATTGCATTTTGATTAAAACAATAGCAAAAGGTTAGCAACAAACAGCAATACTTCACACAATGACTTAAAGATGACTTAAAATACAAACTTAACCAGGCAACCATGTACATTGGAGACCATCGCTGACATGAAATTCATCGCTGACAAAACCCCCAAGTAATGGTTATTGACTGATTTTGAATAACTATAACATAAAACTCCAAGCGACGAATTCCACCCTGGGCACCAGGTACCTGGTGCCCCGGTTAGAGATCATCTCTGATATGAAATTCGTGCTCAGTGACCCCCAAAATCACCGAGTATAAAAATTGAACTCATTTTCGCCAATATTTCCTGAGTTTTTAACTGTTTATTTTCCATCTCTTCGAGATGGACATTGAAAATAAATTTTTCTTATGCCCAAAATGCAATTTTCATCTCCTGGAGATCAATTTAGTTCACAAAATTTCCTGATACTCTCCCGAATCGAATGCAAAAAGTTGCATGACGATTCATCTTACTGCACAAAATTTCTAAGTTTAATGCTTCGTTGCCTTCCCTTTATTGTTAAATGCTGCTCTAGCTCGTTCTCTTCTCTCCTTAATTTCTGTATTACATGAAATTACTAAGCGTAAACTACAATTCATCGAGTGAGTCGATTTTTTTGCCTATGTAGTTTCGTTCCAGCAGTAATAAGGACCAAATAAGCTTAGTCGTCAACCCTTAAAATCCCCTACGTACATCACTGTACTGGCCCAAAGTCCACTGCATTGGCCCATTATCTGATTAGGGTCTCGATTGTGTCTTTGTTTTCCGAATTCGCTCTAAGTCTACTAATTTAATTCCTAATTCTATCGAATTTGCAAATCATGTTATCCTTGAGCAGTTCCAAACCCTTGGTGGTTTGAAAGATCGAGTACAATAAAGAGGAGGAGATTACTAATTTGTTTCCACGCCTCTGGATTGTCAGTTTTTCCCTAGTTTTCGGGTATTGAATGGTGGGATATTTTTATTACTGTCCTACGTAGACAATTTTGATAAAAATCTTTGGATTTAAGAAGGGATATTCAAAGTATACTTAAACAACAGACCAGTGTGCTATATATTTTTTCTACGAGCGTGCAAAAATGTCTACTTTCGCGCACGCATTTTAGTTTAGTAAGTTTCACTTGTCCGCACGCGTGTTACTTTTCCGCACGCGGTTTTTACTTTTCCGCACGCGTGTTAATTTAGATATGTTAATATGGCCTTAAAGAAATTATAATACATGCAATAAACTAATATTTAGATATTATTTACTAATTTATTTCAAACATATCTTACTGTGTTCCTGTTTTAATGAAAATAACGCGACAATTCGATGAAATAAAATTATTTTGACATTATATTCGAAAGTCAAATCGGTAGACAACAGTCGTTTTGAATCATCGTCATGGAAACCAAGATCGTCGTCATGCTAACTAATTATATTGAAAGTTTGGTTTGGACAACCTTGTCAAAGAATTAACTTGTGTATGTATTTTCATATTAATTAAATTAATTGATTAAGATTTGGTAATTTTTTAAAGACTCTTAGAAAAAATATTTTTCCTAACTCTTGCAGAAAGTCTCTTTTCCGCACTCGACTGCTTGCCGAACTCCCGCTTCGCGTCGTTCGGCAAACTGCAGTCGCGTGCGGAAAAGAATGACTTTCTGCACTTGTTAGGAAAAGAACTATTTTAATATTACAATAAATTAAAGAATAAAATTTTTGATTGAATTATTGCTACCTAACAACATCTTGTTATTAAATTGAAATTTTATAAACACTATGTTACTAATAAAACACTCGTATTCTAAGGTTATTCCGTATTTATATCTAGAATAGTTATTCTAAGTATAAGGTAGATATAGAACGAAAATAATTTGTTACTAATAAACTCGGTATAAGTTAGATATAAGTATTCCCACTTTATTCCGAAATAATAATTTGGCAACGTCGCAATCTTCTGCACAAATACATACAACAACGATATATTGTGTCAAATATGTCAATTTTGATTTTTCTCTGTAACTGACAAACTAAATTAACCTAGGCGAAAAGTTTTTTTTAAAATTTGTTTATATAAAAATACCAGCTTTTCAAATCCCAAAGTAGATTTAAGTCTACAGTCAATATTAACAGATTTATTCAAATTGTTTATAAGCCAAAATTGACTCTACTTTTGTAAAATGTTATCGGAATGATAAAACTGAGTTTTTATTGCAGTATTATTTTTTCATATGGTTTCCATAGAATTGCTGTATCATTATTATTTTCTGAACTCTTGGGATAAACAAATTGAATAAAGTTTAACCTAATTGACGAATCATCTTGAAATTTTCTGGGCATTTGACTTATTTCATGCAATATCAAAGTCTTAACTTCATTTTTGCAAAAGTTATAGTGAATTTTTAATTTTTGAAATGTTAGTCTTACTTTGCAATTTTCGAAGCAACAAATAATCGGACCAAAAGTAAAAACTGCCATTTTAAACCTTTGCTCATCTGCTAAAATGTGAATACCCCAAATAAAATATTTAATTGCCCCATTTTTGCCTGTAGCAATTTAAACGAAAAAACTGCCATTTTTGACCCTTATTTGTTAATAACAAAAATTCTCGTCCCAATTGTGACTGGCATTTTTGTATTTATATTGTATTAGGTAGATAGTACCTAAAAAACCCATTTTCAACCTGGCTGCTCAAGTTTCCCGACAAAAACCTTATTTCTCTGGACTTGAAAACCTTACACCCTCTTTAGAAAAACGATTTTTAATTCTGAATTCCTTATCGGTGTATTGTGAAAAGGGATTTATTCTCTCTTTAAAAATTTTCCTTTTTCGTGTATTTTCTATCATATTAATTAAATTATCAACTTCTTCGACAGTTGCAATACCTTTTAACACATTTTTTTATTGTATAATTACTCACAAAACCAATCAAAAGATAATATATTTTTGCCTTTGATGATATTGACAGTCATACAATAGGTTATACCAGACTTAAACAAGGGTGTGGGTCGGTATAAATTTGGACTAAATTCTTATACCAAGCATAACCTATATCTAAGTTATTCCATGTTTATTGGTAGTGATTTTGCCTATACCTGATTTATTCTCAGTATAACTTTTATGCTTGGTTTATTAGTTACAGTGAAAGTGTATAAATGAAGTGTATAAATAAAGAAATAAAGTGTAATCTTATTATTTTGAAAGTTAAAGAACTCACAGGTGGACTAAGACGGAGACAAGAGGAAATCTAACTGATTCTGACGGAAACATCATCTTTGACAAACAGAGTAAAATTAGAACGTGGAAAGAATATCCAGAAAAACTATTTGAAGACCAAAGAGGTAACACCTTTGGTCTTCAAGAGGTAACACAACTAAAGGATGGCAAAGCAGCCTGTCCCGATATTATACAAGCAGAACTACTTAAACTGATTTACAACGAATCAATAGAAATAATCAAAAAGGTATTCAACAACATATACAACTTTGGAGAAATACCAGCAGAATGGCTGAAGTCTGAGTTTGTTGTACTTTCAAAAAAACCGGGAGTCAAAAAATGCGAAGAATACCGTACAAGAAGCCTGATGAGTCATCTCCTAAAATTGTTCCTAAATGTAATCCATACGAGATTTACAAGCTATGTGAAAGTCAAATTTCGCCCAACCAGTTCTGGTTCATAAATGCTGTTGGTTCGAGAGAGGCTTTGTTTTCAATAAAAGTCTTATACCAGATATGCAGAGACGTCAATTGCGATATATACGCATGTCTGGTTGATTACGAGAAGGCGTTTGATCGAGTGCAACACGCCAAGATGATGCAATTACTAAGAGAAGCAGGAATTAACAAACAAGATCTGAAAATAATTAGAAACCTTTACTGGAATCAGACTGCAAACCTCAGAGTTGACGGTGAACACACCGAACATGTGAAAATCATGCGTGGAGTGAGGCAGGGCTGCATTTTGTCCCCCCTAATTTTTAATCTTTACTCTGAAAGAATATTTATCGAAGCTTTCCACGAAACTGAAATAGGTATTTTACTAAACGGGTACCGGCTAAATAACATTAGGTATGCAGATGACACCATAGTATTTGCGGACAACCTAGAAGACCTACAAGTCCTCATGAACAAAATCACGTATTATAGTGAACAATGTGGACTCAATATAAACGTAAAGAAAACAAAGCTTATGATCGTCAGCAAGAAACAGATAACAAAAGGTCAACTCTATATCAACCATACCTCTGTAGAAAGAGTGAGGCACTACAACTACCTCGCCACCACAATAAATGAAAAATGGACCAACAACCAAGAAATAAGAGCGCGCATCGGAAAAGCTAGATCAATCTTCAACCGTATGGGGGCGTTTTTCAAGAGCCACAACCTTTCTCTTGGTATAAAAGTAAGAATGCTGAGATGTTACGTCTTCTTTGTCCTTTTTTATGGTGTTGAATCATGGACCTTGAACGAGGATATGTGCCGAAAGTTGGAAGCATTTGAGATGTGGCTATATCGGAGAATTCTTAAAATCCCATGGACTGATCGGGTCACAAATGAGGAGGTCCTTAGAAGAATGGGGAAAAACCGAGAGGTAATGACCACCATCAAATCTCGAACATTATGCGAAATGAATCCAGATATGCCCTCCTACAAGCCATCCTGCAAGGAAAAATATTTGGAAAGCGAGGTTCAGGAAGAAGAAGAACATCCTGGTTAAAGAACCTCAGAACCTGGTTCAACACAACATCTGAGCAGCTTTTCCGCGTTTCTGCAGATAACATGAAGATTGCCATGATGATCGCCAACATTCGTCACGGATAGGCACATCAAGAAAAAGAACAACATCTTCTCTAGGTGCCGTCTCTGCTTCGAAGGTTGGCAATCATCACAGCTATTTTTACCTTTGAGACCGTGGATCTAAGTATTTCGTTTTTACTACGTCCAAACCATTCCCTATGGTTCTTCATCCATGAGTTACGTCTCCTTGTCATGGATCTTTTTTTCTCAATTTTTCCTTCCGTAATGACCTGGAGTATTAGATATTTATCTCCTCTCACCAAATGTCCTAGTTTTCTTCTCTTAATTTTTAGAAATACTTCTCTTTCTTTATGCATACATCTCACTACCTCCAGGTTGGTTATTCTATCTACCCATAAGATCTTCAGTATTCCTCGTTACATTCACATTTCGAATGCCTCCAGTCACCCCACGTCAATTTTATTTAGTCCATCCCGTAGGATAATACGGATAGCACATAGCACCTCAACTACCACACTCAATAGTAGTATTCGCGCTGTATAACCCGAACGTATTCAGAGCAAGTCCGAGATTAGTTTCCAAGGCGCAGGCGTCAACGTAAACTTATCCTGGACATGTTCAAGATTTTTCGCTCCACAAACAATTTTCGGATTCGTAATTTAATGACGGGTTGCATACAATAAGGTTATAGAAGGAAGCCTCTTCTTGTCCCTTTCTTATTTCGAAATCAATGTCAACAAAAAATGCAAATTCAACAAATTTGTATTTCAAAAAAGAGAAAGACAATAACAGCAACAGGCAAAGGATTAACTTTCTATTCAATTCAATGCCTTTCTTAGAAGTTAGAGATTTGATTAGCGTCTTTATTATTTCGAAAATATAATTTGGTATTTCCACGCCGAAATCCGGCTTAAGTTTTTGTAGAGAGTAAAAGATTGTTGAGTTACTTGGAAATTGCAGCTTGTTATTTAGATATAAAAATTACCATTAACTTCCTGGGGGTTGAACATTATCTGAAGGAAGGAATAATTTAGTAAAGCAATCATTTTTAATTTTGATATAATATGTATTGATTTGAACTAAAGATTTATTACAACTTAAACAGTGGAAACATAACTGACAGTCTTAAAACATTAAAAACCTAAACATGTACGCAATGCAAAACACGCAAAAAAACATAACATAATAAAGCACAAAAGTCTTATTTTTTATTTTGCCATAGATAGGTTACATTGTAACATTTTTTAAGGTGTACATTTTACACAGCCAGTATTACCGACACCATCTTTTGTCGCCAATAACGCCATAATTGTTGATGTGTTTAACCTTTAACTACCCGCGCATCAAGTTATAACATAACTACACGCGTGGCGTACTTTGTACGCCACAAGAAAATACACTTAAAAACAGGGGATTTGTTGAATTTTTTTTTGAAAAAATACACTTAGTTGTTTGTTATAAACCTTATTCGGCATCAGTGAATACTTGGAGTTCCTTTTCAGTAAGCCAATTGGGATTTATAACTGGAATCATGGAATAACTGGATTCCATGATAAATAAAATTACCAATAAAATTTTTTTTAAATGTGATCTTTTACAGGAGAAAAAGTATTGTTTACAAAGAAAAATATATTTTTTGCCATAATGACTAAAAAACAATTAAAATATGTACTTATATTACGACTGATAGTAATATAATCCTGGGGTATATTGTCCACCACCGGAAACAACAAATAATAAAATGTAAATTACGATCTTTCCAGAACGCCGATTATAACGAAACTAAAACCAAATTGTAAAGCACATTCCAGTGATAGGTTAGAAAAATAAGCAAGGTCAAAAATTAAATTTTTAAATATATTTCCAGTAGAATTCTTATATCTGGCGTACAAAGTACGCCAGCGCGTGTAGTTAAAGGTTACGAGGTTTCTTTTATCTGTTTTTATATTGAATACATTATTGAAAACCTTTTCTACACTAGCCAGTGGCGTAACCAGGGGGATTTTGGGGGTTGTATCCCCTAATGGGATGTACTTTGAGCTCTAGGTATACGCTTAACACCAATACTGTTCCGTATCCTCTAGAGACCCTCCAGTATGTAGTTGTATACCCCCTTAGGATCTTCCTGGTTACACCGTTGACATTAGCGTTTGAAAATGGTAGAAGTAATAGCAATGAAAATACTGTTTTTTAATTAGGAAACAAATATGTATTAGCTATAAATAAATATAAAACTAAATCGTGCAGTAGCTATCATAAGTTTAAAGACTAAAAAAACCCATAAATAAAATCGGACGGCGGAATCCCTGTTTTTGAAATTTGAATTGGATCAGTATGCCGTAAGTGGAAACATTGTGCATTCAAATTTTAAACAAGAAAACTCGCACAGGTCCCTTTTGTCCCTTCTTATCTATCCCTACTTAGACAATTACCATGAAAAGTATCGGATATCGCTAACATGCATCCAATATATATAGGCTATTTATATAAATTTGGGTGGAACCAAAGAAAATTAATGTGTTGTTGGGAATATATAAATGACAAGCGGATTTTTTTAAGTTTATTTTTGTTATTAGTCTGTTGTAGTAGATTGGTAGATATACTGAAAAATATACACAAATATCCGATTTATTTAAGGATACGAAGAAGATACGACAACTCTCAAAATGATACGCAAATCGGATAATTATCCACCGATTGGGAACACTGGCATCATAGTGGCTAATTTTAGTTTATTGGTAGCAGTCCTCAGGGTCTTTAATTTTGAGCTTCATAGAGTGTATACGTTAATATTTTAATGTGTTTTAAATTTAAATTTGTATCTAATCTCTAATTTAACTTATAATGATCTAGGTATAACAAGGATGAGCTTATCGGTCTTTGGTACCGAATGTATGGGATATATTTCCACTACAAAATAAATAAATCGTAAACTACAAAGTCATAATCCTGCTCTAAACTTAAACGTTCAGAGCCACGTTAAACTGTTCGTCCTATATATCTGTGTTGTATGTGCACTTAACGATAGATAACACAGATATACAGCTACACTCAAAATTGGGTATGGCACATTACCAAGGAAATATCTAACTCATACGTTGTTGAGTTATATCGTCGACAATTCAGTCAGGAGTAAGATACGTGAGGAAAATAGGTAACGCTAAAGATAACAAAATGGGAATTATCTGGTGAACGATATTATTTTATTTAAAATATAAAGGAAAAGTTCCTCTCATTGGCTGTATACCATAATAAAAAACTTACTAAGGGAGTAAAAAAGGAATAACACTTGTAGGTAGATGGTATATAAATTTATTAATTGTTTTTTCTAAAAAGATCCAAGTTGGATTAAAGTGGGTACATCACTAGTACAAAAAACACAAACGTTTCCGGACTAATCAGTCCATCATCAAGTTGAAACCTAAAATAAGCAAACCACTGTATAAAAAGGCAAAGTTAAAATTTTGACTGTTAGAAAGTAAGGAAATTATTTTATTTGTAACAAATTCTTCTCTTAAGGCGCGTCCTCACTGGTAAATTTTTACGTGCGCATGGAACTTATGGTTCGTCGTAAGAATATGCGTCGCAGATTTAACTGCTCGACCAGCGAAAATTTGTTTAATGTTCGTTGTGTGCGTCTGCTCAGGTTGTGTGGAGACGTATGCGACAGAAATTCTTTGATCTTCGCTCAAAAACCGACAACCGATGGAGCATGTGCGTTATGTTCGTCGAAAATTCTTGCGTCCGATTTGTGCGACGAACGCGTCCACATTGGCATAGTAATTTACCTCAAGCACGCAAATATTTGCGGCTGTACATATAAAATAAACAAGTCCTCCTTATTAGTTCAGAGAATTAAGATTTTTCTCGTGACACTGCCCGGCCAGGCAATCGGCAGTTGTTTCGAGTAGTTTGTTACTTCTAAAACAAGAACCAACATACCTTAAAGCAATTTAATAACAAATACATAACAATTAAATAAAACAATAAAGTATCTAACAAACAAATTGAAAGTAGTTGTTTTAAAGTAAATAGTATACAAAGTTTCAATGTAAAACGAATAATATTTAAATTGTTTTTATTTATTTTTCTTTTTCATTTTGTGGTAGTCAGTGTTATCACCTCTAGTCCTTATGCCAGCTTTAGTTTGCGTAAGCACGCTCCTAATCAAATTATCAACATTTTGTTGTGGTAGGTTGCTCCATCCTTTAAGAGCAGCTTGTACTAGCCGTGCGGTGTTTTGTGGATTATCCCGGCAAGCTTTAATTTTTCTTTTAAGCATATCCCACAAATACTCTATAGGATTAAGCTCGGGTGAGCAAGCAGGCCACTCCAAAGAAGGGTTGCTTTCTGCTTCAATGATGGCTGTAGTCACTCTAATGGTCTGTAGAGGTCCATTATCATGCAATAAAATTAAATTTTCTCCTGTTGCACCTCTTTAGAGCCTGACTACAGGTTATCATATGAACAGTTAAAGTTGATTGGATGAAAATTAAAAAAGCTTTTTTACGAAACACAATTCCTCTCCAAAACATTGCACTTTCCCTTGTATATTTGTGAAGAGATCTGACAGTTTTCGTTCTTGCTTGTCTTCCTCGACCTCTAAGTACACGACATCGTGGGTCATCTGATTTTACACAAATCCCGACTTTTTTTTTTTTGAAAACAGCATATTGTGTCAGTTCTCAATGTTCCAGTTTTGGAGGTGAAGACACCCATTTAGGCGATCAATCTTGTGCTGCCTTGTAAACTCATAACTGTCTTCTGCTGTATACTTCTTGGTACGAACTCTTCTTCTTATCGTTTCAACTGAAACAGTTACACCTGTAGCTTTCAAAAGCTTCCTTTGGAGTTGTAGTTGAGAAATGGTTGGATGTCTTCCAGCTGACTGGACAATTGAACGATCGTGGAGAGCCGTTATTACTTTTGGCGACTTTCCCTTGCTTTATTTTTGAGCTTTCCTAGTTCCTGTTACCTAGAATAGGTTTTGGACAGAACGCCCTGTATTACGCCTAGCTCTACAGCTATGTCCCTCTGAGAACATTACTTTCTCCACAAGACCAATAATATTTCCTCGTTGTAAGTTCGATAACCCCACATGAGGCATATTTTCGTTTTTACACGCAAAAGTTAGTTTATTTATTTCCGTTCAATTTGCAACTCAAGCAAATAACCTATACCGTACCGAGCTGTACTATTTGATTTTCTTATTTGTTAATTTTCAATAAAAACCTTTATTCTTCGCAACAATAACAATGTCTTTCAAAGGAAATAAATATTACTTTGAAATACATGGTGATTCCATATAATTTTGGGTGTGTGAATATGTTTCCTGACTCTGTAATCGATTTTTTTCACTAACAAATAAGATCAATAAACGACTACTTTTCGCTTTCTTCGTCGATCGGCAAAAAGCAAAGCATGTGAAAAAAACTTGAGAGTAAGAAACTTATAAGTCATATAAAAACCTTCAAAATTATGTTTTTTAAAGGTTTCTATCCATATTATGTGTTGCTAAAAAAATTATAGAAATGTCGGTGTTTACAAATGTTAATATTTTTTTAAAAATGAGCTTAGAACCTTCACATTACATAAAATGTTAGGTCTTGTGTTGTTTAAAATATACTCAAAATTTCAAACGATATATTGAAAAATAGTTATTTTATTTATTCATTCCAAATTATACTTATTTGCAACAATATAAGTCAGAAAATATTGAAAATACAATAATTCTGCCGATAGCATATAAAAGAAAAAGGTTAATTTTATCAATATTTAATCAACATTCAACGTCAACGTCAACATTTTATCGATAATATCAAAGTACCTACCTATTATTAAAAACATTAAAAAAAGTAGTTTTAAATATTGCAATAACGTGTTGATGTTTTGCTTATAAACATTTAAAATAACTTCTTAACCATTGCCTGAAAAATTGTAAATTGCACAACAAGAAGTGAGAAAAAATATATATTTCTCATGAACGCAGAAGTTTGTTTGCACGAGCCTAGGTACTATTCCCAAATTTTGTTACACTATCTCGATAACGAACTTCACAAAAAGCCCCTTATATTTTATATATTCACCCCTGCCCCCCCCCTTTGTTCTCCACGTAGCTTTCCACCCATGGAGGTTTTGCTTGGCTACATCATGACTTACTTATTCCCAAATTTTGGTACACTCTCTCAATCATGGGCGTCACAAAAAAAAATAAAAACCGCGACTTTGACCCGTTATAACTACCCTCTTCCGCCGCTCTGGTTTCCGCCTCTGAATATTTTACTTAGTTATGTCATGGTCTACTTATTCCCAAATTTTAGTGCACTATCTCGATCCCGGACGTCACAGAAAACCCCTTAAAATTTTTATATTCAGCCCTGCCCCCATCCCTTTGTCAGCCACGCAACGTTCCACCACTGGAGATTTTATTTTGTTACGTCATGACCTACCTATTCCCAAATTTTGGTGCATCATGAGCGTCACAAAAAAAAATAATAAAAACCGCGACTTTGACCCTTTATAACTACCCTCGTCCCCACTCTGGTTTCCGCCCGTTGGGTAAAGTCATGTACAGAACTAGTTCAACATATAATAATATACGTTTATTCAAATCACAGTTATTACAATAATTTACAATTTTAGTTTACTTACACTAAAATAAACGTAAAGAAAAGTCTTAAAGCATTAATATGCTTGTTGACTTATTCTATCTAATATTGACAGGTTTATGTTTATTGTTTTTTTTACAAATTATTATTTTATTTTTACAGTTTCTAATCTAATTTCTATGTTTTTTTTTAATCTAGTATAATTTAAATTTATTAAATTTTTACACAACTCCCTTTTTTCTTTTACCCAAGCAGTAACTAATTTTTTATACAAATAAAAATGTTTGACACTTTTAAAATTTATGGGCAATTGGTTGTATATTCTTGGAGCAAAATATTTAATTGACCGTTGCGTGATTGTTTTTAAAGTGTGAAGACATTCGACATTCAATTTTCTTCTTGTTTCATAATTTGACACTTTTATTTTAAGAGGAATTTTTTCTTTGTGAATATTTTTAAGTAGCTCTAAGCAGTACAATTGCCGAACATCAAGAACCTGAGTTTCATGAAAAAGTTGGTATAAGGGATATGTTTTTAGTTTTCCATATATTAGTTTAAGAAACCATTTCTGAGTATTTTCAAGGGTCACCAGATGGCAATCAGCTACTCCACCCCATCCTAAAATCCCATATACAAGATGAGATTGTACTAGAGACAGGTAAAGCATTTTAAGCTGTTCAACATCCAAAAACTCTTTTAAATAGCGGAATTTTGGTAGCAGTCCTCGTATTTTTCTTATAATATTTTTTATTTGTAAGTGCCATTTAAGGTTCCTGTCAATTATGACTCCTAAATATTTTATGTACTCTCTTTAATATTTGTTGTTTTTTATTTATTTTTAATGAATTAAAAGTTGGCAGAGAATTTTTATATATTGCAAAAGGAATATATTTAATTTTTTCATAATTTAATGTGAGTTTGTTTTTTTGCAACCATGTTTTTATAATTTTGAAGTTTTGTTCTGCTATCATTTTAAGATCTTCCCAGTTATCGGCCTTATAAAAAATTGCAGTGTCATCAGAAAAACTAATTATGTTTCCAACAGTTTCTAGTTTGAGCATGTCATTAACATAGAGTGTAAAAAGTAGAGGGCCTAATACGGTCCCTTGCGGTACGCCATAATTAATTACTTCAGGATCACTTTTGACACCATGAATTTCTACAAATTATTTTTTGTCAGTTAAGTAACTTTTTAGTACTTGTCAAAACCCGTCCTCTCAGAGACCATACTTCTCAAGTTTTTTCAACAAGATCTCGTGAGATATCGTGTCAAACGCCTTAGAGAGATCGACGAATATGCATAAACTACTTTTATTAGACTCAAAAGCTTCTGATATTTGTGATGTTAGTTTACAAATAGCATTTTGTGTCGATTTTCTTTCTCTAAAACCGTATTGGCAATCCAATACTATACTAAAATTGTCCAAAAAACTTACTTATCTATTTTTTTATATGTTTTCAAATATTTTGGAAGAAACATATAACAAAGAGACTGGTCTGTAATTAATCACATCTTCTTTATTTCCTGTTTTAAACAGAGGTTTGATGTTGCCTATTTTCAGACATTTTGGAAAGCAACCATCCTGAAACATGCATCAATGAGAAAAGTCAAAGTAGTAATAATTTCTTCCTTAATTTGTTTGATGGTTTCTGTCTTGGGATATTCCCGTATAGTTTGTCCGTATTAGTTATCACGAGCAAAATTCGCTTCTCTCCCTCCGACTATTAGTATAAATAGCAATATAAAATAATTCAAATGCTCCACCACACATTACGCTACATTAAAGCATGTATTACCCTTCCCGGATATACTTCGCTAACACCCTTTTAAAAACCAACGTATCCATCTAACAAATAGACTCGTTTCGTCCATATCAAAGCAAAAATCTGACAGCCCACCTCACGCAACCACCTTTTGTCACTGGCTCTCCTTAAATAACTCTAACCCGTTAATTTATCTTGCTCAAAACCGACTTCCGGAGCTACTAACTTTTGCCTTTCGGCGATAATATGTGGCGCCAGCGCGTGTGAAAGCCGCGAACAAAAGATGTGAATAAAACGAATGGGGAAATTAAATATAATGGTTTATCTCGTGGGTTAAATACAATTAAGTCCTTAACGAAATAATTTGTAGGACTAAATAGATTTGCATTTTAGTCCAAGCTGTGGGTGAAAAATAGGTCGATTTCAGGATATAATTCAGGAATTTTTGAAACCTATCAGGTGTTGTAAAGGACGATGCCAGGAATAACTTATACTAAAATGTAACCAAAAATGTTGTGCGGTTTTTTATTTATGACGATTTTCGTTTGTTAAATTTGCAATTTTTAAAGATTTTTAATTTTGCAGCTTAGGATATTCACTTTAGAGAAAAACTTTTAAATAGAAAATTGTAGTAAATTAAAAAACCTACAATTCGAGCTATGGCGTGTTTAATTTCGTTAATACGTTATTGAAAAACAGCCTAAGAAAGGTCCAAAATGGCCGTTTTTTGCGATTGCCTTATTTATTGTAAAAATAACTTTTATGTATTTTTTAAGGCTTTAAAATGAAGATCTTTCAATACTAAACGTAAAAAAAATTTGCAGTGCTTGATTCGTGAACTTGTTGCTTAGATATTATAATTTGTTTATCCCAAGAGGTCAAATGTCCAAGGCTATAACTTTTTGAAAAAAAAAATCGTATCTAATTAATCCAAGATCTACTCTCCTTCTAAAGACTTATATTTTCATATTCTGACGTAAATAAATGCTTATAACATTTTTCAACCTCTTATTTCGGGTTTGAAAGTAAGGGGGCAAATTTCGTTATAAACGATTAGAACTGAAGCCGCCCCTGTACATCCTCTAAGTTTCTAACTTGCAGGTTATTATTGCTGAAGACAAAATAAAGATTAAAAACGGAATAAATATTTTCTACGACTAACTGAAGCCGAGATAATTGTTTTTGTTTTCTTAAATCGTAGTGACTATATTTATAACAATTAAGAAATTATTTCAGTCATTGACTAAAGAAAGACTTATATTATTTTAAAATAAAAATTATTTCAACCGAAAATTATATTTAATCATTAAAAATGATTTTTAAAGTGTAGTGGAGATTTATTTTTCGTTACGAATGTGGTTGATTGTGTCGGTTGCCCTAAGCAACGGCTAGCAACTTATAATACATTTCATCACGGTTTTTCCTTTAAATTTTAAAGCACCGCTGGGATTGACATAAAATTTGGCAAACACATAGATAACATGTTAAAGAATAAAAATGATATTGGGCCTCTGTGTGCTTTTGTCCTGGGGGTAAGTTTCACCCCTTATAAGTGGTGAAAAATATATATGTTTAAAATAAGTTCGGAAATGGATAAAACGTCTAATTCTAAGCACTTTTTGTCCTATAGCATTTTTTCACCAAGTTAATACCTTTCGAGTTATTTTCGAATAAATACCTTCATTTTTCAACAAAAAAAAAACACGTTTTTCGGCGGTTTTTGACAAATAAGTCAAAAAGTAAGTATTTTATTGAAAAAAAGAATTTTAACAAAAATATGGCAAATTAATGATTGAAAAAAATGATGTATGCATGAAATCTCTAGACCCAGCAGAAACAAAGTTCTAGCTAATGAAAAATAGGTTCATATCCGTCAAATTTCAAAGTGAATTATTTCAACGTGAAATAACCAAAAAATCGTGCTTTTTTTAGAGAAAAATCATTACAACTTTTTTAAAGTATAAAAAAGTAAAGTAAAAAATACTTATATCTATTCTTAAACAAAGTTTATAGCATCAAAATTAAGCAAGTTAGGCTGAAAATAAAGTTGATCTCTTTTTTTTTTGTCAAAAAACTCGGGTAAGTCAGCCCCTAATAACCATCTTAAATCAAATTAATCATTACCGCTTCACAAGTTACTTTGCTCATGTATTGTTTATATAATCTGTAATTATCATCGGTTTAAAGGGCTTATTTAAAAAAATGGTTTTAAAATAAACTAAAGTATAGTAAACTAAACCTGTTTAATTTTTAATTTTGAAAAAAATGTTTTTTTAAAATAACTTAAAATTTATTAGTGTGACCAAAAATCACAAGAAGTAAAAAAATGTCGTATTTGCAGTTATGAATATTTTGGATTTTTTGCTTTTTTTGGAAAGCAAAAATTTGTTAAGATATGGCTGTTCTAAATTTGCATACACTAGTGATTATTGACTAGTTCAAGTCCTTTTAACTACAGCCCCTTCAAAAATAAGCACTTTGAACCGATGAAACTTACAGACATAAACGACATATACACGAGTAAAACAACAGTGAAGTAAAATGGATTAATTTCATTTTTGATGCTGATTAGGGGGACTTTAAAAAGAGATCAACTTTATTTTCAGCGTAACTTGCTTACTTTTGATGATATAAACTTTTTTAAAAAACAGATATACATATTTTTTTTAACACTTTAAAAAAGTTGTAATGATTTTTCTCCAAAAAGTGCATGATTTTTTGGTTATTTCACGTTGAAATAATTCACTTTGAAATTTGACGGATATGAACCTATTTTTCATTAGCTAGAACTTTGTTTCTAGTGGGTCTAGAGATTTCATGCATACATCATTTTTTCAATTATTAATTTGCTATATTTTTGTTAAAACTTTTTTTTTAATAAAGTACTTACTTTTTGAGTTATTTGTAAAAAACCGCCTAAAAACGTGTTTCTTTTGTTGTTGAAAAATTAAGGTATTTACTCGAAAATAACTCGAAAGGTATTAACTTGGTGAAAAAATGCTATAGAACAAAACGTACTTAGAATAAGACGTTTTATCCATTTCCTAACATACATATATTTTTTCACCCCTTATAAGGGGCGAAACTCACCCCCAGGACAAAAGCACACAGAGGCCCAATATCATTTTTATTCTTTAACATGTTATCTATGTGTTTGCCAAATTTCATGTCAATTCAAGCGGTGCTTTAAAATTTAAAGCAAAAACCGTGATTCAATGTATTATAAATTGCTAGCCGTTGCTAAGGGCAACCGACACAATAAATCACATTCGTAACGAAAAATAAATCTCCACTACGTTTTAAAAATTATTTTTAATGATTAAATGTAATTTTCTGTTAAAATAATTTTTATTTTAAGATAATATAAGTCTTTCTTTAGTCAATGACTGTAAAATAATTTCTTAATTGTTATAAATAAAATCACTACGATTTAAGAAAACAAAAACAATTATCTCGGTTTCAGTTAGTGGTAGAAAATTTTTATTTCGTTTTGGATCTTTATTTTGCCTTTGCAACAATAACCTGCAAGTTAGAAACTCATAGGATGTACAGGGGATGTACAGTTCTAATTGTTTATAACGAAATTTGCCCCCTTATTTCAAACCCGAAATAAGAGGTTGAAAAATGTTATACGCATTTATTTACATCAGAATATGAAAATATAAGTCTTTGGAAGGAGAGTAGATCTTGGATTAACTATGTACGATTTTTTTTCAAAAAGTTATAGCCTTGGACATTTGACCTCTTGGGATAAACAAATTATAATATCTAAGTAACAAGTTCATGAATCGGGCACTACAATTTTTTTTTATGTTTAGTATTGAAATATCTTCATTTTAAAGCCTTATAAAATCCACAGAAGTTATTTTTACGATAAATAAGGCAATTGCAAAAAACGGCCATTTTGGACTTTCTCAGGCTGTTTTTCAATAACTTATTAACGAAATTAAACATGCCATAACTCAAATTGTAGGTTTTTTAATTTACTACAATTTTCTTTTTAAGAGTTTTTCTCTGAAATGAATATCCTAAGCTGCAAAATTAAAAATCTTTAAAAATTGCAAATTTAACAAATGAAAATCGTCATAAATAAAAAACCGCATAACATTTTTGGTTACATTTTAGTATACGTTATTCCTGGCATCGTACTTTACAACACCTGATAGGTTTCAAAAATTCCTGAATTATATCACATTTTTTCACCCACAGCCTGGGGTATTTATTTTTTACTGAAATTGCGAGAAAAAAGTTTAAACTAGGTATTTTTCGTACTTCCGGGCCTAAAGTGACAACTTCACTCCCTTGTGACAGGTACTAAAGTGTCACATTTAATCCCTCCGGGATTAAATATTGACGAAACTCCCGGAACGATTAAATCACAAACAAACGAATTTAAGGGATATTTTATTGAAAAATATAATTAATTAGAATGGTAATTAACGTTAATATTCAAATTAATATTGTGACAGTTCGTCATATTGACCAGTCTTTCCTGGGTTAATGCAGCAGGTAACTGACGAGTAACAGATAGGTCCTTTTCATATTGAACTGGTGTTTGTTTCGAAGATCCTGCGGAAACAGGAAGCGAGAATGAGGACTGTGGCATAACTATAGTGGACGAATCGGCGACTTGACCAAATATTTTATCTGAAATTTTTTGTTTATTTTTAATAGACGATTCAATATATCCCTCGGCCACGTTGGAGGATTTCCATCCTCCATGTCTCTTCAGCACGTCTATTGTTGCTCCCGAATCAGCTAACAAAGACGCAGATGTGCGTCTAAAACAATGTCCCGTATAAGACGTCGCATTTTCTAATTTCAAGAAAGCTGCTATTGGCCGTGGAATTGTACCAAACATGTTTTTTCCTACTACTCGCGTAGTACATTCTTTGTTGATGTATTGAACAAAAAATTTTGAATGAGTTGTCCCTGTCTTTCGCAATGCCACATATTTCCGAAATATCGTCACAAAACTGATGGCACTGTTTTCTGAATTTTTGATCACAAAATTTCGGTCAATTTTATTTTTGGTGTTTCTAATCGCAATTAGGAAGGAATCGCCCAAATCTCTCACATCGTCGATTTCTAAATCAACCAACTCTTTTCCACGACAAGCTCCCGCAATGCCCAAAATAAGTGCAACCTACAAAAAAATTGATTTCTTAAAATTTCTGAATATAAACAAATTTCCAAATTTACCTTAAGCATTAAATATTTATCATCCGGAGCCTCCCGTAAGAACTGATCTACCTGCTCAGACGTGAGAATTCTTGACTTCTTTGGCTTAAATCCCTCATTTCTTCTCTTCAAAAAAGCTAATAATTTTGGAAATTTACTTATATCAATATCTTCTCTAATGTTAATAACCGATTTCAGCATTGAGTAATGTGCCCAGAGAGTTGAGGCACAAACCGCTTTTGATTTATCATCGAAGTAGACTAACAGCGCATTTTCAGTAGGTTGTCTCACATTTTTTAAGCGGCACCACTTTTTAAAAGCATCGTACTGCTGCTCGTATAGTTTTCTAGATTTCGGTGGTAACAATTCTTCACCTACTTCGGCTGCTCTTTTATCAATATCAGATACACCTTCTTCACTCATGATACCAATAATTATCAATAACAATGTTTCTTTACAATGACACTAGTAATGACAATGTTTCTAAATTATAACTGTCACAACGCAATGTTACTATGGTAACTTATTTTAAAGACAGTTTATTAAATGAGTTGAAGAGAGAAAAAACTGATTGAAATTATTGAAATAATTAATAAAATCATACCGGAAGTACGAAAAGTATCGTATATACCTTGCGACTGAAGTACATTTAATCCTTCAGGTAAATTATGGCCCTCCCTGCGGTCGGGCCATAAACTTTACCTTCAGGATTAAATGTACTACTTCAGTCCCGCGGTATATAATGTACTATTTCTTCCTTTTTTATTTTTACTTTTGAAAATAATAATTGAACATTGAGTGTGGACAATTACATATACACATGCGAAATTATTAAAATAATTTCAGAATTTTTGGATTGTATTTTAGGGTGTGGTTCAAAGGTTCAAAATAATTGGAGGAGGTAATTAAATGTGATACAGGCAATATGAAGTTCATAAAAAGGGCTTTCGCGGTATTGCGAATCGCAGTATTTTAGCAAGCTTTTAGCAAACAGTAAGAGAGAGAGAGAGAGAGAGAAAACTGCGTATTCTCTTCCAGAGTAAAAACAAGAGAAACCTATTCGCACTTACGTTGCCCTCAAGAGGAGAAAGTATAGATAATTATCGTTTGCAGTGTCTAATAAAATGTATGTATTTTTACAAGAATAAAATACAAACATTTTAATGGTTGAGAATTTAGGATTTCAAACATTGAAAAGTATACTATTAATTATTATGAAATAGAATAGAGTAAATAAAATCGTGATCTTAAAATGTTAGTATGTGACTAAGGCAAATATGGAAAAGTTACTGTACAAATGTTATAACCGAGCGATAATAGATAAGAAAAAACAAGTGAAACAAGAATTACTTACTCAGGTGATAGGGGTGGGCGTCACTGTAACAATACGAACTCCACACGTTTGAAGACACTTGTAATTTTATTTCTTTCTCTAGAGACAATGACTTTGTGGTAAAAGAGGATTATGTGAAAATTAACAAAACTTGGGACCAGTTAAAACAATAAGAATTGATTGGACAAATAATCATTGGGCTTCAGAAGAAATAGTCAACAAAGCAACTAAATTTTGATCATAAAGATTAATGGATCATGGGTATTTATAATAGTCCAGGGCGCATCTGTTTTGAGATGGACTTTGAGAGGTGACTCAAATTTTTTTGCAGAAATTGCTTGAAAATAACTCAAATAATAATATTTGAGTTATAACAAATATTCGCATTTTACGTTTTTCAACCATTTATGCTACACTTAGAACCTTCATATTTTACCCAGAAAAACTTTATGATATACTAAAACAACACTGTAAATTTCATTAGGATCGCCTTAATAAATTTTGCAAAATAATTTTTGCAATCCAGCTTTCGCAAAAAAAATTTTAATGTTGCATGACTGAAAATAAAGCAGAGGGCAAGTCTAATTTTTTTTGCTTATAGAAGTGTACTGTACCTTTCATTTTCAATTTGCAAAATTAAAATCGATTAATTACCACGGCGTCAGGAAATTTTTTAAATAAACATTAATTTTTGGTGCTACGCGCAGGACAGCGATGTTCGATTCACACAAGTGATTTCCACCAAAATTTCTTCCAATCTTTATCTAATATATTATTTTCTTACTCTATATTTTGTTGTATTTTAATATTTTAATTCCACAAAAATCAAATTAATTTTATTATTGTTTATGAAATATTGTTTAAACAATTGAATATGTGTAAACATAATAAACTTTTATTCTCTAAGTTAAAATATATGAACAAAGAAAGTTTTTGCTAAAAAAAGTGCTATTTCAAAGGATAGAGTATGTGTTTTTATTTTACAAGAAACAAATTTATTTATTTATATCGAAATGTAATAAAAATTAAAATGTATTAATACTTATCAAAGGTCATTGGAATGCCCAATCAGAGCAAACTATCCGCTGTCCTGCGCGTAGCACCAATAATTAATTTATTATTGTGAATTTTATTTAAAAAAATTCCTGACGCCGTGGTAGTTAAGCAATTTTAGTTTTGAAAATTGTAAATGAAAGATATAGGTCTGGATCCCGCGTTTGAAAATAAAATTGATTAATAGCAGGCTGAAAATTTGTTAATAGCTTAAAAGTGTCTAGTCGGAAATACTTTGATATATGGGAACACTGGAAAAGGGGCAGTTTTAATTGTGGAACAGGTTAAAAATTTGGAACGGTCACACCACGAAAACGGCACATTTATTTTGTCCGACAGAACAGACTTAAACTCTCCGAACAGAGATTAAACTCTCATGCAAAAATCAGACTGCTATTTATCACCTGTCATAATTCCTGTCATTTGACATATTGTACAAGTTCCACTCATTAAAACGCCCATTTGGTGATAAATAGCAGTCTGATTTTTGCATGAGAGTTTAATCTCTGTTCGGAGAGTTTGTCTGTTCTGTCGGACAAAATACATGTGCCGTTTTCGTGGTCTGATTGTTTCAAATTTTTAAGCTGTTCCGCAATTAAAACTTCCCCTGTTCCAGTGTTCTCATATATCAAAGTTTGTCCGACTAGACACCCTTAAGCTATTAACAAATTTTCAGCTTGCTATTAATCAACTTTTTTTTCATACTCGGGATCCAGACCTAATACAGTACACTTCTACAGCGTGTCTACTTAAGTTGGAAACATATGGGAGACTTTTTTGTTATTCATTTTAAGAAAAAAAGTTATTCTTTATAAAAAGTTCTGCATGCTCTAAAACCTAAGATTCAATCATCAGATATCAAATTTTGTCAATTATATACGAGGTATGTCAAAAAATATGAACTTCGTTCAAGAGTAAAGTACCTTTATTTCTCTCAATATCGAAAATTCTTATTATGAAAAGTTGTTTTGAAATAAAAACTAAGATAAAATATGCAATTAAATGCTTCTAATTGGAAAAAAATATTTTCCAAATTTTTCTCAAATTTATTGATACAACTTCGTTTTTATTTTTTACACATACGATAACTCTTTTATTATTACTTTTACGAAAGAAAGCTATTCTTTATAAAAAGCTCTGTATGTCCTAAGACTGAAGATGCAACCATTAAATATCACATTTTATTAATTTTATACGAGTTATGTCAAAAAATATGAATTTCACTCGAGAGTAAAGTACCTTTATTTTTCACAATATTGAAAACGGTTATTAAAAAAGTTGTTTAGAATTAAAAACTATGTTTCAATATGCAATTACATCCTCCTAATTGAAATATTGTGAAATATAAAGGTACTATAATCTTGAGCTAATTTCATATTTCTTGACACACCTCGTATAAAATTAATAAAAGTTGAGATATCATAGTTGTGTCTCAGATTTTAGACCATGCAAAGCTTTTTATGAAGAATAACTTTTTTTCGTAAAATGAATAATAAACGAGTTATCAGATTTGTAATAACTAAAAACGATGTTGGGTAGGTATCCATAAATTTGAGAAAAAATTTTTATTTTTTTTTTTTAATTAGAAGCATGTAATTGCATATTTGATCTTAGTTTTCAATTCTAAACAACTTTTTATCATAAGAATTTTCGATATTGAGAGAAATAAAGGTACTTTACCCTTGACCGAAATTCATATTTTTTGACATACCTCGTATAATATTGAGAAAATTTAATATCTGATGATTGAATCTTAGGTTTTGTAGTATGCAGAACTTTTTATAAAGAATAACTTTTTTTCGTAAAATTAATAATAAAAAAGTTTCCCATATGTCTCCAACTTAAGTAGACACGCTGTATAAGCAAATAATTTCAACTTGCTAACTGCTTTATTTTCAATCCTGTAACATTTTGAGAAAACGAATTTTTTTGCGCAACCTGGATTGCAAAATTTATTTTGCAAAGTCTATTGAACCGATCTTAATGAAATTTGCAGTATTGTTTTACTGTATCATAAAGTTTTTCTTGTAGGTCTGGATCCCGCGTATGAAAGAAAAGTTGATTAATAGCAAGCTGAAAATTTGTTAATAGCTTAAGGGCGTCTAGTCGGAGAAACTTTGATATATGGGAACACTGGAACAGGGGAAGTTTTAATTGTGGAACAGGTTAAAAATTTGGAACGGTCAGACCACGAAAACGGCACATGTATTTTGTCCGACAGAACAGACTTAAACTCTCCGAACAGAGATTAGACTCTCATGCAAAAATCAGACTGTTATTTATCACCAAATGGGCGTTTTAATGAGTGGAACATGTAGAATATGTTAAATGACAGGAATTATGAGAGCTGATAAATAGCAGTCTGATTTTTGCATGAGAGTTTAATCTCTGTTCGGAGAGTTTAAGTCTAACATGTCGGACAAAATAAATGTGCCGTTTTCGCGGTCTAACCGTTCCAAATTTTTAACCTGTTCCACAATTAAAACTGCCCCTGTTCCAGTATTCCCGTATATCAAAGTTTATCTGACTAGACACCCTTAAGCTATTAACACATTTTCAGCTTGCTATTAATCAACTTTTTTTTCATACGCGGGATCCAGACCTATTGGTGAAATATGAAGGTCCTAAGTGTAGCATAAATGGTTGAAAAACGTAAAATGCAAATATGTACTTGTTTTTGTGCGGTTTTTCGCAAATATTGCTATTTTTCAACAAGGCTGACTATTGTTTAAATTTTTATCCAATTCTAAATTGTAGTAAGTTTAATTACGCAACTTTTATGTCAGTACAACTTTTTTCGGAAATGAATACTTTTAAAGTTATAATCAAAAAACGAAGAAAAAAATCGAATTTTTCCTTCTATTTTTTGACATTTTAATTATTTAAACAATGTTCCGGTTTTTGAGAGGGAGAATAGCTCAAATATTATTATTTAAGTTATTTTCAAGCAATTTCTGCAAAAAAATATGAGTCACCTCTCAACATCTAAATGTACTAATATTTTTACAGATGTTCCCTGGTCTATAAGGAGTAAGTAACTTGTTCGTTTCGAACGGCTACTTTTGTTGTGGTTGGAGAGCAAGGTCGTGGAAACGGATTCTTTTAGGGCGATAGATAACTAGCTACTAGAATCAAAGAAATACTTACAGAGATGGCCTTAATAAATGGAAAACAGAAAGATCCTAATCTGTTATTTAAGATGGGACGCCGATTATAAAATCTTGTGCTTGATCGGTAATGCAGTATCCCAGATATTTAAAGTGAGTATCTTTCTCAATTTTTTGTTGGTCAATTTAAAAGGAAGCATTTTTTGAGGCTGGTTACTATATCATAAATTTTGTCTTAGAAGCATTCATTTTTATACCTATTGGCTCTTATAGACCAAGAGGCAGCGCTGAAAAATATCTGAATTAACTAAAGCTGGATTTTTCACAGTTGATTACTGTGAGTGTGTAGAGAAACATACTGTGGTCGGTCAAACGAAACCTAGAACAGGGGTTACTGAGAGGGTATCAAAGTTTCTTTCCAACGAAGGTAATTATTTTCATTTACTAAGGCAGAAAATAAGTACACACATTCTAAATTAAATATAAATAAAAGTTATTATAGTCGGTCAGCTGTATGACGGGACAGAGCCGGTCGGTCGGCCCCAATAGTCCATTGAGGAAATGAAGCATTTTGGATCGCAATTTTTTCGTCCAGCATTGATTTACTTGAAATTTTCACAGAAGGTAGGGAATAGTCCAAGGATCATTTTCTATATCATGCCGCTATCATACGCTAAAACCTTGGGGTGGTTGCCGCCCCATCTCGGGGGTTGGAATTTTTTTTACATTTTAACCATCTAATTCGATGGAAAAAGTGATTCTAAGAAAAAAATGTTTTTTACATTTTCTTTGTAAAACTAATATTTTTCGAGTTATTCGCGCTTGAAAATAACAGTTTTTCGACGAAAAAATCGACTTTTTTAGAGGGTTTTTTGAGAATACCTCGAATAATATGCATTTAGTCAAAAAATCTGTAGATATCAAAATTGTATCTTTTAGTAACACAAACCAAATTCTTTTCCAATAATATTTTTAAGACAAATACAAACCGAGATACGCCATGTTAAAGGTTAGCTTTTTTGTCAAATGCATAATTTGAAATATTCAAAGCCAAATAATGGGAAAAATTTGCATTTTTCGAGGAAAACCTAAATAATCTTTTTTCAAGTATATAATTAGGCCTTTCAAAAAAAATAATAAAAAGTGTCTAGCATGATAATTAAGCGACTTATAATCAAAAAAAATGTCGGTACCTGCTTTTCTCTACGAAAAAATCAGTGAAAACAACCCCCTAACTACCTTCCTAATTCAAAATTGGTTTTGACCTTTCTGTAGTTCTTTTTATATTTATATTATCAATACACTCAAGGAGTTTAACTTATTTAAAATGCCCAATTTTGGAAAAATTGGAGTTTAGAGAAAATTTGATTTTATGCAATTTGGTATTTTTCACCTTTTACTTCAAAATATCTCCGAAAATACTGAAGATAAGAAAAAATTACAAACTAATAAATTGTAGCTCTATTAATGACTAATGTTTCCTTGTGCATAGATTTTCATTGCAGTGAACAGTTAGCCAGATATAGCTGTTTAAAACCTCTATTTACCAGCAAACACCCCCTTATTCGAGCTCTTTAAACCCGCCCCAATTAAAAACTAAATTACAAAGTCTTATAGCTCTTTAAAAATCCTACAAAATCATTTTTGAAGAAACTTTTTATCGCCAAAAATGTACAGAATATTTTTCGAGGTATTCTCAAAAAACCCTCTAAAAAAGTCGATTTTTTCGTCGAAAAACTGTTATTTTCAAGCGCGAATAACTCTAAAAATGTTAGTTTTACGAAGAAAATGTAAATAACATTTTTGTAAAATGTAAATAAAAGTGATTCTTAGAATCACTTTTTCCATCGAATTACATGGTTAAAATGTAACAAGAAATTCCCACCCCTGAGATGGGGTGGCAACCACCCCCAAAGTTTTAGCGTATGATAGCGGCATGATATAGAAAATGATCCTTGGACTATTCCCTACCTTCTGTAAAAATTTCAAGTAAATCTATGCTGGACGAAAAAATTGCGATCCAAAATGCTTCATTTCCTCAATCGAATATTGGGGCCGACCGACCGGCTCTGTCCCGTCATACAGCTGACCGACTATAATAACTTTTATTTATATTTAATTTAGAATGTGTGTACTGATTGTCAGCCTTAGTAAATGGAAATAATTACCTTCGTAGGAATGCGACTTTGATACCCTCTCAGTAACCCCTGTTCTACGTTTCGCTTGACCGACCGCAGTATGTTTCCCTACACACTCACAGTAATTAACTGTGAAAAATCTAGCTTAAGTAAATTCAAAGAGATTTTTCAGCGCTGCGTCTCCGTCTATTACATAGCATTTTTTATTCTCTGGGTCATTTGTCGAGATCAATGAAAAAACGTTTCCCCGTATAATGTCATTTTTTTCTATTTCCATTTTATAAATTCAAGTCAAGCTATTTTATATACATAAACAGTAAAAACATTACTTTCTGTTTGTTCTTTGTTTAGAATACAATCTGATATTATTCAGTATTTTGTCAGTGTATATTTTTATTCTGGTTTTTAGCTACACACACATTTGTATTTAAAATGTTGTTGTAAAATCTCATCCTAACTGAACGTAGTTCAATATTGTTTATTGAAACTGTAGAAACTTTTTTTTATAAAAGTTCAGACAAAACTGAACAATTTATAGTCCAGGGCACATCTGTTTTGAGATGGACGTTGAGAGGTGACTCAAATTTTTTTGCAGAAGTTGCTTGAAAATAACTCAAATAATAATATTTGAGTTATCCTCCCACTCAAATTGGTCCGGAACATTGTTTAAATAATCAAAATGTCAAAATATGAAGGAAAAATTCGATTTTTTTATTGGTTTTTTGATTATAACTTTAAAACTGTTCAGTTTTGAGAAAAGTTTTACTGGCATAAAAGTTGCGTAATTAAATTTTCTACAATATAGAATTAGTTAAAAATTTATAAAATATTATCCTTGTTGCAAAATAGCAATAATTGCAAAAAAAACATACAAAAACAAGTATTTGCATGTTACGTTCTTCAACCATATATGCTACATTTAGGACCTTCATATTTTACCCAGAAAAACTTTATGATATAGTCAAACAACACTGTGAATTTCAGTTTAATAGAGCAGTTTAATAGATTTTGCAAAATAAATTTTGCAATCCAGCTTTTACAAAAATTTCATATTTTTACAAAGTTGCATAACTGAAAATAAAGTAGATAGCAAGTTAAATTCTTTTTGCTTATAGAAGTGTACTGTACATTTTATCTGCAATTTGCAAAATTAAAATCTATTAATTACCACGGCGTCAGGAAATTTTTAAAATAAACACTAATTTTTGGTGCTACGCGCAGGACAGCGGTGTTCGATTCACTCAAGTTGATTTCCACCAAAATTTCTTTCGATCTTTGTCTAGTATATTATTTTCTTACTCTATATTTTGTTGTCTTTTAATATTGTAATTCCACAAAAACCAAACTAATTTTATTACTGTTTGTGAAATATAGTTTAAATAATTGCATAAGTTTAAAAATAATAAACTTTTATTCTCTAAGTTAAAATATATGAACAAAGAAAGTTTTTGCTAAAAAAAGTGTTATTTGAAAGGATAGCGTATGTGCTTTTATTTTGCAATAAACAAATTTATTTATTTATATCGAAATGTAATAAAAATTAAAATGTATCAATTATTATCAAAGGTCATTTCAATGCCCAATCAGAGCAAACTATCCGCTGTCCTACGCGTAGCACCAATAATTAATGTTTATTTAACAAAATTCCTGAGGCCGTGGTAGTTAATCGATTTTTGTTTTGCCAATTGCAAATGAAAGATACAGTAGACTTCTATAAGCAAAAAAAATTTCAACTTGCTTTCAATGTGCTTTATTTTCAGTCCTGTAACATTTTGAAAAAATGAATTTTTGGATTGCAAAATTTATTTTGCAAAAGCTATTGAACCGATCTTAATGAAATTTACAGTATTGACATTTTTTGACATTTTGATTACTACAACAATGTTCCTGACCTTTTTGAGAGGAAGGATAACTTAAATATTATTATTTGAGTTATTTTCAAGCAATTTCTACAAAAAAATTTGAGTCACCTCTCAACGTCCAAATGTACTAATATTTTTACCGATGCGCCCAGGTCTATTATACCAATTTCAATTTATTCCATTTTACAACAACAGGTTTTTATACCAGTTGGTAATTATTTAAAGATCTTTAATCTAAATCTATTTAGGTTCGCTGGTCTTTGATAATAATTAACAAAGGAATCCAGGAAATTATACGAGCGTAAAGTTGATTAATTGGAACAGACTCGCAATTTTCATGAAAAACTATCACGTCTAGATCGAAAAACTGATCGTAGAAGTTCACAAAATTAAAAAACTTCATTTCCGGAGAAAATATCTGCTGAGAAAATATAAAATTTATAGAATTTAATATTAATAAATACCCAATTACATATAGTCTGCGCTGATTAATTTTCGGAGAATAGGCCATTTTTGGGAAAAGTTATTTACCAGCAATTTTATTGCTGAAATCGAAGCTTATGATTATATATATATATTGATAATATAGGTATGCAAAGTCCGCAGATAGTGTACTACTTTTTTTATTAACAAAATGGCGCCTCCAAATCATGTTTTTTTCAATTTTGCTCCATAACTCCGAACATTTTAACTTTATACCAAAAACACTCTAATAAAAATCCACTGAAATTCAATTCTGTATAAAGACATGTTTTTCCCGATCTGTTCCGACAAAATTTTTCTCGGAAAATACGGGTTTTCCCAAAAAAATCTTTAAATTTCAAATAAAGTTTTAGATAAGTAATTATCTACCAATAATTAAATTACTCGGTGACATAAAAGCTTTCTTGGTTTAGATTATAGTTCCAGAAGTCGGTGAAAATTAAACGAATATTTTAGCAACAATTCAATTGTTAATTAATAATTTACGGTCGCAATAATAACCAAAATAATTATGATACACTGCTCAAACTTTGAAATCCTATACAGATGAGATGCCTATTTAATATTTTGTCGACAAAACATAAATTTTTAATTTTTTTTTTAATAATCTTTAAATGTTTCTCAGAAAGTTTTTATTTTATTCCAATTTTAAAAAATAGGTAAAATGCGTATTTCAAAGATCTTGAAAATTAATGCTTTAAAACTTTTTGCAGCCATTTTCAAAAAAGTTATGAAACAGCAAAGTAAACATACGATTCTACGTTGTTTATAATTTTTTTAATTCTTTTTTAAGCGTAAAAGTGAGTTTAAAGTACAAGCTAATTACTTACAAAAAATTTCGATTAATAGTTTAATGTTTATAGTTTAATTGGAGATTACAAATATTTTTTTTGTAATTTACACGCGTGAAAGTAGACTAATACAGTTTCGTAGCTAAAATTTTTACTCGAAGCGACGACTCTGTATCAAGCCTACTTTCGCGCTAAAAATTACAAAAAATAAAATTTTTAATCTTTGATTAAAATATAACCATTGAACTAATGTTTGATATTTTTTAAGAGTAATTAGTTTGTACCATAAACTCACTTTTAAGCTTTGAAACAATTAAAACAAATTATAAACAACGGAGTAATCGTATGTTTATTTTGCTGTTTCATAACTTTTTTGCAAATGGTTGGAAAAATTTTTTAAAGCATTAATTTTCAAAACCTTTGAAATACACATTTTAAGTATTTTTTAAAATTATAATATAATAAACAATTTCTGAGAAATGTTAATTTGTTTATAACTATTTTTTTAAACATTTAAAGATTATGCAAAGAAATGAAAAATTTATATTTTGTCCACAAAATAATAAATAGGCATCACATCTTTATAATCTTAAGTTTGATCAATGTCTCATGATTATTTTGGTTGTTATTGCGACTGTAAATTGTTAATTAACAATTGAATTGTTGCCAAAATATTAGTTTTAATTTTCACTGACTTCTGCAGTTATAATCTACACCAACAAAGCTTTTATTTTACCAAGTTATTTAATTATTGATTATCATTATATGCATTATCATTATATAAAAACATGTCTTCAGGAAGCAGCAACAGAGGCCCTCGGACTCCAAATAAAAAACCACAGAAAAACTCCGTATTGGTGGGACGAAGAAATAGAACAAGAGATTAAATATAAAAGAGAGAAGTATAAAAAATTTCTGAACACAAGGACCGACGCCGATAAGGTAGAATATAAGAGGGTCCAAGCTAAAGTGCGAAAAATGATATGCCAAAAGAAGAATGAGGCTTGGGAGCAAAAGTGTAACATGATTAACACACATTTAGGAGGACGGAGAAGTACAGAAAGTTGGAAAGTATTAAAATCGCTACGACAGGAAAAGAAAAGAGATATAATATCAGCAATCACACCGGATCAATGGGACGAATATTTTGAAAAACTCCTAAATGAGGACAGAGCGGAATTTTTAAATAACAGTGATACCAGCAATGTAAATATCTTAGCCTCACCATTACGGGTAACAACAAAAGAAGTAGAAGAAGTATGTAAGTTTTTAAAAAATAACAAAGCACCAGGACCAGGGAACATACCAGCTGAACTAATAAAATATGGCACAACAAAATTATATGAAAACCTGGCTAAACTCTTTCAAAGATGCATCAACGGAGCGGAAATCCCAGAAGAATGGAAGACATCATGGATATCCACCATACATAAAAAAGGCAGACGGGATCAATGTGACAACTACAGAGGCATCGCTGTAACGACCTCGATAAGCCGAATATACGGAAAACTGATTAAAAATAAAATCGAAAACGAATATAAAGATATAGAATCTGAAGAACAGGCAGGATTCAGGGCAGGGAGATCAACGGTTGACCATCTGTTTTGTATTACACAGATTATTGAGAAGAAACTGGCCGTCAACCAGGAGGTGCATCTGTTATATGTGGACTTAAGAAAAGCGTATGATAGCATCCCACAAAACAAACTATGGGAAGAATTAGAGAAAACCAATATAAGCGCAAATTTAATAACAGCGACGAAACAATTGTATACCAAAACTGCATCAAGGGTGAAAGTTGGAAGCAGGCTATCGAGCGGATTCCAAATTAGCAAAGGCCTAAAACAAGGGTGCTGCCTTTCACCGACATTATTTAAGATCTACCTCGAACAAACTCTAAAACTTTGGAAACGCAAATGCAAAAACATGGGATTACCGATCAGCAACAATACAATATACACTTTGTCATTTGCAGACGACCAACTTGTACTAGCGCAAGACTACGATGATATAGAATATATGACAAGGAAATTAATAGAGGAGTACAAAAAAGGTGGTTTGGAAATAAACATAAAGAAGACCGAATATATGTGTATCGGTGGGACACAGCAGGACCTTACACTGGGGAATGGCGAAATTATTAAACATTGCGACGCATATAAATACCTTGGTATGACCATCACACAAGAAGGAAGCGTAGACCGGACGATAGAAGAAAGAAACAACCAGGGAAGAAAAGCAATTACCCTTCTCAATAGCATCCTCTGGGACCAGTCAATATCAAACAACAACAAACATAGAATATACAATACAATTGTTAAGAGTATAATCACTTACAGCAGTGAAGTATGGCAAATAAAAGAAAGATACAAGAGAAAACTTGAAGCAACAGAAATGGATTTCTGGAGGCGCTCAGCAGGAAAATCAAGATTAGAAAGGGTAACCAACAACAGAATTAGGGAAATAATGAATGTGAAACACACAATAGTAGATGACATTAGTACCAAACAGCTTAGATGGTATGGACACGTACAAAGAATGTCCGAAGAACGACTCCCGAAACAAATTCTAACGTGGACCCCTCATGGTAGACGAAAAAGAGGAAGACCCCGCCTGAGTTGGAGAGAAGGCATAAATCGAGAAATGAGAGAAAGAGAATTGGATGAAGACCTTTGGATGGACCGAAGTGAATGGCGACTAGGCATCGGAAGACGTAGGAGAACGTTTTAAAACCGATATATATATATATTTAATTATTGATTAATAATTACTTGCCCAAAAAATTTATTTGAAAATTCGAGGTTTTGTTGGGAAAACCCACATTTTCCGAGGAAAATTTTCGTCGGAGTAAATCGGGAAAAACATGTCTCTATGTAGAATTAAATTGGGGTGAATTATTATTGGAGTACTTTTGGTGTAAAGTTAAAATCTTCGGAGTTAAAGACCAATAATTGAAAAAAACATGATTTGGGGGCGCCATTTTGTTAATAAAAAAAATAGCACACTATCTGCGGACTTCGCATACCTATATTATTAATATATAGGATTATAATATTCGATTCTAGTAATAAAATTGCTGGTAGATAACCTTTCTTTGTACTATACTAATTAGACCAGCGTATTATAACTATTTTTTTTTTCAAAATTTAATGATTATGCAAAAAATCGAAAAATTTATATTTTGTCGATAAAATATTAAATAAGCATCTCATGTTTATATCTATGTTTCACTATAATCTTTATAAGTTTGATCAATGTATCATGATTATTTTGGTTATTATTGCGATCGTAAATCGTTAATTAACAATTGAATTGTTGCTAAAATATTCGTTTAATTTTCACCGGCTTCTGGAATTACAATCTATACCAAGAAAGCTTTGATGTCACTAAGTTATTTAATTATTGATTAATAATTACTTACCTAAAATTTTATTTGAAAATTAGAGATTTTGTTGGGAAAACCCTAAATTTCCGAGGAAAATTTTCGTCGGAGCAAATCGGAAAAAGCCTATCTCTATGCAGAATTTAATTGCGGTAAATTTTTATTTGAGTGTTTTTGTTGTAAAGTTAAAATCTTCTGACTTATAGACCAATAATTGAAAAAAATACGATTTGTCGGCGCCATTTTGTTTATAAAAAAAGTAGCACACTATCTGCGGACTTTGCATATCTATATTATTAATATATATAATCATAATCTTTGATTCTAGCAATAAATTTGCTGGTAAATAATTTTTCCATGAATTTTGCTAATTACCCCAGAGTAATATCTGTTCATCTGACATGTAATCGTCAGTATCGAACATTTTATGTTCTGTATTTTTTATTGACGTTATTTTATTTCGTGATTTGGATTAAGCCTTTCAGTTGGACTTTGTTTATCAAGCTTGGTCTTAAATCCCTGTTTTTCTTCTAATATGCCTACGGTGTTAATTAACTTCTGTGATACATTTTTTGTTAACAATTTTGATGTAGCCTGGATCAGCATTGATTATCCTCTGTACTTTTTTTTTGTAAATTGGTATTGTTATAGCAATCAGTGATCGACAAAGTCGACCATTAATTTTTGGCCTCTGGTGTTGTTTAATGTTTATTTTACTTCTTAATTTGTACTTATTTTAGATATTTTTGGATTTAGTCCTGTCGCCAGGGGGGGTACAACGGCCTCCTTATTTCAGATGGACTTACTTAAGTTTTTTTTATATATTTTGACCCGTAGAATACGAATTTTTTGGGTAACAGTTGATCCGGATGTCGATAAGATTGTTATAGACAAAGAACTTGAGGAATTACATAACAGTGATTTCTCGCAAAACAAAACATCTTTTTGTATTTTTTGGGCCATTCTAGTCAAAAAATGTTCTGACAAGTTTTTTCGTAGGATGCATAGTTTTCGAGATAACCACGGTTGAACTTTCAAAAAATCGAAAAATTGCAATTTTTGAACCCGAATAACTTTTGATTAAAAAATAAAGTAGCAATTCTGCTTACCGCATTTGAAAGATTAAGTCAAATTATATCGGTTTCGATTATTTGCATTGGTAAAAATTTGTTATTTTATTGTTAAACAAAGCTATAAGCACCTAGTGCGTGAGTGATGTTTTCAATGATTTCTCATTTAAAATTGAACGAGTAGATAGAGTAGCTACAAGTGCAAGGGAGGCAATCTCTACGTAGCATGCATTAAAACGCATGTATTAGGCACCGGAAACACTATGTGTTTATAGCTTTGTTTAACAATAAAAAAATTAATTGTTAGCAATGCAAATAATCAAAACCGATAGAATTTGATTTAAACTTTCAAATGC
This sequence comes from Diabrotica virgifera virgifera, assembly GCF_917563875.1. NCBI lineage: Eukaryota > Metazoa > Arthropoda > Insecta > Coleoptera > Chrysomelidae > Diabrotica > Diabrotica virgifera. The sequence continues at coordinate 11,250,081 of NC_065451.1, read as the reverse complement.
GGTAAGCAGAATTGCTACTTTATTTTTTAATCAAATGTTATTGGGGTTCAAAAATTGCAATTTTTCGATTTTTTGAAAGTTCAACCGCGGTTATCTCGAAAACTATGCATTCTACGAAAAAACTTGTAGGAATATTTTTTGCTTAAAATGACCCAAAAAATACAAAAAGATGTTTTGTTTTGCGAGAAATCGCTGTTATGTAATTCCTCAAGTTCTTTGTCTATAACAATCTTATCGACATCCGGATCAAGTGTTACCCAAAAAATTCGTATTCTACGGGTCAAAATATATAAAAAAAAACTTGGGTAAGTCCATCTGAATTAAGCAGGCCGTTGTACCCCCCCTGGCGACAGGACTAATTTGATCTAATTTTTCCTCCATCACTTTTTGTGATATACATAACTGTTCCTGTTCTTTTCTGTTGTCCTTTTTTGGAATATAACCTGTTTCATCCTGTAGGCTTTAGACTTTTATTTTTGTGGTGAATTCGGTTTTTTATTTCTATCGTATATACCGATATATCAGATTATTTAAATTTTGGGGTTAAAAGGTATAATTTAATTAAAAAGCATTTAAAACAAAAAATAATTTCAAAACCACTTTAACCCCATACGATAATCTTTTTTCATATATACAGTGGAACCCCGATAAGTCAGCCCCCGATAACATGAAAGTCCGGCTAACCCGGACCGATTTTCATCAGACAAACAGTTTACCAATAAAAATGTATGTATTATAATTTTTGAGAGATAATGTGTATTTGTGTAATTTGAACCATACGGTAGTAAAAATGACTCATGGCACACGGCGGCCTGGCGCGTTCATTGTTCCGGATTATCAGAAACAACAGGCACCTGTATTCCTTTATTTATTTCAAACTGTTTTAGCATTGTTCAAAAAAGACTAAAAGACTATTTAAAAAAAATTTTAAACAATGGTTTTAGTCTCCATTGTTCTTAAATAACATAACATGTTCCGATTGTGACCGTATTGTGTGTAGTACATTCGTATTTTTCGCTTCCGTTCTGTAATTGTGCTTCAGATAGGTTTGTGTTTCCGTGTTTTTTTGTATACGCATGAGTTTTTTACCAAGAATTGAACAATACTCTATACTCTATATCAACGTTTCCCAAACTTATTTTTCCGTGGCCCGGTCATTTTTGTGTTTATCCTTCGTGACCCACTAATTTTTTTTGCATACCCTGGTGTGTGTGTACAAGAAAACATATTTAAATATTTATTACAGTTATATTGTAATAAAGAATCATTAGCTCAAACAATGTGTGTTTTGTATTTTATTGGCACTGGTTTTTCACAACCAACTGGCCAGTTTAGCTCAAGCAAAAATATAATAAAAAAAAATTAAAAATCAAATATTTTATTAATGAGAAAAATCGTTTTTGGTTAAAAACTTCATTTTTGGAGGAAAAAATGATAATTTTATTCTCAGCTCTGCTCCGGTTCGACTTCCCAACTATTCCTATACTTATTTTTGAGGAAAGCCAGTGTTCAAAACGCTTCTTCTTCTTCTACAGCACTACAGCCCAAATTGAGCCTTAGCCTGCTCTTCTCCACACACGGACTCCTAAACGGGATTGTCCGTCGCTGTTTACTGTGTCTTCCCAGCGCCTCCTTGGCTTTCCAACCGGTCTCTTTCCCTGCATTCTAGAATTTAGTGCTCTTTTTGGTAGCCTATCCTCTCCCATTCTTATCACATGTCCGGCCCATTGCAATATTTGCATTCTAATGAAGTCTGACAGGGGTGCTTCCTTATAAAGATGAAAAAGTTCGTTGTTGTATCGACTTTTGAAGATTCCGTTTTCCCTCACAGGTCCTAGTATTCTCCTCAGTACTTTCCCTTTCGAATGTGTTGAGTTTGTTTTTGGATGTTTCTTTCAGGACCCAGGCTTCCCTGCCATAGCATGTTATTGGTCGAATTATAGTTTTATAGATTCTCATCTTTGTATTTCGGTGAACACTTTTAGACCGTAAGATATGGGAGAGGGCAAAATAAGCTCTGTGTGCCAGCGTTATCCTCTTCCGTATTTCTCCATCTTCTGATCCGTCTGCATATATTTCTACTCCCAGGTATGTAAACTTTCCAACCGTTTCAATGTCATCTTCGTTGAAAACCCTGCCTAACACTTATAGGTCGTAACAAAAGAAATTAGAAACTATCACTTTTTCTGCTAAGACTTGGTACTCCTGGTGGCAAGACAGCCAAAAATCTGTCAGTGGTATTTTGTCAAGTATGTCTTTGAGTGCCCTTTCACACGATAGTTCAGTTATACTGACTCAATATCTATATCCGGAAGTCTTGTCTCGGATTCTACGTCCATTGTAAATGAATTCCCTATCCATGCATTTTTGCTGTGGATGGGGGGAAAATATTCCTTCAGATTTGCCCCAGTCCTAGCAGGTGTTCCTTGAAATCTCATCCCGTAATGATTCACATTATACTCTTTTTGTAGTTGTTTTAGCTTTGTAATTTCCTGCTTCCGCGCGACGTGTCCACAAATTAAGTTTTTGTTGCAGCTTCTACCTTCTCTGGTACTACATTGCTACCTTGTAATGGCATATTTAAATTGTTCAAGAAGTCAAAAATATACCAAACAGAGGCTACCTTGATTAACCAATTGACATCATGAAAACTGTCTTTAAATTTAAATATTGCATCCCTAGCCGTTGGTGGATGTTGTTGTAAGAATATTGAAATTTCTTCCTTCGATTCAATTAAAGTTTTTTTAAAGCATTCCATTTGGATAGCCAACGCACTTCGCAGTGTAAAAGAAGATGTTCATGTGAAACGGCGAGGCGAGGCGACCCGGCGTTTTGCTTTCATGGCCCGGTACCGGGTCACGACCCACCATTTGGGAAACGCTGCTCTATACAACTATACGTAATTTAGATGGGTAGTGTTCATATATATTTGATGTTGTTTCAATTATAATGGAGTTTATCTGTAAGTATACCGTATTTTATTAATTTTGACCATATTCTCCGGCTAACCCGAATTTTCGATAACCCGGATCGGCCGCGGTCCCGATTAATCCGAGTTATCGAGGTTCCAATGTAATAAAAGTTTAAAATCTTTTTAAAAGAAATCTTTTAAATTTAAATTTGTTTTCTGATTTTTTATTTCACCTTTCTGTAGGAGATTTAATATTTGTTACAAATTTCATTTACAAATACGTCTGAATCTGATGGAACTCCGACAATAAAAAAACAAAGTAATTCTGTGTAGTGGCACTCCAGACATGCTGTGAATATGAAAAACAAATATAAATATACATCTCAGAGCCGAACTGCCTTTTTTTAAACGTAGCACGTTTTTTGTAAAGCGATTTGCGATATTCTAATAACTAAGAACCTTTTTGCAAGTAATTGAAAGAATTTAGGTAAATCATAATTTCGCCTTATAGTACATTCTTTCACGGTTTTTGCTGTAAATGTTAAAGAACCGCTTGCATTGACATGAAGTTTGGCATACGCATAGCTTACATGTCAAAGACTAAAAGTGATATGGTGCCGATGAGTGCTTTTGCTTTGGGGGTGACTTTCGCCCCATCTCGGGGGGTGAAAAAATATATGTCCAAGATAAGTCCCGAAATGGATAAACTGACTAATTTTAAGTAACTTTTGTTCTATAGAGTTTTTTAACTATTCGAGTTATTTGCAAGTGAATATGTTCATTTTTCAACAAAATAGCTCTTTTAGACGGTTTCTCGCAAATACCTCAAAACGTAAGCATTTTGTCGAAAAAAATATTCTTAGAAAACCTATAGCCTATAAAAAGGTGAAAAAAACGGTGTATATATTAGGTATCTATACCTAGCAAAAGCAGAGTTATAGCTAATGAAAAATAGGTTTATATTCGAAAAATTCCAAAAAGAATAATTCAATGTGAAATATCCAAATAATGAAGCATTCTAGGGGAAAACACATTAAAACTTTTTTAAAGTGTTTAACAAAAGATTTATTTCTGTTTTTATAAAAAAAAATTCTAGCATCAAACGTAAGCAAGTAACGCTCAAAATAAAGTTGATCCCTTTTGTTTTGGCAAAAAAAAATCAGGAAGATCGCCCCCAATTAGCAACTTAAATGAAATTAATCGTTACCGCTTCACAAGTTACTTCACTTATATTGTGTTTATATGATCTGTAAGTTTCATCGCTTCAAAGTGCTTATTTTTGAAAAAATTTGGTTTCAAGGTAAAATTTTTAAAAATTTTTATTTTGAAAAAATGTTGTTTTTCAAAATATCTTAAAAATTGTTAGAGATACCAAAAATCTTAAACAATAAAAGGTCGGCTTTACTTTTCTGAATATTTTGGGTTTTGTTGTTTTTCTATAAGACAAAAATTAGTTAAGATTCGGTGTTTCTAAATTTTTATACACTCTTGATAAATGACTCGTTCAAGCTCTTTTAACTACAGCTTTTTCAAAAATAAAGACTTTGAACCGATGAAACTTACAGATCATATGACCAATACATACGCGAGTAAAAAACTTGTGAAGTGGTAACAATTAAGTTCGTATGAAATGCTAATTAGGGGGTGAATTTCCCGATTTCTTACCAAAAAAAAAGGGGCCAACTTTATTTTGAGCGTAACTTGATTACTTTTGATGCTAATTTGTATTTTAAAACAAAAATAAGCATTTTTTAAACACTTTAAAAAAAGTTAAAATGAGTTTTCCCCAAGAAAGTGCTTCGTTTTTTGGTTATGGTACGTTAAAATATTCGATTTGGAACTTGACGAATATGAACCTATATTTGATTAGCTATAACTCTGCTTCTGCTAGGTATAGTGACCTAGTATATACACCATATTTTTTACTTTTTTACGTGCTATATTTTTGATACAAATTTTTTTTCGACCAAATACTTACTTTTTGAGTTATTTGCGAAAAACCCTCTGAAAACGTGGATATTTTCTGGAAAAATTAACATTATTCACTGACAAATAACTCGAAAAGTATCAACTTGTTGAAAAAATTTTATAGAACAAGAGTTGCTTAGCATTAGTCATTTTATCCATTTCCTTATTTCGAACATATATTTTTCACCCCCAAAAGGGGGCGAAACTCACCCCTAGGACACAAGCACACATCGGCACAATATCACTTTTTTTTTCTTTGACTTGTTAGCTATATGTATGCCAAATTTCATGTCAATCCAAGCGGTTCTTTAAAATTTAAAGGTTTTGCAATATTTTACCTTTAAAGAATGTACCATTATTACAACACAATTTATTCTTTATTCATCCAAATAATCTCCTTTAGCGGTGATACAATCATTCCAACGCTTTTCTTATTTTTTTATCCCGTCGTTATGAAGCATGGAGTATTACTATTATTTTATAACCATGAAGCATTATTTTAAATCTGAAAAAAGGTGGTAATGACTGGGGACCAGATTTGGACCATACGGTGGGTGCGGAAGCAATTCACAGTACAATTCGTGCATTTTTGCCATCGTTTTCATTGACTTGTGACACGCTGTATTGTATTGGTGAAACAACTTTTTTCTTCATCAAATGAAGCCTTTTCCTTGTGATCTCGCTCTTCAAACGCTGCAATAAACCAATGTAGTAGTCTCTATAAATTGTTTCCCCATGTTTCAAATAGTCAGTGACAATAATTATTTCTTGACGGTCCCAAAATATAGATCATAAGGCCATAGACCATAACCTTTGGCGATTTTTTGTGTCCTTAGGCACTTCGGGCGGTTTCTCCGAGTTCTGTCCACTAAGATGAGTGCCGGTTTTATTCCGGAGCAAAGTGATGGATCCATGTTTAATCTGTTGTTGCATACCGATACAAAAGCTCCTAATTGTTCCGATAAAACATCGCTGAGATTCATCAATTAATTGTTCTCTGTTGTAAAAAAAGGAATGTGTGTGTACTTTGTACGCACGTAAGAAGTTATACTTCTATTATATGAGTTCAACAAAATTAATATATTTTTAACAGTTTATTTATACTTTATTTAAATATTAAACTAATTTTAATACTTACTACATCTTAAAAATTGTTATTAAAACAGTGCCAACAATTAAAATAATAAAATAATAAAACACACACAAACAAACACATTGAAAAATGCCACAAATGATTTCTGAACAATGTAGGAAAAAATTTAACTAAATACGTATTTTCTGAAATACGTAAAAATTCAAAATAACCGCCGAAAAGTATAACCTGACACTATCCAAAGAGAAAACCCAATCGATGGTAATATCCAGGAACCCAATTAGATGTAAATTAGTAGTGGACGACCATATAATCGAACAGGTAATGGATTGCAGATACTTAGGTGTGGAAATATCTAGCGACAGGCATCTGTGGCAAGAATCAAAACAGCAGGCAACGAAAGCAGCGAGAATATCTGGTTTCCTGAGGGATATAATCTGGCGGAATAAATATATGAGCACCGAAAGCAAAGTCCGCATTTATAAGACATGTGTTAGACCCGTATTGACATACGCAGCTGAGACAAGGGCCGAGACAACAAAGACCAAACAAATAATGAGAACAACAGAGATGAAAACCCTAAGATCCATAAGAGGTATCACACTCAGAGATAGAATACGAAACGAAGACACATTGAGAGAGCTAGGCGTTCAAGACGTAGTGAGATGGACAAGAGCGCGACGACGCATGTGGAGAGACCACGTAGATCGGATGGACCCTGAAAGTATGGCGCATTGGGCGAAAACACAGAAGCCCAACACCAAGCGACCCATAGGAAAACCCAAAAAACGATGGTACGAGAGTTGGAGCTCTGGATCGCAGCAAAGACTGTAACAGAAGAAACAGGACATAGTCCTATTACAAGAAGAAGAAGAAGACGTATTTTCTGAAAAAAAATTATATAATAAATAAACATACAATTATAAAATGTATAAAAAAATAAAAATAAAAGTTTCCATTGGGGTTCGAACCCGCTTATCGGCGCAGTTAGTATTGAAATTCATTCACCTTAAACTTTTACCCACGGAGACCTTGTGTCATCACGTGCAAAGATCAACTAACTAAACAGACTAAACTTTTGACGGTTCTGAATTTAACCAAATTATTTTGATTTTGAATTGAAATTATTTAGAATTGAATAAAATTGAAAGAAAATACAACAAAACATGAGTAAGAAAACAATATATTAGGTGAATATTGATAGATATTTTGATGGTAATCAAATTATGTAAATCAAAACATTACATACTATTTTGGTAGGTTCTTTTTAAATTTTCCCAATAGGTAGCTACCTATGAAATTTTTTATTAGGATACTGAAACATTTACAATTATTACGTACCTGTCGCTTTTAAAAACTATTTAAAAAGTTACTACAATATTACTCGACTCTCTGTTTCTTTAGTTTTGTATGAGATCGTCCCACTTGATTGATGTTATCCACAGATCTCTACGCCTTAAAGATAATCGGTTTTTATCAGTAATTTTGTGATTGAAAACCGCAGTCACAAAATAAAACTCCACTTCTCTGTTTGATGGGCTTCCACACCTGGCATCTTTTCTATGTTAATAAGTGAACAACGTTGTATTTTTGGGTATCACTTTTTTTCATAGAAATATTTTAATTTATCCTGAAGAAAATTGCTATCAAATTTCTTAGTCCCGTTCTGTACAAAAATATATTTTAGTCGAAAGAAGTGACGGAATTTACATTTTATCCAGTGACAGACATTTCAAAATTGTGAAACGTTCCAATCTAAATTTTTTCGTACGTCAAGGAAATAACAGGAAATCAAGATATATGCAGTATGGCGTCGTTCGAAAATTTTTCAATAATATTCATAGTATTTTTAATATCAGGTCTAACATTTTATGTAATAGGGGAGTGCATATAGATTTTCACTTCGGAAAAATCAAACAAGATAGAACTTTTTGTAATTTCATTAAGAATGTTTAACAAACAAATGAAAAAGTTCTACTCGAGAAGTGAGTGCTTCATTTTTTATTAATCAAATGAACTACGAAATTAGATGTTTTTTTAAATAACTCCGAAAATATAAATTTTAGAAAAAAACTGACTGACCATTGAAAAATTCAGAAAATTTTACAAAAAAAAACCTTATATAAAGAATTTTCTAAAATTAAATCTGTATCTTCTATAATTTTTTATTTATAACGCTAAAGTCACCCTTCTCACAAACATTGGGGCACTGTAAACTAACGTACGACGAAGTTCACGTTTGAGTTATTTTAATGTAATTCTTTAACTAATGGATCAAATGAAGTTTTACAAATTGAACACCAAAGAAGAATAATAAAGCTATCTTATGGTTATAATATAAAGAAATAAAATGTATGGGCATAAGTACGGTGTGGACGGAAATTGAGCCTTACATGGAATTTGTTTAAAAATGATTAAAAATGTGTAACTAATACAATTTTTCTTATAAAACTCCCAATTTCGCATAACTTACCTGTCAAGCCTCTTACTAAATGACGTTTTATTCAAAAAAAATATCAAAAATTTAATTAAAATGATATTTATGAAGTTTAAAAAAATGTAATTTTTGAAATCTTCGTAGTTTTATAGAATTACCATCGTTTTAAGACGGTATTACTTAAGTTTGAACAGATCTATTACAGTTTTATAAGTTCTTTTTCAAAGCTTAGGATGTAATCTTTAAAATGCACTGAATTATTTTACTTTAGAGATGAAATAAACTATTTATTTTTAAGAAACTTAATTTTAAGAAAGATAACAAAAATATAATACAAAAACCGAAAATTACCAGCTAAAAAAATGTTTATACAAAGTGATCAAAACTTTTTTCTGTAAAACTTACCTAAAATACATTTAATAATAAGCTTCAACAATAATAAATTATCAGCAAAAAATTTTTTTTTATCTCTTATACAGTATGTCGGCGTAACTTGGAACCTATTGATAACTTTTTATTATCAGTTTTACAAAAAAGTTATTCCTTATAAAATACTCTGCATCGTATGTAATCTAAGAATCATCAAATATCAATTTTAATTATTTTTATACGAGGTATGTCAAAAAGTATTAATTTCACTCAAGAGTAAAGTACCTTTACATTTCACAATATCGAAAATTGTTATTAGGAAAAGTTGTTTGGAATTAAAAAATTTGATATAGTGTTAAATTACATCCTTCTAATTAAAATATTGTGATTAATAAAGGCACTTAACTCTCAAGAAAAATTCATATTTTTTACATACCTCGTATAAAATTAAAAAAGTTTGATATCTGATGGTTGTATCTTAGATTTTAGACCAGGAAGAGCATTTTATGAAGAATGACTTTTTCTCGTAAAAGTGATAATACAATAGTTATCATAATTGAAATAAAATGATGATGAGTATCCGTATTATGAGAAAAAATTTAAAAAAAAATTTCGATTAGAATGATGTAGTTGTATATTTAGACATAGTTTTAATTTCAAACAACTTTTCATAATAGCATTTTTTGATATTCTGGAATATAAAGGTACTTTACCATTCAACGAAATTCATATTTTTGACATAACTCGTATAAAATTGATAAAATTTGGTATCTGATGGTTGGTTTTTAGATTTTTGTCTATCCAGAACACTTTATTAGGAATGACTTTTTTTCTTAAAATTGATAATAAAAATGTTTTCCATGTGGTTCCTAGCTATGCAGACAGAGTGTATAAGAGCTTCTGTATTAGAATTTTTAAATTGCAATGCCATATTCGGATTCAGCATAATCAAAAACAAAATAGAAACATATTTGATCAAAGTAAAATGATGAATTTAACGATATTTTTAAAATTATTTATACAAAAAAATTGTTATTGTTTAAACAATTAATAAACAATTAGCGGCCAAATCTGCGAGTAGAACTTTTTACTTTAACGTGTATATAAACTAACAAAAAAAGTTTTAGAAAAATATAAGCTTGTTTGAATTTTTCCGAAACAATGCATGTTTTCGTTCTGATTGCACTCCCCTATATGATGGATATTTTAATCAAATTGATATTGCACTGAAGGTGTGAATGAAGTGTAATTGGAGTTTTTAGTGTTTCATATACTTCTTTTATATCTATCAAAATCAAAAAATGTCTAACCAAACAAGAAAGTATTCCAAAATATTGGAGTTTGGTATGTAGATGCTCTATCTACAAAAAAGGAGACAAAAAGATGTGTAATAATTACAGAGATATAAACGTTACTAATAGCCGGGGAGGTAGTGTCAAATTTGACCGGAGCATTTCAGCATGGATGCTTTTTATATAGTCAGTTATTCCAAAGCTTATTAACAAATGATGTGTCAGCTGGCCCAAAACCGGAGCGTTTAGACAAGAAACGATAAAATATGAAAGTAGATGGAAACATCCTACAACTTATATGTAAAATATTTATTTTTCTGCCTTACATCCATAATGGCCTAGTGGTTAGAATACGTGGCTCCCGGCTTTCACCCTGACGATTCGGGTTCGATTCCCGGCGTTGGAAATCCTTTTTGTTTTTAAAATTGACATTTTGATTTGAAAAATATTTATCGGATCAAACTGAAGCGTTTTACATGTCTGCTCTTATGGGGACAGGGATAGACTATCTACTAAGATACTGGGGGGGTCGAAATGGGGCTAGTAGAAGGAACAGACACGCAAACCTTCATGCGAACGACAGCTCATTTGTTGTGCGGTAGCTGGGTCGTAGATTCGTTAAGGGGGGTAGGATGGTGTTAAGAAGACTAAACTACCATAATCAATACAAAAGGGTACTTACTCAGACTAGAGGATCTCTTACTATTTAAAAAACAGGACGCCGTTCGAAACAAATCCTCTGGTTCATATACGAGTATTTACTGGACATATTCCTTACTTATAGGTACCAAATGGGGGACAATCATCATCGATTCCTCTTTGGGGTTAAACTGGGCAACATCTTTTCTCAATACTGGCTTCTATGCCATTTTCTTTCTTCTATACTAAAACTTATTTCATTTGCAATAGAACTTAGTTAATATTTTTCCAAGAAAGGTTACAGAAATAATATGGTAGATACACTTACAAAAACGTTTATTTAAAACTTCAAACTCTTACTATATTTATTCAAAACTTCTGACTGGTTTTAAACATTTCAAACAAAACAATTACAAATAAACTTGTTGGGCAGTATATATGTCAAATAAAATTTTACCCACTTATTTCAACACAAAAGTTTGACTTTGACAGATGTCATAACTCACTGCCATTTTGTTTTACTTACAAACAATTTTCATCATGAAAGCACTATAAAAAAATCTAATTATTTACCAGCAAACCTTAGTATATTTCCACTTGGAATTTAGCAAAATTTAAAAAACGTCTCATACCTCTTTATTTCAACAAAATCCATCGTCACAGGTCACAAACTACACGGGAAAAGGGTTTCATAATTTCGACACAAAGGCTTCATCTTCAATAGAACGGGAAACAAGACATCGGTGTCTTTTTGACACGAGGAGTGGCAGGGCATTAAAAACGGGACAGGAAAGACATTTCTTCTGTGAAATCAGGGCTTGAACATCACAAATAAGACAGGAAACAAAGGACAATGCCGGCTTCTAGAACTGCGTCATTAAGTCGTAGGAGTACTGATTTTCACCATACAAATCCATTATCATGGTTAAAAAAATCTTCCTAGGGCACTCACTACAGATTTAGATCTTCATATCTTCACAAAACGACAATTCTACACATTACCAGCGAGACACAATGGGCAACGCCCTATTCAAGCGAGTACCAGCGAGCGGAGCAGATGTTACTCCCTCAGATCTTAAAACTGGACTAATCTTCTGACCTTCGTCACCTCTCTTGCTCGTCAAGCCGAAGCATTTCTCCTCGGCCTTCCGACCAGAGATGCGACCAATCATCTGAGACCACTCCAGATCTTTTAAAATTCAGGCCAATAGTCTGCCGTGCTTAGCCAAAACGCCGTATCTGCAGAGACATCACATTCGAGTAAAATCGAGTTTAGTTTAAGAATTCGTATACATTTACACAGGATACGGCATAAGACGCGGTGTGTTTAATGTGTTTTGGCTTAACTTACGTCATTTTTAGTAAGCAAATAAGATAGATATGCACCTTTGGGTTAGAAAGAATTAAAAATTTCATTTTTTCAGATTTTTGCAGATACGGCGTTTTTGCTAAGCACGGCAGTAGTATAATGAGTTCTTCGCGCTCAAAAGAAAATACGCAGTACTTTTAACAAATTTTGTAACTGCGTACCAAATAAATAGGAATTTTCCTAACATAGTGCAATGTTGTGCAATAGTTTGTAATACTCTAAACAGGGACGGCTTTAAAATATTTTGGGTAAATTACTTCATGAAACAAATTAGAAAAATAGGTATTTTTTGGGGATTAGGATATTAAATTAATGAATAATATTAATAAAACATTATAGCGGGAAATCCAACTGCTATAAAACAAATAACCAACTGGACTATTACTGTTCATAGAAATACCAACAAATCTTGCCATGAATTTGGTATTAAAACTTTGATTTCCGAAAAGAACAAACACAAAAGAGATTCAGAAATCTGTTCCTTTAATAATGATTCACTAAGATTCACTCAGAATGGCTTTTAATTGAAAACTTTAAGATTAAACATTAAACAAACCAGCATCAGTTTATGTAAGTACGCAAAAAGTAACTTGGTCTAAAGTAATACATTTTCCAATACTTTGTTTACAAGCGAGACTAATAATTATACAAACAGACAGCTTAAACTAACTCCGTGACTAAGAATTAGTTGGCGTTTTACTTTTGTTTCCAATATTGTTTGAAAGCCCATTTCTGCATTTCAGTTTCTAAATAATGAATTTTGGCTTTATTGCTGGAAGTTATCTGCAAGGCGCAGGCCTTTGACTGTCTAAACGGAGCAAATGAACCAAAGTGGCAGGAGAAAGGTCTAAACAAAGATGATTTATTTCGTACTACCTATCCTTAATTAAATTTAATGGTGGTTTAGTAAACAGGGTGTTAGTTTGTAGGCATGAGGCAAAATAGATGCAAATAGTGAGTTGAGTTTAAATTAATATTGGAAATTAAATCACCGTGTATAGTGCAGGTGAATTTATGTTATTAACAGATAGAATATACGAATATATTAATATATTATAGTCCAAGTAATGAAGCTTAAAATAGGACAAAGCCTCGCATTTTTTACAGAATAGATCGATTTGCTTGAAAATTTGAGAATTTTGAATTTGAGAATAGCTTTGGATAGTCCAAGCATCAAAATCTATATCATGCCAAAAGACGCTTTTACCATGGGGGTGGTTGCCACTTCATCTAGGGGGTGGAAATGTTTATTACATTTTGACGGCAAGAGTTGGTATAGTTGAGACCCTGAATCTTTACCCGTGCGTCATCATTTAAAGCATACGAAATAAGTCGATGATAAGTCGGAAATTGAAATTTACTAAACGCAACAGCAAGTCACTTACTGTCACTGGCTGTTGCGTTTAGTAAATTTCAATTTTCGACTTATCATAGACTTATTTCGTATACTTTAAATGAGGACGCATGGGTAAAGATTCAGGGACTCAACTTTAAAAGCATTCATTATAAGCCGAAACGTTCTATTCATTTTTTGATAAAGTTAATAAATTTCGATTTATTCATTATCGAAAGTGTTAGTTTTATATAAAAAAAATCAATGTTTTAATCAGTTTTCTGCTAATAACTCAAAAAGTTTTCGTTTTATCAAAACTTAACAAAAATATAGCTTTTTAAAAAATAAACAAAACGTTTTTTTTTTGTTTTCTTTAAGACCAATAGTAATCCAGCTATACTTTATCATATGTAGGCTCTTCTTTGTCAAATGCTAAATATTGTAGTTTGAAAGTCAAAGGACGGGAAGACTATGCATTTTTCGAGGACAACTTCTTGAAACTAATTTAAAGTATTTAAAAATATGTATCTCCAGAAATAAAAAAAATCTCTGGCTAAAAAAATTAAGTGACTTATAATGAAAAGAATGTCAGTCCCTATTTTTTTCTTCAGCAAAAAAGGGATCGTAAACAACCCCCTAATCACCACCCTAATTAAAATTTGTCATTGACCTGATTTGGTTTTCTTGATTTATGTATTGTTAATAGGTTCTAGAAGTTTGATCGGCTTAGAATGATTAGTTTTGAAAAAATTAGAAAAAATGGAGTTAAAAGCGAATAACGAGTTTTTGTAGTTTGGTAAGTAAAAATTCCTTTTTCTTCAGAATAGAAACATTAGCATCAGAGATACGAAAAAATATTTAAATATGAAGTTCTAGCTTATTTAATTACCAAGAACTTGGTTTGAAAAAAAAAATTTTACGGCAAAAATTGAGTGAACTATTGACAATTAAAACTTGTAATATCATGCAAAAACCACCTTTACCAACCCTTTCAATGCCACCTCTTTTTGTGACTGAGAATTTTAAAAGGATTTAATACTAACAGCCTTATTCCTGTAAAAACATAGAAAACCCTTTTTTAACGAAATTTCTCAGATAAAAAATAAAAAACTTACGGTTAAAAAATCAGTATATTTTTATGAAAAAAAAAAAGGACAAATCCAATTGGATGCATAATAATGTAAGTAAGCGGTGTTTTTAGTCATTGACATTATTTATTCTTCTTTCTTTATGTATTATTAATAGATTGTAGAAATTTGACTGGCTTAGAATGATTAGTTTTTAAAAAACTGAAGTTTAAGCGAATAACGAATGTTTGCAATTTGTTAAAAAATGCCATTTTCTTCAGAATAGAAAGCTGAGCATTAGAGATACGAAGAAATGTTTAATTATGAAATTGTAGGTAATTTAATTCTCAAGAACTTGGTGTGATAAAATTTGTTCTACGGCAAAAATTGAGTGAATCGTAAATGAGTATACCATCAAAAACATTGATTTTTTAGATATAAAACTAACACTTTCGATAGGGAATAAATCAAAAACTATTAATTTTATCAAAAAAATGTATAGAACATTTTTTGCTTAGAATGAATGTTTTTATTAACTTTTGCGGTCAAAATATAATAAAAAATTTCGACCCCCGAGATGGGGTGGCAACCACCCCCATGGTAAACGCGCCTGTCGGCATCATATAGATTTTGATCCATGGACTATCCACTACTTATTTTCAAATTTTCAAGCAAATTGATCCATTCTGTAAAAATTGCGAGGTGAAAAGCTTTGGTTCCTGGACTATTACTTGTGAGTAGGAGAAGTATATAAAAAAAGAATGTGTGTGTACTTTGTACGCACGTAAGAAGTCATACTTCTATTATATGATTTCTTAAAAATAAATATACTTTAAACAGTTTCTTTTAATTTTTTTAAACAACAAACTAATGTTGTGCTTACCGCTTTCAAAAAAATAAAAAAAAGTATAGGATTGCTCCGGACTCGAACTCAAGACCTCTCGATCTCTGACCGAATGCTGTACCAAATACGCTAAAAGAACTGTGTCTGTATCGGTTCGGACGTACCTAATGACAATTCACGGTAACAAACAGACAAGGTGAAATATAATAAATATACAATAAAATGTTTTAATAATACTCATCTTACTCCTGAGAAAGACAAATCCAAAAACACAAAAATTAAAATGAATATATTTACTAAAAACACTAATATATTCTTTTCACACCTTTTCTTGCACTGATATATTTATACATAACTTGAAAGATTTAGCAACTAAACGCCATACTGTCTGTGTGCGCATGTGCGCAGTATTATGAAATTTTACTCTTAATCGCGCCTAAAGAATTATAACTTCAAAAATAAGTATAATGCACAAACATGTCATTGTATAATGTAACCTACACTCAATAACCACAAGAGAACAAGAAACAACCAAAAACTTAAATAGGAGAATATTGATATCTGTTTACTTCAAGAGACGAATAAAAAGGAAATAAAACAAAGTGTGTTAGATAACTACTAAATGTTTTACAGTGTTGAGAAAGAAACCAGCGCCAAAAAAGGACTTGCTCTATTAACAGACCAGAAACTTTCAAACCAAGTAGGAGAGTGTAGATAAGTTTTCTCCCGTATTCCTGTTTTCTGCTACCAAGGCTAGACCTTTTTTCTGAAGTGCTTGTCTCCACTGTTCCAGTCTCCACTGTTGTCAGTCTTTCACACCTGCCTTAACTCTAGTTGTTACTCCGTCATAACTGTATCTCACAGTAACTCGTTTATTATTGAGGACCTACCACAGTATATCTCGGGGATCTTTATCTGGCTTATCAATATTATTGAATACCATAAAGGATTTCTTTCTTTATTCCCACATTTTTCCATCAGCTGCATCATAATTAAAATTGCATCTGTTGTTGATCTGCCCTGCATATCTAAATTGCAAACATAATAATAATTATAATTAGAGTCTTGTTACAAAACTGACTCTACTTTTCTATGGTCTTTTAGGCACTAATGTTTAATTTTAGTTGACTTTATTTATTTTTAATAACTTACAACTAAACAAATGAAAAACACTGAATTTATATCTTTTATTTTAAAAGCTACGATATCTAATTTATTTATTACACCAAATCTGATAATTTATATACATAATTACAAATTCAAAAAAAATACCGCGCTCGATACATATTAAAGTACCCCGACGTATTAAAATTCACAACTGACTCTAATTTCAAAAATGTCTATTTATATAGTTGTAATACAACTAGTAGTAGTACTAATTGTATGTACAATTAGTCTACTGATTTCCAGAAAAATCTAAAGTTAAATACAATAATAAAAAAAGGTTCATCGATGGCCTTCTAGATACGCTGATTGTAAACAAGAATCTCGCCCACGAAACGGGTCTCATACAGTTCATCGCCAGAAGCTTCTGGTGTTGACAGGGCCGGCCTGGGATCGTGACAGTATAGAGCCTAGTAATTCCATGGCTCGATTGATCATTCTGCTGTATCCCATCT
Source organism: Diabrotica virgifera virgifera (assembly GCF_917563875.1). Classification (NCBI taxonomy): domain Eukaryota; kingdom Metazoa; phylum Arthropoda; class Insecta; order Coleoptera; family Chrysomelidae; genus Diabrotica; species Diabrotica virgifera. Next base: position 11,233,140 of record NC_065451.1, on the reverse strand, counting down.
TATCCATTGTTTTCATCCTATAGTTTGTGACGTTGAGTATTTTTTAGATCATTTTGTACATCGATTTTTCACCTTATTTGCCTACCATTTTCGGTAGTCTACCCTCTTGCATCCTCTGTATGTGCTAGCCATCTTAGACGTTGAGTTCTTATTACTTCTAGTATGCCGTGCTCCCCATAGAACTCTTTCAGATATTTATTCGTCTGTCTGATCTTAACTCTGTTCTTCATTTTTTCTCCAAGTATTTTTCTTGGTAATTTTTGTTCCCATATGCACCATTCCTTGTTGTTTAATAATTGGTCGGGATTTCATATTATTTCCTTGATCATTCTTATTTTATAGGCTCTCTCTGATATTTTTAAATTTTTCCATAGTGGGCGACATCTCGTCGTTATTGTTTGGATTTGATGGTGTACTTGGAGATCCTTCTACGTGATCTAAATAAACTGTTCTCGTTCATTCGCACCGTTGAAGTTGTTTTCTTTCGATGTCTGTAATGATTGTGTACTGGAATTACATTTTTTTTCTAATATTTTCATATTTTACTCTTTCTGTTTCTTATATTCTAAGCGATCTACATTTCGTGCCGTGTAAAGAACAGAAAATCATACTAATACATTGTTTTTCGTTATGGCCGTTAAAGTATATGGCACCTTTGTAAGCTTACCACTTGTAACGTTGTCGTTGCATTTGATGCTCCAGGTAACAAAATTCAGCCGAAGACAAAAGTTTCGCTTTTTAAGGCATTTATTTAGAATCAGAACATACAAATGATAAGATAATTAGCCTTAATTACTACTCGTTAATTTCGTTAATAAAATATATTTATAACCTACGTATCGAACATTAGGTTCGGGTCGATGTGACGATATCTGGTACATGAATGAATACTACCGACGATCGCGTGGATTAGGAATTACTAATATGAAACGGACGTATAAGGATAGGATATCTCGCTCAGCTCGCCAGAGAAAAAGACATGTAGGGAAATACGATCACCGCTCGTATAAGGATAGGTAAAAGGAAAAACCGTCGGATTCGTTCAGTGCACCAAAACGATGGCGGAAAGTGGTCGGGATAACTCACCTCTTATACCTCGTTGTTGTTTATTATTCTTCGATCAACGCTCCAAGAATAACAATCAACTAGGCTTTTCGTTCCGATTTTTATATCGTCTGAGACGGTACAAAAACACGTTTTACTTGATTCATTGGCGTACTCTAGACGATAAAATTATATTATCGTCACACACTTAGTGAGAAACAGTTAGGAAAGGTTTGTGGGTTTTGTTTGATTTTGTTTGATTTTGTTTTGAGCCCCCGCATCTGATGAAGCCATAGAAGAGCAAAATACGATGAATACCAATTCAAGCACATACTGACAAACATACTCCTACGACATATACTGTCTTAAATATATCGATATATGGATAAAGATAGCTCTGCTGAATGATATGATTTAAGACTTGCCAATGCCAAACTTTAGGCGCCAGAGAAACCAGGCCATCGTTATAAAAAACAATAAAGTTCGTATCAATTATATTATAAGATTTCTTCAGACGCCGCTTCGTCAATAAAAGACAAAAAATTTCATTTTACACATGCATATTCTATTCTCACTAAAAACTTTTAATTTCTGGCCCTAAATTATTTTATTACTTTTGCATATACGAACCGTAAGACATAAATCACTAACCTGTATTTTTTGTCATTCTATTTTTACTGAAAAGTTTCTTAATAGTCGATTAAATAAACGTTTTATTGCTGTTAATTTACAAACTAGAAAAACATTATATAACTAAAAAATAGTCTTAGAACTTTAAATCTATTGGCTTAATAGCTAATATCTATGAAAAAACGTTTGGAAATATTTGAGAAACAACTGTATCTCTAGATATGTTTTTTACTATACGTTTACTTTATCTATTAGGTACCACAGATTTTTACACACCACACTTTACACTGTTTTTTACGATTACATTTCCGTATCTGTGTGTCCTTTTAGCGTCTGTTCCGGACATCTTATCTAAAACCTATTTTTATGCGACTGCCCGAGATCCCTAATGGCCTCTAAAACAAGTAACCGTTTATTCAAAAAGCCTTTCGTTGGAGGAAATCGATTGAAATTTGTCTGGGAAATTTTATTCGGTTTCGCTTCAACGGTTTTTTGCCCGGAAAAGTGGCCTGTAGTTGACAAGTGAATTCTGATAAATAATTACCCCTTCGCTAGAGTGGATTGGAGATGATAAAAAGGAAATATAATAACGAGAGATCCCAAAAAATTGACTTTCTGCATCGTATATTTTGTAAAATTAATAGGTAAATTTTGATTGGCTGTAGAATGACTTGTATGTAGATACGGGTTAGTTGGTACCTATACAGTGTCTTTTAGTGTGAAAGACAAAAATCTAAAGAAAGTCAACATGGATGCAATTTGACGTTTTTGATGTTTCTATAACATTTCCTAGCTTTAACTGTTTTAAAAACCTATAAGTGGTTGCTGCTCCAAATTCGCTCATATTTCAACATTTCAGAACTATGTTTTACACTGTTTGATGAAAGTTTAATAGCGTATAGAATAGGAGTAAAATTAGATGTCCCATAAAACAATAATCAGGCCCGCTGTCAAAAGGTATCTTTAGTAATTTAAGTATCTTCTACTGAGAATCCAAATTTATTTCATTAGAAACACAAGTGTTATGCACAATTGGGAGGCCAAATTGTCCCAGTTTATCTTGATTGAGAATCCATGTTTCTTCTCATTTAGAGACGAACTTTATCCTAATATGAGAATTACTCGCGTCATCGTATGGAGCTCCCTGTTATCCGAGATTCGACTGGTATCGAGGTCTACTATCCAGTTAATCTAATTATTTACAGATTATTTAAATTATTGTGAGTAATAAAGTCTTATATTCGAAGCTAAATCAAGTGGTGCATTGCTTGGACGCTAGGAAAGCTATTTAATAATGCAAGAGACTGAATTGAGTTATGAGTTACAGTTTCATATTTTAAATATTTTTGTTGTATATTAATACAGTGCCTATTTTAATATTCATTATACAATATTTAATAGGTAATCGTACTAGCTTCTCTAGGTAATTTATCTGGACCAGCAGATTTATTGGTTTTCATAGAGTCTATTGCCTGACTAACCTCTGATTTGGTTATCTCTGGGACCACAGCCAAACCGGAGATGTGGGCCCAGAGATAACCAAATCAGAGGTTAGTCAGGCAATAGACCCTATGAAAACCAATAAATCTGTTGGTTCAGATGAATTTACCTGGCAGTCTAATAAAGTTGGTCAACGAGATAAACCTGGATATAATAGTAGAACTGTTCAACGCTACCTATAGTACGGGAATCATCCCTAGAGAAATATTGACATCAGCATTTGTGTGTTTGCCAAAAAAAGTGAATGCCAAAGAATGCAGTGACTACCTAACCATAAGCTTAATGTCACACACCTTGAAAATTCTGCTGAAAATTATCCACGCCAGAATACATTCTAAATTGGAGCTGGATATCACTGATATTAGTGACACTCAATGTGGGTTCCGCAATGGTATGGGTACCAGAGAGACATTATTCTCCTTCGACGTGCTGACACAGAGATGTTTGGATGTTAACCGTCCTCTTTACGTCTGTTTTATAGACTACAATAAAGAGTTTGATAAAGTAAAACATGATCGACTCATGGAAATTCTGAAAACTAAAAACCTAGATGAAAAAGATTTAAGACTAATAACACACCTCTATTACAATCAGCGAGCAGTAGTAAGAATTGAAAAAGAAACATCTGAAGAAATGGAAATAAAGACAGGAGTCCGGCAAGGCTGCATACTATCACCTCTATTATTTAACGCTTATTTTGAAGAGGTAATGCGAGAAACTCTGGAAGATGAAACAGTCGGCATAAGAGTAAATGGAGTCTTAGTTAACAACATCAGATATGCAGATGATACAGTAATAATAGCCGTTAGTGTACAAGACCTGCAAAGACTCATGAGTAAAATAGTAAGTTGTAGTAGGGAGTGCGGACTCTCTCTCTCTCGATATCAAAAAGACGAAGTCTATGAACATTAGTAAAAACAACCATAATACTAACGAAATCTTGATAGTAGAGGGCCAGCAGATCGAAAGAGTAAAAAAGTACACTTACCTAGGAACACATAACAGAAAATAATGACTACACTGCAGAAATCAAAGTCAGAATCGAAAAAGCACGTTCTAATTTTATGAAAATGAAAAAGGTCCTATGTAGCAAAAATTTAACATTAGCTCTTAAAGTACGCCTAACAAAATGTTACGTATACAGTGTACTATACTATGGAGTGGAATCAAGGACGTTAAATGTAGAGACAATTAGACGACTTAACGCCTTTGAAATGTGGACCAATAGAAAAATTATGAGGGTCTTCTGGGTAGATACAGTTACGAGCAACGAAGTACTAAGAAGAATAGGTAAAGAGAAGGAAGTTGAACTTACAATTAAAGAAAGAAAACTACAGTATCTCGGACATGTGATACGGGGCGAGAAGTATGGCATCCTGCCACTCATAATGCAAGGAAAGATAGATGGCAGAAGAAGCATCGGAAGAAGACGAATTTCATGGCTAAAAAACCTGCGAAATGGTTTGGATGCAGCTCAAAACAATTATTTAGAGCTACTGCCTCAAAAATTAAAATAGCTATGATGATTGCCAACCTCCGTAGCGAAGATGGCACCTGAAGAAGAAGAATATTTAATGTTAATGTTTTATAAAGTCTCTATTTTAAACATGTTTAAATCAAAATGGATTTCACATAACTTCAAATTTTTTGTTCTTTTTGCATACCTATCTAAATTTTCTCATATAATTACATGTTTTTTTAAACTCTTGTCATGATGTAAGGTTTTTTCGAGACTTCTAAAAAATCATTGACAGATCATATTACGAACGTAATAGTGTTGCATGGGAATAATGGGAAGATACACAGAACTTGTAATCACCATTAAAAGAATAAATACGACATAATTAAAACGTAAAATCGAAGAAAAATGATGTCTTGGTAGACGAAAAATGGCATGGCTGAAAACATTCAGAACTAGATTTGGTTAAACAGATGAGTTTTTAAGAAAAGCAGAAGATAAAGATGAATTTGCAATGGGTATAGCCAACCTTCATTAGTAAACTCGACCATAGAATAAGAATTGTGGTATTATCAAGATAAAGAATGTGTGTGTACTTTGTACGCACGTAAGAAGGTATACTTATATGACTTCAACGGAGGTATTATATGATTTCAACGAAATCAATGTACCTACTTTAAACAGTTTATGTATATTTTATTTAAATATTAAACTAATTTTAATACTTACTACTTTCCAAAAATTTTTATTAAAACTATACCAAAAATTAAAATAATAAAAGAATAAAACACACGCAAACGCATTGAAAAATGAAACAAAGAAATGATTTCTGAACAATAATTGTTGATAAAAATTTTAAATAAATACGTATTTTCTGAAAAAAAAATATAATAAATATACCTACAATCATAAAATGTATAAAAAAATTTAAAAAAATAAAAATTTGCATTGGGAATTGAACCTGCGTCTAACAGGTTGTTAGATTATTTTGAACTAACCCCACCCAGAATTTAACTACCGAGACATGTGAATGAACAGGGAAGATATAGAATTAAACGTTTTAAAAATTTTTTTGACAGTTGCTTATTCTCTTAGTTTAATCAAATAAGTTTGATTCTTGTGGAATTAAAATACGACAAAATATTAAATTATGTAAATCAAAGCATTAATACCTACTAGCTTGGTAGGTTCATTTTCCAAATAGTAATTTGTAATTTTTTATTACAATACTGAAACATTTACAATAAGGTACGTACTTGCTGCTTTTAAAAACTATTTAAAAAGTCACTACAATTATTATAAGCTTTTTGTCTCTGCCCTCACAACAATAAAAACTAATATACACAACATTTGTTTATCCATAATCTCCATATTATTAAACAATTTTGATAGATGATTTTAACACCCAATCAGATCCCGTATAACGTTTGAGCGACTAATACCATACGTGACCATACTGTGGGTGTGCGCATGCGCCCGGAAAAATAAAAATCACCCTCGTGCCTAAAGAAGTATAACTTCAAAAAGAAGAATTTTTTTTTATTACTATAATTATGCATACAGAGAGAGTCTGTAATTTGGAATAAATTCAATATCTCAAATACTAAATGTTTTTTTGAAAAATGCTCAGACCCGTCGATTAGTACTTCAAATTGTCCTTTTTGGCATACAATAATAATATATACAGGGTGTCCCAATTTAGAGATATTACGTCATCGTTGATTTTCTTAAATGGCAACACTGTCATTTTGATAGCTATTTTGATAGGGTGTGTAAAGTTATACACAACTGCAAAATATCAAATTTTATTCTCTACCATTTACAAGATGATAGAAAATAACAAAGTTATGTCTGTAATTTGGAATAAATTCCATAATTAAAATACTAATTGTTTTTTTTTGAAAAATGCTCAGATCCGTCGATTATTATTTTAAATTGTGATTTTTGACATACAATAATAATGTATACAGGGTATCCTAATTTAGAGATATGACGTCATCGTTGATTTTCTTAAATGGCAACACTGTCATTTTGATAGCTATTTTGATAGGGTGTGTAAAGTTAAACACAACTTCAAAATTTCAAATTTTTATTCCTTACCATTTACATGATAATAAAAAATAACGAAGTTATGAAAAACAAGTAATCAAATAATAATTGAATTTAATTATTTCAATTAAGCAAATACTCATAATGTTGCGCTCAATTATTGTCAAATTGTCAATGGGTAATGTTATGAGCATTTGCTTATTTAAAATAATTAAATTCAATTATTATTTGATCACTTGTTTTTCATAACTTTGTTATTTTTTATTATCTTGTAAATGGTATGGAATAAAAATTTGAAATTTTGCAGTTGTGTATAACTGTACACACCATATCAAAATAGCTATCAAAATGACAGTGTTGTCATTTAAGAAAATTAACGATGACATCATATCTCTAAATTGGGACATCCTGTATACCTACATTATTATTGTATGTCAAAAATGACAATTTGAAATACTAATCGACGGGTCTGAGCATTTTTCAAAAAAACAATTAGTATTTTAATTATTGAATTTATTCCAAATTACAGACATATCTTTGTTATTTTCTATTATCTTGTAAATGGTAGAGAATAAAAATTTGATATTTTGCAGTTGTGTATAGCTTTACACACCCTATCAAAATAGCTATCAAAATGACAGTGTTGCCATTTAAGAAAATCAACGATGACGTCATATCTCTAAATTGGGACACCCTGTATACATTATTGTTGTATGTCAAAAAGGACAATTTGAAATACTAATCGACGGGTCTAAGCATTTTTCAAAAAAACAATTAGTATTTGAGATATTGAATTTATTCCAAATTACAGACTCTCTCTGTATATATTTTCTCTTTTCCTATTTACATTTACTTACTTTAAAACTTTGTTACAGCGATCCAGTTTAAAGTTGGTCAACCGACACCTCCTGAATCAGTTTGTAGTCTTCCATGTCTACGAGGACAAGCAAAGAAATACGTAGAAGGGGAGAGTTGCTGTTGGCATTGCTTCAATTGTACTCAGTATCAGGTAAATATATTTTTTTACTTTCACAAACCACATCAACCCTGAGAAGGTACAAAAATATTTGAACATTTTCAATACAATTTAAGTACGTGTAAAGATAAAATTATACAAATTTATAGACTAACAAATTATTACATATGTGTTATGAAATTAAGCTGTCTGATTGTATATTACTTTCGTGTGAGACGTTATTTCTATGTAGGAGCAGCTAGTTAGGATTGCTGATGTTGCCATAAGTTTAGCAGCGTATTTAAAATAAATATGGAAGACCTGGAACATCTGGTAAATTATAAAGAAAAAATCAAGAGCTTTGGTGAAAAACCTCCAAAGCTGGGAGAATTGAAAAATGGTTAAATACATAAGGATTCAGAAGACAACAGCAAACCACGGCATAAAAAACTCCGAAAGTACCTGTCGTTATAACATCATATCATGAATAAACTTAATTCTAGTGATCTTAGGAATCGGCCAAATTGCCTTTGTTCTCAAAATACAAAACAATAATTTTTTAAAAATAAAATATAAATTCCATTTTTATTCTTTTGCAATGCGAAGGCAAAACCGTCTTATTTTTCACTTAGAACAGACAGCGCAAGCCAGCACTCTAAATCGACGATTTTCGACTCTAGTTGGAGTCATCACCAGAGAGGCGTAGGTAGGCCTGCTGCTCTCTGCCCCAAGTGACGAAACTCGCGAGAGCTTATCCCCGCATTGCAACTGACGTTTATGAAGTAGGTGACTAGCGTCATCTGGCAACTGAAAGGTAAAGTTTTCAACCTAATAGATATATTAATAATATTGAAAATTATTAAAAAAATTACTAAAAGATTTTTAATTGAAAATTTATTGGTTCATTTCCCTGGTAACACATCCATGGCTTCTAAAAATTGCAAGCCAGATGGATGCTGGACGGAGTCGGAATTTGTAAGTTTTTAAATTCCCTCTTGTCTTCTTCCCTTCAGCATCCATCTCGCTTGCAATTTTTAGAAGCCATGGAGGTGTTACCAGGGAAATGGATCAATAAGTTTTCAATTAAAAATCTTTTAGTAATATTTTTAATATTTTCAATATTATTAATGTTTCTATTAGGTTGAAAACTTTGCCTTTCCCTAATAATTTTTTATTTTAAACGTCAAAATGAACCTATTTCAAAGTCAAATTGTTGCTGATTCCTAATAAAAAATAGTAAACCGTAACAACAGTCCCAATGGCTGCCATAATAAACTTCCAAAGCAACCTAAAAACTGGTTTAAAATGCTAATTGAATCTACCTTCTAATACTGTCATGTCACAAAGAACAAAGACAAATTTTATGTTAACGATGGCGCGTGGTAATGTTGTTAAGAGGGATTTCAAAAATTGAAGAGAGCCTGCAAAAAGAGGGACGTCAAATTTATTACCCAAAGACTTCTTTACGATAAATGGCTTGTCATCGGATGTGTCCATAAATAAGAGAAGACGGAGGCTGGAAAGTGGAAATATACAACGAGGTAATTTATACGAATTTTATACTCCCATATTTTTAACAAAAAATTTCTCTTAGGGGAAAAAATAAGTAGATAAACTGTAAAATTGGATCTATGTATTAGGATTTAATATCACCACAAAAACTGACCAAAAATCGTCTCCATTACTATAAAGAATTCAACTGTTTTTTTAATTCAAGAAAAACTGTATAATGAAAACTAAATTGAGCCGATCAGAATCAAAACCTGCTAAATCCTAAATTTTTCGTTCTGCTAAATCCAAATTAAAGTACAAATTTCTGAAGATGTAAGGGGCATACAGAAGAATTACAAAGTAGTGTGGAATTTTATGGCATATGTTGATGACCCTTTGATTGAGAAATGCACATACTTTTTGAAAAATAGATTTTTTTAATGTTTTTTAGCCTCCTGACAAAATTTTTTTAAAACATTGATCTAGCAGGATTTGATTCTATAGGCCTCAATTGAGCAATATTATGAGCAAGCAGACAATTGGGAATAAAAAATTTAATTTTGTAAAATTGTTCTAGTGATTTGACACCTTATAGGCCTATCAGCCTTCTGTCAATGATCTGTCAAGTATTTAAGAAACTTATAATTTAATGGTTAGAGCTAATCCTTTATTTTGTCCAGTGGCACGTCTTTGGTTGCACAAAAGTTACATAAAAGTTGCACAAAATAAACCACCTTCAATTATAAGAAGCTATAAGAAATGTTTTTAATAGTTGTAGCTAGAAAATTATCGTCAGACTACTTGACGATTAGGAACTACTTCATAGATAGATGCGACAATATTCTGAGGGAGTGAGGCAGGGCACAGTCTTGGAGTCACCTCTTTGGATTGCTCTATAAAACGAGATTTTGGAGGCTGTCTTGTGCATTGGTGTACATGCAATAGGATATTCGACTGATCTGGTGGAGCACAACGAAAACTAGTCAATGATGCAGAAAAGGAACCGAGCGCTCAACAAAGTGAAGACGTGGATAGGAAGCAGAGACCTCAGGCTGTGGCCCAATAAAACTGAAGCTATGATCCTCAAGGATCTGAAGGCCAGAGATCATATAGTTTTATTCCTGGAGGGAGAAAGGATTTTACATGCCAAAAGAGTGAAGTAATAGTAGTCCTAAATACGAGGCATAACTTTGGTGGAACAAGGATTATACCAAGCGTGGGAGGACCAGTGATTGCCAACCAAGACTTGGTGTTTCAATCAGGCCTGGGTGTTAGACCCGATCAAATGCCTTCTGGAGATCTATATTATACTAGGACTCTGCCGATTACGTGGCTACAGTGTTCACTGACGTGGCGTTTGGATGGAAGTAGGTACGCAGATTCTTGATCTCGGGAGCTGGATTGGTGGATGAAAGGGAACATGTTTTATTATTACTGGAGAGATCTTCTTGGTAAAGGTAATCGTGTGCGTCATCTCTTAATTGAGATAAATGGTGCATTTTTCGATTTCAGATTAATTGAATAATAAATTATTCTGTCTTAAGCACCATCCACAATGCAACCGATCGTTTGTACTGTACCGGTACCGTTGATTTGTTGGATTGTTCCTTTAATATGTCTCCAGTATGTCACTTGTTATAGCATGAAACACGACGCAAAAAAAATAAAATCTAAATATTTTACTTTTTGTTCGGTTATTATAAAATGACTGGTTTAATATACCAGGGAAATAAGGCAAAAATATACCATGTTTGGGACACTTGAGCAGCCAGGTTGCAAATGGGTTTTTTTGGATACTATATACCTAATACATTATAAATACAAAAATGCCCGTCACAGTTTGGACGAGAAATTTAGTTATTAACAAATAAGTGTCAGGTCGGGAGTTCGAATCCTACCAGGGGCAGAAATTTTTCATTTATTATAAACTAATAAATGAAAAATAGTTTCTGTCCTTGTGGGATCGGTACTCACCGGAGGGACCGCAGACGTTCGGAAACAATTAGCGTCTCTTTGCAAAGACAATGACGTCGACTTTGCAAAGTAACAAGACACTTACTCAACACACCCACTACACATTACTCCCCTGACTTAGTGATAAGTTATACAATTACGTGGCTAAAGTTTCTAGTTCTAAACCAAAGCCAGAAAAAAAATAAGTGTCAAAAATGAGAGTTGTTTCGTTTAAATCGCTACAGGTAAAAATAGGGTAATTTATAATATTTTTCTTTTCGTAGATGAGCCAAGGTTTAAAATAGCGTTTTTTGAATTTTGGTCCGATTATTTGTTGCTTCGGATATTGCAAAATAAAACTAAAATTTCGAAAATAAAAAATTTGCTATAACTTTTGCAAAAATGAATATAGGACTTTCATATTGCATAAAAAAATAAGTCAAATATTTCTTACAATTCACAAAAAATTTTAAGACGATGTGTCAATTAGTTTAAGTTTTATTCAATTTGTTTATCCCAAAGAGCTTATTTTTCGCAATGTTATTGTTTAGAAAATAATAATGATACAGTAATTCTGTAAAAACAACATGAAAGAAGAATAGTCATATTTTCAAAGCGTTTAAAAAATCATTAGAAAGTCATTTTTATCACTTATTTATTTTATTTATCGTATGGCATAGATACAACAAGAACAAATAATTTAAAAAAAGTATATATACTGTATCACTTAGAAAACATTTTACTAAAATATAGTCATTTTTGGCTTATAAGCAATTTGAATAACTTGGTTAATATTCACTGTAGGCTAAAACTACAATGGGAATTTGAAAAACTGGTATTTTTATACGAATTTTCAAACAAAAACTTTTCGTCTAGGTTAATTACAATCAAAGTTAGCCACTTTTTTTATTTAATTGACGGCTACTTTGTTTATAACAGTTAAGCAACCTAACTAGAGCCATTTTGAAGTTGAAGATATATATATAGGTTATGTGTAAAATTTAAGTAAACTTTGAACCTAAACAGAGTGGTTAATAAAGCTTTAAAAATGGCGTCCGAACGGAATTAATTCGTGGTCGGTGTAGGTGAATTACTAAAATACGTGCACTCAAAAAATGAAACTGATTCTGCAAACATATGCTGCGATTAAGATCGCTGGAACTTGTTGATGGATTTTGATCATAATTTTTTTAATTTGTATGTACTTGTAGTCTTATAGAGTACGTTATCTACACACAACCCCACCTAACATTACAAAATTTAAGGGGGACTCCCCTTATCACTCAGGGATATGAAAAATAGATTACGACCGATTCTAAGATCTACCGAATATACATATATAATTTCATAAAAATCGGTCAAGTGGTCTCGGAGGAGTATGGAAACTAACAGTGTGACAGGAGAATTTTAGAGATGTAAATATATAGATGGCTATTAACAAATAGGGGTTGGTGATAGAAGAGTGAAAATTAAGGGTTCTATGTCTTTTTTATTTCTACATCATATAAAATTTTGGTAGATAATTTTATCTAAAAAAATTTAAAAAAATGTCAGAGGGCAACCTCTCTTATAAATTATGGGTATAAAAAATAGATCAAAACCTCTTTAACGTCCTACAGGGTAAACGTGTAAAATTTTATAAAAATCGGCCAAGCCGTTTCGGAGTAGTATGGTAACTAACACTGTTACAGGGGGATTTGATGTATATAGAAGTAGCTGCGCATTAAATAATAAAAGTTGCTAACTTTGAACCTAATTAACCTAGGCAAAAAGTTTATTTTTCTGAAAATTCGTATAAAAATACCAGCTTTTGAAATCCTAAATTAGATTTACTTTGTAGTCAATATTAACAAAGTTATTCAAATTTTTTAGAAGCCAAAAATGGCTCTATTTTACTAAACTTTTCTCGGAGTGATAAAAACGACTTTTTAATGATTTTTTTCAATACTTTAAAAATATAACTATTATTCTTGCATGTGGTTTTCACAGAATTGCTATGTCATTATTATTTTCTGAACAATAACATTGCGAAAAAAAAAGCTCTTTGCGATAAACAAATTGAATAAAATTTAAACTAATTGACCAATCGTCTTAAAATTTTTTGTACATTATACGGAATGTTTTACTCAACTTTTCGTGCAACATGAAAGTCTTAAGGCCATTTTCGCAAAAGTTATAGCACATTTTTTATTTTTGAAATTTTAGTCTTATTTTGCACTTTCCGAAACAAAAAAGGATCGGATGAAAATTAAAAAGTGCCATTTTAAACCTTGGCTCATCTACAAAAAGAAGAATATTATAAGTAAGATATTTAATTACCCTATTTTTACCTGTAACGATTTAAACGAAAAAAACTGCCATTTTTGACCCTTATTTGTTAATACCTAAAATTCTCGTCCGAACTGTGACGGGCATTTTTGTATTTATAATATATTAGGTACCTATATAGTACCTGGCTGCTCAAGTGTCCCGACAAAAACCTTATTTCTTTTTACTATAAGTACAGAAAATGGTATCGTTAAATAAAATCCATCATTTTTAAATAATTAAGTATAAACAAGTATATAAAAAGTATTGTATAATACTTTTTCTCCAACATTTTAATGTTTGATTCGTTATTAAAAGTTGCGCCTGCGAATGTAACAGGCAGCAAAATGTAGATTGTATAAATTTCTTTAATCTTGAATGAAAATAGAGACAAAAGTTAAATATTGGAACGTTAAAGTCGAATGGTAAATTATACGGATCTCATTTTCCACTTTACTACGCTTACAATGTCTCGGTGAGCCATTTTCTCAAAACATTTACTGTTTTATTGCTGCGTCTGGTCTCCAAATGTGATTTTAACATTGAATTAAGCTGATAAAAAATCTCTTAATATCTTTGCTTCTCTTCATTAGTGCCGTGTTTTATTAAAACACGTATACTGTCACAATGTTACAGACCACGGAATAGTTTGTTGCCATTTTTAAAATCACTATGGAAAAGTGTGATTCTCTAGCATATATATTTGTTTTTATAATACCTAATGGATTCTGTAATTTGCCATCTGAGTATCCCTCCAAGAGAAGAGTAAGATTGGCCTATGAATAAGAATGGGTATCATTCATAAAACTGTCTTATATTCTAAAAACAGAAAATACCCGCAATACCTAAAACCAAGAGTCTTCAATCAATGTATACTCCCTGTCCTCATATATGGCTCTCAGGCATGGCCGTTTACAAAGTAAGATATGGAAAAAATAGCAAAGACAGAAAGATCCATGGAAAGACAAATGCTGAACATTAAACTATCAGACAGGAAAAGAAACGAATGAATCCGTAACAAAACAAAAGTGAAAGACGTCTCAACCCAAGTAGCAAAGCTTAAATGGAAGGTCGTCTGACACACCATACGGCAGAAGGATGAAATATGGACTAAGGGGATTGTACAATGGAGACCGTCGAACCACAAACAAAAAAGGGGAAGGCCACAGATGCGATAGTCAGATGGCCTGAAGAAACACACGGTCGAAATGGATGCAAATTGCCCAAGATAGAGAGGCATGGAAGAAGGAAGATATCCAAGGATGGATGTTTAGGGCTGATCGGATTGATAGATAAATGCTTCTTCCAAGTCAGCTGTCGGCGTCAGTTCAAATATTTAGCATCATCAGCTTGTGGGAGTGTACAGTTGGTTATATTTGCTGGTAGACATGTTTCATTGCGTAAAGTGTATGTCACTTGTGTAGATTTCGTTTTATTCACTCTAATAAACCATGTGTTTAGCCACTTTTTAATTTTGTTAAGGTTTGTCTGAAGTTTCTGCGATCTGGATTGGTACGATATGCCAAGACCGGCGTTTCATCAGCGAATGTTGCTGCAGTGATGTGTTCTGTTTTTCGCCGATCAACAGATTACTGTTTTATTGCTGCGTCTGGTCTCCAACATAACATAACATAACATAATCTATGATCCTCTTATACCGTAAGGTTTCGAGGTGTCTTCTTTACTCGTTATTTTCTGCTAACTTACGCCACTTTTTTGGCACCTAGCTAATTATTTGGCTTCCTGCCACGATTTTCCTCTATTCTGCAATATGTCTATCACATTGGTATTTTACGTTTTTCTTGGTCGGCCTTTCCTGTTTTTCCCTATCGGCCTCGCTTCCCATGTCATTTTAACCTTTCTGCCGTCGTTGATTCTAAATAAGTGCCCAGTCCATTTTAATTTCTTTTCATCAATTTTTTCCTTTAATGATTTTACTTTTAATTCTCTTCTTATATCTATGAAACGTGCTTTATCGGTTCTCCTAGCTCCCACGACTTTACTTAAATACCTCATTTCCGCGGCTTGCAATCTCTTTTCTTGTTTGTCGTTCAATACCCAATTCTCTGCTCCATATGTAGTGATAGGTACGTAAATTGTTTTAAATATTTTCATTTGAGTTTTCCTTGTTATTTCTTTTTTATTCAAGAAGTTTTTATACAGCGAATGATGTGTTCTTCTGGCTGCTTTTATCCTATTTCCAATTTCGTCTTCTTGTGTCCCCTTCTTATTTAAAATTATTCTAAGGTATTTAAATGTATCTACCTGTTTTTGCCTTTGATTTCAATATTTAGGTTAACATCTTTCTTGGAATTTCTTGCCATTACTTTTGTTTTTTCCATATTAATTATTAGATTCTAATTTTTTGATTCTGCCTCCCAGATTTTTATGTTCTTCTCCAGAGCTCTTTCAGTTCTTGCCACAATAACAATATCATCTGCAAATACTCAATCTTCGATTTTTATTTGTTGTAGGTTTCTTTACACTATGGTATATTTTTTTGTTTTTGGCCAGCACTTTTTAATTACTGCGTCTATTACACAGATAAACAGTAGGGGGCTCAATACCCCTCCTTGTCTGACTCCGTCGTTATTCGTAAATTTGCTGGAAATAAGATTGCATGTTCTTACCTGATTTATGGTATTGCAATACAAACTCTAGGTTGTGGTTATCAATTCCATATCCACTTCCTTATTTGTCAAGCTTTGCCATATTCCCTCTCTGAACACCATGTCAAAAGCTTTTTTCATATCTAGGAATCCCAAATATACCGTTTCATCTTTTCGTATGGCTTTTTCAATGATCTGCTGTAGAGTGAAGATATGGTCCTGGACGCTATGTGCTGGCCTAAATCCACTTTGAATATCTGCTAATCTAGGCTCGACTAAATTCCTCAGCTTCCGTTCTAGGATAATTTCGTAGACTTTTAACGTTGAACAGAGCAACGATATGCCTCTGTAATTTCCACATTCTCTCGAATCTTATTTTTTGTGTATAGCCGTCTTCACTCGGTATTTTTTTAGTTTTCCATGTTAGGTTTAACAGTTCATAAAGTTCCTTTTTGCCCAATTCTCCCAGATATTTCAACAACTCGACATCTAATCCATATATACCTGCAGTTTTGCCTATTTTTAGTTGGGTTAAGGCATCTTCCTTTTCATTCATTTGTATTTTATTGTCCCCAATTACATCTTGTTCTTCTGTAGTTGTATTGTTTAACTTTGTTCTTATGCTGTCTGCTGTTGTCTTGTCTTTGCTTGAAAGTTCCTTAAAATATTCTTTCCATCTTTCTATAATGTGGTCTTCTTCAGTTATTATATTCTAATTCCGATCTTTAACCTACTGCAACTTCATTTGTGGTTCCTTTCTCAAATTTTTTAGAACTCGGTAAAATAATTTATTATTATGGGTTCTATTTTCTTTCATACTTTTCCCAAAATTTTCCATGCATTTTGTTTTTCTTGTTTAACCATTGTTTCAACTTTGTTTCTTTGGTCTTTATATTTATCGTAGACCAACTGATTTCTGTTTTTATATACATTTTCCATAAACGTTTCTTCTCTCTCATTTCTTTTTTAATATCTGCATTCCATCAGCTTGTTTGTTTTTCCTTGTTGTTTCTTCTTGTAAATCCACAAACGTTTTCTGCCGTTGTTAAAAGTATTTCTTTAAATCTAGTTCATTTAACTTCCACATTGTTTATATGTTCACTTTTATAAATCTTTTTTTTTTTTTTTTTTTTTTTCTCTGATTCTGGCTTTGGTTTAGAACTAGAACCTTTAGCCACGTAATTGTATAACTTATCACTAAGTCAGGGGAGTAATGTGTAGTGTGTGTGTGTGTTGAGTAAGTGTCTTGTTACTTTGCAAAGTCGACGTCATTGTCTTTGCAAAGAGACGCTAATTGTTTCCGAACGTCTGCGGTCCCTCCGGTGAGTACCGATCCCATTTTATAAATCTGTTTAAATTCTTTTTCTGTTTCTTTTACATACTTATTCCTGGTTTCAATATTTCTTAGTTTGTATGTCTAATTCTTACGCTGTAGTTTCTTGTAGGTTCCTGAGTCTTATCAACTTCCTTTCTGCTTATTTTAATTTTTCCTTCTGATCTCCAAATGTGACTTAAACATTGAACTAAGCTGACAAAAAATCTCCCAATATCTTTGCTTGTCTTCATTAGTGCCGTGTTTTATTAAAACACCAATACTGTCACACTGTCACACTGTCGAGGAATAGTTTGTTGCCATTTTTCAAATCGCTATTGACAACTGCAATTTTTTACCATATAATTGTACTATTTCACCAATTGGTATGCATAAAATGACTGTCTATAATTTTTTGGCTCTATTTTATGTACGTATTTGATTTGTTTCTCTATAAATGCTTATGTACGTATAGTGAGAAAATTATTTGCTGTTTTTATTCGTCACTTATCTTCCACATAATATTGAAAGTAAAAAATGAAATAACCAATTTCCTTTAAAACCATAAAGGTCTGAAAATTTAAGAGTTATTTCTAGATTGGCTGTTTTATAGACCATTTCAGTTTTATGAAGGTGCTGGAAAATCCATTATTCAGGAAACAGTTTACGATCAATATCATCCATTTCAGTTAAGGGTTTATCTTGTTTTTAATCCATTTTAGAAAATAATTATATAATAAAGATTCTTCAAGAATGGAAAAAGTTTACTGGTCAATTGAAAATTATTTACATAGAAGACAAAAACTTTTTCTGCTTTGAGTATTTTGCTCAAATTTAGACGTTGATGCTTTCATGACAATTTGCACATAATATTTTTCTCTGTTTTTCCTGGCATTTAGCAATTAATCTGCCAATCTGCTCAAATTTTTTGAGTAGTATGGACATCTATAATAATAACATATATGTTTCCTGCAGCCGATTTTGATGATATATATAGTTATAAACACATGAAAATCAGAAAACGGTAAATTTTCGCTTTTTCCGTCTATTACTAAAAAGTGAAGCATTCTAAACAAATTTTAGAATAAGAAACTCAAAAATCATATAAGAAACTTCAATATAGCGTTCGCTGAATATGTCTATACCTACTTATTTGTTGCTTAGAAAATTGCAAAATAAGTCATAAATTTTGAGATTTTATAAATGTTCATAAGTTATGTAAAAATTAAGTTAGAACCTTCTTATTACACGGAATGCGGAGACTTCTTTTGCTTAAATTATTATTTAAATTTCAAAGCAATTGGTCAAATAGTTTAAAAGTTATTTAATTTATTTATCCCAAATTCATTTTTTTGCAACACTATAAGTCAGAAAATTATGAGGGTATAATAATACTTCGGACAGTTTACTAAAGAAGAAAATTTATACTATTAACCTAATTAAAAAAAATTAAAAAAGTCATTTTAAACAGTGTAAAATTATTTTGCAAAAACATATCGATTTTTTGCTTACTTAAAACAATTTGAATAACTTTTTAACCGGTACCCGTAGAAAAACTGTTTTTTCATATTTAGAAAGAGTGAATTTTTATACACATTTAGAAAGAAAAACAATTGCCCCAAGACAGGGGTCGGCAACCTGCGGCTCTTTGGATGTGAAGCTGCGGCTCTTTAGTTCCACACGCAAATATTCTTTATTTTACCAAAATAAATAAATACCAAAATATCGCGATAAAACCAGTGCAACTGTTGACACGAATTACTTCAGCACAGTTCAAAAAAAAAATAAAGATGAATTTTCTGGCAGATTTGAACAATTCAAAACCAACAAAACCACTCTAGCATTCATAGTAAATCCTCTCAACACAAGTAGTAACGAAATCCACGTTGAGCCATTTGGAATAATTGATACTGGATCTTTAGAAATGCAATTGATCGATTAAAAAAGTAAAGCTTTGTGGAGTGGAAAATTTACAGAATTGAAAAGCAAGTTGGAAGAGTTGGAGGTCCAGAAATGTATGTACGTAACGCAACAAAAGTGGACAGCTTTGAAAGAAATGCCGCGAATTGAGGGACTTATATTTGACGCATGGAATAGTCTTCCAGATTGCTAGTGCTACAGTGAGGTAAAGAAGTTGACATTAGGAGTGCTAACTATCTTTGGATCGACATATTCTTGCGAGAAAGCGTTCTCTTGCATGAATATAATTAAAAGTAAACTAAAAAGCCAACTAACAAATGAAGATTTATCCAGGTCTTCCATGAGGAAGACATGGACTACATGTTTAGAAAACTAAAGAAAGAAAAAAAACTATCTTTTAGTAAAGTCGTCCCAGGAACGCAACTCATAAATATTGGCGATATCATTTTAAAGTCTTCTACTTTAAAATGTATAATATACGTCTGAATTGCCAATATAAATGAGTCAGATTAAATAAAGAAAGAATATGAAAAATGGGGCCTCAATATGAATATGTCAAAAACAGAGTATCTTAAAATAGGGGATGATGAAGAAGATCCAGAGTTAGAAATCACAACCACAAAAAAATGTAATGAATATAAATATCTCGGATCTATAATATCTAAAGAAGGCACTACCAAAAAAGACATCGAAAAGAGAACGCAGCAGGGCAAAAAAGCGGTAAACATTCTAAGCTCTCTACTGTGGTCTAAAGATATAAGACAAAAAACGAAATTGACAATCTATCGTACCTTGGTAGAGCCTATTATGACTTATGGGGCAGAAGTTTGGCAGATGACAAAAAAAGATAGAAAAAGAATAGAAGTAGTAGAAATGGATTATCTAAGGAGAGCGTGTGGTATATCTAAAAAAGATCACACCAGGAATGAAGATATTAGAGGAGGACACATACTGTATATTCCAGTGTAGATAGAATTGAAACTAGACAACTAGTGTGGTATGGTCACGCGAAACGAATGAATGAAGATAGATGGCCAAAGAAAGCTTTGAATTACATACCACACCAAAGAAGAAGGGGAAGACCTGCAGTTGCCTGAGAAGAAAATGTACGGCACATCATGAAAGATAGAACCATAAAAGAAGACGAATAGATGGACAGAAAACGATGGCGGTCGAAATGCGAGAAGCGGCAGAGGCTGTAGGAACCTCGCTTATAGATAGATAGATTTATCCAACCTTTATAAAACCATGCAAAGCCAACACTTCCATTGAGATTATTTGCTCAATTGTTTGTCATTGAAGTAAAAGTTAGGGTTGTAAGTGAATATTTGTTTTAATTTTTTACTTGAATAAATGAACTTTAGGAAAATATATACATATGTGAAAAACACTATATACATATTATGAATAAAGAGATTAATTTTTTGTATCAAAGAACTTTATTTATGCGAGTACTATTTATTGTTGACAAAAAAAATTGTGGCTCTTTAAATATTTTGAAATTTTGTAAATTGTAATTTTTGGCTCTTCCCACTCAAAAGGTTGCCGACCCCTGCCCTAGGACAATTAGGGATGAAGTTAGCTCTCTTTTTTTAATTCACATGTTCTTGCAAAATAATTTTACAATATTTAGAATTATTTTTTGTCATTTTTTTAATTAAATTAATAGTGTAAATCTTCTTCTTTCATAAACTCTCCAAAGTATTACGGTAACTTTATCATTTTCTGACTTATAGTGTTGCAAAAAAATTAATTTGGGATAATCAAATTAAATAACTTTTAAACTATTTGGCCAATTGCTTTGAAATTTGGTGTATGATTTAAGCACCAGAAGTCTCAGCATTCCGTGTAATAAGCAGGTTCTAGGTTAATTTTTACATAAGTTATGAATAGTTATAAAAACTCAAAATTTATGATTTATTTTGCAATTTTCTAAGCAACCAATAAGGATAGACATATTCAGCGAACGCCAAATTGAAGTTTTTTATACGGTTTATGAGTTTCTTACTCTCAAAGTTTAAAACGCTTAAATTTTTGGTAGTAGACGAAAAAAGCGAAAATTTGCCGTTTTTTTATCTTTGTTTGTTTATAACTATGTATATCATCAAAATCGGCTGCAGAAAACATATAGGTTATTATGTAGATGTCCATACTACTCAAAAATTTGGTTTCGGCCTGGAGGGGGTTGTGTCACCAACAGGATATTTTTTCCTTATTTCTCTGAACTAGTATATTTCTTGCTGACAATTTCTCTCTTTCCCCGTTTTTTCCTCTGATCGTAGCCTTTTTTCTATTATTATGTCTTGTTGCTTATTATTAGGGAGCGGATTTTATGCTAAATGCATATTGCATGCATATTTCGCATATTTAAGAACTTTACTAAATTTTGCATATTTTTAAAGAAACATGCATATTTTGTGCTTATTTAAAAACATTTAAGTCCAAAAAAATTTTTAAATTTTTTAATTCTACAAAAAATATTTCCCCGCACAGGCTGTTGTATGTATATACGAAGGGCTTAATGTGAAACAATGACAAGCGACACATGATTTCAAAACAAGTTAGTACTGTTATTCTTGGTTAGTAATAGTATAACAACCCACTTACAAATTATCTCAGCCCTTCGTTAATAGATGGCCCGATAAATCTATGGTCACACTATTGTATAGGTCTAGTTTGTCTCTAGTATCTACTCGACATAATGACAAGCCACATCAAAATGGCGAACATGGGCGGAAGCAATTCCGATAATTATTGAGTTCTGATGATTCTAGCAAGAAAAATAGTAAAGTTGACTTGATTGACATTCGATGACAGTGACCGTAACCCTGACTATGTACAATCTAGAAGTGACTCAAGTAATGAAAATACAGCGATATGTAATTTTTTCCTAAATGTGGCTTGTCACATTATTACCATTCAATATTAATGTAGTGGCTTATAACGTGGCTTGTATATTATATTATTGCATTTGGTTGTAGGATAATGAACAAGGTCCGTCAATAAAAAGGACAAAACCAAACACACGCGTCAAAAATTCCAACAAGTTGATGGAGACAGAAATAAACACTGTTTAACACGTATAGGGTTGAAACCACCACGAACTCAGTCAATATTAGAAAATTCTGAATCTACTTATATCTAAAATTTGGGTATTTATTATTAATGGAATAATGTAACATGCCACATTTTTTTTAAATAAATGCTGTTTTTTCTCGAGTTTCAAGTAATTTTATTAATATTGTTGTCAACTATGATCTCATAGGGCATGATGCATCGAAATAACTAAACTAAAACAATAAAAGTTGTGGATTTTTCAATATTATTTTTAACATTCAAAGTCAAATATCTCACTTTTACCTTTTTGAGGCTTGTCATTGTTTCACATTAAGCCCTTCATATATGTATATTAATTCGAGAACTACCTGAAGAGAGACGGCTCATTCACTACCTTTCATTATTTCTTAGAAAATACCCGATCTTTACACAAAGTACTTACTAGTGCTTATAGTACGCCGTTATAAAATGATTGTAAGTTGTAGTGATGAAGGATGGTTTACCCGGAAATCCGAATTTTATTTACTTTTATTATATTTAGGAGGTACCTATAATTCTGATGTAATTCTTTTAAATCCTCTATTGTTAAGAGAATTTACACCTTTAACCATAGTTTTACGATTTTCTAACGGAAATTAACAAGTTATTTTAAATACGCCCCAATTACTTCTATTGATGTTGAAAGGAGTTTTTCAAGTTATAAAAATATTTTATCTAAACAAAGAATATGTTTCCTCGTAAAGAATTTGGAAAAACACATTGTAGTGAATTATAATCGAAGATAATTTATAGTGATATTGTTGTTTTATTTTAAATAGGTAACTATTGGTAGCAGTTTTTGTAAAAACTGTGAATAAATTGCATATATCAAAAAATGATTTTATTTGAAAGATAATAAATAAGATTGCCACCCCCCTCCTATAAAAGAACCCCCTAGAATAGATAGAGCAGAAAATTTGTGGTTTCTCAAAATGCGCATTTTTTGAATTTTTGTGCATATCTTGCGCATATTTCGTAATTTTTTACCGCATATACAGTATGTCCCTGTAAGTTGTATCCATATGGAAAACTTTTTTATTATTAATTTTACGAAAAAAAGTTATTCTTTATAAAAAGCTCTGCATGGTCCAAAACCTAAGATTTAACCATCAAATATGAATTTTTTGGAATATTATACGAGGTATGTCAAAAAGTTTGAATTTCACTCAAGAGTAAAGTATCTTTATTTTTCGTAATATTGGAAATTGCTATTATGAAAAGTTGTTTGGAATTAAAAACTATATTCTAATATGCAATTATATTCTTCTAATTGAAAAAAAATTTTTTGAGAAATTATGGATAAGTATCATTATTTTTTCAGTTATTTTAATTCTGATAACTCTTTTATTATTAATTTTACGAAAAAAAGTGATTCTTAATAAAAAGTTATGGATGGTCTAAAATTTAAAATACAACCATCTTATATCAAATTTTATCAATTTTATACGAGGTATGTCAAAAAAGATAAATTTAGATCAAAAGTAAAGTACCTTTATAGTTCAGAATATTTCAATTAGAAGGATGTAATTACATAATAATGAAACATAGTTTTTAATTCTAAATAACTTTTCATAATAACAATTTTCGATATTGTGAAAAATAAACGTGTTTTACTCTTGAGCGAAATTCATATTTTTTGACATACCTCGTATAAAATTGATAAAATTTGCCAAAAGATGGTTGTATTTCAGATTTTAGACCATGCAGAACTTTTTATTCAGAATCACTTTTTTTCTTAAAATTAATAATAAAAGAGTTATCTAAATTAAAATAACTGAAAATAATGTTAGTTATCCATAATTTTTCAAAAAAAAAAATTTTCAATTAGAAGGATGTAATTGCATACTGGAATATAGTTTTTAATTCCAAACAACTTTTCCTAATACCAATTTTCAATATTGTGAAAAATAAAGCTACTTTACTCTTGAGTGAAATTCAAACTTTTTGACATACCTCGTATAATATTCAAAAAATTTGATATTTGATGGTTAAATCTTAGGTTTTGGACCATGCAGAGCTTTTTATAAAGAATAACTTTTTTCGTAAAGTTAATAATAAAAAAGTTTTCCATATGGATACAACTTACAGGGACATACTGTATATGCGCATATTTCATCAAAATTGATCGCATATAAATCCGCTCCCTACTTATTATAGTCATATGTCTGTATAGTTTCCGCATATAGCCCCTCTTTTTTCTTATGTATTAGGATCGATAAGTTTTCGTTCCATTATCTCCCAATTTTATTTGTTCTTTTTTTTTCATTAATTCCAACAACCATTTCTTTTCTTCTTTCTCTATTTATTTTACCATCTCACGATCAATGTTATGTGTTTAATGGGCTTTTTTTATTTTTTGTACTTATTGGCTCTTATAATTTTTTAATTATTATTTCCCCTATTGGATTTTCGTTGGTTTCTATCTGTGTTATGATTTCCTCCGTCTCTGTTTCTATAGTTTCCTCTTCGCTCTTATATTTCTGTTTATAATGCTATCTCCCGGTTTTTAGTATTTCTCGTATAAGTAACTGTCTTTATTTGATTATGTTTATCTCTTATCCTTAAATCCTTTTTCTTTTTTTTTTTTTTTTCTTTCTTTAACTTGCTATTGTCTATAATTTTGATTTAACGATTCACTGTCTTATTCAGTAATAAAAAACCTTACTTTTTTCCTTTTCTCACTAGTAGGTACTTTTAATATACTTTTCTGTTTTTGGTAATCTCTTTATCATTTTCATCTCTTGTCCTATTTTATTTTTTCCGTGTATTTTTCTTTTTTTTTCACTTCCTCTTGATGTCGATAATTTACCTTTTCGTCTTTTTGCTTAGTTTTATTATATGTTGATAAATTGCCGCATATTTCTTTCGCATTGTTCGTTATTATTAAGCTAAATTCTTTTCATTTTTCTTCCATCTTCATTCCCATAATATTTTTTATAATAATATTTCTGGGAATATCCTTTTTTTGTTTTTCTTTTAGTTTTTTACTGTTATTTTGCTGTATTCTGTCTGTTCTCATCTTGCGGGTTTTTACAATATCATCTCTTCCAGTACCAATTTTAGTTTCGTTACGATTTCCATTCTATTTTTAATCTAAACTTCTTTTTATATTTTGTTTTTCAAAATTTTGTGTTCGTTTTTCTCAATTTGTAAATTTTGTACAAACTTTATTACGTTTTGGCTCTTCTTCTTCTTCTTCTTTAGTTTATTGGCCTCCACCTACTTGGGTATTTGGCCAGCTCATCTTCGCGGAGTAAGGGAAAAATTCCTTATTCACTTACAATTTGGAGTTAGTACATTGTACAATTTGATTCTTCTTCTTCTTCTTCTTCTTTGGTTAACTGGCAATTTTGGTTGGTGTGGGAAAAACATGACAAGATAAAAAAAATTCACGCTAGGGTAACTGTCTATCAATAAACAATCTTCTTTTTCTTCTTTGATTTAGTAGAATTTTTGAGTTGGCATAGGACAAATACAACAACTAAACTTTTTTTCAACGACATTAAACTTTTTTCTCTCAGGGGCAACTGCCGACTACTACACTTTTGGCTCTAAATGAAACGTGTGTCCATTATTATACAATGACAATCCGTGTGACAAATACAGGGTGTAACAAAAATACAGGTCATAAATTAAATCACATATTCTGGGACCAAAAATAGTTCGAATGAACCTAACTTACCTTAGTACAAATATGCACATAAAAAAAGTTATAGCCCTTTGAAGTTACAAAATGAAAATCGATTTTTTCGAATATATCGAAAACTATTAGAGATTTTTTATTTAAAATAGATATGTGGCATTCTTACGGAAGGAGCATCTTAAAGAAAAATTATAGTGAAATTTGTGCTCCCCATAAAAATTTTATGGGGGTTTTGTTCCCTTAAACGCCCCCAAACTTTTCTTTACGTTCAAATTAAATTATTATTGTGGTACCATTAGTTAAATTCAATATTTTTAAAACTTTTTTGGCTCTTAGTATTTTTTCGATAAGGCAGTTTTTATCGAGTTGCGGCTTCTTTTTTAATATGTTTACATAAAAATTTTATATGGGTTTTGTTCCTTTAAACCCCCCAAATTTTTGTGTACGCTCCAATTAGACTATTACTGCGATACCATTAGTTAAACAAAATGTTTTTAAAACTTTTTTGCCTCTTTGTATTTTTTCAAAAAGGCAACTTTTATCGAGATATGGCTTCTTTTTTAATACGGTTCAAAATATACCTAAAAATGTAAATCGTACATAAATTTTCATATTTTTTACCAAGTCTCCATAATCGTACTTAACCATATACAAATATGTGGTGGATTTGACAAACATTTAAAATATCTCGATAAAAACTGAATTTTCGAAAAAGTACTAAGAGCCAAAAAAGTTTTAAAAATATTGTGTTTAAGTAATGGTACTACAATAACAATTTATTTGGAACGTACACAAAAGTTTGGGGGGGTTTAAAAGAACTAAACCCCCATAAAATTTTTATAGGGTGTCCAAATTCCACTATAATTTTTTCTTAAGATGCTACTGTCATAAAAATGCCATATGTCCATTTTCAATAAAAAATCTTTAATCATCATCATCATTCTCTTTGCCTTATCCCTATGCGAGGTCGGCTTCCCTAATTGCATTTCTCCACACAATTCTGTCTTGGGTCATATCAATGTTAATCCCCTTTACCAACATGTCCTGCCTTATCGCCTCCCCCCAGGTCTTCTTTGGTCTTCCTCTCCTACTCCTTCCAGGAATCTGCACTTCAGCTATTCTTCGTATTGGGTGATTAACGTCTCGACGTTGAACATGACCGAACCATCTTAACCTATGCTCTCTCATTTTGGCATCAATTGGTGCCACACCTAGACTTCCCCTAATATACTCATTTCTAATTTTATCCTTCTTTGTCACTCCACTCATCCATCTAAGCATTCTCATTTCCGCCACATGCATTCGTTGTTCCTCTTTCTTTTTCACTGCCCAACATTCAGTTCCGTACATCATAGCCGGTCTTATGGCTGTTTTATAGAATTTTCCCTTCAGCTTCATTGGAATTTTTCTGTCACACAACACACCACTTGCTTCTTTCCACTTCATCCATCCAGCCCTAATTCTACTGCATGCATCTCCATCTATTTCTCCATTACTCTGTAATACCGATCCTAGGTACTTAAAACTATTGCTTTTCACAATCATTTCACCATCCAAAGATACCATTTTATTTGTAGTAGCTCCATCTTTAAATGAACATTCCAAATACTCTGTTTTTGTCCTACTAAGTTTTAAACCTTTTTCCTCCAGAGCTTGTCTCCACTGTTCCAGTTTTTGTTCTAAGTCTCTTTCACTATTTCCTACTAACACGACATCATCAGCATACATTAAGCACCATGGAATGTTACCCTGTAGTTTCGCTGTTATCTGGTCCAAAACTAATGAGAATAAATACGGACTAAGCACAGAACCTTGGTGCAATCCTACTTTTACATGAAATTTATCAGTCTCTCCCACACCTGTCCTAACACTAGTCGTTACTCCCTCATACATATCCCTCACAATCTTTACATATTCACCAGGGACTCCTTTCTTATTGAGTGCCCACCACAGAATCTCTCGAGGAACTCTATCATATGCTTTCTCAAGATCAATGAATACCATATGAGCGTTTGTTTCTTTACTCCTGTATTTTTCCATCAACTGCCTTATAATGAAAATTGCATCTGTTGTTGATCTACCCTGCATAAAGCCAAATTGATTCTCGGATATTTCGGTCTCTTCACGTATCCGTCTGTCAATTACTCTTTCCCATATTTTCATGGTGTGGCTAAGCAGTTTTATAGCCCTGTAGTTTGTACATTGTTGTATATCTCCCTTGTTTTTGTAAACAGGTACCAGTATACTGCTTCTCCATTTGTCTGGCATTTGTCCGACTTCCATAATTCTATTAAATAGACCTGCTAGCCACCTTGTTCCTGTCTCTCCCAATGCTCTCCATACTTCCCCAGGAATATCATCTGGTCCTACCGCTTTTCCTTTCTTTATTTTTTGAAGCGCTTGAGCCACTTCCTCGTTGGTTATTTTGGTGACCATTGCTGCTACTGTCTCCGTTGACTCTACAGGCTGTCTGTCAAATTCTTCATTTAATAAGCTGTCAAAGTACTTTCTCCATCTCTTTTTGACTTCCCTTTCGTGAACTAGTATTTTATTATTTTCATCTCGGATACATCTAATCTGATTAAAATCTTTTGCTTTCCTTGCTCTCTGTTTGGCTATTTTATATATCTTCGTTTCGCCTTCCCTGGTATCAAGTTGATCATATAGGTTTGAATACGCTTCTGCTTTGGCTTTTGCTACTGCTACTTTCGCTTCCTTTTTCGCCACCATATAGTTCTGAAGATCTGTGTCGGATCTGGTTTCTTGCCACTTTTTATATAATTTTCTCTTCTCTTTTATTTTTCCTTGTACTTCGTTTGACCACCACCAAGTCTCTTTATCCTCAAACTTTTTTCCTGACGTTTTCCCAAGTATTTCAATAGCAGTCTCTCTAATACTACTGGCCATTTTTCTCCAAATTGTATTAGGGCTTCCTTTCATGTTCCAACATATTTCTTCTACTATTCTTCTCCTGAATAGATCTTCTTTCTCATCTTTCAGCAGCCACCATTTGATTTTTTGTGGTCCTCTCCGATATTTTTGTTTAGTTTCGCTTTTTACTTCGATGTCCAGAACAAGCAGCTTATGTTGTTGGCTTACTGTCTCACTCACTATTACCTTGCAGTCCTTGCATTCACGTATGTCTTCTTTCCTTATCATGAAGTAGTCTATTTGGGATTGATGTTGTCCACTTTTGTAGGTAATAAGTTGAGTTTCTCTCTTTTTAAAGAATGTGTTAACAATCGCCATATCCAATGCAGTTGCTAATTCAAGCATGTCATCTCCAGCTTCATTTCTAGTTCCAAAGCCTAATCCCCCATGTATTGTTTCATATCCTGTCTTGGTTTGGCCCACATGTGCATTGAAATCACCTCCTATTATAACTTTCTCCTCTGCTGGAATATCACTCAGTACGTCTCCTAATTGATCATAGAAAGCTCTTCTTTCATTCTCACCCAGACCTGTTTGGGGAGCATACACACAAACAACATTCAATACCTCTTTATCAATTACGAATTTCACTGACATCATTCTATCACTCGTTCTTACAACTTCTACTACGTTACCTTTCATTTCACTATCAGCAATTATACCAACTCCATTTCTAGTGTTACTACTCCCTACATACCACAATTTGTATCCTTCACCTAGTTCTTTCGCCCTTTGTCCTTTCCACCTAGTTTCTTGAATACAAGCAATTTGAACTCTTCTTCGTTTGAGCGCATCCACTAACTCCAGACTCTTACCTGTAAGACTACCAAGATTCCAAGACCCTATCCTGATTTTTCTAACCTGCAATGGTGTTCCCCCTGAGATAGTCCTCACCCGGAGATCCGAACGGAGGCTCATTTTACTTCCGGAACATTTTACCTCAGGAGATGCCATCATTTCAGTATAAGTTTTTACTGCGTTTGGAGAAGGTCTTTTCATTATTATGGCCTGAAAAGATTTTTGGATATTTGATGCCTGAATGCCTTTTCTATCAGCACCATACCCTGCCCTGCACGTTTAGCCAATACACCACCAATGCAACCAAAGTGCAGTATTACCCCACACCCGCCTGCATTTTTCTGTATAGGCCAGGATCCCTACTGTAAGGACTGCCCTATAAGCCAATGTATTGTTGCCCGTATCCCGCCGCTAGGAGGCACGTACTTTGGTTATTTCGGGATACAATAAAAAAAAAAAAAAAAAAAAAAAAAAAAAAAAAAAAAAAAAAAAATCTTTAATAGTTTTCGATATATTGGGAAAAATCGATTTTCATTTTGTAACTTCAAAGGGTTGTAACTTTTTTTATATTCACATTTGTACTAAGGTAAGTTAGGTTCAATCAAACTATTTTTGGTCCCAGAATATGTGATTAAATTTATGACCTGTATTTTCGTTACACCCTGTATATTACAGCCAAACAATAATTAAATTTATCAAATGTTTTTTGTCAACAAAAAAATTTAACTGACAGCGGAAAATTACAGGGCTTTATTTTACCCTTCTCTATTATTTTATAGTAATTCTAAAATTACGACAGTATGTTTTATTTTTTACAAAATTGACAATTTATGCTGAAACAATAAAACTCTTTTGAACGGTTTCTGCCTCCTGAATATTCGCGCTAGAGTGCCCTTATTGGCATGCATGTTAAAAAAGATTAAATTTAATAGAAGATCGTTAGTGTGTACCCGAATTTGACACCGTAAATGATTTGCAATGGCGAATATTTAATTTATATAAATCGCTGTTTTTCAATTTTCGTTATCTTCTAATAATTTAAAATAATTGAAGGTACTTATAATTCCTCAACAGAAAATTAGAGATGAACTTCTTTAACACAATAGTCGGTTTTAAACCTTATTTTTAACCCGCGAGCAGTCGCACTCACTTATGTCACGTAAACAGTCGCGCGTAGAGAAGAAAATCTCACAATTCGAATTTAAATACGAATTTAAAACAAATGTCTATTTTATAATATTATTATTTACTTGGTATTTTAAAAATATCTATTTCTAACAATTTTAACCTAATTGGTTCTCACCAAAGCGATAAATTCCACAAAAAAAAATAAAAAAATAAAAAAAAATTTAATTACCACGCATTACTACAATCTTCCTCGATGCACTTACGAGTGGAAAGTTGCAAAATTTTCCATCAAGTTATCACGGAAAAGGATAAAATGTTAGATTTTTTAACGGCGCGACTGCTCTTGGGTTAAGGTGCCTTTTTCGTAACAATTTTCGATATTGTGAAAAATAAACTCTTGAGCGAAATTCGTATTTTTTGACATACCTCGTATAAAATTGATAAAATTTGACATAAGATGGTTGTATTTTAGGTTTTAGACCATGCAAAACTTTTTATAAAGAATCACTTTTTTTCGTAAAATTAATAATAAAAGAGTTATCTGAATTGAAATAACTGAAAATAATGTTAGTTATCCATAGTTTTTCAAAAAAATATTTTTTCAAAAAAATAATTGTATACTAGAAAATAGTTTTTAATTTCAAACAACTTTTCATTATAGCAATTTTCAATATTGTGAAAAATAAAGCTACTTTACTCTTGAGTGAAATTCAAACTTTTTGACATACCTCGTATAATATTCAAAAAATGTGATATTTGATGGTTATATCTTAGGTTTTGGACCATGCAGAGCTTTTTATGAAGAATAACTTTTTTTCTTAAAATTAATCATAAAAAAGTTTTCCATATGGATACAACTTACAGCGACATACTGTATTATTTCCTTCAGTCGGTACCTCCTGATCGCTTACAGGATTGATTTTTTTTCGTTATTTTTGTAATTTTAATTGTCTTTCTTGTTTAATTTAAATTTCTATGTTTTTATTTGACTTTAATCTGTTGTTCTTTGATTTTAAATTCTTTTGGTTCACTTTCGCGCTTCCTCCATATTTTCATCCTATAGCATATATATTATTTTTGTACCTAGTTTATCTATGCAAATTGCAAACAATTAATTGTGGCTACACAATTTGTCCGTATACGGTTCTCATCCAATCCATTGTTTATGCGAGCTTAGTTAAACTACGTGTGATAATCAACTCTCCTACATTTACACGATACAAACACTAAATTAACATTCTAGCATAAGGGTACATGTCGAATTTAACTAGCACTTCACCAGTGCAAATGATTGGTCAGAGGAAATTAAATGGAAGGACACCGCACACATCTTATAGAAAATATAATTAAATAGATTAAAATTACATGAATGGATTCGTCTCAAAATTATAATAATTTCATATCATTGCGCAAAATCTCAATTTTGAATCCTAACGGCGTAAGTTGTAATTAAAGTTTATAGAAATCATATTTATGAAGTCAATAAAACTGCCATTCATAAATACTATTAGTCTGGTGGCTATTGACAACAGCTTAACCCAGCGTGAGCTAAGCCGATAAAAGGAACTATATTATACTTTGGTATTACTATAACTATATTATATTACACTGACCAAGTTAACCTACTTCATTATCTATAAGATAAGAATAGGCCTCTGCGTTAATACCTGCAGAATGGTTTATGAACTAAATTAGATTTACTAAGGAAGTAAAACTTCACTTGTAGGTAGATGGTATATAAATTTATTAAAATTTTTATCTAAAAAGATCCAAATTGGATTGAAGTGGGTACATCTATAGTGCAAAAAACAAACGTTTTCGGACCAATCAGTCAATCATCAGGTTGAAACCTAAAATAAGCAAACCACTGTATAAAAAGGACAAGTTGAAATTTTGACTGTCAGAAAGTTAGGAAAAGTTAAAACATGTGGCTACTTATTTTAGATCCAAAGTAGTTGGAACTAGCTATATAGATGGGTCAAAAGACCTTAGTGTTACAATAATTAGGCCATTTCGGCTACAACAATGTGCACAATAAGTCGATGTTAAAAGAATATATAAATGTAGTGAGACTATAGTGTAGTCTTCATCTTGGCTTCAAACTCAAAGACATGACATTGAACGAATATTGACAAGACCTTCTAGGTAGGGAATTTTATGTGTATGCAGTTATTTTATATTTTGAGAATGCAAAAAATATTTTTAATTTAAATAAATGAATTTAATTAGCTATAAAATAAATGAGTGAAAATAAAACAATTTGAATTAGTAATAACATAAAATTATTTATGATAATTTTATGACGGTTGAAAGCGAAAATTTTGCCAACAAGGTAATGACGTCACTTGTTCGAAAAGAAGAACAGAATGAAAAAAAATTAAAGAAAAATAAAAGGAAATTTATTAAATGAAAAATATGAGGTAAAAGAATTAGTGATTAAATCTGGAGATTGACTGTTATGAATGCAATTTAGGTTAATAAAATCAAAATGTAGAGTTAAGAGTATAACTGGTTGCCTGAATTCAAGTAAATAAGACAGGGTGAAGAAAACAAAATTAAGAGTAAATTATTATGGTTTAAGGTAAATAAGATTAGAGTACTAAATGGTTGTATTTTCTATATGAAAGTAAAATTAAAAAATTAAAAAGACAATGATATGGAATGAAACGAAGTTGAATATCGGTTAGTTTAAAAAATTTTAAAAAAATAATTAGAATAATGATGTATAACTGGTTGACTAAATTTATGTAAATTGTAGTGGAAATAAAGCAACAATAAGACTAAGTTGATATGGTGTGAAGTAAATAAGAATAAGGTACCAAATGGTTGTATGATTTTGCGTGAAAATAAAAATTAAGAATAAAAATATAGAGGAAATAAAATGAGGGTGAAAAGAATGGTAGAAATGTTGCATAATAAAATAAAACAAAATATGTAAGCCTTGAATTATTGGTTGTCTAAATAGAAGAAAAATTGAAAATAATAATCAGGAAAAGGGAATAAAGTAAAGTTAAAAAGAGAATGAATATTTTATGTGGTCTATAGACTAACCGAGACATGCAAACCTAAGCTTCCTCCACAAAGGATAGGAGGCACGCAAAGGCACACACATATCTGCCAGCCCAATGATCATATAATTATTATGACGAATTGGCAAAATTGATCTCAGAATTACATTATAGGTGATGGTGTGATAAATATATAATAAGAAGTAAAGGAAGGTCTTGCAAGATTCAGAAATTAAATTGATAGAACAGGTTGAGTTGCTATGTATAACAAAGTTAATAAACAGCAGAATGAATATGTTTGTGGTCAATAGACTAACCGGGACAAATATGCCCTAACCTACCTCCACAAAAGATAGGAGGCATATAGAGGCACACACATATGTGCCAGTCCAATTT
This sequence comes from Diabrotica virgifera virgifera, assembly GCF_917563875.1. NCBI lineage: Eukaryota > Metazoa > Arthropoda > Insecta > Coleoptera > Chrysomelidae > Diabrotica > Diabrotica virgifera. Next base: position 11,198,911 of record NC_065451.1, on the reverse strand, counting down.
TTCCTTTATATTTTTTTAAATTAGATTTAGCAAATCACGCAATCTCTTGTTCTCTTTTTGATTTTAGATTTATTTGGCGCAGAAATGATTGTAATTCCGAGACGAATCTATGCATCTTAATTTTATTTTATTTAAGTTACATTATATTTCCCATAAGATGTAAGCGGTATCCTTTGTTAGTACATAGCTGATTTAACCCCATTCTTCTATCCCTTATTTTTTTTCTTATTGTTTCTGTATTTTGGCATTTAAATTAACTAGACACTGGCTGCTTTTCAAAAATATTATAACAGATATTATTTCATTCATTCCATATTGGTGTACAACAAAGATAGAAAATCAAATGAAAGAATACAGGAAAGCTTTCCACAAATTGGTTGACGACAGGAAACCAAGATATCAGAAGAGAATACATAAGGCAAACTGATGAAAAAAAAAGAATAAATAAAAAGCAGAAAAAAAATTTTGGTAAAAGATTGTAAATGTATAGATAGCTTAATATAATGTTTAAAAGCAAGGGAGATTTTGAGGAATTTTGAGGTCCTTATAAAGGCATATGATAGTGTTCCAGAGTAAGCTGTGGAAACTAATGGAAAATCACAGAGAAAATAACACTTATATCCATTAGAAGTCTAGAAAGGACTTCGACAAGGATGCTGTCGATCACCAACCTTACTTAAACTTTTTTTTACCTTAAATGTTTTAATACAAGGATATAGAGTCAAAAAATGGAGATGTATATGCATGTTTTATTGATTATCGAAAACATTTAACTGTGTTAATAATTAAAAAACGATCAAAATTCTGAGAACAAATGGAATTGACTAACAAGATTTGCGAATTATCTCAGAACTATATTAACACCATACGGCAAGAATTGAAATAGAGCACATAACATCCGCAGATATACGAATACAACGAGGAGTGCGACAAAGTTGCGTCTTATCACCGCTATTATTTAATCTGTTATCTTCTAATAATCTAATATCTTCTAATAATAATAATTAGCAACAACATTTTTGTTTATTTTGATAGTATTTTGTATTTTGACAACTAAACCAGATTTGGGCTTGGAAACGTTAATAAATTCATTTTTTAGTAATAAATTATTAGAAAAAATTTTTTACTTAGCAACATTTTTGTTTATTTTAATAGTATTTTGCATTTTGACAACGAAACCCGATTTGGGCTTCGAAACGTTAATAAATTCATTGTTTAGTAAAATTGTGGCTTATTTCCCATAGAAAATACTTAATTATAAAAATGCCACAAGGAAATAGCTTCAGAACAACATAAAGCTATGCAAATTCTATACCATAAACACCCCATTGAGAAAAGAACCAAGGCCGAACTAATGGAAGCTCAAGAAAGTTTCAGAAGGATGCACGTCCTGTGGATACCATCCCACATAGGCATAGAAGGAAATATGAACAAGCAGATTATACTAATGCACGTAACGCCATCACTAATGATGTATCAGAAAGAGAGTGTCAGAATATCGCTAGCGATCTAAAAGTTAATTTCAAAAATAAAGTGTTAGTGCGTGGAATTTAATTATTGCTCCAAAGGTATAATTGTCTACAAATTGTAATTAATTTTTACCAATTTTTGATTTAATATTGTTACAAATGTTACAGAAATGCCGCTAATAACCTTAGGGTGGACGCGACTTTGTCTTTTTTAAATAAAAAAAAATTACCTAATAATTTACTGACTATATATTATATTGTTCTATTGTTTATTTTTTCCAATAAAAATGTCGCTGGTAATATATAAATTTACCTCTAGACTTTCTATCGGTATTCCCAAGTTAGTCTCGGCCGTTTCTATTATCGTTATTTCCGTTTCTAATGCGGACAACTTTCCCGAAACTTAAAATTATTTCCTTTGTTCAATAGATATTGGAGTTCTGTTAACTCGCTGTATCCCCAGGACGTTGGGGCTTCGAAATGTTTCCCGAGGGGCACTTAATGCATTGTTAGCTTTTTATCTTTGTGAGAAATCTGTAAAAGGAGGGTTACATCCTTCGGACTGTAGTTTATGGTTTTATAATAATGAGGTGGAGTAAATAAATTAAGAAAATTTAGAGCGGTTTATTAAGAAATTTGAAATAAAGAGAAGAATTAATCAATATGATTTCTCGTTATGGGAATACTAAATAAATAAATGTAAAAAAAAATTTAAGAAACGCTTTTCTTTAGTTACGAGTGACTAAAATTAAACATATTATAAAAAAATCAACTAAAAAGCAAAAAATAAAAAACGTGGCGCGGCTTCATCGAATAAACGGTTTTCGCACCACACTTTTCTTTAACGAATGTGTTAGATTTTTTCCATTGTTTTTTATTTTTTGCTTTGTAGTTGACTTTTTTTTATATTATGTTTAATTTTAGTCACTCGTAACTAAAAAAAAGCGTTTCTTAAAAATATTTTTTTTTATATTTCTTTATTTTTTACTTTTTAATCTTACACTTTTCAAACATTAAAATATATCGTCATGTTTATTAAAATAGGTATAAAACATATGATGAACAAACATGAAAAGTAGTCGGAATCGGCAAAAAACTTGAAACTTTATTGGTTATTTTTTGAAGCATAACGTAAACAATTAACGCTAAAAGTGAAATTATGTTTAGTTCATATAATTAGCTACAATCTGTAAAAGTTTCAAGTTTCTTCATTGTAAGAAACAAGAGAATTTAAGCATTTTCCGTTAAAATCGTTTTTTTATTTAAACAATTAATAAACAAAAAAAAAATTTATTGACTATTCGTGTATTGTTCCCGCGAATGCATATGTCTGCAAATTTTTGGTCATTTGCATTGAAGAAAAGGCAGTCAAATTAACGTCCAAAGATTTGACCCAAACGATTGAACTAAAGAAAAGCGTTTAATTAATTAATAGGACAAAACGATTTCTAATGTTAATTGTAGCACAAAACGTCTCTACCGGTGGTTTTTCTAAGACTACGATAAAAACACAAATTTTTTAAATTCGAGTTTTGGTTGAAGTTTTGTTTCGTGACACGAAATTTGACACGAATAAGCGCCGATCTTTATATAAACGAATATATGAGCGTTCAAAATTTTAAACTTTATTGTTTATTTATGAAGCATAACGTAAACAATTAACGTAAAAAGTGAAATTATGTATAGTTCATATCATTAGCTACAACACGTAAAAGTTTCAAGTTTCTAAATTGTAAAAAACAAAAGAATTTAAGCATTTTCCATTAAAATCTTTTTTTTTTATTTAAACAATTAATAAACATAAAAAGAATTTATTGACTATTCGTGTATTGTTGACGCTAACGCATATGTCTGCAAATTTTCATTCATTTTCATTGAAGAAAATTCAGTCAAATTAACGTCTAAAGATTTGATGCAAACTATTGACGTAAGCAAAAGCGTTTAAAAAAGCGTGGGCAGTTTTATAAGAAGTCTTATTACCCCAGTAAATGAATCATCTAAAATCAATGTCAATAGAAAAGATGTAGCACCTCGTGGGTATCGAAATTTTTACTGTGTCATGATTTTTTATTAACATTTAAAAAAAAACAACTTTTTCATTATTTCAACATTCTCAAAAAACTGCGCATTGTAGATGAAATTGTTCAACAGACGACTTCCTTAAAAATACTTACCCTTTAAAATGAGACTTTCTAAATTAAAAAAATTTTATTACCAAAAAATTTATTACAAAGTAAACTCGAAATTAAGCAATTTTTCAATTGTTTTATTAAAATAAGCATTAATAATATCTTTCTACAACCGTGTTTAAAATGCAATTTTTAGCACTTCAAAGGAGCGTTAAAAATGCTACTTTAAGGCACTAGTGCTTTAAAAATTTTAAGGCATTACAGTTAAAAGTGAATTGTCAAATTGTGAAACGTCAAAATATTTATATTTCACTTATTAACATTATTATTATTTAACAATAAAATATTGGTCTAAAAAAACCTCTCCCTCCTTATGTTCAGCATTTCGTAATACTTGCAATATGAGCAATATTATTAAAAAGCCACCTCAATCGGATTTCTTTCAGACTTTAGAAACATTAGTAATTCTAATTCCCTCATATTCTGAACTTCACACACTTAGCAAAACTACCCTTAATGATTATACTGCAAAATACCCTAATCACCTACAAATATAATACCGATGCTTCAAAACAAAGTGATGGTGTGGGCTGTGCTTTTTATATACCATCACTAGATGTCAAAGAAAAATTTAAACTGAATTCCAATACACCAATATTTTCAGCAGAAACCATAGCTATCATTAAATCATGCCAATACGCCGAAAATAAAAATCTAAAACAAATAAACATATTATCCGACTCATTATGAGTTTTAAAAAGTTTCTCTAGTCAACTAGAGGAAAATTCTGTTAACGTAAATCCCTACATCAAAGAATTAAAGATACTATTATATAATCTAACCACTATGCAGTGTAATATATTATTCACGTGGATTAAAGCTCACTCGAAATAATGAAATAGTAGATCAGTTGGCAAATGACAGCATTTTCAGTAGCGAGGAAACATTGAATGATATTGGACTTCAAGAATGTATAAACCATAAGTAAAACCAGGTTACATGATAACTAGAAACTTCAATGGAATTAATACTGTGTAAATTGTCCGACAAGGTATACTCTTTTACATCCGAAAATCCCGACAGATTTTTGGCATAAACATTTAGATTTTTCAAGACACGATATTGTTACTATCTCTCGACTAAAATTTGGCCATGCCTGTTATGCCGCACATCTATATAAAATCAATATAATACAGTCGGATTTGTGCGAAAATTGCAATTCAATAAGTGACTTGGATCATATATTTTTTTGCATGTGACAAATGTGTGACAAAAAGAAAGGGTACCCCCCGTTAAGATAGGCAAAATGCCCTCACTCTCAGAATTCAATTTTTTTAATTTTTTTACGTTCTGTGCAATTAAAAAATGAGATAACAAGGATTTTTAGCTCGCCACCCCCCTTACCCCTCCCCCCACAGCCAAAAACGTAGATTTTTAGATTTAATTTTTTTTAGTTGGGTGGCAATTGATTTGAAAACTTCAAAAATTCACACGTGTAGCTGAGGCTTTTACAAAACATGTCCATTTTTTATGGACCCTTAGGTCGAGTGTACATAACCTCAAAATTTGTTTTAACTTTCTTAAAACCTATAACTTTTTTTTGGAGGGGGCTGCAGGGCCAATTTTTTTTGCATTTCGTGTATTTTATCAAAAGCTATCTCTATGATTTTTTTCAGATTTTTCCGTCAGGTGCGCCATCTTGAAAAATCCCGAAAACTGTTTTTTTAGGGGGTTTTTAGGGATTTTCTCCATTTTATAGACTGCAACATAGATCAATTCAAGGTTTTGTTAATAGATTATGTATAATTTGAAATAAATGAGTATTTAAGGATTATCAAAAATTGGGCATAACACCTTTAAACCCCCCAAAAACCATGTTTTTTTAAGTTATGTAAGGGTTTTTGCGGGCTTAATGATCTTTTTTGAGATCGATACAGCCTGAATATTTTTTTTCATTTTTTTACGTTATATGGGAATAAAAAATAAGACTAATCGCATTTTTAGCCCACCACCCCCTCCCCCTGACCCCACAAAAAACGTCAATTTTTCTATTTTTTTTTTTTTTTTGTTTAAAGTTGCAATTAATTTAAAAATTTTATGAGGCTTCTACAAAACATATCTATTTTTTATAGACCCGTGTAGGTCGAGTGTACAATACATAAAACCTCAAAATTCCTTTTTTATTTTTTTAAAACGTATTTTTGACTTCCAATCGATATTTTTTTAAAACGTCCAATGAATATTGTACATCTCTCTCTCCCAGACGGCCGCTTCAATACATGCTTAGCGCTCATTTTTAATTATTAAAAATAATAGTTAGTAATAAAATAATGACAAAAATTTCTTTAGGCTATTGCAGGGGGGGGGGGCTTTAAACTGTGAGTTGGTCACTTTATGACTTTCATAATAATAATTTTTAATCGAGTTATTAAGCCTTGAAAATAGCCATTTTCGCGTTTTTCAAATTTAAGATTGCATGTAACTCGACAACAGTCAATTTTATAGAAAAATCACAAGATACCTTTTTTGCTCAGCTTGATCCAGAGAATCTAAAACAAATTTGTCCGAAGTGAAAAAATTGATTTTTTGAATTCGTTTAAAAAAATGTTTAAAAAATTTTCCTACCGCGGTACTGCCTGGCACCTTGTGGATTTGTTATAAGGACCTGTTTTTGAGTAAGTTTGCGCAAAAAAATTAATCGGAATAATTTACCTAACGGGACAAGCATACAGCGGGGACTACTTGCATTATGAGCCAAACGTAGATAGTTTGTAAAATACACAAAACACAAAAAAAATTAGCAGCCATCGCCAAAAAAAGTTATACGTACCTATTAAAAAACAAAACAATGAGGTTATAATATGTACACTCGACCTTCGGGTCCATAAAAATAGATGTTCTCTAAAAGCCTCAGCTGTGCGTGTGAATTTTTTATAATTTATAATTTAATAATTACTAACTATTCTAAATGCGAAATAAGCCACAATTTAACTAAAAAATCATCGTTGTCAAAATACAAAATATTAATAAATTAAACAAAAATGTTGCTTGGAAAAAAAATTTTCTAATAATTTAATTTAATCTGACTTATTTATATAGATCGTCCCGAACCATTTTTTCAGTGCGTCACAGGTTATCGAATTCTCTCTATCGCATTACAGATGGAAAATAAAATCATTTTTTAGTTAAATTGTGGCTTATTTCCCATTTAGAATAGTTAATTATAAAAATGCCACAAAGAAATAGCTTCAGAACAACATTTATAATTTAATTGCAAACCAACTTAAAAAAAAAATAAAATCGAAAAATTGACATTTTTGGCTGTGGGGGAGGGGGAGGGGGAATAGGGGAAGTGGGCTAAAATTGCGTTGAGTCCTAATTTTTTAAAATCATATAGAACTTAAAAAATAAAAAAAAAATATTCAGGCTGTATCGACCTCAAAAAAAAAATAATTAGACCCTCAAAAATCCTTACAAAACTTTAAACAAACATGGTTTTTGGGGGGTTTAAAAGTGTTTCGCCCAATTTTTGAATATCCTAATATACTCAGTTATTTCAAATTATACATAATCTATTAAAAAAACCTTGAGTTGATCTATGTTGCAGTCTATAAAATGGAGAAAATCCCAAAAAACCCCCTAAAAAACAGTTTTCCGGATTTTTCAAGATGGCGCACCTGACGGAAAAATCTGAAAAAAATCAGAGAGATAGCTTTTGATAAAATACACAAAATTCAAAAAAAATTGGACCTGCAGCCCCCTTCAGAAAAAAGTTATAGGTTTTAAAAAAGTTAAAAAAAAATTTGAGGTTATGTACACTCGACCTAAGGGTCCATAAAAAAATGGACATGTTTTGTAACAGCCTCAGCTACACGTGTGAATTTTTTGAAATTTTTAAATCAATTGCAACTCAACTAAAAAAAATTAAATCTAAAAATCTACGTTTTTCGCTCTGGGGGGAGGGGTAAGGGAGGTGGCGAGCTAAAAATCCTTGTTATCTCATTTTTTAATTGCACAGAACGTAAAAAAATTAAAAAAATTGAATTCTGAGAGTGAGGGCATTTTGCCTATCTTAACGGGGGTACCCTTTGTTGAATATGCAGCTATTGCAAGAAAACGTTTATCCCCCATATAATCTGATGAACTTACTAGCTTTGAACAAACCGTCAATCTTTAGGATTCTGCTAAATTATGTTAAGTCGTGTAAATTGAAACTAGATTATAAAATTAGTCGTGTAAATTAATAATACCCCGTATCCCTAATTAATATGTGGTTAGTCACCCTGAACGATCTGGGTGCGAAAAGTTTTTTTCCCTTACCTACCCTGGATTGTTTTTGTAATGGATTCGGAGATGGATTCGTAATGGTCTTGGTGTATGGTGAGGCGTCGATTTCAAGAAGTGTTGCTGGCTAAATGGGCGTAGTTCCCAAAGGCCATAAAAGAAAAAAAAAACATTAATATTAATAGTACAAGTTAAAAGTGTTTTAAAATTTAATTTAAACTGTATTATTGCATTTTTAGCACGTTTGTAGAAAAAACAAATTTATTTAATGGTTTAATATTTTCGCTAAGAATTTTTAGACATTCCCCTTGAGTTTAGACAACCAGTTCTACCTTTTACGGTTCATAGGTTTTATGGTTTCAGCAATTAACAAAAATATTGTATTTTATAAATTTATAACGTTTGTAGAAAAAATGTTGTATGATATACGTGTTAGAAAGTACATTTTTAAGGCACTCATGTGAATTGCAGAATTCGCTTCGCTCATTCTGCAAACTTTCACATGCGTGCCTTAGAATTGTACTTTTAACACATATCATAAATAACTATTAAAACACATTTCACAATATGTAATATCTTTACTATATACGCAAAAGATGGGTAGGGATCTGTCTAACTCTATCATCTATCATATGCTTTCTCAGATCAATGAATAGCATATGTAGTTCTTTATACAGTGTATCTTTATCGTGTATCTGTTCCTTGTCTTTTTATACTGCTTTATCTAGAACTACTGAGAAGAATAGTGGGCTCAGCAAGTATCTCTTGACAACTTGTGTGTTGTGAATTCCTTGGATTTATTGTTGTTCGTTATTACCATGTTTCTGATATTCTGTACATCTCTGTAATAATATCTTTTATGTTACCATTCATTCCTCTTCCTGGTAATGTTCTTCTCTCGATCTGTGTAGCACATATGCATCTCTTTGTACTTATTTAATATCTTATCACTCATTTGTCCTCTTGTGAATATAAGATCTTACGTGCTTCTGTTCTTTCTAAATCCACATTGCGTGTCTTCCGATGTTGGGTCTATTTTCGGCCTTATTGTGTTCTCTACTATTCTTGCAAATACTTCTCCTGGTATATTTAATATATTTATGCTTTGATAGTGGGTACATTCTCCCTTCTTCATTAATTCTCCCTTCTTCATTAATTTATTATCATTTCTAGGGTCATGTTATCCTTCCCCACTACTTCACCTAGTTTAACCATATCTAGTTCGCTCTCTAATTCTTCTGCTTTTATGGATTCCATCTTTTGCTCTTCGTTTATGTCTATTTCTTCATCGAGTTGTTCCGTGTCCCTGGATTTTAACTCTTTAAAACCTTTTGCTAACTCCATTATTTGTTTACCTTCCGTTATTATATTTCGGTCTTTATCTGTTATATTCATCTTTATGTGTACATTGAAGAAAGGTATAGAAAGCTTGAAGGACCATGAATAGTATGTGCTTGCTGGAGCGTATAAAGTTCTCGTTTTACAGGAGGGAGATGAAATTCTGGATGTAAGTAAAACCACCAATCCCAAAATACACATCCCTTTAACCGACACAACCCGGTTTAGTGCAGTCACTGAAGGTGAATATGAGCTATTACCTCCGATTTCGTTGAACTTCCATCAATTTTTATAAAAATTGGTGAGTGGTTAGAGGATATCTCAAGGAACAAAGGTGACATGGTGCTAACTTGCGCTTTTATCCTGGGGGTGGGTGCCACCCCTTCTCGAGGGTGAAAATTATTTTATTAAAAATAATCCCATAATTCGATAGAGGGATAAATTCTAAACAAAATTTGTTATATAAAGTTATTAAAATAAATCAAAACTTTTTGAGTTATTAAAGATCAAAAATTTTAATTTTTCGTGAGAAAAATGCACGTTTTTAGCCTATTTTTCATAAACAACTAAAAAACTATAAGTTTTTGCAAAAAAGTTTCTACGTTTCTATCTCGGTTATTTTTTACCCTACAGAAATAGTAAAAAAGTTAAAATATTTGATACAGAAAAAACTAAAATTTGGTTATTGACCATTTTTTACGTATATTAAGTATTTTTGGAGTTATTATAAAAAAAAATGAAAATTACGATAATTTTAAAAAGTCTGATTTTTTTAAATAATTTTTTTTCAAAAATGTTCATTCTAAACCAGTCAACATTGTTGAAATCATTACTTATGCTAATATAAAGAAATTATTGTAAGGATTACTATAAATTTTAATTTTTGTGGATATGATGTATGTTTTATTTTTCATTATTTCCTAAAAAATTCGAAAGGGTTCTCTTATTTTCATCATAGATTGCTTAATGTTAATGCTATTAACTTCTTCTGAAGCTCAATTGATAGGTAATCCGAAGTGCTTTGACAAGTGCTTAACAGGTATACCTATTTTATAAAATGCATCGTCTTCCCGTTATTCAAGCTTGAATAATTAGATTTGAGTACTCGTCGAAAAAATTTACATTCAATTACCCATAACTAACTTTGACTTAACATTAGTGTAGTAGTTCTTTAAGTGAGGATTGTATTAAATTTTTTATTGCCTTCAATTTTGGTAATAATAACTTTTTTGTAAGAGCTTATAATTTTTGAGTTATAATAGCTTTAAAGCATGCATTTTTTACGAAAAAATAAAATCTTTGATCCTCAATAACTCAAAAAGCGTTAATTTATATTAACTTCATATAACAAATTTTGCTTTAGAATTTGTCCTTATATCGATTTATGGTATTATTTTTGATGAAATAATTTTCACCCGAGAGAAGGGGTGGCTTCCACCAACAAGATAAAAGCGCTAGTTTGAATTATGTCACCTTTGTTGCTTGAGGTATCTTCTATCTACTCACCAATTTTCATGAAAATCGATGAAGGTTCAACGAAATCGGAGGTGAAAATCTTCAGTGACTCCACTAGTTTTCTAGTGGCGTAAAACGCGTGGCACTTATACTCGTATAATTATAATTGATTGACTACTTCAAAGTTATTTCTACATAATGGCTGCTCTCTGTATTATGTGTTACATGTTTTTATATGAGTTTCAATGAGCTCAAAACTTCAATCTTCAGGCCTAGTTGCAATTTTTATAAAACCAAGGATTGTTATTTTAGGCAGCAAAAAAATGAAGTCGGTTAATAAATCGTTGGGTGCACACTTTGTATAATAAATAAAATTAATAATCGACTGGTACATTATTTGACAAATAATGACATTATTTCGAAGTCTGTTAAGTACGATATAACGCCCTATAGGCTATTGATTATGTATTTTAAAAAGGAACTACAACGTTAACGGGGTTTTATTGTTTCATATAGTAAATGGACCTCTAAATATGAAAAAACCGCTGAGTGCTACTATTAAAGGGGTGCGTTTTTGAAAAAGGGGTGAATTAGTCCCTAGGCACAGGGCGAATTAAGGTGAGTTCTATGCACTTTTGGTGCAAACACGTCTACAAGGAAATCGTTCCAGGTTAAATTTACTATCGAAATATCACATTTCAAAGTCAAAAATATTTTTTTTACAAATATATATTCAAAAGAAAAGCAAGAAAAAAACACGAAAGATAGCAATTTTGTTTTTTGCCTCATAACTTTTTTCCACGGGGATATAGCTATAGGCATTGCTTTACAGAAAAAAAAGTTCCATCCTTCATATTTAAAATGGCGTTTCGTAGAAGTACCTATGATTTAGAGTTTCCAAAATATGATTTTTCAAAGTTAGCCACTCACAGCGATTTTGGGACATTTTCCTTGTTACTTCGCAAAAATTGTTCTGTAACTTTTTTGTACGTAGCTTTAGGTATATGCAATGTTACATTTAATAGGAATAAAAGTCAATTACCCTTAAAATGGTTTATTGTAGAAGTCGGTGTGGCTATTTTTAAGCAAGATATTCTTTTTCAAAGTTTTATACTTTTAATGATTTTCGATATATTTTACGATTATTGTTAAATTTCTCATTATAACATTTTTTATTTTATAAGTATTTAGATATATACATTGCTAAATACAAAAGAAAGCTTATTTTATTTATTTTAAAATGGTGTATCTTAAAAAATTCTATGACTATTTTTAAACGAGATATGCTTTTTCAAAATGTGACATATACACATGCAATAGGTCCCACTAAGTTGGAACCATAATATGGAAAACTTTTTTATTATCAACTTTGAGAAAAAATGTTATTCTTTATAAAATCCTCTGCATAGTCTAATACCTAAGATTCAATCATCAGGTATAAAATTTTATCAATAGTGTACGAGGTATGTTAAAAATATGAATTTCGCTCAAGAGTAAAGTACCTTTATATTTCACAATATCGAAAAGTGTTATTAAGACAAGTTATTTGGAATTAAAAATTATGTTACAATATGCAATCATACCTTTCTAATTGAAAAAATTTAATATTTTTAAATTTTTCTCAAATTACGGATACTCTTGGATATTCTATTGATATATTGTCTCAAAATATTCCTTAAATTTTTTTGCAATACATCATGTTAAAGTAAAGAAAATAAGCTTTTTTATTACACAATGTATATACCTAAATGTACAAGAAAAAAAGTCAGAATGAAAAATTTTAAAAATAATCATAAACAATATCAAAAATCATTAAAATTATAAAACCTTGAAAAACCATAACTTGCTTAAAAATAGTCGTACAACCTTATACAATAGACTATTTTAAAGGTAATTGACTTTCTCTTTCTACTAAATGTACCATTATAAAATACCTAGAAATGCGTAGAAAAAGTTACCGAACAATGTTTGCGAAATAATGGGGAAAATGGCCCAAAAATATTGTGAGCGGCGAACTTTGAAAAAACATATTTCAGAAACGGCAAGTTCTAGAGGCTTTTACTAAAAGTCATTTCAAAAAGGAAGAATTAATGTTATTTTTCGCTAAAGCAATGCCTATACCTATATCCCTGTGCAAAAAAGTTATGGGGCAAAAAACAAAATTGCTTTCTTTCGTGCTTTTTTCTTGCTTTTCTTTTGAGTATATTTTTGTAAAAAAAATATTTTTGACTTTAAAATGAGATATTTTGATAGTAAATATAACCTGAAACTATTTTCCTGTAGACTTGTTTATACCAAAAGTGCATAGAACTTACCCTAATTCACCCTGTGCCTAGGGACTAATGCACCCCTTTCTCAAAAACGCACCCATCTAAATAGTAGCACTCCACGGTTCTTTTAAATTTAGGGGTCCATTGACCATATGAGATAATAAAATCCCGTTAAGGTTGTAGTTCCCTTTAGTTCTCTTATTTTGAACATAATCAATAGCCTACTAGGTCGTTATTTTGAAAAATAAAATTTTGAAAAATAACGCCCTTGGGCATTAAATTTAAATAACGACTTAGATATTGCCAAGTTGACAAATATCAACCTAAGTATAACTATGGTTACCACAATTAAGTTACTACTGTTACTGGTAAATGTACTTATTTGAAAACTAATTCATTCAAATTTTTCGCATATAAAGAATAATTTAGTCGGACAATAAACGTTGAAGGCACCACGGGTAATATAATAATAACGCTTTCGGTCAACGTATATCCCTCGGGCTGAAGGTCCTCGGTAAATACACCATTGACCTCAAGCGTTATTATCCTTATCCCTTGGTACCTTAATAACTATAATTTTTTATTTATTTTTAATAACATTTTTTAATAAATTATGCTCTAACATACACGAGGCAACAAATCAATTGTTAAATGAATGAGATAAACAAAGTAAAATGGTTTTTGCTTATACAGCAAAAGTTCTAAAAATCAGAGCGATTTTTCAGTTAATTTGTTAGATTCAGAAAACATTCTACGAAGAAAATTTGAATGAATTTGCATAACTTTTGTTACTGTACCTACAGTGAACTTAAACCGAACAAATTGTTAAAATAGTAGTTACATGCTATCACAAGAAAACAACATCGTTTTCTTTTTCTCATTTTTCTGGGCTCAATACCATGAAATAATTCTTCTGTTTTCTGTTTTTATTTTTAAAACTATAATTTATAAATATACACCTTGCATTGTTAGAAAAGAAAACCGGCGAATACCTCTCTAAATTACTCGCTTTTCAATGAAACACGCCCGCGAAATAGAAAAAGAATTTTTAAAAAGGTTTCTTTGCTTTTGCGCTTTTGTCCGCTTATTTCTACTTTGTGAGTGATGTGAAATGCGACTTCACCAAAATTGGTAAAGTTCTACGTTACAAAGAATGTTTTTCTCTGGGGAAATGCTTTCCTAGGGTTTATATAAAAATCTTATTTTAAATTTTTTTCTTATGGAAAACATGTTATCTTTAAAAATAAAGAGGAATTCAAATCTCTAAGATTAGTTTTTTTTATTCTATTTTAGTAGATTATATTTTTAACCGTCCATTCACAAGCTTTTATGTTGAAAATCCAATTTTATCGAGGATTCTTCGTAAAATTCATTGAAATTTAGTTATAATTTTCATAAATTTATGACATTTGTCTCATTTTAATTTTAATCATATTATATTGTATTTTTTAGTTATTGCATGCTTACAAGGCATATAAAAATAGTCTAGAAAGCCACTGCGCATCCGCTAGGAAAAATATTCTGATTCGGATTTTTTGCACAATCTTACTCAAAAAGGGCCCATTTTAACCAATTTGTTGCCAGGACCAAAAGGTGGTCAAAAATTTTTTAAACGTTTTTTTTTTGTTTTTTTCTTAAAATTATTTTTTTTGCATGGAAAAAAGTTTTTTTTTTAGGTTTTTTGGATCATTTCAAACAGAAAAGACTTTAGTGACTTTCTTCTAAAAATGATAGTTTTTGACATAAGCGATTAAAAATTGAAAAATTGCGAAATCGTCCATTTTTAACCCTCAAAAACTATGTGAAAAACTGAAAATTTGAATATTGCCAAGGTAGGTAGATATTCGTTAAACATCGATTGATGAAATCCCGAAGAGTTTTTTGCAATACAATATTCAAAACTCATTTGTTTTTTAATTGCTAATCAAGCGTGCACGACACTATTTTCCACCGACAGTATGGTGCAAATGAAAGGAATAAATTCGTTATTTTGTAAACCGGCGACTTTAAGGAAAAATCCCGAAACAGGTCGATTTTTATTTTTAAGTTATGATATTGTGGCATATATGGTATACTAGTGACGTCATCCGTCCGGGCGTGATGACGTAATCGATGATTTTTTTAAATGAGAATAGGGGTCGTGTGGTAGCTCATTTGAAAGATTATTTAATTATCTATTCAGTAGTGTAAACATTTACCAAATTATTTATACAGGGTGTCCTTCTACTTCTTTTTTGTCAAATAATTTAATTTAATAAAAAATTTTTGGAGACCCTGTATAAATAATTATGTAAATATTTATATTACTGAATGGAGAATTGAAGAACCTTTCAAATGAGCTAGCACACGACCCCTATTCTCATTTAAAAAAATCATCGATTACTTCATCACCTCCAGATGGATGACGTCACAAGTATACCATATATGCCACAATATCATAACTTAAAAATTAAAATCGACCTGTATCGGGATTTTTCCTTAAAGTCGCCGCGCCGGTTTACGAAATAACGAATTTATTCCTTTCATTTGCACCATACTGTCGGTGGAAAATAATGTCGCGCACGCTTGATTATCAATTAAAAAACAAAGGAGTTTTAAATATTGTATTGCAAAAATCTCTTCGGGATTTCATCAATCGATGTTTAAAGAATATCCACCTACCATGGCAACTTTCAAATTTTCAATTTTCACATAGTTTTTGAGGGTTAAAAATGGCCGATTTCGCAATTTTTCAATTTTTAATCGCTTATATGTCAAAAACTATCATATCTTAATTTTAGTAAAAAAACAAAAAAAAAAACGTTTTTTTTTACCACCTTTTGGTCCTGGCAACATGCAAA
Source organism: Diabrotica virgifera virgifera (assembly GCF_917563875.1). Lineage (NCBI taxonomy): Eukaryota > Metazoa > Arthropoda > Insecta > Coleoptera > Chrysomelidae > Diabrotica > Diabrotica virgifera. Next base: position 11,183,126 of record NC_065451.1, on the reverse strand, counting down.
TTTGTTAAAAGCAGTCCTTTTTGAGTAAGATTGTGCAAAAACTCCGAATCAGAATATTTTTCCTAGCGTATGCGCAGTGGCTTTCTGGACTAAAAACATTTCTTCAAGAGCTAGAATTAGATATTGATAATGTGATCATCAATAAAGTTAAAAGTTAAAACAAATGAATGAGATACAAACGACATCAAATAGAACTTGAGGTAAGACAAAGAGACAATCTGTGAACGACACTATTCTCAATATCGCTCTAGAAGGAGTAATTAGGGACACAGGGCTGAAAAAGACAATTATTCAAAGCTCAACACAGATCATAGGTTATGCGGATGATCTGGAACTGGTAGCATGAGATAAAAAAATACTAGAAGAGACACTTTTAACCCTGGTAAGAGAAGCAAAGACGAGAGGATTAATAGTCAATCAGAATAAAACAAAATACCTTATAAGCACAAGAGGCAATGTAAACAGATTAACAGAAATAAAGATAGATGAAAATACATTCCAGAGAGTAGATTGCTTCAAATACCTGGGGGTGATGGTCGACGGCAAAAACGGAAGGAGTATAGAGATAAACGAAAGAATTAAAGCAGGTAATAGAGTATATTGGAAATATCACCGACTACTCAAGGACAAAAACCTGAGCAAAAAAGAATGTGTGTGTACTTTGTACGCACGTAAGAAGTTATACTTCTTTTATATGATTTCAACGAAATAAATATACTTTCAACAGATTATTTATATTTTATTTAAAATTTAAACTAATTTTTACTTACTAATCTCCAAAATTTTTTATTAAAATCATACCAAGAATAAAAAAATAGAAAACAAAAGGATTCGAAACGTTTACAAGATTTCTCATACATACTGACAAATTTAATAGACCAAGTGAAGTATACCAAAATACTTTAAATATACTTACTATTATTATAAAATATCTTATTCCCGAGGAAGACAAATCCAAAGACACAAAAATTATAATAAATATATTTACTAAAAACACTAATAATATATTCTTTTCACGCACATCTTATTAGCGCTACATAAAGATGTAGCGACTAATACCATACTGTCGGTGTGCGCATGCGCCAGGGAATGTAAAAAATTCACTCTCGTGCCAAAGAAGTATAACTTCAAAAAAGAAAATCAAAAATATATACAGCAGCAATTAGACCAGTGATAGCCTATGGAGCAGAAGTAATGTGCCTTACGAAAAAAGACGAAGAAAAGTTAAGAATAATTGAGAGAAAAATTATAAGAAGAATACATGGCCCAGTAAAGACAGAAACATGGGAATATAGAAAGCTGATGAACCATGAAATAATAAAAATAACTGAAAGAGAAGATATAGTGAAATTCATTAAAGCACAAAGGCTCAGGTGGTTTGGGCACATACAAAGAAGAGGGGTAGAAGAACTAATCAGGAAGATAATGAACTGGAAACCAGTAAAAAATACACAAAGAAGAAGACCAAAAATAAGATGGGAAGATCAACTGCTAGACGATATATCAAAGATGGAAATTGCAAACTGGAGAGAAAAGATTCAGAACCGAAGAGAGTGGAAGAAGATAGTAGAGAAGGCAAAAAAACATCACAACCTATGAACGACGGACTAAAGAAAACTGCGAACTAATCCACCGCGTGAAATGGATTAAAAGAGCTCATAGTATTTGAGCGACCTATACTCTAACAAGAGTGTATGGTCCATGTGTAATGCAATCATCATTATCATCATCATCATTCAGCCTTAAAAGTCCACTGCTGGACATAGGCCTTCTCCCCTTGTTTCCAACCCTGTCTATCCTGCGCAGCTTTCATCCAGTTTTATTTATCCTTCTTAAATCGTCGATTCATCTTGTAGGCGGTCGACCGACGTTTCTCTTGTCTTTTCTTGGTCTCTATTCCAATAACCTCTTTGTCCATCGCTCATCTTTTATTCTGGCTATGTGTCCTTCCATCTCCATTTTAGTCTGACAATCCCTTCAATGACGTTAGTTACCTTTGTTCTTCTCCTGATCTCTTCAATTTTGATTTTGTCTCGGAGAGTTAACATGGCCCGCTCCACGTTGGGAATAATTCTAATAATGCGAAAGAGATTATAGTTCTAAGGATAAAGAGAGAGAGAGAGAGTGAGGGAGAGAGAAAGGTAGCAGAAGAACAACAAGATTTTAGATCGGGAAGATCAAGCATTGACGCTCTATTTGATTTTTCTATCTAATTAGCCTTCTTCGGTCCATCTTTGGACATAGGCCTTCTCAATCCTTTTCCATTCTTATCTGTCTGTCGCTACAGTTATCCAAGTAGAGCCCACGTGCTTCTTGTCATCATCTGCCCGTCTCATTTGTGGCCTTCCTCTGCTTCGTTTATATTCCCACGATCTTCAATTTATGAGAATTTTGTTCCATCGGTCTTCTTTTTGTCTTATAGTGTGTCCGGTGAATCTCCATTTCAAATTTGCAACTTCTTGTCTAACATCCCTAACTTTGGTTTTCTCTCTTATCCACTCGTTTCTCTTTTTATCCATTAGTCTTATGTGCAACATTTGCCTTTCCATTTCTCTTTGCGTTTTTATGATCTTGTCCATGTTTGCTTTTGTAAACATCCACGTTTGGGAACCGTAAGTGAGAACAGGGAGTACGCATTGATTGTATATCTTGGTCTTAAGATGTTGTGGATATATTTTGTTTTTAACGATGTAGCTTAGTTTTCCAAATGCCGCCCATGCCAGTCTAACTCGTCTTTTGATCTCTGCTGTTTGGCTTTCCTTGTTAAGATTTATAATTTGACCCAGATATATATAATCGTGAACTTGTTCTATTTCATCTTGTCCGATCCTCATTGTGATGTCCTCATCTATATTTGTTATGATTGTTGCTATTGTTGCTATATTTGATATAGTGTAGAATAATAATGAAATTGATCGAAAATGTCGACCAGCACAATACAATAAAGTAAAAGTAGATGAAGAACTAATTGACCCAACTGAAGCTGGCAATGAGATAAAACAGGGCGATTGTTTGTCGAGTAGTTCGGTCATTGTGCTGAGAATTTCATCTAGTCTGGTTGCTCCCCTATTATTTGCAAGTTTTATAGCTCTTTCTACTTCATCACAGATTATGTTTGGCCTAGTCGATATATTATTCATTTGAATTTACGTTCTTTTATCATCAAAGCGTTTCTCAATCTCCTGCAAGATTTATTCTCCTGGAAGATGGTAATTAATTACATGCACCTAAATAAAATCTTAGTTATAAAGCTTTCAAACTATTTGAAACTTTACGTTATCTTTTGTATTCTAACTAAACTTTTATTGTATAAAATCCAGCTTAATCAAGCTAAAATTAATTAAGAATTACTTTATTTTATCGAAAATTCACCTGTGTTTATTATCGATCAGCATTGTTTGTCTTTTCAAAATATCCAACAGTCTCTTCCTATTTCCATTGAAGACAAAAGTAGTTTTCTTATTATTCTGTTTTATTATTTATTAAAGTAGTTAATGAACACTTTTTAAAATTTATAAAAGAGAGTTTTTAATACTAATTTTGTATAAAATAAAACTGTTAAGCTTCTAATAAAATCAAAACTATGTTGAAGTATAGCACAAACAATATAAATTCACAACATATATTATAATGTATATAAGAATGTTATACATGTCAACGTACTTGAATATAATAGTAACAAATATAAGACATTTCTTGGCAACAAATAATGTGGTTAATCGAAGGCTGAATCTCCACATGTAATGATGAAAATGGTAGCAGGTGTTACCCCGTAGCGATGCCACGACGGTCTTATTCGGCACACCAGTAACAAAGGTGATATTTTCTAAAGTTTTAAAGCCTTTTTCTCTCTGGTCCTCTCTTTCCAAATACCTTTCCCTGAAAAACGAGTTGCAAAAAGCCATTTGATTCCTCATAACATGGCTAAGATATTTTAATTTGCGCTCTTTGATTGTGTTAGTAATCCTTCCTTCCTCCCTGTTAGTAATTCCTTGCGAAAAGAGCAAGGAATCTTCCTTAAGAAAATCTTCCCATTCTACGTAAGACCTCAACATTAGTCACACGACACATCCATGAAATTCTGAAAATGCATCTGTAACACATTTCGAAGGCCTCGAGTTTCCCTAAAGTAGCTTCAGACAGTGTTAAGAGCTCTAATTCGTTTAATAACGTAGAAAATACATAGCATCCAAAGATAGACATTTTGATACCAATTGGTAAATCGTGGCTTCTGAAAAGAGACTTCATTATTACGAATGCTGATCTTGCTTTTCCTAGCCGTTGTTGCTTTATATCAGTAGAGGGCTTTGAAAGACGTGAAAAATCTGCCATAATATTTATAGACCTTACGGCTGCCTATGAAACTGTGTGGAGAGAGTGTGTATTTATAGGTTGATGAAAATCATACCCTGTCTCAAATCTTGTCAGCTAATAAACAATCTACTAACTAGCAGACTGTTGCAGGTATATGTATATAAATAATGCACGGAATAACGTTATAAAACTTAACAACGGCTTACCTCAAGGCTCAGTGTTAGCTCCTTTATTATTTAACCTTTATACGGCAGATATACCTGAAACAAAATCGAGAAAATTCGCTTATGTAGACGACCTGGCCATTGACTTCCAAGATAATTGTAAGGAAGCTGGAGAAGGAGCTCTAAACGAGGACCTAACTATACTAAGTAACTACTTTAAGAACTGGCTCTTACGTCCTAACACAAGCAAAACTGAAAACTGTCTCTTTCACCTGTCGAATCAACTTGCGGGCGATACTCTCAATATAACTATAAATTATGCAGCTATCAAACATAACAACAACCCCAAATATCTAGGCGTCATACTTGATAGAACACTCACCTTCCAAAGCCATCTTACAAACGCAGCCGGTAAACTGCGAACAAAAAACAATATAATAACAAAACTTGCTGGAACAACTTGGGGTGCTTCTGCAGATACTCTTCGGACCTCTGCTCTAGATTGTTTTTTTCAGTGGCAGAATATTGTGCACCAGTATGGCTAAATAGTGCACATACAAACAAAATCGATGTGCAACTTAATCAAACCATGAGAATAATCACTGGAAAAATAAAATCAGTCCCAGTGAGATGCCTGCCTACTTTAAGCAATAGTGCTCCACCAGATCTACCCCGTATAGCAGCATTAGTGAGAGAGTACCAGAAAACTGTAGCCATCATACAATTACCAATCCATCAAGACATACCAGACATCTCAAAAGAGCACCAGCGACTGAGGTCTAGAAATCCTCCAATCAGATCTGCCCGAACAATTGGTGATTCCTATGATATACAAAGGCAATGGTCCACAAGATGGATGCCAACAATAGCAGCAGATTATATTCAGATATCCACCCCAACCCAGGGTTTCATCGGATCGGGTCTGCCCCGGTCCACCTGGGCGAGGCTAAATCGCATACGTATCGGACATGGTAAATGTGCTGATTCTCTGTTCAAATGGGGTCGTGCGGAAAGTCCACAGTGCAATTGCGGATCACCTAGACAGACCATAAGTCATTGTGTTTCAGATTGCCTAAATCGTGCCTACCGTGGAAACCTCCAGAACTTTGTGGAATACTCCCCAGAAGCAATTGATTGGCTATGTAAATTAGATATTAATATTTAGGTTCATTCATTATATTTTAGTGTTTGAATAATACACTGTGTCCGTAAAGTATGGAACAAATTATTTTTAAGCTAAACACAGCATTTTAAGAAATAATCCTGAAACACCTCGATTTTTGATTTTAATTTACCGTATTTTAAAATAATATTCTAATATACAGGGTGAATTACTTTCGAGTAATGACGTTACCGTCATTTTTTTTTTAATGGAACACCCCATTTTGTCTCAATTTTCGGATTACTCTAGCTGAGCTGATTCCAAAAATGTATCACATGTTGATTCAAATTAGTACAGGGTGGACAAAAATACAATAGTTTTGTGTGTACTCATAATATTAAATTTTAATTAATTTTTGATATTAAATTAAAATATTAAATTAAACAATATCAAAAATTAATTAAAATCAAAAATTAATTAAAATATCAAAAATAAATAAGTATTTTCGATAATATTGTTAATTTAACTAACGCGTTACTTTATGACCACACACTATTGTATTTTTGTCCACCCTGTACCAATTTGAATCAACATGTGATACATTTTTGGAATCAGCTCAGCTAGAGTAATCCGAAAATTGAAACAAAATGGGGGTGTTCCTTTAAAAAAAATGACGGTGACGTCATTACTCGAAAGTAATTCACCCTGTATATTAGAATATTATTTTAAAATACGGTAAATTAAAATCAAAAATCGACGTGTTTCAGGATTATTTCTTAAAATGCTCTGTTTAGCTAAAAAAGAATTTGTTCCATACTTTACGGACACAGTGTATAATTATGTTTGTGTATTTATCGTACTGTGAAAGTCCATACGCTAAATAATAAAATCAGTAGAGGGGTACGATTGACTATTTGTGTTGGTATTAAGATATATGTAGCTGTCCATCTTGTCAATTGGTTGACGGATAACCAATATCTGCATATTTAATATTTCGTGCTTACTGTCTACCATGTACTTTGTCTTTTTCGTATTGAAATCAAGTTCATGTTCTTTACTTATATCTGATATGCGCGCTATTATTTTTTGCAGATCATCTCTGCTATTTACAATAACTACTGCGTCGTTAGTATATCTAGTGTTGTTTAGAGGCACCCCGTTGACCCATACACCTTTCTGTAGTTCTCCTAGTGCTTGCTTGAAGATATGTTCAGAGTACATGGTAAATAACACCGAGGACAGAATGCATCCTTGTCTCACTCCTCTATTTATAAAGACTGCTTCTGTCAACTGGTTGTCCATTTTAATGTTGGCAATATTTATATAAGTTGTGAAACTGCAAAACCCACTGTAGGAAACATAGATGCTTGGGTCATCGAAGTTCATAAAACTCAAAAAAATTGTCCAGACACCTGGTCAAGACAAAGTTACGGGAATACATACCTTATTTCTCTGGACTATAAAGAATCTACTTGTATTTGAACCACTGTATTAGAAAATACAATCGAACTGACAGCCAATTCCAAATAGATACCAAACAACGTTTCATCCAGGTTTAATTAAAGTTTTTATTCCCTTAATAAAGCCTTAGTATGTAGGTCACACAACTGGATAATAATCCGTTTCAAGCAGATATATACTTCTTAAAGTTTAGTAAAAGGGAACTAACTGAGTTCTCTCTTGACAATTTTCTAAAAGCTGTTTCTAAATAATAGCTTCCATCGATTTTTATTTCATCACACAGAGAGTGTACTACATTTTACCAGTAACATGAGATTATTTTAAGAATATTGAGTTAACTGTTTTATGACTGTCTATGTGCCCAAATTAATTTACCTATGTTGTTCTGAAGCTATTTCCTTGTGGCATTTTTATGATTAATTATTTATATGGGAAATAAGCCACAATTAAAATGAAAAAAATAATTTTATTAACGTTTCGACGCCCAAATCGGGTGCCGTTGTCAAAATACAAAATATTACTAAAATAAACTAAAGTGTTGTTGCTAAGCAAAAAAAATTCTTCTAATAATTTATTTAATCTCACTCATTTATATTGGCAATTCAGACATATATTATACATTTTAAAGTAGAAGACTTTAAAATGATATTGCCAATATTTATGAGTTGCGTTCCTGGGACGACTTACTGAAAGATAGTTCATTCGATTACATGAAATTAACCCCAACTCAAGAATATCCGTCATAAAAAATTATAGCATGTGATATGTCTTTAAAAAGACAACCAAATGCAACGACAGTAAAATTCTCAATTACAAGTCAAATCACAACATCAACGTTAAAAATGGAATCATTAAATCCTTATATGATAGAGCCAAAATTACTTGTTCTAACGAAAATTCCTTTTTAGCAGAAAAACAATTGTTAACATCTGTTTTATTAAAAAATGATTATCCTTTATCGTTTATAAATAAGGAATTGTCAAGATTGGATCGAATGGAACAGAACAACTTAGAACGGCATCCTACAACATTCACCAGAAATAATACGAGGAAAATATCAATACCATATATAAAAGGACTATCCGAGAAACTTAAAACAATAGGAAATAAATTCAACATTTCAACAACATTCAAAACAACAAACACATTGAGATCTATTCTATCTAAAACTAAACCTAACAATGATCAAGAAAGAACAAAGAATTGCATTTATAAAATACCTTGTGAATGCGAACAATTTTATTTAGGTGAGACATCAAGACCATTAGACGTTAGAATAAGTGAACATCAATCTTATATTAAAAATAGAGAATTTGAGAGATCTCAAATATGTCAACACGCATGGGATAATGAACATAGAGTTCAGTGGAGAGATTCAAGTATAGTCCTGAAAGAATCAGATAGTAAAAAGAGAAAAATCAAAGAAGCGGCTCTAATTATGCTAAATGAAACCAATTGTGTCGCAAATTCCTCGGTAGAATGCAGTAGGATGTGGTTACCCATACTGAAAGAGGAAGTCAATAGAAAGAAAATACCAATATTAGTAAGTCAATAATATCGAGCTAGTACATATTTTATATTTTAGTATTACTTATATATCTAGTATTATTAATATTATTTATAATTTAAACATGTTACAAGTCAGAATTTGGTATTATTTTTTGAGAGTAAATTAATGTAAGACCAAATACTTACGATGTCGGGATAGTATCACAGGGTTTTTCCTGGTTTTCCCTTGTGATTTACTATGAAGTCTCTAACGCGAGAATTTTACTGTCGTTGCATTTGGTTGTCTTTTTAAAGACATATCACATGCTATAATTTTTTATGACGGATATTCTTGAGTTGGGGTTAATTTCATGTAATCGAATGAACTATCTTTCAGTAAGTCGTCCCAGGAACGCAACTCATAAATATTGGCAATATCATTTTAAAGTCTTCTACTTTAAAATGTATAATATATGTCTGAATTGCCAATATAAATGAGTGAGATTAAATAAATTATTAGAAGAATTTTTTTTTGCTTAGCAACAACACTTTAGTTTATTTTAGTAATATTTTTTATTTTGACAACGGCACCCGATTTGGGCGTCGAAACGTTAATAAAATTATTTTTTTCATTTTAATTGTGGCTTATTTCCCATATAAATAATTAATTTACCTATGCTTGGTTTACTTTTTTTAATTACCTGTCTTTTATAGGAAGCCGATCCAGAATTGATAGTTTGGTTCTGTGTTATATCCAGAATACAATCTTAATTCTATCGATTTTTCTTTACGATTGATAGTGAAATTTTATAATTCTGGGCGCATGCGCACACAGACAGTATGTAGTTCGTTGCTAATCTTTCAAGTTATGTATGTATCAGTGCAAATCACAGGCGTAACCAGCTAAGGGTTTGAGGGTTGTAACCTCCCACCCCCATTTGGTTGTACTTTGAGCTCTATTACGCTTCACACCATTAATATTACATACCCCCCCCCAGAGACCATCTAGTAGTTATAACGCCCTCCTTTTAAGATCTTCCTGGTTACACCTCTGGCGCAAATATGTCATTAAAAGAATATATTAGTGTTTTTAGTAAATGTATTATTTATTATTTAAGAATAAGATTTTAAGTATCTGCGAGCGATCATAACATCTGAAAGTAAATATGAAAAGGACGTGGTAGCCAGGATCATTGCAGAAAACAGGTCATATTACTCATTAAGGACCCTACTTAAATCAAAAATTCGTCCCACAATAACGTATGGAAGCGAAACATGGACTCTGAACCAGCGGGAAACGACAAAATTACTGGTACTTGAAAAAAAAGATACTGCGGACTATCTATGGACCTTGCAGAGAAGAGACAACAGGAGAATGGAGAAGAAGACACAACGATGAACTCCAGACAGTATATGGAGATAAAAACATAGTACGCTGCATTAAAGCAAACAGAATACGATGGGCGGGTCACGTGCTAAGATCAAGTGACGAAAGACTTCTGAACGCCACAATCTGGGAAAGGCCCGATGTAAAAAGGTCAGCTGGTCGCCCAAGAATGAGATAGAAGGACGCAGTAGCTAGTGATCTAAGCAAAATGGGAGTTCAGCAATGGGAAATAGCTGCTCAGGACCGACAACAATGGAGGGAAATAGTAACAAGACTCACATAGAGTTGTAGAGCCAAATGATGATGATGATTATTCATTATAATTTTTGTGTCTTTGGATTTGTCTTCCTCGGGAGTAAGATAATAAAATATCCACGAGGAAAAAATTTCCTGTAGTTGGCTGTATACCATTTATTACAAAAAAAAACATGAAATCCTTTATAAAAGGTATATTTGTTAAAATCCCTATACAGGGCTACATCATAAAACAAACAGAACTAGTTTTTAATCGGTTGACCGATCATCATCAATTTTTCCTAAAAAGTGTTTCCTTTTAAATGGTTTTTACCCTAATATTTTTACTTTGGTGGTTAGCATGTATGATTCAAGTGAGTATACCCTATAACTTTTTAAAATCATAGTCAAAATTTTAAATACGTTGCATCATTTTATCAGGTTATACACTTTTTACACAAATAAATGACATATTTGTGAACTGTGATAACGAACCAACTAGATCCAGACATAGAAATAAAACGTAGAATAGCAATGACTAAAACTACTTTTATGAAAATGAAGTCATTTCTTTGCAATAATCATCTCAGTTTAGAACTAAGACAAAGAATGGTCAAGTGCAGTGTTTGGTCCCTACTTTTGTATAGTGCAGAAGTGTGGACGCTAAAAGTGTCAATCATGAACAGAATTGAAGCATTGGAAATGTGGATTCATAGACGGATGCTGAAGATACCCTGGACAGCAACAAAAACTAATGAAGAAGTACTAAGGAAGGTCAATAAAGATAGAGAACTTCTAAAGACTGTTAAACATCGAAAAATGTCTTATCTGGAACATATAGTGAGGGGAAGTCGATATAAAATATTACAACTGATCCTTAAAGGCAAAATAGAGGGTCGTAGAGGTGTAGGAAGAAAACAGGTTTCTTGGTTAAAAAAAAAGAGTGTGTGTACTTGTGTACGCACGTAAGAAGTTATACTTCTTTGTCGTCATAAAAAACAGTTTTTTTATATACCTCATACAAAATCGATAATATTTGATATAAGATGGTTATATTTTAGGTTTTAGATCATGCAGAACATTCTATAACTTTTCTTTCGTAAAATTAATAACAAAAGTTATCATAATTGAAATAACAGAAAATAATGTTGATGATATATGCGGAGAAAAATTTTTAATTTCTTTTTCAATTAGAAGGATGTAATTGCATATTAGAATATAGTTCTAATTCCAATTAACTGTTCATAATAACAATGTTCAATATTGTAAAAATAAAGCTACTTTTCTCTTGAGTGAAATTCATATTTTTTGACATACCCTGTGCAATACCCATAAAAATTTACTATCTGATGGTTGAATCAGAGATTCTAGATATTGCAGAACCTTTTATGTAGAACAACTATTTTTCGTAAAATGAATAATAAAAAAGTTTTCCATATTATGGTTCCAACTTACAGGGACATACTGTATATTATGACAAAAATATTTTTAAATCTGTAGGCAAGTCAAAAGTGTAAACTCAAACTTAATTTAACAAGAGTTATAGTCGGTTCGCTAAACTCAGACACAACTGGCTAGTGTTTTTAGTAGATATTTTTTTTTGTTTTTGGCCAATTTTGCGAAAATTAGCAAAATTACCAACTATTTAGTAATCATTTTCTTGCCAACTTTACAAAATTGGTAAAATTACTTACTAAACTCAATAGCCATTTGTAGTAACACTGGTGGTACTCATTATTTTCTTTTAAAATATCATACAATATATTATTTACAAAAGTATATACAAATCCCGTATAATATCCCTACTTTATAGCATTTTCAATATCTTCCATAAGTCCAAACGGTGAGTTTAAATTTTTTTTTCAAGGCGTCCAACTTTCTTTGAAGGGAAGCTGAATTGTTCAAATATAAAAAAAACTCTCCTGCGGTGTTGTCCGTATGAGATGATATGCCAGTCTCTAATGCATCATTGTCCTCTATGTTTACTTTTTGATTTATCTGTATAGCCTACAAAAAAAATTAATCCAATTTAAATTTTAGATCACAACTACACCTGATATGAATAACATTGTAACTCCACTTATAATGTTTTTCAACTATTGCTTAAATGATTTCTATAAAGGACAACTTTCATTTTGATCTAAAAACTTTTATCCTATCATGTACCGAAATATAAAGTTTTTTAATAAAATAACCTCATTGTAAGTGCAAATTTTGAATCACTCGGTGGAAAAAACTGTGTAACCAATGTTACAATACTATAAATTTCTATTATTGATGAATATTTTTATAAACACATTGTAACATCTATATAATTTACGAGTGAACTAACTTCCACTGTTATATCTGATGTTCACAGTGGATTACATGTTCAATTACAACAGCGGAAACCCCTTCCTGCATCAAAGGCATTAGTTTTATTATTAGATACGTCTGCTAAGGAAAAATTTCCAAAGAAGAAAAATCTTGGAAAGGAGAGAAAAAGAGGTGTTTCCAAAATTAATATTTTGAAGAAACTGAGGAACTCTGTCCAAGAATACACCAGAAAAACTGTAAAATTAACGTAAATGAGAGAATTGGGACCTCGATGTAACGATAAATGTAACATTAAATGTAAATCGAAATTATATAAAAAAAAGAATGACTCAATTCATTTAATAATTTTTGGGCAATAGCTGATCATTATAAACAGAGTGATTTATGTAGAGTTTGTAGAGCATACTTATGCAGATATAGTCCGTCCGCTATAACTTTTCCCATACGGTATGAATCATTTTCAATCAAACTAAATCAAAACATAAATTGAAACGAACATCGATGTGTATATACATTTTGTATACTGTATACTATATACTACACACATCGGGATACGTTCCACTTCCTGTTTTGACTTAATTTGATTGAAAATGAATCGTACCGCATGGGAAAAGTTGTAGCGGACGGACTATTCTCAAACAATAGAGAAAAGTTAAATGAGTCCACGTAAAACTGGTAAATATGAATATACTTTGCAGTTAGCAGAACACTGACACCAAGTTCGTAAGAAACATTTTTGGATACTTTACCAGATAATATATGGTTAACTACGCTATTCAAAAAAAGTGGCATTGCAGCTCGACTTAAATCAGAACCATTAATGCTAACAACAATGTGATACATGAAAGCGAAAAGCTGAGGAAAAGTTATAAAATATGGATTAAGCAAATTGTAGCTGGAGCATCACATGAGCTAATGGTTTATTGCATATAAGGAGACAGTCTGCAGTTCTGCTGCAAGAAGTTGCAGCTAAATAGAACATGTACATGCAATTTTTTCTGCAATTGTTATATATAACACATATTATGATTTTCTCAATAATCTAACCTTTTTAATCTAATATCTGATAACTCTACTTAAAAAATCACATTTAATTTATAAAAACAACATAACCTAAAATTTATGGTTAGGTCAAAGTTTCTGTCTATTTCATGTCAGCTTATGCAATTACTTGTACCCTGTAATCATTTTATTGCAGAAATCTAGTTGCAAGTTGCAACTGATTGCAGAAGTTCTTAACACACTTAAAACACTTACCAGTAATCATTGACAGTAATAACTGGATTCTCCGATTCTTTAGTTTTGAATAAGTGAGATCGTAAATCGTTCCGGGTTGATTGATGTTATCCACAACAGTTCTCCACACTCTACCTCTTCGAGCGAATAGGTTTTTATCAGTAATTTTGCGATTGAGAATCGCACTCACACAGTTTGGGCTTCCACAATGACATGCAACATGCATGTTACTAAGTCCAAAAATATAATATGAAAACTATTTAAAAAGGCAGTATAACAACCACTCTATATTATTTATCAATCAACAACATAACCAAAAACCGTCCAAACCACAGCTATGCTACAGCTGTCATATTGGATAATTTTTACATGTCATTTGAACATCCAACCAATCAGAACAAAGGTATAATGCGCACGCGCCCGGTCTCTAGGTTTTACCATATAAAAATTCAGCCTCTATCGCCGGTAAAGAAGTATAACTTCAAAAACATTCGTGAATGGACTCAGATATCAAATGCAGGACAATTATTCCATATTGCAGAAGATCGAGAAGCCTTCGCAATGGTGATCGCCAACGTCGGATAATTCTGATATGGCACGTGAAGAAGAAGATACACTTTTTAGGAAACACTGATGATGATCGGTCAACCGATTGAAAACTAGTTCTGTTTGTTTTATGATGTAGCCCTGTATAGGGATTTTAAAAAATATACCTTTTATAAAGGATTTCATGGTTTTTTATAATAAAATATCTATTATAATATTTTCATACTTCACTTGATCTATTTGTCACCGTGATGTGTAATTATATCCGAGACGTCACGTAGATGGGGCTTGATAGCTCGAGAGGTCCCGGGTTCAAATCCCGGACAATTCGTATTTTTTTTATTTTTGGAATTGCTTTAATATTATTTAAATTTTTGAAAGTGATAGGTAAGAAAGTTAGTTTAATATTTAAATAAAATGCAATAAACTGTTAAGTATATTTATTTCGTTGAAATTATATAATAGAAGTATAACTTCTTACTTGCGTACAAAGTACACACACATTCTTTTTTTTAGAGTCCATTTTTTAGTTGGGTTTATAACAATCCCTTTGATGTCCTTTTATATGGTGATAAATCGTAGACCTTGAACGAATACGTGTGCAGAAACTTGGAAACATTTGACATGTGGCTATATCATAGAATACTTAAAATCACGTGGACTAACCCAGTCTCAAATGTGGAGATTCTCAGAAAAATCAAGAAGAACCAAGAGTTAGTAACCACCATGAAATCTCGAAAGTTACAATACTTTTGACACATTATGCGAAATCAAGCTAGATATACCCACCTACAAGCCATACGGCAAGGAAAAGTATATGGAAAGCGAGGTCCAGGAAGAATTTGAACATTTTGGATAAAAACCCACAGAACTTGGTTCAACACAACATATTGCAGCTTTTCCAGGTTGCTGAAGATAAGATACATATATCTTCTAAGGCGTTCCATTTCTTGATACTAATCCGTATTGATATTCGGCTATCTCATTTATTGATTCATATAACCGTTCATTGATTACATGTAGGAAGATTTTGCTTGCACCTTCATAAAGGGCAATGGCTCTGTAATAGGGGTTTTCATCGATTGTCATTTGTTTCGAGCTTCTGTCATGTGCCACATAATATTAATATACATATCTACGTCATAAGTCTTTGGTTTGTATTATTGTATATACCAATAACGTATGTCGTAGATATATTAATATTATGTGACACGTGACAGAAGCTCGAAACAAATGACTGTGAATGAAAAGCCCTATTGCTGCATGCGAGTAGTGATCTTTTTTATCAATAAGCATAAAGGTTGATTCCCACCATTTATCAGGCCATTCACCTGTGATCCATATCCGTTTATAATAGGGCTTTTCATCGATTGTCATTTGTTTCGAGCTTCTGTCATGTGTCACATAATATTAATATATCTACGTCATACGTCTTTGGTTTGTATCATTGGTTATATCAATAACGTATAACGTAGATATATTAACATTGTGTGACACATGACAGAAGCTCGAAACAAATGACTGTGAATGAAAAGCCCTATTCTGAGTAGTGATTTTCCAGGTTTCTACAATGCTCTCTATATCTGGTTTTTATTTTCTATTATGGCCTTAATGGCTTGAAGCTGTGGTTTGAACTCTGGGGCCAAATATTTAATAGTGTGTTGCAGCATAACTCATCTTTTAACCACTAATTTGAAAGTTTTTTCTGACATCCAATGTTTTTTGGATTTTACGTGGTGTGGACTCTTTTTCTACTAATTGTATACAGGATTATATTCCATTTCATTGTTTATTTGTGTCTTCAAATAATATTTGTGCTTTTTCCTTATTGATTAGTTTCATCTGGACTTCTTCCGAATTATTTACCTTTAGCTGCTTTGTCTGATCTATTTTCTATTATACATATATTATGTTGAAAATTTAGTTCACAAGGTTACTTATCCCTCCGTTACTCGCACACGGTGTATGAGACCGGCCCTCTATATAACTTCCTATAACTCTGATTGTAGTGGATATTTTGAATTGCTGCTGCATATACCTCTTCAGTCATCAGTCAACTGTGTGTGAAGTCCATGTGCAGTGTAAAAAAGAGTATTGTACTTTTATTATTAGGCAACACGGTGCGGTACACCGCGTGTGAGTATTTGTGCACAATTTTTTTGTTTAGATCAGACGTCGATAGTTTTAATTAGTAAGGTAATCTACGATCTTTTTCTTATTTTCAATGTTTATAATATATTTGTTTATTTATATTTAGATATGAATTAAGAGAAGGAGAAGCAAAGATTATGAAAATTATTTGAGGAAGTATCGATTGACGAGGAAACGTATGAAGATGATGATGGATAAAGTTACTTTTTATTAAAGTAATATAATGTTGACACAAACGCATATATAAAAAATTATATGATCATATATATCCATTAATATAATTGTATACAATTTTGCAAAAAAAAAAATTTTAAATATTGCTGACCCATATTTTTGGACCTGGTCTTCTGCACCGTGCGCGAGTATTCGATCACAAAAAATTGGCGCGAGTAACAAAAAATTGGTTATGGGAGTGCTATCGGTCACAAAAGTGATGAAGAAGAAATTCTTGGTGGATGCGAACATAAGAATTAAGACGCGTCCACCAAAATCTAAGGTTGCTACTACTCATTTTTGGCGTTTTCAAGGTCACACCTTGGCAGCTTCAGAACAGCAGATCGTAGCGTGTCTACACATGAAAGAGGGAGCTCAAGAGGTAAATAATGAAATGTTTGAAGTTAGAAGATGGATTACCAAAGAGTCCTTCTGGATGTGGCGACCAAAAGACTACGTGAGTGTGCGACACCTTGCTGAAAAGAAGAGGAGGATAGAGGCAGAATGACACAGAAAAATCGAAAATGGGAGCTTTAATAAAAGGACGGTAGAGCGGTAATATCCAAACGGCTTAAGGTATATGAGTGCACGATAGGTCCTTAAGTATGGAAGAGAGCGAGCATGAATAGATAATAAAAGAAAGAATTAAACATGGTGATACGTCATAAACCCACTAGGATTCTAGTAGACAAATAGCTTGACCTCCAGTAACGTGCAACGTGTCACGTGATAGGTTTTGCATTTGTTAATTCCTTGTCGTTTTCTTCTTCTCCTTACCTATCATCTGACATTTCTTACACGTTCTGGTAGGGGTCTGTCAATTCCTTTTTCTTGTTTACTGCTGTTTATTGTCTGTCGTCTGTCACTAACTGGTCCTTGTTTCGTCGATTTAGATTATGAAACCATACACATCATCAGTTAAATCTAAATGTAAATCAATATATCATCCCACCCAACCCATCTAAAGCCAGAAATTATTTTTTAAAAATTAATTACGTCCCCTAAAATTAAAATCTTTGGTAAAAATTACCGTATAAATATCTTTGTATCACAACAAATCGAAACTCAGAAATTCAAAACAGCTCCAGGACATAATAAGATACTTTTAACGGAAGACCCCACGTTAAAAAACACAAAAAGAGAAATTCTTTGGGCCACAAAAGACTGTTTGCGAAAGAAGGAGAGAATAAGATTGTATTATAACGGGGTTGGAACCTATTAAGAAAATTGCATGATTTTGACAGGAACGAATATAAATAGACCTTGACATAAATCAATAAAGCTTTAAAATCAGGGTTCATTATTTTCTTTGACGTTTTTAGAATAAACATAAAATATATTATAATCTCCTTGTTAAGGGATTGAGAAAATTATAGGACTTCCGGTTTCCATTAAGAGAAATGGAGATATTTGGTTTGGCTTGTTTCAGTAAATTTTCTTTTTAGGTTCTCTGCAAATGTTCTTTCACTTGATTGTTATAAAATTTTGTAAGTTTGAGTATACAGCATTAAGAAAAAGAGGACGCAATACAAATGAAAATTTAAAAGAAAAGAAAAACAAAGGACAGCATAGTTGTTATTATTTTTAACCACTACCCTACGATCTAGGTTAAGAATTGTCTTAAAACAACTCTTTTTATTCGTGAAAAGTTACAAGCATAACTAATTTCAACACAGATTTATCATCATCATCATGGCATCTACACTCCTAATGGAGTAATTGCGGCCTTCTTTGGGCTCTTCCAATTCATTTGTCGCAGAGAATCAGTCCGCTGATATTTTGGTTTCACAATTTGTTGTGTAACTTGGCATTTTCAACAATATTTCCCTCCATTCGTTTCTGTTTTTGCGTATTATAACGATCGGATGAACAAGAGGTCATTGAAGCTAAACCAGAAGGGTTAAGACGATATTATCCTTAGATAGAATAAGGAATAACTGAAGATGGAAAGGTCCAATCGCCTACATTGACGAAACAAAGGCCACGTTACTCAGTCGGAAGAGATGTGGGCGTGGCTCTTTGGATTGGGCTTCTGTTGCAATGAAAGATGTTAAATAAATTAATAACGATATGTGAATAGAACTAATGAAACGACGATAGACAAAAGACAAATAGATAACATTAACAACTGATGGTTTGACTCATGGACTCTAAGAAAACGGAAATACTGAATACACAAAAGAAATTGGGCGCCTGGGATTTTACCTCTAAATCCTCAAATGAATAATTAACGAAACATAACACAACAGAAAAATTAGCAACACTGCTAAGACAAAACAATAACGTTCTAGTCTTGAGCTGTAAATAATAATTAAATAAAATGCGACACCATACGTTTCAATGTAACATTTATTAAAATACTCAATAAGGTATTCTCAATAAGGTAATACTCAATATTTACATAATATACACAGAAATAAATAACTACAAAATTGTTGAACAAAAAAAGAAAACTTCAAATACATTGACTTAATATTATTTGGTCAATACAACACAGACCGATAATAAACAACGTAGAATAGATGACTAAAATTTCTAATGACTCTACTTACTATACTGAAAAATTGAATAATTACTAAAAAAAATTAAAAATAGATAATTGACGCTCATATTTCGTCATCTATTCGACAATAAAAAAAAGCTTTTTTTCTATAATACTAAATATTATAGTAATTGCACAAAAAAATTACGTAATTAAAATGTCTATAGTTTAAATGATCACCAATTTTAAAATAAAAATTACCCAATAATGACATCAAATTAACTATATTAAAAGGATGACCTTTTTAGGGTGTCAATGCACTTTTTCAGTAAAATAAACACAAAACAGGTTTCTTATCTAGACCGCACGAGACAAAAATGGCATATTGCTTCTTCACAGTAAGCAGATAATAATTAGTAACTTACTAGGCAAAGTGAGACATCCGGCAAGCTCCATCTGGCCTGCGAAAAGGGAAGAACACGGTGGGTACATAGCGGACTAGCCCCTCAAATATGTGCAGTACTGTTGAATTGGCCCCAAAGGATAAGGCTGTGCGGTAGAAATGGCTCTCAAAGAAGACTAGGTGGTACGGTAGAATTGACCGAACTCTTGAATAGAAATAAAAAAGTATGTCTTTAATAACGTCGGAAGAATGGAATGAAAGGTTATTTCGACTTACCATAATTTACTTATGAGTTCTCTAAATACTTATCACAATAAATCAACGTCAGAATGCATCTTGCACAGCTAACAAACTAAAACAGGGCTTGTTTGAGACGTGTGCCCCAATGTATACACGTTGTGTGGGAAAGACGCTTAGTAATTAAAATCTGTGGGAAAATAAAGATATATTCCCACTAAATTCTTGACACTTTAAACTTCTCAGCGATAAGGTTTAAAAAACACAGTCTCTTCAAGTGCTTTATCGGCGCGAAGAAAGTTTATCAGTGTTTTGGGAACCCAATTTGATGTGAATTCACATCATTTCCAACTCGCATTTTATTCTACATGCAGAAAAATGTAAACGTTACAGTATGGCTACTCATTCTTTAACTCCTATCTTCTTAAAGTCAGCAACTATCTGCTTTTCCCATCTGGTTTTGGGTCTTGGTCGTGGTTTGCCTGATACTGGTCTCTGTTAGGTGATTTTCTTGACAACTACTTTTGAATTTCTTCTTTCTGTATGTTCCATTCATCTGAGTCGCTGTGCCTTGATAAACCAAACGATGTCTTCTCCTTTCAAAAGTTCTCTTTGTTCGTAGTTCATTAGTTTTATATAAAAAAAGTGGGGTTCGTAGGGTCTCCTCCGCATCCCACATTTCGCTCACCATCGTTTTCTATCCACCCATTCGTTTTCTTTAATAGCCCTAGCTGCCATAGACTGTTCTATGCCTTTCTTCCAAGTTTCTGTAGGCCTTCCTTTTTTTCTTCTATTTATGGGTGTGTAATTTAATGGTCATTTTGGCCATCTTTCCTCTGATATTCTCATAACATGACCATACCATAGAAATTTCTTTATTTCTATATGGTCCACCGTGGAATATACACTCTTTGCCGTCGTCTTATTTCCTCATTTGGTACGTGTTGTAATCTAGATACCCTGCATACTCTACGTAAGTAATCCATCTCCGCTACTTCTATATTTTTTCTTTCGTTTCCTGTGAGTTGCCAACACTCTACTCCATAAGATATAATAGGTTCCATATTTGTTCTGTAGATTGTTAATTTTGTGTCCAGATTCACCTTGTTAGACCATAGTAGACCATTTAAAGTACAAGTTGCTTTCCTTCCTTGCTGTATCCTATGCTCTATGTGTCTTTTTGTAGTTCCTTCTTCTGATATTATGCTTCCTAAATATCTATATTCCTTACATTTCTTATACTTCTTAACACTACTGCTGGATCTTCAGTTTCCTCTCCTATTCTCAAATATTCCGTTTTCTCCATGGTCATACATAGTCCCCATTTTTCATATTCGATCTGCAACTTTCTTAGCATATAGGTAATCCATATCATGTTCATCGTTGGCCAGAATTACTAGGTCATCAGCAAAAAACAAAGTTGTTAAGCAGTTTTCTTCAATCATTATTCCCATCCCAGCAACTGTTTCCTTTCATTGCTCCAGAGCTTTCTGGATGTATATTTTAAATAGTGTTGGCGCTACGCAGCACCGCTGCCTTAACCCTTTTGTAACAGGGAATCGTTTCGACATAGATTTTCCCTGTCTAATACAGCTTTTTGGGTTTTGATACATATTTTGAATTGCTCGCACATATGCTTCACTTATGCCTATCGTCGTCAAAATTTCAAAGAGTTTCTTTAAAGTTCCATGTCGTAGGCTTTTTCCAGATCAATAAATGTTAGGTGAGTAGATCATTAGTTTTATAAATTCATTATGTCCTAAGTTTAGTGAGCCCGAATTCTCCGAATTATTTTGCTCTTAATCTTTCTTCATCTTTTTGTGTCAGACATATTACTTCAGCACTATATGTGATTACTGGATTAATTAATTGCTGCTCTCTAAGGAATATAGCCATTAAACTATTCACTGACATATATCTACTATACATAAAAAACATCCTATTTTGGAATAAAAGTCACAAAATTAAATATTCATGACTTTCTTCTTTGTCATATTCATTAGTTATACAGGTTTTCATACTATTGTTCTATTCAACGACGTTTTCTCCAAAGTTGTCTTATATCGTCTCGACAAATGCATGTCAACTACTTCTGTACATCATTATTTTTAATTTTACAATTTATAATTAGATACACAAGCTATTTATAAGAACGCTTATATTCGTTTTAAGATACGTACCAAATACAACACACAATTAAGACTTGTACCAAATACAAAACACTCCATATTCCGTTTGTCTACAAGTTAACTCAAAGCTAGTATACACTTGCTCTCTTTCTTAGCCCATAAATTAGCGTGTTTCCATCAATTCTACTTTGTTTTAAAAGCTCAGCTGTTAAAGTACACTCAAACAACAAATTTGTTTTCTCTTCTCGTCGAAGTATCAAGTTGTTCTAGTGGAAGTGCTTGTGCTTGAATATCCCTGTTTCGTTGCTACGCAAACAATTTATTAGAATTTTTCTCAGCTGTCAGAGATCTCTACATTGAGTACTTATGTAGTAGGGCATCTGTGTTAGTTTTTATAGAATTATTAATGGGAACAAATTATTTATTGTAGCCTAGGATGTTTTAAATAATTACGAAGTTTTTATGAATATTTAGAAGTAAAAATATAAATGGGATATAAACGTTTCAATAGACGAGTTGGGATAAAAATAAAGGAGGCAAAAACAATTGCTAAAAAATTAATACGAGGACATACAAGATCGATAAAAAAACATGTCACCACTTTAATATTAGTCCATTGAACTGTTATATATTTTAGGCCTTTGCGTATATTTTTAAGACTACTAAATTTTAAAAAATCAATGGGAGAATCCCAATAGTTGGCTGTATACCATAGTTTAAAAAACCAATACAGAAGTAAAAACTTCGAGATGTATTCTGGTATAAAATCGTTTATTTAAAACTATAAAATGTCATCGATTACAGAACGTTTTCGTTCTAAACAGAACATCTTCAGTGCATCCTGCCGAGTATTTTGAAACTAGCACACTGTAAATAGTGTTAACATCATCATATATGGTTTACATAATGTAATATGTTAAAATGTTATGACTACAAGTCGATGTTAATGGATATAGTGGAACACATGCTAAAAGGGTGCCATGGTTCCCTGCTCGAAGATACTAGGTACTTGCCAATTCAATGGGCACAGACCAACCCATTGAATTGGCAAAAGGTACTTTTACTTTAAGTCGATAGGATACACCGTTTTCTAAAAAAATCGATTCGAAAATTTTTCGTTCTTTGAATTAAAAAAAAAGATTAAAAAAAACTATTTAGAAAGATGAAAACTGGTACATTTATTTATATTCCAGAGATTAATCGATTTCATTAATGGTGAATTTCTAGTACCGGTCATAGGCGTCCGTTTTGGGTAGGTCAACAGTTATTTTATAGCATAACTTTATTGTCTTTAATTTTTAAGTATTTTTAACACAATATTACTCAATTATGAGATATTCGAGTACTAAAAGTTACTCTTGCTTTTTTTTTAATTTTTTTCATTTTTTTTTTTTTTCAAATTCCCAAAACTAAAAACTTTTAAATCGATTTTTCTAGTAAACGGTGTGTCCTACCGAATTAAAGTAAGAGTATCTTTTGGTACTAGAATACCTCACAATTTAATAATCCAGTATCAAAAATGCTTAAAAGTTGAAGACAAAAAAGTTATGCGATAAAATAACCGTTGCCCTACCCAAAACGGACGCCTATGACCGGTACTAGAAATTCGCAATGGGTGGAGTCGATTCATTTCTGGAAAGTAAATAAGTATACCAATTTTCGTTTTTCTAAATAGAAGAGTTCTGGAGATATTTAAGAAAAACTAATTACATGGCGCCTTCTTCAAAGAGCTCTAGCTCCCTTAGGAAGCATTTTCGGACTAGGTGAATTGGGTTAAATTGTCCTAAAATTACCTGAGGAATCTCCTGTCTTCGTTTGTCGGTAGAGTTTCTGGACACCTTGTATAATGTCAGACTAATAAAATGCACTGCTCAAAATGATCAAATCTTACTAAGATTCGTACATCAGATTTTTTAGGAACCAACTGTACTTCTTACCAAATTTCTGCAAAAGTTTAACGTAAAATTTTTCTATCTAATGAACTGGCCTAAAAATTAAATTACTGACAGTGTCCATACAAATAATATTAAAACATAGGGCCGACAAAAACCAACTAGATTCAGCTAATGGTAATGGCCTGTGATTAGTCATAACAAGACGAGTAAACACGCATTTTTACGACTGTGTAGTATTTTATGATTCATAGTAGTTTTTGTTTAGGTAGTACACTATTTAGGCCAGTATTTGTTTCCAGTTTTAAACAATATGATTTAGAATACTAAAATATTAGAATAAAAATAAGTAATCTTTACATTTTCGTGTTATTTTGGCATTTAAATGCGCCAAATCTTTATATTATAGTATGGTATAGTTAGACCCAAACCCAGACATCCAAAATGAAAGTTATCCTCCAACACCAAATTGTTCTATATGGTCCATATAATGTTAAAAAAAAAGTCACACCATTTTGAGCGTCGGGTTTGGAGGGGAGAGGGGGGAGAAATCTGTAAATTCGTAGTTTTTTACGTTTTTCGTCAATATTTCTAAAACTATGGGGTTTGAACAACCCTGTATACAAAATTGTTCCACATTAAATTTGAAATAAAAAAAGGCTTTATGCATAATGTTTTTAAAATGCATGGTTCCAAAGTTACGGAGGTAGTATAGTATAATTGGTCCAAAAAAAGGGCTAACCCAGACATCCAAAGTAAAAGGTTTCCTTCAACACCAAATTGTTCTATATGGTCCACATATTGTTTAGTAAAAAGTTACACCATTTTGAGCGTCCGGTTTGGGGGGTAATGGGTTAGAATTCGGTAAATTAGTAGTTTCTTTAAGTTTTTCGTCAATATTTCTAAAACTATGCTATAGCGTAAAGAATGTTCTATAGAAAAATGTTCTACATAAAATTTTAAACAAAAAAGGTTCTATAGATAATTGTTATAAAATCAACGGTTCCAGAGTTACGGAGGGTGAAAAGTGGAGGTTTTCGATACTTTTTATATTCACCGATTTCTCCCCCCTCTCCCCCACCCCCAAACCCGACGCTCAAAATGGTGTGACTTTTTTCTGAACATTATGTGGACCATATAGAACAATTTGGTGGTGGAGGATAACTTTCAGTTTGGATGTCTGGGTTTTTGGTATAGTTATACCGTTGACTGATAAATATACTCCGTATTTATCAATCAACGGTTATACCATACATTGCCCAAAAAATATAAAAAGTATCGAAAACCTCGACTTTTCACCCTCCGTAACTCTGGAACAGTTGATGTTATAACAATTATGTATACAAGATTTTTTCTTTTAAATTTCATGTAGAACATTTTTGTATATAACATTATTTACGCTAAAGCATAGTTTTAGGAATATTGACGAAAAGCGTAAAAAAAACTACTAATTTACCGACTTCTCCCCCATCTGCCCCCCAAATCGGACGCTCAAAATGGTGTAACTTTTTACTGAACAATATGTGGACCATACAGAACAATTTGGTGTTGAAGAAAAAGTTTTACTTTTGATGTTTGGGTTAGGTCTTTTTTGGACCAGTTATACTATACTACCTCCGTAACTTTGGAACCATGCATTTTAAAAAGATTATGCATAGGGCCTTTTTTATTTCGAATTTATTGTAGAACAATTTTGTATAGACGGTTGTATCGACGACGGTTTTTTTCTGGACATTGTGTGGACCATATAGAACCATTTGGTGTTGAAGTATAACTTTCACTTTGGATATCTGGGTTATGTCATCTTTTGGATCAACTATACTATACTATTAGATAAATTAATATAAAATGTATTACACATAAAATTAAAAAAATCTGTATAACATTTTCAGATTATATTATGAAAAAAAAAAGAAAGTACACGTGAACTTAAGGATCTATTCTCTATTAGCGTTTCGTAATGTTTTTTAGTCCGTCAGGGTTGCGTGCTGTCTCCACTACTTTTCAATGTCTACAGTGAAGCGGTATTTCAAGAAGCGCTCTCAAATTCAATAGAAGGTATATCTATCAATGGAGAAGTTTTGAACAACTTACGTTTTGCAGATGATACAGTAATAATAACAGATAACAACAATGATTTACAGAACGTAATGCAACGCCTTAATGAACGTTGTCATGAGTACGGACTGAAGATGAATTTAAAGAAACCTAAATGCATGATCATAACTAAATCGGCACACGTAAACATCCAATTAACTATTGAAGATAGTGTGATTGAGAGTGTGGATAACTACAAATACTTAGGAACATGGATAACATCAAATGTAGACCAAACCAAAGAAATTAAGACACGTATTGAAATAGCACGTCCATCATTCATTAAACTTAAAAAGTTTCTTTGTTGTCGGGATATAAGGTTAGAACTACGCCTAAGGATGCTTCGATGTTACGTGTTCTCTACTCTTCTTTATGGCTTGGAAGCGTGGACGTTGAAACAAGTCCATTTGAATAAGTTGGCCGCCTTTGAATTTTGGTGTTACAGAAGAATCCTACGAATATCATGGATTCAAAGAATGTCGAACGTGGAAGTAACTAGAAGGATAGGAAATCAACCGGAAATAATACTAACTATCAAAAGACGAAAATTGAGTACTTGGGACATGTGATGAGAGGGCAAAAATACTCATTATTACAACTTTTTATGCAAGGCAAAATCCGAGGAAAGCGAAATGTGGGAAGACGAAGAACATCCTGGCTTAAGAACTTACGGGAATGGTTCGAATGTAGTAGTGCAGAGATATTTAGAGCGGCAGTCAACAGGGTCCGCATTGCCATGATGATTTCCAGCCTTCGATAGAAGATGGAACTTAAAGAAGAAGAAGAATGTTTTTTAAACTTTTTGTTCATAATTTTGGAGTATATTTTAGAAATTGCCTTCAAGAGAGTAATACCTCTATTTTATTTTAATTATAAGCTATATATTTATTTCAAAGGTAAATATACCTCAAAAATGAATAACCATTTTCAATTTCGTTGAAACACGAAACTACAGCCGCATCATTATTCCATTTCAATCAGAGAGTGCAGCAAGCACCTCTACCGGTTTCGAAACTTATTAGTCTCTCATGAGGAGGCACATATGCTGCTCTCTCTGACCCAACTAGGACAAACCCCTGCGTGCAGCCACGGATTGCAACGAACGAAATGGCAGGGATGCCCTAGCGGCAACTGTAAGCAAAAAACTAAGTTTTCAATCTAATAGCACATAACACAATATCCAAAAATGTTACTCTACATCCTACCAGATTGAAAACAATGGGAACCTTCTCTGGTTACACCTCCGAGGCTTCTACAATTTGCAAGCCATAACGGATGCTAAGACTAAGGAAGATGAGGGAATTTTAAAATTTATAATTCAAGTCCCATCTGCTCAGCGCGGTAAAGTTCCAACGAGAATGTTTCCCTGGAGATATATCTGTTCTGATGAAATTTTTAGATCCGTTTGCCATAATGCATCAGTCCACTGGCTTTTCCATTTCGTACATTTGCCTACAGGTCCTGACAATTTCTGACCTTGTTAACCACTTGTCTCCAACCTGATCTACTGGTAGTGTCTGTGTACAGTTCTTTATTTCCATTGTTCTTAAATCTCTTTCAACTGGGTCTTGCCGTCGTAACTTGGATCACCCTTTTGGTCTTTCTCTTTCTGGGATCCACTCCGATAATCTTTTTTGAGCTGCGTTTTTACTTTCCTGAATACTTGTATGTCCTTAAAATCCAATCTTCTGCATTTATTATTCTTATGTTTTCTTTCTTTAGTATATTTTATATTATCTATAGTATATCTTAGTATATTATCTAGTTCAAAATTCATTCATAATACATATTATTTTGTTTTGGATAATTATTTTGGTTACAATAATCCTTCTAATAATTGTTTTTTCAAGATCTCTAACATTTCTTCTTCTTTAAAAATTAGGCTTGTAGATTTGCTGTTTATGTCAATGTTAGTCTATAGTAATAATATTTTAAAAATCTTAAGAAACCAAATAGATTACTTGATTATTAACATTAGATACAAAAACAACATAAAATCAATAAAAGCATACTCAAAAGTAGATGCAGCATAAAATCACAACCACGTTCGTAATTAGCAATCTTTACTATAACCAAAGAGCTATTGTAAAAATTAAAGAAAGAACAGAAGTAAACATAGAACATTGAGTCAGGTAGAGTTGTAGTCTATCAGAAACTCTATTTAATCTATATTTTACACACATGACTAAGAAGGCATCAACAGTTGTTAACAAAAATAGCATACATAAGAAACTAGTATGGCCTAAGATCATTCGTAAAATAATCGGAATCTTATTTTACGAATATCCCTCGTATAATGTCAAAAGCAACAGCAAAATAATAGAAATAAC
Source organism: Diabrotica virgifera virgifera (assembly GCF_917563875.1). Classification (NCBI taxonomy): domain Eukaryota; kingdom Metazoa; phylum Arthropoda; class Insecta; order Coleoptera; family Chrysomelidae; genus Diabrotica; species Diabrotica virgifera. The sequence goes on along the minus strand of NC_065451.1, from coordinate 11,154,944 downwards.
TAATATAAAACTACTGTTCTGTATACATAAATAAAACATATTCTAATGAATGTGCCAGACCCCGTTTTCTCTCTCATAAAATCCAGAAGTCGAACTTCCCTTTAGTACCCCGATTTAAATTTTAAAAGCTTTCACTTAGATTTTGTATACTTTGTTCCAGATTCGGCACAAAGACGACCCGACCCAGTGCACGAAGTGTCCTCTGGGAACGATCCCGGATCTCCACCACGAATACTGCCAGGAAATTCCAGAAGAATACTTGCAGCCAGACAGCGGATGGGCGATAGGCGCAATGGCTTTTTCTTCCACGGGAATTTTTATTACGATCTTTATTTTCGGCGTTTTTATGAAACACAATGAGACGCCGATTGTTAGAGCTTCTGGCAGGGAATTGAGTTATGTGCTTTTAAGTGGGATTTTAATGTGCTATAGTGTCACGTATGCGCTCATTCTTAAGCCGACGGATATTGTCTGTGCCATTCAAAGGTAAGGATGCAAACTTTAAACAGTTCTATTTAAAACTTTAAAAAGGGGGTAAACCCTATAGTTGGCTGTATACCTTCAATATAACAACGTGGAATGAAGTAAACACTTCTGTTGTATGTAGGCATATGAATTTATTAAAAAATCCTTAAAATTTATCCACGAAAGAATGGAAGTACAAAACGTTTTGGGTCAGACTAACCATCATTAGTGTAAACGTCCAGTGTACAAGTAATTGTAACTAGGCACTTCAATAGGTATAAAAACCTCTAAAATACATTATAGGCCAGGGTAATAAGACAAAAATATATAGTCGGTTCACTAAAGTCAGACACAACTGGCTAGTGATTTTAGTAAGTAATTTTGCCAATTTGTTAAAATTTGCCAAAAAATAATTATTAAATAGTTAATAATTACTAAATATTTAGTAATTTTGCCAATTTTGGTAAAATTGGCCAAAAACAAAAAAATTACCGACTAAAATCACTAGCCAGTTGTGTCTGAGTTTAGCGAACCGACTATACCCTGTTCGTGACACTTCAGCAGCCAAGGTACTGAAGCGATTTTTCGACAGGTAATACCTATAGGAACAAATTATAACTATTTCCTGCGTAGGATATGGCGGCCATTTTGATTTATACACAATTAACTGTCAAAAAATGGCTTTTTTCAAATCAAAGGAAAACAGTGAAACTTATGATTTTTTTAGTACAAATATCTTCGAGATTATGGAAAAAGCTTTAAAATTACGTATTACAAAGTTTGATATACTCATTTATTGTTAATATAATTGCGAAAAAAGGTCGGAATTACAAAAAAAATATTTTCTCAATAACTGATGTAAAAATTAGTGTACAGCTTTGAAATTTTTGTCAAATGAGGGTTCTTTGGTGCTTAAAATGTGATAAAAATTTCAAAGCGGTTCATTCAATTGTTTAAATTTTATTCAAATTGTATATCCCAGAGAGCATTTTTTTGCAATAACATACGTCAGAACATTTTCAACATGGTTTAAAAAAGTGAATAAAAAATGCATTTATTAGTAATAAATAATTATGCAAGAGTATCGTCAATTTTTCTTTATAAACTTTTTGAATAATTTTTTCCAAAAAAATTAACTTTTTTACCCTGTTTTAAGTGCACAACTACCAAGTAATTTTATCTATATCATAATTGATAAAAATTGTAATAAATATGTATAATTTCTTATACATAACAACATAAAAAGTTTATAAGGAAAGATTTACGATACTTTTGCATAATTATTTATTGCTAATAAATGCATTTTTCATTCACTTTTTTTAAACCAAGTTGAAAATATAGCTCATGCTGTTTCATTTGACACCTGTGAAATGGTTCTAACGTCATTTTCTTCTGACTTATGTTATTTCAAAAAAATGCTCTCTGGGATAAACAATTTGAACAAAATTGAAACAATTGAATGAATGGCTTTAAAATTTTTATCACATATTAAGCACCAAAGAACCCTTATTTGACAAAAATTTCAAAGCTGTACACTAATTTTTATAACAGTCATTGGGAAAATAATTTTTTTTGCAATTCCGACCTTTTTTCGCAATTATATTAACAACAAATGAGTATATCAAACTTTGTAATACGTCATTTTAAAGCTTTTTCCATAATCTCGAAGATACTTGTACTAGAAAAACCATAAGTTTCCCTGTTTTCCATTGATTTGAAAAAAAAGTGAAAAATGCCATTTTTTGACACTTAGTTGTTTATAAATAAAATTGGCCACCAGATCCTACGCAGGAAATAGTTACAATTTGTTCTTATAGGTATTACCTGTCAAAAAAACGCTTCAGTACCCTGGCTGTTCAAGTGTTATGGAAAAACCTTATTTCCCTGGACTATTATTGTTACATTCTATATTAAAAAGTGATCGACATTAAGTCGATGTCTTAAGATTTAAAGATCACATGTGAATGTATTTCATCCTTGCTCGAAAATTGCACAAGGTATGTACTTGTGTTCAGGTGAGAGGTTAAGAACCAACCTCTCACCTGAACACAAGTACATACCTTGTGCAATTTTCGAGCAAGGATGAAATACATTTACATGTGATCTTTAAATCTTAAGACATCGACTTAATGTCGACCACTTTTTAATATAGAATGTAACAATAATGTATTTTAGAGGTTTTTATACCTATTGAAGTGGCTAGTTACAATTACTTGTACACTGGACGTTTACACTGATGATGGTCAGTCTGACCGAAAACGTTTTGTACTTCCACTCCTTCGTGGATAAATTTTAAGGATTTTTTAATAAATTCATATACCTACATACAACAGAAATGTTTACTTCATTCCACGTAGTCCTATTTAAATTTCAATATTTTGTTCCTTTATTTATGCAGCATGTTAAGTTTTAAGTTAGATGTACGGCCTATAAATGGCAACAATGCGCACCTTCTAGCCCCCACTTTCCGCACTAATGCACATGTTTCTCGCCGATTCTAACTCCGGCGCTCTGTCTTCCGCCGTCATTCGGAGATTAAACAACGATAGTGGACTAAGCAGTGTTGCCGATTTTAAAGCTTTCTTCAGTCGCCTATTTCTAATCAAAAATTAAACGTATTGTATACAGTCATGGAAATATTTTTTCGGAACATAGGAACTTTTAGTACAATAAGTTAGATTGTTGATTTGCTATTAACCACTGTAAATTTCGAAACACCGTCTCAATGTTTCATATTTAATCCATTTGTTCGACTGCACCGAACTGAGATCTCTGATTTGAAATTAACCAGTGTAAATTTTAATATAACGTCGCGGTGTTTTAAAATGAATATATTTGTTCGACTGTAATCCCTTTACCGCTGGCTATCGTATGGTAGGGGAGCCCAAGCGGGGATTTTTGCAGTTACTCGAGCGCGTCAGATTATCATATGGGGAGAAACCTGGTACCCTGCAGATGTACCTCTACCATATATTGGCTCTTAACACAGGGGAGTTCGTTAAGGGGGGCCCGAAAAATAAAATCAATCCTTAAAAAAACTCGAAATTATCAGATTAAGATAAGGTAAGTTAAGTACATGGAAAAGAGTGTATATTCCAAAAATCTGACGATTTGAGCCGGGCGTAAGGAAATGGGCGAGTCCAAAAATTTCACAAGGAAAAAGCGAATATTTCGCGAAATGAATGACAGATCGAATAACTAAAAAATATGTGCTCAATATTTTTTAAAAATCTATCGAATGATACCAAACACGACTTCCCAGGGAGAGGGGTGGGGGGTAAATTCAATATTTTAAATACGAATCCCGCGATATTTCGCGAAATGAACATCAGATCGAAAAACTGTAAAATACAGTTATTTAATATTTTTAAAAAATCTATCGAATGGCACCAAACACGACCCCCCATGAATGTGGGGTGGGGGGTTACATTAAAATCTTAAATAAGAGCCCCCATTTTTGATTGCCGATTTGGATTCCTTACGAAAAAATAAGTAACTTTTATTCGAAACATTTTTTCGAATTATGCATAGATGGCGTTATAATCGGAAAAAACGATTGTTGGAAATGGAAAATTAAATTAAAAAATGGCAAGCGCCCACTAAAGTGGAAAATGTTACTTAACTTTTTTTGGTTTTAGGACCTACTCTTCACAACCCAATAGGTCTCCAAAGCGCTCGAGTGACTGCACATTTAGCATACTTTGCTCCCCTACCAGTACAAACGATGCAATTCGATGGGACACCTCAGTTCAGTACAGTCGAACAAATGAGTTAAATATGAAACATCGCGACATTTTCTTGAAATTTACATTGGTTGCAAATCAAGAATCTAACTTATTACATTGAAAGTTCCTATGTTCCGAAAAAAGATTTCCAATAATGTATAGATGCTATTGACTAAGTACGCCACGCTGAATAGCATTAGAAATCTGTATACACACAAACACACACAAAATTGTTATCCCAAACTGAATGAATCATGCATACCCGTGGGAACATTTGGGCATACAATTCATTGGGATGACACGGATTGGTTCAGGTTGATCAAGGACGAATCATCCGAGCCCTAGTGCTCTCCAGCAACTCCTCCTTAACCACTCTCATAGCATGTTGATGCTCTAGGAGATGCTACTATCATAATAATGCTTGTCACGTGAGAATCTTGGAAAACGAGACTCTCACTTTGAAACGGTTCAATAGAACTTAAATTTTTTGCCTCATCCAGAAACCAAAAATCGTAAAAAATCTTGTGATAACCAGCAAATTCGTGTGTGACTAGTTTTGCAGCTCTTGTTGACTCTCGCCACACACGAATTCGCCGGTTATCATAATTTAACCAGATTCTGGTCTCGTCTGAAAAAAGCACAAAATTCCAAAACTGTTGAGGGAGCTGTATGTGTTCTTAAGCCCAATGGAGGCAGTCAAAAACATGTCTAGGTTGTAGCTGAGGAACTCTTATTGGTCGACGACTCCTCAAACCTGAGCCTAAAATTCTTCTTCTTATTGTAGCCAACGATACTCCGACTCCTGTAGCATGTCTGAACTTTCTTTGGAGGGCTGGTACAGACATGAACAATTTCTACGGATGGAAATTCTGATATATCCATTCTGTCGATCATTGGTAACTCGGGGTCTACCAGACCGAGCTCTATTCCGTATCGAGTTTGTCTCCAGGACCCTATTTCATATCCGTGAGACACCACTCTGACAAACACCCACTCTTTCCACGAACCGCTGCGAAGGGCCTTCTTCAACTAAATGGATAATTCTTATACGGACCAACACGTTTTCAAAAATTTCACCCGAATAAATGTTTCAAATGTTTACACCTTGGCAAAACTAGGTCAATTAAATGGGTATTCAAATAAAATAAAAAACCAAAAAGGTATATTTTTTATAAAAAAGGCCCATTAAAATTTAATGGGCTTTTATTTAATATTTAATATTTAATATTTAATATTTATTATTTAATATTTACTATTTAATATTTAATATTTAATATTTAATATTTAATATTTAATATTTAATATTTAATATTTAATATTTAATATTTAATATTTAATATTTAATATTTAATATTTAATATTTAATATTTAATATTTAATATTTAATATTTAATATTTAATATTTAATATTTAATATTTAATATTTAATATTTAATATTTAATATTTAATATTTAATATTTAATATTTAATATTTAATATTTAATATTTAATATTTAATATTTAATATTTAATATTTAATATTTAATATTTAATATTTAATATTTAATATTTAATATTTATTTAATATTTAGTATTCAATATTTAATATTTAATATTTAATATTTAATATTTAATATGTGATAAAGATACGGATTTATAAAAGCGTAAATATCGTGAATTCGAGGGGTGATGCATAACTTTTGAAACTATGTGTAATATACAGATAAAGAAGAACGAATAGGGTCAATGACTAAAAACACCGCCAACTTACATTATTATGCTTCCAATTGGATTTCTTCTTTTTTTAATATATTGATTTTTTAACCGTAACTTTTTTATTTTTTATCTTAGAAAGTTTATTAAAATATAATTTTGTAGGTTTTTACAAGATCTATAAGGCTGTTGAAACTAAATCTTTTTAAAATCCTCAGTCACAAAAAGAGGTGACTTTGAATGGGTTGGTAAAGGTGGTTTGTGTATGTTATTACAAGTTTTATTTGTCAATAGCTCACTAAATTTTTGCCGCAGAAAAAAATTTTGTAAAGCGAGTTCTTGGGAATTAAATAAGCATCAATTTCATATTTAAACATTTTTTCGTATCCCTGACGCTAATCTTTCTATTCTGAAGAAAATGGATTTTCTACCAAACTACAAAAATTCGTTATTCGCTTTTAACTCCATTTTTTTAAACTAATTATTCTAGGCCGTCCAAACTTCTAGAACCTATTAATAATACATAAATAAAGAAGACCAAATAAGGCCAATGACTATTTTTAATTAGGGTGGTGATTAAGTGGTTTTTTCTGACCACTTTTTCGCTGAAAAAATAGAAACTGACATTTTTTTCATCAGCTAGAGACTTAAGTCAGACAAGTCACTTAATTTTTCAGCTAGAGACTTCTTTTATTTCTGGATATAGATATTTTTAAATACTTTAAATTAGTTTGAACAAGATATCCTCGAAAAATGCATGGTTTCTAAGTCTTTTGACTTTGAAACTACAATATTTAGCATTTGACGAAGAAGAGGTAACATATAATAAAGTATAGCTTGATTACTGTTGGTCTTGAAGAATATTTAAAAAAAGGGTTTTGTTTATTTTTTCAAAAGGTACATTTTTGGTAAGTAAAATTGCTTTGATAAAACGAAAACTTTTTGAGTTATTAGCAGAAAACTGATTAAAAACATTGATTTTTTTGATATAAAACTAACATATTTGATAACGAATAATTCGAAAACTATTAATATCAAAAAAAGAATGTGTGTGTACTTTGTACGCACGTAAGAAGTTATACTTCGATTATATGATTTAAACGAAATTAATATACTTTTTATTTATATTTTGTTTAAATATTAAACTAATTTATACTTACTACTTCTCAAACATTTTTATTAGAACAGTGCCAAAAATTAAAATAATAAAAGAATAAAACACACACAAACACATTAAACAAGCCACAAATGATGTCTGAACATTAATTGTCGAAAATTTTTTTAACTAAATACGTATTTTCTGAAAATACAATTATATAATAAATGTTGTTCTGAAGCTATTTCCTTGTGGCATTTTTATGATTAATTATTTATATGGGAAATAAGCCACAATTAAAATGAAAAAAATAATTTTATTAACGTTTCGACGCCCAAATCGGGTGCCGTTGTCAAAATACAAAATATTTGCTTAGCAACAACATTATTGTTTATTTAGTAATATTTTGTATTTTGACAACGGCACCCGATTTGGGCGTCGAAACGTTAATAAAATTATTTTTTTCATTTTAATTGTGGCTTATTTCCCATATAAATAATTAATTATATAATAAATATACTTACAATCATAAAATGTATTAAAAAAAAACAAAAAAGAAAGTTTCTATTGGGACTCGAACCAGCGCTGATAAGAGCGGTTGGTACTGGAATTCATTTGCCTTCTCCGCTTAGCCACGGACACTATGTGTCATTATTTACGAAGATCGACTAACTAAACGGATTAAACTTGTGATATTTTGATATTTTGAAAATTGATCAAATTATTTTAATTTTGAATTGAAATGATTTAGAATTGAAAAAATACAACAAAACATAGAGTAAAAAAAACAATATATTAGGTGAATATTGATAGAAATTTTGATGGTAATCAAATTATATAAATAAAAGTATTACATACTATGTATTTTGGCAGATCAAATAGGTAGGTTTATACCCATGATACATTAACAATTATTACGTACCTGTTGCTTTTAAAAACTATTTAAAAGTCACTACAATATTATAAACTTTTTTGTTTCTGTCCTCACAACAATAAAACTAATATATTATACATTTGTTTACCTTTACCTTTACCTCCAAACCACAGCTGCCATATCGGATAATTTTTGACATGTCATTTGAACATCCAATCAGAACAAAGTTATAATGCGCATGCGCCGGTCTGATAGGTTTTAACATATAAAAAAATCACCCTCTATCGCCGGTAAAGAAGTATAACTTCAAAAATGTATAGAAAGTTTTTTGCTTAGAATGAATGGTTTTAACAACTTTTGCGGTCAAAATATATTAAAAAATTTCCACCTCCGAGATGGGATGGCAACCACCCCCATGGTAAAAGCGCCTTTCGGCCTCATATAGATTTTGATCATTGGACTATCCACTACTTATTCTTAAATTTTCAAGCAAATCGATTCATTCTGTAAAAATTGCGAGGTTTTGTCCTATTTTAAGCTTCATTACTTGGACTCTTAACCAATATGTATAGAACAAGAAACAGTAACAACAACTAGGAACTTTTCTAGGTGTTCTTCTTCGGTAGCTAACGTCTCTAATATTTATCGCGTTTTATAGTAACCACGAACTTGGTTTTCTTCACGTACTTCATACTACATTCATTTGCTCTTTACTAAGTATTGTTGTGTATCTAGACTGTTTATATTCCTATGTGTCTAAAATAACGGTGTGTTCTGAAAATCTTCCATTGTATCAGATTTTTCCGTTTAATTTATATAATGCCCTCTTCCCTCTTAGCAAAACTAAGCAAAAAAATAAAATAATTTGCATTAGAGATAAAGACAGCCATATAAATAACGTGTGTTAAGAACTGTAGCAACATGTAAACCGCTATTATAGTAATGAACTATTTAAAAAATCCAAACATTTGGTCCCATAACTCAAGCCACATCTTCAAGCCATTCAAGACCATAATGGATAGGTAAAAAACTGACATAAAGATCTTTGGAAAGACCTGAAAAAATTACTGCTCAGGATTATACAAAGACACTTCAAAAGATCAATCAGTCTCAAAACACAAGAAACATGCAATCAGAGAGGCAGACCTAATCATTTTACGAGCAGAAGTAGAGATTGCTTTCAATCAACTAAGAAACAAAAAACCCCAGGGATCAATGGCGTACCAGCGGAGACTATAGTAATTGCAATTTTTAGCGATAATAAATTTTCTACACGACCAGTTTGTTTGAATGATATATCATGTGAATATGAGGGTGAATTTTGTTAATTAGAAATTACAGATATTAAAACTATTCTAGTAACAGTGTATAGAACCGGAAATGGGAATTTTAAAATATTTCTAGACATTTTTGAAAAGTTATTAGTGTTTTGCTCTGCTCATTTTTTAGAAATAATAATAATTGGGGATTTCAACATTGATTTTAAAAAATCTTCTAATGGACTCAGCAATTTCCGTGATTTAATTTCAATTTTTGGGTTAACAATAAATATTAATGGATATACTAGAATAACAACTAGATCAGCAACTTGTTTAGATAACATCTTAACAAACATAGACAGTGGGATAGTTGGTTGTGGAATTGTGGACCCATGTATCTCTGATCATCTTGCTCAATTTATTAACTTAAAAATAAAATCTGAAAAATATCATACTGCAAAAACATACACAAGACATAACGAGTAATGGCATACTAAAGTTAAAACATTCGTTAAATAACGTTGACTGGTCTTTAGCTATTTCTCTGAGAACAGCAACAGAATTAGCTAAATTAATTACTGAAATGTATCAAAAGTTAACTGAAATCAATTTTCCATTAAAAAAATTGCGAACTGCTAATAAAGCTCCAATTTCTTGGTTTGATGATGAATTAAAACTTATGCGAGAAAATCTTTCCACGGTCAAGGTAATTGCTGACGTTACGAAAGATTATAGTGAATATAAAAAGTTTAAGAAGCATTATAGATCAACAATATCATTAAAGAAAAAACTAGCTTATGGGTATTTCTTTTCAAATTCTGAAAATATATCTCGTGACAGTTGGAAAGTTATAAACTACCACAGAAATAAAGTTCAAAATAAAAAAGTCGGTCCTAATACAATCTCATCAAACGATTTCAATAATTACTTTACTTCAGTAGCTAAAAATATTAGAGGTTTTTTAGTTCTACAAATGAAAATATAGCTATAGATATTTTGAAAGATGTACACTCTTCTTGCCACTTTTTATTTTTACTACCTGTTACTGATATTGAAATTAGAAATGTTTTGCGTGGCTTGAAAAATTCACATTGTACAGATTTTTATTTCTTAAAGAAAAAAATAATTAAAAATGAATAACCATTTTCAATTTCGTTATTCATTTTTGATTTACATTTACTCTGTGTGGAGTATGAAGGGAACCAGTCTCGTTGGAACTTTACCGCGCTGAGCAGATGTGACGTGAATTGTAAATTGTAGAATTCCCTCATCTTCCTTAGTCTCAGCATCCGTATGGCTTGCAAATTGTAGAAGCCTCGGAGGTGTAACCAGAGAAGGTTCCCATTGTTTTCATTCTGGTGGGATATGTTATATGCCATTAGAGTGAAAACTTAGTCTTTTTTTTTTAATAATTGTTGAAACTATTGATATTGTTATTGACAAATTAGTTTTACTTTATAATAATTGCCTTACTGAGGGGATTCTCCCAGATGTATTCAAAAAGGGGTCTTTAGATGAAATTGGAAATTATCGTCCCATCTCTATCATTCCCATTTCCGGTAAAATTTTTGAAAGCATTCTTAATACTCGTTTGATAGAATATCTAGATAAACAAAAAATACTTCACTGTAATCAATATGGCTTTAGAAAAAAGTGCAGCACTACACAAGCTATACAGAAAATTGTGAGAGATATAGTCGACGGCTTGGAGGAAGGTCATTTCGTGTCTTTGACATTGTGTGATCTATCCAAAGCTTTTGACTGTGCTTCGCATAAATTACTGTCGGAAAAAATGCATAAATATAGTATAAGGGGAACTACTCTCGATCTATTTAGATCTTATTTAACAAATAGAAAACAGAAAGTTTTTCTTAATAATAGCTATTCTGATTTGAACACGGTCGAATACGGGGTTCCTCAAGGTTCAATACTAGGACCCATTTTGTTTCTTATTTATCTGAACGATATATTTCACTACACTTTTCCCATAAAATATGTGTGCTTTGCAGATGATGCCACTCTCATAAATACTGACATTAATCAACATAATTTAAAAATTAAAATAGTGATACTCAGAAAGCAAAAAACTGGTTTTTGCATACTGGTCTGAAACTAAATGAAGACACAAATCAGAATTTGATGTTTAGTTCTGATCGGAAGTATGTCTTAGGAAATAGTGTTAAACTCTTAGGAATTTTCCTAGATGATAATTTGGACTGGAGTGCTCATACAGACTACTTAAGTTCTAAACTTGCTACAACTATGCTCCATAAAAGTACCCTTAAAATGATCTACTTTGCACTGTTCCATAGCCATTTAAAGTACGGAATAACTGTTTGGGGTGGCTCTTGTCACGCAGACAGAATTTTTATATTACAAAAGAAAGTAGTGAGGAAACTTGCAGGAGCAGAGTATAGGGAACACTGTAAACCTTTATTTCAGAAGTTAGGTATTATGTCATTACCTTCACTCTATATATATGAGACGCTGATTGAAATTCATTCCAACAAAAATAAGTAGTTTAACATAAACTCCAACTTCCATGATCACCATACAAGATCGAGAGATGCTATAGAGCACAACGTTTTAGGTTGACAAAAGGTATAAAAAAACTGGACTGATGTTAGTTTGTACAATTTTTTGCCAGATGAAGTAAAAAGTCTTCATTTACAACCGTTTAAAAATAAAATAAAATAAAATAAAATACACTTTTTAAAACATTGTTTTTACACAAAGACATAGTACTTAGGTACCGCTTTTATATAATATTACTAGTTTGGTCAGGGTTTTTTTTGCCGATTATGACGATATTTTATGTTTTTATGTTTATTTCATGTCTTTGTGTTTTTACACAGTGTGTTTAATTGTTTAAATTTGTTAGTACCTGTTTCTATATCTCTTCATTATAATTTATAATATTTAACTTTTAAATTTTGTCAAAATTTTGTAATGAACGTATTCTTTTGACTTATCAAAAACAAAATAAATTTTGTATGTTTGATTAAATAAATTCTATAAACTCTAAAAGCAATACTGCATATTATGGTTTGTCTTAGTCAAACACCCTAAAGAGTGGTGATGTATTTACTTTTCCAACTCTCCGCTCTAACAAAGATATTTTCTATTCATCCCCTATTTTTTGTCAGCCACTTTCTGCCAGACTATTAGCACTTTCTCGCTGTGTTCTATCGAAACTCCAGTTCTTGTTTCTACCGAAACTTCGGTTGTTATTAATGTTGCTGTGAAATTATCGGTTTGGTTATATCACCGCAATCTGTAAAGATGACAGTAGCGAAATTAAATGGATCAATCTAATCCGGTGGATCTCAAATACCCCATATTTACCATCTTTACCTGATCTATTTGTTCGGTGTACAGTTGAATATATATCACGCGAAAGCCTTGCCTAAGCAAATATGGTTAATGTTGTTAGTTTGGTCTCAAGGGCACAACATTGAAATAGTCGCAATAAATGTCCCATATTCCGAGGGATGCACAATTAGGCTAGTGTATTGTTGAGCGATATTCTAATTATGAAAACAAAATCTGCTGTAATTAATAATATAGGAAAATATTTACTAGTTAATTTATCATTCCAACTAAACAACTATGTAAACTAATAAAAAAAATAATGGAACAAAACAGAATACCACAAGAATGGAGATCAAGCATCCTAATACCTTTCTTCAAAAAAGGAGAAAAATCGGACCCGGAAAATTACAGAGGAATTAACTTATTAAACACAACATTAAAATTAGCAACCAAAGTGATAACAAACAAATTGAATGAAAATAATCCGCCAGAAAAATTAACAAGTTAATTTCCTCAAAAAATACAAAATGCATGGTTATAACAGCAGATCTAATAAGATGTAAATTGGAGCTGGAAGGTCAGATAATAGAACAAGTGATGGAGGTTTAAATACCTAGGCATCACACTATCTAGCTACGGGAGGCTCGAAACAGAAGTGAATAGAGCAAACAGAGCCGCAGGTTGCTTCAATAACACAATATGGAGAAATAAAAATATCGGAAAAGAAATGAAAGGCAGAATTTACAAAACAGTCATCAGATCAATAATGACATACGCGGCGAAAACACGACCCGACACAGAGAGGACAAGAAAATTGCTCGAAACAGCGGAGATGAAAACCATTCGAAAAATCGATGGTAATACCATGTAATACTCTGTGGGACACAGCTAGAAGTGCAGATATACGACGGAGGTGCAAGTTGGATAACATTAATAACTGGGTAAAAAAGAGAAGAATATAATGAAATGACCACATAAGCAGAATGCCAACAAATAGGGTAGTCAGGACAGGGAGAGATAGTTCCCCAATAGGAAGACGATCAGTGGGAAGACCACGAAAACGATGGAACGACAACTTACTAGAGGCACATTGAAAAAACAGACAGAGTCGTCTATACAAAAATAAGAAGAACTTAAAATTTTAACCCCCCCCCCCCCCCCCACACACACACACACACAATCTCAGAAACTACGAGTTTCTTTACAATTAAAAAAACACGTTAACTTATATTGAGAGGGGAATGAATTTTCATGCCCCCAAATGTAACCCCCTACTGCCCCGTATCAACCCCCAGTTTTTTTAGTATCAAGTGTAGTCGAGTGGCACATCATTTAAAAGGTATTTTTTTTCACTTGACCCCCTATATTCTTTAATTTGCGGAATAACTCTTAAAGATAACTTTGGATTTAACTAATTTATAATAAATCTGTTCCAAGTCCAAAATTACTTTCAAACTTATTCATCATCATCATCATCATCATCAGGGCTTTTCATTCCGGGTGGAATGTTTGCCGCTCTTACTTAGAGCTCTCAGATTCGCTTATTGCGGTGAATCACTCCGAATTCCACTTGTATGTTGTCAAATTTTGTTGTATGACTTGGCTTTGGTTACAATTTTCTTCCGGTCATTTCGATGTGTGCATAGTTCCCTCCAGTTTCTCACTTCCAGAATTTTGATATCTCTCATGACCTGGTCCTCCCATCTCTCTCTGGGTCTTCCCCTTGGTCTTTCAGTTGCTGGTTTCCATCTGGTGATCTTCTTAATCAGTAGTTCGTTTTTCCTTCTCTCTATGTGTCCCAGCCATCTCAGCCTCTGTGCTTTAATAAATCTAACTATATCTTCTCATTTCATTATGTCTCTTAGTTCATGGTTCATTCTTCTTCTCATTTCTCCGTTGTCCATTCTTATCGGACCCATAATGCGTCTGAGGATTTTCCTTTCGAATATTCTCAATTTTTATTCATCTTTTTCCGTGAGGCACATTGTCTCAGCTGCGTACGTAACTACTGGTCTGATTGCAACTCTGTATATTTTTAGTTTTGTATTTCTAGATAAGTTCTTGTCCTTCATAAGCCATATCTCCAGGATGTTCTGTTGCCTGCTAGTATTCGTTCCGTTACTTCTTCACTTCTCTTGTTTTGGCCATTCACTATTACTCCCAAATATTTAAATTGTTGGACTCTTTCAAAAGTGTAGTTTTCTATTTTGATTTCTCTCATCCTGTTATCTTCTCTTCTAGAGCAGAGTAGATATTTTGTTTTTCCTTCGTTAATTTCTAGACCTCTTTTCCGTGCTTCTTTTGCCAGGACTGTTACTGCTTCTTTTAATCTTTCCTTGTCTCTTCCCATAAGGACTAAATCATCTGCATATGCAACTATTTGTGTTGAGGAGTGTGCTATATTTCCTTTAATTTTGCTGGCCTTGACTGTTCCTTCTAGTGCTGTGTTGAATAATGTGGTTGACAGCGAATCGCCTTGTTGCACTCCTGTTTCTATTGCAATTGATTTTGTGCTACCTTCTTCTGTTGTTACTTTATCTCGAGCTCTATCCATGGTCATTTTGTTAATCTGATTAATTTTGCTGGTATATCTTGATTTTTCATTTCAATAAATAATTTATTTCTTCCAATACAGTCAAAGGCTTGTCTGGAAGAGGATGTGGAGTTCTATGTTGTGTTCGTGGCATTTTTCGATTGTTTGTATAACTATGTGGATCGCATCTGTAGTGGATCTGCCTTCTCTGAATCCTTGCTGGTAGTCCCCAATTTTTTTCTCTGTGAATTGATTGATGAGGGCTGTCAGAATTTTATATGTTTTACTCAGTAGAGATATTGCTGTATAATTGTTACAGTTTGTTATTTCTCCTTTTTTAAATATTGGTATAATTCTGCCTTCTTTCCAATCCTCGGGCATTTCTTCTGCTTCCCATATTCTAAATATTAGGTTATAGATGCTTGTTAATAACTTTTCCCCTCCGTTTTTAATTACCTCATTGGAAATTTCATCTGTGCCTGGTGTTCTTTTCTGTTTCATTTTTTGAATGATGGCTAAATATTCATCATATGTTGGAATCCCTATTTCATTATCTCTAATGTCTTCCATTGCGCCTACCTCCTCTTCCGGGATTTCTTTGCATCTATATAGTTCTGTGAAGTGTGTTTCCCATGATCTATTGTCAATTTTAACTACTGTTCTGCCTTTTCTTTGTTGAGCTTTTAGGTATCCAAATAGTTTGGCGCTGTCTTTACTATTCTTTTCTAGTTCCTTTAACAGCTCTTCGATCCACAGGTTTTTTTTGTTCTTGCAACAATTATCGACTGCTTTATTTTTTCTTTATGTTCGTTTCGATGATGCACTTCTTTAGTTGATATCCATGTATCTCTTGCTTGGTTTTTCTGTTTCATTTTATTTTCGCATTCTGCATCAAACCACTCTTTCTTTCTTTTTATTTACCTCTGTCCTAGCACCTCCTCAGCTGAATTCAAAATGGATTCTTTTATATTTTTCCATATGTCCTCTGTGTTATTTGCTTGTGTTATATTTTCCTTTAGGATTGTCTCATATTGTTCTCTTAGTTCCTGTACTTTTAACTTCTCCAGATTCCATCTTCTTTTGTTTTTTCTTGTTCTCTCTGCTTTAGTTATCTTCATTTTGATTTCTCCTATTACTAGAAAATGGTCTGTGTCCGCGTTTGCTCCTCTATATGATCTGACATCGTGCATTATTGCTTTCCATTTTTTGGATATTAGTATGTGATCTATCTGATTGCCATCTGTTGTGTCAGGTATCAACCATGTTACTTTATGCTCTCTTCTGTGCATGAAGTTTGTACTTATAATGTAACTGTTTGTTATTGCTGCTAGTTAGCATAATTTTCTTCCGTTATCGTTTGTCTCGTCATGAATAGTTTCTTTCCCTGCTACTTCCTTATATTGGTTTTCTTTGCCTACTTTTGCACAATCTTTCATATAATTCTTCCAGTTGTTCATACAGTTCAATTTTGTCATTTTTTGGTGCATTTTCTGTGGGTGCATATATGTTTATGATTGTCATATTGGCTTGTTTGTTTTCTATTTTTATATACTACATTCGTCCATTTATCGCTTTAAATTCTATAACTTTGTCCCTAATCTTATTGTTAACCATGAATGCTGTACCGTTTTTTCCTTGCTTGTTTTCTCCCGAGTAGTATATTGTGTAGTTTTCCTTTTTGATATTTCCTTCTCCTTTCCATCTTACTTCTTGTAGTGCTAGTATGTCTATTCTGTATCTTTGCATTTCTCTTGCTACCTCTTCCATTTTTCCTGGTCTCAATAATGTTTGAACATTCCAGATTCCTACTTTTACTCTACTTTTCTTCTTGTTTTTTCTTTTTATATCTCTTTTTCTTATGTTTGATTCGTTGTTCTTTTTCCGTGCTAGTTTCGTCTTCAGGTTTTCATCCGTTTTCTTTACAGTCTCTTTACATTCCATAAACGTGTTTGCAAACTTATTACGTAAATTAAAAAAAAGTGTCGTATAGTGAAAAAAATACCTTTCAAATGATGTGCCACTCGCAACACGACCCTACGACAGTTTCAGTAATAACTATAATGCCACAAAAAACGAACAGACATTTCATTAAGCAGACTTTGAATTCGAATTAAAAATAATGCTGGTAATTTCACGATAAATCTATCCTCTAATAAACAGAAAGAATAATATCTTTCAGTTTTTAAAAATTGCAGAAAAATAACAAATTCTCATAAACTTTAACTAAAGAAAAATATTTGAACTTTTATCATCGTTATTTTAAATTATCTTCTTGCTTTCAGAAGTAACTCTACTCACACAAAGAGCAATTTGGGTTCATAAAGCAGATCTTAAAATTAATAACCTAAATAAAGCTATACAATAACTTTAAAACTCTTGCCAGAGACTGTAAATTGCTCAGAGTTTTATTAAAACGTAAAGATCGTCCTAGACTAGACACTTAGATAAATGGGCTATTAGCGACTACTTATTCCTTTGGATTTCTATTCCTAATATCAAAAAATGTTTTAATAGCATGGTAAAATTGTCAAACTACACATTACAAATGGTTTAGATGAATACGCTAGCTAATCTGTTTAAATATTAACATACTGTTTTACTATTTCTGTTTTCCCGCGTATACCTCAATTATACAAAAGTATATAAAAGTACCCCGCACAAACCTTGTGGAAATTAGGTCCCAGTGGATTTCGTTCATACTTTGGGAAAATACTCTTTGAAGCATCCTGATAAGAAATTCTCATGGGCACAACTCAATCGTATGAAGGATTTTCAAGATATAGAGGCACAAACTCGGAAAATTATAAGATTTACTGGGTATTCCAATTCCCTGAGTCACAGAATAAATAACCGCACAAAAGTGAATCTGACTGTCGTTTCCATTGATTTTGTTGGGACCGAAATATTTGACCTTGTTCACCAGTTACAGAATACCATTCCAAGTTACAGAAGACCATTCCAAGTTAGGTAATATTTTTGACAAGTAGTTATTAATTAAATATGAAATATAAAATTTAACTATAAAATATAAAATAAAACATATATAAATATAAAATTTAACTATAAACAACTGTCACGTCAGTCGCAAAAGTGAGGTTGCACCAGTTACGTTGACACATGAGCATGAAAATTATGTTACCGTTTTCGGCAGGAGTTTCGCTTCTGTGTGGGTATTTATTCTGTGCCTGAGTTACTGGTTATCTGGCAACATGTAGAAGTTTGGATCAAGGAAAAGTACTGGTAGTCTAGGATTTTTTCCAGACTATCCAATGGCGACCTTTACTTTGACCTTGACCTTTAACGGACGTCATCTTCTAGAGTTTCGAGGATTTTTTTCGGCATTAAATTGATATAAACAGATTACTCATGGGTTTTTGCCATCAGAATTGACCTCTGGGGGACGTGGTGGCAAGGGCCACTGCAAGGGACGTCATCTTCTAGAGTTTCCACGGTTTTCGGCATTTAATTGATGTAAATGAATTACTAGAGGGTTTTTTGAGGTCGCTAAACACGAATATGCCACCAGAATCGACTCCCGGAGCACCTGGTTTCCAAGCTCAGTGAAAGGTGCTTCTGGAGTTTCGAGGGTCTTTGGTATTACATTAATGCAAACGGATTAGTTATAGGTTTTTGGGATTGCTGAACACGAATACGTGATCGGCACAGACACAGGAGCAGCTGGTGCCCAAGACAGGTTATCTTCTGCAGTTAAAAACCTAAGAGTAATCCATTTGATTCCTCTGAAATTCTAGAAGATAACTTGTCTTAGGCACCAGGTGCTCATATGTCGGTACTGATGACGTATTCGTGTTCAGCAACCCCAAAAACCTATAACTAATCCGTTTGCATTAATGTATTACCGAAGACCGTCGAAACTCCAAGAGCCCCTTTCATTTACCTTGGAAACCAGGTGCTCCGGGAGTCGGTTCTGGTGGCATGTTCGTGTTTAGCGACCGCAAAAAACCCTTCATTAATTCATTTGCATCAATTAAATGCCGAAAACCATCTAAACTCTAGAAGATGACGTCCCTTGCAGTGGCCCTGGTCACCACTTCCTCCGGAGGTCTATTCTGATGGCATATTCGTGTTTAGCAATCCCAAAAACCCATGAGTAATCTGTTTATATCAATTTAATGCCGAAAACCCTCGAAACTCTAGAAGATAACGTCCGTTGAAGGTCAAAGTCAAAGTAAATGTCGCCATTGGATAGCCAGGAAAAAATCCTAGACTACTAGTACTTTTCCTTGGTCCAAACTTCTACATGTTGCCAGATAACCAGTAACACAGGGAATTGGAATACCCAGTAAATCTTACAATTTTCCGAGTTTGTGCCTCTATATCTTGAAAATCCTTCATACGATTGAGTTGTGCCCATGAGAACTATTTATCAGGATGCTTCAAAGAGTATTTTCTTAAAGTATGATCGAAATTCACTGGGACCTAATTTCCATAAGGTTTGTGCGGGGTACTTTCGCTGACATAAAACTAACTATCAAAGAATGGAATCTTGTTTAATACAATGAACAATAAGTGTCGTTGTTTGAAAATGATATTTTATCGGCATTTATGACACCCACACGTTACACCATTATCACAGAACATTTATTGTTTTAGCATTTTTGTAAAGCTACGTGACATAAAGAAGTATAAAATCATTTCTTTAATCAACCGCCGATCAGGCAATACAAAAATTAACATTTCAAATAATACATTTTCTCATTTTAGGTACACTTAAAAATATTGTCTCTATTTTTGTGCTTTTTTAAATTTACGTTAATTGTAATATTGTGTGTGTGTGTGTGTGTGTGTGTGTGTTTTATTAGCACCAACTGGAAAGAATTGTAATACAGTAAAACCTCGATATAACGAACCTCTATATAACGGAGCAAAAATCCGGTCAAATGTAAAAAAAATTAGAAACGTTCTGTTAATATTATACATAATTAACCCTGCCCATACTAAGATACATTGCATAACAACGGGGTCCCGGTGGATCCCAAACGCTGTATTTTACAAAGACTCTCAATAAACTTTTTATTATAGCATAATGAGGACACATTTAATCTGATTTATTTTTAACCTATTTTTATATAACGGACTTTCGGCTTTAACGGACACCCCGTCCCCCCAATTAGTCCTTTGTATCGAGGTTTTACTGTATTAGTGTAACAGTATATCTCCCGCCTGTTAATTATTAGATACAATAAAGATTTTTTCGATTATTATTTTGCATCTGGTGCTTTAATCCAAGCAGTTTTCCAATCGAAGAGAATACTTCAACTCATGTGATAGATTAAACCAACATCCTCACAAGGTCTCTTCAATAATGGGAAATCGGTACATAATAGACCAGGGCGCATCTGTAAAAATATTAGTACATTTGGATGTTGAGAGGTGACTCATATTTTTTGCGGAAATTGCTTGAAATAACTCATATATTAATAATTTGAGTTATCCTCCCACTCAAAAAGTCCCGAACATTGTTTAAATAATCAAAATGTCAAAAAATAAAGGAAAAATTAGATTTTTTTCTTGGTTTTTGATTATAACTTTGTAGTTTTTGATTAACTACAATATAGGATTAACTGAAAATTTTAAAAATGTTCACTCTTTTTGCAAAATAGCAATAATTTCGAAAAAACCATAAACAATAAGTATTCGCACTATACGTTTTTCAACCATTTATGCTACACTACACATAGGACCTTCATATTTCACCCAGAGAAATTTCATGATATGATAAAACAATACTGTAAATTTCATTAAGATCGGTTTAATAAATTTTGCTAAATAAAATTTGCAATCCAGCTTTCGCAAAAAAATGCATTTCTTCAAAATGTTGCAGCACTGAAAATAAAGCAGACAGTAAGTTAAATTTTTCTACATATAAAAAAATACTGTGCCTTTCATTTGCAATTTGTAAAATTAAAATCGGTTAACTACCACGGCGTCAGGATTTTTTTTAAATAAACATTAATTTTTGGTGCTACGCGCAGGACAACGGATACGTTCGCTCTGATTGGGCATTTCAATGACCTTTGATAGTGATTGATAAATTTTAATTTTTAGTACATTTCGAAATAAATAAATAAATTTGTTTATCGCAAAATAAAACACATACGCTGTAGTTTGAAATAACACTTTTTTTAGCAAAAACTTTCTTTGTTCATATATTTTAACTTATCTTGCCTCGGTAAAAGCCTGGAAATTATTTCCATAATTGTAGGTCCACCGCTAGAGGGCGTAATTGAATATCAAAAATTAAAAAATTTAAATTTTACAAAATTTACCTAATGAAAGGGCACTGGAAATGCAATTATCGTATTCTTCATAAAATTCTGTGCATATTTTATCTCACAAGTTAAGTCTACCTTTGCAAATAAGAGGTAGGGGTGAGTGGGAACCTTCTTATGAAAAAATGGCTGTACGTCCGGTTCTGGAATTTTGCATACTTGGTCCTGCTGGAAACAGCTCTTTTTCGTCAATGTAAGAATCTTACTTTAGAAATAGCCTAATAAGTAATATGCAAGCTAGGAGGCGTTATTTAATTATTTTTAGATATCTAGTTTTCTTTGGAAAATACTAAATACAAGTATTTATGCATTTTTAATCTTGTATTACAAAATTAGACCAAATTATTAACGTAATACCGAAAACCGCATGTCGATACCTTGTTTCTATTTCGAGATATCTTAATAAATGTGTAAATTTTAAACATAACTGTTACTGCCACCGGTAAACGAAGTTAAGGAAAAGTAGTGTGTTATGGAAAAAACAAATAAACATTTTCCAGATGTATAATCCAGTATATAAACAACACTATAAAATGTAACAAAGAAATAAAAGCAACTACTTACTTAGTCTTAGTGACTGCCTAAATGTTCAAATTGTTGCCCATCATTTTCGATGCAAGCATTTACTCTTTCAAGAGTATATTGAATAGCAACAGATTTAACTGTTTTAGACTTTTATTTATGGGGACGGATTAAAAACCTTGTTTTTGCCGCTAGGCCAACTACGCGAGAAAATATGAGCTAGAATCTAGAGAATACGAAACGACATTCCAAGCATTGCGAAAGCAGGAATTGAGACTGCTGTTCAATCTACTAATGAAAGAGTAAATGCTTGCATCGCAAATGATGGGCAACAATTTGAATGAATGACAGCAGTCTCAATGTATGCTTTCACAATACTTGGAATGGCGTTTCGTATTCTCTAGATTCTAGATCATATTTTCTCGCGTAGTTGGCTAGCGGCAAAAACAAGGTTTTTAATCCGTCCCCATAAATAAAAGTCTAAAACAGTTAAATATGTTGCTATTCAATATACTCTTGAAAGAGTAAATGCTTGCATCGAAAATGATAGGCAATAATTTGAACATTTAGGTCGTCACTAAGTAAGTAAATAGTTGCTTTTATTTCTTTGTTATATTTTATAGTGTTGTTTGTCTTATTGTTGTTTTAATTAATTATATACGTTTAAATCTGGAAAATGATTCTTTGTTTTTTCCATAGCAGACTATTTTTCCTTAACTTCGTTTACCGGTGACATTCAGTTGTTTAAAATTTAAACGTTTCTTAAGCTATCTCGAGATAGAAAAAAGGTATCGACATGCGGTTTCGGTATTACGTTGCTAATTTGGTCTAATTTTGTAATACAGGATTAAAAATGTATATTTGTATTTAATTTTCTCCAAAGAAAACTAGATTTCCGAAAATAATTAAATATCGCCTACTAGCTGCCATATTACTTATTAGGCTATTTCGAAAATATGACTCTTACATTGATGAAAAAGAGCTGTTTTCAACAAACTTCGATTTAGCAGAACCGGACTTACAGCCATTTTTTCATAAGAAGTCTCCCACTCACCCCTACCTCTTATTTGCAAGAAAGAAATAAACTTGTGAAATCAAATATTCGCAGAATTTTATGAAGAATACGATGATAATTAGATTTCCAGTCCCCTTTCATTAGGTAAATTTTGTAAATTTTTAATTTTTTAATTTTTGATATTCAATTATTCGATTATTTCTTTTAATGTTTTCACTACTCTTTCGATAGTTAAGCGGATTTCTTGTAATTCTTCTCAATACTCTCATTTCTGACGTTCTTGCCATATCGGGTCTTTTTTCTGATGCATATGTCATTATTGGTCTTACACTGACTTTATAAATTCTTGATTTATCGAAAAACATCTGTTACAAAACTTGTGTTATTAAGGGAATTTTTTATTAGTAAGGTTTTTTAATTTTAAAATTGACCTCCCTATTTATTGAATCAGGTACCGACACTGGCAGGGAAACTTCATGTCAAGCTTGTTATAAATGAACAGCTGAAGCTTACAGTAAATATTATCGTAAATTTATTAGTGCAAATATAATTGCGCCATGTTCTCTTCCACAAGGTTTATTTGTTATCATATGTTATTATGTAGTCGAAATCTGTAATCTATTTGAATGTTGTGTATCGGTACGATTTTCCCATATTACTACTAAATAGTGCATTGTTTATTAGTATGTAGATTTCAATTATGATCTACAATAATTCTGATTCACAGTTTGCTACTCTCGTCTATTAAATTCCAGGTGTTTGTACATAGTCGATGTTGTGACACCGCTCCCGTATGAAAAAATTTCTGATTCGGTTTTTTTTTGCTTATTCCTGTTCAATAATGTCCCCTTTAAACAAATCAGAAGGGTGCCGGGCGAATTTTTGGGCAGAAATTGTTTAAACAATTTTTTTAACAAATTCAAAATATCACCTTTTTTGCTCCAGAAAATATTTTTTTAGATTTTTTGGGTTATTTTAGACAAAAAATGGCTCTTCTCATTTTTCTCAAAAGATGATAATTTTTGAATTATAAGCGATTTAAAATCTGAAAAATGCAAAAATACGAATATGCCAAGCTTGAAAACTCTGCAACTCTAAAATCTCAAAAATGCAAAAATACGAATATTCCAAACTTGAAAACTCATACGTTTATCATTTATGAGAATGCCAAATGCCAAATTCTGATTGCCAAGTTTCTCTACCTATCTAATACACTTTACAGAATTAAAATCAGATGATTTAAGCGGCCTCAGCACTGTTTTAAAGTTATAAACAATTTTTTGGCTTATAAACAAATACAATGAGGACGTTTGAGTTGGCATAAATTCATTTTCTCGAGAATAGGCGTCTCCGGAGATAAATCACGAAACAGGTCGATTTTTATTTTTAAATTCTAATTTTTTGTTATATATGTCATACTAGTGACGTCATCCATATGGGCGTGATGACGTAATCGATGATTTTTTTAAATGAGAATAGGTGCCGTGTGATAGCTCAATCGAAAGGATATTCAATTTTGGATTCACTAATTAATACACATTAACATAATTATTTATACAGGGTTTGAATTAAATAAAAATGAATTAAATTAATTCCAATATTTAGATTAAGTCGTCACACCCAGATAGGTGACGTCACTAGTATGATATTTATGCCAAAAAATCATAATTGAGAAATAACAATCGATCTGTTTCGGGATTTATCTCCAGAGTCGACCATTCTCAAGAAATTTAATTTATTTCAATTCAAACGTCCACGCTGTATTTGTTTATAAGCCAAAACATTGTTCAAATGTATCTATCACGTCGACTTTAATGAAATTTGGTAAACGATTTAAGTACATATTTAAGAATTTTCTAAGCGAATTACGAAAGTTCTAAGTGCAACCAAAGTGGTTGAAAAACATTGATTAAAAACAGTCTTTTTTGCCCCCTTATTTTCTATTTATTGCTGTTTTGCAGAAACGGTAATTTAAGACATTGTTAACCATTTTATCATACCAAATTCAATTATCTTTATTTTCTTTCCCTACGACTTTGTTCCAAAATGAATCGTTTTAAAGTTATAATTATAAGCAATGAAAGTAGAAAAAAATCGATATTTTTCGAAATTTTTAAATATTTAAATATTTTATTAATATTCCGGGCATATTTAAGAAGGAGCATAAGTCAATTATAATTACTGAAGTTGTCACTAAATTTTATCTGCAAAAATCCAAATGCCACCTCTCACATCCACCTCAAAACAGATCAGTCCTGGTCTATTATTAACATTTATTAAAATTTTGTAATTTACTATTGACATAGGTTTTATTTTCATAATTTAACTATTTATTCAATTATTTGTTGCCAATGTGCTAACTAAATACACCAATTATAGAGACAGAGACGCACCATAATATACAGGGTGAGCCACGCTCAACGGGACGGAGCCTACTGAAGAAACGGCTAAAGATATAAAAAATTCCTTCCGTGGGAATACGTAGGTCAGTACCGCCTACAACCTAAAATTTGTGAAATATATACAGGGTGTCCTAATTTGGCGTAATGATATAAAGTTATATATTTTTAAATAGAACAACCTATATTTCACTTTAATTTTGAATTCTACTGAACAAAATAATGTTACTTTATTCAACATTCCCTATACCTATTTTTGACAGGTTTCGATTTATTTGGGTTTTTCTGAAAATGTACTATTCGCGAAATTAATTAATTACACATTATCGCATGAATTTTAATTAAAACTTTTTTGTCAGTTAATTGTCAACTGTCCATAGTTTACATCAGAATAATTACCATTTGAAACTAATCTACAGAGTGTTCGCAATCTGAAGTGTCAATGCTGTACAATATTTTGCATAATGACTTTCTTAACTTAAATGGGACACCCTGTATTTTACTTTAATTTTGAATTCTAATCAAAAAAATAATATTACTTTAATAAACAAGCCCTATACCTAGCTTTGATAATTTTCGATTTATTTGAGTTTTTTTGAAATGCACTATTGTTGAAATTAATTAATTACACTTTATTACATAAAGTTAAACAAAACACACTGGAAAAAATTAACTTACATTAAATGTTCAAAATGGTGTCCTTTTTTCCTCAATACATAACCTCACTCTGTGTTCAAAATTTTGTTTTACTTTTCTTAACATTTATGGAGTAACTGTTGCAAACGCATTACGAATACGCGTTTTCATGTCTTCAGCGGTTGTAGGTGGAGTTTGATAAACCAAACTTTTAATATATCCCCAAAAAATAGTCCATTGATGTTAACCCAGGTGATCTAGGGGGCCAATTGACAGCACCACCCCTGCCTATCCACTTTCCGGGAAATTTTCTGTCTAAATATTATCTAGCATTACGCGTGTAATGTGCTGAAGCGTCGTCTAGCTGTTGTTCTAATATTTAAAGGGATATTTTGAAAAAGTATCCAAAAGTCTCTTCGTAGAAATCTTAAAAACTTTTGTCCATTTAAATGGCCATTAAAAAAATACGGTCCTATCACATGTTCTCCTATTATTCCACCATATACATTAAGGGACCATCGGTTTTGTCGATCAATACATCGATATTCATGTTGATTTTCCGTATTATAATAGTGAAAGTTATGTCTATTCACGAGTCCATTATTATGGAAAGTAGACTCATCAGTGAACAAAATTTTATCAAAAAAATATTGATCTGCTCCCGTTGTGTCTAGAAACCATAAACAAAACTAACCTACGTTCAAAATCAGTTCCATACAAATGCTGATGCATTTGAATATGGTATGGGTGATATTTATATTTTTTAAGAATTTTGCGTATACTAGTTTGGCTTACTTCAATCTCCCTGGCCATCATCCTTGAACTTGTATTTGGATTTTCAATAACTGATTGAATAACTTCTAATTCGGTATTTTCATCTTCAGTTATGGGATTTATCAATTTTCGTTTAGTATAAACAACACTGCCAGTTTTACGAAACCTTGTTAAAACTCTTTCAAAAACTTCTTTACCAGGATGACGTTTTAAGGGAAATCTCTCAGCATAGACTCTTGATGCTAACAAACTGTTTTGATCACATTCACCCAGTATTAAAATCATATTTACTCGGTCTTCAATTGAATAATCTGCCATTTCTCTTAATTGAAAGCAATACAGTTAATAGTTTGACTATTAGTTTGAAAGATAGGTACCTTTTGTTTTTTCATGGCATTCTTTATAATGCATAATAAGCTATGTAATTAACGACATAGCTTATTCCAGTAACATAATGCAAATAGATCTGAAGATACTAGATATTATGTAATATAAAATTCTATAATAGTTTGATTATAATAATTGTTACAGCATTCAAATACAGGGTGTTTTGTTTAAGTAATAAAGTGTAAAATAAAGTGTAATTAATTAATTTCAAGGATAGTGCATTTTCAAAAAAACGCAAATAAATCGAAAATTATCAAAGACAGGTATAGGGATTGTTTAATAAAGTAATATTATTTTTTTGATTAGAATTGAAAATTGAAGTAAAATACAGGGTGTCCCATTTAAGTTAAGAAAGTAATTATACAAAGTATTGTACAGCATTGACACTTCAGATTGCGAACACTCTGTAGATTAGTTTCAAATGGTAATTATTCTGGTGTAAAGCATGGACAGTTGACAATTAACTGACAAAAAGACGTTAATTAAAATTCATGCGATAATGTGTAATTAATTAATTTCGCGAATAGTACATTTTCAGAAAAACCCAAATAAATCAAAACCTGTCAATAATAGGTATAGGGAATGTTGAATAAAATAACATTATTTTGTTTAGTAGAATTCAAAATTAAAGTGAAATATAGGTTGTTCTATTTAAAAATATATAACTTTATATCATTACGCTAAATTGGGACACCCTGTATATATTTCACAAATTTTAATTTGTAGCCGGTACTGACCTACGTATTTCTACGAAAAGAATTTTTATTATCTTTAGCCGTTTACCCGGTAGGCTCCGTCCCGTTGAGCGTGGCTCACCCTGTATAGGGCATCGCGCGGCGGCGCGGCAACAATAAAAAACATAATCTTGAAATTGAACGTTTAAATTTAGGCACTTGGCAACTTAACCTTATTTAACATTACCTAATCCCAAAAATTATAATTTTCATATTATGAGTTTTCAAGTCCGAAAAATGTTTATTTGCTCATTTTTCCGATAATAAATCGCTTATAACTCGAAAACTATCCGCTTTTGATAAAAATGACAGCAGACCTTTTTGTTTAGAATGGACCAAAAACCCTAAAAAATATGTATCGGAGCAAAAAAGATGATTGTTGGAATGTGTTTAAAAAAAATAGTTTAAAACAATTTGTGCCCAAAACTTGCGCCGGGCACTCTTCAGATCAGTTTAAATAATTCAGTCAATTTGTACTCTACAAGCCCTCTAGTGGGAAAGTTTTGGGATAGTTCTGATTTCTTTCATTATATATGTATTTTGGGCTGCTGAATCCGAATATGAGATTTGCGGACAAAATTTTGTGACGGAACATTTAGTAAATCGCGAAAAAAGCGAAAAATTTCTGCTTTTTCCCGCTTTTTTGCTCAAATCTCGAAAACGATTAACTTTTAGTAAATGTAAATATCACTATTTACTTTTTTTTCAGACGAACCGTTCGGTCTAAAGTGCAAGTTGAAAATTGCCAATTTTTAGTGGTCTCTGCAAAACTTATTTTTACATTTCAAAACTTTACTTTTTATTAGAATTCTGTAATTTTTTTAATTTCTCCTAGTTTTCTGCACAAATAATTAAAAAGAAAAAAAGAAGGTCGAAATTGTACAAATTCTGTATCACAAAAGATAGGACTCTAACAAAATAAAACTAAAAATATCGTGATTATTAACCCGGCATCCGACAGGTGAATATTTTTGCCTCTAACAGACAGGTGGGGTGTGACAAACCCCAGCAGCTGAAAGTTAAACAATCTCAAAAAATATCTTTGCGTTTAGTTGTCTGTGATATCTGGAACGTCAACATCTTGAAGCTGGTCAGGATAGTCACTATTTACAATAAAATTTTCTATTTCTTCACTTACTTCCGAATCACTCTTGTCAATACATTCGTCACTGTCTGTTTCATCCCATAAGGCCTGAAGGTGTGCTTGTTCTCGTTCGTAATTCATTTTAGCTTAAAGTCATAAAAAATATGTTAAAATGTATAATAACTATTATTTCTTACTTATTTATAGGAGTAAAACAAATTAAAAACAATTCTGCAGAAGGTACAAAATCCGACACGTGGGATGTGACCACTTTTAATCCAAATGTACTTGCTGAAACTAAACAGACAACTAAAAACTATGATTTCTATTGATTTTAAAGCTATGATAGATTTCTATAAAATAGAAATCTATCTAGCCGCTAGAGCCACTACATGCAAAATTTCCTTATGTTTTAGGCGCTTCAGTATTGTTGGGGTGTAACACACCCCACCTGTCGGATGCCGGGTTAATATTACAAATTAAAATACAAAACAAATTAAAATACAAAATGTTGTATAATATAAAATTATATGAGCCGTTGTCTTTTAGAAGGTCCTGGTTGTGGTTCTCTGGTGCCGATTGGTCCCGATATATATTCTGCTTGTTCTGGAAAATAAGAGAGATGGTGACAGTTCTAAAGGAGAGATGATCATTGCAAAATAGATTGTGAGATTAAACAGACCTTCCGCATTGTGCTGAGGTTCTTCGATGGCATCATGTCCTGGCTCAGGGTCTGATTGCTCCACCGTCAGTGTCAGGGGTGGTTCTCCTAGAAAATAAAAGAGGTAGTGAGATACTGATTTGTGATCATATATCAAGGAAAGATGAATGATTACGAACTTGTGAGATTCTACATACTTCTGTCTATTTCTACAGTCTCTTCTACGTCTATATCAGAGCTATTTTCCGGGGGCTAAACGTTGCCACGCAGTCCTTTGTATGATGTGCAAATTGGGGAATAATGGAGGCCCGCCTTCGTGCATCCATAATTGCGTTGGCCGCCCTTTTTACATTTACAAGAAATATACCGTAGTAGTGAGTTTGGTGCAGGGTTAAAAGTGGTTGGCACTGGCACGAGACCAGTAGTAGTTTTTTTTTCAACCCCAATCACTTGGATCTTTTTGTTGCTCGTCAGGTGTGGCTTGATATAAAGATAACCATTGCTGCACCTGATAATAAACTCTAAGTGAATGTTCTCGTGCAGCAGATTCGATAGGGGGTAATGAGGAAATGTTGGTCTTATTTTTGAATGATGAAGATACGTATAGTCTGTATGTCAAATTGTTTAGACTGGTCTCTTTTTTCTTCGACATAGAGCCATGAGAAACATGTTTCCTGCTGTGGCAACCTCATCCTGATATGCAATAGGGTCTTTAAAAGACTCAATGGTTGGTTGCAAGTCTATGTTCTTCTGCAGGACTTTAAGGAATTTCAGTTTTCTCTGATTAAACAATGCAGAAGTAGTATCACAACTACTCATCATATGTAAAAATAAGATATGGTCCATTAGGATTTTTTCAGCAGCCAGATGAGGATTGTAGAAACTTTGCTAAACATTTTCTTTCCTTGTTTAAAAAAAATATATTTTTTGTGTTAGGACTACACAGGCCAATCAAAATGACCCGAAGGTCGATATCTTTCCCCACCACTGTCACATGTTCATTTCACTGTGCCATCTCAAGAGCTGCTGTGATAATTAGAATATCAGCATCCTCCACAAGATGGAGGATGTAAATTTATCAAATCACGGCATTCTAATAAAAAATAAAGTTTTGGAATGTAAAAAGTGGGTTTTGCAGAGATCGTTAAAAATTGGTAATTTTCAACTTGCAATTTAGACCGAACGGTTCGTCCGAAGAAAAGTAAATAGTGATATTTGTAAAGAATTTTAAGTAAATTAATTTCTGTTAACCTACCATTTACTAAAAGTTAATAGATTTCAAAATTTAAGTAAAAAAGTGGAAAAAAGCAGAAATTTTTCGCATTTTTCGCGATTTACTCAATGTTTCGTCAGGAAATTTTGTCCGCAAACTTCATATTCGGATTTAACAGCCCTAAATTCATACATAATGAAAAAAATCAAAACTACTCTAAAACTTTCCTAGGCAAAACACAATTTTATTGAATTAAAAGGGGACATTTTTGAACAGGAATCCGCAAAGAAACCGAATCGGAAATTTTTCATACCGGAGCGATCTCACAACATGAACTAATATTTCTACTAAAGACTATATTGTTTATTAGCGTGTAGATTTCAATTATGATCCAAAATTCTGATTCACAGTTTACTAGTCTCGTCTATTTCATTCCAGGTGTTTGTACAGTCGCCGTTAAATTACAGAAATGTCAAGCCGCACTGGGTTTGTCTTTGTTTACTGGAACATATTATTTCCCTCCAGCTCCTAAAACCAGGTTATCCAAAGAGACTGCTGACCTTAATGTGGTTAAGGTGGAACATGTCTTGAATTTATTTTCGACGTAATTCGAAGTACAGGGTGTTTCTTGATATGACGAAAAGAAGGTGCCAGTTTTACACTAATTTCAGCACAGTTGAAATGCATACCAAATAATACGATACCTCTCCGAATGCTGTGGAAACAAATCTGGTTTTTAAATTATTGTAGCATTTCGCAACTTATACTACGTCAGCTTGTTGTATTTATTCTTCTTCGTTTTAGGAGGCATCAATCTTGTCATGAATCATGAATCTTGTCATCTAAATGCAAAGGTAGGCACAGAAGATTACGTAATACCGTTGGCAGGAAGATATAGTCTACATGAAATTACAAACGATAACGGATCACGCTTGGTCGATTTGTCGAAGGCTGCAACTTAGCCATCAAAAGCACCCAGTTCGCTAGGAAAAAGATCCACAAGGCAACATAGAGATCAAACGATGGAAGAACAAATAATCAAATAGATCACGTATTGATTGATGGGAGACATTCTAGCAGCATAATAAGCGTAAGAACTATGAGAGGGCCAGATAGCGACACAGACCATTTTTTCGTAAAGGCCAAGCTCAGAACAAAAATTTCAACACAAACAATGGACAAACACACAAAGATCGAAAGATGGAATGTAGCGAAGTTGAAAAAAGAAAATAACCAAAGACAGTACCAAGTAGAATTAAGAAATAGGTTTCAGGTTTTGGAAATTAGTGAAAATGAAACTGAAGATGTAGATCAGCGATGGAACTCCATAAAAACGACTATTACAGAAACAGCAGAGAAATCTATCGGAAGAACGAAAAAAACAAAAAAGAAAAAATGGTTCGACGAGGAATGTGAAAGAACACTAAAAGAAACAAACAAAAGAAGAATTGATTATCTGTCGAACCCATCAGAAGAAAAACGTACACGATTCCACAGAGAGAGAGAGAGAGAGAGAGATAGAGTCGCAGCTAGAAGAACACTTAGGCAAAAAAAGAGACAATATCTAAAAAAAATTGAAAAAGTAGAAGGAGAACACAAACGCAATCAAAGTAAAAATTTCTACAGAGAGGTAAGACAACATAAGAGAGGCTCGTATATAAGGACAACCAACTTCGTGAGAGATTAAAATGGAGAAATGCTGGCTGACGAAACAAAATAATAGAAAGATGGGCTGAATATTTTGAAGAGCTCCTGAATATCCAAAATTTCACTGATGAAAACAATGAAAATGGTGGAAACAATTGAAAACATGAGTGTCAAACGGCCGAATTAGAAATACCCCCACCAAGCATGGAATAAATTACGCATGCCATAAAAACGCTTAAAAACGGTAAATCCCCTGGTCTGGACAATATTGATGCCGAGCTAATTAAAACAGGCGGTCATGTACTAGAATCCATCAATTAATAGAAAAGGCCTGGCAACAAGGAATAATGCCGAAAAATGGTGTGGTAGTATTATTGTACCAATACACAAGAAAGGAAGAAAGGAATCATGCATGAATTACAGAGGAATCTCACTAATCAACACTACGTATAAAATATTGGCTTCGATATTATTAAAAAGATTAGTACCATACGCCGAAGAAATAATTGGTGACTACCAGTGTGGTTTCAGGCCTGGCAGATCGACTATTGATCAAATATTTACCATAAGACAAATGCTTGAAAAGTATTGGGAATATCATCAGGACGTTCATCAGATCATTATAGACTTCAAACAGTCTTATGATTCAATTAATCGTGCAACATTATGGAAGGCCATGATCGAGCTCGGCGTACCCAAGAAACTAGCTGCGGTAACACAAATGTTTGTAACTCCTTTGCAAAAGTTAGAATAGGGGAAAAATATCAAATGCTTTCTGCGTAAATATTGGACTGAGACAGGGAGATCCGTTGTCCCCATTGTTGTTTAACCTGGCCTTAGAATATGTCATGCGAAAAATTTATCCAAAAATCAAACCAGATATAACTACTCGGGGAGCAAAAATCATACTCGCCTTTGACGATGATGTAGACGCAGTAGCACAATCAACATTAGAAATTAAGGATATTTTCTCGAGCTTTGAAGAAGCTGCATTAAACATCGGTCTAAAAATAAATGAAGACAAAACAATGAAACATCTAATGAAGTCAAACTTGAAAACAATAGATGATACAATAATGAAAAACAAAAACAAAATTTTTATCTAACAAAACCCTACATTTTTTGTATATATTTTTTTCGTATCTCTTATCATTTTTGAGTTACATGGAGAAAAAAAAGATTCTTAAGAAAATTTAAAAATGCGCTCTATAATTTGATCTTATGTTTTTCAAAAACCATTCATTTTAACCCCGTCCAACTCTTTGAACATATAAATAACATTATTAAATAAAGGTATTATAGAAGGAAAACGATGCATTTAAATTCTGATGGATAAGGGGTTAAATATACTTCTTATTTTTTATTAAAATACATTAGTCATCATTATATTTTGCAGTATATCTCGCTTCTGCAAAAAAGCACTGCAAAAGGTATTGGTAGCATTATACACCTAAAATCGACCGTTTCTCTTTTATTTCACGTTCAATACAGCAATTTGAGCATGCACCAAAAAAACAAACTTCTCTCTCCTACTGTCTAATATCAAACATTCAGTATTCATATCCGATATTGAACAGTATATTTTTATCACCCCGTACATGACACGAACCAATTTGTTTTCATATTTAAACATGAGCGGAATATTTCATTTGTTTAATTGTTGCAATTTATAAACAATATTTTGGCAATGGACATAATTTAGCTGACTAATTAAACTTGTTGTCGTGTGGGCCATGACCCAATTCATGTTGCCAACAAGAAATAACACATTTTAGAATCATTCTCAAGAATCACTTCAACCAGGCCATAGGTGCCTTTAACTTCACTCACTAGAATCAATATGTAGTATCAAATAGAGTCTTCAACTAAATCTCGTACAAGTCACAATCAGTGCCCAACGTTCTCCCGGGGTAACTACCCCAGTGTCGGTGTTCTAAATAAATTATATAATTGCTATTGGTGTCTCCATAATCTGAAGAGCCTACTCCACTGAGCCACGAGTATTTGACATGGTCAAGATTTATGAAGTATAACTACAAGATTTATGAAGGAAAAGATCTCTTTATTTTTTTATAAGCTACAAAAATATTTTATATATTTTTTTCGTTAGATGCATAGTTTTTAAGGTATTCGCAAAAAACCGTTCGAAAGGTGTCATTTTTCAATGAAAACGGCCAATTTTCAACCACGAATAACTCAAAAAGTATTGAATTTTCAAAAAAATATATAGAACAGTTTTTGCTTAGAACTGGGTTCTCTAGCCACTTCCTCAGTTATTTTAACCAAAAAATTTTCCACCCAGAGGAGGGGTGGGAACCACCCCCAAGATAAAAGCACACATCGGCATAGGGTAGACTTTTTTCTTGAGCTATTCTCTACTTACTGTGAAAATATCAAGTAAATCGATGTAGTAGGATGGAATTCGGAGCCAAATAACCTCATTGACTGCCCTAAATAACTTCATACCATTTTGTTAGAATATATTGTTCCGTCTTATTGCAAACCTGGAAGGTATTTTCCGTCTTCACGTTTAACCGAAATCACCTCCCCTCACAAAAGACTGAATTTTTCATTAAATTATAAAAGCCTCGTCCGAAAGCTTCATTTTATAAATAACGCAATGCGACTGAATTATTGAGTTCCGATCACGAACGCCATTAATATTGCAAAAAATTTCGAAGAAAAAGGAAATGTTGTAAATCCCATTTAGATATATAATTAAAGTCGTGACCGGTTGATCAATGTTTTTAATTAAATATAGCAGATATTTTTTTAGAATTTTTAATCTTAATTATTTTTGAATAAAATTTTTTTGCTGGAGGTTTGTGCCAATATTTTGTAAAGGCATGCAAAAGAACTGGGTGTAGTACAAGTATTTTAAAATAAGTTCATTCATCCATTAAGCGTTAGAATCTCCAGAAATTGTAGCTAAAGCCATGGCGTTCAAAATCCTATTCTTGGATAAAGTGGATATTATTGCTTTGTGTCGTTAGCTAGCTGTGTGTCTTTGCTGTTGTGGTGATCCTTTTCCATTTCTCTCTGTCTTTGCACTGAGCTTTCCACTCTTTAACATGCATTGTTCTTCTTCTACATCATCTAACCATGTTCTTGTATGCCTTCCTCTACACCTGGCCATAGTGGTGTCTACTTAGTTATCCTTCTCAGGATATCTGAGTGTGGGCGTCTCTGTATAATGTCCTATCCATTCTAAGAGAAGATATTTTATGAATTTGACTATATTGTCCCCCTTTAATTCTTCTTCAATTTCAGCAACAGATAATAATAGAAATAGGTAAACATAGCAAACTGTATATCTTCTTCTTCTTCTTCTTGTTTCTTAGTCCTGTCCATTGTTTGACATTACGGAGCCATGACATTTTCTTCCTGCTCACTCCCCTTCTTCCTTCGATCTTTCCTTCAATTATGATTTGCAGAAACTGGTATCTTTCGTTTCTAATTAGGTGCCCCAAGTATGCCGTTTTTCTCTGTGTAATTTTGTATAGCAGTTGTCGTTCTGTACCAATTCTTCTCAGGATTTCTTCATTTGTTATTCGTGCGGTCCAGGTAACTTTAGGGATTCGTCGATAAATCCACATCTCAAATGCCTCTAGCTTATTCATTGTGTTTATTTTTAAAGTCCATCCATCCATGCCATATAGGGGCACCAACTATTCTAGCTTTTCTTGAATCTTAGTCTTAGGTTCAGGTCAAAGTCAGAGTTCGTAAAGACGTTTCTGAATTTCATGAATTAGGGGAGTGCAATAAGAACGAAAACATGCATTGTTTCGGAAAAATTCAAACAAGCTTATATTTTTCTAAAACTTTTTTTGTTAGTTTATATACATGTTAAAGTTAAAAGTTCTACTCGCAGATTTAGCCGCTAATTGTTCATTAATTATTTAAACAATAACAATTGTTTTGTGTAAAATAATTTTAAAAATATTATTGAATTCATCATTTTACTTTGATCAAATATGTTTCTATTTTGGTTTTGATTATGCTGAATCCGAATATGGCATTGCAATTTGAAAATGCTTATACAGAACCTCTTATACAGTATGTCTGCGTAGCTAGGAACCACATGGAAAACTTTTTTATTATCAATTTTACAAAAAAAAGTTATTCTTCATAAAATGCTCTGGATAGTCAGAAATATAAAACTCAACCATCAGATCGCAAATTTTATCAATTTTATACGAGTTATGTCAAAAATATGAATTTCGTTAAAGAGTAAAGTACCTTTATATTCCAGAATATCAAAAAATGCTATTATGAAAAGTTGTTGGAAATTAAAAACCATGTTTTAATATACAATTACATCATTCTAGTCGAAAAAAAAAATTCAATTTTTTCTAAAGTTACGGATACCATCATCATTTTTTACAATTATGATAACTATCTTATTATCAATTTTACGAAAAAAAGTTATTCTTCATAAAATGCTCTATCTGGTCTAAAATCTAAGATAAAATCATCAGCTATTAAATTTTTTCAATTTTATACGAGGTATGTAAAAAATATGAATTTTTCTTAAGAGTTAAGTGCCTTTATTATTCACAATATTTTAATTAGGAGGGTATAATTGAACACTGAAACATATTTTTTAATTCCAAACAACTTTTCTTAATTAATAACAATTTTAGATATTGTGAAATATAAAGGTACTTTACTCTTGAGTGAAATTCATATTTTTTGACATACCTCGTATAAAATTAATAAAATTTGATATTTGATGGTTGCATCTTAGATTATATACGATGCAAAGTATTTTATAACGAATAACTTTTTTTCGTAAAACTGATAATAAAAAGTTATCAATAGGTTCCAAGGTACGCAGACATACTGTATAAGAGCTAAAAAAAATTTTTTTTCTTGAACATTTATTATTGTTGAAGCATATTATTAAATGTATTTTAGGTAAGTTTTACAGAAAAAAGTATTGATCACTTTGTATAAACATTTTTTTAGCTGGTAATTTTCGGTTTTTGTATTACATTTTTGTTATCTTTCCTAATTTTCTCAAAAAGAAATAGTCCAGAAAGCCACTGCGCATCCGCTAGGAAAAATATTCTAATTCGGATTTTTTGCACAATCTTACTCAAAAAGGACTCCTTTTAACAAATTTGCATGTTGCCAGGACCAAAAGGTGGTCAAAAATTTGTTAAACGTTTTTTTTTTGTTTTTTTCCTAAAATTATTTTTTTTGCATGAAAAAAAGTTTTCTTAAGTTTTTTGGATCATTACAAACAGAAAAGGTCTTTAGTGACTTTTTTCTAAAATTGATAGTTTTTGACATATAAGCGATTAAAAATTGAAAAATTGCGAAATCGGCCATTTTTAACCCTCAAAAACTATGTGAAAAACTAAAAATTTGAATGTTACCAAGGTGGGTAGATATTCTTTAAACATCTATTGATGAAATCCCGAAGAGTTTTTTGCAATACAATATTCAAAACTCCTTTGTTTTTTAATTGCTAATCAAGCGTGCGCGACACTATTTTCCACCGACAGTATGGTGCAAATGAAAGGAATAAATTCGTTATTTCGTAAACCGGCGACTTTAAGGAAAAATCCCGAAACAGGTCGATTTTTATTTTTAAGTTATGATATTGTGGCATATATGGTACACTAGTGACGTCATCCGTCTGGGCGTGATGACGTAATCGATGATTTTTTTAAATGAGAATAGGGGTCGTGTGGTAGCTCATTTGAAAGGTTCTTCAATTCTCTATTCAGTAATGTAAACATTTATATAATTATTTATACAGGGTGTCCTTTTACTTCTTTTTTTGTCAAATAATTTAATTTAATAAAAATCTTTTGGATACCCTGTATAAATAATTATGTAAATGTTTGTATTACTGAATAGAGAATTGAAGAACCTTTCAAATGAGCTAGCACACGACCCCTATTCTCATTTAAAAAAATCATCCATTACGCCATCACTTCCAGATGGATGACGTCACTAGTATGCCATATATGCCACAATATCATAACTTAAAAATAGAAATCGACCTGTTTCGGAATTTTTCCTTAAAGTCGCCGGTTTACGAAATAACGAATTTATTCCTTT
Organism: Diabrotica virgifera virgifera; assembly: GCF_917563875.1. Taxonomy (NCBI): domain Eukaryota; kingdom Metazoa; phylum Arthropoda; class Insecta; order Coleoptera; family Chrysomelidae; genus Diabrotica; species Diabrotica virgifera. Next base: position 11,116,550 of record NC_065451.1, on the reverse strand, counting down.
CATTTGCACCATACTGTCGGTGGAAAATAGTGTCGCGCACGCTTGATTAGCAATTAAAAACAAAGGAGTTTTGAATATTGTATTGCAAAAAACTCTTCGGGATTTCATCAATCGATGTTTAAGGAATATGTACCTACCTTGGCAACATTCAAATTTTCAGTTTTTCACATAGTTTTTAAGGGTTAAAAATGGCCGATTTCGCAACTTTTCAATTTTTAATCGCTTATATGTCAAAAACTATCAATTTTAGAGAAAAGTCACTAAAGACCTTTTCTGTTTGGAATGATCCAAAAAATCTAAAATACCTTTTTTCCATGCAAAGAAAAATCATTTTAGGAAAAAACAAAAAAAAACGTTTAAAAAATTTTTGACCATCTTTTGGTCCTGGCAACATGCAAATTTGTTAAAAGGAGTCCTTGTTAAGTAAGATTGTGCAAGAAATCCGAATTAGAATATTTTCCCTAGCGGATGCGCAGTGGCTTTCTGGACTAAAATAGTTTATTTAATTTCTAAAGTAAAATAATTCAGTGCATTTTAAAGACTGCATCCGCACTTATGAAACTGTAATAAATCTGTTCAAACTTGAGTAATACCGTTTTAAAGTGGTGGTAATTCTGTAAAACTACGAAATTTTCAAAAATTACATTTTTTGAGACTTCGCATTATTTGAATTAAATTTTTGAGATTTTTTTTTTATTAACTAAGATGTTTGAAAGGTAAGTTGTGCAAAATTGAGAGTTTTATAAGAAAAATTGTATTAGTTACACATTTTAATATCATTTTTAAACAACATTCATGTAAGTCTCACTTTCCGCCCACACTGTACTTATCCCCATTTTATTTCTTTTTATTATAACCATAAGATAACTTAATTGCTCTTCTTTTATGTCCAATTTGTAAAATTTCAGTTGATCCTTTAGTTAAAGAATTACATTAAAATAACTCAACCGGCGTACGCTAGTTTACAGTGCGCCAATTTTTGTGAGAAGGGTGACTTTAGCGTTATAAATAAAAAATTATAGAAGCTACAGATTTCATTTTAGAAAAATCTTCTCGAGTAGAACTTTTTGATATGTTGTTTAATAAACATTTTTTAATGAAATTACAGAAATTTCTATCTTGTTTGATTTTTTCCGAAGTGAAAATCTATATGCACTCCCCTAAATGCACTTCTGGCTCTTTCTATCCGACATTTAATTTCCATATCCGACATCCAGTCCTCACATAGTCAGGTTCCCAGGTACTTAAATTTTCTTACGCGCTCTACATCTTGGTTGTTATATGCTAGTCTTGCATTTTGATGTTGACATAATTGACAGCTGATTATAAAGAACTTCGTCTGTTTTATGTTGATGCTAAGTCCCATGTTCTCGCTATGTTCTCCAATTTTATTAAGAAGGTTTTGGAGGTTTTCTATATTGTCTGCTATTAAGACCGAATCATCCGCATATCGTATATTATTGACCCAGGTACCATTTACTTTGATGCCGCTTTCGAATTCCTCAAGAGCTTCCTTACTGGAAGATACTTTCTGAATATAGATTGAACAGTAGTGGGGAAAGAATGCATCCCTGTCTTACACCTCTGAGAATTTTTTGAGCTTGCGTTGTTTCATTATCCACCTTGACGACAGCTGTTTGATTCCAGTAAAGAGCTTATATGCAGCGAATGTCTTTTTGACCTATGTCGAGTTGTTTTAGTATATGTACGAGTTTATGATGTTTAACTCGATCGAAGGCTTTTTCATAATCTATAAAGCATATCATTATATCTTTCCTTTGATCGTAGCAGTTCTGAGCTAGTACTTGGGTTGCAACTAGTGCTTCCCTGGTACCCAGGCCTTTTCGAAATCCAAATTGTGAGCAACCAATAACCTTATCGCATTTTTTGGAGATTCTGTAGTGAAGAACTTTGAGGAATATTTTTAAAGAATGACTCATCAGACTTGTGAGTCGGTGGTCTTGACACTTTGTTGCGTTGTTCTTTTTTGGCAAAGGGATAAAGGTAGATACAAGCCATTGGACAGGGAATTTTCCTTTTTTATAGATTTGGTTGAAAAATTTTTGAAGTATCGTTTATCTGTACATCAAACTGTACATCAATCGACAAGAAATAAGATAGGTTAACGAATTCTGCTGCCTAGGCAGGATCTTCTTCTTCAAGTGCCGTATCCGCGACGGAGATAGGAAATCATCATAGCTATTCGGACTTTAGAGACGGCTGCTCTGAAAGCTCATTTGGTGTACAGTTACGGTCATTGAATAGTTTACAGGCTTACGTATCCAGCAGCCGATTTTTTAAATTTTTACCTCGTTTAAACGAACCTTTTACGTCAAAGTGACGTTGCCAGTGGTGTACCTAGCTAGAATAGGTTGATTAAAATTAAAAAATCTGAATATTTTACAAAATTTAACACAATGGAAAGTATAGAAAGACGTTTTTTGAATAAAATGGATTATGGTCTTAATAACGAAAATAAAGAAGTCTGGTTTTAAAAATATGCATTTTATTTTAAATCTATTGTATATTAAATAATGATAAACAATGATAAATAATAAAAAAAAGAATGTGTGTGTACTTTGTACGCACGTAAGAAGTTATACTTCTATTATATGAATTTTTAAAAATAAATATACTTTAAAGAGTTTGTTTTAATTTTTTTAAACACGGAACTAATTTTGTGCTTACCGCTTTCAAAAAAAATTTAAAAAAAGTATAAGATTGTTCCGGACTCGAACTCAAGACCTCTTGATCTCTGGCCGAATGCTATACCAAATACGCTACGAGGACTGTGTCTGTATCGATTCGGACGTATCTAATGACAATTCACGGTATCAAACAGACTGAAAGGTGAAGTATAATAAATCTAAAATAAAATTTTTAATAATACTCATCTTGCTCCTGAGGAAGACAAATCCAAAGACACAAAAATTATAATAAATATATTTACTAAAAACACGAAAATATTTTTTTCACACCTTTTCTTGCACTGGTATATTTATACATAACTTGAAAGATTCAGCAACTAAACACCATACTCTCTGTGTGCGCATGCGCGCAGTATTATGAAATTTTACTCTCAATCGCGTCTAAAGAAGTATAACTTCAAAAATAATTAATATTTGGTGGAAGCCCCATTCTTGTCAATACAATTTTGCAGTCTTCTGTTCATAGATAGCACCAATCCCCTCATGTTATAGTTAACAAGCTCTTCCCATGCCTGCCAAATTGCTTCCCATAATTCAATTCTATTCCGTTGTCTAAGGTTTGTTTCATTTAGTTTATTTGTTAACTCTGCCCAAACATTTTCGACGGGGTTAAAGTCTGCACTACGGGAAGGCCACGGAAGAACATTAGCATTAGTTTCTTCTAGCCATTCTCGAACAATTCTACTCGTATGCACCGGGCAATTGTCATGTTGGAAGATGAAGTCGTTGTTGGGGAATCTCTGGATCGCCGATGGCAACATTGTGTGCTCAAGAATATGTTTGTAATGTAATCCTGTTAACTTCTCTTCTACATGATAACAAACGCCCGGACCTTCAGCACTTATCCATCCCCATATGCTGACCGAAAATCCTCCACTATTTCTTAAATGAGTATATTGTTTTACTTAGCGTGTGTACCTATTTTCGGCTAAATGGATTCAAAAATAACCGAGAAAAACTGTTTTAAAATTTTTTTTTGATAATACCTCCTCGTCGATAGCCTAAAAGAATTAAGTTTTCTGTTCGTTTTCCCCAACATTTTTGTGGGACAATTACATTCTTTGTTTAAAAATATAATTATTTGTAACTTACTACTTTTGTCGGAAAATGGTTGTAAAAATAAGGGATGCACGAACCCAGCATAGTGTCAAAGTATAGTTTATTAATAAAAATTAAATTTTTTGTCCGACTTTGGATTTGCCCCAATATTTTTGTCGGACACTTAGATTTTTTTATTTAGAATATAACTACTTATAACCTGACACTTTTGTCGGAAATGTTTTTTTTTAATTCGAGAAAAAACTATAGAACGACGTTTATCGTTGTTCAAGGAGTATGTACACAAATTATCAGATCACAATTTTTCTAAAATTTTCCCCAAGGTCGGAAAATTTTTTAAGAAAATTTTGGTACAGCTCTTCGTCATACCTTTTTAAATGTTTTACTTAGCGTGTTTACCTATTTTCAGCTAAATGGATTCAAAAATAACCGAGAAAAACTGTTTTAAATTTTTTTTTTGATAATACCTCCTCGTCGATAGATTAAAAGAATTAAGTTTTCTGTTCGTTTGCCCCAATATTTTTGTCAGACATTTACATTTTTTGTTTAAGAATATAATTACTTGTAACTTACTACTTTTGTCGGAAAAATGGTTGTAAAGATAAGGGATGCACAAACCCAGCATAGTTTAAAAGTATAGTTTACCAATAAAAATTAAATTTTTTGTCCGACTATCGATTTGCCCCAATATTTTTGTCCGACACTTTGACTTTTTGATTAAGAATATAATTACTTTTAACCTACTAATTGTGTCGGAAAAATGGTAATAAATAAAAAAATTTCAGGAAATTGACATCTTCGGCGCGTCCGACTGCGCATATGCCACGTGAAAATTGTCCGAAAAGGTTACCACATTATTGTAAAAAGGTTTTATGGTAGATTCAGTTAAAATTATCCATGTGGTAATAAATTTATTTTTTTCATAAATTTCACATATTTAGCGTGTCCGACGCGTCATATCCCCCAATATTTTTGTCCGACAAAATTGTTCTCGCTGTTTATATAATAAAAACCATTGATTAAAATAACATGACCAATGTGGTTATAAATTTTTTTCTTGCATAAAATTGACAACTTCGTCACCGCTTGACAGACAAACGCCACACTACCATAGTGTGCCAAGCTCCAAATTTGTCCGACTCCACCCAAATAACAAGTACAAAAAGTTTCAACGGTGTGGTCATAAATAATAATTTTATATCTTTCGTAACTGTACATCCGTACTATTCGCTCAGGTTACGCAACCACGATATTCTGCGTCTCCCTATGCCTCTTTTTTCTTGAATCTTTCTCTCTCTACGTGTAATATGTCCGAAATATTCTAATTTTCTTATTTTTATGGTATTTAAGGTTTCCCTTTCTTTATTCATCTTTCTCAGAATCTCTTTGTTTATAACGTGTACTGTCCACGATATTTTCAGAATTCTTCTGTACACCCACACCCCGAATGATTCTAGTTTTTTTATTGATGAGGAATTCATGACCCAAGCTCCCATTAAATAAAACAGAGTCAAGAAAACGTAGCACCTAGCCAACCTAACTCTTAGCTCCAACTTTAAATCTCTTATGTAGAGCACTTATCTCATTTAGTTAAAATTTGCTCTAGCCGTTTTTATTCTGATTTTGATTTCCTGTAATATAAGTAATCACCTGTGGACTTTATCATTGTTCCAAGATATGCATATTCGTCAACTCTTTTGATATTAGTTCCGTTTATAAAATGATTCTCGTTATTTCTTTGAGTTTTCGATATCCTCCAGGTCCAGGCAGACATTAGACACATAATAAGAAAAGCATAACAGGCCTCTGGAATCCTGTCAAACATGGATATCAACGCAGATTAGTCAAAACACTAAAATAAGAATATTTTTTTGAATATTTTATATAAGGATATACAAGTTTGTGTAAACAGATGTATATTAATTCTGGAGATATATTGGCCCAACACCAAAACAAATGAAGAACTATGGAGAAAAACTAAACAAGAACGAAACAATCAGAAGATGGAACTCGTTGGATCACACATTGATGAAAGAAAATACAAACATAACAAAATGTTCTCTCTCGACCGATTATTTTTTATTCTCATCTTAATTGCTAAATTATAAAACCAGACCAATACTACTGAACCATCCTTTATAAAGTCCACTATTAATATCGAATGAAAATCTTCGTTGTTCACAATACCATGGTCCTTAAGGCCATCGGTACATAATTGGCAAATATATTACGGGTATCCCTACTTTTTCTGTCCTTACACGGCAAATTACGTGTAGTAAAATTCACACTGGTATGAATATGTGAGCATTACTAGAATATCATTCTACTTGAAAATGGCATCATTAATTTAAAGAGATAGCTTTTGAATGTTCTTGGATAACTGTTATTTTTATAATTGCAAATTATTAATTAAATTAATAAATGTGATAATTTTTTCACTAACTATGTATTCAGTGATTGTAATAGTTTATATGTACAACAAAAACTAATACTCAATCGAGAAAAAGGAAGAGTTTTAAAGTGATTTTTTAATAATATATTGTTACTATGGAACGCTTACAAATTTGAACATCTTTAACAACAAAATACTTGGATCACAGAATATATCCTGATGTATTCTCTGCTTGGATGTTCCACAAATAATACACAATAAATTACTTTTTATTAAGTTCACGTCTTAAATCAATTATTTATCAAATACACTATATATCAATATTATTTAATCAACAACTCAAAATATTCCTGATGCCATGTCAAATATTTAAAATTGTCACTGATTGTCACTGTCTGACTGACAGTTTGCTGACAATATTATTCTATTCGACTGAGTGCGTTGTATGACAAAGATAGATTTGGAAATATTACCACGGATATTGTGTTCATTTTTTTCGAATCATGAAAAAACCAATAAATATTTTTGAAAAATTTAAACGTAAAATGAAAGACTATATTATTACCGAGATCTTTTAAATCTCTTTTATTTTGAATGAGATCTTTTAAATTAAATATCACACTAAATTTTCTCTTAGTTTTTCACCCCTGTAACTTATTAAAATAAACATTATAGAAGTTCTCAGGGACTTTCGGCCCTCGCCAATAACGTAATCTTTCATTCTCCGTTTAAATTTTTCAGAAATACTTATTAGTTTTCACAGGATTCCAAAAAAATGAATCCCCATTTGAATAGCATTGCAGCCGAAAATACGTACCCATCCTCTTAAATATTTGGTATTGTACCCTTAGAGGAAAACACTTAAATACCCTTTTTCTCAACAATTAGTGTAGATTGAAGTAAAATTTCCACCACGTGGTATCTTATTCTTCTTCTTCTTCTTCATATTTATAAGCAATTCTCCTTGTTCATACTTTTTTACGGATTGGTGATTTATCTATTTTTGGTGATTTATCTATTTTGACCACACATGTGTCCCTCGTTCTGCTGATGTGGTTATTTCATTCTTCTTTTCTATTTCGTGTCCATTCGTTTATATACTTTGCATTACATTATGTTCCAATGTATTCAATGTATCACTCCTCTTTCGATTTCTCAGGGTATTTCCTGTAATTCTTCTCAGTACTATCATCTGTGTCGTTTCCAGTAGTCTTTGTGTTGTGGCTGTATCGGGTCTTGTTTCTGATGCATATGTCATTATTGCTCCTTAACGGCCTACATTTTTGTTGGGTGGATCGAGTAGCCGGATAAAGGAGGAGGGATCTACATCCAGGTTAGCACCCTACTGATAGACTTGAAACCCATACAGCTCATTGAAACAGGATTATGCCTCTGAACACCACATGGTATGTTTGACCAGTAAATATTTTCTTGAATAAGTCATATTTCACTTTCCACTTGATTGTTAGTGTTTGCCTTAAACATAATTTCTGTTTTATAGTCAAACCATCTATTTTACTATTACGCTAATAATAATAGCTCTAACTAATAGTTAAAACTTTAAAACTTTCTGGCTCTACCTGCAATCCAAACGTTTTATCATCGCTGAGAGATACTGAGAGATGCTGGTCCATTAAGTACACTATAAAGAGTCCTATAAATTTAATACTAACATGTTTTCTATTACGTGCTTTCGTTGCTGTTGGAGTTTTAAAATTCCCATCCGTTTCTGAAATTAAACGGCCTTTCACTGCCGAAGCAATAAATTTCTTATTACTCTCCTGTGGTCGGTGCACCTCATTCAGTTCAAATAATGCTTATATATTATTTCTCGGACACGGACGATAGATTTTAGCGAGTGATATGGGGAAAATAAAAATTGCTGGTAGAAAAAGACACTAAATGAAAATTTTAATTGTGAATTTTCAGCATTCCATTTTTCCGTTACATTTCCAAGAATTTTCCATTTTCTATTCCTTTTAAATTTACGTATGCTCTTCTATTTTCATTCTAGATGGAGAGGTAGCTCTGAAAAATCTCTTTGAATTTACTAAAGCTAAATTTTTCACAGGTGATTACTGTGATTGTGTAGATAAACATACTGCGGTCGGTCAATCGAAACGTAGAATAGGGGTTACTGAGAGAGTATCAAAGTTGCTTTCCTACGAAGGTAATTAAATCCATTTACTAAGGCTGAAAATTAGTACACACGTTCTAAATTGAATATAAATAAAAGTTATTATAGTCGGTTAGCTGTATGACGGGACAGAGGCGATCGGACGGCCCCAATGAATGTACAGGATTATTCACTATATTTTGACCCCCTTGTAAACTGCTTTATTTACAGAATTTGCTAAATACTGTGAAGGAAAGCTAGTGCATCCTAATGCGTTTGCTCGACAACTAAATGTGCGGGACGTTTTTGAAGTGCGTAGACTAAAAAGGCAATTGTCGTCCGACTTGTCCAACTGAACATAATAAGTGTACTCAAACTAATAAAATTTTAATTTTAGAATTTTAAAGAGGTTACTCACTGGAGTAACTCTCTACATGTCTGTATTTTTTACCATAACAAATGCTTAATGCCCAATGGGCAGATTGTTGTATTCAATGGAGTTAATAAAAAAAAATTTACAGAATTAGAAAAAAACGTAAAATACAAAAATTATTCAATTTTTTAATTATGATTTTTTGACATATATATCGTAATAGTGACGTCATCCATTTGGGCGTGATGACGAAATCGACTATTTTTTAAATGGGAATAGGGGTCGAGTGCTAGCTCATTTGAAAGGTTAGTCAATTCCCTATTCAGTAATACAAACATTAACATGATTAATTATACAGGGTGTCTAAACATATTTTTTGAATTATTAATTAAACACTTAATTTAATTAAAAAATAATTTTTGAACACCCTGTATAATTAATCATATTACTGTTAATATTACTAAATAGGGAATTAAATAACCTTTCAAATGAGTCAGCACTCGACCCCTATTCCCATTTAAAAAAATAGTCGATTACGTCATCACGCCCAAATGGATGACGTCACTAGTAAGATATATATGTCAAAAAAGCATAACTTAAAAATAGAATAACTTTCTGTAATTCTGTAAATAGAGCAGTTTACAAGGGGGTCAAAATATAGTGAATAACCCTGTAAATTCACTGGGGCCGACCGACCGACTATAATATCTTTTATTTATAAGATGAAGTTTTCGATCCTAATAGCATTATTAATAATATTTAGAAAATATTAAAATATTACTAAAAGATTTTTAAATTGAAAACTTATTGGTCCATTTCCTTGGTAACACCTCCAAGGCTTCTAAAATTTGCAAGCCAAATGGATGTTGAAGCGAAGAAGACAAGAGGGAATTCAAAAAACTTACAATTCACGACCCCGTCTGTTCAGCTGGTAAATTCCAACAGAAAATGGACCTAGTTACTCGATGGAGTAAAGACCAATATAAAAATAAAATAAAAATTTTATTTCTAATTCAGTTGCAATGCCAAGGCAAAACAATCTTACTTTTCAATTAGAATACGGAGCGCAGTCCAGTCCCTTGAATCGCGATTTTCGGCTCTTATTGGAGCCTCATCGGAAAGAACGTAGGCTTGTTCTCCATATCCCAATTGATCCGTACTGAGAGGTTTTCCTACCCATTGCAACTGAAGTGAAAATATTAGGTGACTAGCGTCATCTGGCAATTAAAAGATGAAGTTTTCGATCCTAATAGCATTATTCATAATATTTAGAAAATATTAAAACATTACTAAAAGATTTTTAAATCGAAAACTTATTGGTCCATTTCCTTGGTAATACCTCCTTCGAGTAACTAGGTCCATTTTCTGTTGGAATTTACCAGCTGAACAGACGGGGTCGTGAATGGTAAGTTTTTTGAATTCCCTCTTGTCTTCTTCGCTTCAGCATCCATTTGGCTTGCAAATTTTAGAAGCCTTGGAGGTGTTACCAAGGAAATGGACCAATAAGTTTTCGATTTAAAAATCTTTTAGTAATGTTTTAATATTTTCTAAATATTATTAATAATGCTATTAGGATCGAAAACTTCATCTTTTAATTGCCAGATGACGCTAGTCACCTAATATTTTCACTTCAGTTGCAATGGGTGGGAAAACCTCTCAGTACGGATCAATTGGGATATGGAGAACAAGCCTACGTTCTTTCCGATGAGGCTCCAATAAGAGCCGAAAATCGTGATTCAAGGGACTGGACTGCGCTCCGGATTCTAATTGAAAAGTAAGATTGTTTTGCCTTCGCATTGCAACTGAATTAAAAATAAAAAAAAAATTTATTTTATCTTTTATTTATATTTAATTTAGAATGTGTGTACTGATTTTCAGCCGTAGTAAATGGATTTAATTACCTTCGTAGGAAAGCAACTTTGATACCCTCTCAGTAACCCCTCTTCTACGTTTCGCTTGACCGACCGCAGTATGTTTCCCTACACAATCACAGTAATCAACTGTGAAAAATCTAGCTTTAGTAAATTCAAAGAGATTTTTCAGCGCTGCCTCTTGGACTATTCCTTTATATGATGTTCAACGTATCTTTATGTACTTTTTTTAGTCAGAATCTTCTACGATGACCGGCGTTCCTACAGGCTCCGGCTTCATTCCAGGAATTAAGCCTTGAATTCCATTATTTTTATCAACCTGCTTTCACTGGATCTTGTACACCTCAATTTTGTAATTTATACTTTCTTTAACATCCATTGTTTTGTTTTGTTATTTACTATTTCTCCTCTTTCCTCTAGAAATTGTATTATGATCTTAATATATTATAGTATGAATATTATAATATCAATACTTACGTATAATCAAAATCTAACCCTCACGCACAAGTTGTAGTCAATGTGACAAACAACTTCCTTCCAACTTCCAAATAACACCCCGCTCAGCTGAATATTAATGACTCTCTTAGATAGGTTGTCAGACTACCAAAAAATTCCCAGACAGATAAAAAGAAATGTTAAAAAGACTAATGAAGTATATTTAACCGAGAAGTGTAACTACATCGTAAGATTAAAGAATTTACGTTTAAGAAACGACATATTATACAACCCATTGTAAACTCAGAGGGTAGATTTATTAGTAGTTAATATAGTTCTGTATCCCGCGTACCAAAAAAAATTGATTAATAGCAAGCTGAAAATCTGTTAATAGCTTAACGATGTCTAGTCGGGCAAACTTTGATGTACGGGAACAGGGGAACTTTTATTTAACTCTCATGCAAAAATCAGACTGCTATTACTAACCAACATGATTCCTGTCATTTGATATGTTCGTCGTGTGCCACTCATTAAAATGCCCAGTTGGTGATAAACACCAGTCTTATTTTTGCATGAGAGTTTAAATTAAATTTAAAACAAATCAATTGGAAGTTCTGTCCTACAAAATACATGGAACGTTTTCATAGGCTGACGTTCCAAATTTTTAACCTGTTCCACAATTAAAACTTCCCCTGTTCCAGTGTTCCCATTCATCAAAGTTTTGCCGACTAGACACCGTTAAGCTATTAAAAAATTTTCAGCTTACTATTAATCAACTTTTTTTTGGTACGCGGGATCCAGGTCTATTAGTAGAGGGTAGTTAATTAACTTTGCTGCTAGAAAATGGATGTTTATGTATTATTAGTGATTTTGCCGTAGTTATGCTACGAGGGATCTAATCAGTTGCTATCTACAGTCTTCTTCTTCTTTTTCTACGGCACTACAGTCCAAATTGAGCCTTGACCTCGTTCATTTTTTCCTCCACCCTTGCTGCTCTTCTCCATACACCGACTCCTAAAAGGGCTTGTGCGTCGCTGTTTACTGTGTCTTCCCAGCGCTTTTTGGGCTTTCCAACCGGTCTCATTCCCTGCATTCTAGCATTCTGCATTCTAGCATTCAGTGCTCTTTTTGGTAGCCTATCCTCTCCCATTCTTATCACATGTCCTGCCCATTGCAATCTTTGTATTCTAATGAAGTCTGACAGAGGTGTTTCTTTACAAAATTGATAAATCTCGTTGTTGCCATTGCCATTTACAGTCACACAACTCAAATTTTTTCTGAGTTCTTTCCATTTAATCGTTATTTTTTTTGACTCCATCCCATCTTTTTCTGACTCTCTACAATTTGTTTTGCACCCCTCCAATTTTTCAGACACACTCCATTTTTTCTGATTCACTTTTTTTCCTTACTCCCTTTAATTTTTTCTGGTTGCCTCTAATGTTTTGTGACTTCCTCTAATTTTTCCATAATTAAATTTTCCCACTAATTTTTCCTGACCCCCTTTAGTAATTCCTGACTCCCTTTAATTTTTCTGACTTTCCGAATCCCTTCTATGGTGTCGTGTCTCCCAAGTAATTGGCCTATTTTTCGATAAAAAAGATTGAAGATTCTAACCTCTGATGTTCTTTTATATCCAGTTTGTTGTAAAAATAGATGTAATATTGAGTAAATAGTTTGTGATAACGCATCAGATAACCGAAAATTTTAGTGCAAAACGGACCAATTAGATACTTCAATTATTGTATATTCACTAAATTCATCTTATATTCACACCTTTTTTCCCATAGTTATCAATATTGAAGTTATAGTCCAAGTAATGAAGCTTAAAATAGGACAAAACCTCGCAATTTTTACAGAATGGATCGATTTGCTTAAAAATTTGAGAATAAGTAGTGGATAGTCCACGGATCAAAATCTATATCATGCCAAAAGACTTTTTTATCATGGCAGTGTTTGCCACACCATCTCGGGGGTGAAAATTTTCATTATATTTTGACCACAAGAGTTGGTAAAAACATTCATTATAAGCAAAAAACGTTCTATACATTTTTTTGATAAAATTAATAGTTTTCGATTTATTCGCTATCAAAAGTGTTAGTTTTATATCGAAAAAATCAGTTTTTAATCAGTTTTCTGCTAATAACTCAAAAAGTTTTCGTTTTATCCAAGCAACTTTACTTAACAAAAATGTACCTTTTGAAAAAATAAACACAAAACCGTTTGTTTTTTTAATTTTCTTGAAGACGAATAGTAATCGAGCTATACTTTATTATATGTTGGCTCTTCTTAGTCAAATGCTAAATATTGTAGTTTCAAAGTCAAAATACGGGAAAACTATGCATTTTTCGAGAACAGCTTGTTCAAACTAATTTAAAGTACTTAAAAAATATCTATTTCCAGAAATAAAAAAAGTCTCTAGCTCAAAACTTAAGAGACTTACAATGAAAATAATGTCAGTCCCTATTTTTTCCAGCGAAAAAGTGATCGCAAGCAACCCCATTCAAGAAGTTTGGCTCCTCTTCGTCAAATGCTAAATATCGTAGTTTCAAAGTCAAAGGACAAAAAAACTATGCATTTTTCGAGGATAACTTAAAGTATTTAAAAATATTATGTATCTCCAGAAATACAAAAAGCTCTAACTAAAAAAATTAAGTGGCTTATAATGAAAATAATGTCAGTCCCTATTTTTTCAGCAAAAAAGTGTCGTAAGCAACCTCCTTATCACCACCCTAAATACAATTTTTCATTTGGATTTGGATTTCTTGATTTATGTATTGTTAATAGGTTCTAGAAGTTTGATCGGCTTAGAATGATTAGTTTAAAAAATGGAGTTAAAATCGAATAACAAGTTTTTGTACTTTGATAAAAAATGCCCTTTTCTTCAGAATAAAAAGATTAGCATCAGAGATACGAAAAAATATTTAAATATGAAATTGTAGCTTAGTTCATTCCCAAAAACTTGGTTTGCAAAAATTTTTTACGGCAAAAATTGAGTAAGCTGTTGATAGTTAAAACTTGTTATATCATGCAAAAACCACCTTACCTTGAATAAATCAAAAATTATTAATTTAAAAAAAAAATGTATAAGTATAACATTGTTTGCTTAGAATGAATGTTTTTATTAACTGTTGCGGTCAAAATGTAATAAAAAATGTCCACCCCCGAGATGGGGTGGCAACCACCCCTATGGTAAAAGCGTCTGTCAGCATCACATAGATTTTGAGCCATGGACTCTCCACTACTTATTCTCAAATTTTCAGGCAAATTCATCCATTCTGTAAAAATTACGATGTGAAAAGCTTTGGTTCCTGGACTATTAGTCTATTATGTACTTATTTATAACATGATTTATAACGTGCTTTTATACTTTGATACAAAAGGATATTTTACAGGAAATCCCATCAGGTCTACAAACTAACATAAACCCTTTTATCTGAAAAACTATAATGCAACTCCTGTGTATTTTGTTACAGGTTTAGTGCAGGATTTTGCTTCACGGTGGTCTATGCAGCGTTACTCACGAAAACCAATCGAATTTCCAGGATTTTCAACGCTGGCAAACACTCCGCAAAACGACCGAATTTCATATCACCCCGATCCCAGCTCGTCATATGCTTCGGATTAGTCGGAGTGCAGGTAAATATTGAAATCATTTTATTTCTTCTAATTTATAATAGATTTTAGTCACGGAACGTTTTCGATTTTTTACAAAATCATCATCAGTGTTAAGAACAGGTTAAACTCAAGCTGAGACACCAAAGAAATACCCAGATGAGAACCCATTAAATGGTATATATTGTTATGCTCTACCTTTGCTATTTATTTAGATTAATTAGCAAATTCTTAATTTGATTGATTATCCAATTATTTTATTTATTGCCTATGTAAAGACATAACTAAATTCCAATTAAATTTTTCAATCAATTTTATTATCATGGCTAATTTTGTATTTGATCCAATACCTGTAATCTGTGGATTCTAGTATTTCTAGTTGCTTACTTCTTCCAGGGTAGAAACAGGGAAATTGAAAACACTCAAATTCATATAAATGTAATCTATTGTTTTTATCAAATGCCGTGTGCATATGATTCAAAAATAGTAAAATTTAACTTTGTTGCAACAATTCCTAACTTAATAAATTAAAACTCTAACTCTGATATCTCCTTGTTTTGACAAAATTATTTATTTAATTAATATCTTATTTACTCATATTAAATTGAATAAATTTTACTTTTCTTCTTTTGAATTGATTTCTCAAATTTGAAATGACTAACTGTTAAGAACAGGTTAAACTCAAACTGAGACACCAAAGAAATACCCAGATGAGAACCCATTAAATGGTATATATTGTTATGCTCTACCTTTGCTATTTATTTAGATTAATTAGCAAATTCTTAATTTGATTGATTATCCAATTATTTTATTTATTGCCTATGTAAAGACATAACTAAATTCCAATTAAATTTTCCAATCAATTTTATTATCAGGGCTAATTTTGTATTTGATCCAATACCTGTAATCTGTGGATTCTAGTATTTCTAGTTGCTTACTTCTTCCAGTGTAGAAACAGGGAAATTGAAAACACTCAAATTCATATAAATGTAATCTATTGTTTTTATCAAATGCCGTATGCATATGATTCAAAAATAGTTAAATTTAACTTTGTTGCAACAATTCCTAACTTAATAAATTAAAACTCTAACTCTGATATCTCCTTGTTTTGACAAAATTATTTATTTAATTAATATCTTATTTACTCATACTAAATTGAATGAATTTTACTTTTCTTCTTTTGAATTGATTTCTCAAATTTGAAATGACTAACTGTTAAGAACAGGTTAAACTCAAGCTGAGACACCAAAGAAATACCCAGATGAGAACCCATTAAATGGTATATATTGTTATGCTCTACCTTTGCTATTTATTTAGATTAATTAGCAAATTCTTAATTTGATTGATTATCCAATTATTTTATTTATTGCCTATGTAAAGACATAACTAAATTCCAATTAAATTTTCCAATCAATTTTATTATCAGGTCTAATTTTGTATTTGATCCAATACCTGTAATCTGTGGATTCTAGTATTTCTAGTTGCTTACTTCTTCCAGGGTAGAAACAGGAAAATTGAAAACACTCAAATTCATATAAATGTAATCTATTGTTTTTATCAAATGCCGTGTGCATTTGATTCAAAAATAGTAAAATTTAACTTTGTTGCAACAATTCCTAACTTAATAAATTAAAACTCTAACTCTGATGTCTCCTTGTTTTGACAAAATTATTTATTTAATTAATATCTTATTTACTCATACTAAATTGAATGAATTTTACTTTTCTTCTTTTGAATTGATTTCTCAAATTTGAAATGACTAACTGTTAAGAACAGGTTAAACTCAAGCTGAGACACCAAAGAAATACCCAGATGAGAACCCATTCATCATCATCCAGCCTCAAAAGTCCACTGCTGAAAATAGGCCTCCTCCCCTCGTTTCCAACCCCATCTATCCTGCGCCGCCCTCATCCAGTTTTTATTTACCTTTCTTAAGTCGTCAGTCCATCTTGTAGGCGGTCGACCGACGCTTCTCTTGTCTTCTCTTGGCCTCCATTCCAATAACCTCTTCGTCCATCGCCCATCTGTCATTCTGGCTACGTGTCCTGCCCATCTCCACTTCAACCTGGCTATCCTCTCGATGACGTCAGTCACCTTTGTTCTTCTCCTGATTTCTTCGTTTCTGATTTTGTCTCGCAGAGTTATTCCTAACATTGACCGCTCCATTCTTCTCTGCGTGACTCTTAGTTTGGTAGCCGAGGCTTTAGTTAAGGTAAGTGTTTCTGATCCGTACGTCAAGACTGGGAGGACGCACTGATCGAATACCTTTCTCTTTAGACATGTGGGTAACTCACTTTTAAAAGTTTCTCTCAGTTTTCCAAATGCTGCCCACCCAAGACCGATTCTTCTCTTCAGCTCATGAGTCTGGTTATCCCTGCCAATCGTAATTTCATGTCCCAGGTATTTATATCTCTCTACGAGTTCTATTTCCTTCCCACCAATACTGATGTTCTGGTTGGGTACCAAATTTGTCATTATTTTTGTTTTCGAGATGTTTATATTTAAACCTACATTTTCTGTAGCTACAACGAGTTCTTGTACCATCTCTCTTGCCATGCCTAGATCCTCAGCTACTATGACTATATCATCGGCGAAACGTAAGTTGTTTAGGTATTCTCCATCTATTTTTATTCCCTTTGTCATCCAATCCAAACTCTTGA
Organism: Diabrotica virgifera virgifera; assembly: GCF_917563875.1. Taxonomy (NCBI): domain Eukaryota; kingdom Metazoa; phylum Arthropoda; class Insecta; order Coleoptera; family Chrysomelidae; genus Diabrotica; species Diabrotica virgifera. The sequence goes on along the minus strand of NC_065451.1, from coordinate 11,099,324 downwards.
AAGCATGTTCTAAGACCGTATTAAAAAGTTTAGGTGACATTGGGTCTCCTTGTCTAACCCCCCGTTCTATTTTTATGCGATTACTGTTAGTATGTAATTTGACAGTGGTTGTTGCCTGTAAGTATATTTTGTGTAATAATTTTGTATACCTATAATCTAGCCTGCATTCTTTAAGCGCCTGTAATATTTTGCTAAGTTCAACTGTGTCAACGGCTTTATGAAAATCGATAAAAAGTAGAACTAGGGGTTTATTGTATTCCACTACTTTCTCTATCAGGGTTTTTATACTTTGTAGATGGTCATTTGTTCCGTAATTTTTTCGGAATCCTGCCTGTTCTCTTGGTTGATAAGTCTCTAACTTTCTATCCATTCTCTTAACTATTATTCGCGTAAATAACTTATATAAATGGCTGAGGAGGCTAATCGGTCTGTAATTCTCTAAATTGGCTTTGTCTCCTGCTTTGTGTAATAGAATCATAGTAGCGTTGTTCCAGTCTGTTGGAATATTGGCGTTGTGAAGGCAGATATTGAAAAGTTGTTTAATTTTTTCAAGTAGTATATTTCCTCCAATTTTTAGTGCTTCTGATACTATTCCATCTTCACCTGGGGTTCGATTATTTTTCATTTTCTTCAGAGCCTCTTTGATTTCTGATTTTGTTATATCGGGCATTAAATCCGATCCTTGATTTAATACCCCAGTTTTTACTGTAATTGGAGGTTGCGCATTGTTATCTTTTTTTCTTGATTTGTATAACTCTGTGTAGAACTCTTCGACTATTGTTAATATTTCATCTCTGTTTGTAGTTTCTTTTCCAGTTCTGTTTCTTAGTTTGTTGATTTCTATTTTTCCTTTTTGTACGCTTACGTTCTTCAAAACTTTCATGTTCTTATTTTGCTCTATTGCTTGTTTTGTTTTTTCTACATTGTAGTTTCTTATGTCTTTTCTTATTGACTTTGTGATAGTCTTATTTATTTGATTTAGCGCTTCTTTGCTGGAACTTGTATCTCCTTTCATCTGTCGTCTTAGTTCTATAAGGGTTTTAGTAGGTTGACTTAGTTTTTCATCTTTTTGGTTTGTTGGACAGTATTTAGTTTGAGCCTGTTGTATTGTGGTGATTATTTGCTTGTTCAGTATATTAATGTCTGTTGTTGTTGTATCTTTCAATGTATCATTAATATATTTTTCGAACTCCTGAATATTAGTTGGTTTTACCCATTTCTTTGTGTGTTTCTTATTTATCATTTTGAGTCTTTCCTTTTCGATCGATATCGTTATTTTAGCTCTTTCTAACCTGTGATCACTGCTTGTGCTGCTTGTGAGAACCCATTAAATGGTATATATTGTTATGCTCTACCTTTGCTATTTATTTAGATTAATTAGCAAATTCTTAATTTGATTGATTATCCAATTATTTCATTTATTGCCTATGTAAAGACATAACTAAATTCCAATTAAATTTTCCAATCAATTTTATTATCAGGGCTAATTTTGTATTTGATCCAATACCTGTAATCTGTGGATTCTAGTATTTCTAGTTGCTTACTTCTTCCAGAAGAAGAAATTGAAAACACCCTAGAAACAGGGAAATTGAAAACACTCAAATTCATATAAATGTAATCTATTGTTTTTATCAAATGCCGTGTGCATATGATTCAAAAATAGTAAAATTTAATAAATTAAAACTCTAACTCTGATATCTCCTTGTTTTGACAAAATTATTTATTTAATTAATATCTTATTTACTCATATTAAATTGAATGAATTTTACTTTTCTTCTTTTGAATTGATTTCTCAAATTTGAAATGACTAATGTGTTAAAAAAATATTGTTTAATAAACAAGTAAACAAATATGGTCTTATATAAATAACTTTTCTCCATTCAGACAAATGATTTGACTAACCTTTTATTCTTCACTTCCTCGTTTTCTGGATTGCGCTGTCCTTGATTCTCTCAACACGTACTCTTTGGTTGTTGCAAAAAAATCCCCCTCGTCAAAACTGCTTCCAAGAAAAACACACAGGACTTGCTCGAATATCTAGTACACAAACGGATAATAATCAGCTACTCGTTCTAGACAAAACAAAGAAATCTCCCTCGGACCAGGAAAATTAACTCCTCAACCGGTCGACGATTTGGTTTCAACTTGACTCTGCTCACAAAGGCTGATCACACCACTCTTACTGATTATCCATTTTTAAAACTCGACTGCCTTGTTCAGATGTCAATTACACAGTGCCTTTCTTTTTCTCTCAAATCCATACTCTCACATCCATTATCCCTTCTCTCGATATTTTTCGTCCAATAAACAACAACCTTTCTCAAACCATTTATTTCTTAAGAAACCCAATATTCTTCCATGTAACTTTTTCCAATTTGTCAAATTTCAAGGAAAATCATAATTAGCTATTTTCTACTCTCTACTTTTACAACTAAAAATAATACAGTTTTTATACCACATTAAAATACCTTCCCGGAAGGATCTGAAAAACGTTATTGTCCCGTCAACGCTCTCTCCACTTTCTAATCACCGAAATGCTTTGTTAATGCCCCGTCCATTTAGTCGAATAATTATCACTAATCGTTTTAATTTTTCCGAAACATTTGTTTACCAGTAAAATTAAGTTCTAAACAAATTTGGCCATATACACGGTGATGAAAAAACTATCATTTCATGGTCGTTGATATAAATTTAATTTTTTTGAATTTCCTTAAAAAACCATTCCACAACAATATGTAATTATATTATAACCTCGTATTTGCTTAAAGTTACATAGGATGCATAGTATTTGTAAAGAATTATGCCATTCGGCAAAGTATGAGTTTCTCCATCAAGTGGGTTGCAAAGCGAGTTAATGTGTCTCTACATGACGACAGTTAGGTGACAACTTTTAGACTAAGGCGGATCTGTGAAAAACGTCTATTTTTGGATATGCGAGGTGGCATTCGGATTTTTGCAGATAAAGTTATGTGACAACTTCAACAATAATAATTGACTTAGGCTCCTTCTCAAATATGCCTGGAACATTAATAAAAAATTTAAATATTTAAAAATTTCGAAAAATATCGATTTTTTTCTATTTTCTTTGCTTATAACTTTAAAACGATTCACTTTGGAACAAAGTTGTAGCGAAATAAAATAAATATAATTGAATTTTGTATGACAAACGACTGGTTAAAAATGTCTTAAATTATTACCCTTTCTGCAAAATAGCAATAAATACAAAATAAGGGGGAAAATAAGCCTGTTTTTATTCAATGATTTCCAACCACTTTGGTTGCACTTAGAACTTTCGTGATTCGCTTAGAAAATTCTTACAATATACTTAATTCGTTCACCAAATTGTATTAAAATCGACCAGATAGATTTTGCAGAATAATTTTGCAATCTAAATTTTTTTTAAAAAGTTCACATTTTTTAAAAACTTTCTGAAGGAAAAGTAGACCATTTAGAAGTTTGCTCAATTTTCAATGAAAACTTTTCGTTTATAAATTCGCAAAATCTTTGTGTTATTGCGTTGCTGCTCCTGCAATACTTAGAGCAGATTTATCGATGGATTCTTATGTAGTTTTTTCTTCTGAATCCAAATCTGAAAACGGCATTTCGATATATCTAACCGTCTTCGAGATAATCCACCTCAAAGTCTAAAATGTAACGTCACAATCCTTTTATTTTCTGCCGACACACAAAACGTCAACAATTTGAGTATATTTTAAAGGCAATAATTTATTAACAGCTTTAAAAAGGTTTATACGAGTATACGGCCTCCCCTTTAATGGGATTATCTAATGATAAATGGACTGTTCCATTTGTTATGAAATGAAAATTGTTATTATAGTCGGTGCGCTAAAAAAATTATACACAAGTGGCTAGTGATTTTCGTAGGTAATTTTTTTGTTTTTTGCGAGTTTTGACAAAATTGGCAAAATTGCTAATTATTTAGTAATTATTAACTATTTAGTAATTTTTTTGGCAAATTGGCAAAATTATTTACAAAAATCACTAGACAGTTGTGTCTGAGATTAGCGAACCGACTATATGAAATAATATTGTTTGGAATAAAAAATTATGGTCCGATATGTGCAATTACATCCTTCTAATGGAAAAAAAAATTTGAAGATTTTTCTCAAATTATGGATACCAACAACATTTTCATTTATAACTCTTTTATTTTTAAAGTGACGAAGAAAAGTTATTCTTGATAAAAAGCTCTTCATGGTCTAAGATTTATGATGCAACCATCACATTATATCAAATTTGATTAATTTTATACGAGGTTTATAAAAAATATTAATTTCGATAAAGAGTAAAGTACCTTTATAGTTCATAACATTTAAATTAGAATGATATAATTGCACATTAAAACATAATTTTTAATTCTAAACAACTTTTCATAATAGCAATTTTCCATAATATTATAAATTAAAATACGTAAATAAACAAAGTTTTCGTTATGATAATGCTCACATTTTCAGCTTGTTTACATATAAAGAGATTCTCTACCTATCTAATACATTTTAGAATTAAAATCCGATTATTTAAGCGGCCTCAGCACTGTTTCAAAGTTATGAACAATTTTATGGCTTATAAACAAATACAGTGAGGAAGTTTTGGTTGGCATAAATTCATTTTCTCGAGAATAGGCGTCTCTGGTAATAAATCCCGAAACAGGTCGATTTTTATTTTTAAATTCTAATTTTTTGGTATATATATATCATACTAGTGACGTCATTCATCTGGGCGTGATGACGTAATCGATGATTTTTTGAAATGAGAATAGGTGCCGTGTGATAGCTCAATCGAAAGGCTATTCAATTTTGTATTCACTAATATAAACATTAGCATAATTATTTATACAGGGTTTGAATTAAAAAAAAAAATTAATTAAATTAATTCCAATATTTAGATTACGTCATCATACCCAGATGGATGACGTCACTCGTATGATATTTTTGCCAAAAAATTATAATTTAAAAATAAAAATCGATCTGTTTCGGGATTTATCTCCAGAGTCGCCCATTCTCAAGAAAATGAATTTATTCCAACTCAAACGTTCTCACTGTATTTGTTTAAAAGCCAAAACTTTGTTTATAACTTTAGAAAAGCGCTGAGGCCGCCTAAATAATCGGATTTTAATTATGTAAAGTGTATTAGATTGGTAGAGAACATTTTTATATGTAAAAAAATTAGCAAACTTCTAAATGGTCTACTTTTTGTTCAGAAAGGTTTTAAAAAATTTGAACTTTTTTAAAAAAATATATATATCGCAAAATTATTATGCAAAATCTATTAAGTCGATTTTAATGAAATTTGGTGGACGGTTTAAGTATGTTGTAAGAATTTTCTAAGCGAATTATGAAGGTTCTAAGTACAACCAAAGTAGTTGAAAAACATTGAATAAAAACAGTATTTTTGCCCCCTTATTTTCTATTTATTGCTATTTTGCAGAAAGGGTAATAATTAAAGACATTTTAAACCCATCATATATTATACAAAATTCAATTATCTTTATTTTCTTTTGCTACGACTTTGTTCCAAAGTGAATCGTTTTAAAGTTAAAAGCCATGAAAGTAGAAAAAAATTGATATTTTTCGAAATTCTTAAATATTTATATTTTTTATTAATGTTTCAGGCAATTATAATTATTGAAGTTGTCACCTAACTTTATCTCCAAAAATCCGAATGCCACCTCTCACATCCACCTCAAAACAGATTTGCCCTGGTCTATTTTGTTTGAGAGTGATGGCAACTTTAGAATTTTAATCACTTAATTTATGTAGTTTTTATTTGTGTAGGTTATTTACTATTTATATTAAAATATATAATTCAGATCTCCAATTATTATTTACAATTTATTTTCGACATTATAAAACGCGCACTTTACATCAAAATAATATCTCGCGTTAAATCTAAATTTAAGCCAGCCTCGGATCAAAACCGGTTCCCGCAGTTGCTTCGGTACGGTCTTCTAGAAAGGTCTAGAGAATCAGGGCCGGTATTCAGATAAGTATTTAGATAGATCAGTAGATTTTTGAAAAATATTGAACACGTATTTTTCAATTTTTCGATCAGATGTTCGTTTCGCGAAATATTCGACCGTCCCGCTACACATTTATAAATTGATACTTTCTTGAAAATATCAAGTTTTTACTTAACTTTGATATAAAATTTGTTCGAACATATACGGAATTATGTATATCTTAATTTTTGTTTATTTGATCAGGCTATTCTGTGGGTCATAAACAGTTTAGTGAGGAGTAGTTCCCTGAAGTTTTTGTTGAGTGAACGACGCAAAATAGATATTAATGAAGGTTACTTTATATCACCTTAGTCGGGTTTTAGATTGAGTTTATGTTCAAACCCCCGAAGTGTTTGGGTTGTGTTTTATGTTAGTTTGACCATGTAGTTTAATATTCGAAATAATGGAGGATGTTTTAATATTAACCATAGTAAATGCTTTGTTGGCAAATTTGGAGAGACTGTAAAATGGATTTATACAGTTTTAATAGTCGCCAAAATGTGTAATACGTTGGGGTTCAGGTTTAACGATTCTTGTAGTAGTCATTGTAAAAATAATAATTGTAAATTTCTTGTAAATTTTGTTTGCTGATGTTGGTTCAGTTTACAATTTTATAGTCTCTGTGACAACTTTAAGAAACACATAAAATATACTAAAATATGGAGCAGACGTTCATAGTGATCACAATACAGTTGTAATGGATTTTACATTAAAAAGGAAAAGTTAAAAGAGGGAAGGTGACAAGAAAATAGACGACAATGAGGTATTTCGACGAATGAGTATACACAATTAAATGGTTAAACACGATCAAAGAGAGGAAGATACTATAATTGGCTCATGTTTTGAGAGGAATAGATCTGTAATATTATAAATTATAATATAAGAAGGTAAAGCGCAAACAGATCAGTAGGAAGACTCCATATCTCGTAGATAAAAGATCCTAAGAGATGGTTTGACCGCTAATCCACAGAAATGTTTCGTGCAGCAGTTTTGAAACCTACAATCACCATTTGGCACGGGTCAAGAAGAATGAGAAACATTTAGATATTATGCTATGATAAATACAGCAACAGTAGCAGGTATACAGGACCACAAGAAATAATACAAGATAATTTAGTGAAACGGTACGATTTGACAACGCTGCTGACGATCAAATAGAGGAGCTGCGGGCTTGCGACGTAAACGTTGTAAATCTAGAGAGTGGGAAATTAAGTTATCATGGAGGCGTGGTTTTGTGAACAACGCGCATTTGCTGCGAAAGCTTATTACAAAAATGGTGAAATTTTTGTGCATGCACAACGAGCATTTCGTTTACACTACCATTTGCCGCCCAGCGGCAAACTCAGTTCCGACAGTTTGCACAGTTCAGACATTGCAGTTCCGTCTAACATGGCTATTAAGACATAGTTTAGTAACTTTGAAAGTAGTGGTTCAATATCACAGAAAACAGTGGCAGTGTCATAACTGCCCGCACAGGCCGCACACCAAAGAATATTGAAGCGGTGCCAAATTCATTGTATGTGTGTGTTATATGGACACCGCTTCAATATTCTGTGGTGTACGAGCATTTCTGACACTGTCAGCTCGTTTTTGTGATGTTTAACCACTGGTTCCAAATTTCCTAACCCAAGTCTTTTAACTTGGTCTTGTGAAAGAGGCAGCAAATGGTAGTGTAAACGAAATGCTCGTTGTACACGCGCAAAACTTTCACCATTTTTGTAATAAGCTTTCACAGCAAATGCGCGTTGTTTACAAGACCACGTCTCCATCATAACTAAACTTCCCACTCTCTAGATTCACAACGTTTACGTCGTAAACACGCGGCACCTCTATTTTATCATCAGCAGCGTTGTCAAATCGTACCGTTTCACTGAATCACCCTTTCTAAAAGAGAAACAGACACATCGCAAACATGATAATATAACCATATATATGACATCTACATACCTATTCTAGATTTGAGCGTCCTACTTTTCCATGGCTGAAAAAACCAATCCATGTTTTGAACCTGCTAACCAGGTGGTAAAATGTGATCAAAGACATGGTAAACACATAGCTGGTTGTAGGTTGTACAAAGGGGATATTGCTCTCCTCTCTCCAACGGTACTACAGATCAGCTCAAGCCTTAGCAGCGTCCACACTTTGTCTCAAGCCTTGCCGGCCCCATGCCAATTATCCTCAGGTTTTCAGATCTAGCAAATTTTGTACGTCCGCTGACACTTTGTTCTTCCACCTCTTCCGTGACTTTCTTTTGGTCTTGCGCCCTGCATTTTACTATTTGGGGCTCTTTTTAGCAATCTTTTCATCTCCATTCACACTACATAATCAGCTTATCAGCTCTCTCTTTGAACAGTTGGCATAGTTCATGGTCATGATCTCCATATTCCGTTTTAGTTAGTAAATCCAAATTTCTTTCGAGGGCAGAAAGGACGTTGTCTCAAAGGACATTTATCGATTTGCTTGAAAATTTAAGAATAAGTAGTGAATAGTCCAAGGATCAAAATCTATATGATGCCAAAAGGCGCTTTTACCATGGGGGTGTATATTTTGACCGCAAAACTTGATAAAGACATTCATTCTAAGCGAGAAATGTTCTATATATTTTTTTTATAAAATTAATAGTTTTAGATTTATTCGCTACCGAAAGTCTTAGTTTTATATCTAAGAAATCAATGTTTTTGGTATAGGTACTCTTTTACAATTCACTCAATTTGTGCCGCAGAAATTTTTTTTAAACCAAGTTCTTGGAAATTAAATTATATACAATTTAATATTGAATAATTTTTTCGTATCTCTGATGCTAATCTTTCTATTCTGAAGAAAATGGCATTTTTTACCAAAATACAAAGATTCGTTATTCGCTTTTAACTCCAGTTTTTTAAAAACTAATCATTATAAGCCAGTCAAACGTCTAGAATCTAATAATAATACATAAATAGAGAAGAATGAATAAGGCCAATGACTAAAAACACCGCTAACTTACATTATTATGCTTCCAATTGGATTTCTCTTTTTTTTTTTCAAAAAAATAATTAATTTTTTAACCGTAATCCTTTAGTTTTTATCTTCGAAAGTTTGGTGATAAAGAATTTTATAGGTTTTTATGAGATCTATAATGTTATTAATATTAAATCTTTTTAAAATCCTCAGTCTCAAAAAGAGGTGACTTTTAAAGGGTTGGTAAAGGTGATATTTGCATGTTATTACAAGTTTTAATTGTCAATACCTCACTCAATTTTTGCCGTAGGAAAAACTTTTGCAAACTGTGTTCTTGGGAATTAAATAGAATACAATTTCATATTGAAACATTTTTTCGTATTTCTGATGCTAATCTTTCTATTCCCAAGAAAAGGGCATTTTTTTACCAAACTACAAAAATTAATTATTCGCTTTTAACTCCATTTTATTAAAAACTAATGATTTTAAGCCGGTCAAACTTCTAGAACCTATTAATAACACATAAATAAAGAAAGCCAAATAGGGCCAGTGACTAATGTTAATTAGGCTGGTGATCAAGGGGTTGTTTCTCATAAATTTCTGCCGAAAAAAATAGGGACTGACATTATTTTCATTATAAGTTAATTTTTGAGCTAGAGACTTTTTTTTATTTCTAGAGATAGATATTTTTAAATACATTAAATTAGTTTCAACGAGTTATCCTCGAAAAATGCATAGTTTTCCCGTCGTTTTACTTTGAATCTACAATATTTAGCATTTGACGAAGAAGAGCTAACATATAAAAAAGGATAGCTTGATTACTATTGGTTTGAAAAAAATTAAAAAACCAGATTTGTTTACTTTTTCAAAAGGTACATTTTTATTAAGCAAAGTTGTTTTGATGAAACGAAAACTTTTTGAGTTATTAGCAGAAAACTGATTAAAAACATTGATTTTTTCGATATAAAACTAACACTTTCGATAGCGAATAAATGGAAAAGTATTGATTTTATCAAAAAATGTATAGAACGTTTTTTGCTTAGAATAAATGTTTTTAGCAACTTATGCGGTCTAAATATAATAAAAAGTTTCTACCCCCGAGATGGGGTGGTAACCACCCCCAAGGTAAAAGCGCCTTTCGACATCATATAGATTTTGATCCTTGGACTATCCACTACTTATTCTCAAATTTTCAAGCAAATCAATCCATTCTGTAAAAATTGCGAGGTTTTGTTCTATTCTAAGCTTCATTACTTGGACTACATTCAATTTGTAGACTGATGCCCAACTGGTTTCAAAGTAGATATAACATATCAACTACCAACCACTAACTATTGTACCAGGCACCAGGAAGTTATTTTTTGTAAAGTGCAACGTGATGGATGCATGTTGTCCAGCACTACAGCTATTGCTAAAGCATGGGCAAGATTGAACCACAAATTCGATCTTATATATAGGTACCAAGAGAGCATTCGTTTACTGGTATATAGGAGGTGGTATGGATACAAAAAAAGATATAAAACATATACAAGATAAACATGGAAGAAAGTAGTAAAGAAAAAGTAAAACTGTTTTGTAGAACATTTAAAACTCGATAAAGCTGCAAAAAAATAAAGCGATAACAAAGAATGACCAAAAATTGAACAGTATTAGTAGTGAGGCCGATATGTGAAACAATTGCACATTTAATGATACAAGCATATAATTTGGACCACATATACAACACATATAAAGGTTCAAATTTAGATATGAGGCCATCTCAGATTTTGCCTTTTACAAAAATGGCGGGCATTCAAAGTGGCGGCTATATATGTGTGTTTAATAGTACCATAACTTTCGAACGAAACCTCCGATTTAAACCAAATTTGATATATAGGTTCTATTGTTGATTTACAAGATGGATGTGTTGAACCAGAAGAATCGGTTTACCAGAAGTTGTGTTTTTACTGGTTGTTTATGTAAAAATATGTTTTTTTTTCAATTTTTTCCCTCTGTATATATTAATTTTTCAAAAAGGTAATACCGCAATTGAAAAGAGCGTAAAAATATATTGTAGAAAATATTTTGAACATTTTAGTTATGTTAATTACCATTTAATAAATGCATAACCTATCTTCACATGTACCTATGTGTGGCAGATTGGTGCAAATATTATAAGAATTATTGTGAATTTAATCGTAGAAGCATATAATTTGGACCACTTATACTACACACATCAAGGTTCAAATTTAGATATAAGGCCATCTTAGATTTTACCTTTTACAAAAATGGCGGCCATGCAAAATGGCGACTATACATATGTGACTAATAGCATAACTTTTGAACGAAAACTCCGATTTCAGCCAAATTTGGTATATAGGTTCTTCTTTTGATGTGTCAGACCAAAGTTTTGAACCGGAAGAATCGATTTACCAGAAGTTGTGTTTTTCCTGATTTTTATGTAAAAACATGTTGTTTTTAACCAATTCTTTCACCCTGTATATATTAATTTTTCAAAAAGTTAATACCGGCGTTGAAAAGAGCGTAAAAATATTTTTTAGGAAATATTTTGAACTCTTTAGTTATGTTAATTACCAATTAATAAATACATAACGTATCTTCACATGTACCTAGGAACCTATGTGCGGCAGATTCTTGCAAATAATGTAAGAATTATTGTGATTTTGATGGTAAAAGCACATAATTTGGACCACACACACTACACATACAAAGATTCAAATTTAGATATGAGGCCATCTCAGATTTTGTCTTTTACAAAAATGGCGGGCATTCAAAATGAATCTGACGCACACAGGCACATGTGAAGATACGTTATGCATTTATTAAATGGTAATTAACATAACTAAAAAGTTCAAAATCTTTCCTAAAAGATATTTTTACACTCTTTTCAATGGCGGTATTATTTTTTTGAAAAATTAATATATACGCGGTGAAAGAATTGAAAAAAACAACAGATTTTTACATAAAAAAACAGTAAAAACACAATGTCTGGTCAACCGATTCTTCCGGTTTAAGACCTGGATCTTATTCATCAAAAAAAGAACCTTGATGCCAAATTTGGCTGAAATCCGACTTTTTGTTCAAAAGCTATCGTGCTATTACTCACATATGTATAGCCGCCATTTTGAATGCTCGCCATTTTTGTAAAAAGCAAAATCTGAGATGGCCTCGTATCTAAATTTGAACTTTTGTATGTATAGTAGATGTGATCCAAATTATATGCTTCTACCATTAAATGCACAATAATTCTTATAATATTTGCACGAATCTGCCACACATAGGTACATGTGAAGATACGTTATGCATTTATTAAATGGTAATTAACATAACTAAAAAGTTCAAAATATTTTCTAAAACACGTTCTTACGCTCTTTTCAATGGTGGTATTACCATTTTGAAAAATGAATATATACAGGGTGAAAAAATTGAAAATAAATTATTTACATAATATAAAATAGTTTTACATAAAAAACCAGGAAAAACACAACCTCTGGTAAACCGATTCTTCCAGTTCACGACATAGATCTTGTAAATCACAAAAAGAACCTATGTACCAAAGGTTCAAATCGGACTTTTCATTCAAAAGATATCGTGCTATTAGTCACATATGTATAGTCGCCCATTTTGAATGACAGCCATTTTTGCAAAAGGCAAAATCTGAGATGGCCTCATATCTAAATTTGAACCTTTATATGTGCAGTATATGTGGACCAATTTATATATTTGTATCATTAAACGTGCAATTCTTATAATATTTGCACGAATCTGCCGCACTATAGCCGACGACTAGGATATAATGAAAAGATGGTGGAAACATTTGGAGCAACTGTTGAACGGAGAGCAAGGAAAAGCAAATGGAAACAACGTAATGGACCGATCAGAGAAAAAACTTTGGAAACAGGAGTTATACAGGAAGAACTACAAATGTCTAAATATACAGGGTGTCCCGAAAAGATTGGTCATAAATTATACCACACATTCTGGGGTCAAAAATAGTTCGACTGAACCTAACTTACCTTAGTATAAATGTGCTCATAAAAAAAGTTACAGCCCTTTATATCGAAAACTATTAGAGATTTTTTATTGAAAATGGACATGTATCATTCTTATGACAGGAACATCTTAAAACAAAATTATAGTGAAATTTGTCCACCCCATAAAAATTGTATGGGGGTTTTGTTCCTTTAAACCCCCCCAAACATTTTTGTACGTTCCAATTAATTCATTATTGTGGTTCCATTAGTTAAACACAACATTTTTAAAACTTTTTTGCCTCTTAGTATTTTTTCGATAAGCCAGTTTTTAACGAGATGCGGCTTCGTTTTTAATATATTTACATAAAAATTGTATGGGGGTTTTGTTCCTTTAAACCCCCCAAATCTTTGTGTACGTTACAATTAAACTATTATTGTGGTACCATTAGTTAAACACAGTGTTTTTAAAACTTTTTGCCCCTTAGTCTTTTTTTGATAAGTCCCCTTTTATCGATATTTGGCTTCTTTTTCAAAATATACCTAAAAATGTAAATTATAAATAAATTTTCAGATTATTAACAGATTTCTATAATCGTACTTAACCGTATACAAATATGTGGTGGATACGACAAATATTCAAAATATCTCGATAAACACTGGCTTATCGAAAAAGTACTAAGAGGTAAGAAAGTTTTAAAAACATTGTGTTTAACTAACGATGCCACAATAATAATTTAGTTGGAACGTACACAAAAGTTTGGTGGGGTTTAATGGAACAAAACCCCCATAAAATTTTGATGGGGTGCACAAATTGCACTTTAATTTTTTTTTTAAATGTTGCTGCCATAAGAATGCCACATGTCCATTTTTAATAAAAAATCTTTAAAAGTTTTCGATATATGAAAAAAAATCGATTTTCATTTTGTAACTTCAAAGGGCTGTAACTTTTTTTGTGTGCAGTATTGTATATAGGTAAGTGAGATTCAATCAACCTATTTGTGACCCCAGAATCTGTGGTATAATTTATGACCAATCTTTTCGGGACACCCTGTATAGTAAAGAAATCAAGCAAAAGATTAGCAAGCAAGCAAGCAACGTTATTAATCTAATATGGAAGAAAAAGATATTAAGGGAAATACAAGAGACTCTAAGAAAAAGACATATCCCTATCCTGTATAGCAAGCAGAAATATACAAAATAAAATAGAAACAAAATCAGAATATAAATATAACATAAACTAGAGGACGTACAAGGTGGATTCAGAAATCTCCCCTTCCCCTTCCTGTCACACAAAACATGAGATTTTTCAGATTTTTTCCACCGTTGCTAATTTGCCTGGTTTTTATCAGTAACGCGTTTGCTAGAATCTTATAAGTAAATGTTTAACTTTGTTATAATAAATACTCTATGGACGTTCGTGGAATTAATATTTTCTTAAGCGTTCCTAAATTAAAACTGCAAACTGGTCCCAAATCGTTGTTTCCCTTTATTTCCCCAAATGCATTTCAGCATATTAAAATACAAACGAAGCAAAAACTTTCTGTTGGTATAAACTTAATTAAAAGAAGTTTGCAGCTGGGCACCACCACCACATCCACAGTTGAATTCAACAAACGAGATTCGTACACAGCCAACCGAGATCAGGAAGTCAGTATTTACTTTTCTTGAAAAACTAGTTGTATATTTATGAACTCTGTACTTGTAGTTGCTGAATGTAAATAAAAGTTTTTGTGTTTTTGTAATTTGAGTTTTGCGGTTTTATTGGGTTTATTAAATGCAGCTTTAGATAAGCACCTGGAGTTAGTTTAGTTTTTATAATAACAATATACTTGTTAATTATTTTATTGTAAACAGACCGTATGAATACCCTGGACAGCGACGCAGACCAAGGAAACTGTGTTAAATAGAAGTCTTGTCGCCAGGGGGGGTTCAACGGCCTCCTTTATTCAGACGGACTTACCCAAGTTTTTTATGTATTTTGACACGTAGAACACGAATTTTTTCTTCTTCTTTAAGTTCCATCTGCTATCGAAGGTTGGAAATCATCATGGCAATGCGGACCCTGTTGACTGCCTCTCTAAATAGCTCTACACTACTGCATTCGAACCATTCCCGTAAGTTCTTAAGCCAGGATGTTCTTCGTCTTCCCACATTTAGCTTTCCTCGGATTTTGCCTTGCATAAATAATAAGTTGTAATAATGAGTATTTTTGCCCTCTCATCACATGTCCCAAGTACTCAAGTTTTCGTCTTTTGATAGTGAGTATTATTTCCGGTTGATTTCCTATCCTTCTAGTTACTTCCACGTTCGACATTTTTTGAATCCATGATATTCGTAGGATTCTTCTGTAACACCAAAATTCAATTTTTTGGGTAACAGTTTATCAGGAGGTCGATAAGATTGTTATGAACAAAGAACTTGAGGAATTATATAACAGCGATTTTTGGCGAAACAAAACATTTTTTGTATTTTTTGGGTCATTCAAAGCAAAAAATTTTCTTAGAAGTTTTTTCATAGGATGCATTGTTTTCGGGATAAACGCGGTTGAACTTTAACAAAATCGAAAAATTGCAATTTTTGAACCCGAATAACTTTTGATTAAAAAATAAAATATTAATTCTGCTTACCGCATTTGAAAGTTCAGGTTATCTAATCTAACGTTAGGGAGACTTAATATGGCACCAAAAGAAGAAGAAAAAGACACTGCTACAAACTCTTTCTGCATTGGTTGTTCAATAAATTAAATAGCTCTACATTGAATGCAACCGGTTTCAATTCCGGATAAAAGAGGAGGGATAGAGGAGTACCCATATGTACATAATCTTTCCCCTTCTAATGTTGGGTGCTGAGAGAAGTGCATCTAATTGTTGATGACTTTTCTCCATTCCTTTCTGTTTTGTAGGTACCATTTCTTTTGCATCTCTCCAGGATTTACCCTTAGTTTAGAGTATCGCTGTAATTTCGTTACGCCACTCTTTTATTGGTCGGCTTCTTCTGTTTCTTCTTATTGTGAGTTTTCCACGCTATTTTCACTTGCCTATTACTACCCACCCATGTTATACGACCGAACCACGCTATTTTTTTCTTTTTTATTATGTCAAGCAACGGTTTACGTAGTTTTAAGTATTTCCCCTATAGTCCAGAGAAATAAGATTTTTCTCGTGACACATCCCCCTCCAGGCCGAAATCAAATTTTTTTTAAGTAGTATGGACATCTATATTAATAGCTTATATGTATGTTTCCTGCAGCCGATTTTGATGATATACATAGTTATAAACAAATGAAGATCAAAAAACAGTAGATTTTCGCTTTTTTCGTCTATAACCAAAAAGTTAAGCATTTAAACAAATTTGAGAGTAAGAAACTCATAAATCATATAAAAAACTTCAATATGGCGTTCGCTGAGTACGTCTGTCCTTATATGTTGCTTAGAAAATGGCAAAATAAGTCATAAATTTTGAGTTTTTATAAATTTTCATAACTTATGTAAAGATTAAGTTAGAACTTTCTTATTACACGGAATGCTGAGACTTCTTGTGCTTAAATTATATTTTAAATTTCAAAGCAATTGCTCAAATAGTTTAAAAGTTATTGAATTTGTTTATCCCAAATTCATTTTTTTGCAACACTGTAAGTCAGAAAATTATGAGGTTACAGACACAGTTATACTTCGGACAGTTTATGAAAGAAAAACATTTATACTATTAACCTAATTTTAAAAAATAACAAAAAATAATTATAAACAGTGTAAAATTATTTTGCAAGAACATGTCGATTTTTTGCTTGCTGATAAACAATTAGAATAACTTTTTAACCGTTACCCGTAAAAAAATTATTTTTTCATATTTAGAAAGACTGAATTTTTATACCTATTTACGAGTAGAAAGAAAAGCTATTGTCCTAGGACAATTAGGGACGAAGTTAGCCCCCCTTTTTTTAATTCACATGTTCTTGCAAAATAATTTTGCAATATTTAGAATTATTTTTTGTCATTTTTTTTAATTAAATTAATAGTGTAAATCTTTTTCTTTGATAAACTATCCAAGGTATTACTGTATCTTCATCATTTTCTGACTTATAGTGTTGCAAAAAAAATAATTTGGGATAAACAAATTAAATAACTTTTAAACTATTTGACCAATTGCTTTGAAATTCACGGTATGATTTAAGCACCAGAAGTCTCAGCATTCCATAAAATTAAAAGATTCTAAGTTAATTTTTACATAAGTTATGAATATTTAAAAAAACTCAAAATTTATTATTTATTTTGCAATTTTCTAAGCAACCAATAATGATCGACATATTCAGCGAACGCCATATTGAAGTTTTTTATATGATTTATAAGTTTCTTATTCTCAAAGTTGTTTAAAATGCTTAACTTTTTGGTAATAGACGAAAAAAGCGAAAATTTACCGTTTTTTTATCTTCATTTGTTTATAACTATGTATATCATCAAAATCGGCTACAAGAAACATATAGGTTATTATTATAGATGTCCATACTACTCAAAAAATTTGGTTTCGGCCTGGACGGGGTTGTGTCACCAACAGGATATTTTTTTTCCTTATTTCTCTGAACTACTATTCCTTCGTTTTTGAGCCTGTCTGTCCTTGCCCCTATCGTTTTTCTTTTGAGATAATTTATTTCTGTCGCTTTTATCTTACTCTGGTGTCTTTCGCGTGAAAGGTAAAAGTCGAACCCGCTTATTGGAATAGCTGTCGTGCCAAGAAAAAGTATTCCTATAACAGGGATATTCTAATAACCGATCATATAAGCCTAGTAAAAACGTTTTTAGACCTTAAATTTCTATTCCTTAAACCGGGATATTCCTTTAACCGGTATTCTAATAAGCGGGTTCGACTGTATACGTGAATATAGCCACGTTTTTAATGGCGCAAATCCAGAGGAGTATATATATTTATAACTGTTTGTATGTGAAAACAAAATTGTTGATTTTATTATTGTTCTTAAAATTTTATTGCATTTCTCACCTTTTAATCCTTGTATTGACTTTTACACATATTTCAAAATCAAAATTAGCCAAATCGATCCAGTCGTTCTCGAGTTGTTATAAAAAAAACTTATGAACAAATAAAATGACGTCTGTTAAATAGGATTTTATTTTTATATGTATGTTACTGTATACCGTTCTTCTTCTTCTTCAAGTGCCGTCTCCTAATCGGAGGTTGTATATCATCATCACTATCTTTACTCTATCCACCGCTGCTCTAAAGGGTTCTATAGAACTGCATCTAAACCAGTCCCTTAAATTCTTTAACCATGACACTCTCCTTCTTCGTATACTCCTTCCGCCTCTTATCTTTCCCTGTATTATCAGACTTAGCATTTCATATCGCGGTCCCCTCATTACGTGTCCCAGATATTGTAACTTTTTTATTTTTATTGTGTTTATTACTTCGCATTCTTTACCCATTTCTCGCAGTACTTCCGTGTTCGTTTTCCTCTGTGTCCATGCTATTCTAAGCACTCAGCATTCTTCTGTAACACCACATTTCAAATGACTGTAGCTTATTTATGTGTTCTTGCTTTAGTGTCCAGCTTGCAAGTCCATATTTTAGTATCGAGAACACGTAGCATCTCAAAGCTCTTACTCTCAGTTCTAAGCTAAGGTCTTTGTTGCAGAGAACTGTTTTCATTTTTACAAACGCACTTCTTGCTATTTCTATCCTGGTCCTTATTTCTGTTGTTTGATCATTTTTATCTGAAATCCAGGTTCCTAGGTATTTGTATTTATCAACCCTTTCTATCGTTACATTTC
This sequence comes from Diabrotica virgifera virgifera, assembly GCF_917563875.1. Lineage (NCBI taxonomy): Eukaryota > Metazoa > Arthropoda > Insecta > Coleoptera > Chrysomelidae > Diabrotica > Diabrotica virgifera. The sequence continues at coordinate 11,080,614 of NC_065451.1, read as the reverse complement.
CCAAATGTATGCTTGTTTGTATGTTTGTTTTTTTAGTTATTATCACTGTATACCGTAAGTTTACTATAAGCGTCTCGATATTTCGCGTCACCTAAATATGATTTCGGGACCGTGCAAAGAAGTATTCCTTTCAATAAAATAACATTAACACATTAACATTAATAAATAAATAAACGTATTAAAGTAAAATTAGTGTTCCCTCCTTTGATAAAACTCCCAAAGTTAGTTTTTTCAGATTACTCGTTATCTACGTGTCCTCGTTGTATATTTGACCTTAGGTGCATCAGATACTACTTGTCAATACTTTCAAACGCGTGTGTAGTGATCAAAATAACCGTGTATCGGTTATAAGTTATCGAGCTCCAAAATTATAATCTACTTAACCAGTATCGCCGAAATAGTCTAGTGATTACGACGTTAAACTTGTGGTCGGGCAATCCGAGCTCATTTACCAGCTATCCCAATATATTTTTGTCAATCTACTCCGAATAAAAAAAAATCTGGTGTCCATTCGATGGACTCAAAAAAATATTGATAAAAAAATGTTAGTTTTACTTTAAGTTTAGCAAATATTATGAAAAAATTTTTCAAGATAAAACTTCTAATTTTATTTTCCATCAAAATGAAAATAAAAATACATTTTTGGGCCACGTAATATTCATATCGGCCCTTTTGTAGCTGGAATATTGTATGCGCCACTCATTTTTAGTCTTGTATTACTGTACAAGAATAAAAAACCGCTAGACGCCGTAAAATTGAGTGGCGCATACAAAATATTCCAGCTACAAAAGATCTGATATGAATATTGCGTGAGGCGAAAATGTACTTTCATCTTGATGCAAAACAAAATTCTAGTTTTATTTTAAAATATTTTTCCATAATATTTACTCAATTTGAAGTAAAACGCACCACTTTGATACAGTTTGAATTTGAAACTCTTTTGTGGCGCGCTAACTTCAAATTTAGAAAATATTATGGAAAAATATTTTAAAATAAAACTAGAATATTGTTTAGCATCAAAATGAAAGTAAATTTTCGCGCCACGTAACATTCATATCAGATCTTTAGTAGCTAGAATATTGTATGCGCCACTCATTTTTACGGCGCGGCGTTTAGCGGTTTTTTATTCTTGTATCAGGACTTTTTCAAAGTTATTTATAAATTAAATGTATGAAGTTGAATGCAATGTTTCTCGATTACACGTTAAGCTTTATAAATGGTCGCCTTTGTCGCATAATCTCCCAAATGATCTAGTGTCCGTCGAATGTACACTAGATTTTTTTTCTGTTCGAAATAGATTGAAAAAAAATATTGGGTTGGCCGGTTAATGAACTCTGATTGCCCGTTGCCAGATCAAATTTAGCGTCGTAACCACTACAACTACATAAACCATTTCGGGAATAAGCGTTAATTATTGGATTATACTTATGTAGCTTAATAACTTCTAAACGGCTTAACCGAATTTGATCACTAAACATTAGTTTGAAACGTATTGACAAGTAGTATCTGTGTATATATAGTGTCGCGTGTGGTGTGGTTGTGTGCCACTGGCGAGAACTGCCGTTCTCTGGTAATTCCAGATATTATATATCAATATTATTATATTAAAATAAAATTAGTACTCCCTCCTGTGACAAAACTCCCAAAATTAGTTTTTTCAGATTACTCGTTATCCATGTGTCCTTGTGTTATCGATTTGTTTTTTCTCTAGTCATTATAAGTGTTTTTTCTGAAAAAAAAGGGGGATTTAAATTTACCAGACTGATCGTTACAGCAGCCTAAAAAATATTGTGATATAAAAAGTCCTAAATGAAGTATTGATTGGATGGAGCAACTGTTAAGGAGCTTAGATGGTAGTAGGCGTTGTATATACGGTTTGAAGATGTTTTTTCTTCGTAGACGATTATTTTTTTAATATTTTCAATAACTTATTAATGATTGAGAAAGACTTTCATAAAAATTAAAAAATACAATACAACTGATTTGGCGCGATGGCAGGGCCGTAACTACCATTGGGGCAAGCGGGGCAGTGCCCCGGGGCCCCAGACCAAGGCGGGCCCCCTTTGGTTGGCCAACGAAATATTTTCAAATGACACAGTTTTAAAAAGATCTTTTAAAAAGACCGCAACATAGTTTTAATTTTTCACTGGGGAAACCCACCTTTACCAACCTCACTGGGAAGACCTTTACATAAAAATTTAAATTATTACTTAGGAATTAGTTATTTCGGCGTAATAAAACCTAGAATGCCATTGGAAGAGGGGGCCCGGGCTAAGCTGGGGTCCCCAAGACCTTTCGTAAACATATTAATTGTGACTGAGGAAATTAGTTATTTTCCCGAAATAGAAACTAAAATGTAGCCGGAATAGGGGCCTCAGGTCCCAGCTACTTTGTCCTAACCCATCTAACCAATTTACCCCAGACCACATCTTGGTACGTGAAAGGAACCACATATTGAAAAGAAAGGTATAGATAAGATAGAATGATCACATTATAGTCCAGAAAGCCACTGCGCATCCGCTAGGAAAAATATTCCAATTCGGATTTTTTGCACAATCTTACTCAAAAAGGACCCCTTTTAACAAATTTGCATGTTGCCAGGACCAAAAGTTGGTCAAAAATTTTTTAAACGTTTTTTTTTGTTTTTTTCCTAAAATTATTTTTTTTGCATGGAACAAAATATTTTTAGGTTTTTGGATCATTAAAAACAGAAAAGCTCTTTAGTGACATTTCTCTAAAGTTGATAGTTTTTGACATATAAGCGATTAAAAATTAAAAAATTGCGAAATCGGCCATTTTTAATCCTCAAAAACTATGTGAAAAACTGAAAATTTGAATGTTATCAAGGTAGATAGGTATTCTTTAAACATCGATTGATGAAATCCCGAAGAGCTTTTTGCAATACAGTATTCAAAACTCCTTTGTTTTTTAATTGCTACTCAAGCGTGCGCGACACTATTTTCCACCGTTGCATGTGTATATAGTATGGTGCAAATGAAATGAATAAATTCGTTATTTCGTAAACCTGTGACTTTAAGGAAAAAACCCGAAACAGGTCGATTTTTATTTTTAAGTTATGATATTGTGACATATATCGTATACTAGTGACGTCATCCATCTGGGCGTGATGACGTAATCGATGATTTTTTTAAATGAGAATAGGGGTCGTGTGCTAACTCATTTGAAAGGTCTTCAATTTTCTATTCAGTAATATAAACATTTACATAATTATTTATACAGGGTGTCCAATAATTTAATTTTTTTGTCAATTTGCCAAATGATTTAATTTAATAAAAATTTTTTGGACACCCTGTATAAATAATCATGTACATGTTTATATTATTGAATAGAGAATTGAAGAACCTTTCAAATCAGCCAGCACACGACTCGTATTCTCATTTTAAAAAATCATCGATTAGGTCATCACCCCCAGATGGATGACGTCACTAGTATACTATATATGACACAATATCATAACTTAACAATAAAAACCGACCTGTTTTGGGATTTTTCATTAAAGTCACCGGTTTATGAAATAACGAATTTATTCCTTTCATTTGCACCATACTGTATACACATGCAACGGTGGAAAATAGTATCGCGCAAGCTTGATTGGCAATTGAAAAACAAAGTGGTTTTTGATATTGTATTGCAAAAAACTCTTCGGGATTTCATCAATCGATGCTTAAAGAATATCTGCCTACCTTGGCAACATTTAAATTTTCAGTTTTTCACATAGTTTTTCAGGGTTAAAAATGGCCGATTTCGCAATTTTTCAATTTTTAATCGCTTATATGTCAAAAACTATCAACTTTAAAGAAAAGTCACTAAGACCTTTTCTGTTTGGAATGATCCAAAAAACCTAAAAAAAATTGTTCCATGCAAAAAAAAATAATTTTAGGAAAAAACAAAAGAAAAATGTTTAAAAAATTTTTGACCAACTTTTGGTCCTGGCAACATGCAAATTTGTTAAAAGGGGTCCATTTTGAGTAAGATTGTGCAAAAAATCCGAATTAGAATATTTTTCCTAGCGGATGCGCAGTGGCTTTCTGGACTATTTGGATCAGTCCCACCAGTACACTGACCAGCTTCACTGAGTGTGTTTGGCTCACACTGCAGTAGCTTAAGGCACCTTAAGGTGCATTTAAATCAAAGCGAACACGAACGAAGGTACGAATTCGTAGGTGTTCGCTTGGTTATTCGTTCGGTACAAAGTAAGACCATTTACATTGTAGGGAACGAACACATTCGTTGATAATCCATCCGCAATGTCAGATACAGATAAAGATGTAATCATTAGCGCTGCTAATTTTATAGTTATTGCAGGACATGCTGAAAAAAAGAAAGAAGAGAGTGTGGGGTTCACACAGGAGGGAAAATGCGCTTTCAAAGGGTTAAATATAAAACATTTTTCCGGACCCCCCTTGTGCTGGGGATAAATTCCCCAGACCTCTCGGTAGGGTCCCACGACCCTGCGCGGTGGTCAACAAGGTCTGTATAGCCATGATGGTTTCCAACCTTCCATAGAAGATGGAACTTGAATAAGAAGACACTTCAGTTATATTTGGGAACAATTTTACGAGTTTCTGTGGACAAAAAAGTTTTATTTAAATCTGTACAATATTGAAACTGATTATATAATACAGTAAACTATTAAGAAACGAAATGTAAGACTGTTATCCTTCTATGTGTATCGTTTACAAAATAAGTAAGCAAACTAATAATATCACCGCTTAAGCTGATGGAAGCAATAATAAGGAGGACAAACTTCGCAAAAAAAAAGATTATTACAGATCAACTTTCTTCTTCTACGGAACTATAGCCCAAATTGAGCCTTGGCCTCCTTTACTTTTGCCTCCACCCTTGCCTGTCTATGGCTGCTCGTCTCCATACACGGACTCCTAAAAGTGCTTGTGCATCGCTGTTTATTGTGTCTTCCCAGCGCTTTCTTGGCTTTCCAATCGGTCTCTTTCCCTGCATTCTAGAATTCAGTGCTCTTTTTGGTAGTTTATCCTCTCCCATTCTTATCACATGTCCAGCCCATTGCAATCATTGTATTTTAATGAAGTCTGACAGGGGTGCTTCCTTATAAACTTGATAAAGTTCGTTGTTGTATCGACTTCTGAAGATTCCGTTTTCCCTCACAGGTCCTAGTATTCTCACAGATCAACTTTAAGTAATAGCAAATTCACATGATCTAGTCGTCATAAGGAAGACGGTGATGGCACTTAAAAAAATAAAAATAAAGAGATAAATCAGCACAATGCAAAATATATAACGATAGGGAAGGACTTCGAAACTGCATCTATCTTTAGCTACTTGGGAGTAACAGTAGGGAAAATCGGAATAGAGAGAACAGCGAAAATAATTCTGAAAGGGAAAAACATAGAATGAATAGAAATCTGCTGAGAATCAAGACTCTAAGAGAACAAAGATGATCCTATAATATAAGACCTTAATAAGACCTGTTGTTACATATAGGACGGAAACAACGACGACTAACAAGAAAGAATAAGATAGCCTTCTGAAATTTGAAATTTGAAAGAAAAATAATGAGAAGGATACTGGGCCACAATGTAAACAGATACCGAAATTGAAGAAGAATAATTAAGGACATCGGTACATAATTCGCAAATATTTTACGGGTATCCCTACTTTTTCTGTCTTTACACGGCAAATTACGTGTAGTAAAATTCACACTGGTATAGATATGTAAACATTACTAGAATGTCATTCTATTTGACAATGTCATCATTAACTTTAAAGAGATGGCTTTTGAATGTTCTTGGATAACTGTTATTTGTATAATTCCAAATTATTAATTCAGTTAATAAATGTGATTATTTCATTCATAGGAGATTCTGACCAATAGAAAGCTACGGAAATCTAAATTAAACTGATAATTTTTGATAATTTCCCGTCGTCAAGTATATTACGTCAGATGCCCTTCGTTGCTACGAAAAAATACATTCAGTGGCATTAATTACAATTAATGTTTTAAAAATTATAAAAGTGATGACTTTGAACCGTCAAATATTTATAAAAACTGTGTGTTTATTTGTACTAATTTGTACTTACACAAATAAATTACAATAAAATTTGGGTTTTGAACAGTTTTATTCATGAAATAATCGCAACGAATTGCACTCGATCTCTAAAATTAATATAGAATTTTAGAGCTCTTGTGCAATTACTACTGATAATTTTTTCACTAACTATGTATTCAGTGATTGTAATAATTTATATGTACAACAAAAACTAATACTCAATCGAGAAAAGATCAAAAGTGCTAAAGTAATTTTTTAATAATATATTGTTACTATGGAACGCTTACAATTTTGAACATTTTTACCAAAAAAATTCATGGATCACAGAATATATCCTGATGTATTCTCTGCTTGGATCTTCCATAAATAATGAACATTAAAGAACTTTTTATTAAGTTCACGTCTTAAATCAATTATTTATCTAATACACTATCAATATTATTTAATCAACAACTCAAAATATTGCCGATGCCATGTCAAATATTTAAAACTGTCACTGTCTTGTCATCATATTCTATTTGACTCATTGCGTTGTATGACAAAGATAGCGAATGTTCGATTTGGAAAATATCACCACAGACATGGTGTCCATTTTTATCGAATCCTGAAAAAACTAATAACTATTTTTAAAAAATTTAAACGCAGAATGAAAGACTAAATTATTATCGAGGGCAGAAAGTCCCTTAGAATAAATAAAAAGATTTTTTTTAAATGAGATATTTGAAATTAAAAATCACACTACATTTTCTCTTAGTTTTTCACCTCTGTAATTTATTAAAATAAACATTATAGAAGTTTTTGGGGACTTTCGGCCCTCGGTAAGAACGTAATCTTTATTCTGCGTTTAAATTTTTCAAAAATACTTATTAGTTTTCTCAGGATTAAAAAAAATGAATCCCCATTTGAATAGCATTGCAGCCGAAAATACGTACCCATCCCTATAAGGAGAGAAAATATAGTCATGTACATAAAATCTCTTCGCTTGAAATGGATAGCATATACCTATACAGAGACCCCCCCACTCTGTGGGGATATGGAGATATGTTGAGAAGAATAACTAAAGGGACACCATTATGGCCCAGGTGTAGAGAAAGGCTAGAAGAAGATGGCTGGATGGTATAGAAGATATAAGAACAATGAATGTTAAAGACTGGAAAGTTCAGTGCAAGGACAGGAAGAAATGGAAAAGTGCAGGGACAGGAAATAATAGGATTTAGAATGATATAACGTTAGCTACAATCCCTATTGTAATGCTGAATGAGTGACTGAATGAATGAAATAGTATCAAATATCAATTTTATTATAAACTTAATAATTGCAATCGTCAACTGCCACTAATATGAGCATGGGTTCCAGTGAATGGCAATACTGGTGAATTTTCATATTTTACCTTATGTAAGAGAAAATTTAAGGTTATTTGTATCACTAACGAATATTTATGGTTTATAAAACGAAGCTTAGCTTCTGTAATCCCTTTAAAGGCGCCCTAATGAACTGCAGCCACATTAATAAGCCCGGCGAATATTCCATTATCCTAATTTACAGAATTTAGTGGAACTTCGTTTGCTCGATAAATGAATTATTGATCTCCGGCAAGAAGGCATTAAGAAATTATTTTTGTGTCACATGATAAAATCAGCCGACTGTAAAGGCTATAGCATGATAAGATGATCAAAATTGTACCCCATCAGCCACGTGATTTCTTCTTTCGATAAAGCATTTCAAATCGTGCCCTCATGCAAATTTTTAGCTTCCCAGAAGTCATAGAACCTTTGGAATCAAGAAAAAACGCTTTTTTCGACTTATTTTGTTTTCTGAGCACCATTTTACTTAAAAAATCTGAAAAAATTCAAAGAGATGTATCTTTTGAATACAAAACAGCCTGTTTTTTAATTTGTTGTATTGGAAATTGGGTCTAGGAGAAATCATTGAAATTTTCATAAATTTTTTCGTCCTCCTCCTCCTAAGTGCCTTCTCTATTGAGGATGACGATCAATACGGCAAATTTCTCTCTGTTCCGGGCTTGGTGCACTAAATCATTCCTGTTATCTGGGTCCAATCTCTTATGTTTCGTAGCCAAGAGTTTTTCTTTCTTTCTATACCCCTTTTACCTTCGACCTTGCCTTCTAATATTACCTGGAGCTGCTCAATTTCCCTATGGTGCATTAAATGTCATAGATATGACGTCTTTCTAATTTTGATAGTATTGGTCAGATGAGGACGTGTGTTTATTCTTTGCAGTACTTCTTCATTCGTAGTTTGCCGGTCCGGTTTGTTCTTAACATTCAGCGGTACATCCACATTTTGAATGAATTCAATTTGTTGACGTCATACTGTTTTAACGTCCAGGTCTCAAATCCATATAGTAATAGAGACCACATATAACACTAGTATTCTCAATCTTATTGTGACTGCTACCTTGGGGTTACAGAGCATTTTACGTATATTCATGAAACCAGACCTTGCTATTTAAATGCGTCTTCTAATTTCTTTTGAGTGATCTAGTTGACTATTTAGCTCTTTGCCTAGGTATATGAAGCTTTGGGAACTGTAAAGGGCCATTTATTTGTATATTAGGTGTAATTTGTTTATGAGGGTTTTTGTGGAATGGAATACCATAATTTTGGCTTTGGAAAAGTTAATGTTCAAGCCCAGCCTGTGAGTGTCTTCTGATAATATATTATGTTTATGAATATTTTTAGTTGGCTTTCTGCCTTTGCTAATACTACGGTGTCATAGACATCTCTTACATTGTCCATGATGATTCCATTGACTCTGGCACCTTAAGGACGATCATCAAATAATTTTTTTAGGTTATGATTTTATGATAATATGTTTTGGCCAAAGTTTAAACAGTAATGTTTTTTTTACTATTATTACTTTAACTACTTACTTATTTATTTACTATTATGTAATAAATTGAATAGCGCAATAAAAAAATTGCGGAAATACCCTCATCTAGTAGGGAAAGTAGTAGTAGTACCCTCATCACAAAAAAGTGGGAAAATATTAAAAATAAACGATTTTTTCACATTTTGATAATTTTTAGATTGAAAATCATTATTTTGGCAATGAAGATTCATAGCCTGTCAGAGAATAGATGGAAAACCATTTATCTAACTATCTAATTTTAAGATAGGGTACAAAAAAAGGGCGAGAAGGATACAAAAACGTGGTTTTTTTCAAATAACGGCCCCGTAATGAACTGCAACCACATTAATAAGCTGAGCGAAGATTCAATTATCCTAATTTACAGAATTTAGTGAAACTTCGTTTGCTCGATAAATGAATTATTGATCTACGGCAAAAAGGCATTAAGAAATTATTTTTTGTGTCACATGATAAAATCAGCCGGCCGTAAATTTGATGGGAAAGTGGCAGGTGTCGTTAGAGCGTCGCTGTCGGTGCCTTAAGGCATTTGGTGTATTTGCGAAAGGTTTAGACGGTTTGTTGAACTGATGAATTTTACATCAGCTACGAAGTTGTCAACATTGTTCAAGAGATAACAGGGAAGCCACGATTTATCGATTTAGAGTATTATTCAGTGGCAATTCTTAAAGAGATGGTATCATCAATAAGTAAAACTTATCTTTTACTATTAAGGTAAGTGTGCCAATTATCGGCACAATAGTGACCACACCGAGCAGTAAATTTTTACTATTGTATAGTCCGTTCTTTAACGGTAAAATATTGCAAAACCTCTAAATTTTAAAGAACCGCTTGGATTGACATGAAATTTGGCATACACGTAGCTAACAAGTCAAAGAAAAAAAGTGATATTGTGCCGATATGTGCTTTTGCCCTGGGGGTGGTTTTCACCCTCTCTTGGGGGTGAAAAAATATTCGTCCAAAGAAAGTCAAGAAGTGGATAAACTGGCTAATTTTAAGTAACTTTTGTTCTATAGAGTTTTTTCACTAAGTCAATACTTTCCGAGTTATTTGGCAGTGAATATGTTCATTTTTTCAACAAAATAACCACGCTTTTTGACGGTTTTTCGCAAATAACTCAAATAGGTATTTTGTCGAAAAAACGTTCTTACCAAAAATATAGCCTGCAAAAAATTTTAAAAAATGGTGTATACATCACGTCCCTGCACATAGTAGAAGCAGAGATATAGCTAATGAAAAATAGGTCCATATTCGTCAAATTTCAAATGGAATAATTTAACGTGAAATAACCAAAAATGAAGCACATTTCGGGAAAACTCATTACAACTTATTTAAAGTGTTTAAAAAAAGCTTCATTTTTGTTTTATAAAAAAAATTTTTAGCATTAAAATTAAACAAGTTACGCTCAAAATAAAGTTAGTCCCTTTTGGTTTTGGTAAAAAAATCGAGAAAATCACCCCCTAATTAGTATCTTAAATGAACTTAATCGTTACGACTTCACAAGTTTCTTGACTCGTGTATATATTGTTTATATGATCTGTAAGTTTAATCGGTTCAAAGTCCTTATTATTGAAAGGGCTGTAGTTAAAAGGGGTTGAACGAGTCACTGATCACGAATGTATGCAAATTTAGAAACACCAAATCTTAATCAATTTTTGTCTAACAGAAAAACAAAAAAATACATGATATTCAGAAAAGCAAATCTGACTTTTTTGATTTTCGAGATTTTTGGTATCTCTAACAATTTTTAAGTTATTTTGAAAAAAAAGCATATTTTTCAAAATTTAAATTTTTAAAAATTTTATTTTGAAACCAAATTTTTTCAAAAATAAGCACTTTGAATCGATGAAACTTACAGATCATATAAACACAACATAAGTAAAATCATTTTTGGAGCGGTAACGATTAATTTCGTTTAAGTTGCTAATTAGGGGTTGGTCTTCCCGATTTTTTTTGCAAAAACAAAAGGGACCAACTTTATTTTGAGCATAACTTGCTTAAATTTAATGCTAGAAACTTTTCGTAAAAACAGAAATAAATCTGTTTTTAAACACTTTAAAAAAGTTATAATGAGTTTTCCCCAAAAAGTGCTTAATTTTTTGGATATTTCACGTCGAAATATTCTTTTTGAAATTTGGTGAATATTAATCTATTTTTCATTGGCTATAACTCTGGTTCTACGAGATCCAGAGACCTAACGCGGACACCATTTTTTTACTTTTTTATAAGCTATATTTTTCCTAAGAACGCTTTTTTCGACAAAATTCTTAATTTTTGAGTTAGTTGCTAAAAATCATCTAAAAATGTGGTTATTTTGTTGAAAAATGAACATATTCACTCGCAAATAACTCGAAAAGTGTTGAATTGGCAAAAAAGCTCTATAGAACAGAAGTTACTTAAAATTAGTCAGTTTACCCATTTCCTGACTTATTTTGGACATATATTTTTTCACCCTCAAGAGGGGGTGAAAGTCACCCCCAGGGCAAAAGCACACATCGTCACAATATCACTTACTTTTTTTCTTTGACATGTAAGCTCTACGCATGCCAAATTTCATGTCAATTCAAGCGGTTCTTTAAAATTTAGAGCAAAAACCGTGAAAGAATGGACTAGTAATACAGTTATGCTTTTGAAAATACATTAAACGTTTAAAATTGGTGAAAGGTGAAAATGGTTATTCATTTTTGGTTTAAAATTTTGTTTAACCTTCTATCTTTAATTTAGTGGTGATAAAATCCAAGTTTCTGAATCTATTATTTATTAAAATAAATTAAAATTGCCACATGTCAATTATACCCCATGAAGGAAAACGTTTAAACATCGGAAAATTACTGGCCACTTTTTTAGCCAATGAAGCAAATATTTTCTTTCATTTCAATATTGTGAAAAAACTACGCATCGTAGATGAAATATTACAGAGACGACTTTCTTGAAAATACTTGCTCTTTAAAATGACATTTTCTAAATTAAAAAATGTTTATAAATAAAAAAAGTTATTGCAAATTAAACCCGAAAATAAACAATAAAAATATTTAAAACACATTTTACAATGTGAGTTTTTATGTAGCAGGTACTATAAATGTATATGTCACAGTTCAAGTTGATTCTCAGTTATAGTTGACTATTCGTAGTTTGAATCAACTCCAACTAAAACGAGCAGTAAAGACTTATTTACACGGGTAGAGTAATGATGCAAGTACTTGATAGAGTAGAGTAACTCTACCCGTAAAAACGCTCAGCACAGTAGAGCAGTGGTGGTAAAGTAGAGTGACTAGCAACATGTGGCAAAGTAACTCTACTCTACTACCACCACCACCACCACCAAAATGTCCACTCGCCTGCGCAGTCTACCCATGGAACGAGCTCAATTCTGGTAGAAGTGGTAGAGTAGAGTAGGTAGGAGAGTACATAGGGACGCTGTCATTCCGGCTGGAATTGTGTTTTGTGTAAATAGTGAAAATGAAGTTCACCGACGATGAAACTTTAAAACTTGTAGATCTGTATGGCGAATACCAGTGTTTATGGAATTTAGGTAGTGTACACTACAGAAATAAAAGTATAAGGCAAGCTGCGGAGGATGAAATCGTCGAAAGAATGGCAAAGGGGGGCTTTGGAGTAAACGCGTTCAAGCAAAAAATTAAGAATTTAAGGTGCACTTATAATCAAGAGTGTTTAAAAATACAACAATAAAAAAAATGGGGTTCACTATACTAGCATCAGTACTATACTTGTACTCTCCTCGTGTGAACGGTATCAAGCCATTTTTGGTAGAGTAGCGAGTAGAGTCTACTCTCCTCGCTACTCTACTCTCCTCAAAACTCTACCCGTAAAAACAAGTCTTAAAATTGATTTGAAAAATTTAATTCAACTTTTACTAGTTGAAGTAGACTCTTCCTAACCCTTGTTAGTGAAAGTAGATAGCGGGAAAAATAAAATCAACTCGTACTAGTTTGAGTTGACTATTCCTGGATCGATTCAGTAAATGTAGATTATACAACAAGTATAATCTCACGTGCTTTTTTGATGATTGTGTGTCTCTTTGTTTTGACCGTTTCAACTACTTGAACGATTTGAACGATCACGATTTGAACATATCCAGTAACATTTAATTTCTAGAATCGGTTGTTTGTGTGAATCAACTCTTACTAGGTGGCATTGGGAAGAGTATACTTTTCCTAGTTGGAGTTTACTTTTACTAGTAAATGTTGAATAAAAATCTTCATTTTATATTTGTAATCAACTTTTACTAAAACCAGCCGTTTGGGTTGACTTTAACTAGGAATGGTCAACTCCAACTGGATAATCAACTTGAACTGTAACATATACCACGGTGTTCAAGAGAAAATCTAAGGAAAAATTGATCGAACCCCCTATTTTTTTGCTTTTATGCTTGCATTATCCCTTGTAGATAAAAAATACGTCAAAATTAAAATTGGCTACGGGCACTTTTTTGCGCATGCGTAAAAGAATATTTTTGCTATTTATTTTTCTGTTTTTTTGAAGTTATACTTCTTTACCGGCGATAGAGGGTGAATTTTTATATGTTAAAACCTATCAGCCCGGCGCATGCGCATTATAACTTTGTTCTGATTGGATGTTCAAATGACATGTCAAAAATTATCCGATATGGCAGCTGTAGGACAGCTGTGGTTTGGAGGTAAAGGTAAACAAATGTATAATATATTAGTTTTATTGTTGTGAGGACAGAAACAAAAAAGTTTATAATATTGTAGTGACTTTTAAATAGTTTTTAAAAGCAACAGGTACGTAATAATTATTGTTAATGTATCATGAGTATAAACCTACCTATTTGATCTGCCAAAATACATAGTATGTAATACTTTTATTTATATAATTTGATTACCATCAAAATTTCTATCAATATTCACCTAATATATTGTTTTCTTACTCTATGTTTTGTTGTATTTTTTCAATTCTAAATCATTTCAATTCAAAATTAAAATAATTTGATCAATTTTCAAAATATCAAAATATCACAAGTTTAATCCGTTTAGTTAGTCGATCTTCGTAAATAATGACACATAGTGTCCGTGGCTAAGCGTTGAAGGCGAATGAATTCCAATACCAACCGCGCTTATCAGCGCTGGTTCTAGTCCCAATAGAAACTTTCTTTTTTGTTTTTTTTTTAATACATTTTATGATTGTAAGTATATTTATTATATAATTGTATTTTCAGAAAATACGTATTTAGTTTTCGACAATTAATGATCAGACATCATTTGTGGCTTATTTAATGTGTTTGTGTGTGTTTTATTCTTTTATTATTTTAATTTTTGGCACTGTTCTAATAAAAATGTTTGAGAAGTAGTAAGTATAAATTAGTTTAATATTTAAACAAAATATAAATAAAAAGTATATTAATTTCGTTTAAATCATATAATAGAAGTATAACTTCTTACGTGCGTACAAAGTACACACACATTCTTTTTATTTTTCTTTATCTGTATAATCGGATTTTCATATATTTTAATATGTGTGAGTATGTATACGACATGTATACATACTCACACATATACACACAGGCATACACATACACACACAAATATACCAGGTGTTGAATAGTCAAACGGGCCATAGGAACCAATGGGGAATTCTAAACTGTCGAATTCCTGCTTTCCTAATTCTTTTAAATCGAAAGTCATGAGAAACTATTTGTAAAGGACTGAAATCTGTATTCAAAACATATTTTAATATTGTTCTACGAATTAAACACCTTCCAAAATTTTGCAAAAATGTAAAACAATTGCCAGAGTATTATTAGTCCAATCGACTTCTAAAAGTCAGATTTGACCTCTTAAAATCATATGAACAAGCTGACTTCATTTGCTACAAAATGCCAAAATTAGACACCAAAGCTGAACATATTTTATCTTTAAAATGCATTTAGATTTTTGTCAAAAGGACGCTCTGATCAAAAGATATTGAATTTTGACCATCGAGTTGATAAAAATTTTATTTAAAAAATTGAATTCGCGAGCGTAACTGACATTTAAAATCGCCGGTCGCTTCAAGCGTTGTTTCTGAAAGAACGGTTCATTCTGCACAAAAAATTCTAACGAATATTTTTGTTCAATATCTGAGCTACATTTTGTTTAAATCATTTTTTTATACGGCGTAAAGCCGTTTAAATCATTTTTATAAGCCCGGGGGTAGGACTGGCAATCTTTTGTGTATCTTTTTTGGGGTACCAAAGTTGACATTTTTAGCAACATTCAGCTAGTTCGTATGGTTTTTATAGGTCAAATCTGACTTCTAGAGGTCGATTGGACTAATAATTCTCTGGAAATTGCTTTATATTTTTGCAAAATTTTGAAATGTGTTTAATTCGTATAACAATTTTAACATTTGTTTTTAATACATTCAAGTCCTCTACAAATAGTTTCTCATGACATTTGATTTAAAATAATTAGGGAAGCAGAAATTCAACAGTTTAGAATTCCCCATTGTTTCCTATGGCCGTTTGACTATTCAACACCCGGTATATTTGTGTGTGTGTATGTGTATGACTGTGTGTATATGTATGGGTGTGGATACTTATCATATACATACTTACACATATTAAAATATGTGTATGAAAATTCGATTATACAGACAAAAAAAATAAAAAAACAGGAAAATAAATAGAAAAAATCTTCTTTTAGGCATGCACAAAAAAGTGCCCTGTAGCCGATTTTAATTTTGACGTGGCCTAAGTGATAATGCAAGCATAAAAGCAAAAAAATAGGGGGCTCGATCAACTTTTATTTAGATTTTCTCTTGAACACCGTGATATACAAGATGGGCCCGATCTGTCGAGTAATTTTTAAACAATTAAGTGCTTTAAGGCATTTAGTGTATTTGCGAAAGGTTTAGACGGTTTGTTGAACTGATGAATTTTACATCAGCTACGAAGTTGTCAACATTCTTCGAGAGAATCGATTTAGAGCAGTGGTTCCCAACCTTTTAGGTCTGGCGACCCACCTGCTGATGTTTTTTCATATTCGCGACCCATCCCTCACCCATGATTATATAATATATGTACGTTATTCAGCTACTGTAAGAGCCACGTCGCGACCCACCTGAAATCCGACCGCGACTCACTAGTGGGTCGCGACCCACTGGTTGGGAAACGCTGATTTAGAGTATTATTCAGTAGCAATTCTGAACTATAAAGAAAAGAAATCATCAATTATAAAAGTTATCTTTTACTGATATTAGTTAACTATTATATATACAGTATAATTAATTTTTATTGTCTGTAATTCTTAATGTCAATGAAATTTGTATATAAAATAATTTAACTATTACTAAACGGTTCTGTTCAGACAGTCTAGGTCTAGAAGCGTTGCAACGATTAGTAAATAGATTACATTAAGTCAGTATAAAATATGGACTACAAATAAACGTTAATAGCCTAAGAGCTAGTGAACCCTCCGACTAACGGTCTTCCTGTAAGGCTAGAAATTTGTATAGTGATCATTCATAGCACACCAAGGCTAAAAACCATGACCTGGCAGGTGTCAGCCCTGCACGAGTATCTACCAGGTGAATCTAAAGGTGCATAGCTTAGGGGAAAAATAAACTTTCTCCTGTAAAGTTTAAATTTAAGTATGTGTTTGAGTAAGTCATTTAAAAGAAATGTGTACAATGACAGGCGATTCTGAAGAGCATAAGATCTTGCCAGGCGAGAGGAAAGATTAGAGGTTTTTCTGAAAATTATTTTTTTTTTGCATCGAAAAACATTTTTTTAGGTTTTTTGAATCATTCCAAAGAGAAAAGGTTTTTAGTGATTTTTCTGTTAAGTTAATAGTTTTTGTGATATAAGCGATTAAAAATTTTGAAAATTGCGAAATCGGCCATTTTTAACCCTAAATCGGACATTTATCTAAAAATTTCAATATTTCCAAGGTACGTAGATATTCTTTAAACATTGATTGATGAAATCCCGAAGAGTTTTTGCAATAAAGTATCGAAAACCCCTTTGTTTTTGAAGATATTCTTCTTTAGCGGCGAATCGATTGAGGGTAAAATTTGATTGATCTGCGCGCATGCGCACACCGACAGTATGGTATTAGTTGTTATACGGGCTCTGATTGGGTGTTGAAATTTTAAAATGATCTGTCAATAATTGTTCAATATGGAGGTTATCGGTAAACAAAAATATTGTATAATACATATTAGTTTTTATTGATGTGTGGACAAAAATAAAATCAAATTTTTAATTATAGTGACTTTTTAAATAGTTTTGAAAAGCCGCAGGTACGTAATTCTAAATGTTTCAGTTGGAAATACCTAATAGTTTCAATACCTATCTATTTGGAAAATGTAAACAAAATAATGTAGTTACCTATTAGTAGACAATGTTTTAATTTACATAATCTGATTACGAACAAACTTTCTACAAATCTTCATCTCATATATCGTTTTCTTACTCTATATTTTGTTGTATTTTATTTCGACAAAAATCAGACTAATAATTTTATTAAATTCATATAAATTTATGGTGTAAACGATTAGTTTGTGTATATTCCCACATGACGTATACGAGAGTTTGGTGCAGTTTGAAATGGCGTCAACTTTCGTACGGCGCGGTAGACGTGAAGTGGGTTCAAGCCCCAAGCAAGTTATTATTTTTTTGTTTTTTTTTATAGATTTTATGATTGTAAGTATATTATTATATAATTTTTTAAGATATTCTTCTTTTTTGAAAGTGGTAGATAAGAAAGTTAGTTTGATTTTTAAATAAAATAAGAACAAATAACCTTTTAAGTATATTTACTTCGTTTAAATTACCTATTATATAATAGAAGAATATCTTCTTACGTGCGTACAAAGTACACACACATTCTTTTTTTAATTGCTTATCAAGCGGGCGCAACACTGTAGTATAAGTGAGGACGTTTGTAAATAAATGTCATATTTGAGTTTGGCATCCTAAAAAACATAAGAAGGTGTTTTAAGTAAAAAATTTTTTTCATCGTTGGCCTAGTAGGCTATTGATTATGTTCAAAATAAGAGAGCTAAAAGGAACTACAACGTTAACGGGATTTTATTGTCTCATATGGTCAATGGACCTCTAAATTTGAAATAACCATGGAGTGCTACCATTTAAATGGGTGAAAAAGAGGTGAATTAGTCCCTAGGCACAGGGTGAATTAGGGTGAGTTCTATGCACTTTTGGTACAAACACGTCTACAGGAAAATTATTCCTGGTTAAATTTTCTATCGGAATATCACATTTTAAAGTCAAATTTACTTAACTTTAGATAACTTTTTTTCACAGGGATTTAAGTCTAGACATTGCTTTAGCAAAAAGTAACTTCCATCCTTCCTCTTTAAAATAAAGGTTGGTAAAAGTCTCTATGATTTATAGTTTCCGAAATGGGAGTTTTCAAAGTTCGCCGCTCGCAGCATTTTTGGGCCATTTTCCCCATTATTTCGCATACATTGTTCTGTAATTTTTTTCTACTCATTTCTAGGTATATTCAATGGTACATTTATTAGAAAGAGAAGTCAATTACCTTTAAAAGGGTCTACTGTGTAAGGTTATACGGTTATAAGGTTATAAGGTTATACAATGGATCCCTAGTCATGTCGGTGTTGAAGGGAATGAAGCGGCGGATGAACTTGCAAAAGAAGGCACTACTCTTCCACAGCCCCCTAGCTTCCAATCGTACACATCAGCAAAATCCACCATTAAAAGAGGAATCAAAGCGAAGATAAAAGACCACAAATACAAGCCGGTGCTGGAAAATCTTGGGCCCACTTAATAGAGTCACCAATCCCTCACAACTTGCCGAGACCCATCAGTGTAGCCGCGTTCAGAACAACTACGGGGCATGACTACCTGGCCTCCCATCTACATCGCATCGGCGTCCGTGAAAATGACAACTGTCCACTATGTAATCAGCCCCAGATGGATGCTGCTCACCTCCCAGAGTGCCCAGCCCTGATAACAGACCCACCCGAGGAGGATGAAGATCGCCTACGAGAAACGGCTCGTCTATACTGGTCAGCGCGCCGCCAAATGGCTAACATGCCAAGGGCGGGCGTTGGCTAGTAAGTAAGTAAGTAAGTGTAAGGTTATACGGTTTTTTTAAGCAAGTTAGGCTTTTTCACGATTTTATACTTTTAATAATTTTTGATATTTTTAATGATTATTTTTTAAATTTCTCATTATGACTTTTATTCTTGACATTTAAGTATATACATTGTGGAATAAAAAAAGGCTTATTTTCTTTTAATCCATAGAATATCTTTAAGATATCCATAGAATATCCAAGGGTATCCGTAATTTGAGAAAAATTTTTAATTTTTTTTATTTTTTTTTTAATTAGAAGAATATAATTGCATATTGTAACGTAATTTTTAATTCTAAATAACTTTTCTTAATAGCACTTTTCAATATTGTGAAATATAAAGGTACTTTACTCTTGGGCGAAATTCATGTTTTTAACATACCTCGTACACTATTGATAAAATTTTATATCTGATGATTGCATCTTAGGTTTTAGACAATGCAGAGCATTTTATGAAGAATAATTTTTTTCATAAAGTTAAAAATAAAAAAGTTTTCCATATATGGTTCCAACTTAGTGGGGCCTATTGCATGTGCATACGTCACATTTTGAAACAGAATGTCTTGTTCAAAAATAGTCTTAGAATTTTTTACAATACATCATTCTAAAGTAAAGAAAATAAGCTTTAGCTTTATTGTATAATGTATACACTTAATTATACAATAAAAAAAGTTAGAATGAGGAATTTAAAAATAATCGTAAAATATATAAAAAAAATCATTAAAATTATAAAACTTTGAACAACCATAATATATTGCTTAAAATTAGTCATAAAGCTTTCTACATAAGACCATTTTTAAGGCAATTGACGTTTCTTCCTATTAAATGTAACATTGTTTATACCTAAAGCGACGTCCAAAAAGTTACAGAACAATGTTTGAGAAGTATCAAGGAAAATGGGCCAAAATCGCTGTAAGTGGCGAACTTTGAAAAATCATATTTTGAAAACTATAAATCATAGATAGTTCTATCAAACGTCATTTTAAAAAGACAGGATAAAAGTTTTTTTCTATGAAGCAATGCCTATACCTATATCACTGTAGAAAAAAGTTATGGGGCAAGAAACAAAATTGCTATCTTTCGTGTTTTTTTCTTGCTTTTCTTTTGAATATATTTTTGTAAAAAAATATTTTTAACTTTAATATGTGATGTTTCGATAGTAAATTTAATCTGGAACAATTTTCCTGTAGACGTATTTGTATCAAAAGTGCATAGAACTCACTCTAAGTCGCCCTGGGCCTAGGGACTAATTCACCCGTTTCTCAAAAACGCACCCCTTTAAATGGTAGCACTCCGCGGGTTTTTCATATTTAGAGGTCCATTGACCCAATGAAACAATAAAGCCCCTTTAACGTGGTAGTTCCTTTCTAAAATACATAATCAATAGCCTATAATATTATCTCTATACTCTTTTACAGCTCCTCTATTAGCTCGTTATCGAAGATTTATATGTTTTTTTAACCATTGTCGAATAATAATAGGAGTGACCACGGCTTTCTTTTCCATTTTCTTATATAATAAGCAATCTCTTATGATTGATCCTATATAGAACTGAAAAGATAATATTTCTCTTTTTTGCAGGTGCTGATAAATGGTATATGGATGTTAATATCCCCGCCGAGAGCGATTCATCATTACCCTACCAGAGAGGACAATTTATTGGTTTGTTCTTCCTATATAGACGCGTCGTATATGATAGCGTTCACCTATCCCATTTTTCTGATCGTCGTCTGCACGGTGTATGCGGTTTTGACGAGGAAAATCCCTGAAGCGTTCAACGAATCCAAGCATATAGGTGAGAACATATCCATCCATCTATCTTTTCATATCTATCATTATTTCATAATCGAGGATCTTTTGTGAGACAGTTTAAATTGAACTAATAGTCCAGGAAAATGATAATTTAACAAGACAGTCGCTGTACAGATAAGGCGAAAACGGCGGGTTCGTTGGAAGAAATATTCCCATGAGATTTTTTTGCATAATCACATTCGTGAGACACCCCTGAATAAGGTTCAAGAAATCGCCCACGCGAAAAGTGGTCCAATTTTTTTTAACAATTTTTTTTAATCAAATTGCAAAAATCAATATTTTTGGCCAACAATTTTTTTTAGATTTTTCGGACTATTCTGGACAGAAATAGTATATTAAGTAAGGAGAACGGTAAGGGTTTTATACCGATCGAAGACAATTGTTTGGAGGAGGAGCCGAGCGACGACTCCAATTATTGTCTGAGATCGGTTACCCTTAACGTTCGACATGCTTATAAGGTTTTTTGCACGATTGATACCATTATAAATTATAAAATTAAACATTTTCGTCATATTGACTAGTTTCATTCATTTTATCAAGATAGATACTTTGGTTGTTAGGTAGTAACTAGGGTGCATAACAACAATGGAGAATTGAGTTTTTATTTAGTTGTCAATAATTTTAAGTACAATTTTGATTATTATATATTAAAATATGAGCGAAAGTGAATTTGAAGAAATTGAACGGGCTTGGGAAAAAGGGTGTTTTGCAATTATTCCCGAAAAATCCAAAATCCGTTATCAAAATACCTACCAAAGTTTTAAAAAATGGTGCGAAGGCAAGAATTTAAGAATCGAAGAAAAGACTCTATTGGCATATTTCGTTCAAAGACATATGCAGTTGAAAGCTCCTGGAAGCCTCTGGGCAGAATATTCAATGATTAAATCCACCGTTTTTCTTTATGATGGCATTGATATTTCCAAGTTTTCAACTTTGATCGCGTATTTGAAAAGAAAAAATGTTGACTATAGGCCTAAGAAAGCGAGCATTTTTACACGGGAGCAATTTGAAAAATTTCTGATGGAAGCACCGGATGAAGAATTTCTAGTTCACAAGCTAATATAAGAAGAGAAGAATTATATAATATTACTATGAATGACATCCAACAAACCGATGGTTTAATGATTGTAAAAGTACCCAATACAAAAACGAACATCCAGCGTACTTTTACAGTCTTTAATAAACCAGACGATAAAATTCCATATTTAGAAATTCTGCAAAAGTATATAAAACTTCGTCCATTACAAGTAAAATCAAATCATTTGTTCTTAAGATACGCCAAAGGAAAATGTTGTGCTCAAGTAATAGGGAAAGGGACAATCGGGGGCTGGCCTTCTCAAATTGCCAAATTCTTAAATTTGCCTAATCCCGAGAACTATACTGGCCATTCGTTCAGGAGGACATCAGCAACGCTTTTGGCTAATAAAGGTGTTGATGTCCTCGTATTTAAGCGTCATGGAGGTTGGCGTTCATCAACAGTGGCAGAAGGCTATGTAGAAGATTCTCTTCAAAATAAAATAGATTTTGCCGAAAAAATATTGTGCAATACTAGTAATACCTACTACTAATGTATGCGATTCTGCAGGAGTTTCTGTTAGAAGTGAAACCACAGCCCAAACAAGTGGGATTTCATTAAATAATTTAACAAATTGTACCATAAGTTTCAATATTAATAAATAATTCGTTAGTTTTCTTTATTCTTTCAAAAAATAAATTAAAATTAAGAGATTTTTTAACTCGACGGTAAGTGAATTACTTACCGTCGAGTTGGAGTACTTACCGTCGAGTTGGATTACTTACCGTCGAGTTGCTAGTAAATGTCACCTACTGACGTAAAATCTGTCACGGTAAACAGTCAAAAATGATCAATCGTGCAAAAAGGTTTGTTGTAATTTTTCTCTAAAGTTGATCGTGTTCGAGTTATAAGCAATTTAAAATTTGAAAAACACGAAAATGGCTATTTTTAAGACTTAATAACTCGGTTAAAGATTATTATTATGAAATTCAGAAAGTTACTAAATCAAATTTAAAGCCCCCCCCCCCCTTCATGATCCTGAAGAAATATGTGGCATTAATTTATTACTAAGCTGTTATTTTTTTTATTAATAATGAGCGGTAAAATCGTATTGACGCGGCTGTAAATGTGAGTGCGAGTGAGATGCGCCATTGAACTGCCTGAATGGCATCTCTTTCGCACTCATCATGGACGGCCGCCTAATACGTGCATAGCGCTCATTATTTCTACTTAAAAATAACAGCTTAGTAATCAAATAATGACAAACATTTCTTCAGGATCTTGTAGGGGGGGTTTAAACTTTGATTTAGTCACTCTTTGACTTTCATATTAATAACTTTTAATCGAGTTATTAAGCCTTGAAAATCGCCATTTTTCGTTTTTTTCAATTTTAAAATGCTTTTACCTCGAAAACTATCAACTTTAGAGAAAAATTATAAGAGACCTTTTTTATCCAGAATAGTCCAAAAAATCTAAAAAAATTATCCGGGCCAAAAATATTGATTTTTTGCAATTTATTTAAAAAAAATTTAAAAAAAATTTGGACCACTTTTCGCGTGGGCCACTTCTTGAATCTTATTCTGGAATGTCTCACGAATGTGAATATGCAAAAAAATCTCATGGGAGTATTTTCTCCAAAGAACCCGCCGTTTTTGCCTTGTCTAGTACAATTACGTGTACTAATTCGAGATTATTAAAATAGTTTCAAAGTTTTAGGACTTTATCAATAATTTGTTGTAACACATTGGCGCTCAACCTCAAATATTACAGCAATCGGATGATTTTTAACCAATCGAATAAGGACACAAAAAAACGTTTAGTCCCTCAAACAATCGAATTGAGCCAATCACAAAATAACTACATCAACTCTTAATGTTGATCGTTTTATCGGCAATTTTCAGAAGCAGTACCAAACAAGTGGTATAAAAATATGCACAAGGCAATTCAGTGAAAAAAACATTAAACGTGTTTTCTATTTTTTCACGGTTCGTAATAATGACAAATGATTCATTCCTATTAAGAGCTAATAAACAGAAGATTGGTTATTGCTTATATTAAAAAAAGTCTTAATTCTTCTTTACTATAAATTGGCTGTGACCATAGTTTTAAACGAACAAAAAAATTGAGTGTTTCGGGTTTCTGAATAAGACGGAGTTAAAACAAAATTGAAAAGTTTTTTGAATCGTTACATCACATAATATCTGTCCTCGTCTATAACCATTTTCTGAAATGTTTTAAACGAAAACAGCTTTAAAATTACATCCAAGTTCATCACATTTATAGTTTGGTAATGCATCTCTCTAGTTAGCGATTTGATGCAGAAATAATAACACAACATATTGTGCAAATAGAAACTTATCCAGTAAAGAAACTTTTACCAACTTTGATTATACAATATCGTTATGTGCATCATGTCTTAGAGCAATAAACTTTTTGCTTATATGTATTTGAAGTAGTAACAAGAACTAACTTTGCACTAGTTGGAAGTTTCGATGTTTGCATTTCTTATTAAACTTTACTGTTTAATTGATTACTTCTACTGATAGCTTAAGTTGAAGATTATTTCCTAACAATTTCCTTTAAATATTATCGTTATATTACCTTTAAAATATCCATTGGCGGCAAAAGAATTAAGAACTTAAGATACGCAAATGATACAGCGCATTTTCTTGGAACAATTGGCGGAGCCGTTTGAACGAATAGAACGAATGAGTTTGGAAGCAGAACTGTTCATAAGTAGATAAAAAACAAAGATTATTTTCATATATAGAAGAAATAATAACCAGTCAGTCATTATCAGAATCAATGACATCGAGCTAGTAAATCAATTTGTGTATCTGGACACCCTCATAACAATTTCCGAATAATGCACAAAAAAAATCGAGAAAAGGTCAGCCATGGCCAAGATAGCAATGACAAAGCTCACGCACAGTATGGAGAAGCGACAACATCACCATGGATACAAAAATAGGCTTTTAAAAACATTGGTGTTCTCAATTTTTCTTAATGGTGGTTTTTTCCTTAAGAAAACATTGGTGTTTTTAAAGGAAGTTGATAAATACAATATAGACGCGTTTGAAATGTTTTCTGGCGAAGAATGTTGAAAATGCCCTGGACTGTAAGAAGAACCAACGAGTATATTCTTAGATAGCTGCACGTTACAAGAAGACGAAAGGACAAAAGTAACAGCGACAATGAATATATTGGAAATTTTGGACTGGGAAGTAGTAATATTATTAACAACAACCTTGCAGAAGTGCAGTACAGGTCGACGTTTGACCAAGTCTTTTAGATTACTTTTCACCTTAAACAGATTACTTTTCGTTCGACGTTTGACTGAATAGTTAGAATCTTCTAGGTTCGATAAAATACACTTCACTCAAAGGCCGAAAATAGAATTTATTTCGGGGTTTGCTCAAAGGCTTTGCTCAAATCTACTACAAACACTGGCGTACTGAGCATGGTTTCGCGGATTCCGCGGAACCAGGGCCCGGGCCCCGCAGGGACCCGCTCTATCCCGATTGATCCTGTTTTTTTTTTCAATTTGATAGGGACATTTTAGACTACACAAGTACATACTAGAAAAGGTAACTGCTTAATAAATTTTTATTTTTGTGTAGGTACAATACTTATAAATAAAAACGAAGAATCAGGGCCTATTTTACCACTAGGCCCTTGAGGCCCCTTCCTCAAGCCCTCATTTTAATGAGGCCCGAAAAGATCATCAAAAGAAAATTTTTATTGCAAAAACAAAATAAATTTTTAAAATTATTTCATTTTACGAACAGGAAATAATATACACGAAATGAACAATAAGAGTTATATTCATGAACCATAAAACATTCTTATCATAAAACTGCAATAAGGGTAGGTAGATTCTTTTGTCGGCAATGTCGGCATCAATGTCAATAAGCAATAGACACCACTCCGAAGGATTAACAAGAGGTAAGATTAATAATAGGTATTGTCACGTTTTGTCATAATATTGATTCAAAACGGACTTTAAAATTTAATAGTTACATAGATTTTGATGCTGTTTTCTGCAAAGATAAAGAAGTATTGCCTGCGCGTGTTATTTTTCAGTCCTGTGATTTTTAAGTTAGTTCAATTAATCTATATATCCATTAATCATTTAGTCGTTTTATTAAATTTCTTAAGAAACTTATTTTTACTTACTAAGTAATCGTTTCGTTATTATCATGAGTTACAAACATTTAAGTGGCAGTGAAAAACGAAAAAAGCAAAAATTAAGAGAACAAGAACGGCATGCACAAAAAGATTCAATATTATCATATTTTACATCCCACAACAGTGCGCAAAAAGGAAGTTCGTCCTCCCATCCTCTTGCTGATCAATTTAGTGTGACTAGTGAAAGTGATAGTGAAATTAAATTATGTGATGAAGGGCGAGTTGCAATCAAAGAAAATGATGATTCCACTGTTGATTTTCAAGCGACTTCACCTGGTACAAGTATATCTCCGTCATTTGCTATAAAACAACAATGCAAGTAACTCTTTTCCTAGCAATATAGGGGATTGGCCAAAACATTTGAATCTTGAATTTCAACAATGTTTTATAAATAATCAACCGAATCAAAATATTGATAAAATTGGTGAGTGTGTTACACAGTTAGATATCTAATAATAAAACCAGATATTTGCAAAGTGTGATTTTTTATAAAACGAAAGCTAATGGGGAAAAATTCTTCGCGGGTGCTTAGTGTCCAGTCCTAAATGTAGCCGT
The DNA here is from genome assembly GCF_917563875.1 of Diabrotica virgifera virgifera. Classification (NCBI taxonomy): domain Eukaryota; kingdom Metazoa; phylum Arthropoda; class Insecta; order Coleoptera; family Chrysomelidae; genus Diabrotica; species Diabrotica virgifera. The sequence goes on along the minus strand of NC_065451.1, from coordinate 11,054,029 downwards.
GTTTATTGTTACGTTTGTAAACTGTTTTAAACGAAAATTGTTCTTCAAACTTCCGGTGATAATGACTGGAAAAATATCAATAGGACAGTTATTTAACATGAGCGATCTGCTGAGCATATCTGCTCAGTTGCTGCGTTAGTTCAGAGAAGTAGTACAGCAGGACAAATTGTAACATTAATGGAAAAAAATATTTAGAAGTAAAGGAACATTGGAGAAATGTTCTTGTGCGTCCCTTTGACGCACAAATGTAAACCTGTGTGTTCCTTTTTTTTTTCGAAATCCCGAAAAAACTAGTTAATATTTTTAAAAAATTTTAACGTAGAATGAACGACTACATTATTACCGAGGGCTGAAAGTCCCTTGGAATAAATAAAAAAATTTCTTTTGAATAAGACATTTGAAATTAAAAATCACACTAAAATTTCTCCTTTTTTATCCTTGTAACTGATTAAATACACATTAAAGAAATTTTCAAGGACTTTCAGCCCTCGGCAATAACCTAATCTTTCATTCTGCGTTTAAATCTTAAAAATCTAAATCTAAAAAATCTTAAAATACTTATTAGTTTTCTCAGGATTCAAAAAAATTAATGCTTTTAAAATGCATTGGAGCCGAAATTTGCGCCTATTCCCTTAAATGTTGGCGAAAATTGCTGTATTAATTTCTTTTTAAGAAAATCTCGTCGTTTGATTAAATATATCAAGCCCACCGTAATCCAATTTTTTATTTTTGCTATTTTTTTAAGCTTTTTATCTTCCTAGTGGTTTGTATGTAATTATTAGAGACTGGAAAATATGCACTAAAAAATGTCTAAAATATGCATGCAATATGCATTTTAAAACAAGCTGAATATGCACAATTAACATGCAAATATGCATTTATATATGCACTTATTTTTATATGAATAATTTTATGGTTTACGTTAAATACATAAATAAATAAAAAATAATAAAAATAAATAAATAGGTTTGAATTTAAACCAAATTGTATTATTATTTCTTAATATATTTTTTTAACTTCAGGTTTTGTGACAAATAAAACGGCAAAATATTTTATTTTGACCACAAGATAAATAAGAGTACAATAAAATAAATGTACATATTTTTATTGTTACAATATTGATTCATATTTTCTAAACTAATATTATAAAAAGAGTACAATAAAACAAATTTACATATTTTTATTGTTACAATAAATAATCATATATTGATTCATATTTTCTAAACTAATATTATGTCTTCTATCTGTTAATATTTGTTTATAGGCAGAAAAAGATCTCTCAACGTCACAAGATGTAATTGGGGCATATTTAAACTTTGCTATTAGAGACGGATCCATATTAATATTTTCATCGAAGTTTCCAAAATTGATTATATTATTTATTGAACGCAATAAAGTGAAACCCTCATTTTTGTTTAAAACGTCATCAAGTTTATCTTTAATTTTTACTCCAATTTCCCCATTCAGATTTGTTATTTTCTGTTTAACCGAATCAACAATAGACATACTATTGTGAAGACATAAATTTTGAGCCTCTAATTTTGTAATTGAACTTTCAATGATATCGAAATTCGATTTTATATACAACAATTGATTTTTAATAGACTTTTCTTTAAAAATATTTTGACAGTTATCAATAGCGGTACAAGTCGGATCAAAACTTGAAATAACGCTTTTGATGTCGTCGTAGTGTTCAGATAAAAATATAGCACTTTTAAGCCAAGTTCCCCATCTGGTTAATACTGGTTCTGGTGGTAAAGGAATATCGGGAAGCATCTCCCTATATACCTGTACACGTAGTGGTGCTTTCAGAAATACTTTTTTTACATTATTTATTAAGGTGTTTACATTGGGAAATTCAATTCTAACTTTCTCTGCAACTCTGTTTAGGCCGTGCGCCAAACATGTACAGTGAATTAAATTAGGGAAAAAGATTTTAAGATTGGATGCAGCTTTCATCATATATGAGGCGGCATCACTAAGCATTAATAATATTTTTTCAAATGGTACTTGATCAGGTAAAAAAAAATTTGTTAGGGATTCGTTAACAAATCTAGCTATTGTAGCATAGTTTGTTTTTTCCAAACATTTTACACTAATTAAGTATGAGTTTTTAAAATCGCCAGAGTCGTTAAGAACTCCAACAATTAGATTCGCAATTTGTCGACCCTTTGTATCCGTTGTTTCGTCGACGGAAATCCAAAGATATTCGGCTTTTAACTGATTTTTAATACTCGTCATCACATCTTTGTAACATGCACTGACATATTTTTTCCGAAGAGTTGAAGAACTTGGTATTTGAGCTGGTTTATCTTTAATCTTGCAATAAGTTTTTAAAAAGTTTTGACACGATTTATGTTCTAACTTGTGCAGAGGGATATTGCAGTTCAAAAAAAAATGGCATAAATCCTTTGCAAAGGTTTCTTGCCCAACTGACGTATTCTGAATCTGCAAACTGTTCTGTAGAATCTGCTGGCGAGGTTTATTATCATTTTTTGATAGCTTAGTTTGGTGAAGTGAAGTTTTTATGTGTTGAACTACTTGGAATTTCTTTTGACATGGAATCTGGAATATAATGATAATGATGTTTTAGATGTTTTCGTAAATAGATACCTACATTAAAATGATCAAACTTTTTAAACCTCCCCCAATTTTTTTTTATTTCTCAAAGTGAAATTGAAATCGTCAAACAATAAAGTACAGTCAGTGTACCGTAGTATACAGGGTGGGCCACTCTCAACACCTCGCTCTGTATAAGCCAAACCGTTGCGAACTTTAAAAAACAGTTTTTGAAGAAATGGGACGGTTTGTCATTTTAGAATAGACAGACACATAGATGTGCAAAGAAGTTTGATAAGTTTAAAAATCTATTGAAGTGGAGAACTTACCTTTTTATCACAAATGGTGCAAAACATACTTTCACTGTCGATAACTTTTAGATGATTGTTACTTCCAATCCAACTTCTGAGAAGACTTGATTTTTCCCTTGCTACTTTAGGCATTTTCACAATAATAATAAAATGATTTTTTTACACAGTATAGTCAATAACTTGCAATCACAAAAGTTGAATAATCGGCGATTGATTTAAGACTAACCATTCATAAAATAAAATAATCTATCCTACCCTTAAAATGCTTAAAATTTCGTTTTGGTTGGTTTTCCCAGAATAATTCATAGTTGGCCGACACCAGCAGAAAGTACAGGTAATATTTGTAATGTTATTCAAAATATAATCGGTATTTACTTAGGTAATTTGTAAATTCTGAGAAGTCTATAAATCTTAAATATCCGGATAATGATACCTGCAGCTATAAATAACGCCCATTATGTTTATGGGTACAACAACAAAGGAGCTTAACAGCAAAATATTTACTTTCACATTTTATTTTAATGGATGTTGATGTTACTAATATATACCTTATTTTTAAATGGGGTAGAGTAAATTCCCATCAAAATATGCATTTATATGCTCTTAAATCTCCAAATATGCAAGGCATATGCATTTATGAAAAACATGAGAAATATGCAGCATATATATGCATATGCATTTTGCATATAATCCAGTCTTTAGTAATTATCTAATTTATGTATAAATGTATCATACATAAATAATAATACATGCAATTTGAGAATCTATTTTGTTTATTTCCTAAAAGCTGTTTTAGTTTTACAATATTAAGGTTTTTAATTATGACTGGAGATTTAGATGTAGAAAATTTTTGAGTTTCATTATTTATGAAAACAGCTGGAGTAAAGTGATCAGTCATGTCAGTATGAAAAACGATAGGATTAATATTAATTTACTATTTTAAATTAGTTTGAGTTTTTATAAATATATGATGATTTATATTTATTAAAAACTTTTAATATACAATGTGTGTTTCTATTTGGCGGGGGCCCGCGTCCCAACTGGAACCAGGGCCCGCGGATCTATCAGTACGCTACTCCGCTACTGACTACAAACTAGTCATACCGGGAAGGGACAGCATATTATCGACCTTTGACTCTAACATATACATTAACATTATTATTTTTAGGTTTCACAATGTATACTACATGTGTTATTTGGTTGGCGTTTGTCCCACTTTACTTCGGAACAGCCAATCATGTAGCCTTAAGGATCACAAGCATGGCAGTCACTATCAGTCTCTCCGCTAGCGTTACTGTCGCTTGTCTTTTCTCTCCCAAGGTAAATAGATGTTTATGTATTATTTTTAGTACATTCCACTTTTTTCTACCTTACACTTTTAATAGTTATTATTAGTTATTATTATTGAAAACTAACTCAGAATTAAAGTTAAATATTAGTGGGGACAGAATTAGGCCCTGCTTAACTTCCTTCGTATTTGAAGCTATTCGGAATTGTCCCGACCAATCCTGATATGTGCACGTTGATTTCAGTAAAGATTTTTAATAATGCGTAGGTCTTTATCTGGCTGAAGATTAATGAAGAGAAGACGAAATATATGTGTATGAATAGAACGACACGAAGAGACAGGATAGGGCAAAATGTGACGGTCAACACCTTGACCAATTTCGAAAGAGTACAACGTTTTAAGTATCTGGGGCCTGTAATCACAGCTGACAACGATGTTACTGAAGAAATAAAAGACAGAAACCAATCAGCAAATCGCTGTCTATTTGCGCTGGATAAGCTTATAAAGTCAAAAAATCTTACAAGAAGTTCCAAGATCAAAATCTATAAATCCATTGTCAGACCTGTACTAACATGTGAATGCAAAACGTGGACCATGACCAAAGCAAACGAAGAAAAGCTCGGACGTTTTGAATGAAAAATACTTAGAAAAATTTTTGGACCTCATCATGACAATAACACAAACCAGTATAGGATTAGAACCAATATCGAATTAAAAGCACTTTACGATGACACTGATGTTGTCCAAGAAATTAAATCACAGCGACTAAGATGGGCAGGCTACATGCACAGACTTTATAACGAGGGACTTTTAAAACTGGTGTGGGAGGAGATTCCTACGGCCGCCCCAGAATGCGATGGAGAGATAACATCCAAGCAGACCTCCGGAAAATGAACACTCCATTTTACCCTAGATTGATGGAAGACCGAACAAATTGGAAGAAAGTTATACAGTCAACCAGGACCCAGCAAGGGTTGCTTGTAGCACTACGGTATGATGATGATGTAAGTGTTTATCATCAAAAACCACCTGCTGAAGAATAGCAATAATTTCAATAATTTCAAAACTCTGTCATCAAAATCAATAAAACACATATAAACTGGATGTCCGACATGTATGCATCCGACATATCTCGTATTTTTCACGTAACTGTTTTCCTGACATAAACTTTTCCTGTTTTTCAGTTGTATATAATCCTGATCCGACCAGAACGAAATATTAGACAGAGCATGATGCCGATGAGATACAGCGCTATAAATAAGAGCTCAACCAACACAGGATCGGGAAGTATGATGGCGGCGGTGATGGTAACGGCAGCAACTTGCGATCAGAAACAGAACGTGCAGAAACACGTTTCGCCGATTGAACCTGTAGTTGATGGTAAGTGTTTTTTATTTAATTAGTTTTAAACCAATTGAATCGATATAAATACTCCTTTTATAGGGTGGTCCAATTAAAATAAACAACCAAAAAAGAGATCTTCCATGAAAGAGAAAAATTCCAGTTCAGACATACAACTTTTCTGGATTTTTTCAATACTATTCTCTTAAAATTGCAAGTTTTAAACCACTCTAGTAGCTTTAATTATACGGGGTGGGCCAAAGAAAAGAGTCCACCTCGATGTTTGGCAGTATTTATTAGATTTTAAGGAAATGACAAAACAGGTAGGTCGATTTTTTATCTAGAGGGGACACATTTTTATGATACATAGTGGGGTTCCTACGGTCTCCTCCGCATCCCACATTTTGCTCGCCATCGTTTTCTATCCACCCATTCGTTTTCGTCAATAGCTCTATCTGCTATAGACTATTCTATGCCTTTCTTCCATGTTTCTGTAGGCCTTTCTCTTCTTCTTCTATTTATGGGTGTGTAATTTAATGCTCTTTTTGGCCTTCTTTCCTCTGACATCCTCATAACATGACCATGCCATAGCAATTTCTTTGTTTCTATATGGTCAACCGTGGAATATAAACTCTTTGTCCGTCGTCTTATTTCCTTATTTGGTACGTGCTCTAATCTAGATACTCTACATGCTCTACATAAGTAATGATACTTCTATATTTCCGCTACTTCTATATTTTTTCTTTCCTTTTCTGTGAGTTGCCAACACTCTGCTCCATAAGTTACAATAGGTTTCACAATTGTTCTGTAGATTGTTAACTTTGTGTTCAGCTTCACCTTGTTAGACCATAGTAGACCATTTAAAATACGAGTTCCTTTCCTTCCTTGCTGTTTGAATGCTGTATGTTTTTTTTTTGTAGTTGATATTATGCTTTCTAAATATCTATATTCCTTACATTTCCTTATATTTCTTAACTTTAATTCCGGATCTTCGGTTTCCCTCTCCTATTCTCAAATATTCCGTTTTCTCCATGTTCATACATAGGCCCCATTTTTCATATTCGATCTGTAACTTTCTTAGCATATAATCCATATCATGTTCATCGTTGGCAAAAATTACTTGGTCATCAGCAAAAAACAAAGTTGTTAAGCAGTTTTCTTCAATCATTATTCCCATCCCAGCAACTGTTTTCCTCCATTGCTCCAGAGCTTTCTGTATGTATATTTTGAATAGTGTTGGCGATAAGCAGCACCCTTGCCTTAAACCTTTTGTAACAGGGAATAGTTTCGACATAGATTTTGCCTGTTTAATACAACTTTTCGGATTTTGATACATATTTTGAATTGCTCGCACATATGCTTCGCTTATCCTATCGTGGTCAAAATTTCAAAGAGTTTCTTTAAAGGTACCGTGTCGTAGGCTTTTTCCAGATCAATAAATGTTAGGTGAGTAGACAGATTCCTTGCTCTTCTTTTCTCTATTATTTGTTGCATCACGAATATGTTATCTGCGCACGATCTACCTGCGCGAAAACCACTTTGTTCTTCCATGTCCTGAATTTCTAATTCCACCCTTTTCTTTAATACTCGGCCATACAACCTCCCCATTGCACTGGTCATACTTATACCTCTGTAGTTTTTGCACAACGTTTTGTCTCCTTTTTTGTAAATCGAGCTAAATGTATGCACAATTCCAGTCTTCTGGTATTTTTTCTCCCTGCAACATGCATTTGTTGAAGAGCTCCGTCATTATTTCGTGCAGTATGTCTGGTCCATATTTTATCAGTTCGATGGGGATATTTCCAGGTCCTGACGCTTTCCCATTTTTTTATTCTAATAAGGCTTCTTTTATTTCTTTTGTAGTTATTCTTCTAACTTGTTCATTTACATTCGTCTGCATGTCCATTTCATTTACCACAAATTCGGGTCTAGTTTCCATCAGTAGTATCTTATAGTAATTTTCCCATTCTTTGGTACTTATTAAATTTAAATTACTCCATGCTTCAGCTACTTTGGATCCGCCTATGTATCTTTCCACCTCTTCGCACTTTCTTTCCCATGTGTCATTTTTACTCCTTATTACTTCTCTTTTCACTTCTCTGTTTAGTTGTGCGTATACTCTTTGATCTTGTAAGTCCTGTGTCTGTAGCCATTTTGGTACGCTGTCTTCTTGTTGTCTACTAAACCTTTTAGTTTCTCTGACCACCATTCTGGATTTTTTTTATCATCTTTTTCCAAATACCCTAACGCTTCCTTCGCTGCTGCGTGTATGCTTTCTTTTATTTGCTGGTACAACTTTTCGGTGTTATCGGTGTTACTTTCTATAAATCTTAATTTTGAGGCCAGTCTCAACTTATACAAAAATTTGATCGATTCGTGTTTTAAACTTTCCAACTTATAACACTTTTCTGAAATATTAGTTTCTTTTTTAGTAGTCTTTTTTAGCCTTTTTGTATTTGTTGACCGGTAAGTTATTCTTATGCTGGCTACCAACAGGTGGTGATCGGATCCACATTCTGGTCCCCGGTATACCCTCACGTCTGTAGTCTTGAGTCTAGAGCTTTCTCTTTGGATTATGTAGTCAATTATTGACCGTAGTTGTTGTGTAGGTTGCGTCCATGTGAATTTGTGGATATTTTTATGTGAGAAGAATGATATATTGAATAGTGAATGATATAGTGAATGATATAGTGAATATTTTTTATGATACATACCTTACCTAATCTAGTCAACCCCCTCCCTTCCACTTCCCCAACCCCTTATTTTTAAATAGACAATAAACTATTTGTGTCACGTCATTAAAAAAGCATTGAGATGGAGTATTCAGATATAACGATCGTTCACGATATTTTTTTCGATATTTGCATTGTCTTTGCAAAAAACTGTAAATTCATTCATTTGCAGTAGGTACAACACCTCTTAAAGATGAAACGTAACGTCTATGGTTTGCTAACATGTAATTTTTCCTGTTTTGATGTGACAGCAAAAATGACATATTAGCAAACCATAGGCGTTACGTTTCATTATTAAGAGGTGTTGTACTGCAAATGAATTAACAGTTTTTTTGCAAAGACGGTACAAATATCGAAAAAAGATTTTGGACGGTCTGAATACTCCATCCAAATGCCTTTCTAATGATGTGCCGCACATATGGTATATTCCCTACTTAAAAATAAGCGGTTGGGGAAGTGGAAGGGAGAGGGTTGACAAATGACAGATGTATGTATCGTAAAAATGTGTCCCCCTTAGAACAAAAATCGACCTGTTTCGTCATTTCCTTAAAATCTAATAAATACTGCCAAATATCGAGGTGGGCTGTTTTCTTTGGCCACCTTGTATATATAACCGTAACTATTATGCTATCTGAATCTTTTGTTATTTATATCTTTGACACAGACTTTCTTTACACAGAACGGGCCTGCAGATATTATATATGTTCCGTCTCCTTGTGAAACTGACTACTACTGTTTTACTGGAATTGGCAGACAGTTTTCGTCTATCGCACTACCTAGTAAACATATTTAATGTTCTTTGGAGTGTGCTGGAACATTACCTTATTTTCCTCATACCATAATTCTACACGTCTGCACTTTTACCACCTTAGCGTGAAGGAGCGAAATTATCCACCAGAAGTGACAGCAGGAGAGAAATCACTCCACCCTGTGGGCACTACTTGGTTATTTTGACAAAAATCTTCACTCCTTGCTGGTCTGTTAGAATCCGTCTATTTTCCAACATTGTTCTGAATTCGAACTGGGTTTCATCTTGCCTCTTCCTCGAGTGTTTTGTACTGTGTATCTAAATTTTATATAGCAATTATCTGTTTAAATTTAAAATTGTGTACTCATATCATGAACAATGTTTCAGACATATTCTACAAGCAAGCCAAAACCAAAGACACAAGCACCCAAACGTCTCCGAACACAGAAAAGCGGTTCGTGCCCCCGCCGGATGCAACCCCTAAAATCAACAACAACTATAACATTGGGAACGGTCCCGCGAACATTTCACAGGAGGCGGCCAAACTAAAGGAACTGACGTCATAGCAATCAGCCGTCACCGGTGTTGCTGCTTCAGACAGTAGACCTTCCAGTTTGAAACGAAAAGCTGTGCAGGTTTAGGTATTTGGTTAGGGGATGGTAGAGGGTTTGGTTTTATCGGAAATTGACAAAATTTAAAACTATTAAAACTGTATAAGCAGAAATACTTTGTTATTTTTGTCTCTGTTGAGTTTGGGTGTTCTATATAAAAACCACCTTCATAATTCTACAAATGAAAAAATAAAATAAATATAAGAGAAATTTTATTGGTAATTGATACATCGGTACATCTTCGCTAAACTACCCACCATACAGGAGAGAATTCATTCTTGCAGCAAAAAAATGTACTACGTACAATATGCAGCTCTAACATCAGAGCTGAAGATATCTTGCCATCATACCACAAAACACTATGCCACTGACTAGATCACAACAACAAAGTTCCCTTACCTCCAGTCACTCTTCTACAATTGGCCAGAAACGAACTTCCTGATAAGTATTGCCCCTAGAACATCCTAGAAAAAATCCCCCTTAGATATCGTAGATAAAATAAGTTGTATCTGTAGCTGTACGTTTCACTTGAAATTGGTTTTATTGCAAAGATACTTTCACCTTACATCCCTCTCTTAGCTTCTAAGCTAAAGTCAACGACCTTCTAAGCCCCTCGCTCAACTGACAGTATTTGCTACTTAAAGTTACAAAGGTGCTCAAAAACAAAGATAAAATGGTTGGTATACATTCGCAGATGATACCGCAATCATGGCTGCCTGCTTGCTGTTCAAAACCTACAAAACCATCTTAATACACTACAGCAAGAGTTCACGGAGAGGAGAATTAAAGTTAATAACACTAAATCATCACAAACTACATGTATCACAAGACATTGCAATGTTCCACAAACTTTCTTCAAGAATAATCCTATAGCAATCAATGTGAATAGTTTGTATTGCTCATAATATGTTCAATATGCGAAAAATAAGACGAATTGACAGACGGAAAAGAAGACTATTTGACAGAAGAAATGATAGACGAAGAAGATAACGGTTTTAAAGTAAAAAGGAAAAAATTGACAGATAGACAAAAGACGAATTTACAGTTGACATGGCAGTTGAAATGACAGTTGACGTAATAATAGGTTCCACAGATGAAAAATAATGACGAATTTACAGACGGAAAAGAATACTATTTGACAGAAGAAATGATAGACGAGGAAAATACATAGATATAATAACAGGTAGATTATGCCAGTTCCGAAAATTAGCGTAACGCGAAGCAGTTCGGATCGGTAGTCTATCTATCTCTCTCTACCGGCGCTTAGCTTTCTCTCTCTAGCATATGATGGCCGCCGACTCTGTGTTTGTGTCGTTCCATTACTCTCACCTCTTGGTAGTTACGCTCACACTCGCACGACAGACAAAGATAGCTAGAACACCGTACTTAATATTATCGTTACACCCCGATGCATTGAGTGGCATATAACTAGTCTGGTCTATTATTAACATGTCTCTGGGAAAATAACGATTTTACAATAAAAAGAAAAATTGACAGATAGACAAAAGACGAATTTACAGTTGACATGACAGTTGAAATGACAGCTGACGTCATAGTGGGAGTGGAGGAGGTTTATCAACTGCTATATATTCTAGCTGACTTTTAGAAACATATTTTTATAGTTTTATATGGTTTACCTAATGTAATTAAAAAAAATGTAAATAGAGGAAGAGGATTGGTTTTAAATCGAACTGTATCAATGGTCCTCAATGATTTTAACGAGTTAAATAACAATACATTTTTTTTCACTTTATAGTCTCACTAACGTAACCGATTCGATTCGTAATGTTGTTGACGAGCTTACAATGATGTTTAATTAATTCAGCACCAAGCATTTCACCATTCAAACAAACAGAAAACACATACCGAGTTTATCAAAGTTTATTGATTAGTCCAAAACAGAAAATCGGAAAATTGTTTGTTGCTAGATACCTATTTGACGAAAATAACAAGGGATATCACATACGTTTTAATACAATCAAAGTGAAACAGACTTTAACTTCTCTATAATGAAATTATGTAATTATAATGGAGTTATGTCATAGGCTTAGCCTACAAGCAACAAACAAAAATTTTGAGAATATGGCGACTTATTTCTCAACATATATGCACTATATAATACACTAACCCCAGTAATACTAACTAACAAGTTCTTCAACCTCTTTGAAAACTACGTTTTCTGGGTGTCTGCACAAGTAGGCCTCCATCGTGACGTTGACCTCTTTCTTTGACTCTAATTTCTGCCAGCGATTAACGTTTTTAAGTTTGGAAGCAAAAAGTCGTCGCACGGGGTCAAATCTGCAGAATACGCTGGACGGGGCAGCAGTTCGTAGCTGTTGGCCATGGCGGTGTGTTAGCATGGTGGAATAGCTCTTTTTTATTTACCAAATGAGATCGTTTTTTCTGCAATTTGGCCTTTTTCCAAATACTTTATGTAGATCACACCTTGTGAATCCAAGGACACGCTGACCATCAGCTTTCCAGCCAATAGGACAGTATTCGCTTTCTTCAAAACAGGTTTGCTCCCGAAGTCCATTATTTTCTCTATGCCTTAGTTTCTGGTGTGTACCACTAGATCCATGTTTTGTCAACGGTTACTCAAGTAGTTTCATCGTTGCGCTTGTTATCCAGAGTAAGCCAACGTCACACACATTGCGCCGACTGCTTTCTCGTGCCCAAAATTCCCTGCAGGATATTGTTTTGAGACACCTACTGCCTCAGGTATCTCAGTATCAGTATTCCGATTTACACCCAAGGATTCTAACACTACGCCTAATCGCAACCGATTTATTATGTAATTGATCTTCTTAAGAAATACTGACAAAGTTAATATTTAACAATAAAACACTGAACACTTTTGCTTTCAATACTTCCACAAAATTTATTATAAAACTATGTGACTACAGAAGAAACGGAAGAAATTCCCACGCAAAAGCATGCGAAGAGATTTATACCTCAAACATGCGCAAAAAGAGCTGAAGAACTGTTCAAAATGAACAGGAATCAGCTCAAAATCACTACAGATTTCCTAACTGGACACTTTCCAGTAAATCTCCGATTTGTCTGAAAATTGGAATATAGCATCTGCGGGATGTAGAAATAAAACTTTTAAGATCGAATTGTCTTCTACTTCTTTTTTTCTCAAAATGTTATTTTAAGCGATTTTACAGTGATTTGATATTTATTTAAACAAATTTGTATTTTCTGTCGTAAAGTATCAATGGCAAAAATAATATTTTAATAGAAAGGACTCAAAAATGTTATTATATGGCGTTATAAATAAGTTGTTTTGATTCAAAACAATTTTTTGATCAAATTTTATAGTGCAGAAAACGTCAAAATACCGTTTTTTACATTTTCATCCATTCTCAAAATACATCATAATCGATTTGGCTAAAAAGTTTCCCACAGATAGCCAAAACATAGGACTTTAAGTGGTTAGAAGGATTTGAATTATATTACAATACCAAAAAAGTTACATGTAATATCATAGTTAAAAATAAAGGCGTCTACTGTAAGTACAATTAACTCGGAAGATATCGACCTCATGGCAAAATGTTAAAAAGAAATTGTAATAAATGTAAATATGATTTATTTTAAACAATTTCAGTTCGTATGATTTTTGTCTAAAAGTTAAAAATGGCGTAGATATTGAGCAAAAACGGTTCTCCTTTAAAATCAAGATGGCGGCTAAAGTAACGGAAGAATTCATTCGCGGTTTTAAATTTAGGCTACTATTGACATCCCTAAAGATTAGAAAAATAAAATTTTGTGCAGCTCGGCATGCAAGGTTAAATACTATCCCGACTGGACTAATATACTTTTGAGTCTGATATTATTGCATATTGCATGTAACTTTTTTGGTAGGGATGGGAAAAACCTACCGGTTTAAACCTAAAACCGGTTTTTTTACTTCGCAATAACCGGTTTTACCGGTTGTTTTTTTCTCCCGGTTATAACCAGTTTTTCTTTTTAAAGTAAAAACCGGTTATTAGGTTTTTACGGTGATTAGGATTAGGTTAGGTATTATTTTAGATCCCAAGCATAATTATTATTCTCAAGTAATTATTCCAAACAAAACCACAATTCAAATTTTATTTTATTTTATAAAATACAGCAGCAAACTGAAAGTGCAATCTCACATCAGCCAGAAACAATTATTAAGTTTTATTATAATATTTCATTGAAAAGGTATTTGTAATCACAATAATTACATAAGAAGTGATCTGGTTAAATCAGACGCAAACATCATCTATTTTTCACACTTAACTCTTGACATTGAAAGTGGGCGAATGACTTTTTCTGATTACCAAAAATAATCCTCTGACTACGAATGAATATCGAATTATTGATTACGAATACGAATCTCCAAGAATTTCGCTACGTTTTCAAAACGATACACTCATACAGGAAGAATTAAATGAGTTAAAATGATTCTACAAATATACAAACGTGTTAAAAGTAATACATGTTCTTTCGACTTTCGATAGTACTAATTTTGATCATATTGATATCGAGTCTAATGGAGTATCGCAAACTAAAGTGTATTGTAAATGTAACTTTGTAACCTATTGGATTAAAAAACCGAAAACCGGTTTTTCCAAAAACCGGTTTTTTGGCTGGTTATAACCGCCAGGTTAAACCGTAAGCAAAAAAACCGGTGTTTTGTCAAAAACTGCCATCCCTATTTTTTGGTATTGTAACATATTTCAAATCCTTCTAACCACTTAAATTCTTGTGTTTTGGCTATCTGTGGGCAAATTTTCAGCCAAATCGATTATGATGTGTTTTGTGAATGGAGAACAATGTAAAACACGGTATTTTAACGTTTTCTACATTATAAAATTTGATTAAAAACTTGTTTTGAATCAAAATAACTTGTTATAATGTCATGTAATAACATTTTTGAGTCCCTTGTATTAAAATATTATTTTTTCCATTGATACTTTACGATAGAAAATGCAAATTTGTTTAAATAAACACCAAATCACTGTAAAAAAATATCATTTTGAGAAAAATAAAAGAAGAAGAAGATTTTTTGAGCTTAAATATCTTATTTTTACGTCCCGCAGAAACTATACACCAAGTTTCAGAAAAATCGGATATCCAAAAGTTTTTGCCTGAGTGATTTGACATGGAATGTACATGCTACCCTTTACTTTTATTTAATATTTGTTCGTTAAGTAGATTTGTCATTTCTTTAAATATTAGCGAAATATTAGCACCATTCGCGCTGGTTAGGTGGTTTGACATTTACCTCCCACTTGCGACACAGTGGGAGGGGAGAGGGAGTTTTTTAAACTACTTAAAAAATGGATTGACTCAGTGTCTCCAAAAGGTAAGAGTATTTTTCTCAAGTAAAAAATCCATACCTTAAGAATTTGTCGTGTAAAAGTGTGTTTTGTATTTTTTCGAATTCCGATAAAGCTGTCAAGTTTAGAGCGATAGAAACTGGCATAGAATATTTTGATACTAATAATGTAAAGATATTATCGATGATATGAAAAGTAGATATAAAGCAAATAAAAGAAGGTTTCCAGATACGTAAAACCTCGTCTAAACCTTCATTAAAAGTTGTTCTTTTGTGAACTTTTACTGTAGTACATAAATAGGGGATAATGATATTGTGAAACTGATCAAATTGTATTATACGAATATGATCAATTGTAATATATAGGTACACTCAATTTTCGAAATTTATACCATCGCCATACATATTCTATCAAAGCTGATACACTCGTCAACAAAAGTGTTTGATTTTGTAATTTAGGCATCAAGTTTGGTTCAGAAATTTGTAGGTACTGTTAGTTTGGATTTAGCAGAACGAAAAATTTAGGATTTAGCAAATCTGATAATTTCAGATAATATTAAGTTATAAAATAAGATGTGGGTTAGGGTGGAACGAAAAAGGTCAAAAAAATAAAAGATAAGAAAAATTCTCGTGGCTATCGTTTAAAAGTTGTGTCAGGTGATGAAAACAATTGGTGCGACAGCATTTTGAAATAAAAACATATCTTGAGGTTCCATATTGGATTTGAAAAATGAAAAAACAAAAAAAACTATTTTTGTCGAAAAAATCAATATGGCTCTGATCAAATTTCAATGATCGTGTTTTACCAACTAAGTGTGACATTCTAAAGTGCTTTATCTTTATTCGTAATGAACTTAAGTTGGCAAATAATAATAAAGATCCATCTATCGCCGACGTCTTGAATGCCGTTGCAACGAAAGTAGAACAAATATGAATAAAAGCTTCTATTCCAACATTATCGCATAAGTGCATTCAAGATATGATTAAAAATATTAATACAGAGTGTCAAAATCTTGAGCGATAGGTACACAAAAACTCAGTAAGAATCTGATTCATAAATAGAAAAGATTTGCCAGTTTCGAAACGAGTGTAAACTGTGTGTGTACTTATGATAAAATCAAGAAAGTACCACAAAATGAGCGAATTTTTCTTTAAGATCAACGATCCTGTTGAAAAGTTACAATTGGACCAGTAGATATTGCAGCATCTGCAGCAATAAGGAAGAAAATGGAAAGAACCATGAAAGCAAAGGCAAGTTCTCAAAAATATAATACTGACGAAATTGTTCTTAAAGCATGTACCGTTGATTCCTCTAATCCTTTCATAAGTAGGAGGTTGTCTGACTCAAATTCTTCTGATGCAGATGATCATGAAGAAGAATTCATTGCTCCTTTGTCAACAGTTACAGTCCAACCATCTACGTCACAAATACTGCGGCACTTCACTTCAATGGCTAGTATGCTTATTTCATTGCAATGAGCTCCCTCTACGTCATTTAATTCAACAGTTACAGTTGAGTCAGGGAATCTTTACCCGTACGTCACCATTTAAAGCATACGAAATAAGTCGATGATAAGTCGGAAATTGAAATTTACTAAACGCAACAGCAAGTGACAGTGGATTTTGTCGCAATAGAAAACAACCTAGCAATATTATTAAAAACAACACACCTTAGTACCGATCAGAAGTTCTTGTACCAAATCAGTCAAGCAGTTGCTGCGGGAAAATGTCCTAATGATTTGAGCCTTAAAAAACCTGGGAAAATATCACACGCAAGGTGGCTGACAGTTGATAATCGGTTGCTTCGATTGTATGTTGGAACTGAATGTCCCATCCCCAATAAATTATGTTAGTAAGTTTAAATTATGCTAGTATCCTAGCTGTTCTGATGGTTCAAAAGATTTATGGCGAATGATCCATTATTCATGATTTCTACCAGTTGACCAAAGAAAAATTGTCTATGCCATTATCCAAAGGAATGCTTATTTTGCCCATCCCGAAAATGTATTACTCGGTATGATGAAAGATGAACGAAAACATATACAGGAGCTAGAACTATGCAGAGTGCCGAAAGCTAGAGAAAGTCAGAAAGAAAAAAAGATCCGGAGATCCAAAATACCAACATTAAATTTTAATGCTGCAGATTATAGTGACTTAATTTCTATTTCTGGATTCAAAGTTACGGCTCCTCCTTTGCTAAAACATATTTCCAATGAAGATGTAAGAGATAATATGATTGATTCTGGGAATTACAACAACATAGAGGTCTTAAACTGCCCTTGTCATACAAAATCCGTGGAAAGAACTGTTAAGTTAGTAACTGAAGCATCAGCTGCTGTTTGTGGACCAGAATCAAGGGATGGCTTTATTCGTTCAAGGTTGCAGTCTACAAATATGCCGTTTTTTAACACAAAATCAGACTACCAATCTTAAAATGTATATTGTATCATAAAACAATTATTTAGATTCAAAGAACTGATAAAAAAATTAATTTTTAAAATTTTACTTTTTTTTTTTTTGTTATTCCCAAAAATTTAAATTTAATATGGAACCTGAAGATAGGGTCCAATACAAAAAATATTTCTTACAGTTTTATTATACATCAAAACACAACTTTTTCGCACTAGCCCCATAAAAAATAATGACTTCGAATTTTTCGTTCCACCCTAATGTGGGTGGACAACTTTAATTAAGATACCTCCGTACCTTATGTGAATAATTATTAACATGAAGACTTGAAAGGTGCTTATCAAGATCTTAAAGAGGAAAATAGTTTTTTTATAGTCCAAGTAGAAAAATCTGACTTAAATAGAATTTTGCATGCGATATTAATTTCTTATGATTCTGACAATTCTACATGCTTTACACTACGTATTTTAAAAATTATATAGGTAAGAACTAATAACAGTTTAAAGGAGAAAAATAGGTATGTTTGAAGATTTTTGTTTCAGTTGATTGCATTTTATTTCGAATACAAATAACATTAGATTTTATATTTTTTTGCAAATGAATCGCTTATTTCAGTCTTTCAGAAACAACCTAAGTCACATTTTGGCGATTTTGAGTTTATTAAACCAACATTATATTTCTGTGGGTTACACACAATATAATGCAGAATACACATAAGTCCCGTAAGCATAGTTGAGTTTATAACGATTTAAAATATTCATATATTTTTCTGAAACCACCTTAGTCCCACAGAAAAATATGTTAGTGTAATAAACTCAAAATCGTTAAATTGTGGCTTGGTTGTTTCTGAAATAAGCGATTCAAATACTATAATAATTTTCGTCTAAAATAGATCAAGTGACATCTGGTGACGAAAAGATGAATTTGGTTAGTGCTGGTGTACAGTGATCTTCTAATGCAGGGATCGTACCCATCTCATCGAAAGCCGACTCATCGAATCTCAAGTCTCATACACCCAAAACGCATACGCACCAAATCGTATACGACCCTATTCATATAGGCACCAACTCACATACATAAAAGGAAAATAAATAATATTTATATTATTTATGTAAGAATAAGAATATATGAAGAGTACGGGGGAAAAACAAGGAATGTCACATTTTGTTCATATTGAATTGAGATAAACACCAATAAAGGTTTAATTCTTATGATATCTAAAAACTACCTAGGAGATTCTTAGCAGAATTCTAGCAATTGTTATTCTATACTCTATAACGTAATGCTTCATATCCTTGCCTACAGGAAAATGTAACTTGTTTTTCACAAACAATACAAAAAACATTCGGTGTCCAAGCCAACCCCTCCCAGAGAAAAATTCTTGGTGCGCTACTGGAACAGATTAGTAAAATGGCAGAGGATAGGATAGTACGGCTAACACGAGATAAGTCACCAAATGTACGAAGAAGTATTGGCAGACCAAGAAAAAGATGGTGCGATAATTTAAACAATTTAGGAGGCTAGTATTGAAGAAGAAACAGGCATTAAAGCAAAGCCTACATGGAAGAAGGAAGAAGAAGTAGAAGAAGAAGACTTAGGATTGTCAATTGAGAAAACTGACAGACAAGAAGTAGGGATGAATAAGATGAGAGATAAAGCGAATAAATTATACCAGGCAATATAGGAAGAACAATCATCAACACAGGACTGGTTCTTTCTTGTCATCAACACAGGAAAAATTTCTTGGGTTTTGAGCTACCCGTGCAAACATAATTTGGCGCCTTTTCACACAAGAATATAAAAACTACAAATTAAAAAAATAATAGCAAAAGGTAAAAAATCAAAATTACACAATAAAGAAAAATCAGTAAAATGTTATTTATTTAAAACGAAATACAATAAGTAGTTATTTACTCATAAATCATGTAACCCTTCCATTATTTCTAATTCAGTGTCTTTAAAAACAATAACATAATTTATTAAAGGGATTTACAAAATTGTCAATTATTACAACAGACTATTTTTGTTGACGAGTGTACATCATATCATTGAATCTATCTTTGTAAATAGTGTACATACAAAACAATTGAAAGGAATTTAATGTAACTACGATCTAGAAAAGTACTTTGATATGACACATGTATTGAGTCATATTTGGTGAAATATTTTAATTCTAAAAGACTGATTTTTTTATGGTTAAGTTAACTTCCTTAGGTACCCCTTTTGTCTATTAAGTTAAGAATGTGTGCGCAAAATTCCTGGCTAAAGATTTTTAAATGCAATCATTTTTTTTTAATCATGAGAAAATTAATAAATATTTTTAAAAAAATTTAAACGCTGAATTTAATATTACATTATTACTGAGGTCCGAAAGTCGCTGAAAACTTTTATAATGTTTATTTTAATAAGTCGCAGGAGTGAAAAAAGAGAAAATTTATTGTGGTTTTTAATTTCAAATATCTCATTAAAAACAAACTTTTGGTTATTTTAAGACATTATCGGCCCTCGGTGATAATGTAATCTTTCATTCTGCGTTTAAAGTTTTCAAAAATACTTATTAGTGTTCTCAGGATTCGAAAAAAATAAATTCATTGAAAACACATTTGAGCGAAATTTTGCGCCTACGCCCTTAAGTTAAGAATGTGTTCGTGCTTCCGTCTCGTTTACATTAAATGTGATCTGTAGCTAGTCATACATAAGCAATCATTTTTGTGCATAGGACACCTCTTTTTCTTTTTTTAATTCCGCCTTATTCGCAGCAATTTTTATTTTTTTTTTTAAAGCAGCTAATAATTGTTTTTATAATAAAGTCATCTTAACATCTAGGATGTCGGTTTTTCCTCTACACATCTTTGCGGTCCTGGTGTTCATTTGTCCTCTCAAAAGCTAAAAAAAATTTCCTCTCAAAAGCTAAGCAGGTTTAAATCTGTCATGGGAGCTTAAAAAAATAAGAAGTTCTTTAAATAGAAAAAAAATTTATTGTGTTTCTTCAGCGCTTTATTGTTTTTATAAAGCTTTTCAGCGCTTTGTTTGGTGCTCTCGAACGCATTTTTGGTGATGTTAATGCTTGTTTTTCATTTTTTGTCCATCGCGTTCTTCTTTATTTTAACTTTTCTGTCTCAATTCCTCTGCCACAATTTCCTCTACCTCTCTTCCCTACAACTTCTAAAAGCTCTATTCTTCGTCCCATATAGTGCTTATTTCTACGTATACAAACTATTGCAGACTTGAGGAAGTTGAACCTATCTCAAAGCAAACAAGGCATTTTATTGTGCGTATCATTACCTTTATCCTTCTATAGTTCTTACAGTCCTGAATATTGCCTTTATCTTCTTAGGCTACCACAATATTGGGCATACTCTCTTTTTCATATACATATACAGGGTGTCCCCGAAAATAGAGCGTTCCTTTAAGGTATGCCAGGTATGGATATAATACACAATGTAGAACAAAAAAGTCCTATAACATTTTTTTCTAAAGTTAACCATTTCCAAAAAAAATACATTCTTCTCCATATAAGCGAACTTTTATTTTCACAAAATTAACTAATCTGACATCACTGTACAAGAACTGTTTGTGACTTAGGTTATTGACACCACAAATGTAGGTCAGACAGGTAGACACCTGCAAAATAAATATTATACCCCCTATGTGTGAAAATCAAACAAACCAAGAAGTTGTTTGTTTGTTGAGGGGGAAGACATGGTTTAATGTAAATACTAAAGGCTCATGGAGCAACTATTTTTGAATTGTGACTGTGTCTATCTTTAGATTTTGTATACATAGTTGTCAGATTTCAATTTGCATACCAAAATGTATTTTCGTTTTTTTTTGGCCAAACGGTTGAGTTTAGAAAAAAATGTTATAAGACTTTTTTCTCTACATGGTGCCTTCTACCTATACCTTTAAGGAACGCACGATTTTCGCGGACACCCTACATATAGACTACTTATGATTTGTCACAGAATACCAACCCTTACTTCTCGTATAGCCTTTAAAACCTACACAGGTATTCCATCAGGTACTACTGCCTTACAATTCTTCAAAATATTTAAAACCCCGACAATCTCATTTCTTGTTATCCCGGTATCACATTCTTATTTTGAGCCCCGCATCATCTGTTTTTCCTTTGGTGTCAGTTGAATTTCACTAACTGTATCCCATTACTCTTTAGACTTTGCCATTATAGTCCATGTGGTGAGACCGCTCCCGTCTGGAAAATTTCTGATTCGGTTTCTTTGTGGATTCATATTCAAAAATGTCCCATTTAAATTTTTGGGCAGAAATTGTTTAAACAATTTTTTTAAACAAATACAATAGATCACGTTTTTTTGCTCCGGAACAGATATTCTTAAGTTTTGTGGGTCATTCTAAACATGAAAGCTATCTTGTAAATTTTCTCAGAAATTTACAGTTTTCGAGTTATAGGCGATTTAAAATCTGAAAAATGCGAAAATACGCATTTTCGAGGCTTAAAAACTCATATTCAAATTAGTATTTTTGAGTTGCCATACTTAAATGAAGACTAAATATTCAGCTTCAAGATTATGAATAGTGATCGCGTCTAACTTTAATTTATACCGTTGTTTTTTAATTGTTAAATATGCGTGTTTATCCTATTTTTTTGCCGGTGCGGAGCGCTCCGTTTCAATAATCTCCTATTTTCCTCCGAAACATATTTTTTCTAGATTCTTTGGAAAATTCTAAATGAAATAAGTTTCTTGACATTTTTCTCAAAAGTTAATAGTTTTTAAGTTATAAGCGATCTAAAATCCCAAAATGCCTTTTTTGTCATTTGTCGGATTTTAAATCGCTTATAACTTAAAAACTATTATTTTTTGAGAAAAATGGCAAGAACCTTATTTTACTTAGAATATTACAAAGAATCTAGAAAAAATATTTTTCGGAGGAAAATAGGAGATTTTTGAAATGGAGCGCGCCGCACCGGCAAAAAATCGGATAAACACGCATATTTAACAATTAAAAAACAACGCTATAAATTAAAGTTAGACGCGATCACTCTCCAGAATCTTAAAGCTGAGTGTTCAGTCTTCAATCAAGGTATCTGGGAACCTCAAAAATACTAATTTAAATATGAGTTTTTAAGCCTCGAAAATGCGTATTTTCGCATTTTTTAGATTTTAAATCACCTATAACTCCAAAACTATCAATTTCTGAGAAAAATTACAATATACCTTTCTTGTTTAGATTGACCCAAAAAATCTAAAAATATATGTTTCAGAACAAAAAACATGATCTTTTGTATTTGTTTAAAAAAATTGTTTAAACAATTTCTGCCCAAAAATTCTGCCCGGCACCCTTCTGATTTGTTTAAAGGGGACATTTTTAAATAGGAATCCACAAAGAAACCGAATCAGAAATTTTTTTTAGACGAGAGCGGTCTCACCACATGGTCTATTAGTCTTTCTCTCGCATTTTTATATCAATACACATATATATATTACACACCTACAATTTTTTCGTCATTTATTCTTTTCATTATGTTCGTTGGCTGCAGACTATTTTGACTTTTTTATGTTTATTTGGTCCTTTAACTGTATACTCTTACCTTTAAGCTATTCAAATTATATGTAATAAAAAGCCTTTTTATTCATTTATTGCAAAATATCGACCCAAGATGGGGTCAAAAATTAATCTTATATAGCGCATTGCTTTTATGTTGTGGTCCAGGTAAAATCAAGCAAGCACTGAATACTGAAATAAAGTATGCCCCGAAAAAAAGTTCATTTGTGCATTATTTTTTTCTTTTGCAAACCAAAATAAAACCTATAGACACTTAAGACAATAATTTGTTTCAATCACAAAAGTTGATTTATGTGATCTTTTATTATATAACACTATTATTTTGAATATTTACAGTGAATAAACGAACTTTTACTGTTTTCTCTTATAGCACTGGCATTTTCAAAAATTAAGCTCCTTCAATTGTGAGAGAATGTTGATGTTAATGTTAAAGACCAATTTTTAAATTATTTCTGAAATTGTTGAAAACAAACCAATATTTTAAAGTTATCAAGGTGTAATTTATTGCTATAAAATATTTATTGAAAATGACTGACCTATTGGTTTTTACACACTTATGAAAAAAATGAATGAATGAATGGGAAGAGAAAAGTATTTTAAAAGTGTGTAAAATATTTAATTACAGTAAAACCTGTGTTAACGGCCACCTGTCAAAACTGACCACCTGAACTAGCCGGCCAGTTTGAAAGTTCCCTAAACCAAAATTTGTGGACTACAAAACCTGGTATTAGCGGCCACCTTTTTATATCGGCCAATAGTTCTGTCATTTTTAGTGACCGTTATTGACAGGTTTTACTGTATAAGACGGGATATTAAAAAAGTGAACTGAGCCTAGCTACTGAAAGTACTTCGATCACGTAGCCAGGAGAACGGTGACTAAGAACTAAGTCTAAGATGAAAAAACTAAAGGAAAATCTCTAACTAGATGGTCAGACCAAATGAAGACTCTGGTGGAAAAATTAATGCAAGAAGCTGTCCATCTGCTACAAGGTCGCAGTTAATGGAGACATCAAGCAATATTTAGAGTATATCCACGCTCTGACAAGGGCGTAAATAATAAGAAGGAGGAGGCCGTAAAAATAAAGGGCCTAGCCGGGTAAGATGATGAAAAATGCCCCCAACTCGATTCGAATTCCGTACAGGTCATCGTTTATCATATATAGAGAAACTCACTTTCTGAAATTTCTAGCCCCCTAGGTGGTCACGTGACCCACCTAGAGCCTAATTGGGCTTTTTAGGTTTTTATTTTTTATCCCAGCCGCATCAAGAGCTAGCGAAAAATTTTAAATAAAAAAGTTGCAAGTTTCAAAAAGTTCTGTCCGAAATTTTTTATTATTTTTGGCGGGAAATTTAAATTTTAGGACGATTTTAAAACTTTAAATGAGTATAAAAAAAATAACTAAGACATTCGTTTTCACGAAAAAAATTTATAACGTGAAAGTTCAGACCATTACCCGTATGCGCGCCAATTATGAATATAAAATTCTTAATTGTAATGTCAAAAAATGCACAATAACTACCTCTTAAATCCTGCCAAATTTTATTACACTGTCGCCAGTAGTTTCGGTAAAATGGTAAAAAATGTGTAAAATTTTGTTTTTTTCATCGCCCTGTATCTTGAAAATGGATGGCATTGCAAAAATTTTTTATTAAGCAAACCCCAATTATTTTTCAATTTTTAATCTATCCTAGTGACGGTGTCACCTTTTTTTAAACACCATATATAAAATTGTATCAAAAAGCGAAAAAAAAACAAGGTTTTGTATTTAAAAGTACGTTTCACCAATTTTAAAAATCTAAAAAAATTCAGGGTGATACATTATGCAAAAATACACGTTGTAAATTTTTTTTTTCGTGAAAACGAATGTTTTAGTTATTTTTTTAAAGTCATTTAAAATTTTAAAATCGTCCTAAAATTAAAATTTTCCGCCAAAAGTTTTTCGCTAGCTCCCGATGCGGCTGAGATAAAAAATAAACACATAAAAAGCCTAATTAGGCTCTAGGTGGGTCACGTGACCACCTAGTGGGCTAAAAATTTCAGACAGTGAGTTTCTCTATATGTGCTAAACGGTGACTTATATAGAATTCGAATCGAGTTGGGAGCATTTTTCATCATCTTACCCGGCTAGGCCCTTTGAAGGGAATGACAATATCATACGTAAATGTATAAAATATTACAAACAAACTATAAGTAATGTTGTCATGCACACATATAGATCATAAAACATGAAGAATAATTATCACTAAACATTTTTTCGCAAAATGTACGGTAATTATTAATCTTCTATAAGAGTGTTCCTTAAACATGTTTACTCAAATAATAACATATTATATATCACAAAGGGAATCGTGCAATCTTGCTATGATAGAGTCCAAAACACCTGTTTCAACGAAAATGTATTTCAGATATAAAAATTTTAACAAAAAATTATTCTCCATTGTCATTTATATTTAATTTATTTCATTAAAAATATATTTAAACAGAAAAAATTAAGAAATCATTTAAAAATTCGGTCTTGGTTGTGTATTCTTGTGAAAATATTAATACAGGGTAAGTTTATGATAAAATGTTGCAAAATGTATCCTTTCCATGTAAAATCCTAATGTACAAAGAATTAACTGTAAATAATTATTAGATTGTTTTTATATGATGACATACCACCTAGTTTAAAATTCGTTGAGTTTCTGAAAGATGGGTGAATAGAGAAAACAATTTTAAGTACATAGTTTTTGTTAATGAAAAAACTTTAAAACAAAAAACTGTCAGTAATTTATGATGAATCTTTTAATGTATAGATTTTAAGTTATTTTTGGATAATTTTCTTATTTTAACTGGTAAATGATGACTGGTATATGCAAGGTAGGAACTGCAAGAAGGAAATATACAAAAAATATAATACAGGGCAGCAGCAACTTCGTTATCTTAAATCCGTAACATGTTTTTAACTAACCTTTAGCCTCTAAATCCATAAATAACCTTAGACTTTGTCTATCACGTCGACTTTTTAAGATACAGGACCAGATACAGAAGTTACATACCCGCTTACACCACCCAGTTCCAGTTTGATACTGTAACAATAAAACAAGCGATTCGTATTTATATACGACCATTAATTTATTTATACAAGTTCTCTTTACAAAGTCTCGCTTAAAAAAACTAACTCTATTTACAAAATTTATCGGTTATATATAGGTACGTTGTACGTTATTCTGGAACAATCCACGCTCATCTCTAGTTATCAGCTCGTCACGCCTACTTGAGGTACGTTCTCGAACACTCTTTACCCCTCCACCGCCACAACGAACATTCCGTAGCGTCATTCTTACACGTTTCGAGTTGTGTACCGTTATACGGGGGTCGTTCAAGGGTTCTATTTCGTTACTATACGAATACGTTGTATGACTAGTTCGCGCTCTTTACCCATTATGTGTTGAACTTCTTCTGTTGCTCTGTTCATAATAATATGTTGATAACTTTAATTATCTAGGAATTCCTCAACGTGCATCTATAGCACCACATTTCAAAGGCTTCGAGTCTCTTCAGTGACTTCACTCCATATAGAAGCACAAAGAATACTAGTCTAGGCGCCAGAGGGGTCACCGTGTCCTTTTCAATTCTGATGGACAAACTCAACGGTTTCTTATGGATTTTTGGCTGCTGGTTACGAATTTCGAGGGTGGATTTCGATCCGAGTGGTCAAAAAATTGTTATAAACAATTTAATTGTTTATAAGGCTCTGGCTAGTAAACTAAAAGAGATAAAAAAAATGTTTCAAATAAAATTTGTTCCTCAATAATAAAGGAAGAAAAAAAGTTTACGAAACTTAAATCCAACAATTAGAACTCAAGTTAGTGTAAAATTAGAGCACAATACAAATTGCAAATTGCAAAATAAGTATTTTTCGAAATTTTATCGATCGTAACTCGGCTTTTACGAATTCAAATGAGCCTTAGAATATCTCTTTTTAAAGCTTGATTAATATACTTCCAAACAAAATTTGTTAAATTACTTTATCTTTATTTGTTTTAAAGTTATACGCGTTTGAATTTATAATTTTTAAAAAAAAAATATACATTAATTTGTTTATAAGGGTTTCAAACAAATTTGAGCTATAAACAATTATACTTTAATTAACAATAATGATAGAAGATCTGAAAAGGAACAATTTGGGCTTATGAAAATGTTCGTAAGTGTATTTTTAGCCAAGATATCGATATCTTAATAGCACGCTATGAGGCGCAAGATCGGCTCACAGTCAAGTAAGTAACGAGATTCGTAGATAAAATATCGATATCTCGGCCCACAATAAACTTACGAACATTTTCTACGCTCAAATTGTTCCCTTTGAGTTCTTCTATCATTATTGTTAATTAAAGTATAAATGTTAAAGCTCAAATTTGCTTGAAACCCTTAAAAACAAATTAATGTATAATTTTTTTAAGAAAATTATAATTTCAAACGGGTATAACTTTAAAACAAATAAAGATAAATTAATTTAACAAACTTTGTTTGGAAACCTATTAATGAAGCTTTTAAATGAGGTCTTCTAAGGCTCATTTCCATTCGTAGAAGCCGAGTTACGATCGATAAAGCTTCGAAAAATACTTATTTTTATTATTTTAATTATTACAATATCTTGAGTTATAATTGTTGGATTTAAGTTTAGTAAAAGCTTTTTTCTTAGTTTTTTATTAAGGAACAAATTTTATTTGAAACATGTTTTTATCTCTTTTAGTTTATGAGCCAGAGCCTTATAAACAAATAAATTGTTTATAACAATTTTTTGACCACTCGGATCGAAATGCACCCTCAAAATTTGTAATCAGCAGCCAAAAATCCATAAGAAACCGTTGAGTGTGTCCATCAGAATTGAAAAGGACACGGTGACCTCTATTTGGCGCCTAGACTATACGTAGCATTTTAATAAACGGACTATTATTTCCAATTTTTTCCACTTCTACGAAAACTGACTTTGTCTTCCACTCTATCCTAGCACTGGCTTTTAAGTTTTATACTGTCATTTTCCTGATTACATACGTTTTTCTGGTATACCAAACTCACGTATTGATTGGTATAGTACTGTTCTCTTGGCACTGTCCTATGCAGCCTTGAAGTAACGAATAGGTTGTACCAACTACCAACCTACCAATTACTGCGTTAATTAAAACTTTTTCACCAATATAAAAATTTCCTGAAACAAACAATACCATTTTTAATCGAGAATTTTGACCTTTTCTTCTTCATTTTCTTTTTGTATTGACATCACTCTGTATGTTTTTTCAATGTGCCTCCAGTAAGTCGTTCCATCGTTTTCGTGGTCTTCCACCTGATTGTCTTCGTATTGGGGAACCGTCTTTCGCCGCCCTTACTACTCTATTTGTTGTAATTCGGCTTATGTGGTCCTACACTTCTACTCTTCTGTTTTTCACCCAGTTATTAATGTTGTCCACCTTGCATCTCCGTCGTGTATGTGTATTTCTAGCTCTGTCCTATAGTGTCTTACCATGGATTTTTCGAAAGGTTTTCATCTTCGCTGTTTCAAGCAATCTTTTTATCCTCTCTGTGTCAGGTCCTTCTTCTTCTTATTCTCTTTTTTGGCTTGCATACTTGTGCATCTGCCAGTACATTTGATTGAATTACAGCTCGCCTTGCTCTAAGCAATGCTGCAACACTAAAAACCTAAAAATGTTGCCTTGATTTACCAAGCAACCAGGGGAATATTGGGGGATGTAAGTGCAGGTCGAAGTATTTTAAATTCATAAGTTCATTTTGTTAATATTTAAATGAATAATCACTACCTGTAGTTGTTCATGAGTAAGATGTTGCAATATATTTTGAACATTGGAATTCTTTGGTACTCCTAATTTTGTAAGTTCAGTTCTCAGATTAAACTGCTTGGATACTCTTATTGTACACTGTAGAAGAATATGATCTAGTTCTAGATCCTTAATTTTTCCGCATTCACAGTGAGGACGTTCTTTTACTTTTATTCTATATAGATGTGAGCTTGTGCAACAATGTCCTGTTCTCGTGTTCTGCCGCTTATATCATTATTGGTCTGATGACAGTTTTGCAAATTCTCCTTTCATTTCTTTTTCGATATTTTTATTTTTCCGTATTGTGTCATTCAGCCAACCTGCGGCTCTGTTTGCTCTATCCACTTGATCTTCCACTTCTGTTTCAAGCTTTCCTTAGCTAGATAGTCTGAAGCCTTGATATTTAAACGCCATCACTTGTTCTATTATCAGACTCTCCACCTCTATTTACATCTTATTGAATTTGCTGTTACAACCATCCATTTTTCTGTTTTGAGGAAATTAACATGTTAAATTTTCTGGCTGTTATATTAAATTGGTGCAGCATACTTTGTAAATCATCTTCACTTTAAAAAATTAGTATTGCATCGTCTGCATTGCATATTATTTTAGGTTGTTTTTCTTGCATTTGGTGTCCTTTTTTTAGTTCTTACTTTTTTATTAGTGCATCCATGATCAGGGTGAACAATAAAGGACTCAGAAAATCCCTCTGTCTTCAGAATGTTAACCGACTCGCTAAATGTGACATAGGTACTTGATAAGAAGCGTCTTGTTGATACAAAATATGCTTATTGTCTTATTTTATTTGAACACATTACTTCAGTACTATGTTAAATCGTACAGGTTTACTTCTTCCGAAACTAAATATTTGGTTATATTAATAATATAAATAAATAAAATTGTTTTTAAAATTTGCCCATCTCTTAGAAATATTATATCGTTTATTCTATGGTTAAATTTTAGTACCCAATCAATGGAGCACTTCTACATACTGAGCCCGATGTAGAATATTCCATTAGAAGCGTTAAAATCAGTATTTTCTTATAGTCCTTGGGCCCACCATTAAAAAAATATTATTTTCCTCATGAGCCTTTGTTATTCAGTTATTCATGTCGAGTCGGACAAATTTTCTATTTAGAAAAATTTTCGGGAGGGGGCTTAAAAATGTATCGGACAATGTTACCAGAAAATTGTAAGCATTTTTGTCAAAAAATCCTGCAAAAAAATTCATCATTTATGGCTCCATAGTACGCCCCCCTCCCCATAGGGGAGCGCACGCATCATAGTCATAAAATTTATCCCTCACAACTGATGTATGTGGAATTGTTTGACAAAAATATTTACAATTAACTAGTAATATTATCAGTAGGAATTACACGAGAGCTCTAAAATTATTGATTTCTATTCCGAGTGTCACTCTGACAGTTTTAATTTCACGACCCGAACGGAAGTGAAATTATGTCAAAGTATCACCAGGGCAAAACAAATCGATAATTAAGAGCTCGAGAGTAATTCGGTAAAATTATTTCGTGAATAAAAATATATTTTTAAAACATTTTAACTAATATGTATGAGATATATTGTTTTAAAACTGTTTCTTGGTCTTCTCTGTGACAAGTTGTAAAACATTACTGCCATTTATGTCACTGAATGTATTTTTTCGTACGGCGGGAAATTATCAAAAATTATCAGTAATCGGCGGGCTGAAAAGTTCATAGGCTGACACATAGATGGCGCTACTGGTATTAAATCCATATGATTTTTAGTCAGCCCTAACCCTTAAAAGATGCGTTTATAAATTTGACAGCTATCGATCTATTAGTTTATGAGATATAGCATTTTGAGTGAAGCAACTTATGTTATTTTAAGAAAATTGATAAAAAGGTATTTCGTACCTTAATAATTGATTGCTTTTTGGACAAAAAGAATACTGCTAAAGCCAAAGTTTGGTTTGATAAACAATATTCGGACTGTGCACCAGGAAAATCAACCGTTGAGAAATGATTTGCGAAGTTTAAACGAGGCGAAGCGAGCACCAAGGGCGATGTATGCAGTGGACGCCCCAAAGAGGCTGTTAGAAAAGGCAGCGCAGTGGACGAAATTTGGTTTAGTCCCCACTTCCATGCGAAACGCACTGTATCTACAATAGAACCTTTCTGTCTTTCCGTGAATTTTGACATTTTGACTCCGCCTTCGCTCAGCTCCATGGTCAGGAGTGTTTGCACTATCTCTACCGATGAAAATATCAAAAAAGTCCACAAAATAATTTTTTGATGACCATAAAGTGAAGTTGTTTGAGAAAGCTGCGACTCTAAAGATATGAGTGGAATGTGTTGGATATATTGTACATGAATATTTGGGTATGCGAAAGCTCTGTGCAAAGTGGGTGCCGCGAGAGCTCACAGTCGATAAAAAACAACAACGAATTGGTGTTTCTGGGAAGTATTTGAAGCTATTCAATCGTAATAAAACCGAATTTTTGTGTCGATATATTACAATGCGTGAAATATGACTACATCATCTCACACCTGAGTCCAATCGACAGTCTGCCGGGTCGTCTGCACGTGATGAACCGACTCCAAAGCGTGGAATAACGCAAGGTTATGCGATATTGGGGCGTTTGAAGGACGAAATCGCGTAAAAATGGCACCATTTGAAGAAAAATAATGTGCTGTTTCATCAAGACAACGCACCCTGTAACAAATTAATGAAAATGATGGCAAAATTTCATGAATTGTGCTTCGAATTGCCTCCGCAGCCACCGTATTCATCAGATATGGCTCCCGGCGACTACTACCTGTTAGCTGACCTCAATATAATGGTCGCTATTCGCTGGAAAGAAATTTAGCACCAATGAAGAGTAACTCGCCGAAACTGAGGCTTATTTTGAGGCTAAAGACAAATTGTATTATAAAAATGGTACTGAAAACTTGTATGACCGCCATAATCGTTGTATCACACTCAAAGATAATTATCTTAAATAATAAAATAAAATTTTATCAAAAAAAAAATTCTTTCTGTTAGCCTACGAACTTTTCAGCCCGCCAGTTAGTAATTACACGAAAGCTCTAAAATTATTTATTTGTATCCCTAGTGACACTTTTGACAGTTATAATTATGTCCAAAGTGTCACGCGGGCAAAACAAATCGGTAATTTTTAAGAGTTCGAGTGTAATTCGATAAGATTATTTCATGAATAAAACTGTTTTTGAAATCATTTTAACTAATATTTTATTGATATCTTCGCCTGAATATTTGCTAAACCTGTTTAAAATTTCTCTACGAATGAAATATTCCGACAAATTTTTAAGGGTAATCCAGTTGTCCGACGCACCAATGTTTAGAAACCTCTATATTTACGAAACCTCCTCTCCCGAAAATTCTCCAAAATAGAAAAGTTGTCCGACTCAACATGAATAACTGAATAAAAAAAAGTCTCATGAGGAAGGTAACATATTTTTTAAAAAGAGCCCAAGACCTATTAACTGATCAGTGATATAATTGTTACGATTTTATTTAGTGTAAAATAGTAAAACAGATTTTTAAGACTATGTAACTTAAGCGTTTAAAAGATTACTAAATACAGTTGTGTAGACATTAAAGTATTAAATTTAAATAATTTAAGAGAATCGTACTGATATTATATTTTAGGGAAATTAATACAGAGTTGTTTTTTGAGAGGTTTAATTATGAAAGATTTTCTTAATTTTTTACTATACAAGAGATTCCTAATAAATATACCAATACAAAACAAACAGTAGTGACACTATCGTCGGCGCCTTTGAAGTTTTTGAAGTTTGGTTTTGTAGAGGCAGCCATCTTGTTATCTGTCATCTGAGGCGAGTAGTGATGTTGAAAAATTAACTATTCATTACAAAGTATTCGTTACTTAAGAAAACCGAAAGTAACGATTACTATACAGAGAGGTAAATCGTTACTTTGATTACTTTGATTACTCTGATTACTTCGTACCAATCGTATCAGAGCGAGTACCTATTTTGATTTTGAATATTGTGTCTACTCGGTTGATATCGGTTGATATCGGAGTCGAACCGGTATTCCACGAGTGTTCGGTATCAGTACAGTTAACTAAAATTTTATCTATGAAGAGTTTTACAGGATTACAGGGCGCTGAGAAGTAGCTGAAACAGAGAGAGGTATACCATTTAACAAAGCATGCACCCAGAAACAGATGTCTATACGATTTGTCGAGGTAGATAATTCACAGAATTTCACAGGTGTTAGTTATTTTGAAAATAAAAATGCAACACATTAGATTTTAATAATAAATACACACTATTCTTATCAGGCCTAGAAAAAAACAGTTTAGATTGACCGGAAAATATGTAGAAATCATAATATTTGTGGAGTATAATTATCAACTTTAATGTTACATGTAGGTATGGGATTGTTTTTATTAGAGCAGGGCTTTTAACACTAAGATCACAGAAATAAATATATTTTTAAATACAGTAGGTACATAGACACTTGCAACTTTTTGCATTGTATTTAGGATTAGGATGACGTCTGGAAAAAAGTCTACAATAAAAAAAATAGGTGGAAATGCATTATTACATTTTAAAATGTATAAAACGCATCGAAAAATGCATAAACATGTTAAAGTCAGTATATTAAGGGCCAGATTTTGTTATTTCGGGGTATTTGGGGTCACTGAACACGAATTTGCAATCAGAACCGACCTCCAAAGTACTTGGGTGCCCAGGGTTACTGCTAAGGTACGTCATCTAGAGTTTCGAGGGTTTGTTTTTGAAACTTAATTGATGCAAACAGATTACTCGAGATTACTGATATTGTGGAGCAGAAATGACAGAACAATTACATATCATTTAATTTCTATCCATTAAATAGATCGGTGAAGGTCGTTATATCGGATCTTATACTTATACGAAATACTGAGAAATGCGATTTTCGATATGATTACCGGTACTCAAATACAAGAGTAATCATAGTAGTCAAAGTATCCTACTAATACTAATACAAAATATGTACAGATAAATGCGATTCTCGATATGATTACCGGTACTCAAATACAAAAGTAACAAAAGTAATCAAAGTAATCAAAGTAATTAAAGTAACGAATACTTTAAATGATTACTTTATACAAAAGTAACGATTTGTAA
The DNA here is from genome assembly GCF_917563875.1 of Diabrotica virgifera virgifera. NCBI lineage: Eukaryota > Metazoa > Arthropoda > Insecta > Coleoptera > Chrysomelidae > Diabrotica > Diabrotica virgifera. Next base: position 11,020,217 of record NC_065451.1, on the reverse strand, counting down.
CGAATACTAGAAAGTAACTATAATCAACATCAGTAGAGGCGAGAACTTACGACCGGACTGGCTCAATGAAAAATCTTTCTAGTAATCAGAATTACTAAAATCCCTAATATTATGGGGTTTCGGGCTAGAAATATTAGACAAATTAAATAGGTTAAGTAAATTATCAAATCTTTAAATGATCTCAGTAGTTCCAACCAACAGCTTTAAGAGGCAACATATTAAAACGAATGTACAAGGTTAAACCAGAGGTTAAACCAGCAGGAACTGTGTTCCTACGCACCTGAGTTGCTAGTCAAACCTTTAAGATTAAAAGTATGCAGAAGCGCAGTGAGTTCTGTGACTTTTCGCCGCAATATGTCTGCGCAGAAAAAATACGTGACTTCATCAAGGTCGCAGTGTCATTACTGTTTGTTAATACATAGGTAGTGCATTTTAAGATGCAGTGTATTTATGAAAACCTCTTCAAATCCTCTTCGAAGATTCTTGTCATGTATCTGTCAATGCTACAAACTCTGTAGAAATGAATACATGCCAAGCTCTTTTAAAAAGGCCAGTGAAGATGATTTATAATTAAAATGATTTAAAAGAAATAATGATACTATTGTCTTGAACTGCACTATATATGAAATATATTTTTATATATTCTTTTTTAGGTTTGTGTTTGGCATTATTTTTCCCTGAAAATATTAATGTCATGAGTCTTTTAACGCCTGTTTTTCTTCTTTTTCATCAGAAACTAGCTTTGTTATTTTCGTCAACCTGCCCAAACGACTCAAACTGCAATGTTCTACTGGTAATGGTTGTATCCACTCCTAGATAAAGGTCACCTCATGAGTTTTACACTCTTCTCTGCTTTGTGCTAGTTGATGTGACTTTCTCCCGACTTTTGGTTTGACGTCCTCTTGCCATCGCTTTTGTGGTCTTCCTCTAATTGATTCCAGCAAGTTCTCTCTCTGGTCTTTTAGTGGAGTCACTGAAGGTTTTCACCTCCGATTTCGTTGAACCTTCATCGATTTTCATGAAAATTGGTAAGTAGTTAGAAGATACTTTAAGGAACAAAGGTGACATGATGTTAACTTGCACTTTTAGCCTGGGGGTGGTTGTCACCCCTTCTCGGGGGTGAAATTTTTTTATTAAAAATAATACCAGAAATCGATAGAGGGGCAACTTCTAAGCAAAATTTGTTATATAAAGTTATTAACATAAATCAATACTTTTTGAGTTATTAAATATCAAAGATTTTATTTTTTCTTAAAAAAAGGAATGTTTTAAAGCTGTTTTTCACGTATTACTCAAAAACTATAAGCTTTTGTAATAAAGTTATTATTACCAAAATTAAAGATAATAAAAAATTTAAAACACTCCCTACTTAAAGAACTAAACTAATGTTATTTTAAAGTGAGTTATGGGTAATTGAATGTATATTTTTTTCGACGAGTACTCAAATCTAAGTATTCAAGCTTATATAACGGGAAAACGATGCATTTTATAGAATATACTTGTTAAACACTTGTCAAAGTACTTCGGAGTACCTATCAAATGAGCTCCAGTAGAAGTTAATAGCATCAAAATTAAGCAAGTTATGATGAAAATAAGAGAACCCTTTCGATTTTTTTAGGAAAAAGTTAAAAACTAAACATACGCCATTTCCGCAAAAATTAAAATTTGTAGTAATCCTCACAAGAATTTCTTTATGTTATCATAGTTAATTATTTCAACAAATTTGACCGGTTTAGAATGCATATTTTTGAAAAAAAGGTATAATTTAAAAAAATCAGAATTTTTAGCATTATCGTACTTTTCATTTTCTTTTGATAATAACTCCAAAAATACTCAATATACGTAAAAAATGATAAATAACTAAATTTTAGTTTTTTCTGCAACAAATACTTTACCCATTTTACTATTTTCGCAGAGTAAAAAATAACCGAGATAGAAACGTTTAAAATTTCAATTTTGCTGCGAGAACCATGTAACCGGGGCCATTTAACCATTTTTTTTTAAGTAAGAGGTATAAATGACTATTTTGACGTTTTTTTAATAGCTCTTGGAATAAAATTTTAACCAGTTATTAGATGAACTTGCTACTTTAAAATTTAACGGAGTTATTTACAAAAAAACAATAACATTTTTTAGAAAATTTTTTAAAAGATACACTTTGAAACATTTTTGGTGCATAAACTTTAATGCTATCAACTTGCTCGAGCACTTATTTGATAGATATTTCAATGAGCTTTGACAAATGTTTAATAAGTTTATGTTATAAAATGCATCATTTTCCCGGTATTTAAGCTTGAATACTTAGATTTGGGTACTCGACCAAAGAAATATACATTCAATTACCTATAACTCACTTTCAGTTAACATTGAAAGGTTTTTCTAGTAAGGAATTTATTTGATTTTTTATTAGCCTGAATTTTGACAATAATAACTTTTTTTGTAAAAACTTTAGTTTTTGAGTTATTTATGAAAAATCGGTCAAAAACATGCATTTTTCTCACGAAAAATAAAAATTTTTGATCTTTAATAACTTAAAAAGTTTTGATTTATTTTAATAACTTTATATAACAAATTTTGCTTATAATTTGTCGCTCTATCGAATTGTGGGGTTATTTTTTATAAAATAATTTTCACCCCCGAGGAGGGGTGGCATCCACCCCCAGGGTAAAAGCGCAAGTTTGCACCATGTCACCTTTGTTCCTTGAGATATCCTCTAACCACTCACCAATTTTCGTGCAAATCGATGGAGGTTCAACGAAATCGGAGGTAATAGCTCTTATTCACCTTCAGTGACTGCACTATTTTGTCTCCTATTGGGGACAAGATTCGTCATCATCTTTGTTTTTCCATAGTTTATCTCCACACGGGTATTATGGAGACAGTATACAACCTTGTCTGATACCTTCTTCTGGATGGAATTCGTTTGAGAGTGTGCCAAGCACTTTAACTCTTCCAGTAGTGTTTTCGTATAGTTCAGTTTTAAGCGAAATTAAGTATTGTAGTACGTCTACTTCTTTTACTACCTACCGTAAGTCTTCTCATTTTATCCTGCCAAACGCTTTGCGATAATATGTAAAGCAAATGTCTAGTGGGGTATTGAATTCCCTAGATTCTTCTTTTTAGGATTTATATATAAGCAGTGGGGTCCTACGGTCTCCTCCGCAGCCCACATTTCGCTCGCCATCGTCTTCTTTTCGCCATCGTTTTCTTCTATAGCTCTATCTGCCATAGACTCTTCCATGTCTTTCTTTTCTTCCATGTTTCTGTAGGCCTTCCTCTTCTTCTTCTATTTATGGGTGTGTAATTTAATGCTCTTTGTGACCATCTTTCCTCTGACATCCCCATAACATGACCATACCATAGCAATTTCTTTGTTTCTATATGGTCAAACGTGGAATATACACTCTTTGTCCGTCGTCTTATTTCCTCATTTGGTACGTGTTCTAATCTAGATACCCTGCATGCTCTACGTAAGTAATCCATTTCCGCTACTTCTGTATTTTTCTTTTCTTTCCTGTGAGTTGCCAACACTCTGCTCCATAAGTTATAATAGGTTCCACAATTGCTCTGTAGATTGTTAATGTTGTGTCCAGATTCACCTTGATAGACCATAGTAGACAATTTAAAATACGAGTTGCTTTCCTTCCTTGCTGTATCCTATGCTGTATGTCTCTTTTTGTAGTTTCTTCTTCTGAATTATGCTTCCTAAATATCTATATTCCTTACATTTTCTTATACTTCTTAACTCTAGTTCCGGATCTTCGGTTTCCTCTCCTATTCTCAAATATTCCGTTTTCTCCATGTTCATACATAGACGCCATTTTTCGTATTCGATCTGTAACTTTCTTAGCATATAATCCATATCATGTTCGTCGTTGGCCAGAATTACTTGGTCATCAGCAAAAAACAAAGTTGTTAAGCAGTTTTCTTCAATCATTATTCCCATCCCAGCAACTATTTTCCTCCATTGCTCCAGAGCTTTCTGGATTTATATTTTAAATAGTGTTGGATATTTGATAACAGGGAATGGTTTCGACATAGATTTTCCCTGTTTAATACAGCTTTTCGGGTTTTGATACATATTTTGAATTGCTCGCACATATGCTTCACTTATGCCTATCGTCGTCAAAATTTCAAAGAGTTTATTTAAAGGTACCATGTCGTAGACTTTTTCCAGATCAATAAATGTTAGGTGAGGAGACAGATTCCTTGCTTTCCTTTTCTCTATTACTTGTTGCATCACGAATATGTTATCTGGAGGTATATAAGGTATATGTTATGTTTTTAGGATTTACCTTTGGTAAATCCCGTTGCTCTTGGGCCATTTTTCTTTGTAGGGGCGTTTTCGGTCGCTCTTGATTATGTAAAGCATTATTTGCTGGCATGTGAGATAAGTGATATTGTTCTCTAATTGTCGTATTAATGGAAGTTTTCTTTGTTCGGTATTGTCGTTACTGGAAATTTGGTCCAGCCGTCAGGTCATTAATGCTATATTTTATCCCGTGAACCAATCGAACTCCGGTTTCTTCTGTGGCTTTGAGTATATCGGCTGTTATCATATCTGAACCTGGTGCTTTGTTATATGCATAATCGTTCCGTTAAAACTAGCATCTTATTGTCTTTCATAAAATGCTTGCTAGAAGATTTCTTCAAGGTACAAGTTGAAAAAAGGGGACACCATGCTTGATTTAAATCTCTGCTGAGATGTTTCTATGTTTTGTTACTATTACTTTGCAATTCCTATAAATATTAACTATTGTTTTTATATCTTGCTCTCGATCTTGTTTTCTTCGAATTTCAATAATTTTTTTTTGACAGCTTCGCAATCATTCTGGTATTTCCCATAAAACTAAGTTACTAAAACTAACTACCACTATATTTGTCATTTTTGCTTCTTTGCTATTTTGTAATGTTACAAGGTTAAAATTAATCGATATTTGGGAAGTCCTAGCTATTTCCACTGTCCGAGCTACTCGCTTCCTCTTTTTTCCTTTCTTATGTTTTCTCTCTTTAGAATCTCCTCTCTCATTTTTTATATTTGCGTCATTCTGTCTCTATTTTCCTCCCACTCTTTTTTCTCTTCTCTTTATCTCCTCATCTTCCTTAGTGGTCTATTTGTTCCTTCCTTCTCCCTTTTCCCCCCGTTGGTCTTCTGCGTCCTTTCCGTTGATTTTGCAACGGAGAGGATGGGACTTTTGCTTGTATTTCTTCTAGCTCCGGTTTCTTCCTTGCCTTCCACTTATTTTCTTCTTTTTTCCCCTCGAGTTTTATCCCTTTTTATCTCCCTCTTATAGTTTCCTCTCACTTCCTCTACTTGCTCTTCTTTTTCCTTTTTCCTTCTCATCTTTCTTCCCACGAGTTGGGTCCTATGTTATCCCTGACCCATGCATCTCTTTGGCACGATGGTGTTACACATTGAGGTTGGGGTGGCGGTATATTAAGATGATATGCAGCCACCTTCTTCTTCTTCTTCGTCTAGCCATTCACATCCACATCTGAACATAAGCCTCTTCAAGTCTTTCTTTTCATTGTTTTTTGTTGTACGCTACTTGAAGCCAATTTTTCCCGGCGCGGCAGTTCGTTTCAGATCATCTGTCCATCTCATAAAAGGTTTGCCTCTGGGTCTTTTATGTTGGTATGGTCTCCAGGTTAGAATTGTTCTGTACCATTTGTTTAGATCGCTCCTAGCTACATGTCCAGCGTATTCCCATTTCAATTTTAATGATTTTTGTACCACATCGGTAACTCTGGTTTTCTGTCTTATTCATGTGTTTGTTTTCCTGTCCTTAAGTGATATGCCAAGCATTGCTCTTTCCATCGCATGTTGAGTGACTCTGAGTATGTTCATATTCTTTTTTGTGATTGTCCGTGTTTGTGCCCCATATGTTAATATCGGAATAATGCATGAATCAAAAACTTTATATCTAAGATGAAGTTGAATTTGCTGATTTCTGAGTATATAGTTCAGTTTGCCGAATGCTGCCCATGCTAACTTTCTTCTTCTTTTTATTTCTTCCATTTGAATTCAAACGGAAGAAAAAATGTAGCCGCCTGCCCTATGCATATTAGTAGAATCCAAATTAACCTAACCTAAAATAAGCTGGCATAACTTAGTTCTGTCGTTTATAATGTACCAAACGAAGATGTTAAGAAAGAATATAAAAAATATGTATTGAAAAGGTTTTATGTTGCATTTTATACTATAAAACTCAAATATTCTCGTATTTGTTTGTAGTAAATAAAGAAGAAGAATTAACGAGATATGTGGTTTTTTAATATATGAAGTATGTATCTTTAAGAGAAAACTGAGCTGGACTCTGAAAATCGTTGTGAAAAAATGTTATGCGGAATGTTGATATTTAACATTCTCTCGAAGTGCAGTGGACTCTCTCTATAACGAACACGGATATTACGAGGTTTCGCTTATAACGAGATACACTAGATGTCCTATGAAATTCCTATTGACCTATGACACCTCTATAACGAAGCATATTTGGTTATGTTTGTTTACCTGTTTTTAGAGCAATAATGGCTATAAATAAATATCCCAACTGCCTGTATATAGAAATGCCCTACATCTATGTTGTTATCAAGGCCAGTTCTGTAATAAACTTCACCGCCTGTAATAAACTTCTTTCTGTTAGCTATCGACCGATATTGAATATTGTAGGAAATTTACAATTTTACGATGGTGAAGTCTCATTGTTCAGGTCGACCATCGACACCTAATAAACTACGTAATAGGCATCAATTTTCAACATTAGTGTTGTCCGGTATAACGAGATCCGCTTATAACGAGGTAATTAGTCCTCCATTTCAGTTCCCGTTATAGAGGGAGTCTACTGTAGATATCTTTGTACAGTAGACTCATTCTATAACGAGAACTGAAATGACAGACTAATTACCTCGTTATAAGGGGACCTTGTTATATCAGACAATAATAATATTGTGCATACGAATGAATATATAGTTTTCTAAAATATTAACTTCCTATAGTGAAGCCATTCAGAGCAATATAAGATGCTAAATAGATATTGTTTCCTCGACAATAAGGCTTCGCCATCAAAAATTGTGAATTTTCATACAATATTTATTATCGGTCGATAGATAAACAGAACAGGAAAAAGTTTATTATAGGCGGTGGATTTTATTACAGCACTATCCTCGATAACCGCACAGATGTTGGGGATTTCTGTATACAGGTATTCTTTTTCTCATGATCATCTTTCAGTGCGTCACAATTTTTCGATTTCTTTCTAACGCATTAAACTGTATGTGACAGAAAAAAAGTCACGTCTGAGATTACAGACAGTAAGTTAGTTATTCTAGTTGTCGATAGATGACGCCATAATAAAAAAAATATTTTATTTTTAATTAGATAATAATATTACAAATATAATCTGTATAATTTATAAGACTATACAAATCAAAGAAAATACCATTTTATAAATGCAAGAAACACATTTGATTTGTTTTTATTCCAAATTTAAAATAAAATGTGACAACTGTCAGATTTAACTAAAATGTCATGTTAGAAGAAATGTCATAAATGTGTATTATCACGGACTTACCCTTTTTCCTATCATTTGTTACGCACTGAAAAATGCTCATGAAAAGGACAATAGTTAAGCTATTTATTTATATCCATTACAGCACTACAAACAGATAAAGATACATATTTTACGATTTAATTTTTTCTCGTTGTAACCAAATATGCCTCGTTATAGAGGTTTTACAGTTCAATAGGTATTTCATGGGACACCTAATGTACCTCGTTATAAGCGGAACCTCGTAATATCCGTGTTCGTTATAGAGAGAGTCCACTGTACCTACTTTAACCGTAATTGTACCTGTGTCATTTATTTGTTAATGAACTTCCAAAATAAACGGTAATTCGATTGATGCGTATTAATTAAAATCCCTAATTATAGTTTAAACCAGTGATACTCAACCAGCGGCCCGCGGACCGCATGCGGCCGTCTGGCGTTTTTATGTGGCCCGAAGGCTAACTAAAGAGCCCTGTAAACGATCAAATTATTTTGAACTTGAGTAAGATAGTTGGTGGTGGCTTTTAGCATTTTTTGCGACATAACAGAAAAACTTGGCGAACTTAATCGTCGCCGTTTAAAAATTAAAAGGTAAACATAAAATTATTTCGCAGTTGACAAAGTATTTGCTTTCGAGGACAAGCTAAAGATGTAGGTACATCGAGGAAATTAATATAAAAATCTGCATAACTTTTCGACCAAGGTAAAAGCTCAACAAGATGGAATTGATATATCTCCAGAAAACTATGCTACTATTTCTAATTATACCTAGTTTTCTTAAGGGGATGGGTACGAAATTTCTGCTTCAATGCTATTTAATTGGGATTTTTTTTTTCGAATCCTGAGAAAACCAAAAATATTTTTGAAAAATTTAAACGCAGAATAAAAGATTACGTTATTACCGAGGGCCGAATGTCCCTGAAACCTTCTATAATGTTATGTATAAAGCCCATGAAAAATTTATTGTATAAAAGTTTTTGGTAAAAATATAATACCTGGAAGCCAACAATTCCACAAAAAATGAAGAACTAACACTATTTATCGAGAATTTACCATTTACAAGGGTTTTAAGATTTGAAAAAAATCCATCAGAATATCAAAGGCTATAGCCCATGAAAAATTTATGGTATACAATTTTTTGGTGAAAATCTAGGTCGTTTTATAATTTATACGATTTCTCGGGAGTAAAGTAATCGCTGGAAGGCAAAATTTCCTCAACAGTTGAAGTACTAGCACTATTTATTAAGAATTTACCACTTTCAAGGATTTTAAGATTTGACAAAAATCAATCAGAAAATCAAAGGCCCATGAAAAATTTATGGTATAAAATTTTTTGGTGAAAATCTAGGTTTTTTTATATTTTATACGAATCCTCGAGAGTAAAGTCTAGGTTCGAGAGTTCCTCAAAAAATGAAGTACTAACACTATTTATCATGAATTTACCATTTTCAAGGATTTTAAGATATGCCAAAAATTCATCAGAAAATCAAAGGCTATAGCACATGAAAAATTTATGGTACAAAATTTTTTGGTGAAAATCTAGGTTTTTTTATAATTTATACAATTCCTCAAGAGTAAAGTAATCGCTGGAAGGCAACAATTCCTCAACAATTGAAGTACTAGGACATTTATTAAGAATTTACCATTTCCACGGATTTTAAGATATGCCAAAAATCCATCAGAAATTCAAAGGCTATAGCGCTTGAAAAATGTATGGTATAAAATTTTTTGGTGAAAATCTAGTTTTTTAAAATATATACGATTCCTCGAGAGTAAAGCATTCCCTGGCAGGCAACAATTCCCCAAAAAATGAAGTACTAACACTATTTATCAAGAATTTACAACTTTCACGGATTTTAAGATCTGCCAAAAATCCATCAGCAAATGGAACGCTATATATAGCACATTAAAAATTTATGGTATAAAATTTTTTGGTGAAAATCTAGGTTTTTTATAATTTATACGATTCCTCGAGAGTAAAGTAATCGCTGGAAGGCAACAATTCCTCAAAAAATGAAGTACTAACACTATTTATTAAGAATTTACCATTTTCAATGATTTTAAGATTTGCCAAAAATCCATCAGAAGATCAAAGGATGAAAAACTGAAAAATTTATGGTATAAAATTTTTTGGTGAAAATCTAGGTTTTTTTATATTTTATACGAATCCTCGAGAGTAAAGTCTAGGCTGCAAGGCAACAATTCCTCAAAAAATGAAGTACTAACACTATTTATAAAGAATTTACCATTTTTAAGGATTTTAAGGTCTGCCAAAAATCCAACAGAATGACGGACATGAAAAATTTATTGTATAAAAGTTTTTGGTAAAAATCTAATACCTGGAAGCCAACAATTCCACAAAAAATGAAGAACTAACACTATTTATCGAGAATTTACCATTTACAAGGGTTTTAAGATTTGAAAAAAATCCATCAGAATATCAAAGGCTATAGCCCATGAAAAATTTATGGTATACAATTTTTTGGTGAAAATCTAGGTCGTTTTATAATTTATACGATTTCTCGGGAGTAAAGTAATCGCTGGAAGGCAAAATTTCCTCAACAGTTGAAGTACTAGCACTATTTATTAAGAATTTACCACTTTCAAGGATTTTAAGATTTGACAAAAATCAATCAGAAAATCAAAGGCCCATGAAAAATTTATGGTATAAAATTTTTTGGTGAAAATCTAGGTTTTTTTATATTTTATACGAATCCTCGAGAGTAAAGTCTAGGCTGCAAGGCAACAGTTCCTCAAAAAATGAAGTACTAACACTATTTATCATGAATTTACCATTTTCAAGGATTTTAAGATATGCCAAAAATTCATCAGAAAATCAAAGGCTATAGCACATGAAAAATTTATGGTACAAAATTTTTTGGTGAAAATCTAGGTTTTTTTATAATTTATACGATTCCTCAAGAGTAAAGTAATCGCTGGAAGGCAACAATTCCTCAACAATTGAAGTACTAGCACTATTTATTAAGAATTTACCATTTCCACGGATTTTAAGATATGCCAAAAATCCATCAGAAATTCAAAGGCTATAGCGCTTGAAAAATTTATGGTATAAAATTTTTTGGTGAAAATCTAGTTTTTTAAAATATATACGATTCCTCGAGAGTAAAGCATTCACTGGCAGGCAACAATTCCTCAAAAAATGAAGTACTAACACTATTTATCAAGAATTTACAACTTTCACGGATTTTAAGATCTGCCAAAAATCCATCAGCAAATGGAACGCTATATATAGCACATTAAAAATTTATGGTATAAAATTTTTTGGTGAAAATCTAGGTTTTGTATAATTTATACCATTCCTCGAGAGTAAAGTGACCGCTGGAAGGCAACAAATCCTCAATAATTGAGGTACTAGCACTATTTATTAAGAATTTAGCATTTTCAAGGATTTTAAGATTTGCCAAAAATCCGTCAGAAAATCAAATTGCCCATGAAAAATTTATGGTATAAAATGTTTTGGTTAAAATCTTGGTTTTTTATAATTTATACGATTCCTCGAGAGTAAAGTATTCCCTGACAGACAACAATTCCTCAAAAAATGAAGTACTAACACTATTTATCAAGACTTTACCATTTTCAACGATTTTAAGATTTGACAAAAATCCATCAGAAAATCAAAGTCTATAGCACATGAAAAATTTATGGTATAAAATTTTTTGGTGAAAATCTAGGTTTTTTTATATTTTATACGATTCCACGAGAGTAAAGTAAACCCTGAGAGGCAACAATTCCTCAAAAAATGAAGTGCTAACACTATTTATCAAGAATTTACCATTTTCAAGGATTTTAAGATCTGCCAAAAATCCATCAGAATGATGGACATGAAAAATTTATGGAATAAAATTTTTTGGTGAAAATCTACTGTTTTTTATAATTTATACGGTTTCTCGAGAGTAAAGTAAAGGCTGCAAGGCAACAATTCCTCCAAAAATTAAATACTAACAGTATTTATCAAGAATTTGCCATTTTCAAGGATTTTAAGATTTGACCAAAATCCGTCAGAAAATCAAAGGTTACATGAAAAAATAAAGGAAATAAATCCCATGAAAAATTTATGGTGTAAAATTTTTTGGTGAAAATCTAGTGCTTTTTATAATTTATACGATTTCTCGAGAGTAAAGTAAAGTCTGCGAGGCACCAATTCCTCCAAAAATTAAGTACTAACAGTATTTATCAAAAATTTGTCATTTTCAAGGATTTTAAGATTTGACCAAAATCAATCAGAAAATCAAAGACTACAGTCCATGAAAAATTTATGGCGTAAAATTTTTTGGTGAAAATCTAGGTTTTTTATAATTTATACGATTCCTCGAGAGTAAAGTAATCCCTGGAAGGCAACAATTCCTCAAAAAAAGAAGTACTAACACTGTTTATCAAGAATTTACCATTTTCAAGGATTTTAAGATTTGACAAAAATCCATCAGAAAATCAAAGGCTAAAGCGCATGAAAAATTTATGGTATAAAATTTTTGGGTGAAAATCAATTTTTTTTTTAAATTTATACGATTCCTCGAGAGTAAAGTATACGCTGCAAGGCAACAATTCCTCAAAAAAATGAAGTACCAACACTATTTATCAAAAAAATAATTATTTGTCAAAGATCCTTCAGAAAATCAAACGCTTTAGCCCATGAAAAATATATGGTATAAAATTTTTTGGTGAAACTCTAGTTTTTTTTATAATTTATCTGATTCTTCGAGAGTAAAGTAATCGCTGGAAGGCAACAATTCCTCAAAAAATGAAGTACTAACACTATTTATTAAGAATTTACCATTTTCAATAATTTTAAGATTTGCCAAAAATCCATCAGAAGGTCAAAGGATGAAAAACTGAAAAATTTATGGTATAAAATTTTTTGGTGAAAATCAATTTTTTTTATAATTTATACGATTCCTCGAGTGTAAAGTAATCGCTGGAAGGTAACAATTCCTCAACAATTGAAACAAAAGCACTATTTATTAAGAATTTACCATTTTCAAGGATTTAAAATTTGCCAAAAATCCATCAGAAAATCAAAGGTTATAGCCAATGAAAAATTTATGGTATAAAATTTTTTGGTGAAAATCTAGGTTTTTCATAATTTATACGATTCCTCGAGAGTTAAGATATCGCTGGAAAGCAACAATTCCTCAACAATTGAAGTACTAGCACTATTTATTAGGAATTTACCATTTTCAAGGATTTTAAGATTTGCCAAAGATCCTTCAGAAAATCAAAGGCCCATGAAAAATTTATGGTATAAAATTTTTTGGTGAAAATCTAGGTTTTTTATAATTTATACGATTCCTCGAGAGTAAAGTAATCGCTGGAAGGCAACAATTCCTCAAAAAATGAAGTACTAACACTATTTATTAAGAATTTACCATTTTCAATGATTTTAAGATTTGCCAAAAATCCATCAGAAGATCAAAAGATGAAAAACTGAAAAATTTATGGTATAAAATTTTTTGGTGAAAATCTAGGTTTTTTTATAATTTATACGATTCCTTGAGTGTAAAGTAATCGCTGGAAGGTAACAATTCCTCAACAATTGAAACAAAAGCACTATTTATTAAGAATTTACCATTTTCAAGAATTTAAAATTTGCCAAAAATCCATCAGAAAATCAAAGGCTATAGCCCATGAAAAATTTATGGTATAAAATTTTTTGGTGAAAATCTAGGTTTTTCATAATTTATACGATTCCTCGAGAGTTAAGATATCGCTGGAAGGCAACAATTCCTCAACAATTGAAGTACTAGCACTATTTATTAGGAATTTACCATTTTCAAGGATTTTAAGATTTGCCAAAGATCCTTCAGAAAATCAAAGGCCCATGAAAAATTTATGGTATAAAATTTTTTGGTGAAAATCTAGGTTTTTTATAATTTATACGATTCCTCGAGTGTAAAGTAATCGCTGGAAGGTAACAATTCCTCAACAATTGAAACAAAAGCACTATTTATTAAGAATTTACATTTTCAAGGATTTAAAATTTGCCAAAAATCCATCAGAAAATCAAAGGTTATAGCCAATGAAAAATTTATGGTATAAAATTTTTTGGTGAAAATCTAGGTTTTTCATAATTTATACGATTCCTCGAGAGTTAAGATATCGCTGGAAGGCAAAATTCCTCAACAATTGAAGTACTAGCACTATTTATTAGGAATTTACCATTTTCAAGGATTTTAAGATTTGCCAAAGATCCTTCAGAAAATCAAAGGCCCATGAAAAATTTATGGTATAAAATTTTTTGTTGAAAATCTAGGTTTTTTATAATTTATACGATTCCTCGAGAATAAAGTAATCGCCGGAAGGCAACAAATTCTCAAAAAATAAAGTACTAGCACTATTTATTGAGAATTTGCATTTTCAAGGACTTTAAGATTTGCCAAAAATCCATCAGAAAATCAAAGGCTACAGCCCATGAAAAATTTATGGTATAAAATTTTTTGGTGAAAATTTAGGTTTTTTATAATTTATAATATTTCTCGAGAGTAAAGTAAATGCTGGAAGGCAACAATTCCTCAAAAAATTAAGTACTAACACTATTTACCAAGAATTTTTCATTTTCAATGATTTTACGATTTGCCAATAAAGCCATCAGAAAATCAAAATCCCATGAAAAATTTATGGTATAAAATTTTTTGGTGAAAATTTAGGTTTTTTATAATTTATAATATTTCTCGAGAGTAAAGTAAATGCTGGAAGGCAACAATTCCTCAAAAAATTAAGTACTAACACTATTTACCAAGAATTTTTCATTTTCAATGATTTTACGATTAGCCAATAAAGCCATCAGAAAATCAAAATCCCATGAAAAATTTATGGTATAAAATTTTTTGGTGAAAATCTAGTTTTTTTTATAATATATACAATTCCTCGAGAGTAAAGTAAAGGCTGCACGGCACCAGTTCCTCAAAAAATTAAACACTATTTATCAAGAATTTACCATTTTCAAGGGTTTTAAGATTTGAAAAAAATCCATCAGAAAATCAAAGGTTATCGCCCATGAAAAATTTATGGTATAAAATTTTTTTGTTAAAGTCTAGGTTTTTTTATAATTTATACGATTCCTCGAGAGTAAAGTAATCCCTGAGAGGCAACAATTCCTCAAAAAATGAAGTACTAACACTATTTATAAAGAATTTACCATTTTTAAGGATTTTAAGATCTGCCAAAAATCCAACAGAATGACGGACATGAAAAATTTATGGTATTAAATTTTTTGGAAAAAATCTAGTGTTTTTTATAATTTATACGGTTCCTCGAGAGTAAAGTAAAGGCTGCACTTCACCAATTCCTCAAAAAATTAAGTACTAACACTATGTATCAATAATTTACCATTTTCAAGGGTTTTAAGAATTGAAAAAAATCCATCAGAAAATCAAAGGTTATCGCCCATGAAAAATTTATGGTATAAAATTTTTTGGTGAAAATCTAGGTTTTTTATAATTTATATGGTTCCCCGAGAGTAAAGTAATCGCTGGAAAGCAACAATTTCTCAAAAAATGAAGTACTAACACTATTTATCAAGAATTTACCATTTTCAAGGATTTTAAGATCGGCCAAAAATCCAACAGAATGATGGACATGAAAAATTTATGGTATAAAATTTTTTGGTGAAAATTTAGGTTTTTTATAATTTATACTATTTCTCGAGAGTAAAGTAAAGGCTGGAAGGCAACAATTCCTCAAAAAATTAAGTACTAACACTATTTACCAAGAATTTTTCATTTTCAATGATTTTACGAGTTGCCAATAAAGCCATCAGAAAATCAAAATCCCATGAAAAATTTATGGTATAAAATTTTTTGGTGAAAATCTAGTTTTTTTTATAATATATACGATTCCTCGAGAGTAAAGTAAAGGCTGCACGGCACCAGTTCCTCAAAAAATTAAACACTATTTATCAAGAATTTACCATTTTCAAGGGTTTTAAGATTTGAAAAAAATCCATCAGAAAATCAAAGGTTGCCCATGAAAAATTTATGGTATAAAATTTTTTGGTGAAAGTCTAGGTTTTTTATAATTTATACGATTCCTCGAGAGTAAAGTAATCCCTGAGAGGCAACAATTCCTCAAAAAATGAAGTACTAACACTATTTATAAAGAATTTACCATTTTTAAGGATTTTAAGATCTGCCAAAAATCCAACAGAATGACGGACATGAAAAATTTATGGTATTAAATTTTTTGGAAAAAATCTAGTGTTTTTTAAAATTTATACGATTCCTCGAGAGTAAAGTAAAGGCTGCACTTCACCAATTCCTCAAAAAATTAAGTACTAACACTATGTATCAATAATTTACCATTTTCAAGGGTTTTAAGATTTGAAAAAAATCCATCAGAAAATCAAAGGTTATCGCCCATGAAAAATTTATGGTATAAAATTTTTTGGTGAAAATCTAGGTTTTTTATAATTTATACCGTTCCCCGAGAGTAAAGTAATCGCTGGAAGGCAACAATTCCTCAAAAAATGAAGTACTAATACTATTTATCAAGAATTTACCATTTTCAAGGATTTTAAGATCGGCCGAAAATCCAACAGAATGATGGACATGAAAAATTTATGGTATAAAATTTTTAGGTGAAAATATAGTGTTTTTTATAATTTATACGATTCCTCGAGAGTAAAGTAAAGGCAGTAAGGCAATAATTCCTCCAAAAGTTAAGTACGAACAGTATTTATCAAAAATTTGCCATTTTCAAGGATTTTAAGTTTTGACCAAAATCCATCAGAAAATCAAAGGCTACAGCCCATGAAAAATTTATGGTGTAAAATTTTTTGGTGAAAATCTAGGTTTTTTATAATTGTACGAATTCTCGAGAGTGAAGTAATCGCTGGAAGGCAACAATTCCTCAAAAAATGAAGTACTAACACTATTTATCAAGAATTTAGCATTTTCAAGGATTTTAAGATTTGACAAAAATCCATCAGAAAATCAAAGGCTATAGCCCATGAATAATTTATGGTATAAAATTTTTTGGAGAAAATCTAGTTTTTTTTATAATTTATACGATTCCTCGAGAGTAAAGTAATCGCTGTAAGGCAACAATTCCTCAAAAAATGAAGTACTAACACTATTTAATAAGAATTTACCATATTCAAGGATTTTAAAATTTGCCAAAAATCTATCAGAAAATCAAAGGCTTATAGCCCATGAACAATTTATTGTATAAAATTTTTTGGTGAAAGTCTAGGTTTTTCTATAATTTATACGATTCCTCGAGAGTAAAGTGATCGCTGTAAGGCAACAATTCCTCAAAAAATGAAGTACTAACACTATTTATCAAGAATTTACCATTTTCAAGGATTTTAAGATTTGCCAATAAATCCATTGTAGAAAATCTGTGTTTTCTTGAGTTTACATGATTCCTCAGGAGAAAATGAATTGCGGGGAGAATAGAGATCATTAAAAACTGACGTACTTTTACCCAAATTGGACAAAATATGGATTTTTAAATTTTTACGAAATTTCCAAATTTCTAGGTTTTTTTTCTCACAAACCGTAAGCCGTATGTATAAAAATTCTGAGCATAGAGCAACGAAAGGCCTACAGTTTACCCTTTTTAATGCTTTTAAAATTCGACCAAAATACAGCAGCAGAAAATCGAAGGAATATGCCCATGGAAAAATTATGATATAAAATTTTTTGTAGAAAATCTATGTTTTCTTGAGTTTACATGATTCCTCAGGAGAAGAGAAATGGCGGGAAGAGTACAGTTCATCAAAAACTCACGTACTTTTACCCAAATTGGAGAAAATATGGATTTTTTAATTTTACGAAAATTCCAAATCTCTAGGTATTTTTTTCTCACAAACCGTAAGCCGTAAAAAAATTCTGAGCACAGCAGAAGAACGAGTGGCATATTTCACGAAAAAAAAGGCCTAATGTTTACCCTTTTTAGTGCTTTTAAAATTCGACAAAAATACATCAGCAGAAAATCAAAGGCCCATGAAAATTTTATGATATAAAATTTTTGTGAAATTCTACTTTTTTTATAATTTATGTGATTCCTTGAGAGTAAAGTAATTGCGGGCAGGCAACAGTTCCTAAAAAAATGACGGTTTAACATTATTTAACGAGAATTTACCATTTTTTATGTTTTGAAAATGTATCAAAAATACAGCCGAAAATAAAAATCGATTCTTCCACAAACAACTATTTTTACCTACTCACTACTCACCCTATTTATCAAGAATTTATCATTTTCAATGATTTTGCGATTTGCCAAAAATCCATCAGAATAAACATATGAAAAATTTATGGAATAAAATTTTTTGTTCAAAATCTACGTTTTTTATAATTTATACGATTCCTCGAGAGTAAAGTACCTAATTGCGGGCAGGCAACAGTTCCTCAAAAAATGGCGGATTAACATTATTTAACAAGAATTTACCATTTTTAATGTTTTGAAAATGTATCAAAAATACAGCCGAAAATCAAAATCGATTCTTCCTAATAAGTATATTATATAAAATTAACATCAAGTAAAACTCACGATAGACCAGTATGGATGTGCGAAAGAACGTCTATTTTTGGATGTGAGAGGTGGCATTCGGATTTTTGCAGCTAAAGTTAGGTGACACTTCAGTAATAATAATTGACTTATGCTCCTTCTCAAATATGCCCGGAACATTAATAAAAAAATTAAAATATTTAAAAATTTCGAAAAACATCGATTTTTTTCTGCTTTCTTTGCTTATAACTTTAAAACGATTCGTTTTGGAACAAAGTCGTAGAAAAATAAAATAAAGATAATTGAATTTTATATGACATACGAATGGTAAAAGATGTTTTAAGGTATTACCTTTTCTGCAATATAGCAATAAATACAAAATTAGGGGGCAAAATAAGTCTGTTGTTATTCAATATGTTTTAACCACTTTAGTGGCACTTAGAACCTTATTAATTCACTTAATAAATTATTTGTAACATACTTAAATCGTGTACCAAATTTCATTAAAATCGACCTAATAAATTTTGCATAATAAATTTGCAATCTAAATGTTTTTAAAAAAGTTCAAATTTTTTAAAATCTTTCTGAACAAAAAGTAGACCATTTAGAAATTTGCTAATTTTTTTACATATAAAGAGGTACTCTACCTATCTAATACACTTTACAGAATTAAAATCGGATTAGTTAAGGGGCCCCAGCAATGTTTTAAATTTATAAACAATTTTTTGGCTTATAAACAAATAGCTTTGTTTAATAATAAAAAAATTAATTTTTAGCAATGCAAATAATTAAAACCGGTATAATTTGACTTAAACTTTCAAATGCTGTCAGCAGAATTGTCATTTTATTTTTTAATCAAACGTTATTCGCGTTCAAAAATTGCAATTTCTCGATTTTTTGAAAGTTCCACCGCATTTATCTCGAAAATTATGCATCCTACGAAAAAACTTGTAAGAACATTTTTTGCTTAGAAACACCCACGAAATACAAAAAAAATGTTTTATTTTGCGAAAAATCGATTTTATGTAATTCCTCAAGTTCTTTGTTTATAACATCCGGATCAACTGTTACCCAAAAAATTCGTGTTCTACGGGTCAAAATACATAAAAAACTTGGCTAAGTCCATCTAAATAAAAGAGCCCGTAACACCCCCTCCTGACCACACCACTAATTTGTTTATAAGCCAAAATATTGTTTATAGCTTTAAAACATTGCTGAGGCTGCTTAAATAATCCGATTTTAATTCTGTAAAGTGCATTACATAGGTGGAGTACTTCTTTATATGTAAAAAAATTGACAAATCTTTATATGATCTAGTCTTTGTTGCGCAAGATTTTAAAAAATTTTAATTTTTTAAAAAAAGCTTATATTGCAAAATTATTATGCAAAATCTAGTAAGTCAATTTTAATGAAATTTGGTGTACGGTTTTAGCACATTACACAAATTTTTTAAGTGAATTAGGAAGGTTCCAAGTGTAACCTAAGTGATGGAAAATCATTGAAATAAGGACAGGCTTGTTTTGCCCCCTTATTTTACATTTATTGCTATTTTGAAGCAAGGGTGATAAATTAAGACATTTTTAACCAATCGCATCTGATATAAAATTTAATTATCTTTGTTTTATTCCTATAGGACTTTGTTCTAAAATGAATAGTTTTTAAGTTGTAAGCAAAAAAATTAGAAAAAAAAACGAAATTTTTTGAAATTTTTAAATATTTTATTTTTTTTATTAATGTTCCAGGCATATTTGAGAAGGAGCATAAATCAATTATTATTAACGAAGTTATCACCTAACTTTATCCGCAAAAATCTGAATGCCACCTCTCACATCCACCTAAAAACAGATCCTTATTGGTCTACTAGTGTAGTTGGTATATTTAATAAAAATTCTAAAAATTTTTTTATTAAATATACCAACTACACTAGTGAGTTTTACTTCATGTTAATTTTATTTAACTAGATGGTATACAGCCAACCTTCGGGTATTATCCCGTTTTATTTTTTAAGTATATTATACTCATTGTCCTACTCTGGGCTAATTAGCAAAATTTCATGGAAAAGTTATTTACCAACAATTTTATTGCTGGAATCAATTATAAGATCCTATATATTAATAATATAGGTATGCAAAGTCCGCAAATAGTGTGCTACTTTTTTTATAAACAAAATGGCACCGACAAATCGTATTTTTTTTCAATTATTACTCTGTAACTCCAAAGATTTTAACATTACAACAAAAACACCTAAATAAAAATTTACCGCAATTAAATTCTGCATAGAGATATGTTTTTCCCGATTTGCTCCGACGAAAATTTTCCTCGGAAAATGCGGGTTTTCCCAACAAAAACTCTAATTTTCAAATAAAGTTTTAGGTAAGTAATTATTAATCAATATTTAAATAACTTAGTGACATCAAAGCCTTCTTGGTATAGATTGTAATTCCAGAAGCGGGTGAAAATTAAATGAATATTTTAGCAACAATTCAATTGTTAATTAACAATTTACGATTGCAATAATAACCAAAATAATCATGATACATTGATCAAACTTATAAAGATTATAAAGATGAGATGCTTATTTAATATTTTATCGACAAAATATAAATTTTTTGTTTTTTTTGCATAATTATTAAATTTTGAAAAAAAATAGTTATACTACGCTGGTATAATTAGTAAAGTACAAAGAAAGCTTATTTACCAGCAATTTCATTGCTGGAATCGAATATTATGATCCTATATATTAATAATATAGGTATGCAAAATCCGCAGATTGTGTGCTACTTTTTTTATTAACAAAATGGCGCCCCCAAATCGTGTTTTTTTTTTCAATTATTGTTCTATAGCTCCGAAGATTTTAACTTTACACCAAAAACTCTCAAATAAAAATTCAACCCAATTTAATTCTACATATAGGCATGTTTTTCCCGATTTGCTCCGACAAAAATTTTCCTCGGAAAATGTGGGTTTTCCCAACAAAATCACGAATTTTCAAATAAATTTTTTGGACAAGTAATTATTTATCAATAATTAAATAACTTGGTGAAATAAAAGCTTTATTGGTATAGATCATAACTGCAGAAGCCGGTGAAAATTAAACGAATATTTTAGCAACAATTCAATTGTTAATTAACAATTTACAGTCGCAATAAAAACCAAAATAATCATGAGACATTGATCAAACTTAGAAAGAATATAAAGATGTGATGCCTATTTAATATTTTGTCGACAAAATATAATTTTTTATTTTTTTGCATAATCTTTAAATGTTTAAATAAAATAGTTATAAACAAATTAATATTTCTCAGAAATTATTTATTATATTCCAATTTTAAAAAATACTTAAAATACGTATTTCAAAGGTCTTGAAAATGAATGCTTCAAAAAAATTTTCCAACCATTTGCAAAAAAAGTTATTAAACAGCAAAGTAAATATACGATTACTCCGTTGTTTATAATTTGTTTTAATTGTTTCAAAGCTTAAAAGTGAGTCTGTTGTACAATCTAATTACTCACAAAGAATATCAAATATTAGTTCAATGGTTCTATTTTAATCAAAGATTAAAAATACTTTTTTTTGTAATTTTTAGCGCGAAAGAAGCCTTGATACAGAGCCGGAGATGTTCACTCGAAGCGACTGACACGCTTTAAACTCGCGCGAGTTGTGTATGTGGACGGGTATAAAACATAATACTTACATAGATACGGTACTGTATTAGTCTACTTTTGCGCGTGTAAATTACAAAAAAGAATATTTATAATCTTTAATTAAAATATAACCATTAAACTAATAATCGATTTTTTTTGTAAGTAATTAGCTTGTACTTTAAACTCACTTCTACGCTTTGAAAGAATTAAAAAATTATAAACAACGCAGTAATCGTATGTTTATTTTGCTGTTTCATAACTTTTTTGCAAATGGTTGTAAAAAAGTTTTAAAACATTCATTTTCAAGATATTTGAAATACGCATTTTATCTGTTTTTTTTAATTAGAATATAATAAAAACTTTCTGATAAACGTTAATTTGTTTATAACTATTTTTTTAAACATGTAAAGATTATGCAAAAAAATAAAAAATTTATATTTTGTCGACAAAATGTTAAATAGGCATCTCATCTTTATAAGATTTCAAAGTTTGATCAGTGTATCATAATTATTTTGGTTATTATTGCGACCCTAACTTATTAATTAACAATTGAATTGTTGCTAAAATATTCGTTTAATTTTCACCGGCTTCTGGAAGTATAATCTAAACCAAGAAAGCTTTTATGTCACCGAGTAATTTAATTATTGGTTGATAATTATTTATCTAAAACTTTATTTGAAATTTAAAGATTTTGTTGGGAAAACCCGCATTTTCCGAGAAAAATTTTGTCGGAACAGATCGGGAAAAACATGTCTTTATACAGAATTGAATTTCAGTGAACAATTTTTATTAGAGTGTTTTTGGTATAAAGTTAAAATGTTCGGAGTTATGGAGCAAAAATTGAAAAAAACACGATTTTGGGGCGCCATTTTGTTAATAAAAAAAGTAGCACACTATCTGCGGACTTTGCATACCTATATTATCAATATATATATTCATAAGCTTCGATTCCAGCAATAAAATTGCTGGTAAATAACTTTTCCCAAAAATTACAATCAGCCCAGACTATCCTTAGTATGCCTGTTAGTGTTTATATGAATAGGGTCGTATACGATTTGGTGCGTATGCGGTATTGATGTATAGGAGCCGTGATTCGATGAATTCGCTATTAATCAGTTAGGTACGACGTCTGGTGTTGCCACCTATCCTCAGTTTGTCGAAGTTTTGTTGCAGCTTTTTCGCGATAGGTGTCGCCAAATAGGAAAATCAATTTTTATAACTTTAAATATCTAATTGTTTGGTGATAAGAAATATCTTTTATAAAATAATTTAAACTTGCTTATACATTTTGAAACAAAAGGTATAAAGTGAAATCATAAATTGTTCTTTTTTCAGTAGTAAAATTTCTACTAGTTAGGCCACCCGTTATGCACTGCTTGTTTTAACTGGAAATTTTTTATTTAATTATATATGTTTATAATCTGGTATTGAAATATGGTTGTCATATGTTTATGGAATAAATTGCTCTCTCTAAAATATGGAATCTGTTTCTTCAATGTATTGTGTTTTATCTCCATTAGCTGCAGATTTGTCAGTGTAATGATCATTATCAATTGCTTGTAGATGTTTTAAAAATTCTTAAATAATACAGTTAATAGAGGACAATTTGGTCTAGAATTAGTCCAAGAACGATGTTATTAATATTTTATTCCTACTGTATGGTGATACAGTAGCGATCAACAGGTAGCCAAAACGCGTTCCAAGATTGCGGCTGTAATTTTGAATATTTTTTCGAGATATTTGGCACACGTATTCGTAATATAATAAAGAACAGCGGTACAGAGCCCAATTTGAAAAATATATTAATATCTGGAAATTACTCTGTAATTAAATACAATATTAAAAAACCAGCCTGTACCGCCATTAAGAAGAACAAAAAAATACACTTTCTTCAAATAAACTTTTTTATCCGACGCCTAGATTTTGTGTAATTTTGGAACTAGGTACTAATGAAATAAAAAAATTTAGTAGTTCCAAAATGACACAAAATCTAGGCATCGGATAAAAAAGTTTATTTAAAGAAAGTGTATTTTTTTGTTCTTCTTAATGGCGGTACAGGCTCGTTTTTTTAATATTGTATTTAATTACAGAGTAATTTCCACATATTGATATATTTTTCAAATTGGGCTCTGTACCGCCATTCTTTATTATATTACGAATACGTGTGCCAAATATCTCGAAAAAATATTCAAAATTACAGCCGCAATCTTGGAACGCGTTTTCGTTACCTGTTGATCGCTACTGTATCACCTTTAGCAAAAATAATTTTTTCGGGTTCAAAAATTGCAATTTTTCGATTTTAAGTTCAACCGCGTTTATCTCGAAAACTATGCATCCTACGAAAAAACTTGTCAGAACAGTTTTTGCTTAGAATGACCCAAAAAATACAAAAAAAAATGTTTTGTTTTGCGAGAAATCGCTCTTATGTAATTCCTCAAGTTCTTTGTTTATAACAATTTTATCGACATCCGGATCAACTGTTACCCAACAAATTCGTGTTCTACGGGTCAAGATACATAAAAAATCTTGGGTAAGACCATCTGAATAAAGGAGGCCGTTGTACACCCTTGGCGACAGGACTATGAATATCTACCTAAAAAAAATTGGCATTTGTACTGTAGTCAGGATTTCTGTAACTAAACATAGATTTATTACGAATTTCATTTTCATGGGAAACAACTTTTCACACTTTTTTTATGTATGACAACAGTAGATTACTTCTCATAGGTACTTACATTGTTAAAATTTGTGGTGGCTCCAATTTCGATGTTCTCATAATTTTGGCACGGCTTTTAATGGACTTTTTCTTGGAATCATTCGCTTTATTTGTCGTTTGATTAACTTTTCCCATTTCGTTAAACTATTGATAATATGTTAAAAATAAAATATCCTCCTAAATCTTTATACTCGCATTAGAATTCGAAATGTTTTTACGTAAAATATACTTACCTACCTACATAGAACTGAACTAAAACACAATTAACAACAATCTATTATTTCAAACAGGCAACAACTTATACAACAACAACAAAAATATAATAAATAACTATCAATAAACACTATTTTCCTATGAAACAACTATAACGAATTCTTAAATTAACACACTACTGCACTGGACTGATATCAATAAAGATGACAGAGCAAATTAGAGAAAATCTGACGCAGGTTTGTCAAAATGACACTGATAATTTCTCTATGTTGCCTAATTAGTTATTTAGTTATAATATGTTCGATTTCTTGTTAGAAATAAAAAGTTTTAGTAGTTCCAAGATTACACAAAATCTAGGCATGCGATAAAAAAGTTTATTTGAAGAAAGTTTATTATTTTTTTCTTCTTAATGGCGGTACAGGCTCCTTTTTTCAATATTTTATTTAGTTATAGAGTAATTTCCACGTACTAACATATTTCTAAAATTGGGCTCTGTACCGCCATTCTTTATTATATTACGAATATGTGTGCCAAATATCTCGACAAAATATTCAAAATTAGAGCCGCAATATTGGAACGCGTTTGCTGCTACCTGTTGCTCGCTACTGTAGCCTCTTAATAATTCTGACACGTTTCACTGAAATTTGAAATAATAATAAAATAAACTTTTGGCACACTTTTAGTTGTAGACCATTGATATTAATCACATTTACACGAGGTTTCTTTTGGTGTGTCTTGACATTTGTGTTGTCAGATTTTTTCATGCAACCAGCCAAATGGGCATCTTGAAGTGATTTAGATTGACTATAAAAAGTATCGTAAAGTTGTAACTGACAGTCTGCATCGATATTGCTACAGCAACTGTCCAAGCAACAGCTACTTATAATACAAAACTTCTTTGCTATAACCTCAATCTGAGAACGATTGATGTATGATTCTCCTTTATTTACACTTTCTCTTCTTAGAACACTCACGTTTCACACTTTCATGAGAATAAATTTTACGTTTCTTTTTAATAATACCAACACCTTCCATGACAGAAATGAATACTCTTATTAGTTTACCTAAAGTAAAACGTAATCTTGAACTCAATAATAAAGCAGAGACCGTCAACATGCCGTCAACAGTTTGTTGTCAACAAACACCACATGATATTGCCCAAAACAGGTGTACCAACTTGCATTCAAAAATCTCCCACACATTATAGAACAAAGATACAGGAATGAAACTTTGTAAAGTTACTCTTTGAAACATGGCCGTTCATTTAAAATGATTACCGGAAAAGGGCACATAGGCCTATGTGCCCCTTGTCCGGAAACCTCCTCAATTATTCTTCTTCTTCTTCTTCTTTTGGCATCATAACCCTGGATGGGTCTTTACCTGTCTGGCTATGTCCTTCCATTCAGATCTCTCTTGGGCCCTTCTCCTTCATTGTCTTATATTCATGCAGGGCCCCCGCTACCATATGTGCAAACTGTGCAATGCACACGGGCGCCATCCTTTAGGGGCGCCAAAACCAAGGGTCAAAAATTGCGAAAATATTTACAAAAAAAAGCAAAAATTAATTTTAAAATAAAAGTTGAGACATTAAATACAGTTTACTTTGTTTGGATGACATTATTAGTCTTTCCATAGATATAAAATAAAAAATCCCGCTATAAAAATAACAAACACCCATTCCGTAGACAAAACTGTATATAAAAAATACCTAACTATGCCCTGACTTCGTGGAAAAATTTCAAACATTAGTTGAGCAATAGTGTGTGGGCGGTAATTCTATCTCATCGATAAGCGAACGATTGTGTGGCACTACAATGATAAATCGACAAAATTGGAAAATCGCATATCGATCAAATAACTAATTAGACCGGACTTTATCGTCGCCCCTGTTAGCGCAATTATTCCGATTCGATTTTTTTGCACAAACTTACTCAATAAGAGGTCCTTATAACAAATCCAGATGGTGCCAGGCGGTGTCGTGGTCGAAACATTGTTAAAACAGTGTTTTTTAAAACAAATTCACAAAAATAATTTTTTTATTTCGAACAGTTTTTTTAGATCACTTGGGTCATTCTGAGTAAAAAAGGTCAAGTGTAATTTTTCACTAAACTTGATTTTGTCGAGTTATACGCGATAAGAATTAAAAAATGCGAAAATGCCATTTTCAAGGCTTAATAACTCGATTAAAATTTATTATTACGAAAGTCAAAAAGTGACCATATCAAAGTTTAAAACCCCTCAAGATGCTGAAGAAATTTTTGTCATTATTTTATTATAAAGCTGTTGTTTTTAATTATTAACAATTAGCGCTATAGTCCAGCTGTATCGTTGGCCACGTTAGCGAAATTATTTCGAATAGATTTTTTTGCAAAGACTTACTCAAAAAGATGTCCTTATAACAAATCCACAGGGTTCCAGCTGGTACCTTGGTCGAAAAATGTTTTAAATAATTTGTTTTAAACAAATTCACATTACTTCGAACAATTTTTTTTTAGATAATTTGGGTCATTCTGAACAAAAAAGGTCTCTTGTGATTTTTCTCTAATATTAGTTGTTGTCGAGTTATATGGCCATTTTCGCATTTTTCAAATTTTAAATCGCGTATAACTCGACAACTCGAAATAAAAAAATTTGCGAATTTGTTTAAAAAAATTGTTTAAAACAATCTTTTGACCACGGTACCGCCTGGCGCCTTGTGGATTTGTTATAAGAACCTCTTTTTGAGTAAGTTTTTGCAAAAATCGAATCGGAAGAATTTCGCTAACGGGGGCGACGATACAGCCCGTCTAAACGAACAAAATTTGAAAATCGCGTTACTCTGGGTTGGTCATCCACAAAAAGGTAGGATGTTGTGAGAAAAAATGTTCTCGGGTTAACTTTAAACCCCTAAGTGTGACAAGATGGTCCAGCAGAATTAATTCAATAAACCCCCTTAAACTTTATTCAATTAAGGTTTGTTATAGTGTTGCAATGATGTTATTTGTTCCTATTTTGCTTTATTTCAAGCACCTACCTACCTACGTTCAAAAAATAAATAAAAAACATTATCAAAATGTCTTAAGGAGCGCCAAAATCCTTTTTTGCACACAGGCGCCAGTAATTCTTACGGGGGCCCTGTATTCATGGTTTTCAAGTCGTCTTCCACGTCATCCAACCATCTCGTCCTGGGCCTTCCTTTTTTTTTCGCATTCGTACCGCCTTCCACTGTAATATCTTCTTTGTCGTTTTCGTATCTTCTTGTCGCTGAACATGTCCCAGCCATGACAGTCTTTGACTTTTCACAAATCTTACAATATCATACCCTTCATTCAGTTCATTAACCTCTTCGTTTCTCCTGATTCTTCATGTGCTGTCTTCCTCTTGCACCGGGCCATATACTTTTCTCTCGAATGTCCTGAGTTGGGCTTCATCTATTTTCGTCATTACCCAGGTTTCACAACCATAGGTTACAACGGGTCTAATCAAGGTTCTGTAGATAGTCATTTTGGTTCTTTTATCTAGTAATTTCGATGTCATCAATCTTTTATTAGCATAGTATGTACGATTTCCACTGGAAATACGTGCATTAATTTCGTTAGTTACGGAATTCTTCTGATTGATTTTTGTTAATTGTTAGACGTTGCTTTTTTTGCTTCTTCCGTCCAGTCCTCTGGTTATGTCATAACATTATGTCACTCTTTTCTCTCTTGTACCTCTACGTGAACGTACCCTTTACATTTCAATTAGGCAAAGCTATATTTTTACTTTAAAAAAAAAAATTCGAACACTTGTGCCGTTTAATTCAATGGGACAGGGATAAATATTCCTACAAAATATAATAGAGGGGCCGAAGGAGAATTCCTTGATGAGAAATCTAATGAGTAGTAATCCAAGAGAGTAGTTTGGTTACAACACAAAAAATTCTTTATGGCCAGCCAGGGCCCCCTCTACCATATGTGTAAAGTGTGAGATCTACCGTGATCAAAAAAATTTGGAGAAAAAAACAAAAATTAATTTTAAAATAAAAGTTGAGAAATTAAATAGAATTAGGTATAAATAGGAGAAAAAATAATACTTTGGTAATATAATTAGAGGACCTAAATACCATCTACTTTGCCTTATAATAAAAGGAAAAGTGTGGAACCACATAGTCGAGGAAATGAAGCTGGAAAAATGGCAAAACCTCGCAATTTTTTCGTCCAGCATCGATTTGTACAAAAATTTGGGATTAGGCT
The DNA here is from genome assembly GCF_917563875.1 of Diabrotica virgifera virgifera. NCBI lineage: Eukaryota > Metazoa > Arthropoda > Insecta > Coleoptera > Chrysomelidae > Diabrotica > Diabrotica virgifera. The sequence continues at coordinate 10,991,418 of NC_065451.1, read as the reverse complement.
CATTTCACCCTCTAGTTCATTTTCTATATTGAGCTGTTTTACGCTTTTGGTTTTTTAAGGGTGAAAACCACCCCTAATTGTAAAAAAATATAAAATAACATTTTAAACTTTAATATTGTCAACATTTGCTTCTTATTAGTTACATAATGATTGTTTCGTGCTTTGAGACAGTGCCGGTTTATGCACTGGGCGCTTGGGGCGGGCGCCCAGGGGCCCGGGCCCCGGAGGGGCCCGTAGAGACCCGTTTCTTTTACTAATAAAAAAGTAAAGTCCGCTAAATAATCTACGTATTTTCCAAAATAGAAAAAAAACGACGAAATACCTGCGATTTCCAAATGGATTTTAAGACTGATGACTTTATAAAAACTGCGAAGTTTTAAACCAAAAAGTGTTTTCTTAGAACGTTATAAAAAATGTTTGAAGATGGAGAAAAAGCTTATTATAGAAGATTAAATAAAAGCAACTTTCATAGATAGAGGAAAACCCAATGGAGGCAAAAAAAGAGAGATTGGCGCAAGTGTTAAAGCTGTTTATTGTTACCCGTGCAAATTATTTTCAATTGAAAAAATAGTTTAACTGAGTTTGAATGGACCACTGGAAACATTTGAATATTTTGCTCAAATCTCACGAAGAAAGTAAATTTCATCTGAACTCTATGATTACATTAATAACAAAATCATCATTGATTGGAGTTATAGACGCTGTCTTGAAAGAGCAAGTAAAATGCGAGGCTAACTATTGGATAAACGTCCTAAGAATAGTTGTTGTCACTACTAAATGACTTGCTTCTCAAGGACTAGCTTTCCGTTGATGCAATGAGGATTTAACGAGTCGCTATAAAGGAAAAATTATTAAATACAGTTGTCTTGTATACTTGGCTAAATTTTACTACTTCTTAGCTGAGCATTTACAACGGAATGCGAATAAATGAAAAGATTCAGTTAGCTATCTGTTTCACCAGATTTGCCATGAATTTTTGGAAGTAATGAAATCAAAGCTTGTAGAAACTTTTGACGCTGTAAATACTTTAGTTAAAAACTAGGGACCCATCAAACCTATTTTTCCAGTTAAGCAATAACAGAGACGAAAAATTAGCAATTAAAATTGAAGGCAAGACACTGCAGAATAAAATCTTTGAGACAGCTCTATTGACACTGATTTGGACAAAAACTTTGGAACGAGTTAATGCAAAAGCAATACGTGAACGTGAAGAAACTGTGGACTTAAACGTGTCAATTGGAGTAGAAATAATGACATCTATTTTGAGATTTGTTGGAGACGTAAGAAATATGTCAAGCGAAATTGAAGTAGAGGCCAAAAATATTTTTTTGCGAAGACCTGGATATATGCTACAAAGATGTTACATCAGCTGTTAGATGATTTTCTACGCTAGATAAATAAGCAGTCACGACCTCAATTAAAACTTTATACTTATGTGAAATAAAAAATATATGTTGACGAAACCAAAGAGAACTTGCATAATGAAATTACCCTTTCTATAACATTATGCCAAAAGTTAAAGAAACATTTATAAAATTTGGTATCATCCAGGATGTAAAGATTGTACCTAAAGGTAACATTTCTCAATATTTTACCTTTACTGCAAGTTTATTTCACGATACCAACTTCTAATGCATTAGGCGAGCGGTCTTTTTCGGCTTTAAAAAGAATAAAAATATATTTAACGCCAAATTTGGGTTAAGAAAATCTAGACGCATATCACTATTGTACTATAGAAAATGAAGACCTCGAGCAACTGAATTGTGATAGTATTATCTGACAGATTGCTAATGCCTAGTCAAGCAAAAAAGTGATCTAATTTTTGTCATATGTATTTTTTAGAATATATTTTTTTGTTTGTCATGTGTTGTTTTGTGTAACTTTCTGTTTTTTTATACGTTTTTAAATGTATTTTTTGGAATATTTTTTACGTTTGCTATTCTTCTTGTTTGCTAAAAATTGTGTATGGATTTACGTTTATAAATACATGAATGTGTTTTCTTGTAAAAAAATATCACGACGAATAGCAATTAAGGGGGCCTCTAAATATTCAGCGCCCAGGGCCCGAAGTTAGGTTAAACCGGCACTGCTTTGAGATATAATATCACAATATTTCAACCCTTAAAACCACCCTTGTTGGAGCTATAAATATATTAAAAGTTTACTTATCCTAAAAAAATAATTTCGGCTTGCATCAATTTACATAAAAATTTGGGGTTAGGTTTATCTTACCCTGTACTTCATATTCTATATCATGCTCAAGGGCATTGATTATTTTTAGGGGTGTAAACTACCCTTATTGTCAAAAATTATATAAAAAACATTGTAAACTTTAATATAGGTAAAATTTGGTTTTGACTGGTTAAATAATGATTGTTTTATGCTTTAGCATATAATATCATAATATTTCAACCCTTAAAAACCACCCTTAATAACATTGCAATTTTTATAAGTAGACAATTTAATAGATCTACACAGAAAATAAGTAGAACTAAAGAATTACAAAAACATTTTTTTACACAAAAATACGAATTTACAAATATATAAAAATACACATACAAATAGTTTTTTCCACCTACCTCTACCGAAAGTATACTTTTTCGGACCTGATTGTAGGGAGCAAATTTGTACTTTTCCTCCCTAGGGAGGGAAATATTTTTCCTCCCTAGGGAGGAAAAGTAAAAGTGACGTCATGGTATTTCATTCATGAAATATAACTTATTGACGCCCTGTATAATATCCATTTTCTATTACAAAGTATCTATACATTTTAACGTTTATTTATAAAACATCCTGTATTTTGCAGAATGGTAAAAAACAGTAAATTGTTATTTTGATTTAACAATGTTTACATTAAAAATTTGACTTATATTTGACAGTTGACAGTTATATTGTACCTACTTGTTGTTTTAGTTCTAATAAATTTTGTTGGTTAGTTACATAAATAAATTAAGTAAAAATGAAAAAATGACTTGTTATTTGAGGAAGGTGGAAAAACCATATGTATAACATGGGAGTAAAGTGCCTTTTCCTCCCTTGAATGATTACTGCCCTCCGCTACGCGTCGGGCAGTAAACTTCATTCTCGGGAGGAAAAGTTACACTTTCCTCCCTTGTTATACAAAGAGCTATTTAGTCATCCAGTATACGAACCGGCTCTGTGGTATTATATAGGTACATTTAAAATGCTATATAAAGGGACTATTCAAATTTTTAGAAAAAAAAATTAGATTTATAAACATAGCTCCTTCATTTTTGGCGACAAAAAGTTTTTTCAATAATAGTTTTGTAGGATTTTTGAAGAGTAATAAGTCTGTGTAAATTAAATTCCATTAAGATCCCTTAATTTTTAATGAAGGTGGGTTTAAAGGGCTCAATTAAGGGGATGTTTGCTCGTAAATAGATGTTTTAAACAGCTATAACTCGCTAACTGTTAACTGTAATGAAAATATATGCATAAAGAAATTTTATCTATTAAAAAAGCTACAATTTAGTAGTGTATCATTTTTTTCGTATCTTCAGTATTTTCGGTGATATTTTGAAGAAAGTGATAAAAAATGCAAAATTGCAAAAAATAAAATTTTCTTTAAACTCCAATTTTTCTAAAATTAGGCCTTTTAAATAGGTCAAAATTTTTTGGGTGTATTGATAATATAAATATAAAAGGAACTACGGATAGGCGAAGACCAATTTTTAGTTACAAGGGTAGTTAGGGGGTTGTTTTCACTGTTTTTTTTTTCGTATAGAAAAATAGGTACCGACTTTTTTTTATCATAAGCTGCTCAATTTTTATGCTAAAACTTTTTATTTTTTTTTTAAGATCTTATTGTATGCTTGAAACAACATCATGTAAGTTTTCCTGGAAAAATGCAAAGTTTTCCCGTTATTTGGCTTTGATTATTTCACATTATGCATTTGACGAAAAGAGCTAACTTTTAACATGCCGTATCTCGGTTTGTATTGGTCGTAAAAATATTATAGAAAAATAGTTTCGTTTATGCTACTAAAAGATATAAGTTTAGTATCTACAGTTTTTTTGATTAAATGTATATTTTTCGAGTTATTCTCAAAAAACCCTCTAAAAAAGTCGATTTTACCGTCAAAAAACTGTTACTTTCAACCACGAATCACTCGAAAAGTATTAGTTTTACGAAGAAAATGTAAAAAACATTTTTTTCTTAATATTACTTTTTAAATCGATTTACATGGTTAAAATGTAATAAAAAATTCCCACCCCCGAGATGGGGTGGCAACTACCCCCAAGGTTTTAGCGTACAGCAGCATGATATAGAAAATGATTCTTGGACTGTTCCCTACCTTCTGTGAAAATTTCAAGTACATCCATGCTGGACGAAAAAATTGCGAGCCAAAATGCTTCATTTCCTCGACTAACAGTAGAAAAATTATTTCGCGCAGCGGCCGATAGAGAAAAGTTTTTAGTCTAGTAAAATAAAATTACACTACATGTAAATCAAAATGTAAATTCGTACAGGTTGAAACAAATTTTATATCAAAGTTTAGGTGGGTAAAAAAGATATTTTCAAAAAAGTATCCAAATCATACAAGGGGATCATTGTTTAAATAATTAAAAAGGGGTCATTTTGGAAAAAAAATTACTTTTTTAACTTCTGAGGTCATTCAATTACTAATCAAGGTATATAGGATTGTTGTCTACAAAGTTGAAGGGTAAATCTTTCACAAAAGACTTACTAAATTAAATTTGGCCCCCTATTTATTTAAATAATTATACATAAAACCTTAAAAACAAATTTGCAAAAAATTATTTTTAGCGTTTTAAATAAGCACTATAAAATATCTTATTTTACAGACTAAATTGCGCTATGTAACCAGTATTAAACAAAAAAAATGGTCCAAAAAATATTTAATATTTTTTGAGATATTGAATTTGTTTATTAAATGTTACTCTATTTTCAATTGCAAAAACGCGGTTGTTACCAAAGAAATATTCACCTGTATTAAATCTTATTATTTTTATTTTTATGTATATTTTCGATAAATTTGTTGATAAATTCAAATTTCGATTAAACTTCCCCCTAAAATTGCATTTGAAAATTATTCAAATTTGTTTATAATTTGTTTTTTTAATAACGTCGCGGGGATTAAATATTTTGAAATGCCGTTTGGATAATTGGGTTCCTGGGAATTTTTCACTAATTAACAAATTTTTTTATTTTTTTTTCTTTTCTTTTTTTTTCTTGGAGTTATATTACTACGGGCCCTTTTAGGGTTAAGTTTTATTAAGAATGTCGAATCTCTAAGTTGTAGATTCTAGACCTAAAAATATTAAGATTGGTCTAAAATTACTTAAATAAAATGTGGCCACTTACTGAGTTACAGGGTGTTTTATTTTAAAATTTAAAATTTATTTTTACCAAATACTTTCAAACTATTTGACATATCCTTATCATACTTTGCAGAAAGTGTGGGTATTATACAGTCTACTAAATTGTGATAAATAAAAGTTTCTAACTACTACCAGAGACGTACGACAGGAGATAGCTAATGGTTGACCCTTCCCAAATTCTGCGCCACTGAGGGAATTACTATTTTAGCGAAATTTTTCGATTCTCCAATACTTTCTATGTAAATAATATACTCTTTACTGGTAACGATTAAGTCATTAGTTTTCGAGATTTTGGACGTTAAAAATGAAACGGCATAGTTATTTTGATTCATTCATTCATTTTAAACTTCCAATATCTCTCAAACTGATGACTTTATCGATACCAATCAAGTTATTTACATGCAAAGTATTGAAGAATCTAAAAATTTCGCTGAAATAATAATTCACTCAGTGGCGTAGAATTTGGGAAAGGTCAATCATTCAGTATTCCCTGTCGCACGCCTCTGGTACTAGCTAGAAACGTTTATTAATCTCAATTTAGTAGGGTGTATAATAGCCACACTTTCTGCCAAGTATGATAAGGATACGTCAAATAGTTTTAAAGTACTTGGTAACAATAATTTTTAAATTTTTAAATAAAACTCAGGATATATAAATAAGGACAATAAATAAAACGTAACTCAGGAAGTAACCACATTTTATTTAAGAGATTTTGGTTAAATCTTAATATTTTTAGGTCTAGAATCTACAACTTAGAGATTCGACATTCTTAATAAAATTTAACCCTAAAAGAGCCAGCAGTAATATAACTCAAAGAAAAAAAAAAGAAGGAAAAACGACAAAAAAATTTTGTTAATTAGTAAAAAATTCCCAGGAATCCAATTATCGAAACGGCATTTCAAAATACTTAATCCCCGCGACGTTATTAAAAAAACAAATTATAAACAAATTTGAATAATTTTCAAATGCCATTTTAGGGGGGAGTTTAATTGAAATTTGAATTTATCAATATATTTATCCAAAATATACATAAAAATAAAAATAATGAGATCTTAAGCAGGTGAATATTTTTTTGACAACAACCGCGGTTTTGCAATTGAAAATATAGTAACATTTAATAAACAAATTCAATATCTCAAAAAATATTAAATATTTTTCGACCAATTTTTTTTCCTTAATACTGGTTGCATAGCGCAACTTAGTCTGTAAAATAAGATATTTTATAGTGCTTATTTAAAACGCTAAAAATTTTTTTGCAAATTTGTTTTTAAAGTTTTATATACAATTATTTAAATAAATAGGGGGTCAAATTTAATTTAGTCAGTCTTATGTGAAAGGTTTACCCTTCAACTTTGCAGAAAATAATTCTATATACCTTGATTAGTAATTGAATGGCCTCAGCAGTTAAAAAAGTATTTTTTTTTTGCAAAAATGACCCCTTTTTAATTATTTAAACAATGATCCCCTTGTATGATTTGGATACTTTCTTGAAAATATCTTTTGTACCCACCTAAACTTTGATATAAAATTTGTTTTAACCTGTACGAACTTACATTTTGACTTTTTTTTTTATTTTATTAGGCTATTTAGGGAAAGTAAACATGATGACGACCAACGTCTGAATACGGACACGACACCTAAAGAAGAAGTTATACATCCACAGGAAATTTTATTACTACATCATCCAGTTACTGCCGATTCCTATGTGCGAGAAAATTTAAGAAGTCATGCATTTTAATTTATTTTATTATGATTTTATTCTGGTAGGGGAGCCCAAGCGGGGATTTTTGCAGTTTCTCGAGCGCGTCAGATTATCATATGGGGAGAAACCTGGTACACTGCAGATGTACCTCTACCATATATTGGCTCTTAACACAGGGGAGTTCGTTAGGACGGGCCCGAAAAGAAAATCTATCCTTAAAAAAACTCGAAATTGTAGTCTAAGAGCTGAAAGCGGATTTTATGCGTGATAAGTAATACGGAAAAACTATACGTGGATATGTTGTGTACATAACTTTCACCATCGGCCGGAAACCAGAGTGGGGGCCGTGGGTAGTTATTAGGGGTCAAAGTCGCGGTTTTTATTATTTTTTTTGTGACGCTCATGATCGAGATAGTGCACCAAAATTTGGGAATAAGTAGGTCATGACTTGTCAAAGTAAAATCTCTAGGGGCGAAACGCTGCGTGGCCAACAAAGGGGTGGGGGTAGGGGTGAATATAAAAAATATAAAGGGTTTTTTGCGACGTTCGTGATTGAGATAGTGCACCAAAATTTGGGAATAAGTAGGCCATAACGTACCTAAGTAAAATCTCTAGGGGCGCAACGATGCGTGGCCGACAAAGGGGTGGGGGTAGGGGTGAATATAAAAAATATAAGGGGCTTTTTGCGACGTTCGTGATTGAGATAGTGCACCAAAATTTGGGTATAAGTAGACCATGACAGAAGTAAGTATAATCCCCAGAGCCGGAAAACAAAGTGGGGGAGGAAGGTAGTTATAAGGGGTCAAAGTCCCGTTTTTTATTATTTTTTTTGTGACGCTCATGATCGAGATAGTGCACCAAAATTTGGGAATAAGTAGGTCATGACGTTACTAAGTAAAATCTCCAGGAGTGGAACAATGCGTGGCCGACAAAGGGGCGGGGCAGTGGTGAATATAAACAAATGTAAGGGGTTTTTTGCTACGTTCGTGATTGAGATAGTGCACCAAAATTTGGGAATAAGTAGACCATGAGATAACTAAGTAATATCCCCAGAGGCGGAAACCAGAGTGGCGGATGAGGGTAGTTATAAGGGGTAAAATTCGAGGTTTTTATTTTTTTTTGTGGCGCTCATGATGGAGATAGTGCACCAAAAATTTGGGAGTAAGTAGGTCATGACGTAACTAAGTAAAATCTCCAGGGGCGGAACGCTGCTTGGGGTACAAAGGGGTGGTAGGAAGGGGTGAGTATAAAAATATATGGGGGTTTTTTTGCCGTTCGTGATCGAGACAAATTTTGTGCCAGGTAACAAAAAAAATAATACACACTGCGACTTTTACCCCTTAAAACTACCCTCATCTCCAACTCTGATTTCCGGCTCTGGGGATTTTACTTAGCTAAGTCATGGTCTACATATTCCCAAATTTTGGTTCACTATCTCAATGTAAAACGTCGCAAAAAACCCCTTATATTTTTTATATTCACACCTACCCCCACCCCTTCATCGGGCAGGCAGCGTTCCATCCCTGAAGATTATACTTAGTTACCTCATGACCTGCTTATTCCCAAATTTTGGTGCACTCGATCATGAGCGTCACAAAAAAAATAATAAAAACAGCGATTTTTACCCCTTATAACTACCCTCGTCCCCTACCTCGGGTTTCCGGCTGTCAGGATTTTACTTAGTTATGTCATGGTCTACTTATTCCCAAATTTTGGTGCACTCTCTCAATCACGAACGTCGCAAAAAACCCCTTATATTTTTTGTATTCACCCCTGCCCCACCCCTTTGTCGTCCACGCAGCATGCCATTCCTGGAGATTTTACTTAGTTACGTCATGACCTACTTATTCCCAAATTTTTGGTGCACTATCTCGATCATGAGCGTCACAAAAAAAATAATAAAAACGGCGAATTTTACCCCTTATAACTACCCTCGTCCCCCGCTCTGGTTTCCGGCTCTGGGGATTTTACTTAGTAATATCATGGTCTACTTATTCCCAAATTTTGGTCCACTATCTCAATCACGAACGTCGCAAAAAGCCCTTTATATTTTTTATATTCACCCCTACCCCCACCCCTTTGTTGGCCACGCAGCGTTCCGCCCCTAGAGATTTTACTTAGTCAAGTCATGACCTACTTATTCCCAAATTTTGGTGCACTATCTCGATCATGAGCGTCACAAAAAAAATAATAAAAACCGCGACTTTGACCCCTAATAACTACCCACGGCCCCCACTCTGGTTTCCGGCCGTTGGTGAAAGTCATGTACACAACTAATTGAACATATCCCCGTATAGTTTTTCCATATTACTTATCACGCACAAAATCCGCTTCTATCTCTCCGACTATAAGGTCAGTTAAGTACATACAAAAGAGTGTATATTTCAAAAATCTGACGATTTGAGCCGGGAAATGGGTGAGCCCCAAAATTTCACAAGAAAAAAGCGAATATTTCGCGAAATTAATGACAGATCGAAAAACTAAAAAATACGTGCTCAATATTTTTTAAAAATCTATCGAATGATACCAAACACGACTTCCCACGGAGAGGGGTGAGGGGTAAATTTAATATGTTAAATACGAATCCCGCGATATTTCGCGAAATGAACATCAAATCGAAAAAATGTAAAATACACTTATTCGATATTTTTGAAAAATCTATCGGATGGCACTAAACACAACCCCCCACGGGTGTGAGGTGGGGGGGTTACTTTAAAATCTTAAATAAAAGCCCCCATTTTTTATTGCAAATTTGGATTTCTTACGTAAAAATAAGTAACTTTAATTCGAAACTTTTTTTTAAATTATGCATAGATGGCGTTATAATCGGAAAAAACGATTGTTGGAAATGAAAAATTAAATTAAAAAATGGCAAGCGCCCATAAAAATGAAAAACTTTTTTTGGTTTTAGGACCTACTCTTCACAACCCAATAGGTCCCCAAAGCGCTCGATTGACTGCACATTTAGCATACTTTACTCCCCTACCATTCTGTTTGTTTCATTTTGATATTTTAGTATACAAAAATAATAGTCCATTTACTCACGGTTTTTGATGTGAATTTTAAAGGACCGCTTGTATTGACATGAAATTTGGCATACACATAGCTAGCACGTCAAAGAAAAAAGTTTATTGTGCCGATGTCTGCTTTTTGCCCTGGGGGTGATTTTCACCCCTTCTCGGGGGTGAGAAAACATACATTCAATATATGCCTGGAATTGGATGAACTGACTTCTTAAGCAACTTTGGTTCTATAGAGTTAGTTCACAGTTTAAAAGTCAACACTTTATTTACGTGTATATTTATAAGAGTTATTTACGAGTGAATATGTTCATTCCTTAACAAGAAACCCCGTTTTAGACAGTTTTTCGCAAATAACTCAAAAAGTAAGTATTTTGTCGAAAAAATTTATTTTAGAAAAAATGTAGCTTACAAAAAAGTAAAAAAAAATGAGCATATTTAAGAAGTCTGTAAACCTAGTAGAAGCAGATTTGTAGCTAATGAAAAGTAGGTCCTTATTTTTTAAGTTTTAACAATATTGTCAACGTACATTCTGATTTAAAGAAAATTTATTTATCATGAATACTACATCAGATGGCCATTATTGATAATTTGATTTAGATAAACATTTTTTTAAATATTTTTATATTATACATTAATAAATACTTCATATTCAGCATTTTTGTATTCCTCTATATCTCCGGCAGATTAACAACAGCCGTAAACTTTATATCCTTTTAAAAGATTTTAAAATTTTTAAAAAACGTTTAAAAACAGTATTTATTTTTTCCGGTAAACCTTAATTAAATAATTAAACGCATATAATATGTTAATTACAGTCGACCTCATTACTCGAGTAGGTACTTTTGATAAGTTATCGTTTTAAACTACATAGTATTTAAAAATGTCCTTTTTCGTAATTTCTCGAGATATTTGAAGGAATTAATCTGTTGGTGTCAAATCAAATTCAAACCATAAACATGTTAACATAACCATGGAATAAAACATACATAAAATACGAGCTATGAGGTTAATAACAAAATCTAGTTGTTATGTTCTTAAATAGTTCGAGAAATAATTGTTACAGAAAAACCCCATTAATTTATTATAATAGCATCAGTTATTAAGGTACCAAGGGTATTATAAGGATAATAAGGCTTGAGTTCAATGGTGTATATAACGAGGGCCTTTGGCCCGAGCGATATACGTTGACCAAAAGCGTTGTTATCTATAATATCCGTGGTGCCTTCAACGTTTAATGTCCGAATAAATTATTCTTTATATGCAAAAAATTTGAATGAATTTTGAATTAATTAGTTTTCAAATATGTACATTTACCAGCAATAGTCGTAACGTAATTGTGGTAACCATAGCTTTACTTAGACTGTTATTTGTCAATTTGACAGTATTTAACTAATTATTTAAATTCAATACCCTAGGGCGTTATTTTTCAAAATAGCGCCCTAGGGCATTATATCATACTTAACTGACTTCGAAATCATGTCATTATTCTGTCAAATAATATACCAGTTGGACATTAATAAACTTATGGTGAATAAAAGTTGGAAAATAAAAATGTGATATAGTATGAATATATTACTACCAATTGACTAACACATGTATGATAGCTTAAAACGATAAAATTTTGCATTTTGAAATAAGATCCATATCACTTGGTCCAGGCCATATACCGAGCGAGGTATCTGTAAGTCAATAATAAAAAATGGCATATTATAATGGATTATTCAATAAAATGGACAGATCACGAATTATCTACCAAGTAATATTAAAATAAAGATTTATATGTATGATAACATACAACATCTAAATACCCACTACGATGTAAAATGGAAATTGATGGGAAAATAATAAAGCAGGAAGCAAGGTTTAGATATCTGGGAATAGATAAATAAGTTACGGAGATGTTGAAGAGGAAGTACGACAACAAAACTTAAAAGCAAGTAAAGCGGCGGGATCTCTTAATGACACAATCTGGAAGAACAAACACCTTATACAAGACACAAAAGCAAGAATCTATAAAGCAGCAATTAGACCTATATTGACATACACTGCGGAGACAAGACCTGACACATCTAAAACGAAACGACTACTAGAAACAACAGAGATGAAAATACTCCGATGAATATCAGAAAAAAGTCTGTTCGATAGGGAGAGAAGCGAAAACATAAGAAGATCATGCAATGTAGAAGACATAAATGGATGGGTGACAAAACGGAAACAGGAGTGGAACGAACACATAGTAGAATTGCAGAGGATAGGATAGTACGAATAGCACGAGACACCAAAGGGGCGAAGAAGTATTGGCAGACCAAGAAAAAGATGCTTATATCCTGCCATTATCCATCTCTATGGTCTCATCTTTCCATGGCCTGGTCCACTTCATCCAGATCTTAGGGGTATGTCTTTTGTCTCTTTCCTATTGGGCTTCAGTCCGAAATTTTGGAATTCACTTTGTTGCTCTTCTCACGTTTGCATACCAAATTACTTACCTGTTTATTGTATTCATGTATACTTTGTTCTTATTTGCAATTTTACGATAATTGTAATTTTTGTATAATATACCAAACCAATATATATATAAACCAAAATATAAGTCACCAAATGGACGAAGAAGTATTGGCAGACCAAGAAAAAGATGGTACGATAACAATATAGGAGGCTAATATTGATGAAGAAACGGGCTTTAAAGCCTAATTACAAGAAGGAGAAAGTAGAAGAAGAAGAAGAAAAAGAAGAAGAAGAAAAAGAAGAAGACGAAGAAGAAGAAGAATAAGAATAAGAATAAGAAGAAGAAGATGATGATGAAGAAGAAGAAGAAGAAGAAGAAGAAAGAGAAGAAGAAGAAGAAGAAGAAGAAGAAGAAGAAGAAGAAAAAGAAGAAGAAGAAGAAGTATAATATACGATAGTTTGAACAATGCAAAATTCGAAACATTAACAGGTGGATAAAAACAAGAAAGAAAACTGGAACGAACATGTAAACCGAATGGAACCAGATAGATTAGCGTAGATAGATCTGTAAAAACAACAAGCCGTACAGCAGAAGGCCCGTTGGAAGGCCGCCAAAAAGGTGGAAAGACAATGTACAGCCAACAAAAACTGAAACAGAATAAGAGGCAGACAAACAGGAGCAATCCTAGTCGCACGAAGAAGGCGAAGAAATTTGTAATTTTACATATTGTATATTTCTTTAATGGTGCATTCTTTTATAATTTTGACAGTCGATTTATTTCGTTTGTAATAAATAAATAAACTTTCAGTTCAGAGAAATAAGGAAAAAAATATCATGTTCGTGACACAACCCCCTCCAGGCTGAAACCAAATTTTTTGAGTAGTATGCACATCTATAATAATAACCTATATGTTTCCTGCAGCCGGTTTTGAGGATATAATATATAGTTATAAACAAATTAAGATCAGAAAACGGTAAATTTTCGCTTTTTTCGTCTATTAAAAAAAAGTTAAGCAATTTAAACAAATTTGAGAGAAACTCATAAATCGTATAAAAAGCTTCAATATGGCGTCCGCTGAATATGTCTATCCTTATTGGTTGCTTAGAAAATTGCAAAATAAATCATTAATTTTGAGTTTTTATTAATATTTATAGCTTATGTAAAAGTATAAAACCTTCTTATTACACGGAATGCTGAGACTTCTGGTGCTTAAATCATACCCTAAATTTCAAAGCAATTGGTCAAATAGTTTAAAAGTTATTTAATTTGTTTATCCCAAATTAATTTTTTTTGCAACACTATAAGTCAGAAAATGATGATAAAGTTACAGCAATACTTTGGATAGTTTATGAAAGAAGATTATTAATTTAATTAAAAAAAATGACAAAAATAATTCTAAATATTGGAAAATTATTTTGCAAGAACATGTGAATTAAAAGAAGGGGGCTAACTTCGTCCCTAATGTTCCTAGGTCAATTGTTTTTCTTTCTAAATGTGTATAAAAATTCAGTCTTTCTAAATATGAAAAAATATTTTTTCTACGGGTAACGGTTAAAAAGTTATTCTAATTGTTTATAAGTAAGCAAAATATCGACATGTTTTTGAAAAACAATTTTACACTGTTTAAAATTACTTTTTGTCATTTTTTTTTTAATTAGGTTAATAGTATAAATGTTCTTCTTTCATAAACTGTCCGAAGTATTACTGTAACCTCATAATTTTCTGATTAATTATTTATATGGGAAATATATTATATAATTTTCAGACTTATAGTGTTGCAAAAAAAATTATATAATTTTCAGACTTATAGTGTTGCAAAAAAAATTAATTTGGGATAAACAAATTAAATAACTTTTAAACTATTTTTTTTTTTTTTTATTTTACAAAATAGTCGCATCAACCTCGGAGGTTATTAGCGACATATACATATACATAAGGTAATTTATTTACAGATGTTAGATTTTGTTAAATACATTGATATCTTTAAGGAATTTTACCAAGTGTTCAATTTTACAATTTTCTCCTAAGATTTCACTTGTTGATCCGATGATGTGGTTGTTCTGTCTCTGCAACTGGTATTTTGGACACTCTGCAAGTACATGCTTAACACTTAGTGGGATATTACAGTTTTCACATAAAGTGGGATTAGTGTGACCAATTATGTGTCCGTGGGTAAGTCGGGTATGTCCTAGACGAAGGCGAGTAACAATGTCATGGTGAGTTCTGTTGGGAATTTGAGATTTCCACGGTTTTACAAACGTTTTCACTTCGCGAAGTTTTGAAGTTGAACTGTCCCACTGGTTTTGCCACAGATTTTTGACTTTCACTTTAATAAATGATTTTAAATCATTAAGAACTACATCTCTCACTTCACTCGCGGTTTCACTGTCCCTGGCTTGTTGGGCTGTCCGATCCGCCGCTTCATTTCCTTGGAGGCCAATGTGTGAAGGAACCCATAGGAATTGTACAATATGGTTGTTGTTTTGAATGGTAGCTAGTTCTTTTTTAATTAGGAAAGCAATTGGATGCTTCGTGTACAGTTGGTTAATGGTATGGATGGAACTGAGGGAATCGGTAATTATAAGAGCATTGGATATATTACTGGAGTTAATATGAACGAGAGATTGATAGATGGCGTATAGCTCGTCAGTATGTATACAGCTTAAGGATGGTAGTTTATACTCAAGTGTACTATTTGGAGTAATGACAGCTGCCCCAACTCCAGTAGATGTTTTAGAAGCGTCTGTATATATATGATAGGATTTAGAAAATTTTGTTAGTTTGTTGAATGTTATAGTTATAATTATTGAATGTTCAGCTCCTGGGATAATTTAGTCGATGTATCCGTGTCAGGTTCTTCATCCTCGTAGTTGTCTTTTGTGAGCTGTCTCGTAATTTTTTTGTTAAGCTTTGTACATTTCAATTTTAATGAGCGTTCGGATGTATATGAATGAATTTTGGTTATGAGTTTTTTAAATCCTATAATGTCTACTGTATATTTATTTACAACGCTGATAACATCTTTTGTTCCATGAGCGTTTTCAAATAAATCAACTGTTTCCTCAAAAGTTAATATTTGCTTTTCGGAATTGAATAATTCTTTAATTGGTTGCATTAGCGTTTCTAATGGTATTGTTGATATTTTTGTTTTTATTCTTTTTTGTTTCTGAGTTGGCTTTGAAAATACATCGTCACTAGCTGATGTCTCAATCGGGGGTGATATTGCTTCAGATACAGTTCGTTTGGAGGATGATTTAAATGTATTTTCTTCGTTGGATACGCTAAATTCTTTTGGTGCTGGATTCTCTTTATTTTAATTAACCGAGCAAGAATTATTGCTTAGACTGGAAGATGAAGGCTGGTTAGTTATGACTATGTGAGGTGAGGGGGCTGATGAGGTGGATATATTTGGTTTAGATATCACTGGCATTGTATTATCTGTAGTTGATGTATCAAGAGGTGTTAGGTTGGTTGTAGATAATATTTTTGTTAGTGGCGTTGAATTATTTGATATGTTTGTAGAAGTGCATGTTGTTGAAGGTGTAATAGCAGTCGTTTCTGTTGAAGTTACTGTACTAGGTTCGTTTCTGTTTGAAAGTGTAGCAGTTGGGACAGCTGTTTCTGAGTGATTTACATTTACTGAGCAACTACTGGAAATATGGCCATGTTGTTTGCAAATGAAACATAAGTTGTCTAATGTCAAAAAAATTCGACTTGTAGTATCTTCATGAGTTATTAAAATGGTATCGGGAATTGGACCTGTGGGTGGAGATACGTAAATATGTCGACGGAAACTGAGTACATGTTTGTATTCAGGATTGTTGGTTCCTATTCGCAAAAATGACATTGATGAAGTTGGTTTTAGCCCTAAGAGCAGTAGTTCGTTTTCTATTACCTTATGCGGGATAGTGGGAGAAACATTGGATATTAGGAGTCTTTCACTTGGAGTAATTAGTCTACGGACTTGAATTTGTGTATTGTTTACAGTGATGAAACCTCTACTGTTTGAAAAAAATTCATCTACGACTTGTTTGGTTGAGAAATAGATACAGATACGATTGTTGGTGATTCTTGATGAAAAAATAATGTGTTTTGGACTAACTAAAGCTCCTACCGCTAACAAGTATTCTTCTAATTTAACATCGTTGAGAGAATTAAAAACTACTGCTTGTAGCTTGGATGGATAGATTGTTTCTTTTTGTCTACTAGCTGCAGCAGAGTAAGATAAAGGTTTTTGTGATGTGGATTGCGATAATGATTCATCGCTATTATTAGTGACGTCGAATTCCATTTCTCAACACCATTTGATTTTCCTAAGTACGGACCTGTTCCGCTTCGGCTTTTGGTAATTGTCTTTAAAGACAAAAAATTGGTGTCGATTAATGACTGGTGTTGTTTATTGACGGTTTTTTAAAATTCTTTGGTTATGAAATACTTATTAATAGAAAAATATGTACTCACAGAAAATGTTTTTCTATACACACTTAACTAACACTATTATACTTGATGTTAACGTAGTGTAAGAATACTATGATTGGTTTTTGTAAGTTAAATTTACTATTTGTCAGGATCGATCAAAAAGCATGTGTGCTTATTCGATATCAGTCTTTTAAACTATTTGACCAATTGCTTTGAAATTTAAAATATAATTGAAGCACTAGAAGTCTCAGCATTCCGTGTAATAAAAAGGTTCTAACTTAATTTTTACATAAGGTATGTATGAACATTTATAAAATCTCAATATTTATGACTTATTTTGCAATTTTCTAAGAAACAAATAACGGTAGACATATTCAATGAACGCCATATTGAAGTTTTTTTATACGATTTATGATTTTGTTATTCTCAAATTTGTTTAAAATGCTTAACTTTTTGGTAATAGACCAAAAAAACGAAAATTTACCGTTTTTTTATCTTCATTTGTTTATAACTATGTATATCATCAAAATCGGCCGCAGGAAACATATAGGTTATTAATATAGATGTCCATACTACTCAAAAAATTTAGTTTTGGCCTGGAGGGGGATGTGTCACAAGAAAAATCTTATTTCTCTGGACTATTTATACCACATAATATTTATTTGCTTTTATGTGGCTTACCATCTTTTGTTATAAGATTATTTATATTTTTGCATATTGCAAATTTTTTTATTGGTTTTAAATCACATAGGCAAACATTCTAAAAAAAAATCGATTGGTAGGACTTATCTCAATCTTTAAATAATATGTCTGAGTTGTATTGCCATTTTATGTATCTTTTTTATTTATAAATTAAGTATTAAACTTTTTTAGGACCATATTGTCTGAACCTTTGTTAAAACTATGTCTGGAAGTTTAAAATTTTTAGAAAAAGTGACGAAAAAATTTAATTTTGGAAAACGTATGACTTTAAGGAGGTATTCCTATCAAATAAAAAGGTAAATAGCTATGCCATGTACAAAAGCTTCATTAAAAACTGTTAAAGTAAACTTTTGTCTTGATCCGAGTCAAATTGTCGATTTTATCTTTATTAATATGTCCCGTCGCAGTTGAGGCTATGGTTTTACCATTTCTTCATTGTTATTAATTATTGTTAATTCAGCTCTTGCATGCTTTTTATATTTTAATACCTTTTCTCTCTCTCTCTCTCTCTCTCTCTCTCTCTCTCTCTTTCTCTCTCTCTCTCTCTCGCTCTCTCTCTCTCTCGCTCTCTCTCTCTCTCTCTCTCTTTCTCTCTCTCTCTCTCTCTCTTTCTTTCTTTCTCTCTCTCTGTCACTCTCTTGTCATTTCTCCATTACTGAGAATCCTGATCTCCTCCACTATTCCTAACAAACCTCCATTGGTCTCTATCTTTGCTGTGCTCTAAGAGTCTCGTAGAATAAATGGCCGTTCTCTTAGTCTACTTACCGAGACGTTTTCAGAAACAAATAATTTCTCTAAATCTGTAGAATTCGTTGCAGACATATGGACAATGGACAGCCTTTTTTTAATGTCAAATTGGTTAAGAATAGAAAAGTTTGTCCGATTAGCTGTCCAAGGTAGGTGCAGCATTCTTCTCCAGCACCACATCTCAAAGACATCACTTGTTGGGTCTTATTATGCGCAAAGAGTCCAAGTTTCTGTACCGGTATCGTATAAGAATTTTGTCATCGATCTGTTCAATATTTAGTTAGGTGACTCATCACATTTTGTAAATATTTTCTGATAACATGTTTGTTTTCTGCACATCAAGTTAAATAAATTTTAGTAGAATAACATTCTTTTATTTTATTTTAAGACACCAATCTAAAACCTCTGATTTACAACCCAACATAACTGATAATGAGTTCGTGTCATCAGCGGTTTATATGTTTCCAATATTCGTCAAAGACCTTACTGACAATATCATTTGCGACAAAGAACCTGAATTCAAAATGAGATATCAAAGAATGATTGAATACCCTTTACTAGTTGGAAACAAAGAAGTACCTTGTATGACAGCCATGTGTTATAAAACTTTAGAAAGACCAGAGAAACTGAATGAAGATAATATGAACCAGGCGTATTTACTTGGATGGTTAGGAGAAATGGTAAGAAGTTTAATTATGTAGAATTGTAAATATTTACCTAATATTTTGAAATTCCCCTGTATATATTTTTTTCTTAATTATTATTACGAGCACGGAATAAGAGTCTCACACATATGGACCTGCGTCGCGTCGGCCCAGATGGGTGGAACGAATTGGGATTACTACGGTAGCCGGTGCGAAATACTTCTTAACTTTGAATCTTTAAGACCTAATTAAGTAAGAATAACATTCGCAACTTTAAACCAATTTTAATAGGCTATAGTCTAAGAGCTGGGAGCGGATTTTGTGCGTGATAAGTAATATGGAAAAACTATACGGGGATATGTTGAATTAGTTGTGTACATGACTTTCACCAACGGCCGGAAACCAGAGTGGGAGCCGTGGGTTATTAGGGGTCAAAGTCGCGGTTTTTATTATTTTTTTTTGTGACGCTCATGATCGACATAGTGCACCAAAATTTGGGAATAAGTAGGTCATGACAAGTAAAATCTCTAGGGGCTCAACGCTGCGTGGCCGACAAAGGGGTGGGGGTAGGGGTGAATATATAAAATATAAGGGGTTTTTTGCGACGTTCGTGATTGAGATAGTGCACCAAAATTTGGGTGTAAGTAGACCATGACATAAATAATTAAAATCCCCAGATCCGGAAACCAGAGTCAGGAAGGAAGGTAGTTATAAGGGGTCAAAGTTCCGCTTTTTATTATTTTTTTTTTGTGACGCTCATGATCGAGATAGCGCGCCAAAATTTGGGAATAAGTAGATCATGACGTAACTAAGTAAAATCTCCAGGAGTGGAACGCTGCGTGGCCGACAAAGGGGTGGGGCAGGGGTGAATATAAAAAAATGTAAGGGTTTTTTGCGACGTTCGTGATTGAGATAGTGCACCAAAATTTGGGAATTAGTAGACCATGACATAACTAAGTAATATCCCCAGAGGTGGAAACCAGAGTGGCGAAAGAGGGTAGTTATAAGGGGTAAAAGTCGCGGTTTTTATTATTTTTTTTTGTGGCGCTCATGATGGAAATAGTGCACCAAAATTTGGGAGTAAGTAGGTTATGACGTAACTAAGTAAAATCTTCAGGGGCGGAAGGCTGCTTGGGGTACAAAGGGGTGGTAGGCAGGGGTGGGTATAAAAATATATGGGGTTTTTTTTGCCGTTCGTGATCGAGATAGTGCACCAAGATTTGGGAATAAGTAGATCATGACATTACTAAGTAAAATCTCCAGGGTCGGAACACTGCGTGAAGG
This sequence comes from Diabrotica virgifera virgifera, assembly GCF_917563875.1. Classification (NCBI taxonomy): domain Eukaryota; kingdom Metazoa; phylum Arthropoda; class Insecta; order Coleoptera; family Chrysomelidae; genus Diabrotica; species Diabrotica virgifera. The sequence goes on along the minus strand of NC_065451.1, from coordinate 10,971,086 downwards.
ACAAATGTTGTGCCGGGTCACAAAAAAAATAATACACACTGCGACTTTGACCCCTTAAAACTACCCTCATCCCCAACTCTGGTTTCCGGCTCTGGGGCTTTTACTTAGCTAAGTTATGGTCTACTTATTCCCAAATTTTGGTGCACTATCTCAATCTAGCACGTCGCAAAAAACCCCTTATATTTTTTATATTCACACCTACCCCCACCCCTTTATCGGCCACGTAGCGTTCCACCCCTGGAAATTGTACTTAGTTACCTCATGACCTACTTATTCCCAAATTTTGGTGCACTATCTCGATCATGAGCGTCACAAAAAAAAATAATAAGAACGGCGATTTTGACCCCTTATAACTACCCTCATGCCCAACTCTGGTTACTGGCTCCGAGCATTTTACTTAGTTATGTCATGTTCTACTTATTCCCAAATTTTGGTGTACTCCCTCAATCACGAACATCGCAAAAAAACCCCTTATATTTTTTCTATTCACCCCTGCCTCACCCCTTTGTCGGCCACGCAGCGTGCCACCCCTGGAGATTTTACTTAGTTACGTCATGACCTACTTATTCCCAAATTTTGGTGCACTCTCTCGATCATGAGCGTCACAAAAAAAATAATAAAAACAGCGACTTTGACCCCTTATAACTACCCTCATCCCCAACTCTGGTTTCCGGCTCTGGGGATTTTACTTAGTAATGTCATGATCTGCTTATTCCCAAATTTTGGTCCACTACGTCAGTCACGAACGTCGCAAAAAACCCTTTATATTTTTTATATTCACCCCTACCCCCACCCCTTTGTCGGCCATGCAGCGTTCCGCCCCTAGAGGTTTTACTTAGTTACGTCATGACCTACTTATTCCCAAATTTTGGTGCGCTATCTCGATCATGAGCGTCATAAAAAAAATAATAAATTCCGCGACTTTGACCCCTTATAACTACCCTCGGCCCGAACTCTGGTTTCCGGCCGTTGGTGAAAGTCATGTACACAACTAATTCAACATATCCCCGTATAGTTTTTCCATATTACTTATCACGCACAAAATCCGCTTCTATCTCTCCGACTACTAGTTCTCACGAAAGCGAATTAAACCATGAGAAGAGGAGATCAGCAGTAAGAGAATTTTGGTTATTGTGGGAAGAATACGGCAGTCGATTTTGAGATTCTGAGGAAAGACCTTTATTTGACAATAATTGAAAGGACGCGCAGTTTAAGACGTACTTATACAGGGTGTTTGGTAAAGAATGGGCCATAGCTTGTTTTGATTTAAATCTGTCTCCTGCCATCCACCGATAGCTGCTAACAGGTAGACCTAGAAATAGCAGCTACCGGGGATCGCAGGAGATAGATTCAAATCAAAACAAAACCGTCTATTTTCTATTTTTACTAACGCCATACTCTGTCATCATTCTCTTTGTCTTATCCCTATGCGGGGTCGGCTTCCTTATTTGCATTTCTCCACACAATTTTATCTTGGGTCATATCAATGTTAATTCCCTTTACCAACATGTCCTTCCAGGACTCCTTCCAGGAATCTGCACCTCAGCTATTCTTCGTATTGGGTGATTAACGTCTCGACGTTGAACATGACCAAACCATCTTAACCTATGCTCTCTCATTTTGGCATCAATTGGTACCACACCTAGACTTCCCCTAATATACTCATTTCTAATTTTATCCTTCTATGTCACTCCACTCATCCATCTAAGTACTCTCATTTTCGCCACATTCATTCGTTGTTCCTCTTTCTTTTTCACTGCCCAACATTCAGTTCCGTACATCATAGCCGGTCTTATGGCTGTTTTATAGAATTTTTCCTTCAGGTTCATTGGAATTTTTCTGTCACACAACACACCACTCGCTTCTTTCCACTTCATCCATCCAGCCCTAATTCTGCTACATGCATCTCCATCTATTTCTCCACCACTCTGTAATACCGATCCTAGGTACTTAAAACTATTGCTTTTTACAATCATTTCACCATCCAAAGATACCATTTTATTTGTAGTAACGTTCTGAATGTGAATAGTGAACATTCCAAATACTCTGTTTTTGTCCTACTAAGTTTTAAACCTTTTTCCTCCAGAGTTTGTCTTCACTGTTCTAGTTTTTGTTCTAAGTCTCTTTCACTATTTCCTACTAACACTGCATCATCAACATACATTAGGCACCATGGAATGCTACCCTGTAGTTTCGCTGTTATCTGGTCCAAAACTAATGAGAATAACTAAGGACTTAGCACCGAGCCTTGGTGCAGTCCTACTTTCACCTGAAATTTATCAGTCTCTCCCACACCTGTCCTAACACTAGTCGTTACTCACTCATACATATCTCTCACAATCTTTACATATTCTCCAGGGACTACTTTCTTATTGAGTGCCCACCACAGAATCTCTCGAGGAACTCTATCATATGCTTTCTCAAGATCCATACTCTGTATTAGAGTACAAAGACTCGTTCCATAAAGGTTCTGTGAATCGCATGTTGGAATATTTTCCTAGCGGTGCCTTTAGATATTTTCATATCTGGGTTAACAGAGAACTTGAATCGTGTCGACATTAATTTCACTTATTCCCCGTTAGAGGGCGTTCTAACCTTACTACAGTATAAATAGTTTCATTTTGTACCGAGAACTACGGAAGTTTTGATGTAAATTTGTCTTCTTGCATAGCCTCCTTGACAACAGGTAGACCGAGAAATAGCTGCTATCGGGGGATGGCAGGAGACAGATTTAAATCAAAACAAAACCGTGTATTTTCTATTTTTTTTTTTTTTAGTGTTTAGTTTTCTGGTCATAGTAACGTTTTTCTTTTTGAAATTTTCTTTTCGCCTAACATTTTTCTTTATCTCTATGTTTAATACGTTTATATCCTCTTAAATCTTTTGCAGATCCAAATTATAATGTATATGGCTAGTGACAAAATCAATAATGTAGAAATTCGAAACAACGCACAAACATGGCACTCAGTACAAGACGTAGGACTTCTTGTAGCAAACGACACATGTCTTCTACAAAACTCCATATTTGTACTACTCAAAAAGTACTTCAGGAACCATCCAAACTACCCACGATTCATCGAGTTGTTTCATTCTTCTCTTTACACGTCTTTTCAAGGACATAACTTGGAAATAATTAGTAAAGATATTAATAGGTTTGATATGAACGTTATTGAAAGAATAGCCAAGTATAAAATAGCTACTGGATGCTTCAATTGGCCTCTTAAATGCGCCGTATATTTAGCAGACTTGGATCCTACATACTATTTTGAGCAAGGGAGGAATATTGTTGAAGAAATTGCTGTTTACAAAAAAATTAAGGTGAGTAGAACTACAGATTTTTAAACAAATTATTTCATCATTTTCCCTTTTTCTTTCACTAAGAACCTCATGTTTCTGAAAACTTAAATGTATTAAAATGAATCAAGTAATATAATAGTCCTGTCGCCAGGGGGGGTACAACGGCCTCCTTAATTCAGATGGACTTACCCAAGTTTTTTTTATATATTTTGACCCGCAGAATACGAATTTTTTGGGTAACAGTTGATCCGGATGTCGATAAGATTGTTATAGACAAAGAACTTGAGGAATTACATAACAGCGATTTCTCGCAAAACAAAACATCTTTTTGTATTTTTTGGGTCATTTTAAGCAAAAAATATTCCTACAAGTTTTTTCGTAGAATGCATAGTTTTCGAGATAACCGCGGTTGAACTTTCAAAAAATCGAAAAATTGTAAATTTTAAACCCGAATAACTTTTGATTAAAAAATAAAGTAGCAATTCTGCTTACCGCATTTGAAAGTTTAAGTCAAATTATATCGGTTTTGATTATTTGCATTGCTAAAAATTTATTATTTTATTGTTAAACAAAGCTGTAAACTGTAGTAAACACCTAGTATGTGAGTGATGTTTTCTATGATTTCTCATTTAAAATCGAACGAGTAGGTAGAGTAGCTACAAGTGCAAGCGAGGCAATTTATACGTAGCATGCGTTAAAACGCATGTATTAGGCACGGGAAACCTATGTGTTTATAGATTAGTTTAACAATAAAAAAATTAATTTTTAGCAATGCAAATAATCAAAACCGATATAATTTGACTTAAACTTTCAAATGCGGTAAGCAGAATTGCTACTTTATTTTTTAATCAAAAGTTATTCGGGTTCAAAAATTGCAATTTTTCGATTTTTTGAAAGTTCAACCGCGGTTATCTCGAAAACTATGCATTCTACGAAAAAACTTGTAGGAATATTTTTTGCTTAAAATGACCCAAAAAATACAAAAATATGTTTTGTTTTGCGAGAAATCACTGTTATGTAATTCCTCAAGTTCTTTGTGTATACCTAACAATCTTATCGACATCCGGATCAACTGTTACCCAAAAAATTCGTATTCTACGGGTAAAAATATATAAAAAAAACTTGGGTAAGTCCATCTGAATTAAGGAGGCCGTTGTACCCCCCCTGGCGACAGGACTATAATGTGTTTCTTAATGTTTGACTGCACGCTCATGTGATGTCAAACAAAACAGATAGAGAAGAAAGAAAGTCGAAAACTATTCGGGGAGGAATTTAACTCAGATTATAAGGAAAATAACAAAATGTTCTAAAACAGTATCAAACCGTTTACAGTAAAGAAAGCAAAACAAATATGGGTGCTAAAAGATGACCTAATTAATCTTAATAACTAAACGAGGAATATGGTCTTCTTCTTCTTCTTTTTGTATAGACATGACTCTGTTTTCTCAAATCCTCAAAAACTTGTTGGTGCCTCCAATAAGTTGTCATTCCATTGTTTTCGTAGTCTTCCCACTGATCGTCTTCCTATTGGGGAACCGTCTCTCGCTGTCCTGACTACCCTATTTGTTGTCATTCGGCTTATGTGGTCATTCCATTTTATTCTTCTGTTTCTTACCCAGTTATTAATGTTGTCCACCTTGCATCTCCGTCATATATCTGTACTTCTAGCTCTGACCCATAGTGTCTTACTATCAATTTTTCGAAGGGTTTTCATCTCAGCTGTTTCGAGCAATATTTTTGTCTCGGAGTCAGGCCGTGTTTCTGCCGCGTACTTATGTTATTTAGTGTTGCCCAAAATCGGTCTTGGTCTTGCAGTCTTGGTCTTGTTCTTGCGTTTTCGCAAGACCAAGACCAAAACCGCCTAATTTTAGCAAGACCAAGACCAAAAATTACCGTGCAAGACTTGAGCAAGAACAAGACTAAGCCTGCGAGACTCTTGCGTCTTGCAGTTAGAACTGAGGGTCGTATTAGGGAGTACAGTAGAACGTCAATAATCCGGATTAATTGGGACCGGACCCCATCCGGATTATCAAATTATCCGGATTATCGAAATTACCTCAAAACAAGGCCAGTATACACATTAAAGTACAACAAACGTTTTAAAATTTTATGTTTTCTCTTGTATAGTAAAGTGTCAAGAGGTGAAATTAATCAAAACATTTTTTATGTTTAAACACTGTATTGTAATTAATTTATAATAGCAGCATGCGTACAGTAAAAACATCAGACACTATTTGGGGTTTTAAAAAAATGTATAAAATGTTTTTGAACTGCGGTAGAGGTTCGTTTTTCGCAGCTAAGATCTTAATTTATTTTAAAAGAATCAGATATTTTTGTTAGATGCAAATCCGGATTATTGACGGTCCGGATTTTTGACGTCCGGATTATCGACGTTCTACTGTATATTAGTTCGACTATATTCTTAGATACTCTATGAGAAACACAAAACATAAACATACTGTTATATTTCTATTTGATATGAAAATTAAATTTTGATAATTATAAACAGAATTCAATTTAATATAAAATATTTTCAATTTTCTCAACCACGGGCATATAAATTTAAAACAACCTGTATACAACAAATTGTTATATTTAATTTTAAGAAGTGATTAGAATAAGCGTACGAAACTCGGAACAATGTGCTTAGATAAACAAAGTGAATGACGCGTACCATTATCGTTCTTCTCGGAAGGTCGATCATTAGCCTATGCTAAATAAAACTCAGTGAAATAGATGATAGTTCATTATCGTTTTTCGCGGAAGGTTTCGATCATTAGCCTATGCTAAATAAGACTCATTTGAAAGAGAGAATAGGTCATTAAAATTTGTAAATAGTTAGAAAGTATTTTAGAATGGGAATTAAATATTTTCTTTTGAAATCCATTAAGCATATTTAGAAAGATTAAAAATTGGTTTTGAGGAATATTACGAATGAGAGTTGGTGGTGGAAGATTGATTTGTGAATCTGGAAGGGATATTTAGAAAGTAGGGGAATGGATGACAAAGTGAGATCAGAATGTTTTGAGCTGTCGAGAAGTGAAGTCGAGTAGTAGACGGTAGTGTTCGAGGAGTGAGAAAGCCGGTGTAGTTCCGTGAGTGTGGAGTATCTATCGTGGAACGAGAAGTAGGCCAGGTCGAGAGTAAAAGAACCTCCTTGAGCCCAGAGTGTCCCGGTAGCTGATAGCAGTTTCGAAAAAGGTAGAACACAGCATCACGACAAAAGCAGGAACGAGAGCTATTCGAGCTAGTTTTTCAAAGGAGAACATCACTGGAAGCCAGGACGAGGTTTGATCGCAGCCAAGGATAGCAGGAAAGGGTCTTGTGTGAGGACATTTTCAGTTCACCAGGAAAAGGTCAGTCTCATTTGTTTGGACATGAATGTATGGGTTTTTCGTATTAAATTCCACATAAAAAAATTGAATAACATAATCAATAATATCAGAAAAGCTTCATCAAACTTAAATAGAGTTGTTCCTAATAACTCCTAATAGTTAAATGTTAATAAAAACTTTCAATTGAAAACCAAAAGGAAATAAGATTCCCATTTGTAAATGTTATGTTTAAGAATAATAAGAAATAGCAAATATTAAGCATTGATTGCCTTATAAATAAAATAAAAAATATTTTGATTATAATTGTAACCCATATGTGTATTTTTTTTACTCTTTTCTTTTCTATCCCGATTAGGAACCATTAAGAAATATTTAGAAGCCACGGAAGTAAGTAATTAATTTATAATTCGCCCTGAGATTGAAAACATATTGATATGTGATCTGGTTAATTAATTAGATTAGTATTAATACATTGATTAAATTAAGTAACATATAAAAATATTATCTCATATCAATAATCAAGATCACATCAATACATACATAGCGAATCAAAATATCCAATTAAAGAACACTTGACACATTTGACACGTTATCAGAGGTCATTATAACAATCTAAAAATAAAATATTTTGTACATTTCTTCCCAGCAGACGACTTCTCTGAAATTAATTGTCCGGGTTATGAGAATAGTCGCCTTCTAATCATAACATAACATTCTTGCTTTGCGACGCCGATAGTAATATCGAATATCGTATCCAAACTTTTTAAAAACATATCAGCTTAGCTGATAAAAAATATACCTAATAAGTAATTCATTTTTTTTCATTATTAGTTTTCTAGGAATTTAAAGACCACAAATCTTATCGGTATAATATACATAGAATAGTAAGACTGTAAGACTATTATTTATTGTTTTGGCTGAATGTGTTATGAGATCACTCGGTTAAACAAAATTTGCCGAAACAACGCGTATAATATTTAAAAGTATGATACCGAGACAAAAGAACAAATAGTGCCGGATACCCTAACAAAATACCGAAATATTATTTAATAACGATATACACTTCTCCAAAAAATTTACGCACCACCTTATAAACGGGTCATTGTTAGTTTCGAATTTCCTAAACCATCTTGTCCGATTTAAGTGATTTTTTTAATATGTTGTCTTATTTTTATAAATATCGCTGTAATACTATTGTTGCTACCAGACAAATCAATTATTGTCATTTTACATCGGGTGTAGGTACCATTCAAACTGTGTCTTTTCTCAGCACTGTGGAATATTCTAGCATTTATAAAATACTGAAATTAAAACGATAGCCTTATATTTTCTTAACATTATGTTTTTTTATTCATTCGTTTATATTGGATAATAAAATACATAAGTTTCTAATAAACTTAAGTTAGTTAGACCGTAGGCACGGATCACTTAGATCGTGAGTTCAAACCCCACCCGGTGTCAATTGTCTAGCAGTAATTCTCAATATTTTTGAGTCATGTACCACAAAAGCCTTTTTATTCTTTTTGTTACCACCTAACTGAAATAGCTAGGTTCTAATTAACTATAATAATTGTGGTGCTGATTTTGGCTGTTTTTGCGGTTTGTGTACCACCGTAAATAGTGATAATATGTACCACCAGTAGTACATGCACCACAGATTGAGAACCGCTGGTCTAGATATTTATTAATTTGCCTGGTCTTTACTATGGCTATGATATTCCAGCTTAAAATGTACCTCTCTGTTACGTTGTTCAAAGATATGCAATAGGCTAATAGGCAACTGCGAGACTTGCAAGATTCTTGCTTCAAGACTAAGACCAAGACCGGGAGCGCAATACCAAGACCAAGACCAAGACTAGGGTTACTGGCGCAAGACCAAGACTGTTTAAGTCTCGTCTTGGTTTTGCATTTGAGCAACACTAATGTCATTATTGGTCTAATGACCGTTTTGTAAATTCTGCCTTTAATTTCTTTTCCGATATTTTTATTTCTCCATGTTGTGTCTCTCAGACAACCTGCGGCTTTGATTGCTCTATTCTCTTGATCTTCCACTTCTATCTCGAGCTTTCCGTAGCTAGATAGTGTGATGCCTAGATATTTAAACTCAATCACTTGTTCTATTATCTGACCATCCAGCTCCAATTTACATCTTATTGGATTTGCTGTTATAACCATGAATTTTGTCTTTTTTTTTTTTGGGAAATTAACACGTTAAATTTTCTGGCGGTTATATTAAATTGGTAAAGCATACGTTGTAAATCATCTTCACTTTGAGAGATTAGTATTGCATCGTCTGCCTAGCAGATTATTCTAAGTTGTTTTTCTCCCATTTGGTATCCTTTTTTAGTTCTTACTTTTTTTATTATTTCAGAACAATAATGGACTCAAGGAATCCCCTGTCTTATCCCATTGCCAACTTCAATTGGGTCAGTTAGTTCATCTTCTACTTTTACTTTTATTGTGTTTTTCGAGGAATATGGTGGAAATATAAATAGAGAAGAAGTAGATGATGATAAAGAATCTAATGATCGAGGAAGTTTAAAGTTAGTTAAAAGACAGATTAGTTTTTAGAACGAAGCAAGTAGCAGAAAAGAAAATAAAGATAAAGCAAAGAAAACGGAGGCGATAATATTGATCTGAAGACGGCTATTAAATATCTTTAAATGGGCATGGGAAAAAAGAAAATTGCTAAAGAAATGGTAAATAAATGTGTTTCTAATGTTTCATAAGAAAGGGAATACTACCGAAAGTTAAGGGATAGATGAGATTAAAGAATTGGAAAGATCAATAATAAAGATAAAGAAGTTAAAACACGAACCAATAGAAAAAAATGAGAAAGAGAAAAGAAAATTGAACTGTTATGGAGACATAACTACAATGGACGAGAATATATTAGTAAAGATAGTGACAAAACACAAAAGACAGGAAAAAAGAAGAAGTGATATGCGTAGAAAGAAGTGGATGGAGCACATCCAGGATATCAGGATTAAAACACTGAAATATTGCAAGAGATAAAGGAAATTGGGATGAAATCGGAAGGCGTGGAAGAAACGGAAAAAGATGGCTTTGTTGTGCCCGTATAAAGAGAGGAAGAAAAAGAACAAGAAGGTGAAGAAGCAGAAGAAAAAGAATAACAAGAGTATTTACTTAAAATTTACTAAAATTATTAAGAACAATTTATAAGACATCAATTCTTGGAATATAAGGGACAACTGTGTTCTCAGACATTAAAAAATGTTCTATGTATAATATATCCTAATAATTTGTTAATTTTTTAGGCAGACTTTTTGGATTCGTTTGGAAATCATCCTCAGCACCTTAACATCAAACAAGGTTACTGTTCATGGTTGGTTGTAAAATTGTTAGAAACGTGTAGTTCAAATCAACAAAATACTTTTAAGGAAAATTATGGACAGATTGAAGAAAAGTCAATAAACGAAGTCATTTCACTGTATAATGCCGCAAAACTGCCAGTTTTGTTCGAGACGTACAAAGTTAAGAAAAATGCAGATATTAGGAAAAAGATTGGACTGATAGAAGATGAAGACGTTAAGAGGTGTTTGACAAGCTTTTGGAATCAGACATTTTAAATAATTAATATCTAGCTTTTATGCTGTTACTGTGTACTTGCATTTATATTGCTGTCTGTTATTGTTCCATCCAAAATATAACACATTTTCTTTTATACAAATACATTGACTTTTTGTAAATAGTACATGAAAACCGAAAAGAATCAAAAATCAAAACGTCAAAACAAATATAAAGTATAACTAACATTACAGTCAATTGTGATTAATCCCATATAAAATAATATTTAACTTAAACGTGCCACAAGAAAACAATTTCAGGACCTCTTCTTGAAAATCATATTGGGTGGGATGCATAAAACGTCGTACCTGCTAATGCTACAAGTATGGAAGTATGTGCTCCATTTTTGAAGATTTTACTGCACTTAAAAAGCATTAAATGCTTTGTAAGGGTAGTAAAACGCTTACAAAGCATTTGTAAGTGTAATAATGCTTTGTAAGTGAAGTAAAATCTTCAAAAATGTAGTACATACTTGAAGCATTAACAGGTACTACGTTTTATGCATTCCACCCATTTGTCCCACTACCTGAACCCAAGACTAAGATATATGTATCAAATATTGATACAAATTACTTAGGAAAAAGAGTAATGGGAAATACCCAGTATTTTATACCCAGAAATACCCAGGGAAACAATGGGAAAATACCCAGTATTTTCCCATTGATTTTAAAATTTTAAAATTTTGAAATTTTAATTAAAAATTATACTCAGTATAATTTTTAATTAAAATTATATTTTTCAAACTATCATATCAGGCAACCAACTTTTCTTGTTTTCAATCTGCTTTTGCCAATCAGTCTGCTCTCGTTAAATCTTTTTCCACCTACCTCTACCGAAAGTATACTTTTCCGGACCTGATTGTAGGGAGCAAAGTTGTACTTTTCCTCCCTAGGGAGGAAAATATTTTTCCTCCCTAGGGAGGAAAAGTAAAAGTGATGTCATGGTATTTCATTCATGAATTATAACTTATTGACGCCCTGTATAATATCTATTTTCTATTACGAAGTATCTATACATTTTAACGTTTATTTATAAAACATCCTGTATTTTGCAGAATGGTAAAAAACAGTAAATTGTTATTTTGATTTAACAATGTTTACATTAATAATTTGACTTATATTTGACAGTTGACAGTTATATTGTACCTACTCGTTGTTTTAGTTCTAATAAATTTTGTTGGTTAGTTCCATAAAGAAATTAAGTAAAAATGGAAAAATGACTTGTTATTTGAGGAAGGTGGAAAACCCATATGTATAACATGGGAGTAAAGTGCCTTTTCCTCCCTCGAATGATTACTGCCCTCCGCTACGCGTCGGGCAGTAAACTTCATTCTCGGGAGGAAAAGTTACACTTTCCTCCCTTGTTATACAAATAGCTATTACAGTACCTATTATATACACACACCGGCAAAATTAGCCGAACACTTTAAAAATGGGACATGTTTGATGTCTTGAATTTCCTAAACCACTGGTCCGATTTGAGTGATTCTTTTAGTATAGTATAGCCTTATTATTTAAGAATATCGGTGTAGTAATATTGTTGCTGGACAGGTAAATGTCATTTTATACCGGGTGTTACAATCATACTGTGTTTTTTTCTTAAAGTTCGGAACACCCTGTGGAATATTCTAGCATATATAAAATATTAAAATTAAAACTCGATTGTAGACTTAGGCTTTCTTAACATTTTCTTTTTTGATTCATTTGCTTATGTTGTACAATAAAAAAGTTATGTGCTTTAACAACTAGCCATGCTTTTTATCAATAAATCCTCATAGTAGGGAGGAAAGTATGCTAAATTTGCAGTTACTCGAGCGTTATGGGGACCTACTTCATTGTGAAGAGTGGGTGCTAAAACCAAAAAAAGTTAAGTTAAGTTGTCCATAAAGTGTGGGACTCTCCATTTTTTAATTTAATTTTCCATTTCTCCACCAATAGTTTTTTCCAATTATAGGAAATATAGGCTATATCTATCCATAATTGGAAAAAATGTTGCGAATAAAAGGTGGTTATTTTTACGTCCAGGATCCAGATCTGCAATAAAAATTGGGGGCTTCTATTTAAGATTTTAAAGTAACCCCCACCCTACCTCCGTGTGGGGTCGTGTTTGGTGCCATTCGGTGGATTTTAAAAAAATATTGAATAGGTGTATTTTGCAGTTTTACGATGTGATGTTCATTTCGCGAAATATCGCAGGGTTCGTATTTAAAATTTTTAATTTACCCCCCACCCCTCTCCGTGGGGTGTCAGGAGCCCCCACGGGGGTGGGGTGTGGAAGTTAATTTAAAATCTTAAATAGGAGCCCCCAATTTTTATTTCAGATTTGGATTCTTTACGTAAAAATAAGCAACTTTTATTCGACACATTTTTTCGAATTATGGATAGATAGCGCTATAATCGGAGAAAAATGATTGTTTCAAATGGAAAATTAAATTAAACAATGAAAAGTCCCGCACTTTATGGAAAACTTAAGTTAACCTTTTTCTGATTTTAGCACATACTCTTCACAATCCAATAGGTCCCCATAACGCTGGAGTAACTGCAAATTTAGTATACTTTCCTCCCCTACTATGAGGATTTATTGATGAAAAACATGGATAGTTGTTAACGCACATAACTTTTTTATTATCTTAAGTAACTAAATGAATCAAAAAGGAAAATGTTAACAAATCCTAATTCTACAATCGAGTACAATTTTAGTATTTTACATATGCTAGAATATTCCACAGGGTGTTCCAAACTTTAAGAAAAAAACACAGTATGCTTGGTACACCCGGTATAAAATGATATTTACCTGTCTAGCAACAATATTATTACAACGATATTCTTAAATAATAAGGCTATAACACACTGAAATAATCACTCAAATCGGACCAGTGGTTTAGGAAATCCAAGACATCAAACATGTCCCATTTTTAAGATTTTCGGCTAATTTTGCCGGTGTGTGTATTTCATCCATTTCAATCTGTTTACTCCATTACCTTCTATAGATTTCAAATTATCAGTTCAATCATTCAGACAATAAATTAAATTAAAATATTTGTTCAATTTGTTAACAACCTTTAGAACCACAATAATAGGGAACCAACAATACTCTTTCTATTTTTACATCATTACTCTTTTATTTTTACAACATTTATAGGTCTTTAATTTGTTCACATTGAATTAATTTTCTTTCACTTATTTCAAACTAAATTAAACTTCGTCTTCTTTCAAAACTGTCATCAGTGACGTCACTGACTCTACTATGAGTAATATTTTTATCAATTTAACATTAACAACAGTTCTTTCTGTAACAGAGAGTAGCCTTTTCGACTTTTTCATTAAAATCTAATTTATTATATTTTAAATTTCACTTTAATATAGTTATTAATCTAAATTCAGTTTAACTAATAATCTAAATTCTAAACAACACTATTTTAAATGCATAACCAAAAATTGACTATCTGTCTTGTCATGTCGCTTCTGTGTAATAATTGGATTGTCATCTCCTTCACCTTTGTTGGTCTGTGTCAAAGATCTTATACACATAGATTTGGCCAACTCGGAAAAATAGCGTAACGCGGAGCTGTTCGGGTCGGTGGTCTATCTATCTCCCTCTACCGGCGCTTAGCTTTCTCTCTCTAGCATATGATGGCCGCCGCCTGTGTGTCACTGTCGTTCCGTTACTCCCACCTCTTGGTAGATACGCTCACACTCGCACGACAGACAAAGATAGCTAAACCACCGTACTTGATATCGACGTTACACCCCGATGCATTGAGTGGCATATCCCTAGCCAAGTCTATTTTCTTTACATGTCTCTGGTATGTGTCCATTGAACTGGCAAGAAGCACGAGTTTTTATCGAGCAGGGAACCATGTTGCCCTTTGAGCACTCCTAACACATTTAATCTTTTAACATCGACTTGGAGTCGCTATAAATATTATATAGTTATCATGTAAACCATATTTCTCGATGTTACCAATTTCATAAGGTTGCTAGTTCCATGTGCTAAGCAGAACGTAAGTATTACCACATTTTTTCTTCAACTAGTCACAATTTTAACCTTTTGCATTCATTCTAACGTGGAAATACTTCGTTCTAGGCACTGAAGATGATCTGATCTAGATCGAAAACGTTTTGCAAATCCTTTTGGATGACTTTTAATAGTTTTTAATAAACTTTTTTATACCATTGTACAAAGGAAGTTTTTACTTCTGTATGATTTAGTAATGGAAGAATAAATAAGAGATGTATAGATGTGTTGAAATCAATAAATATATTGTTCTGAAGGTATTTTCTTGTGGCATCTCATGCAATTTACTATTATTTTAGTTGTAGTCTAGTAAAATATGATTACACATGTAAATGAAAATGTAAATTCATACAGGTTGGAACAAATTTTATATCAAAGTTTAGGTGAGTACAAGAGATATTTTCAAAATATATCATCCAAATCATCCAAAGTATCCCAGTATCCAAATCATAATATAAGGGGATCATTGTTTAAATAATTAAAAAGGGGTCATTTTTGCACAATATTTACTTTTTTAACTGTTGAGGTGATTTACATTTTAATGAAGGTCTTTCTTTGAGGTCTTTTTTCTACAAAGCTGAAGGACAAAACTTCCACCTAAGACTTACTAGATTAAATTTGATCCCCTATTTATTTAAATAATTATATACAAAATTTAAAAATCAAATTTGCAAAGAAATATTTTTTGCGTTTTAAATAAACACTATAAATTATTTTGTTTAATAGGAGAAGTTGCGCTATATTACCAGTATTAACCAAAAAAAAATTGTTAAAAAATATTTAATAATTTATGAGATATTTAATTTGTTTATCAAATGTTACTATACTTTCAATTGCAAAAACGCGGTTGTTGCCAAAAGAATATAAACTTGCTTAAAATATCATTCATTACTTTTATTTTTATGTATATTTTCGATAAATGTATTGATAAATTCAAATTTCAATTTAACTCCCGTCTAAAATGACATTTGAAAATTGTTCTAATTTATTTATAATTTGTTTTTTTAATAACGTCGCGGGGATTAAACATTTTGAAATGCTATTCCGATAATCAGGTTACTGGAAATTTTTCACTGATTAAAAAATTTTTTGTCATTTTTTCTTCTTCTTTTTTTTTTTCTTATAGTAAAAGATATAGTTTTGCTAGTGGGGGTTTCATTAAGAATGTCCAATCTCTAATTTGTCTATTCTAGACCTCGAAATATTAAGATTATTCCAAAATCACCCTAATAAAATATGGCTCCTTATTGAGTTACAGGGTGTTTTATTTAAAAATTTAAAAATTATGTTTGCTGAGTATTTTAAAACTATTCGACGTATCCTTCTCATACTTGGTAGAAAGTGTAGGTACTATACACCCTATGAAATTATGTTAAATACAGGTTTCCGGCTATTACCAGAGGCCTACGACAGGGGAAAGCAAATGGTTGACCCTTCCCAAATTCTGCATCCCTGGCGAAATTGCTATTTTAGCGCAATTTTTAGATCCAATACTCTCTATGTAAATAACTTACTCTACACTCGTAACGATAAAGTTAATAGTTTTCGGGATATTTGAAGTTAAACATGTAACGGCACAGTTATTTTGATTAATGTTTTGTGCCGCTTAATTTTTAATTTCAAATATCAAGAAAGCTAATGATTTTATCGTTAAGACTGAAGAGTATATTATTCATTCTTAACGATAAAATCATTAGCTTTTTCGAGATATTTGCCGTTGCAAGTTTAACTTCAAATATCTCGAAAACTTTATCGATACTAGTAAAGAGGATATTGCCATAGAGAGTATTGGAGAATCTAAAAATTGTGCTAAAATGGCAATTTCACCAGTGAAGTAGAATTTGGGAAGGGTCAACCATTTACTGTCCCCTGTGGTATGCCTCTGGTAATAGCCGGAAACTTGTATTTAACATAATTTCACAGGGTGTATAGTACTTACACTTTCTACAAGTATGAAAAGGATACTTCAAATAGTTTTAAAACACTAAGCAAAAATTCTTTTTTAAATTTTTAAATAAAACATCGTGTAACTCAATAAGGAGCCATATTTTATTTAAGCGATTTTGGTTAAATCCTAATATTTTGAAGTCTAGAATCTACAACTCAGGGATTGGACATTCTTAATGAAACCCCCTCTATAACCAAACTATATCTTTTAACATAAAAAAAGAAGAGGAAAACACGACAAAAAAAATCTGTTAATTAGTGAAAAATTCCCAGGAACTCGATTATCGGAACAGCATTTCAAAATGTTCAATCCCCGCGACGTTATTGAAAAAACAAATTGAAAAAATTTGAATTTATCAATACATTTATCGAAAACATACATAAAATAAAAGTAATGAGATTTTAAACAGGTTTATATTCTTTTGGTAACAACCGCGTTTTTGCAATTGAAAATATAGTAACATTTGATAAACAAATTAAATATTTCATAAATTATTAAATCTTTTTTAACCAATTTTTTTTTGCTTAATACTGGTAATATAGTGCAACTTCTCCTATTAAATAAAATAATTTATAATGTTTATTTAAAACGCAAATATGTAATATTTTTTTGCAAATTTGATTTTTAAATTTTATATATAATTATTTAAATAAATAGTAACCAAATTTAATTTAGTAAGTCTTATGTTTATCTTACAGCTTTTTAGAAAAAAATCCTAAAGACCATTAAAATGTAAATTACCTCAGCAGTTAAAAAAGTAAATATTGTGCAAAGATGACCCTTTTTTAATTAATTAAACAATGGTCCCCTTATATGATTTGGATACTTTTTTGAAAATATCTTTTGTATTTACCTAAAATTTGATATAAAATTTATTCCAACCTGTACGGAATTACCTTTTGATTTTTTTTTATTTTATTAGGCTATTGGGAATAAGCCACAATTTAAGTTTGAAATTATATTTATTTGACGTTTCGATTTCCACTTCAAAAATCATTAATACAAAACCAATAGGGCTTTTCAATGATTCGCATTTATTTCGAGCCCCTGTCATATGTCGTACATTAATATTATACACAGATTATACAACATATGACAAGCTCGAAACAAATTAGAATCATTGAAAAGCCATATTACAAAACTGTGGATAATGTCAAATGTCATTTTAAAATGACAGCATATTAATTAAAGTGAAGATTCGTTTATGTTGGTAAAGTTTGTTTAGCAGTAAATGGTTGACTTCAATTAGTGCGGTGGTAAATATTATTAAATTTATCTGATTTGGCCCATTGTTAAGACCGGTCCGGAGCGATAAGCAAACGAGGTAGACAGAGTTGTTCTTTTGACAATTAACACTGACTAGACGGTACTCCTATAATAAAGCAAAAGATCCACAAAATTTACAATAATTACGACGACAAAAACAAAAAAACGGATGTAATAGCTATTTGTATAACAAGGGAGGAAAGTGCTACTTTTCCTCCCGAGAATGAAGTTTACTGCCCGACGCGTAGCGGAGGGCAGTAATCATTCAAAGGAGGAAAGGGCACTTTACTCCCATGTTATACATATGGTTTTTCCACCTTCCTCAAATAACAAGTCATTTTTTCATTTTTACTTTATTTATTTATGTAACTAACCAACAAAATTTATTAGAACTAAAACTAACAAGTAGGTACAATATAACTGTCAACTGTCAAATATAAGTCAAATTATTAATGTAAACATTGTTAAATCAAAATAACAATTTACTGTTTTTTACCATTGTGCAAAATACAGGGTGTTTTATAAATAAACGTTAAAATGTATAGATACTTCGTAATAGAAAATAGATATTGTACAGGGCTTCAATACGTTGTATTTCATGAATAAATTACCATGACGTCACTTTTACTTTTCCTCCCTAGGGAGGAAAAGTACAACTTTGCTCCCTACAATCAGGTCCGAAAAAGTATACTTTCGGTAGAGGTAGGTGGAAAAATATATTGTTTTGCCTTATATACCCGAAATTAATGTTTTCAAATGAGCCTTAAAATAAATTAAATCTATTTTCATTGCTAAGATTATAGAAAAACAAACATTCAAACATATTTAAATTTACCTGAAACCTGGCCTTTTATACTATTATCGGTTAACCCCGGATTTTTATAGTCAGTAATATTCGAAGTCAACCATTTACTGCTAAACAAACTTTAGCCTTGTTAAAAATGTCTTTTAACATCATCGTCTACAATTATTCTTCTGCGCCCTGAGCACGCCAAATAGAATTCTGTTTTGCTGACGTCACAAAATCGAATTTCACAATGCAAGAATCGACGGCTGCTAGGCAACGTGACGTCACTAAAATAGAATTCTATGTTGCGTGCTCCCACTACTGTATCGACAAATACCTATGTACAATAAATTTTCATCATATTGGTAGCTAAATAGATAAGAATGCAAGCAAAACATACAATAAAAACCAAATATGTAACAAAAACTGTTTATTCAAGTTCAAAATACTTTAACAAAGAACTGTTCTTTTCATAATCGATATCATTAAAAAAAATTGTATTTTACATCACATCTTAAAACAGGTACATATTTTGTTTTTGTTCTAATTGATTACTATCAAGACGATATTTTTTAATATAAATAAAACAAAAACAAAACACATTAGAGCCCGTTTTCTAAGTTTGTTTCGCTCTAAACAATCTTTGAAGTGGGCTTAATAGTGCAGTCACTGAAGGTGGATATGAGCTATTACCTCCGATTTCGTTGAACCTCCATCGATTTGCTTGAAAATTGGTGAGTGGTTAGAGGGTATCTCAAGGAACAAAGGTGAAATGGTGCTAACTTGCGCTTTTACCCTGGGGGTGGATGCCACCCCTCCTCGGGGGTGAAAATTATTTTATTAAAAATAACCCCACAATTCGATAGAGGCACAAATTATAAGCAAAATTTGTTATATAAAGTTATTAAAATAAATCAAAACTTTTTGAGTTATTAAAGATCAAAGATTTTCATTTTTCGTGAGAAAAATGCATGTTTTTAACCGATTTTTCATAAATAACTCAAAGTTTTTACAAAAAAGTTGTTATAATCAAAATTGAGGCTAATAAAAAATCAAATAAACTCCTTACTAGAAAAACCTTCGTCGAGTACCCAAATCTACGTATTCAAGCTTAAATACCGGCAAAATGATGCATTTTATAACATAAACTTATAAAACATTTGTCAAAGTTCATAGAAATATCTATCAAATAAGCCCTCGAACAACTTGATAGCATTAAAATTTATGCACCAAAAATGTTTCAAAATGTATCTTTTAAAATTTTTTCCAAAAAATGTTGTTTTTTTGTAAATAACTCCGTTAAATTTTAAGATATCAGGTTCACCTAAAAACGAATTAAAAGTTGATTCAAAGAGCTATTAAAAAATGTCGAAATTAGTCTTTTAAACGTCTCAATTTTTTAACAATAAAAGGTTAAATGGCCCCGGTTACATGGTTCTCGCAGCAAAATTGAAATTTTAAACGTTTCTATCTCGGTTATTTTTTACTCTACGGAAATAGTGAAATGGATAGAGTATTTGGAACAGAAAGAACTAAAATTTAGTTACATATCGTTGTTTACGTATATTGAGTATTTTTGGAGTTATTATCAAAAAAAAAAATGAAAAGTACGATAATTTTAAAAATTCTGATTTTTTTAAATTGTATCTTTTTTTCAAAAATATGCATTCTAAACCGGTGAAAATTGTTGAAATCATTAACTATGTTAACCTTAAGAAATTCTTGTGAGGATTACTACAAATTTTAATTTTTGTGGAAATGGCTTATGTTTTATTTTTCACTTTTCCAAAAAAAATCGAAAGGGTTCTCTTATTTTCATCATAACTTGCTTAATTTTGATGCTATTAACTTCTACTGGAGCTCATTTCATATGTACTCCGAAGTACTTTGACAAGTGCTTAACAAGTATATTCTATAAAATACATCGTTTTCCCGTTATGTAAGTTTGAATACTTAGATTTGAGTACTCGTCGAAAAAAATATACATTCAATTACCCATAACTCACATTGAAATAACATTAGTTTAGTTCTTTAAGTGGGGAGGGTATTAAATCTTTTATTATCTTTAATTTTGGTAATAATAGTTTTTTTGCAAAAGCTTATAGTTTTTGAGTAATAGTGAGAAAACAGCTTTAAAACATGCATTTTTTTTAAGAAAAAATAAAATTTTTGATACTTAATAACTCAAAAAGTATTGATTTATGTTAATAACTTTATATAATAAATTTTGCTTAGAAGTTGACCCTCTATCGATTTCTGGAATTTAAAAAAAATTCACCCCCGAGAAGGGGTGGCATCCACCCCCAGGGTAAAAGCGCAAGTTGGCATCATGTCACCTTTGTTCCTTAAAGTATCTTCTAACTACTCACCAATTTCCATGAAAATCGATGAAGGTTCAACGAAACCGGAGGTGAAAACCTTCAGTGACTCCACTATAATAATAGGATACAACTTTTAGGCTACAAATAATCGGACTTTTAATTCTGTCACTTTATAATATAGTTAACACACTGCATGATATCTACAGGTAATGAAAATAGTCTTATATTTATGAAGACTCAAATTTAATGACAGAGTTACTCAACACTATATGCTACTTTGGTGACATACTAAGAAATGAAAACTATGAGTTAGTGCGATTGGTTAGACAAGGGAAATTTCTAAGGAAAAAAGGGGACCTGGAAAACGGCGCATGTTCTGGTTGAAAATTTTAAAGCAGTGGAGTTGTTCAATCTCAAATTAACCCCTTAATTTGTAATCTCACATTATTCCTAACTTCGTCAACTTTTATAGTTTCACCGTGTATAATAGGGATGTTCACTAATTTTTAAATATAGTTAAATTCAATAGATTACAAGGTATATAAAAACGTAACAATCATAAAACTGTTTAAAAATGTATATTTTTTAAGATAAATGAGTTCATAATGTTGATTTTCTTGGAGGCTAGAAAAACGGTACCCTGCAGCGAGGCTACGGTCTGTGACGTCAGCAGTCGTAACGTCTTTGATCGACGACTAGTTTTGTATACTTATTTACGAAGTGTATTTGAATGTGCGCAGTTTTTTACGTATTTAATTATTAAAAATAAAGCCCAATAAGTGGTGTTTTGTTCCTGGGTGTGTAAATACATCAAAAAACAGTTCTAACAAGATTTTTATTACCGTTTCAGCCAATTTAAAACAGAAAAAGAAATGGTTTGTTGCAGCTAGAACTTAAAATAACTAACTTAAAGAACTAACTTAATAAAATAGACATTATAGAAGTTTTCCAGAGACTTTCGGCCCTTGGTAATAATGTAATTGTTCTTTCTGCATTTACATTTTTCAAAAATACTTATTAGTTTTCTCAGGATTCGAAAAAAATGAATGAATTTAAATAGCATTGGACCAAGATTTTGCACCTACCCCCTTAAAGAGTAAATGAAAAAGTTTCGGGACCTCAAATTTGTATTCCTTAAACTGGGATATTCCTAAAAACGGGATTCTAATAATACATACAGTAAAAGTAAACCTTGAAATAACTACATGTGGATGTAGGTATGACTTTATATTATATTAAAATCATTAATAATTTAGTGAAAAGATTGGTTGAAATGAAAATGTATAATACCCAAGTTCAAAAATATTTTTTACCTTGGAACAGTTGTCAACTCGAAATACGAAACAACCGAAATAAGATCTAGAGTTGAAAAGGACAGAGCAACATTTAACAACATGCATGAGAAATATTTTCACCCATTGCGACATAATATCTCTTTCACTAAAAATGCGGCTGCTAAAATGTTATTATTTCCGGTCTTGCTATATGGCGCAGAGGCCTGGACAATAATGGAAACATTAATGAAAAAGCTAGAGGCATTCGAGATGTGTGTGTACCCACGTATCCTCAAAATATCCTGGCGACCCACACCAACGTACAGGTATTGCGTCGAATGGGAAAACAAAAAGAAATCTCTTTTACAATTAAGAAACGAAATCTTAAATATTTCGGTCATCTCATGAGGCATGATAAATATCGTATACTCCAACTGATAACGCAAGGTAAAATAGAGAGCAAACGCGGACCCGGAAGAAAAGACACTCATGACTTAAAAACTTACGCCAATGATTTGGACAAAAATCGATCGAGTTATTCAGAAACGCCGCAAATGAAATTAAAATTGCCATGATGATAGCCAACGTCCACAACGGACAAGGCACATGAAGAAGAATAAAAATAGTTTTAATACACCTAACCAAGGTAAGGTAATAACCAGCCAATGTATGTATACAATATGCATGCATACAATGCATGCATACAACTTTCTCTATTTTTTTTGTGGAGTATTAAGCATTTATTTTTTTAGCTTAAAGAAGACATGGAAAATTATATGGAATATATACTCAGTAAAGCTGTGGTAGATTTATTTTTTTACAAGATGCCAATAAATCATACACCATTGTTACATCTACACTACAGTCAGTAGTTTATACGAATCGGCTTTCTGAAAACCTTCTTCCATTTTATTTGTTTATTTTTGTACCACCCAAAATATGTTCTTACAAACAGTCTATCCACTTTAAACTAAACAAATTCACTATAAAACTCCACTTTAACCCTGATAAAACAAGAAGAGAACAAAATAAAATGACCTGAAACGTCAAACAGGTAAACAATAACACTATGAGAATGGCGCGCGCTTGGGGTATGCAACTAGTGACGTCAGGCCAATAGAGAAGCGTTCTTGAAATTTAAAATAATGCTAGATTTCTAATAAAGATTTTTTATAGAAAGACTTTTTCAATTTTGTTGAAATTTTGGACAATTATTCCTAGGGTGTTTCTTAATCGTTTTACATGTTTGAAATGACTTTTTAATTTTTTGTGAACATCCCTATTACACTCTAGTGACGTAACTACAAACAAGGTAACGAGGTAACTATTCTAAATAGACTGCGACTCAAAATAGTCCCTTTGGCTAATTTATAATCTCATCAAAATATACTTACAAATCATCAATAACTTGCGTGGTAAAGAACAATGAACTTGCAAACTACAGTTTAATCAAGCTATTGCAAAGCTTAGGAAGTTCAAATGTAAATACCACGATTTGGCAATTAATTTAGGTTGCAAAAGGTTCACTGGACTGTAATGATTAAAATAATACTCGATTTGTTTTCCCAATGTTTCAATTATACACGGTGAAACTATAAAAGTTTAGGAAGTTAAGAATAATGTGAGATTACACATTAAGGGATTAATTTGAGATTGAACAGGAGTAGAAAAACAACAATAGAACTCTTCATAATCGCTGCAGACAGAGCTAAAGGGGCTGTGATGATCATTAATGTCCTTAAAGGATGAGGCACGCGAAGAAGAAAATGGCTAGCGGTATTAGAGCTATTGCAATAAATCACGAGATGTACCAAGAACTAAGGTATGAATCTATAAGACCATTATCCGACCAATAGAGGGCTATGGATGTGAAACTTGAGTATTGACTCAAAAATCTGTAAACCACTTGGACATTTTTGAAAGAAAGACACTGACATGAATAGTAGGCCGTACAAATGAAAACAACAGGTGGGGAATGAAATATAGTATATCAAATATATATGTATAGAAAGAACCAGCTTTATCTCAGTATGTCCACCTACAGCGACTTCAATGCACAGGCCATGTATTTAGGATGAAAGAAAACAGGCTTCCAAAGAAACTGTTGAATGCATGTCAAATTGCCAGATATATCTTGTTTTGTTAATATTAGAAAACTGACGATTAAACTGTATGGGCTAGTGTTATGGAGTGTATTAAAGTTGGGCCAGACAGAGTGATATACTATGATGCCAATGTCGTTAAGCATTGGATCTACATTAACGGCCGGTCCATATTTTAGTACGGTTTAGAACCATAGTCAGTGTTAGAACTGCTTTCAGAGTTAAAATTATGTTAAAAATATCCGTAGCGGTCAAATTGCTTATCGTAGAGCGACGAAAATGGGGTTGAATCCACTATGCGGGGTATATTTTGCTGCATATCAAAAAGACGGAAAGATATATCTACAAAATGGTGTAACCTAGAGAGCTAGCTGTGTGAGGGGTCGTGGGATAGGCTTTAACAAATACACACACCGGCACAAAAAGCGGGCACCCCAAAAAATGGGTCATTTCTAATGACTTGTATTTCTTAAACCTGATATCCGATTTAAGTAATTTTTTTAATATGTTATAACCTTATTCTTTATCAATATCGCTGTAATAATATTGTTGCTAGACAGGTACATTGTCATTGTATACAGGGTGTACGAATCAAAATGTGTTTTTTTCTCAAATTTTGGAACACCCTGTGGAATGTTCTAGCTTTTATAAAATACGGAAATTAAAACCCAACTATAGCCTCAGGTTTTCTTAATATTCTGTTTTTTTATTCATTCGCTTATGTTGGATAATAAAAAAGTTAGGCACTTTAACAACTACCCCTTTTTTCGTCAATTCAGGGTGTTTTTAAATAAGTACGGCAAACTTTAAGGGGTAATTCTGCATGATAAAATAATGACAGTTTGCTTTATAAACGTATGCCCGCAAATGCTTCGTTTCCGAGATAGGGGGTGTTATTTATTGCTCTAAAACGGTTTGCGATATGCAAATTAAATTTGGTGGATTTTAAGAGGTAGTTATTGCGAATATTTTGGCATATAATTAAGAATTTTATATTCACCATTGGCGTACATACGGGATATTACTAAAATGTTTATACCCGTATGCACGCCAATGGTGAATATAAAATTCTTAATTGTATGCCAAAAAATGCGCAATAACTACCTCTTAAAATCCACCAAATTTCATTTGCATATCGCGTTTTAGAGCAATAAATAAGTCGTCAGTTTGTAAGAACAATTTTAACACCCCCTATCTCGGAAACGAAGCATTTGCGGGCATACGTTTATAAAGCAAACTGTCATTATTTTATCATGCAGAATTACCCCTTAAAGTTTGCCGTACTTATTTAAAAACACCCTGTATTGACGAAAAACAGGGGTAGTTGTTAAAGTGCCTAACTTTTTTATTATCCAACATAAGCGAATGAATCAAAAAACAGAATGTTAAGAAAACCTGAGGCTATAGCTGGGTTTTAATTTCAGTATTTTATAAAAGCTAGAACATTCCACAGGGTGTTCCAAAGTTTGAGAAAAAAACACAGTTTGATTCGTACACCCTGTATACAATGACAATGTAGCTGTCGAGCAACAATATTATTACAGCGATATTGTTAAAGAATAAGGCTATAATATATTAAAAAAATGCTTTAATCGGAAATCAGGTTTAGTGCCCGTTTTTTGTGCCGGTGAGTGTAGAATACAATGGCATCCAAAAAACTCATACCATAAGGACATTACCATTTTATATGTATGTGCTACTATTGGGGAAATATGCTCACAGTAGGTACTACAAGGCTTAACGTGTTAAGGATTGTTGTAACCGTAAGAGAGCTAGGGATACAATAGTATAAGAAAACAGTTAATACATCATGTCCAAAGGATCTTAAGCTTCTAGTGTCTAAAAGGTTTAACGTTCAAGTGGTGATATCATGTCGACAGTGTGCATCACAAGGACAAGTTATTAAGTATTTTACAATATCTTCACTATAATAGTCACTGGGTTAATATTGTGAAGATTGCCTTAACAAGTTCCCTACGTAAAACAATGATTTAAGAGATTTTTAATTTATCTACCTTCGACTATTGAACAAAGAACAAAAAAGTATTTTCTGTTTCTTCTCAATAATTCTTGAGAAGAAAATGAAAATTTTGCCCTGATTCCCAATATACAGGGTGTCCCGAAAAAATGGTCATAAATTATACCACACATTCTGGAGTCAAAAATAGTTCGATTGAACCTAACTTACCTTAGTACAAATGTGCTCATAAAAAAAGTTATAGCCCTTTGAAGTTACAAAATGAAAATCGATTTTTTTCAATATATCGAAAACTATTAAAGATTTTTTATTGAAAATGGACATGTATCATTCTTATGGCAGGATCATCTTAAAACAAAATTCTAGTTAGATTTGTTCAGCCCATAAAAATTTTATGGGGGTTTTCATCCCTTAAACCCCCCCAAACTTTTGTGTACGTTCCAATTTAATTATTATTGTGGCACCATTAGTTAAACACACTGTCTTTAAAACATTTTTGCCTCTTAAAACTTTTTCGATAAGCCAGTGTTTATCGAGATATTTTGAATATTTATCCAATCCACCACATATTTGTATATGGTTAAGTACGATTATAGAGACCTGTTAATAATCTGAAAATGTATTTATAATTTACATTTTTAGGTATATTTTGAAAAAGAAGCCATATCTCGATAAAAGGTGACTTATCAAAAAAAGACTAAGAGGCAAAAAAGTTTTAAAAACACTGTGTTTAACTAATGGTACCACAATAATAGTTTAATTGGAACGTACACAAACATATGGGGGGTTTAAAGGAACAAAACTTTTAAAAAAACAAAAAAAAACTTTAAAGGAACAAAAATTTTATGTAAATATATTAAAAAAGAAGCCGCATCTCGATAAAAACTCGCTTATCGAAAAAATACTAAGAGGCAAAAAAGTTTTAAAAACGTTGTGTTTAACTAATGGTACCGCAATAATGAATTAATTGGAACGTACACAAAAGTTTGGGGGGGTTTAAGGGATGAAAACCCCCATAAAATTTGTATGGGGTGAACAAATCTAACTAGAATTTTGTTTTTTAAGATGATCCTGCCATAAGAATGATACATGTCCATTTTCAATAAAAAATCTTTAATAGTTTTCGATATATTGAAAAAAATCGATTTTCATTTTGTAACTTCAAAGGGCTATAACTTTTTTTATGAGCACATTTGTACTAAGGTAAGTTAGGTTCAATCGAACTATTTTTGACTCCAGAATGTGTGGTATAATTTATGACCATTCTTTTCGGGACACCCTGTATATCCGTGCTCTTATCAGTGATACCACTTACAAAAGGCAAAAAAAGTACCTAGGCTTTTTGCAGCTTACCTTCACAATATTAATATTTTTCTTTATTAAAACATTACAATAATTTAACATAACTTAAACATACACAAGTACCTTCTATTTTATTATAATATATACATATACAATTCGCAACTTATATCCTTCAACCAGATGTTTGGGACACAGTTTTGAGTTAAAGAGCCACAAAATATTCTTGTGTTTTAATGATTGTAATTTTTTGTCATTGTTATGACCGATGAAAGCATAAAATGTTTATAAAAACCCCACCATAATGATTAACAACCAATATTTCGCACTTAACTTAAAACTGCACCTCCCTTAACTGCTCTACTATTTAACAAATTCATCAGCTACAGTCTGACAAAATTCACTTTGTATTTGAGATGCGCGCAAGGAGAACAGAGACCTTAGAACTCGTAAGCGAGACAGGCAGGCACGTAGCCAAGAGGGGGGTCCATGGGGTCCAGACCCCCCCTCCAAACTGGTATCAAGACAGTAAGTTTTTTCCAAGTTATTATTATTATCTTGAAAAAGTGAACGAAATTATTATTATTTTTTACTAGGAAAGATTATACCTTTATATCATATAAAGTGTACGGTATATTAATTTTTAAAATCATCAGCATATTGTAACAAAACTTCGACTAAAAAATATTTCTTTGACTGTGCATCCACTTGACTTTAAGTATCGAACCCTGCCATAAGTCTTAACATGCATAAGCTGTAATTCGATCCGTTTAGATAACAGTGGCTAGTGGCTATGCATTTCATTTTTTGAAAAGATTTGTTTCACAGACGATGAAATATTGTTCGCATGTGATTTTCTTTTCCGTATTTCAGATTTCAGGTCATTCAAAGATAAACAGCCAAGGCGAGGGTAAACATTGACCGCACTTGTATTTTTGAGTTAGAAATAAAAATTAAGATATTTTGTTATACATAACGACTTAAGCGTAAGATCTGTTGGTGCAACCGGGCATAAGAGTCGTATCAGTTTTTTTAGGAACCAGCAGTAATGCCACCCGAAAAATAACTTAAAACCATAATAATTGTGTCAGTTCTCAAATTTATGTCATTGCATCGCAAATTCCATTTGAAGAAATTTGCGATACATTTTTGGATAATTTTATGGTTTTAAGTTATTTTTCGAATGTAACTACAATGATATTATGCTAAAAATGATGGTGTATCGCAGATTTAAAATGCGTTTATCTCGAAAGCGGTTGAGTTTAGGGAGATGAAAAAAGTATACCTTTTTTAAGTAAAACTAATAGGAGAATTAAAATTTTAATGTCAAAATTATACAGAATGAGTGATAAAAAAAATTGAACGTAATAAATGAGTGCTGAAAGGCGTATGTGGCGCCCTCTGGGCAATACATCATTTTTGGTAGGGAATTTAGTTTTCTCGACCCAAAAAACCCCCACATACCAAATTCCATGTTGTTATCTCATACTTGTCAGGAAATATTCAATAATAAATAAAAAAAAAGTTTAACGACACCCTGTATCTCGGTTATTATTAGGGAGCGGATTTTATGCTAAATGCATATTGCATGCATATTTCGCATATTTAAGAACTTTACTAAATTTTGCATAATTTTAAAGAAACGTGCATATTTTGTGCATATTTAAAAATATTTAAGTCCAAAAAAAATTTTAATTTTTTAATTCGACACAAAATATTTCCCCGCACCGGCTGTCATATTTATTAATTCGAGAACTACCTGAAGAGAGACGGTTCATTCAACTGCCTTTTCATTTTTTCTTAGAAAATACCCGATCTTTACACAAAGTACTTATAGGGTGCTTATAGTACGCCGTTATAAAATGATTGTAGGATGTTAAAATGATGAAGGATGGTTTATCGGAAAATCCGAATTTTATTTACTTTTATTATATTTAGTACAACTTGTATCCCAATTTAGTAGGTACCTATAATTCGGGTGATTCTTTTAAATCCCCTATTGTTAAGAGCATTTACACCTTTAACCATTACGATTTTCTAACGGAAATTAAAATATTCATGCTTTAGATCAGATCCCATCTTTAAACCGCTTTAAAACTTTGGAGGACATATGCGACATTTTTAATGGCAATTTTGAAATTTATTTTGGTGCAGAATTTTCGGCTTTAACAAGTTATTTTAAATACGCCCCAATTACTTCTGTTGATGTTAAAAGGAGTTTTTCAAGTTATAAAAATATTTTATCTGATCAAAGAAAATGTTTCCTCGTAGAAAATTTGGAAAAACACATTGTAGTGAATTATAACCGAAGATATATATAGTGATATTGTTGTTTTATTGCTATCAGTTTTTGTAAAAAATGTGAATAAATTGCATATATAAAAAATGATGATTTTATTTGAAAGATAATAAATAAGATTGCCGCCCCCACCCCTATAAAAGAACCCCCTAGAATAGAATAGAACAGAAAATTTGTGGTTTCTCGAAATGCGCATTTTTTGAATTTTTGTGCATATCTTGCGCATATTTCGTAATTTTTTACTGCATATATATGCGCATATTTCATCAAAATTTATCGCATATAAATCCGCTCCCTAGTTATTATAAACTTTGAACTAAGGTAAGTTAGCTTAACTCGGCCTATTTAACCTCAGGAACCTGAGGTTAAGCTATGGCCCATTCTTTACCAAACACCCTGTATAAATAAGAATATTTTTACATAAAAGTGTTTTTCAAACAATTGTGTTTGTACTGTTTGTTGGTAGTTCAAATTCTTTTAGTTTTCGTGAGTGATTCTTTTAGTTTTCGTGAGTGAGTTTTTTAGTGAACTCTGTATTTAGTCTTGACTTTGTATTCTTATTATC
The DNA here is from genome assembly GCF_917563875.1 of Diabrotica virgifera virgifera. NCBI lineage: Eukaryota > Metazoa > Arthropoda > Insecta > Coleoptera > Chrysomelidae > Diabrotica > Diabrotica virgifera. Next base: position 10,941,010 of record NC_065451.1, on the reverse strand, counting down.
ATGAAGAGATTTGCCCCAAAAGAGAGTTCTCAAAGAAAAATTACAAAATTTTTTCATGTGAAACCAGTGGAAATTGGTAAGTAACGTATTTTATAATAGTAGTTATGTACAGGGTGATCAGTTAAGGGTAGCGAGCGGCCATATCTCTTAAGATATTAGTCGTATAGATTTGAGAAAAAAAATCATGATAAAAGTCGCCAAGAGAAATTGCTGGAAATTATTTTCGAGTTTGTCAAACGTCCGCTAGAGGGCGTAACAACCAACACAAAGTAGAAAAATGGGATTTTTTATAGAATTTTGTCTAATGAAAATTTATCGATGATATCATTTTCATATTTACAGACCATTTCCCTACATTTTTTGTCTAAAACGTTTTGTTCTAGCTATCAAAATAAAGCGGTGGGAGAAGTTCAATTGTTTTTTTAAACAAACCAAGATTTCTTCCGTTTCTTTTGACCAATTTTAGCAAACTTAGGCTCATATGAAAGAGCATAATTTGCACTACAAAACGCTTATTTGGTTTTGAAGTTTTGACGTTTGCTGTCGCCGCTAGATGGCGTTAACTGAAATGGTAGCAAATTTTTGAGTTTTTTTCAAAAAAAAAAACAAATGTAATGGTATATTAATTTTTATATATTTTAAAAGAGGATAAATTTCTTTATAATTTAATGAAAAGAATTTATTCTCTACCTTTTTTTGAACCGTTGATATTGACCAAAATATAATTTTATTACATTAAAAAATGGCACGCCACTGTTTTTATAAAAATAAAAATCAGTTTTGTAATCTCTTATTAGTTGCTAACAAAAAGATGAATCTAAAATTTACTCTAAACATTTCTTTCAATACCTTACCGTCTAATCTAACAAAAAAATTGAGTTGTGTTTGGACCCCCCCCCCCCCAAGTACATTTCCTGGCTACGTGCCTGGAGACAGGAAACGAATAACGACTGTACATCACTCCCTGCAGATCACTCCTTCTTCTTCTTTAAGTACCGTGCCCAAATTTTAGGCGTGGGTAGCTTCCATGACAATTTGCTGATATCGTTCTCGGCCTTGCGCAGCATGTAACAATTGATCTGCTCATAAACCATGAATATTTCTTCCTACTAATTCCTCTTTCTTTGTCGATCTTTGCGTTGAGTATTAACTGCAGCATCCTGTATCTGCTACCTCTCATTATATGCCCGAGATATTTAAGTTTCCCTTTTTTATCATCTTGATTAAGTTCACTCCGTGTAGACTGAATTACGTTTGCTGCGCGATGTTCGACCTACGACTGATAGCTCCCGGTTTACCTATCGTCAACACCAGTGCGCATCCAAATATCAATACAAAGTGAATTTGGTCAGACAGTATACTCTTTCCCAGAGGCATCTTTTAGTGTGTCACAGTTTTTCGATTTCTTTCTAACGCATTAAGTTGGAAGTGACAGAAAAAAGGTACGTACGTGATTACAGTCATTTTGTAACATTTATTCTAGTTGTTGACAGATGGCGCTATAATCGAACAAAAAATGATTTACGAATTATATATTATGTTCCGTGGTGTGGTGGTTGCGTGTGTGATCTTATTGTCCACGGAAATGATTAAATGAAATTAAAATAAATGTAAAAACAACAAACTGTCTGTCAATAATATATTTATTTTCATCAGTAAAAAGAACGTGAAAGTTTCTTGAAAGAGGGTTTGTTATTCTAGCGAGTGTGTGACCGCACAGGGTGCCTGCTGTGACTCTACTGAACTACAAACATCAGTTTGTCATTATGTGGTTTTAAGAACCGTCTTCGAATGCATTTAAAAAGTAATTTATTGACATAAGGTCTGATAAGGTAATTTATTAAATGTGGAATTTTTGTTCCCCATACATAAACTGAACAGGCCATTAACATCTGGTTTCGTATAGATATTATGAGCTGAAAGAATGTGAATGTTAAATGGGACGTATTATTTCATTTTGAAAAAGTTATTAAAAAATTAAAAATTAAAATTAGCAAAATAGTAATTGATGGGGGGCGGACATATATACGACTATAATCTGTACAATGTATAAGACTATACAAATCAAGAAAAATACCATTTTATAAATGCAATAAACACAATTTATTTGCTTTTATACCAAATTGCAAATAAAAGGGTTTATACTGCAATACCTTTTTCATATTTGGCTGATTACGATTCTGACAACTGCCAGATTTAACTAAAATGTCATGTTAGAATAAATGTTATAAATGTGTATTATCACGGAATTACCTTTTTTCTGTCACTTGTGACGCACTGAAAAATGCCTCTGAGAAGGACCATACCTGTGAAAGTAAAAACTCTGAGTATAAAACATACAATACATTCACTTTTATGTAACAGCAGACCGTTAACATCTGTTTAGAGGATATCTAAAACATAAAAGCTGTACACTAAATTATAATCACAAAAATCGAGAATCAGACTGTCTCTGTAGTCTGTCAATTGGTTTCATAAAACCAGTCTTTGCAATCCTTGTAACTGTTCAAGGAGGAGTTAAAATACAGAGCACATGGAATTTTAAAGAGAACGTTAGAAAAAAAATTTTATCATCATTTGCAATCATGGTTTTAACAACCCAAGGTATTATTATTATGTACAGTGGGCAGCTTCTAAAGGTTCTGGTGGGGGATGGCGTCTATGCGCAATATTATAATCGGTATATGAGAGAGAAAGTATTCGAAATAATTAAATAACAAATAATATAAAATTTGTTATTGCATTATTTCGAATACTTTCTCATACAGCGACTATAATACTGCGCATAGACGCCATCCCCCACCGGCACCTTTAGAATCTGTGCACTGTACGTTAAATAATAAAAGGTTCTAAAAGGTTTTTTTATTGTTTTGAAACTTTTTCGTGTATTCTCTCAACTTTGATCAAAACAAAACAAAACTTTTCGTTCTAGAATATCCCGATCTTATTGTCAAATATGACTTTTGTGTTGCCTATTTCCTGAATTTCTGTATCTTTGACACTTGACATGTGCGTTATGGGTTGCCTATAAGCTTTGGAAAAACACTTATCTTTTTAGGTTAGGGTTAGACCATAGTCAACGAGGTCCTCCTTGAAAGTAAAGATTATACAAAGACTTTTCTCTATACAAAACGTTTTTAATCGTCTTTCAGCATACTGAGAGGATTTGTTTTACCTGCCCTAGGCGATGCATGGAAACCGGGAATACTGCTACTACTGACACCTAAAAAAATGGAAAAATATATTTAGTCGAGCCTATTGATTAGAACAACACTGCAACGAGTTCCGTCTGATAAGCGTAATAAGTCATGTAGTAAAAGTCCTATTAAAAGTCTTACATAACCGAATCTATAAAAAGTGCAAAACAATCATCGCAGACGATCAGTTTGGATTCAGAGTCCGCATGGGAACGAGAGAAGCCCTCATCAGTTTACTAGTTCTCGCCCAAAAATGCTACGACCAACAGAAAAATATATTTATATGCTTTATAGACTTCGGAAAAGCATTTGATAGAGTAAGACACGACCTATTATTAGAACGTTTGCAAGAAGTCGGTTTAGATGGAAAAGACATCAAATTACTAAAAAACTTGTACTGGACCCAAAACGCCAGAGTTAGGATCGAAGATACCACATCCGCAGAAGTAGAAATTAGCAGGGGAGCTAGACAAGGATGTGTTATGTCGCCCTTGCTACTTAATCTTTACTCTGAGTTTCTATTTAAAGAGGCACTGGACGATTCCAAGGATGGAGTCAAGGTGAATGGCGTAAATATCAACAGCATCAGATCAGTGTTGATTGCGGGTTCCAAGGACAAGTGTGAGGACATAGTTTCAGCGTCAGATATAAATTAGAAAATCTATAATGATAGCTATTAAAAATACTTTACTTACCTTGTTTAAGACTCAGACACTCCAGCCACTCTGTCATACTGATTTGTCTGTCTTTGTTGATATCACAGTACCTGGGCAACTTTTTGCCGCACTTCCTCAACCCCTTCACTCCCCCCACCATGTCCTTGAAGGCTTTCCATTCGTTCCGCTCCAGCATTTTGCTTTTGTTCTTGTCGAAGATCACGAAACTCCACGTTGCCACTTGCTCTTCTTTGGAAGCTATCCATGCAAGGTTGTTGAAGCTACTGGAAAAAACAACACGTTAAATACAAAATAGAGGAAATTAAATAACTCCAAAAGCAGAATGGAAAGAAAATAGAGTGAGATAAATGTTTTAGAACCCAAAAGAGTTTCTATTAGTTTCTATTTCGAATATCTTAATATAATTTTAGTATTTCTATGATACTAAGTAATGTTTTTACGTAAAAAAATAAGAATTAAGTTTTTAAACTCCCCTTTAAACGTTTTAGAGTTATATAATGTATACCATACCTAGTGTTTGTTCCGTTTGTGATTTCCGACATCTTCGTGTACAGAAAGGCTAGAAGTTCTTTTAGGAAAATAAATTTCTTATCATCCGGGCATCCCTTCATCACTCTGGTATTTGTTTTTAGGTGATCGCAGTTCGGAGTACCATTTTTGATCGAAGTTCCTGGAATATTCTTTCCTGTGTCTTCGTTAACGCACCAACAATATCCAGCTGATTTGTAGCATTGAATCTAAAAAACATTAAATTATTATGAAAATCATTGTATCATATATTATCACTAGGGAGCGGATTTTATGCTAAATGCATATTGCATGCATATTTCGCATATTTGAGAACTTTACTAAATTTTGCATATTTTTAAAGAAACATGCATATTTTGTGCCTATTAAAAACATTTAAGTCCAAAAAAAATTTTAAATTTTTTAATTTGACACAAAATATTTCCCCGCACAGGCTGTCGTATCTATTAATTCGAGAACTACCTGAAGAGGACGGCTCATTCACTGCCTTTCATTTTTTCTTAGAAAATACCCGATCTTTACACAAAGTACTTATAGTGCTTATAGTAACCCGTTATAAAATGATTGTAGGATGTTAAAGTGATGAAGGATGGTTTACCCGGAAATCCGAATTTTATTTACTTTTATTATATTGTGTAAGTACCTATAATTCTGGTGATTCTTTTAAATCCTCTATTGTTAAGAGAATTTACACCTTTAACCATAGTTTTACGATTTTCTAACGGAAATTAACAAGTTATTTTAAATACGCCCCAATTACTTCTATTGATGTTGAAATGAGTTTTTCAAGTTATAAAAATATTTTATCTAATCAAAGAATATGTTTCCTCGTAAAGAATTTGGAAAAACACATTGTAGTGAATTATAATCGAAGATAATATTATATTTATAGTGATATTGTTGTTTTATTTTGAATAGGTAACTATTAGTAGCAGTTTTTATAAAAACTGAATAAATTGCATATATTAAAAAAAAATGATTTTATTTGAGAGATAATAAATAAGATTGCCGCCCGCCCTATAAAAGAACCCCTTAGAATAGAATAGAACAGAAAATTTGTGGTTTCTCGAAATGCATTTTTGAATTTTTGTGCATATCTTGCGCATATTTCGTAATTTTTTACCGCATATATATGCGCATATTTCATCAAAATTGATCGCATATAAATCCGCTCCCTAATTATCACTTTCACGTTTTGTTATACCTTCTATCCATCCACGATGATTTGGCAAAACAGAGTGAATAAACGAAAGTCAATATTACAGAAGTAGCTTCAACTATCTATGTTCAAACAAAGGCCAAGAAGATCCTATTGTACTAGGTACTACGCGTACCCTAGGTCTGTGATGTTGTATGTAGTCCCAATTTGAAGCTCCATAACAGCATACAACTGGAAGAACTTAGAGAGAACAGAAGCGGCATGTTACAAACTAATCAACGGATCGACATGACAGGACACTCTGCCAGAGTAACAAATGCAACCATCAGAGAAAGGCTCCAGTACACACCACTGAGTGACGGGGCTGAAAACAGAACAAGGTACTTCTTTCAACAAACCATATGAAGACTCCTTAAGACCAGACTTCATCGCTAGAAATCGCATTCAGAGATAAACATCGACTGATCGACCATCTGATCAGGGTCTAGCTAGGTAGTTGCTGAAAATAACCAATCAGGAAAGTAGTACCTAAAATAGTACCTACAGAAAAATATGTCCAGGAGTTCAGAAACAATGGTAATCAGGTACCAGAAGAGAAGAACATCTGAAGTATTTGATATGTTAAATACTATTAGGGCAATAAATGTTTGTTTTTTATTTTTTATACTTGTTAGTATAGAGCTCGTAACCTACCTTTTGGTACCGTCCATCTGGCGTACATTCTGGAACGTACAATTGATATCCTTCAGCCAAGGCAGTCTTCCTGTCGGACAGACAATCTGTAGGATCTTCGGCTACTTCCGAGGAATCTTCGTCGAAGCTACTCACTGAGCCCAAGGCTGAACTGAGAACTATTGAAAATATGATTAAGAAACATAATATTGATTTGTGAAGGGTTTGGACTTAATGTATTCGACAAAATAATAAAAATTCAGAAATCTAAATTGCTGAGGAATTGGTATAGCAGATTAATGATATTTGACTTACTTTTCATCGGTAGCTTATTTTGACATTAAGTACGATAAACTCAATTGATTGTGCAAAGCAGTGCTATTGGATACACTGAGTATCTTAACAGTAGAGCTCCTGGTCACAAGCCAGGATAAAGGAGATGGGAGTCTTCAGGAAAGTTAGTACCCTAATGATTGATTAATAATACCTTTCTCATAGAGACAGGGTTATGCCTCGGAACAGACGAGAAAAAGTTCCAGAGACAAAGAAAAAGACAAAAGGCAAATTATGTTAGATAACTACACCAGAAAAGTTGCAAATCAAGTAGAAGACTGTAAATATATCTCAGACACTTGAATATTCTGATTGAAAAAGGGACGATATAGGTAAGCGTAAAATGTTTATTATGGTACTTGGCAAAAAATACAATGGGCAAAAACAAGTACACGAAGGCAGCGGCACACGTGTCAAAGTGTCATAGTGGCAAAGACAGGAATAGAAGAAAAATATTTAACATATTTCTGATTGGTACTAGCGACCTCATCTAATACAGAATAGACTTCTCATTACGACTCAATCCAGGAAGACCATCCCATAGATGGCATCCAATAGGTGGCGGAATAGAAGCAATATGGCTTGGTCATAGGTCCAGAAATTTTTCAATTTCTAATAAAACCTTAATCTGTGATGATTATCGATGCGCGAGTGAAACAACAGTGATATTGGTAAGCTTTTTATAAATTTAATTTAGATTGTCTGTACAAATAGTCCAGGACGCATCTGTTTTGAGATGGACGTTGAGAGGTGACTCGTATTTTTTTGCAGAAATTTCTTGGAATGAACTCCTATAATAAGAATTGGGTTATCCTCCCACTCAAAAATGTCCGGAGCATTGTTTAAATAATCAAAATGTCAAAAAATAAAGAAAAAATTCGATTATTTTCTTCGTTTTTTGATTATAATTTTCAAAGTATTCACTTTCGAGAAAAGTTGTACTGATATAAAAGTTGCGTAATTAAATTTCCTACAATATAGGATTGGTTAAAAATTTTAAAAATTGTCACCCTTGTTACAAAATAGCAATAATTTCGAAGAAACATAAAAAACAAGCATTTGCATTTTACGTTTTTCAACCATTTATGCTATACTTAGGACCTTCATATTTTACCCAGAAAAACTATATAATATAGTAAAACAATACTCTATATTTCATTAATATCGGTGCAATAGATTTTGCAAAATAAATTTTGCAATCCAGCTTTCGCAAAAAAAATCATTTTTTCAAAATCTTGCAGGACTGAAAATAAAGCAGATAGCACGTTGATTTTTTTTTACTTATCGAAGAATACTGTACCTTTCGTTTGCAATTTTTAAAATTAAAATCCATTAACTACCACGGCGTCAGGAATTTTTTTAAATAAACATTAATTTTTGGTGCTACGCGCAGGACAGCGGTGTTCGATTCACATAAGTTGATTTCCATCAAAATTTCTTTCAATCTTTATCTAATATATTATTTTCTTACACTATATTTTGTTGTATTTTAATATTTTAATTCCACAAAAATCAAACTAATTTGATTATTGTTTGTGAAATATTGTTTAAACAGTGGCATATGTTTAAAAATAATAAACTTTTATTCTCTAACTTAAAATATTTATTTATTTATTTATTTATTTATTTATTTATTTATTAACCATACAGACTAAATGTCTCATTACATGGCTAAAAAAATATACATTTACAATTCTATAGTTTTAAATAGATGACTTTCTAAGTTATATAAAAATTATACAAATTATCTCATTATCACTTCCAGCATTGTAGAGGCTTGAATATTTTCTACATAGAGGTGTTTAAAATTTGACTTAGTATCAATTTATAAAACTTTGTCCGATTCAAGGACCAATCTACATCAATTAAACTGTTAAAATTGTTTAATAACTTAAGTGCATTGGCAAGGGGAGATCTTGTTGCAACAAGATTGTGAGGTATATTGAACATTAATGAAGATCGTGTCCGACGAGGAGCAATATTGAATTGAATGAGTGAAAGTAAATATGGGCTGTTAATCTTATTGTTAATTATATTGTATATAAACATAATTACCATTAAGTCCCTTCTTTGTCCTAGAGACAATATTTTAAACTCGTTTCTTAAGTGAGCCGACCTAACAGAATTATAATCAGGGCATTTTTTGTGTTTTTTAAAATACAAATACCGAAGAACTTTATTTTGTACCTTTTCTAATTCTTTAAGCGTTGACATATACTCACAAAACCATATTACGCTTGCAAATTCCAATTTAGGTCGCACTAAAGTAAAATAGAGAAATTTTATTGTATTAATATTTGTAAATGCCATTGTCTGTCTTCTAATAAATCCAAACAATTTGTTTGCCGCTGAGATCGACTGATTTATATGTTTCCCAAACGAAAAAACTTGATTGTATGTTACTCCCAAGTCTTTTACTTCAGTAACCCTAGCCAATCTCTCACCTCCCATCTCATAATCAAAAATAACTGGTTCCTGTAACCGAGTTATCGTAATAACTTTGCATTTATTAATATTAAACTCTAACTTATTAACTATACTCCATTCGTAAATACTATCAATATCTCTCTGTAACTTAATACAATCACGTACTGACTGAATAATTTTGTACATTTTTAAATCATCTGCAAATAAAAGACACTCAGTATATTTACAAATAGAAGGAAGGTCGTTAATGAATATAATAAAGAGAAGAGGTCCTAAATTTGAACCCTGAGGAACTCCGGAATTGGCGTAAAACTTTCCTGATACATTACCTTTGTGTCGAACTATAAAACGTCTGTTTTCCAGATAACTTTTGATGAGTTTAATAAAATTATTAGACAAGCCATAAGTACTTAACTTTTTTAGTAACACATCATGATTAACGCGGTCAAAAGCTTTTCTAAAATCCGTGTATATCGTATCAAGTTGCAATTTAGTGCTTAATGTGTCAGCAACCTGATCTGCAAAAATAAATAAATTTGTATTTACTGACTTGTTTAGCACAAAACCGTGCTGTTGAGACATTATGTACTTTTCTATATATGAATATAACTTGTTATGTATAATTTGTTCAAAAAGTTTGGCCGGAGCACACATTATTGCTATAGGTCTGTAGTTTTCAATGTTTTGTAATGTTCCAGATTTATGTATTGGTGTAGTAACTGCAGTTTTCCAAATTGTAGGAAAGACTTTAGAATTAACTATGCTATTAAAAATATGTACCATCGGTTCAATCAACCACTCACTACAACCTTTTAATATATAAGGTGGAATACCGTCAGTACCCGCAGCTTTCTTTGGCTTTAATTTTTTTACAGCTTCTTTAAAATCATTGTAATCTATTGATTCAATTGCGAAAAAATCATTATGCAAGTAAGAAGTATTACCAAAATCTAAATTATAAGTCGCTTTATCTGAGTTGTATGTAGATGCAAAAAACTTAGCAAATACTTCAGCTGTATTTTCACCATCAACATTCTGACCTAAGTAAACAAAATTTCCAGCATGAGTACAATTGGATTTTTTGTTTTTAATATAGTTCCAAAAATAATTTATATTACCCTCCACATTTTTTTTTTTTTTTTTTTTTATTTACACACATAAACCCGCATCAACCACTAAGGGTTATTAGCGGGGGGACATACACAAACAGTAAGATACATATTATTATATAAACATGCTTTACAATCTGGTGTATTGTTTAGTCATTTTGAGATAATTTAATAAGGAGTTTAGGTTTGAAGTCAGTACACTTTTAATATTGTCACTAAGAGCACACGCGATCCTTTCTTTCTGGTACACTGGACACTCGATAATTATATGTTTCACTGTCAGTTGCGTGTTGCAATTGGTACACATCGGAGCGGCCTCCTTGTTGAAGATATGCTTGTGTGTTAGTAACGTATGTCCTATTCGGAGTCGGTTGATGATGACTTGGTCTTTTCTATTTCTTGGTAACATGAGTTTAGTTCCTACTTGACTTAGGCATTCTTTTAGTTTGTTGTTAGTCTGATCCCAAGTAGTTTGCCACGTTCTGTGGACATGACCTTTGATATTTACTTTGTGATCAGTCCAAGGTATTTGATCTGTGATAGAAATACTTTGGTCGGTAGTTGCATTGCTTGCTAGAGAGTCCACTTCCTCGTTGCCAATTATTCCCATATGGGAAGGTACCCAGATGAAGAGAATATCTTTCTGTTGATTCCGTAGATAAGATAATTCTTCTTTGATTTTGAGAAGAATAGCGTGAGTTGTATAAAGCTGTTTTATCCCAAGTAATGCGCTCATTGAATCGGTGATAATCACAAATTTGCTTTCATGGATAGAACCACATTTTTTCATTGCCTGGTGAATTGCTGTAAGTTCTCCGGTATATATACAACAATTTGTTGGGATTCGTACGGTAGACTTGATGTTTCCGCAGATATAAGCTGCAGCATGTCCTTCATCACATTTGGAAGCATCAGTGAAGATTCGATGAGTTGTTGGGTATTTGGAAATTAAATTTTTAAAAGCTTGCTGGATAAGGAAAGGATGTGTGGAATGTTTAGGGAGATCTTTTAGAGACATATCTATTTTTGGAGGATTGATCATCCAGGGAGGAAAATTTACATGAATGGGTATAGTGAGACTGAACTGTTCTAAATTAAAACCAATACGTTTTGTTCGCTCAGGAAATGGTAGCATATTTCTTGCAATGTTTTCGTAATGATCAGAAGATATATTTGTTCTGTAGAATATTGTTGAGTAGGTTACGTTGCTTTTGTTTGCTGAAATTCTGGCAACGTAATTCAGTGATAGAAGTTGCCTTCGTTGGCTTAAAGGGAGTTCATTAGCCAGAACTTGTAAACTACTTACTGGACTAGTTCGTGTGGCACCTAAAACCAATCTCAAGCACGTATTTTGAATGTAGTCAAGTTTTTTTTAAAGAAGTTTTGTTAGCAGTATCGTAGCATAAACAGCCGTAATCTAATTTACTTCTTATTAATGATCTATATAGATTAAGTAAAGTTGTTGTATCAGCCCCCCAAGAGGTATTTGACAGCATTTTTAGTAGGTTAATTCTGGATTGGCAAGAACGTTGCAGATTCGTTACGTGGTTTTTCCATTTTAAGTCACGTTCAAAAGAAAGTCCTAAGAAATTTATTTCTTCTGACTGCTTCAGCATAACTCCGTTAAGTGTTAATTGAATATTAGGATAGTCTTTCCTTTTGCTAAAAATTAAATAACGTGTCTTTTCGCCAGAAAATATAAAACCCGTGTTTTGCGACCAGTTTTCAATTGTATGTAAGGCCGTTTGCAATATATGTGATCCCAGAGTTACATTATTTGTTTTTAGATAAATGACTAAGTCGTCTGCATATAGGCTAGTAAATACAGGCAGCTTTATTTGATGTATAATACTATTTATTGCAATCAGAAAGAGTGTAGGACTTAGAGTAGATCCTTGTGGAGTGCCATTTTGCAGTACTCGTCTGGAAGATGTGAATCCATTGGCTCTAACTCGAAAAGTTCGTGTTTCTAGAAAATTTTTAATAAACGACAACATATGCCCTTGGACATTCCATTCTTGAAGTGTTTTTAGTATAAGATGTCTCCATGTTGTGTCAAAAGCTTTTCTTATGTCAAAAAATACGGCAATAAGTTTTTGATTGTGCAGAAAAGATTCATGTACAGCTGATTCAAGGGTTATTAGATTGTCTGTTGTGGATCTACCCGTACGAAATCCACTTTGTCTGATACTTATTAGGTTATTGTTTTCGAGATACCATTTAAGACGATAATTAAGGATTTTTTCTAAAAGTTTGCAGGTACAGCAAGTAAGTGAGATTGGACGATAGGAATTTGGATCGTCTTTTGGTTTATTATATTTAAGGATTGGAATTATAGTTGCTTGCGACCATAGATCAGGAAAGTCGTGCTGAATGAAAATATTATTAAAAATATCAACTAATATTAGTTTTGCATTTAGAGGAAGATTTCGTAAGAAAAGAGGGTGGATATCATCAGGTCCTGGCGTCGAATTTTTTGCGCTTAAACAAAATTCTAATTCTTGAAGACTTATGGGTTTGTTTATTGGATTGTCGCTCTCGGTGATTTGTATATTTGACGATTCCATTAGATTTTTATATTCTAAAAAAGATATGCTATAGTTGGAATCACTAGAATTAAGTTCATATATATCTGCTAGTATTTCTGGAATAGCTACCTTGTTTGAATGCATTTGGTTATTGTATGATAGCGTATCTATGCCTCGGAAGTATTTTGTTCCTTTTATTCTGCGTACTTTGTTCCATATGTCGCCTATGGGAGTGGAAGGATTTATTGAAGCCACATACTTTTTCCAACTGTCTCGTTTTCCTTTCTTGATCAATTGTCTGCTTTTTGCTCTGAGATTTTTAAAAATTATAAGGTTATCGATAGTTTTATGTTTCTTATAAACGTTGAAAGCGTGTTTAGACAAAGTAAGTGCTTGCGCAATTTCGTTATTCCACCAAGGAACTGGCTGCCTTTTACTTGATTTTGTTTTTCCCACTGCGATTGTTGCTGCAGAAATAATAATATTATTAAATAGTTCCAGATTTTCGTTTGCGGTATTGGTTAAATTAAAGTTGTTTGTTTGTCCTTCTATAAGTGTTCGATACAAATCCCAGTCAGCTGACTTTATTTTCCATGTTTGGTGAATTGGAAAAGTCAATATATCATTAGTATCTATGTTTATTGTGATAGGGAAATGATCACTATCATATAAATACCCCAATGTGTCCCAGTATAATAAAGTAGCTAGCGACGGACTGCATAAAGAGAGATCTATAGCTGAAAATGTACCATTGTATGAATTGAACCTAGTAGATTTGCCAGTGTTCAGTAACACTAAATTTAAATTGTCGATGAGATTGTTTAAGAGATTACCACATTTGTCGGTTTTGTTACTTCCCCAGGTACTGTTGTGACAGTTAAAATCGCCTAATATTATTTTTGGGTGTGGAATTTGGTTTAAAACATTGCTTAGTTCAGTTATATCTAAATCAGTAGGATGAGGTAAGTATACGTTGCAAATATTGATTTTCATTTTGTGGGTGACTGACACTGCAACTATTTCCAGGTTTGTTTGCAGTTGTATTTCGGTTGACTCTATGTCATCCCTTACGAAAATTGCTGTTCCGCCGCTTGAATGATCTGTAACTCGGTTTCTTAGAAAAGGAACATAATTTTTTAATGTTACATTTTGATGTTTGAAATGGGTTTCTTCTATGCATATGACTAAAGGAAGATAATCGTTTATAAGAAGCTTGATGGATTCTATATGGGTAAAATAACCATTGAGGTTCCACTGTAATATGAATGTATTATTGGCCATTTTAACTATTTACTTGAGAACTTGATTCGTAGTCAGTTTCGTCAGTAGAAGAAAGACTGCTTAGAAGTAGTTTCTTCTTCAATCTGGTAATATTGTTTTTTAAACTTTTATTTTGTGTTTGAGAATATATAAAGTTTAGAAGTTCTTTGATTTCATCGCTTTCATTTGAATAATTTTTAGCAATAAGTTCAGGATGTTTTGAGTGAAGGGAATTTGACAGAAAATCACATATTTCATGAAAAGAAAGTGTGAAGGAAGGGATTCTATTTTCAATTTTTTCTTTAATTTCATTGAGAATATCTGGAATAGAATCTTGAGTTTTAGGCTTTTTATTTTTTTGTTTTTCAGTAGTGGGAGGAGGTAGGTCATTTTCAAGGATTTCGGGAGAAGTGGAAATTTGTCTTTTAGTAACATGAATAGCTTCAGAGATTTTTCTATCGCTTTCAATTACTGAATCTTGGGATATTTGTGGTTGTGACGAAATCTGTAGTTCTTTGTTTGTTTGTATGGAAGTGGTTTGGTCGTTTGTGGCTGATGTTAATTCGTGATTTTTTGTAATGTTAAGTTTCGGTTCCTTTAATGTCTGGGTACCTTCTTCGTGTTCTTTCCGTGGTTGTTCTTCTGGCTGGCTATATTCTTTATTGGCAGAGTTGAGTACGTTCACTTGATGGTCAGTTTCCGTTTGATTAATTGGACTACTTAATGATGATAAAGAAGGACAGTCAGAATCTTGATGTCCGACCGTCTTGCATCTGGAGCAGTTTAAACCGTCTATGGAAATGTATATTCTATATGATGTATTGTCGAATGAAATTAGGAATGAGTCAGGAATCGATGCATTTTCTAAAGGACTTATGAAGATTTGCCTTCTAAAGCTAAGCACGTGGCTATATTCCGGGTCTTGCATGCCTACTCGTAGAAACGTCATGTTGGAGACGGATTTTATACCCATAGTTTTTAGATGGTCTTCAATTATGCTATTAGGTATAGTAGGACATACACTTGATATGATTAATCTCTGGGCAGGAGTTATTAATCTTCGTACTTCAATTTGGTTGCCGTCAATAATTACATGTTTGTGGGAGCTAAGAAATTGGTCAACTATATATTTAGACGAGAGGTAGATGCAGATGCGGTTGTTTGCGATTCTGGATGCCCAAATAACGTTTTTGGGCTGTACTATTGATCCAACAGCTTTTACATATTCGAAAACTTGTATTCCTTGTATGGTTGAAAGTATGATACCTTGGTCTTTTGAAGGATGTTTAAAACTGTTTAATGCATGAGAGTAAGAGATATGTGACGTAGTCGGTGTATTTCGTGAAGTAGTAGCTAATTCCGGTTCAGCCATCGTCCCGTTGAAAATTTACATGCATTGGAACAGCGGATCTGAAGCCGGACCTGGCCTCTTAACAAAATTAGACGGCAGCCTAATTACTTGAATCAGCAAAAAGTTGTTGTCGATAATCGATAATTTGGATTGAAATCGATAAAATATTGCCTTTTAACTTCTGATTTTATGGTTAGATATAAATAATGCAATTTTGTACTCACAGAATCGTTGGTTTTTTAACACACTGTCACATTTAAACTTTATCTTGCAAACAATGTAAAAATTAAATTATATTTCAACTTTTAACTACTTGAATTTATAAATTTGTCAGGAGTGATATAAAGCTGTAAGATTTGCTTGCTATCAGGACCGGACTCTGCCCTCCACATTTTGTTGCACTTCTTTTAAATATTTATTCTCTTCTATTTTTATTAAGTATTTTAATGCACGTCTGCTTTCCTTGTATTTTTCTAAATAGTAATTTGAGATGTTCTGTAATTTTCTGAATTTATTTTTATTTTTAATTAAATCTTTTATTTCTTGTGTATACCAACTAGGAAATAATTTGGAATTATTGAATGTTTTAAATTTTGGTACACAATTCTGTATAATTTTATTCCATATTTCATAAAAAGTTTCTAAAGCTAAGTCTACATTTGTTTCATTTTTTACTGCGTCCCAATTTGTATTTCGGACATTATTAACCAAAAGTTCAAAATTTGCTTTTTTATAATTATATTCATTGGACAAATTTACTTCAAATTTTTGCTTATTACTTTTATTGTAGACTATATTAAAATTAAGAGTAGGGTGATAATGATCTTCCTTCACAAATGGCGTTAAGTCTTGTGTTACTACATATTTTGATGAATGATTTTCAGAGCATATTATAGTCAAGTGTTTTACCTTGAAAATTTGTAATGTTATTAAAAAGTTTAAATGAATTAAAATCTAAAAATGATTGCAAAATATTTAATTTAGTATTAGAAACATTGATCTCACTCACGTAACCTTTAATTTCTGGTATATTAAAATCACCAAATATATACGTCTTTTCAATATCAACAATGTTATCTTGAAGGAAATTTACTAGTTGTTCATATATATTATCAGAGCTATTTGGGGGTACATATAAAGCAAAAATTGTATGTTTTTCATTACCTGCTAATTTAATATGAATCGCTATTGCCTCAAATTTTGTACAATGTTTGAAAATTTGTGCAATTTTATACTCCTTTCTTACTGCCACAAGAACTCCCCCTCCTCTAGTTTTTCCAGTGAATTCTAAATCCCTATCTGCCCGTATTAAATTATACATACTTGTATCAACAATTTCACCATCCCTAACCCCATCTTGAATCCATGTCTCTACTGCAATTATAATATCGAATTCCAAGGTTTGTGAACCCCTATAAAAATCATGTGTTTTTGTATTCAAACCCCTACAATTCTGGTAATAAACATTCAAGTTGTTTGTTATGTCTTATAGCTATTATTGCAGTAAGCCCAGATACTGTAAATAGTATTTTAATACAATGTTATTAAAGTAGAAAATATAGCGCCATCATACATATTATCGCTGGAAAAAGGATAACTCATTTTTGTGAGCAGATACTATAATACAACTGTCAATTACTTAATACGGAAGAACATAGATCTGAAACCTCTAAACCACAAAAATATATGAACAAAGAAAGTTTTTGCCAAAAAAAGTGTTATTTCAAACGATAGAGTATGTGTTTTTATTTTGCAATAAACAAATTTATTTATTTATATCGAAATGTATTAAAATGTATCAATCATTATCAAAGGTCATTGGAATGCCCAATCAGAGCAAAGTATCCGCTGTCCAAAGTATCCGCTGTAGCACCAAAAAAATGTGTATTTAAAAAAATTCCTGACGCCGTAGTTGTTAACCGATTTTAATTTTGCAAATTGCAAATGAAAGGTACGGTATTCTTCTATATATGTAAAATAAAACTAAACTTGCTGTCTGCTTTATATTCAGTCCTCCAAGATTTTGAAAAAATTAATTTTTTTGCGAAAGCTGGATTGCAAAATTTATTTTGCAAAATTTATTCAACTGATCTTAATGAAATTCACAGTATTGTTTTTTTATATCATAAAGTTTTTCTTGGTGAAATATGAAGGTCCTAAGTGTAGCATAAATGGTTCAAAAACGTAAAATGCGAATACTTGTTTTTTTATCGTTTTTTTGCAATTATTGCTATTTTCCAACAAGGGTGACAATTTTTAAAATTTTTAACGAATTCTATGTTGTAGAAAGTTTAATTGCGCAACTTTTATGTCAGTACAACTTTTCTCAGAAATGAATACTTTCAAAGTTATGATCAAAAAACGAAGAAAAAACTCGAATGTTTCCTTCATTTTGATTACATATTTAAACAATGTTCCGGACCTTTTTGAGTGGGAAGATAACTCAAATATTATTATATGAGTTATTTTCAAGCAGTTTCTGCAAAAAAATATGAGTCACCTCTCAACGTCCAAATGTACTAATATTTTTACAGATGCGCCCTGTACTAAAAATAATTTCCTCTATCAATTCCTTTGAACCACACCTATAATACAGTCCACAAAATCTGAAATTATTTTAATAATATCACATATATTACGTACATGCCTTAATTGTTTAAAAAGTAAATCAAATACTAACATTCTACTCGTAACCATTTACTGATTTCAATTTACCTTCGTGAGGAGTCGACTTCCCAGGTCCGAAGGGATCCTCTGCATAGTCGTTGTTGTCGCTATCGTCGTCGTCATCGTCGTTGCCGTTGGATGTGTTCTGGCTGCGCCCTTCTGGATTCAGCGACAAGAACACACGCAAAGAGACTATTTAAGTTCAAAACAAAGTACGCGAATGCTAAACCTAACTAGGTTAGTTTCTCGTCTATAGAGGGAGTTAACGAAGCATAAATTTGGATATCTGTTAATAATTAATAATGTTACACCATTGGAGACTTGCTTGACTTATTCAACAAAAGACAAGTTAAGAACCTCGTTTAAACTGAGAGTGTAAGTATAAGAATCATTATCACCATTGGCTCCACAACTGTTTAATTAGTCCTCTCCATTTATTGTAATTTCCAACTTTCCTTCTACAGATTCTAGTTTCATTTCTATCCTATATTCTGTTATAAGAAACTCATTCTGTATTGTGTTTTTAGACACCTCCTGGACCGTTTTTCTACCATGTCTTGTTTTTTCTTTTCAATTATTCTTGTTGGTTCAGAAGGTTCCATTAGCTTCATATGGCCTATTCAATTCAGTCTTCCAAGCTTAATAAGCTTTACCAGATTAGACTCTTCCGAGGTTGGTCCGACCATCGTGCTGAAGAAGGGGGAGAATCGGGTCTAACGATCTCTGTTGATGGTTCTTATCTTAGAATTGATCTCGTTTCTTATATCTTTGTATAACACTTATCTGTTGGTATATGTTATTTTTGTTTTATTACAGAGATTTTGTTTTATTACCGGCTGTTTTATTGAGTATTGCAGGCATGCTTTTTCATCTCGTATGATAAATCTTTGATTTCGTTATTGGATCAAACATCAAAAAAATATGATATTTTTGTTGCGTTAAAATATTTTTTTGGATTCTCATACTTTTTGCAGGTTATATTATATTACGTTGTTTTTTGCTCACATCTCGTTTATATTTTCCCCCCTTGTTACTGCATTTGCCTACAACTTCTGTTCAATAGAAACACATAATCATGCAATGCCTTATCGTTGTATTATGGTGGCTTAATCAATTTCCTATTATACAATGTCTTTAATTTTATATCCCACCGATCACCATTTTTATTTCTAATAATAACTTGTATACACTAAGTGAAAGCATAAATAAATGTATCTAAAAAGTCTTACGAGAACTCTTTGATAATTACATGATCTAACAAATTTTTTTTGATAACAATACTTTATTTTTCAAGATACAATTTGCTAAGTTAGAGAACTCTCTAAGGTTAGGAAGTCACAATAAGGGTTATTGAAAAACAAAGACAAAGGAGAGACCAAGAAAAAAGCTGGACAGATCAAATATAGGGGAGGGAAGGGTAAAGTGAAATAGTGGGGTAAAGCGAAATAGCTCGTTTTCAAATTCTTCCGCAAACGAAGTCATCACTGTTTACAATCCAATCAATGATTAGAAGTAGTAAGCGCTTATCGACCATTTTGTACCGGTCGTTTGTCGATATTATTGAAAATATCACTGTTTATACATTCTTGGGCGACTATTTGTAAAATCAGTATGTGTGTGTAATTTTTGCTTTTAAATCCATTTGAGGCAATGTGAAATGTTAATAGATGGGGCAAAGTGAAATATAATCGTTTCACTTTGTCCCACATGTAATTATACTTGATTGCCACCATTAAAAAGGAATATCTGTATTTCCAGGTGTAAAATGCGAAATTATAAACGAAAAACGACCTAACAACAATAGTCTGTTAAGTCAATGACATCTGGAATCAGATCTTTGCGAACGGGCATCCTTTGCCAAAATCAAGCTGCTATGCAACACGGAATATCTTTTGCTATGTTAAATCGGAGGAGTAAACCCGAAAAAAATTGAGGAAGAAGCGCCAAGTAAGAAGCTAGGCCGATTTCAAATCGTACTCTAGAATATTTCACTTTACCCAAACATGCGGGGCAAAGTGAAAAAAAGACAATGCCTGACAAACCCTCGCATTACAAAAAATTTACTGTCTCCATTTAATTTATATTTCGACATATTGATCTTAAACATTACTGTTGTTCTGAAGCTATTTCCTTGTGGCATTTTTATAATTACGTATTTTTTATGGGAAATAAGCCACAATTTTACTAAAAAATGAATTTATTAACGTTTCGAAGCCCAAATCGGGTTTCGTTGTCAAAATACAAAATACTATTAAAATAAAACAAACATGTTGTTGCTAAGTAAAAAAATTCTTCTAATAATTTATATAATCTGACTCATTTATATTGGCAATTCAGACGTATAGACGTATATATTTTAAAGTAGAAGACTTTAAAATGATATCGCCAATATTTATGAGTTGCGTTCCTGGGACGACTTTACTAAAAGATAGTTCATTCGATTACATGAAATCAATCCCAACTCAAGAATATCCGTCGCAAAAAAATCATAGCATGTGATCTGTCTTTAAAAAGACAACCAAATGCAACGATGACAGTAAAATTCTCGCGTTAGAGATTCCATAGTAAATTGAGTAAAAAATACGTAATTAAACATTACTGTTATAAGATATGTTTTTTACAAAATTCCATTTCGAAAATTGTAAAATTTCAAAGTTTAGCTATTCCACTTTACCCTACTCTCCCCTACGACATGGGAAAGGAACCAGAAACTTCTAGAGAAGAAATAAACAATTTATCCAGGGACAGGAAAAATGGAATTGAACTCTACCTCTGGTAGCCACTGGATGGACTAAGTAGCTCAGTAACAAACAGTTCCGGTCTCAAGCACAGATAAAGGAGGAGGGTTTGCGTTCGAAAGTATTCGGTAGTAAAAAAGTTTGCTAAAACCATGTTGTTGAATCCGATGTTGAATGAATGTAGTCTAAAAAGTACTTTGAGATGTACTTTAGAAAGTTGCTAAGGGGCCGTTTAAGTATTACGTAACGCAGGTTGGGGGAGGGGGAGTCAAAAATCTTCAAAAATTGCGTTACGTAATACTTGAACGCCCCTTAAGGCGCGTTACATAGGGGGACGGGGACGGGCCATAAATCTTCAAAAATCGCGTTACGTAATACTTGAACGATCCCCAAATGAAGAACACCAGAAAAGAGACAGAGGATGCGGGAACCCAAATGAGAAGGTAATACTTACCGGAAATAACATAAGAGGTGAGATTGTCGATACTTTAAATAGAATGAAGAATGGTAAGACAGTAGGACCCGGCGCATTTCATAAAGCGTGTGGTAATGTTAAAAGAAGAAAAATGTCTTAAGTTCCAATTCTATTCAAACTCATATTATTTCAGCTACACACATTGTTTGTACATATAAATGTTTGTACATACATTTTACAATATAATCAATCATAAATAATAATATATTAAAAGATACTTATATAGTTAATGGTAAAGATTTTTCCTTTAGCTTCGTGAATTCATATTAGACCGAGTAATTATCGATAAGTCCTTGTATATATTTACTTAAAAAAACTATATTCAATTGGCCAATTGAAACATAGGCAAGGTAAGGTACAACTACCACTATATATAGAGATTACTGTTTTTAAAAAATAAATTATGTAACATTTTAATTCTGCTTTCATATAAAATTTGTCTTATCAATTAATTAAAGACCAATTTTGAACCAATTTTGATGCCTTTCTTATTATACACATTTATGTTGCCAAGAAAGAGACCGGTTGGAAAGCCAAGAAAGCGCTGGGAAGACATAGTAAACAGCGACGCACAAGTCCCTTTAGGAGTCCGTGTATGGAGAAGAACAGCCACAGACAAGCAAGGGTGGAGGCAAAAAATAAAGGAGGCCAAGGCTCAATTTTGGCTGTAGTGCCGTAGAAGAAGAAGAGAAGAAAATTTCCAACAATTTCTGGAATTTCGAAGAAAAAAAAACAATATGGAAATCGGAAAATATAACGAGTGAAGACTAATTTTCATTAATTTAAAGAAAACAGAAACCTTAAGAAAGATGAAAAAAGAAATACTCAACCTAATGAAGACGACGCACGTCGTGGTTGAAAAATTTACAGCAAATGAGGTGGGAAAACAGCAATAGAACTGCTGCAGACAGAGTTAAATGATATTTGTGTTTATAAAAGAAGAAGATATTAAGTATCTTCAGTAGCATTTTACCACTTCTTTGTACTTTGTTGTTACATTGTTGATGATAAATCATACTTTACCAATATTTTTATACTCATTATTAACTTTTCTTACCATTTTTTTATATTTCCTCAACATTTTTCAATGTTTTTGCCCTTAATACTGTCCCAGATGATAATTTGTAGATGCCCTACAGTTAAATTCGCACGAAATAGTATACAAAAAGAACAAATAAAAGGAACAAAACTTAACACAGTGGTAGTACAAAAAATGTCATCAAAAGAGCTGAAATCATACGAAAGAATTCAAAAAAATCTATACACTATTGATTTCTAAAAACAGTAACCTTATAGTTCACGTCACAAAATTCTCACTACTTATAATATACATAAAATAAGAATAGGGAGCTTACCGTTGAGATCCATCCTTACTCCTCTAGTTAAGCAGTTGTCCCACTCCTGCAAACTGATCTTCCCGTCCTTGTTGAGGTCACAAGATCTAGGAAAATGCCTGGCACACTTTCTGGGTTTTACGTCTTTTCTAACGACTTTTCGGAGATCTCGGTACTCGAACCTGTCCAAAATGTGATCGCTATTTTGGTCGAGCGTTTGAAACTTCCAAGTTATGACGAAGGTGTCGCTGTCGTTTCTTCCAGAATCCCTAAAAAAATAAATTGAACTGAAATTTGTCCTTCTGTCCTCTTTTATTAAACTGTTATATATTATATTAATGCTTATTTTACCCAGCAGGATCGCCATGTAATAATGCTGGAGGAAATACATTATTTGGGGCTCCGGTTCTACATAAGTACCAAATGGTTAAATCGAATATACTTAATGTAAATTCGAATATATTTATTTCGATTGCCCAATATCCGAAATTTTCGATCGACGATGTGAAATAATTCTAAGTCGTGTGGTAAATGATTTATTTGCAGCTAATAAATACGTACACTCGAGGAAACTTCAACAGTGCCTTCTCCTTATTTATAAACTCCTAAGAGTTCAACTTCTTATTTATAAACTCACGAATAAACTATAATTCATCAAAAAGGTTATTTTCCTTTACATCGAAACTATCCATTCTGTCTTTTGAAGATACCCGTGACTCGCTAAGGATGAGCATATCGATCAAAAAGAGGATTAAGGGTTGTGCAAATATAGAAGAATAAGATATCCATATTTTCTCAATTGTAGTCAATGAGACAGCACAAAAGACTACTTGATAACAATGAAAATACTCATTGAATGCGCTAATGAGTACAGAATACGCTATATATTGCTTTTGTGGAATTTGAAAAGGCCTTTGACAGTATTGAACACTGGGCCATACAATCTTCGCTAATAAATGGAAGGATAGACTATCGATACACACAAACGTTGAAAAACATCTACGAAAAAGCAATAATTACACCAAAACACCAAACCAATAAAAATAAATAGAGGCATTAGGCAAGGGGACCTAATATCCCCAAAATTATTTACACAATCACTAAAAATATATTCAAAAAACTTGAATGGCACAACAAAGGAATCAACATCAATGGACAACTGCTGAATAACCTGAGATATGCGGATGACATAGCGGTGATATCAGACAATATGAAATCTCTTAACGAAATGATGACACAATTGGACAAGAAAGCAAACGGAGATAGGTCTAAAAATGAACGACACAAAAACTAAATATATGACAAACGTAGAAAAGGATAACAAAACCATGAAAATTGGAACAAGTACAATACAGAAAGTCAAGGAGTACATATATATCTAGGGCAAATAATGAAACTGAGTAAAGAAAAGCAAACAGCAAAAATAAAAAGGAGAATAAGATTCGCATGGGCGACATTCGGAAAAATGAGCCATATCCTGAAAAACTAGAAATATGCCCAATTCCTCCGCACAAAAGTATATGATAAATGTGTCCTACCAGTACATGTGGAGCACAGACATGGACCTTCTCAAAGAAAAATATGGAAAAGATGGCCAATACTCAAAGGCCAATGAAAAGGCAGATGCTGGGTATCAAGCTAAGTGAGAAAAAGAAAAATACATGGATCAAAAATAAAACCAAAGTGAAAGACATAAACAAACATGCAGCTACACTCAAATGGAAATTTGCAGGACACAACAGCAAACAAAGAGACGAAAAATGGAATGAAACCATAACCCACTGGAGACCTTGGGACCATAAAGGAGGAAAGGGCAGACCACAGATGAGATGGTCGGATGACCTAAAAAGATATGCAGTGACCAGATGGACAGGATTAGCTTGAACCGAGAAGAGTGGAAAAATAAGGGGGAGGCCTACGTTCAATTTTGGACAAATGAAGGGCAATGGATAGATAGAAAGTCAATGAAAAATTGTGAACATTTTGTAATAAAAGTACTACATATAAAAAGAAAGGCTTACCTGGTGAATTCGGTATGAAAACTATCGATCAAGTTATTATTCAACATCGATTTATCAGGTCTCCTACAAACCCTATTCCTCTGCTGCTGTCTCTGTCTGCTATTGGGCATCGACGATCTTCTTCTCGTCGACTTCTTTCTCCCGCATCTCGGTGGTTTATTGTCGTTTTTTCGTCTGGAAGACGTGTACGGTAGAGGTACTCCTTCGGGAGTGACGCACCAACAAAAGTTGGCGCCCAAATGGCACTGGGCTGAGTCGTAAGTACCGTCTGGACGGCATTTGGGGGTAAAGCTGTCAAAATAAAATAATTCGGCTGTAAATTTGTGTGTAAAGCTGTCAAAATAAAATAAAATAATTAATAATAAAATAATCATTAATAACCAGATAATTTATGAGAACTTCAAGAACTTATATTTCGATCAAGACATATTTTTAAAAAACTCAAAACTTTATCATAAAACCGGTAAAATAAATTACGAATTTTTACAACATCCACCATTTTCTCCAGATTTAGCACTCTCTGATTTCTCGTGGTTTGAACATCTTAAAGAGAAAAATGTAAATAAAAAACAACTTATTCGTCAAAGAGATAAAACAAAAGGTAAATAATATTCCTGCCATACTTACGTTATATTGTACACAGGGTTTTGTTGATTGAATGTGGTCCATTCCGAACAACTGCGTTGTTTCTTACAATGTCCTCGCTTTTCTATCGTTAAATTTTTATTCACACATCGCGCTTTTTCAAATATACATCTAGTAGGATAACTGAGACCATCTGAGCCACAAACTGGCTTCTGGTTGTCGCCATTTCGTTGGCATGCTTTCGGGTTGCAGGTTTCCTAAAACAAGAATTTGTTGTTTAGTTAAAATATTCTGAAGCATATGACCTTAAACAACAAAATAATATTCACAATGAATAAACCAGATAAGCAAAATAAGATGATAAAAGAAAGTAGTTCCAGAAGTATTCTTATCAAGCAATAGGGAGCAATCAAGTATTACGTAACGCGCTTTTTGAAGATTTTTGAGCTCCCCTCCTTCCCCCCTTCCCCTACGTAACGCACTGTAATGGGCGTTTAACTATTGCGTAACGCAATTTTTGAAGATTTTTGACGCTCAAGACAGAGAAGAATGAAGGCATGTTTTCGAGTCGGCTAAAACCCACGAAGGGTTGTAACGCCACGGAGTAAGTAAGTAAGTGAGTAAGTAAGTAAGTAAGTAAGTAAGTAAGTAAGTAAGTAGGAATCATACAGTTTCATTATATCTGTATTGGTTTTTCCTTCCCACGCGTTTCCAATTCTCTTTCCTCCATATATTATGTGAAACATTTTTTCTCCCATACTTCTATCTTTTGTATTTGTGATTTATTTAAGAGGATGGGTACGTATTTTCGGCTTCAAATGGGGATTAATTTTTTTCGAATCCTGAGAAAACTAAGTATTTTTGAAAAATTTAAACGCAGAATGAAAGATTACGTTATTGGCGAGGGCCGAAAGTCCTTGAGAACTTCTATAATGTTTATTTTAGTAAGTTACAGGGGTGAAAATCTAAGAGAAAATTTAGTGTGACATTTAATTTAAAATATCGCATTCAAAATAAACTTTTTATTTATTCTAAGGGACTTTCGGCCCTCGGTAATAATTTAGTCTTTCATTCTGCGTTTAAATTTTTCAAAAATATTTATTGGTTTTTTCAGCATTCGAAAAAAATGAACTCAATGCCGTGGTAATATTTTCCAAATCTATCTTTGTCTTACAACGCACTCAGCCGAATAGAATATTGTCAGCATATTGTCAGTCAGACACTGACAATCAGTGACAATTTTAAATATTTGACATGGCATCGGGAATATTTTGAGTTGTTGATTAAATACTATTGATATATAGTGTATTTGATAAATAATTGATTTAAGACGTGAACTCAATAAAAAGTTATTTATTGTGTATTATTTGTGGAAGATCCAAACAGAGAATATAATATATAGGGACTATATATAGGATAATATATATTCTGTGATCCAAGTATTTTGTTGTTTAAGATGTTCAAAATTGTAAGCGTTCCATAGTAACAATATATTATTAAAAAATCACTTAAACACTTTTCCTCTTTTCTCGATTGAGTATTAGTTTTTGTTGTACATATAAATTATTACAATCACCGAATACATAGTTAGTGAAAAAATTATCACATTTATTAACTGAATTTATAATTTGCAATTATAAAAATAAAAGTTATCCAAGAACATTCAAAAGCCATCTCTTTAAATTAATGATGACATTTTCAAGTAGAATGACATTCTAGTAATGTTTACATATCCATACCAGTGTGAATTTTACTACACGTAATTTGCCGTGTAAAGACAGCAAAGTAGGGATACCCGTAAAATATTTGCGAATTATGTACCGATGGCCTTAATATCCATATTTCACTCATTGATCAAGTTGAAATATGATTGAGTTCTTTTGCATCTCTGATTTTTCTACTAATTTGGTTCTTCACTAGACCTATATCTGTTCATGCCATCTGTTTTCTTCTTTCTATTTTCTTCCATTAATTTCAGGATCCATCAGTTATCCAGGGATCCTTTTATTGTACATATGATGTTAATATTTCCTTATTTGCAATATATGTGATCTTGACTAAGTATTCCTTGTTTTTCTTTCAATTCCTGAGCAATTTTTTACGTTAAGTAAAGCGTTACTGAGTATATCCATATTATGAGTTCTTACCTACATATAAACTTTTATTCTATCATAAGTAGTTGCAGTGGCGGATCTACGAGGAGGGAAAAGGGGAAATCCCCCCTAACAAGGTCAAAAATTAAAGAAAAAAATTATTAAAACATAAATATTAGCTGACATAAAACTTAAACCACAGACAGATAAATTCAACCCTGGTATCCAACAATAAACAAGCTAGTTGGGAAAATTAAGGGAACTTAAGGAATATAAGTTATTATTTATGTCTATTATGCAGTTTGGGTTTATCTTTTTTATGTCTTTTGGTTGGTGTTTCATTGGACGTTCCCCCTAAGGCAAATTTCCCCTCCCAAGGCAAATGTCTGGATCCGCCACTGAGTAGTTGTGTAATTTGCTTTAGTTTTCTTCCATATTAATTCTACATAATCTTCCTCTATAACAATATTTTGTATAATCTTTTCTCCGATTTTTCAGTCGTGTAATGGATCCTTTTTTTCTTGTGTTCTTTTATATTTCTTAAAAGGGTAAACCTTACCTACTATTCATTGACCTACACAAGTTTGTTTTACCCTATTAAAATATATAATATAGTGATGATGATGATAAGGATGTCTCTTTCCTATAGCCATAATCTAATCAAGAGACTAAATAAGATTTATGATAGTTTGTTGATTAACGAAGTGTGCCGTGGATGCGTCACTTACTTATTATATGCACCTCCTACTCCTACGGCTTCACGCAGTCAAGAAGACTAAATCGGGAAGTCCTGTTTCCTTCCATAAACATTTACTTTTTACAATGAATATTTAATTTATGTAGTCATGAAGTGCGTTTACTCTTTGTACACTTGAGTCCATGGTTCTTGTTCTTAACCTCATTGATACCTGGCGAGTTAAAACACATAGTTACTTTTTATCTATTAGCATCATTGTTTTCCACGTAAGTGTATTTTATTTTGCCATTAATTTACATAAAAGTTAACCTCATTAACAAAGATAAGGAATAGTTTGGTTTAAGTTTCCGCAAAAGTGAAGGAAATGTCAAAAAGAAAATACTTTATTGATTTTTTTAGATTATGCCTGGAAAAACGTAAAACCTAATAATTTAATTATACTGCGCCAAAATTTTAGATAAAAACTAAAATTTTACGTTCTATTTTTGATGACGTCAAATTTTATAATATAAAACGTAATCGAAGCAGTAGCCACTTTCTGTCACTTGCTGTTGCGTGGAGTAAATTTCCGACTTATTTCATATGTTTCAAGGAGTAGTGGCGCACCTAGAATTTTTCTCTGGGGGGAGAGGGTTGGTTGGGCGTCGAATTTTTTTTGTATTGTTTGTGAAAGACATGTTATATTTTCCTACGATTTTTTGTATATTTTTCATATGCCCTGGGGGGTTTAACCCCCCTGGGTGCACCACTGCCAAGGAGGGTTTGGAGCGATACCCAAACAGGTAGGGGAAATTAAAACATGGTCTTTTAGCTAATTTGGGACCTACAAATCCTTTTCAGTTTACTTTTGAATGTGTAATTTACGTACGATCAAGACTGCGAAACAGAAAACTATAAAACTCCGGCAGAATGGCATGGATCAACAACCCGTCAGAACAAAACAGGGAAGAATACAAAATATCGAGAAACAAAGCCAACTCAACAAATAAAAAGAAGAAAAAGAAGGAAAATGACTGGTTTCGCTGGAGGATATTGAAAAAGACAGAGAAAACTATCAAAAGTCAAAGCAGCAAAAATACGCCCAGCTTTAAAACAAGAGGACTAAAAAAGCAAAAAAGAAATACCTTGTTTGAGGACAGACAGATCAGCAAAATATGGGAAGAATATTACGAAAAAATTGTATTCACTATGAAGGAAATACACTGCGATGAAGAAGTAAGGCCGTACAAGATAACGACGAATAAAAAATGTCTGAAATGAAATAACTGTGGAATAAAATATTGAGGAAGAGAATTACGTAAAGGAATAAACCAGCTAATACAACAAATATGAACAAAACAGACTGCCAGCCGATTGGAACGCAGGTATTATAGTAGGTACCTATATTTAAAAAGGGATATCTAGAGGAGTGCGAGAATTAAAGAGCACTAATTTTATTAAACAACACATATTATAACATCCTAGAAAATATATGAAAAAAAATCATGCACTGAACGAATATTAGGAAAATACCAGAACTGGTTCAGACCGGGGGAGGTCTACGATTAATTCCATAAATACAGTGGAGCAAATAAGGATCAGTTTCAACGGAACAACTTCTAAAGAGATTAATGTACACAAAGGCGTGAATAAGGTGACTCTATCTCTCCGACAGTATTTAATCTGATATTGACAATATCAGATATTGACATAATCTGTAATCATGAGGATGACAAATTTGCAAACAAAAACATTATTACAGATCAACTTCAAATAGTAACATATGCAGATCATTTAGTCATCACAGCAAAGACGAAGATAACACTTGCAGTTGGAAAATTACATAAGGAAGCGAAGAGAATAATAGGACTAGAGATAAACCAGCTCACAGCAAAATACATGGCGATAGGGAAAGATGAGCCAACTCAGAAATATCTAATAACACAGAACCATAAATTTGAAACTGTATCCACCTTTAGCTACTTAGGAGTAAAAATAGGAAAACCGGAAAAGAGAGAAGAGAGGAAAGAATTCTGAAGGACAGAAAAATATCTACACGGTAGAAATCTGCTGAGAAGCAAGACTCTAAGTATAATATGAACCTATATAAGACCTTAATAAGACTTGGTGTTACATATGGGATGGAAACAACGACGATTAACAAGAAAGAGGAAGATATCCTTCTGAAATTTGAAAGAAAAATAATGAGAACAATACTGGGCCACAATGTAACAAAAGAGGGAGATATAAGAATGAAAACAAATGCAGAAATTGAAGAAAAATTAAAGAGAGAAAATATAGTCAGATAAAAAACTCAACCCAACTCAAATACGGGACATTTAGGCGTCCCGAGATACTTTTTCGGGACTCCGGGGCAAATCGTTAAAAAACGGGACAATCCCGTTTTTATGGGACGTTTGGTCACCCTAGGGTAACATCTAATATATCGAAATATTTTCAGACATTTTTGGTAAATAAAAGAGTTTAATAGTAAAGGAAAAGATTATAGAAAAAAATTAGAGAAAGTACCCACATATAATTACTTGGGATGTGAGCTAAATGAACAATGGACCGCATCCTTGAAACGATGCATTTAGATGGCCAGAAACAATATCAACAAGATGAAAGCAGTATCCATGAAAATGAAATCTGAACAAATGAAAGCTCCATTCCTTAGAATGGAGTATTGAGATGCTACGTATTCTCTGTCCTTTTATATAGGGTTGAAGCCTGGACAGTAATTGTCTAGGCAAGTTGTCAGTTGCCGAAGATCTTGGGACCAGAAGGGTACAAGCCACAATTTCGTCAAAAATGAGTTAAAGTAGAAATCACACACTTTAAAACCATATTATTGTCTCAAACAGAAAATTTCAGCAGTTTTCTCATAGATGGCGCCGCTGTAGTTAAGTCCCGTTGTGTCACCATTACTTTATATTGCAACAGAAGGAGACAAGCCACAGTAGTAATCAACATGGCGGCGGAACATTCTCGTGCATGTAAACGGAAAATAGACTTTTCTGAGTTTGATTCTGAACACAGTGACCAAGATCCGTTTTTAAATAAAAGCCAAAAAAAAATGACAAAGACTATACAGCATCCGGAAGTAGCAACGATTGGGAAAATATAAACTCAGGAACAGTAAGTTTATTTACTGTGTGGCTTGTCCACTTATGTTATATTTTTCGAACCTAAAAATATTAGGATTGTTCTAAAGGTTTTTTGTGGCTTATACCTTTTTAGTAAAATACCTACTGCATTGTGGGTATGGGTTTATATCCCACAGACTTCTCAGAAAAGAAGGCGCCTTCTAGATGGAGACACAAGGATACCTAACGACATAAAAAATTAAGCGAAAGACAAAAAAAATCTAGTTTACGAATATGTATATAAATACAAAAGGGAAGAAAATAGAACCAAAAAATTAGGTGCACCTTGCGGTTGCAAAAAACAGTGTAGGCAGAAATTGGTGCTTGCCAACAGATTCTACCAGATACTTAGAATCATGAACCACTGGAAGACATTGAACATTTGGACGACTTTTCAGATATTGAAAATATTGACAACTGAATTATTTTATTGTTGCATTTTATGTTCATATTTTAGAATATAATTTTTTATACAAAAGGGGATAAGCCTCATATTTTTTCAAAAAATGTTCAAAAACTCAAAAACCGTTAAATAAACATTTGTGTTACTTTTATTGTGTATTTAATATCATATTTCCAAACGAATATGGGCCTTACTACCAAGAAAATTTTAAAAATTGGATTTCAGAATTTGAAAATAAGTTTAAAATGATGTTTTTTCCAAAATATTGTTTGGTGGCATACCCCCTTCTGGTCCCAAGGTCTTCAATTAGGGCAAGTGAAAACTGAAAAAACATTTGCCAGTTTTGAAATGTAGTGTTATCGAAGAATGTGGAAAATATCATGGACACAATAAGTAACTTATTAAGCTCTCCATAAATTGAAAGGTTGGTTCTGTGTTTTATTCAGGACAAGCGTAGAATTGTGTATAATCACTTCGAAAACTTCGATCTTCTATCGATTTTCTTGAGAGTCCAGAAAAAAAGAAGAAAAAAGAAAAAAAAAGAAAAAAGTAGAGAAAACCACAACACAGGCTGCAGGTTATACCTGGTATAACAAGGTGTGCAATATGCCAATTGCCAGCAGTATCGCAAGGTTATTGCTCAAGCCCGCCGAAAAAAAAACCTCCTTTTTCTTTTTTGTTTTTGGAGTTTCTTTAATAGAATATCCTTGTTTGAGGCTCTTATTTCTTCCAGAAATGAAAATTTAATATTCACCAGAACTCTTGAGACAATCTGTTAAGTTAATAATTGTATTGTTCTTCAACTTTTCTAGGCACCATTCGAATAAGTTATCAATGTTTTTTTGGGGAGTTCCTTTTTCTTTCATAATGATAATTCTTTCTTGGGATATTTGTGTGCAAGAATTTGTAAAATAAAATTATCATCCCAACGAAGTTCAAATACAATATAAAGTTAAATACAATTTCATAAAAAAGACTGTGCTTAGCAATAATTTTCACATTGATAATAATTGTCTCTGTTCCTGTGAGTTTTTCTTGTAGGATCAATAATTGAAGTTCAGTTAGGTGACACATTATTTTGAGTTTTACTCTAAGCTCTGACTTATTTTTTTAATCAAGCAAATTATTCATAACTGTTATCAAGAAGACTAACCAATAAAGTCAGCAATTGTTTATGTTTTCCGCAACTGTTTTGTCATTTCTTGTTAATAAACAAAGGTAAACACACAAGCAGAATGATACTGGAATCTCTTTATGATTTTTTAAATAAGTATTATACTAATCAACGTGTGCGAATGTTACTGTTGTATTATCAAGTGACTAATGATTAGGTCACTGACTAGATAACAACGTCCTCAAGAATACGCGGTAGATAATTTGCAATCTGAAAAAGTTAAGTTGCAAAGAGATGGGAAATGAGTAAAGAGAAATGGGCGCACTCTTGACTTTACTTACAACTATATAGTGTAAATTTAGGTATACCGGAGAAACGAGAAAAACTCTGGTTCCAGAGTTTTTTCAATACCTATTATTATGTATTATTATTATATATTATATATTATTATTATGAATAAAGTAAAATTAACTATATCAGATTCAAAAACAACATATAGTTCAATAAAAGGAAATTTAGAAAGAGATCCAATTATAAAAATTAGAGGGAAAACAATAAAAAGAAAAAAGGAAACAAGATATTTAGGTATTATAATAGACGAACAAAAATTATTTACAAAACACATGAGTTGTGTCTGTGAAAAGGCAACAAAGATCATGCATAGCATTGCTAGTCTAGCACAGAAGGAATATAGAATTTCGTTCCGACAGATGAGAATATACCTAAGTACAATACTTGCATCAATTGTAGGGTACGGTTCAAGTATATGGGCACATAGATTAATAAATAAAAAAAATGCAGAAAAATTAAATAGAGCTCAGAGAGGATTTCTTGTAAGAATGAAGGGAGCATTTGGAACAACTGCAACACAGGCACTCACAGTTTTAACTGGAGTAATGCCAATGCATTTAGAAACACAAAAAAGAGCATGTAATTATTGGCTAAAAAAAGAAAAATAAGAAAAAATAATACAAATAATAGGATTAGATATAAGAAATAAAAGAGAATTAAAAGAAATAATAAATAGAAAAAGACAAAATGAATGGGAAAATTCAACAAAATCTAGACGTTTATACAATTTTATACCAATATTAGAAAACATTCCAAATTATTTTAATCCAAAACAAGGTTTAGTACACTTTTTAACAGGACATGGACCGTACCCAACATATTTGGAAAGATTTAACTTAAAAGATGATGCATATTGTGAATGTGGAGAACTAGGTACACCAGAACATATAGTGTTACATTGTGAAAATACTATAGAAAATGAAGAACATAGAGAAATGAGAAGAAGATTAGAAAGAATTGAAATAAGAGATATATTACAAAATGAAGAATATTTTGGAATATTAAACAATCTAACAGAAATAATATCTAAAAAACAACAAGAACTTTATAATAATAGAAGAAGACAACAAATAATCCAACCCTGATGAAGTTGAGTAAGATAAAGTTAAAATAAATAAAATAAAATATAAATTCAAAAATAGATATTCACAATTATAATAATAATAATTCAATATAAAATAAATAAATAAAAATAATAATTCAATAAATAATTCATTAAATTAAAAAAAAACTACCAACTCTCTTCTGAAAATAGAGGGACTGTCTCTATAACTTAGAAGGGAGTTGATAGTACCAAAAATATTTTAACAAATATATATTGTTTCTTTAAATTTGTTAAATGTAATTAATAGATTATGGCAAATTATTACTTGTAAAAATAGATTTAGTAGTTTAGTAAAAAATGTAAAAATATAAAAAAAAATATCTGTAATCCCATCAGGAAAAAAAACGACCTGGATTAGTCACTAGAGGCCAGGTCCTATGTATGAACAATAAATAAATAAAATAAAAAATAAATAATAAATAATACCTATTATTAAGCATCTTTACAAAGTTTGTTATAATTACAGCCGAATGAGCCGAATGAGTTGGATGGAACAATGAGTCCTTTTTGTGTTTTAGTAGCTTTTCGTAGGGAGCAGGGCCGCCGAGAGGGCGGTACAGCCGGTACATTTTACCGGGGCCCGGCGATGTAAGGGGCCCGGCGTCGACCAGACCAAAGACGTAATTTTTCCCGTTTTTTTTATCTTGACTTATTGTCCATAATACGTTTAATTAATCCTCGGCTATATTTAACATGACCTTTAGTTGATTTGCTGTAAAATTTTAACAGCAATAAATCACAGAAGTCAAATGCTGCAGTGCAGTCAGATAACTATGGATATGGAGACTAAAAATATATCAGGGCTTCTAGAAGATTTACAAAAAACCAGAAATTGATTGAAGAATATAAAGGGTCAGAATCTAAATTAGTTACCAGCAATTATGGAGTAAATCCAGAATTTACATACAATAAAGAAAAACGGTACAAGAAGCCAGTGAGATTGTTTGATGATTGCCTGGGCCCAGTAGTGATGCGACTGATAATTTTGAGCCCGACGCAATATTTCGCTGTGAACTATTTAATTTTGTCAAATAATAAGCAAATTAACCAGAATATTTAATGCAGAAAATGAAATTAATTCGCTATTTAACATTATGTGGACATTCTGAGATGACGATGACGAGAATATTAAGAAAAAAATTGATATATTGAGCTACATTTATAAAGAAGGCATGAGTGAAAAATTGATAGATGAATTTTTTCAATTGAAAGCTATATACAAGGATAATATTGGTAAATCTCAACTTTCTCCAATCTTCTTCTTTACGTGCCATCCCCGCGAAGAAGGTTGGCAATCATCATTGCTATTCTAACTTTTGATACTACAACCTGAAAGAGTTCAGTTGAGCTGGATCCAAACCATTCTCTGAGATTTCTCTGCCAGGACATTTTTCTTCTACCCATGCTGCGCCTGTTTTGAATCTTTCCCTGCAATTTCTCCAATAAATTTACTTAATAAAATTAAACATCTCAAATTAGATGACTTTCTTCCTGATATCAACCCTAACACAATACAAAAGTTGTAAGTCGATAGGAGCAGTATTTAAATCGATTTAATGCGTTGGTTTTTGTTCTAAATGCCCTGGTCCTGGTCTACTTATGTCATCTACGTACGAAGTATAAACGAGTGGACAATAAATAGAAAAAAAAGGGAAAACTCCAGATGACGTTCCTTAGCAGTAAGCCTACCAGGTGCCAGGTACTCATGCTCAGCGACTTCAAAAACTCCCCAAGTAACAAAATCTGCCCCTTACTATACCGATTTTGACATGTTTGACACTTTTAGATGCATTTTATACACTGTAAATGAAATTATGCATTTTCATCACTTTTTGTATTATAGACTTTCTTCCTGATATCAACCCTAACACAATACAAAAGTTGTAAGTCGATAGGAGCAGTATTTAAATCGATTTAATGCGTTGGTTTTTGTTCTAAATGCCCTGGTCCTGGTCTACTTATGTCATCTACGTACGAAGTATAAACGAGTGGACAATAAATAGAAAAAAGAAGGGAACACTCACATCTGTAGAATGATGGACGCAAGAGGCATTAAAATAACCAGAAACAAAGCATCAAGTGGTAGAGGAAGTATCGGCCGACCGCGCAAGTGATGGAGTGACAATCTTCCATAGAGACAACAACCAGCCAATTATTGTAAAGACTGAAATGGTTTTGTACACATTTATGACTACTGAATGCCAGGGAGACAATAGTACTTTTGAAGTGTGTAAAAAATTTAATACCTAGCTGAGCGCTTTCGGCTTATAAAGCCATCTTCAGAGATATGGTCAATAATTTCAAAATACCACTATGAAGAGAGAGGGATCCCATGTAAGATTGAAAAAACTTTTTCTTATGCAGTTGTTTGTTGGTTGAAAAAACTTTGTTCGACGTTTGTTACATTAAAAAACATCTAATACAGGCACAAAGGACTCTCACAAAAAATATTACAAAAGTTTGAGCATGCTGTTAACGTCCGGTTCAGATGGTAAGGTTTTTAACCTTACCATGATGAAATTTTTGTAATGTGTTTTTTTTTGTGATGGTTCTTTGTGCCTGTATAAGATGTTTTTTCAATGTAACAACCAAAATTTCACAACTGACAACATTTTTTTCCAAACGTCGAACAAAGTTTTTCCAATCAATAAAAAACTGCATAGGGAAAAGTTCTTTCAATCTTACATGGGATCCCTCTCTCTTCATAGTGGTATTTTGAAATTATTGACCATAGCTCTGAATATGTAATTCCTTCATGTCATTCAGTAATAAGCCAGCCAATGTACAAGATAAATTGATCATAGAAAGTTATAAAGGAAGAAAAAGAAAAAGCTTATTCTGATTATAGACCGGTCTAGTTAGACTCAAAAATAGGAGTGAGGTTACAATAATTACCATCTAGCTGAAAATTGGCAGGATTGTTCAAAATACCATCATAAATGAACTCTAAAAGGTCCTCATAAATCCGACTCTAGCTAAAAAATTTACGCGGGGTCAAAGGTCACCAAATATGGTTTTTAGCGATTTTCAGGAAACGGTAATCATATCATAAAATTAGTTCTAACAAAAAAATTTGATTGGATAACCATCTATAAAAAATATCTTAATACATTTTTTCGTAAGAGCCACCGTTTTTGAGATACAACGATTCAAAGAGTTAAAAGAGTTCTAATCGTTATAATATGTATTATTACACCACGTGTATACATCACTGAAGCTGTAATATAAGTAAACGTAATATTCTATCGGTCAACTTAACTTATATTACACATAATAATATAAGATATTATAAATATGATAATGTTTCAACTATACAGCTTGCGGTCTACCGAGGGATGCAATGTATAAGCTGTATTATATTACAGTGCCAACAAAAAAATCTTTACAAAGTGAATGTAATGCGAAAATAATGAGAATTATTATTTCAATTTTACGGCTTATTCTCAACAAAAATTGTAAATTGATATGACAAAGTATTAACTTATAATAATTCTTCTTACTTATGCGTCTTATTCAATTTGTAAATATGGGATTTGTCGGAATAAACACGTTGTATCGGTACGTCGGCTAATCTAATCACCCTACCTATTCTTTTCTCAGAAGGGTTTGAACATAATAATGAAAGCCAACTTTCTAGGCAAAATGTTTATTGCTAAGTACTAATAAACATTTCAATATACAATAAACTTTATGCAAATTTAGTTTGTTTACTATTATGCAAATTACACCGGTATCTTCCTGGGTGGCGAAATCCTTCAGGTAGATGACACCCTCGAGGTATTAATTAGTCTTGAATACTACTCCGGAGTGAAAATACGTGTTAAACCTAATTTTACTTGAATGTGTTGAAGTTCTTAAAAAAACTAATTCAACTCCACAAGAAGTTATTTCCAACGGAATTAGCTTTCTTCTCTCTATGTATGGAGTGCCTAAAAAAACTACGTTCTTAGATAAGTTTCGATATGCATGTTTCTTTAAAAATACTCGAAATAACAAACAAGTGCAATTATCTTGTCTACCTCCAATCTCAGCGGCTGCTCATCAACATCTTTTTCGGGTATATTACCAAGTTCAAGTGTGGCTTGGTTATCAGCTAAATCCAAAAGACTGGGGATGGAAATTAGTCGACAGTTCATTAGAACCAATTCAAACTTTACTCCCACCTGTGCCGGAAAAACTCCTGAACACAATTTTTTGCAACTGTAAAAAGCGATGTAGCGCTAAATGTGGTTGCAAAAAAGTTGGACTGTTTTGTTCGGTAGCATGCACTAATTGTCAAAACCGGTCGTGCTCCAATGTTGAATCATCAACAATTGAGGGTTCATTTGATTCTATCGAGGAGCCATGCGATGTGTCATTTATTGGAGCAATTTACTTGCACCCAGGATGAACAAGAAGAAGAACAAGAAGAAGAAGAAGAAGAACTAGAAGGTGAAGAAGAAGAAGAAGAAGAACAAGGAGAAAAGGAAGCAGAAGTATTAGAAAATTATGAACCAGTTGGATAAACTTTTTTTTTTAATTTATACCTACCGCTTTTTATAACTTTTATCATTTTTAACCCTTGACAAATATCAATTATTCAATAGCTTGAAATTAAACAGAATCATAACAGATCCGTGGAATAGGCCTACTGGGGAAACCACGTTAAAAAAAGCGCTAAGTACCCTATCTCAAAGGTGGTGTGGAAACGTGTGCGCATATTATGATGATTACAACATTTTGAATCGTTGTATCTCAAAAACGGTGGCTCTCACGAAAAAAAGTAATAAGGCATTTTTTATAGATAATTATCTAATCTACAATTTTTGTTAGAACTAATTTTATGATACCGTTTCGCTGAAAATCGCTAAAAACCATATTTGGTGACCTCTAACCCCGCGTAAATTTTTTGCTAGAGTTAGTATGATAGAATTGATCCAAAAGATGGCATAACCCACACATCCAAAGTGAAAGTTATCCTCCTACACCAAATTGTTCTATATGGTCCACATAATGTTCAGAAAAAAGTCACACCATTTTGAGCGTCGGGTTTGGGGGGGAGAGGGGGGAGAAATCGGTAAATACGTAGTTTTTTACGTTCTTCGTCAATATTTCTAAAACTGTGCGGTTTAGCATGAATAACCTTCTACAAAAATGTTCTACATTAAATTTGAAATAAAAAAGGTCCTATGCATAATCCTTCTAAAATGAACGGGTCCAAAGTTACGGAGGTAGTATAGTATAATTGTTTATATAAAAAATAAAGAGTAAAATGGAAGTTTTTCTCCTACACCAAATTGTTCTATATGATCCACATATGATTCAGTAAAAAGTTACACCATTTTGAGCGTCCGGTTTGGGGGGGAGATGGGTGAGAAGTCGGTAAATTAGTAGTTTCTTTTACGTTTTTCGTCAATATTTCTAAAACTATACTTTAGCGTAAGCAATGTTATATACCAAAATGTTCTACATAAAATTTAAAACAAAAAAGGTTCTATACATAATTGCTATAAAGTCAACGGTTCCAGAGTTACGGAGGGTGAAAAGTGGAGGTTTTCGATACTTTTTATATTTTTTGGGCAATTGATGATAATTTTGGGTGGTGAGGTTGACCTTTCTTCAAGAGCTTATCAATAACATACCATCGGCCGCTGAAATAGCAAATTTGATTTATAAAACACAATCCTGTTAAAGAAAATCAGTAGGGAATTGCCAAAAAAATATAAAAAGTATCGAAAACCTCCACTTTTCACCCTCCGTAACTCTGGAACCGTTGATTTTATAACAATTATGTATAGGACCTTTTTTGTTTTAAATTTAATGTAGAACATTTTTGCATAGAACATTGTTTACGCTAAAGCATAGTTTTAGAAATATTGAAGAAAAACGTAAAAAAACTACTAATTTACCGATTTCTCCCCCATCTCCTCCCCAAACCGGACGCTCAAAATGATAGAACAATTTGGTGTTGGAGGAAAACTTTTACTTTGGATTTTTAGGTTAGGCCTTTTTTTGGACCAATTATACTATACTACCTTAGTAACTTTGAAACCGTTCATTTTAGAAGGAATATGCATAGGGCCTTTTTTATTTCAAATTTAATGTAGAATATTTTTGTATAGAAGGTTGTTTATGCTAAATCGTATAGTTTTAAAAATATTTACGAACAATGTAAAAAACTACGAATTTACCGATTTCTCCCCCCCCCCCCTCTCTCCCCCAAACCCGACACTCAAAATGGTGTGACTTTTTTCTGAACATTATGTGGACCATATAGAATAATTTGGTGTTGGAGGATAGCATTCACTTTGGATGTCTGGGTTTAGGTCTAGTTATACCATACCAAGTCGGATTTATCAGGACTTTTTAGATTTCATTTATGATGGTATTTTGAACAATCCTGCCAATTTTCAGCTTGATGGTAATTTTTGTAACCTCGGATGTTTAAGTTGACCGGAGTATTAAGATTGTACCTACATAGCTCGTTTTATAATATATATTTATTGATTTTTTGCACTAAAAACGTGAAAAGGTATTTATAGTTGAACATTTTTCTACATAATTGAGTACGCCAATGAGAATAACGTCCATTCTTTTGTTTCAAAAACCTTTTAAAAACGAAATAAATAAACGAAGTGCCTCTTCGACCACCAGATAATCGGTACATTTAAGAGAAGAAAAGGAGAGACCATCTGGCCTCGGGCATAAACCACTTCACACACATCCACATAATGTTTTTATGCAAAGGATCCCACGATTCGGTTATTCTTTTCTTCTTCTTCATACAACAAGGGGTCAACAGAGAAGTCAAACAACCTCCCAGTTGGAGATGACTTACAGAGTTGTCACGAAACTGTATATTTGCGGCGGTGGGTAACAATAAAAATTCTGAAATTGGAATGCCGTTGCCAATTTATTCGAGGGGTACATTCGATAAAAAGAAATAATAAGAGACGATTGTGCAGATTTGGTGAGATAATTTATATTTATGTAAGACATTTTTCGATAAAAGGGAGCGTTCAAGTATTACGTAACGCAATTTTTGAAGATTTTTGACCCCCCTCCCCCCATGTAACGCACCGTAACGTTTTTCTGTACCCCCCTCCCCCTACCTAAACGTTACGTAACACCCAAGTGGCCATTTGAACCTAAATGGAAAACGAGGTTGCGAAAAGTACCGGAAACTCGGTAAAAGAACTTTATTATTATTTTAATCGCATTTGAGGTTATAATAAAAGTTTACAATCATTATTCAGCCTTAAATGTCCACTGCTGAACATAAGCCTCCTCCCCTCGTTTCCAAACACGTCTATCCTGCGCCGCTCTCATCCAGTTTTTATTTAGCTTTCTTAAGTCGTCAGTCCATCTTGTATTGTAGGCGGTCGACCGACGTTTCTGTTGTCTTCTCTTGACCTCTATTCCAATAACCTTTTTGTCCGTCGTACATCTGTCATTCTGGCAATGTGTCCTGCCCATCTTCACTTCAACCTGGCTAGCCTTTCGATGACGTCAGTCACCTTTGTTCTTCTCCTGATTTCTAATTTGATAATTTGAAAATTTGCGTATTTAAAACATTAATGAATACCTACTGCTGAAAACGATACTGCATGTTATGGACTTCAGAAAACATACATGATTTATGAGCATGTAGTTCCCCCTGCAACCTCTTAATCCCATATGTATCTTTTCATCTTTTGTTGTGGAGAAAGGTCTAGCTAATTATTGCAAACACATGTTACAGTGCTTCACAAATTTT
Organism: Diabrotica virgifera virgifera; assembly: GCF_917563875.1. NCBI lineage: Eukaryota > Metazoa > Arthropoda > Insecta > Coleoptera > Chrysomelidae > Diabrotica > Diabrotica virgifera. The sequence continues at coordinate 10,899,326 of NC_065451.1, read as the reverse complement.
AAGATTTTTTCACTTGAATACCATTGTCCTGTTGTCGGAACATGAGCGGAGCGTGAGGGCAGGGTTCAAAATATCAGTAGCAATCAGTAGATTTTTTAAACCATGTATAATACCCTGTGTTAACCTGTGGTAACGGTTACCTGTTAAAATCGGCCACCTTTACTAAGGCCCAGTTTGTATACTAACGGCCAGTTTAAAAATTGTCCAAACCAATTATATTTATGTAGATTCCCTTACTTATGAACTGGTATCAACGACCACCTTTATATTACGCACGCGGCCAAATAAACTCATATTTTTAAAACCTTCATAATACTTTAGTTATAAAATACTGAAATACTGCAAAAAAATCTACAACTTTACTGTAAAATAAGTTTATTTTAACGTTTTATTATTTATTTATTTATTTTACTTCAAAATAAGCTCATCTTATTTGCTTCAGTGCTTATTAACAACAAAAATATAAATTATAGAAATTAATTATTAACCATTTCTAATTAATAAATTAAAAACAAAGTACTGCTTATCTGATATTTAATTATTAAAATGAGCACTGCAAAGTCTAAATACCACAACTTAACAAAACACGCTCTGCGGTTATTGGAAATTGGAAACAGAATATAAGAAAAGACAAAAGAAAAGACAAAAATTACCCATTTCATGTTTACCAAAATATAAAGTACCTACCTATCTATTCATCAGATAAACCGTAAACTCATAAATAACTCCGAGGGAACAGTTCCGGATATTGGAAACATAATGACACATGGTCTATTCAAAACAAAACAATTCTCAAGGAAAGAGTCCCTTGTAAAGGCACTTGACATCATTTATTATGAAATCCTATATCGCTAACTTTACCATCAAATATAATTTAGGTGAAGTGAAACGAAAGAAGAATGCGCTGTTGGATGTTGGGCTTTGGGTTGTATATGAATGAGAAATGGTTTATATTTGAGCAATGAATTTTTTTAGATTTTTCGGTACATTTTATACAGTTTTTAGTAGATAAGAAGATTGGAGTTTAAATCAGTAGGTTTTATACAGTTTTCAGTAGATCGCAGTTCAAATCAGTAGGTCTGCTGAAAAATTGAGGGTGCAACATAATACAATTCAGGGGTCTATGTAAAACATAAAAAAATTATGTAGTTTTTTTTATTTAATTTAAAAAAGAATGTTACGTAACGCGCTGTTCGAACCCCCCTCCCCCCATGTAACGCGCCGTAACGTTCAACAAGACCCCCCTCCCCCCCAAACTGCGTTACGTAATACTTGAACGCTCCCAAAGAAATGAATAAAAAAATTTTAAAATATGAAAAAAAAATTTTTAAGAAACGCTTTTCTTTAGTTACGAGTGACTAAAATTAAAAATATTATAAAAAAATCAACTAAAAAGCAAAAAATAAAAAAAATTGAAAAAATCCAACACATTCGTTAAAGAAAAGCGTGGCGCGTCTTCATCGAATAAACGGTTTTCGCGCCCACGCTTTTCTTTAACGAATGTGTTGGATTTTTCAATTCTTTTTATTTTTTGCTTTTTAGTTGATTTTTTATACATAATATTGTTAAATTTAGTCACTCGTAACTAAAGAAAAGCGTTTCTTAAAATTTTTTTTCATATTTTTTTATTTTTTACTTTTTAGTCTTACACTTTTCAAACATTGTCATGTTTATTAAAATATGTAAAAAACAGATGATGTACTAACATGAAAAGTAGTGGGAATCGGCAAAAAATTTAAAACTTTATTGTTTATTTATGAAGCCTAACGTAAACAATTAACGTGAAAAGTGAAATTATGTATAGTTAATATAATTAGCTACAATCTGTAAAAGTTTCAAGTTTATTCATTGTAAAAAAGAAGAGAATTTAAGCATTTTCCGTTAAAATCGTTTTTTTATTTAAACAATTATTAATAAACATAAAAAAAATTTATTGACTATTCGTGTATTGTTCCCGCGAATGCATATGTCTGCAAATTTTCAGTCATTTGCATTGAAGAAAAGGCAGTCAAATTAACGTCTAAAGATTTGACCCAAACGATTGAGCTAAAAAAAAGCGTTTAATTAATACGCTAAAACGAATTCTAATGTTAATTGTAGCACAAAACGTCTCTACCGGTGGTTTTTATAAAACTACGATAAAAACACGATTTTTTGAATTCGAGTTTTGGTTGGAGTATTATTTGGTATCGTATTGAAATTAGACACGAATAAGCGCCGATTTTTATATAAACAAATATATGAGCGTTCAAAATTTGAAACTTTATTGTTTATTTATGAAGCATAACGTAAACAATTAACGTAAAAAGTGAAATTATGTATAGTTCACATCATTAGCTACAATCCGTAAAAGTTTCATGTTTTTACATTGTAAAAGACACGAGAATTTAAGCATTTTCCATTAAAATCGTTTTTTTGCACGCAAACTATTGAACTAATAAAGAAAAGCGTTTAATAATAATATTCTTATTAACATGTAAATACAAGAAGTAGAGAAAATTATAAAAGTGCCAATTGAATAGGGCACAGAAATACGACCAACTCGATACTAGAGCGGATAAAAAAAAGATAGATAAAATAACAAAGCATGGTGCAAATATAACAAAAGTTTTTAACCAAATTGGATGCATTTTTACATCCATTTTATTGCAATCTATTTTATACAAAAAAATAAACATTACACATATGAGTGTTAAGAAAGTTACACCATTGTCTAACTAGACCAATATGTAGATAAACAATGGTTACACAGTCAGTATTTACCTAGTGGTGAATACCTAAAAGAGTACAATAATAATTGAATTAATACAGTTTATAATAATTAATTGAATTAATTTGAATAGTACAATAGGAATAAGTTGGAATGATTAATTACTTTCTAGTGTTGAGGTCAAGAGTGTCTATTCTTTTTAGTCTTCTGTTCTGTAGGGGTGTCAGAAGATTGGTGACCAATATGTTTGTGTGAACCTGTAGGTAGTCTATTGTGGTACTTGGGGCAGAGAGAAATAATTTCTTCTTTGACGGTTTGGACTTGGAGATCCCTATGTAAATTATCTTTGGAAATGTACCAAAGGAGCTTGGCACAGTTGCCTTAGAACTTTTGATTAAAAGCGATGTATCTGGAGTAGATTTGTTTCACTGGCAGTTCCCCAGATTTGGATGCCATACGCCCAGATAGGTTTTTTTTTCTTCCTTATTGGCTTTGGATTACTTGATCCATTCAGCCACGATAGATAATAAATTACTGTTTGCTACAATATTCCAAATATAATACATTGCATTACATAATACATTAGGTACATGTGCGCACATATAATACTTATGCACGCACATACATACATACATATGTAGAAGTGGAAACATTTAATTGACCAGTAGGTATACTCCTCATTCATGGCCCTAACCAACTTAAATTAATTTACAAATAATTAAATCGACAAATAAAAACTACATGCTAATACTAAATACTAATACTAAATGCTAATACATATATGTTTTTTTTTACACAGCGATAAGGCTTCAACCCGGATCAACCCCGCGGAGGTTTACACCCTCTTTGTGTTTTTAATTTTTTTTTTATTTTTTATTTTTTTATAATTTATTATACTTTTGTTTTATTTATTTATTTATTTATTATTTTTTTTTTATTAATAAGATTTATTTTTTTATACATTTTTTTTGTATATATATTTTTTTGTATAATTTTTTTTTCTTTTTTAATTTTTTCAATATAAACTTTTATACAATTCTATTCTTATTACCTCCCTGCAAAATCTACTTAATGAACTTTCACAGGGAGACAATATTACATAATAAGGATAAACATAAAAAAACAATAATTATTGCTAAACACATTCAACCGGACTCATTCAGTGCAAGTTAAATTTTCCTCTTAGTCCTTTTTAAAAACTCCCAGATGATTTGTTTAATTTTAGAATTTCTACGAGACAAATATAAAAGAGAAGCATTATTTTGTGGGAAAGGTATTTCTTCTTGAACCAGATTGTGCATCAAAAACTTAATTGCAACATCATTATGTTTGCATCCAAACAACCAATGATTAATATCGTCAACATATCCATTGCAATCGCAAAGATCTGATTCGGATAGGTTAAATCTATAGAGGTATGACTTGACAGTGGCATGATTAAAGAGACATCTAGTAAACATGGCATATATATTTCTATTGGGATAACTTCTGATAGCAAAAGGCTCAGTAGGTAAACTAGGATGAATTTTGGTGTAGAGATTGTTGCTTCGATTGCAGAAAGCGTGCCACTCAATATCCCAATTTTGTTTCAAACTTTTCTTGCGAGTAGCTGTTAGATCGCTTCTATCTAGCCAAGTTATTTCCGATCCTTTTAAGATTGCCTCTTTAGCAAAAAAATCTGCTTTTATGTTACCGGAAATACCAATATGTCCTTTTACCCAGACGAAAGTTACAGAAGTCTGTTTTTCCAGTAGCTTTAGTTGGTTTTCTAAAATTTTAACGACAAGGCTATTTTTATATAAATGTTTACGTGTGTTTTCTAGAGCTAATAACGAAGATCTTGAATCTGACATAATTACAACTTGCTTGTTAGAAATTTTTTTGTTGACAGCCCATTCTAGAGCTTGATAAATTGCGAACATTTCTGCAGAGTATATGGAACATTGTTTATCTAACTTGAACATCAAGGATTCTTGGTGATCCGGAATATATACAGCACATCCAACTCCCAATCTTGATTTTGAACCATCCGTGAAAATCCTGCATGGATTATCAAGCTTGGCTATATGTTGCTGAAAGTCAACTGGATTCTTACTGTCAAAATTTGGGAACCAAACATTAACATTGGCATAATATATATTAAAACTCGATTTAAAGAAAGTTAATTCACCTGGACTGTTTAGGTGCTGAGAAACGTTCGAGTATGCCACTGCTAAAATAGGAGAATTCCTGTTGTGCCACCATTTGTCGACAAGATTAGAAACAGAGATGTCACATATTTTTTGTAGTAGTTCAGTTTGGTTGTAAGATTGGCATTTAAGAATAAATTTTTCAGCCAAAAATAGTCGTCTTAAATGTAAAGGAGGCTTCATGGATTCAGCTAAAAGATTCTCTATAGGCGTAGACTTGAGCGCACCTAGAACTAACCGCAGAGCCTTATATTGAATGCGATCTAGTTTTTTAAGGCGACTGTTTGTGGCAGATCCATATAGAATGCTTCCATAGTCGAGAATAGATCTGGTATATGCACGATAAAACATTAAATTAATTTTAGGGTCAGCACCCCATCGATAGCGATTAACTACTTTAAGAATATTTAAACTTTTCTTACATTTTATTAAGCACTTATTAATGTGTTCATTACATGTTAACTTGGTGTCCAATGTAATACCAAGATAAGTGTAGTGCTTATGAACGGGTATACTTAGGTTGTTAATCATGATGCTGGTCATAACTGGTAAGCGATGTCGCGTAAAAAACACCACCGCTGATTTATTTGCAGTAAGGTCAAATCCTTGTTTAAAAAAATACTCTCTTGCATCACCCAGTACCATCTTAGTTGAATTAATACTTTGTTGGTACAACTTATTCACATTGTAAAAGCAGAAATCATCTGCATATTGTAATATACTGCATATAATTCCTATACTGTGGAGATCTAGAGTGTATAGATTAAACAACAAGGGACTGAGGACTGATCCTTGTGGTAAACCTTGATGCACTACTCTTGGGCCAATCAATATATCATTACATCTAATAAATACATGTCTATTAAGGAATAGGTTTACTAATACATAAGCACACAAAGGTGGAATACCTATGTGCTTCAGTTTTTCGAACAATAGATTTAAATTGACGTTGTCATAAGCCCCAGAAATATCAAGAAAAATGGCAGATAGATAATTATTATTTGAATATGATAATTGAATATCAGTTGTTAATTGAGAAACACAATCAATAGTTCCCTTGTTCCTACGAAAGCCATACTGAGACACTGGAAATATATTTTTGTTCTCACACCACCATTCTAATCTGCTTTTCATAACTCGTTCAAATGTTTTAAGCAACCAGGACATGAGAGCGCCCAGATAGGTTTCAGTACACATTTGTAGATCAGCAGTTTATTGTCTAGACTTTTTTTTTGATTCATGAACCAGTACATCTCTCTATATACGAGTCCCAAGTGCAGTCGTTTGTTAAAAATATGCTTTTGCCATGTTAGTCGGCTGTCTAGGTAAATCCTCAAATATTTGACGTCACTTCTTATTGGAAGTGATGTGTTGTTAAAGGTTACAGCTGGATTGATCCCCTTCCTTAGTGTAAACGTAATGTGTGTTGACTTGGAGCTATTAACTTTGACTCTCCACAGTTGAAACCATATTTCAAGTCTATTTAAGCGACTTTGTAGTATCTGAGAAGCTAGGGTCGGATTTTCATGGCAGGCCATTTGGACAGTGTCATCAGCATATGTTGCAATTGTTGTACAAGATGGAATTGGATGCATCTGGGACCAAAATAATAAAATAATAGTACACGAAATGTATGTCAAAAAGCAATGGAAAAATACTTTGGACAGTTTATTTAAAACATACTATCAGAAAACATATAGGACCAAAAATAATGAGTCAGACTATGGAAATTTGGGAGAGAATCGCCATCTCTCTAGTACTGTCTACTCTAGAATTTTAAAGTTCTTTGGTGATATCCATCGAAGCGATCATAAAATGAGCGGTTGTTAGTTCAAGGAAGGCATCAAAGTCAACGCCAACACGGCAGATCTCCAAAATAATGGGCAGACATTATGAAAAAGCTTCTCAACAAACAGTATACTAGTACATCTACCAGATGACCGTAACCATTGGAGAAATATCATTTAATCTAACTATCCAGGTGCTGAAGCTCAATGATGAACCACAATAAATCTGCTAAGATGTTAATTACTACGGTGATGTTGAATTGATAGACTGTAAAAAAACCGAAATATCGAAAACCAGTTTTGATTTATGCACGATAAATCAATAAAAACTTACAGATGACCAGTTTATCTAGGCAAAGGATAAAGATGACGTAGAATACATGATCAAGAAATTAAGAGAGGACTAGCAGGAAGCAGAACTGACTATAAATATGAATAAAACAAAATACCTTTACATAGGGGTAGAAACAACAGAAAGAATATTGCAAGGAAGGAGAGCAGAAAACGGATTGAATAGTATATGGTGGCACAAACACGTAACGTAAAAAAAATTAGCATGATAATAAAAAGTATAGCACTCTATGATGCAAAAACAAGGAGATGAACAGAATATGACAAAAAAAAACAACTTACTGCTATAAAAAATATAGAATTAGATCTTTGGTCAAGATCACGATGAATATCCAGGGGGAGAGAGTGAGAAATGAAAGGATAATGGAAGTTATCAAGGTCGATAAGACATTTGTGCAAGACGTATAAAGGCAACTGTTTAAGTAGGCATGTGGTTAGAACGGGCATGTAGTTGCAACGGACATGGAGTTAGAATGAAGAAGGAAACATTACCAAAGGCAGCATGGAGATGGAAACCCGCAAAAAAGGTGACGAGGAAGAACATCAGTTGGAGAGCTGTCTTTAGAAAGGCAATGAGTACGAGGAAGTAGATGTGGCGAGATGGACAAGCGTTGATAAGGAGTCTAGTAGACGAACAGCATCGGCCGACGCTCGCCAATAAGTTTGTTATAATTGTGAGAGATATGTGAAACTAGAATTGCATGATGTACTGTTGGTAGGCAATATTAAAAAGTATTTGGAACAAAAATTGGACCAGATACAATAGTTATTTTCCACTAGTGCGGAAAGTGATACTTTCACGCACGAGAATGCCGTTGACCCGAAAGACGCGATAGCGGAGTTCGAGCAAGCAGTCGTGTGCGGGGAAGGCACTTTCCGCATGAGTTAGGAACAATATTTTTTCTAGGGCCGTACGTTTGGAAAAAAGCCACAAAAAATAGAGTTATATCAATTTTTATTTAGAAGTGAAAATACACAAATTAATTCTTTGACAAGGTTGTCAAAACCAAACTTTCAATATAATGGGTTACCACGACGACGATATTGGTTTCCAAGACGACGATTCAAAACCATTGTAATTGTCTATTGATATGATTTTTAAACATTATGTAAAAATAATTTTATTTCATCGAATTATCAGTAGTAATTGCACAAGAGCTCTAAAATTATTGAATTTTTCCCGAGTGTCACTTTGGCAGTTTTAATTTCACGAGCCGAAGGCGAGTGAAATTATGTCAAAGTGTCACGAGGGCAAAAATTCTATATTAATTTTAGAGTTCGAGTGCAATTTGTTGCGATTATTTCATGAATAAAACTGTTTAAAACCAAAATTTTATTGTAATTTATATATGTAAGTACCAATTAGTGAAATTAAACACACAGTTGTTATAAATATGTATTTGACGGTTGAAAGTCATCACTTTTATAATTTTTAAAACATTTGTCATTAATGTCACTGAATGTATTTTTTCGTAGCAACGAAGGGCATCTGACGTAATATGCTTAACGACGGGAGATTATCAAAAATTATCACCTTAATTTGCATGTCTGTAGCTTTCTATTGGTCAGAATCTCCTATGAATGAAATAATCAGTAGTAATTGCACAAGAGCTCTAAAATTATCGAATTTTTCCCGAGTGACACTTTGACAGTTTTAATTTCACGACCCGAAGGGGAGTGAAATTATGTCAAAGTGTCACGAGGGCAAAAATTCGATAATAATTTTAGAAATCGAGTGCAATTTGTTGCGATTATTTAATGAATAAAACTGTTCAAAACCACAATTTTATTGTAATTTATTTATGTAAGTACAAATTAAACACACTGTTGTTATAAATATTTGACGGTTGAAAGTCATCACTTTTATCATTTTTAAAACATTAATTGTCATTAATGTCACTGAATGTATTTTTTGGTAGGAACGAAGGGCATCTGACGTAATATACTTGACGACGGGATATTATCAAAAATTATAACTTTAATTTTTATTTCTGTTTACAGTAGCTTTCTATTAAAAGACCTGGAAGATGATCACAACGTTAAAGAATCCATGGTAGAACCGAATTCATCACAACCAAAAATAAAAGAAAGGTGTCATATTTGCCCAAGGGGAAAGGATTAAAGTACCAAATAAAATATTTTAAATGTAAGTATATTACGTTATATTATGTAGTTAATTTGTTATCCAATTTAAAAAAAATTTGTATAAAAAATAGTTATTGGTATAAAAATGTCTTCAAAATTATATCATCTTAAAAATGTTATCAGTAGTAATTGCACAAGAGCTCTAAAATTCTATATTAATTTTAGAGATCGAGTGCAATTTGTTGCGATTATTTCATGAATAAAACTGTTCAAAAGCAAAATTTTATTGTAATTTATTTATGTAAGTACAAATTAATACTGTTAAACACACAGTTGATATAAAATATTTTACGGTTGAAAGTCATCACTTTTATAACTTTTAAAACATTAATTGTCATTAATGTCACTGAAAGTATTTTTTCGTTACAACGAAGGGCATCTGACGTAATATACTTGACAACGGGATATTATCAAAAATTATCACCTTAATTTGCATTTCTGTAGCTTTCTATTGGTCAGAATCTCCTATGAATGAAATAATCAGTGGTAATTGCACAAGAGCTCTAAAATTATCGAATTTTTCCCGAGTGACACTTTGACAGTTTTAATTTCACGACCCGAAGGGGAGTGAAATTATGTCAAAGAGTCACGAGGGCAAAAATTCGATAATAATTTTAGAGATCGAGTGCAATTTGTTGCGAATATTTCATGAATAAAACTGTTCAAAACCAAACTTTTATTGTAATTTATTTATGTAAGTACAAATTAATACAATTAAGCACACAGTTATTATAAATATTTGACGGTTGAAAGTCATCACTTTTATAATTTTTAAAACATTAATTGTCATTAATGTCACTAAATGTATTTTTTTGTAGCAACGAAGGGCATCTGACGTAATATACTTGATGACGATATATTATCAAAAATTATCGGGTATAATATCACAAGAGAGTGAGAATAAATTGAAAATAATGCGACAGTTTTTCAAAAATTTGTTGTCTGGCAATAGACACGAGAGCCTGCAGGGCTCGAGTGGCTATTGCCCAATGACAACAAATTTGAGTAAAAATGAAGCATTATTTTCTTATTTATTCTTACTGTAGTGTGATATTCGTAAGATTATTTTTTAATACGTATATTATGGATATTTCTTAAATGTGACAGTTGTCAAAACTAGGAAACTGGTTGCCATTAAACAGAAACAATCTACTTAAAAAAATTCTATCGGTAATTTTCTACAGTAGATAATTCTCAGTATAATTTTAATCTGATTGGACAGAATTAAACACGATATCAAATATCTTACTATACGATTGGAAGTTAAAATCATTAAAAAATAATAATCAGTTTATTTTTATTCCTGTAGCTTTCTAGTGGTCAGAATCTCCTATGAATGAAATAATCGCTTTTATATCATTTTAGCAATAATTTTGTATAAATATAAAAAAACAATATTCGCCCACCTGATAATAGGTGTTTTAAATTGACTTGCTCTTAAGAAGGTTAATAAAATATTTAAAAAACCTGGGATAGACTTGTTAAAATTTGTGAATAAGTACCACCTATCGCTTAGAAAAAACGTATCATAATTTTTTTACAAAGTCAAACCTTCATCTCTACCCACTGTATAAATAATCGTTCTGACAGTCCAATTATAACGAGATCAGAAATAAAAAAACATCGAGGGCGGAGGGTACCACCGACCAGATGGGTACCCCGAGTGGTACTATAGTACCGCGATGGTTTATACATGATATATACAGGTGTGAAAGGTATTGTGTTCGAACACCTGTTCACAATAGCGGTCTTCGGAATGCTGTAGACGACTATGAACACCTGGGACACGATATTATGGTTCTTGTCCTGGGTACCACCGTCGTTCTTCGCTCTCTTCAGCCGATATGGCGATGCGATGGTTGCAGTTGATAGATAAGATTCTCGGGGAGCGAGCGGAGCAACACATCGAAATATACTTGAAATTTCCGAAAAAGAGTCAAGAAATATTCTCAAATATTCGTATTTTCAAAACACGTTAATATTTCATTCTGTTTTAGAGGCAATCCCCATCACCTTACCTACGTTTCACCCTAGGGGGTCTTCAGAGAGGTCTGTGGTATCAATCAAAACGAAAAGCAAGTGTCTGCAAAATTATATGAAATAATTTGCTGGCAGACGCTGCTGTAGCGATATCTATTTAAGGAGAAAGACGCAAAATGTCGCCTGTCAAAATGTTCAGAGTGTTTTAAATGTACATATTCATTTTTTTTTAATCCTGGGGAAATTAATAAGAATTTTTGAAAAATTAAAATGCAGAATGAAAGATTACGTTATTACCGAGGGCCGAAAGTCTCTTAGAATAAATAAAAAGTTTCTTTTGAATGGCAAGAAGTCATTATACTTCTTCATTTATTCCTATATTACACAGTGCGAATGCAACTATTTCTGTAGTTAGTACTCTGACCTCATACCTAGCATCTAAAAAACTATCTATTAGTACCTGTGCATATTTGATTGATCTTAATTTTATAGTAACGTACTATATGAGCACCCAACAATTATGAGTGTTCATTGTTTGTAAATTTTAAAGCAGCATTGACACTAATCCAAATCAGTTATCTCTCGTTATGGGAACGATAAATTACTATAATAAATCAACAGTTTATCGTAATTAAACACTTAATATAGAAAGACGTGGACACATGTAACATATGTGTTACAAAAAGTAATTGATGGATTGAGTGAAGTATTTACAGTTAGTGCAAGACGGTTTTTGGTTTAATAAGTTGTTGGTGAAATGAGAAAAAATTGTTAAATGTTTACATCATAGAAGATCGTCAGGGTGCAACTACATAATTTGATAAAGATACGACATCAAGAAGTAAGGGATACGTATCAGGAACGCGGCGTAAAAGAAGGGAATAAAAGAAAATAAGACAATAATAACGTACAAAATATCTGAAAAGCTATTCAAATTTCAGTATTGTATATTGAGGAAATTAATGATATTACAATATTTACAATCAAGTCGCCTATATCCAAATTGGAGATAGTCGTACTGAAAAACTACCCATCAAACGTAGACTACGACATGGTTGTGTTTTGTCACCCAGTCTTTTCAATCTGTACTGTGAAGAAATCTTTAGGGAGGCTTTGGATGACAGACAATAGGGAGTAAGTCTAGGCGAAAAAGTAATCAACAATATAAGATACGCTGACGAGACAGCCGTTTTTGCAGAAAATTTACAAGATCTCTAGACATTAGTAAATCTAGTCAGTGCAGCAAGTTCTAGGAGGCCTTAAAATCAACATTCCAAAGACAGAGTGGATGGCAGTTGGCAAGATTAATATATAGATCAAGGTATGTTTTCTCTTAATGGAGGAGAGATGCATTTCAAATACTTCCAAGGAAGATGTTCTTCAAATGATGAATTCAGTATTCAGTCTTTAATAATATCGAAGTGTAAAATTTACAAATTTGCCCTTCTTTCCCCTATCTCTTTCCTCCTACGATACTTTGGCAATTCTCACCCGACAAAAGGATCGATTTCAAGGCATCCACTTGTTAAGAAAAGACGAAGACGGTTTTTTATTTCATAAATCATGTAAGGCGATTGTTTCCATGAAACCCGTGACACTGACTTTACCACTATACAAGATGGCCTACTAAACGATACAAAGCTTTGTTGGAAGAAGATTATTATGTTTCTTTTATAGAAAATTTACGAGTATACTGGATAAAAACTTTTTATAATAAGATTAACATCAGAATAAAAAAATATTGATATGTATCATTAAACGTATAGTCCCTGGATCCCGCGTACCAAAAAAAAGTTGATAATAGCCAGCTTAAAATTTGTTAATAGGGGAGCGTTCAAGTATTACGTAACGCGATTTTTGAAGATTTTTAACCCCCCCCCCCCTTAATAACGCATTCTTATGGGAGTTTAACTATTGCGTAACGCAATTTTTGAAGATTTTCCGTAGCGATCTTTCGTAATATTTAGGTATATATTTTCCAGTTTCCCTTTGATTTCTTCTTCATGTACCATATCCTTTCAGAACGTTGTTTACAATCACAACTTTATCCAGCCTCAAAAGTCCACTGCTGAACATAGGCCTCCTCCCCTTGTTTCCAACCCCATCTATCCTGCGCCGCTCTCATCCAGTTTTTATTTAGCTTTCTTAAGTCGTCAGTCCATCTTGTAGGCGGTCGACCGACGCTTCTCTTGTCTTTTCTTGGCCTCCATTCCAATAACCGCTTTGTCCATCGCCCATCTGTCATTCTGGCTATGTGTCCTGTCCATCTCCACTTTAACCTGGCTATCCTTTCGATGACGTCAGTCACCTTTGTTCTTTTCCTGCATCACAACTATCTTAATTTTATTCACTGCCACCCTACATGGTGGCTGTGATGCTAACAGCATGGTGGCCGTTCAAGTATTACGTAACGCAGTTTAAGGGTGGGGGGGGGGGGGGGGGGGTTAAAAATCTTCAAAAATTGTGTTACGTAATACTTGAACGCTCCCATGCTTGTATCAATACCATACCAATCTCGCAAGTTCTTCAACCATGAAGCCCTCTTTCGTCCTGGACTGCGTTTGCTTCCGATTTTCCCTTGCATATTATTTTGTAGCAGAAACATGTTTTGAACATTTGAGACCTCTATGTCCGAAATACTTCAGCTTTCTCTTCTTGAATCATTTTTATAATCTCAGTTGTCTTGTTGAGACGTTCTTGTGATATCATGGATCCTAAATAAATAAATTGGTTTATTTCTTAGACCTGCCATTAAACTGTTGATCCCAGTAGTTTCATATTGTTTTTAATTGTTTTTAATGGGAAATAAGCCACAATTTTACTAAAAAAATGATTTTATTAACGTTTCGACGTCCAAATCGGATGCCGTTGTCAAAATACAACGTATATTTATACAACGTATAACGTATATACATAAATTTTCCATACAACGTATTTTGACAACGGCATCCGATTTGGACGTCGAAACGTTAATAAAATCATTTTTTTAGTAAAATTGTGGCTTATTTCCGATTAAAAATAGTTAATTACAAAAATGCCACAAGAAAATAGCTTCATAACAACATTTTCATATTGTTGTTTTTTGTCATTAGGATTAATTGGTTTAGATTTACCTCCATTCCAGTGGCGACGCGTGACTTTTTCTGAAGTGTTACCAAAACCAGATGCAAAAAATCTTATTTAAAAAAATGAAGATATGGCTAAATATATATATACACTCACCGGCACAAAATTCCGCCACCCAAAATTTTTGATTAAGTTTGACAATCTATAACTATATTATTTGTATTTCGATTTTAAAGATTCTTGCACGAGTTTGTAGGTACATGTATTGGTGTCAATTGCTATTATTCCGGTAACAAAAAAATTTTTGCTTAGATGGCATTATACGTAGGTGAATATAAGCGTTGTTTTTTCTCTTAACTTTAAAAAATTCTGTGGAAAAATTGGAGGGCGGATTTTGTTTCATACTCCTTTTGTATTATCCTGGAGGTATCACTAAGGTCTTGTTTTTTGAATTATCTGAATATCTCTTTTCTTTCAAGAACTGTAATTAAAAACACTGCTTTGAAGGTTTATTTAATTAAAAATATCAAACGCACTAAAATTAACAAAATAAAACAAATTTAACAACAAAACAAAACAATTCAATAGCGGTTATGTCCACTTCTTGTAACAACGACTGCTCGAAATCTGTTTAGCATCTAATAAAGATGTGTTTTCCTTGCCTGGGGAATACCCCGATATTCCTCCACCACGGCCATAAATGTACGAAATTTTCTGGAGGCCTAGGATGACAGCAAATAGCTTTTTTTGTTCATACCATAAATGCTCAATATGATTGAGATCTGGGCTGCATGCGGGCCATTCTAATCTTATGAATCCAACCTCAATTGTATGAGTCAATCAGTGTTTTTATTTACAAAAAATGGTACAGCTCTTACAATAAAAAAGATATTCGGATAATTCAAAAAACAACGTTGGTGATGCCTCCGGGAAAATATGACAGGACTATAAAACAAAATCAGCTATTCCATTTTTCCACAGAATTTTTTAAAATTAGGAGAAAATACAACGCTTCCTTTGACCCCTGTACAATGACATGCAGGCAAAATTTTTTGTTACCGGAATAATACCAAACAATATGAATACACGTACCTATAAACTGGTGTAAGAATCTTGAAAATCAAAGCACAAATAATAAAATAAATTTTGTCAAACTTGATCAAAAATTTTGGGTGGCGGAATTTTGTGCCGGTGAGTGTAGCTTCAATAATATCATTTTGTATATCACTTGAAACTCTCGAAAAAACAGATGTTTCTAGATGTTGACAAAATGTTTGATCTTTTTTGGCAATTAATGTTAAAAATTCCCTGTAATTGCCTGGATTGTCAGAGTCGTGAAAATGACCACGAAACGCTAGTTCTTGTTTGGCCCAAAAACATACAGTATCTATTATAAGTGTCCTAAGGATATACCTATATATTTTTTTAATAAACTTATTGTGTTTAGCAATATTTGCTTTAAAAGCTTGGTTAAGAGAACTTTTGATTTTTGTTTTGCCAAACCGAATCAAATTGGGTATACATCTTACATGTAGGTAACGGAGAAATTTCATGTCTCCTTTTTAAAAATTTAACACTATTTAAATCGTGAACCTGGTCCACCCATTTTTCTGTAGAGACCAGAAGACATGGCCAACAATACAGTATAATATTATTCTTGCAACCATAATATAACCAAGGATTTTCACTGTACCAACTAAATTTAAAATATCGAACTACTTTTGTTGATTCCTTTTTTAAATTGTTTAAAATGGGTATTTCACTTTTAATCTCATTTTTTTCTTCAAAATTATACAAGGAGAATTACTTTTCAAGTAGTTGATCGATTAAGAAGCGACACTCATCCATGGTTAACTGCACGCACACTTTTTATAGGTACTGTCACCAATTCTAAATATGGTAACAGCGCTACTGATACACAGCGAGCTTATGCCGTCGCTTCTTCAAAATTTTCAGTCACTAGCCGGTCCCGAGCGCCAGCGTGGGTATATAACCATTGTAACCAGAAATAAGTCTGGTAACAGAGTATAATAAAGTGCAACTGAGTCACATAAACTCGCCAATATTTTCGTGTCTACGAGTAGTTGGCTAATTACTGAGTTAGGTACTATTACCACATAATACAATAATATATTTCTATTGGTAAAAATATTGGTAAATAGAATTATTGATCGTCATAAAATATTTATTTGCAAGATTTTTAACTGTCACCAATGGTAACAGTGGTTACATGGACGCTTCGCCAGTGCTCCATTCGATTTCTTATCTATTCCTGTTCTAATTTTTTAATCGTAAAGTTGCATAACAATATCGAAGGTTATTTGAGTTCTCCATTGACGATTATTCGTTTATTTGCAAAACAAACTTCCTTGCAAATGTAGCAAATGTTATCAATAATAAAATAATATTTGATAACTGTTAAACTCTTATAAAAAAGAATTAGATTTTTTACTTTATTACGAAAATATTTGTTTTCAATCAATTTCTATGAATCAGTATCATTGAATTCATGTTTGAATATTTACAGTTTGAACAGTCATTTTCCAAATTGATAATAATTTGATCTATTTTTGTATTTATTCTGTTTCAAATTTTAGAAAAATTTTATATTGATGAAAGATTGGAGAAGAATTCATTGTAATAATTTTCAACAGCTGATCTTATGTTCCTGCTCACAAAAATTGTTTAAACTAGGCTCCAACAAGATCAATTAGGTTAAGATCAGGATGGTAAGGTGGTAGCCACAAAGGTTATAAGGATTACTTTTATTTTAAACCATCTGTTTAGGCAATACGTAAAGTATCCTTAACAATAGTAACCTATACTTATTGTACGGTTATAGAGTATATTCCCATAGGTAAGCTGGTTAAGAGTAGATAACGATTTTTCATATGTAATTTAAAGTATTATCTGCATAAATGGCACAAAGAATATTTGCTACGAGAGGTATATGGTTCAAAATGCATACAGTATCACGACTAATAAGTTATGTTCACATACATGTAGAGTACTTACAGTTTTATTCCTTGATGACGTGTCACATCAGAGCTCTGATTGAATTCCATAATCCATTTGGTTCATTTGTAAGGCACTCACTAATACGCTAAATAAATCATCGTCGATAATACTGAGCAGATTGAATTATCTGAGCGGTATAAAACGATAGCAAAAAAAGCCGGTAAAATGCGGCCTTTTTACGAATAGCGGGAGCGTCGATAGATTAGAGATGATTCTCGTTAGGAAGCTTTTGACGATCTGCCCCGGCGAGGGGTTCAAATGCGAGTCTCAACAATAACCTGGAGTTTCCAGAAAGGTTACATAAATACTACTTGAATTTTAAGTAATCAGTAGTACAGGGGCGTAACTAATTATTTTAGTGAGCCGTGTATAATATATTTATTGTACATATTGCCGGGGGCGACAGGCGAGAGAGATGGCCTATATCACCTCGAAGAGAGGGGATTGGCAAAGATGTGCACAACGATAAGAAATGTTTGAAGAAATTAGAGTTTATATACACAAGGGGTAACAACGATAAAATGGAGGAAAACGATAAGTTTTCCCCCTAGGGATAGATTTTAATCTTCCAGGGGAATCACAGCGATTTTCGTAATACCACGAAGAAAATCACCGTGAGTAGTGTGAATCTTGACAGTACGAACTAGACCATCCTTACCAGGCAATACATCTATTACCCTGGCAGTTGGCCATAAGAGTGGAGGAGTACCATCCTCCTTCAACAGAACCAAATCCCCGATCTTGACAGGGTCAGTAGGGTCGGTCCATTTATTTCTTTGCTGCAGGAGGCAAAGATAGTCTTTTTTCCACAATTTCCAAAATTGCTGTTGAATTTTACTAATACGCTGAAAAAGATTCAACCTATTTTCAGGTATCTCTGAAACACTTGGTTCAGGGGGCGCGGTTAAACTTCTTTGAACTAAGAAGTGAGCTGGAGATAGGAAAGCGAAGTCATTGGCGTCAGACGACATCCTAGTGATGGGTCTCGAATTTAGAATAGCCTCGATTTGGCATAATACTGTGTTAAACACTTCAAAGGTGAAGTGGGAATTTCCTATAATTCGATAGAGGTGATACTTCACACTCTTTATTCCTACCTCATGGAGGCCGAATTGATGGGGGTTGCGGGGAACACCCATCTTGAAAGTTATGGAGTTTTGAGTACAGAATTCCTTAATCTGTTCCGAATTATTTTGATTTAAGAAAAAATCATAGAATTCGCGCATTTCATTTTTTGCCCCATGGAAATTTGTGGCATTGTCGCTCCAAATAATACTGGGCGTGGATCTTCTGGCAATAAACCTTTTCAGAGTAAGAATATAGGCTTCTGCGCTTAATCCTGTGACGAGTTCGATATGAACACATTTAGTGCTCATGCAAATGAAATAGGCTACGTATGCTTTGTAAAGCGGTGCCTTCCTCAAATGTGAGGACTTAATTAAGAAGAACCCCCCATAGTCCACTGAGACGACTTGGAAGGGTCTAGTGGGGAGTACACGATCGGGATGCATATCTGCCATCTGTTGAACAGAATTGGGTGTCATGAATCGGAAACAGTTTACACACTTACGAATTAAGCGTTTAATCTGTCTTAATCCGTCAATTGGCCAGTACTTCATTTTGACATACGAAAGTACTGTTTGCGCGCCTGAATGTAATAACTTATGATGAGCTTGAGTCAAGATTAGTTCTACAACTCGACATTTAGAAGGAAGTAGAATGGGGTGTTTTTGATTATACGATATGGGGGCGTGTCGGAGACGTCCTCCCACACGAATCAGCCCATCATTATGTTGTAGGAAGGGGTTGAGTTTACGAATGGCTTTATTGGTCACGAGTTTAGCATTTTTCAATTCAAGAATCTCTTTTTTAAAGTAGATACTTTGGATATACCTGATGATCGCGTGATCAGCGATCTCCATTTCGGGTGGCGTCAATATATCCGTATCTCGTGGAGAGTTATTTATTTTCTTTTTAATATTACTGATGAATCTAAAAAGATAAGCGACAATTCTTTGAATTTTACGAAAAGAAGAAGATTTAGCGAATAGATTTTCAAAGGTGTCGTTGAGTTCGTGATTTGTTGCTATGTTTGAGACAACTAACTTCCTTAATTCAGGAAGATCATCCTGAAAATGAGGAATTTGATGAAGAGAAAAATCGATGGGATTGTCTCTAATAAAGCTAGGTCCGCATAACCAGTCTTCGGTGGTCTGGGGATTATCAAAGACATTTATCCCTCTGGAAGCGGGGTCAGCGATGTTTTCGTGACTTCTGACGAAATGGAAATCACAAGGAAAAGTTTCCAACAAGGAATTGACCTTTTGAATTCTGTTTTGTACAAAAATGTTCCAAATGTGTTTTTTAGAAAGTATCCAAGACAAGGCAATTGTAGAGTCAGCAAAGAGATGAGATGAAGATATACTCAAATTTTTCTTGAAGATGTGAAAAAGTCTATGAGCCAGAGTGACTCCCAACACTATTCCACAAAGTTCCAATTTGGGGATGGTGAGTTTATTTTTTAGCGGAGAAATTTTGTTTTTAGAAGCGATAAGCCGCGACGATACAGAAAAGTCTGAGTATGTCGCTTTGAGATACACACAAGTGCTGTATATTTTTTCCGATGCGTCGGTGAAAATAATTAATTGAACATCAACAACTTTCTTTTGTAAAAGTAAGCATCGAGGTACCTTGACCTCTTCTATAGTTTTGAATGTCGATAAGAGGTTTTGCCAATTTTTCATAATGATGGGTGAGTCAATGGGTTGATCCCAGTCCAATTTCTGGGACCATATTTCCTGTATCAAGAGCTTAGCGTTCACAAGGACAGGGGATAACCATCCTAGCGGGTCATACAAAGTAGCAATGTAGGAGAGAATAGTACGTTTAGTAACAACATTAGCCAATTTGAAGATAGGAGTTTTAAACGAAAAGTGGTCGCGTTCTGAATCCCAGAATATGCCTAAGACTTTATCAGATCCCGTGAAGTTAAGACTGACTTCAGAGATGGGATTTAAATTGTGTTGAGACAGAAATTCTGAAGAACTGCAGTTCCACTTGTGGAGGAGGAAACCATGGGTTTCTAGCAAAGAAGTTAATTGTTCGAAAAGACAACTTAATTCATGAAGACTGTCAGCACCGCTGATCAGGTCATCCATATAGATAGATTCTTGCAGAACACTAGTAGCAAGTTCGTGGGTATGTTTGTTGTTGTCAGCGATGTGCTTGATAACTCTTTGAGCGATAAATGGGCTACTTGGGAGCCCGAAGGGTAATCTTTGAAATTGATAGCACCGTAAAGGCTGCTGAATATTGTCCCTAAAGAGAAAATTTAACAGAAATGTTTCAGTGGGACAAATGGCGATTTGTAGGAACATAGCCTTGATGTCGCCTACTAGTGCGAATTTAAACTGACGAAACTTAGCGAGAATGTCAAAAAGTTCATGTTGGACGACATAACCTTTGTCTATGACGTCACTGAGGGAGATTCCCGTAGACGATTTATTGTTTGGATCGAAAACTATACGAGTGGAAGTAGTAGAGTTGGATTTGAAAACGGGAAAGTGAGGGAGAAAGTAATTAGGTTTACCTGAGTCATTTAGCATTTTTAACGGCACTTGAATTATTTGTCCGTTATTGAGATATTCCGATATAATGTCCTGATATTTTTCCAATAAATCAGGGTTGAGTTGAAAACGTTTCTCGAGACTGAGAAAACGTCTTTTTGCCGAGAGAAACGAATTTCCCATGTCTATATCTTCGATAGGGAGTTTGAGATTGAGTGTGGACTCATATCGTCCATTGGGGAGAACATTAACATGTTTTACAAAATTAATTTCAGCGGGGTGATCATTAATGAGATCGGTGTTCTGAGGAGCGGCTTCTTCCAGCTCCCAGAATTTTTGTAAATGATCGGATAGTTCCTCGTTGGACACTACCGGCTCATTTACGGCGGAAGGAGTGTTATGAGAACAACAAGTAACGAGAGAGTTTGAATAAAATTCCAAAGCCTTTTTAGTATTTTTCGACTTAAGAGCAAAGTCTGGAACTGACCCTGATATCGTGTACCCGAGTAGAGTGCGTTGAAGAACGGGAAGACCTTTTCCCAAACGAATTATTTCAGGTTGAATGATATCGTTATACAGGTCTGCACCGAGCAGGATACCAATTGGGGATGTTACATGGAACATCGGATCACCTAATGGTATCTCTGAGGGTATGTTTAGTTTGCTCGCCGAAATAGAAATTTGAGGAAGCGGATTTGTTATCTTTGGGAGTACAGAGCACGAGATGTCAAAAGGAACGTCGTTAGCGACAGCGAAAATTGTTGTATCTACAATAGATTGAGACGAGGATGAGGTGGAGTTAATTCCATTGATCCGTAATTTTCCATCTCTAGTGGTGAGTGACAGTTCCTTTACGAGGTCAGCACTAATAAATGAAACCTGTGAGGCCGAGTCTAAAAGTGCCTTTGCGAAGACCCTCTTGCCGCTAGGAGCGACAAGATAGACCTGGAGTGTGCTTAATAACACCAAATGATTATCAAGCGAGGCTGCAGATAGAGCCATTGAATGTGGAGTCGAATTTTGAAGATTAACTTCCGTTTCAGGAGCTCTAACATGTGAGGGCCCCTGTTGTGAATTACCCTGTGTATGGGAGTTATTTGAGATAGCGGTTTTATTATGATTATTTGAGTTGTGTTGGCCAACAGCCGCGGAAGGGTTACTATGACCCGTTTTGTCGAAATGGAGCAACGTGTGATGACGAGATTTACAAACTATGCAAGAGAATTTGGATTTACACTGATCGAGCATGTGAGACCCAAGACAATTAATACAAAATTTATTTTGTTTGACAAAACTAAAACGTTCTTTAGAATTCAACTGCTTGAACTGAGGACAAGAGTAGATCGAGTGAGAGTCGTTGCAATAGGAACATTTCTTAGGACCTAAGCGAGGCGAAAGGTTACTGGTAGAAGTGTCTGAGGCTAGGTGTAAAGAGTGTCTGGAAGTAGTAGTCGATTTTGGTTTTGATTGAGATTGAATATTCTCAAGATGAACAACGCGTGTCTCGATTTCCCCTAGAAAATGGACAAAATCAGGGGTAGCTTGGCTACCACCGGATTGGAACTCAAGAGCCCTAATGGTAGGTGCGTCGAGTTTCTGAGTAGCGATATGTATGAGAAGTAAATGCAAGAGATCTGAAGGGGGCCTATTCAAGTTCAATAGGGCCTTGAAATTATTTGACATGACCGTATGAAAATTTCTTAATTGTGAGTGATTTGCGTTTCCAGAAATAGGAGGCGCATCAAGAATTTGAGAGATGAGAGTTTTGATAAGCGATTTAGAGTTGGCGTACCTTTGTGTCAGGTTATCCCGGGCTATTTTGTAATTGTCACCTGTGAGTGGGATATGCTCGAGAAGCGTCAAAGGCTCGGAAGTTAGAAAACTTTTGAGGTAAATGAGTTTTTCCAGATCACTTAATGTAGTATCAGATCCTATTATTGTATCAAAGGTCTCAATGAATGAATTGTATTCAGTAACTAAGCCACTAAATGGTTTTAACTGAATACGAGGGAGGTTTACTGTTCGTTGCCTAGCCATAGACTGTGAGGTTAGAGAAGAATTAGGGTCAAATTGGAGGGAGGGGGTAGCAGTCACATTAGAACTTTCAATGACCTCTAACCTTTCTTCCAATAGAGAAATTGTATCCAAATATTTATCAAAAACCACAGAGGAATCAGTAGAGGGGGTAGGTTCCTCGGGGATCGTCTCCAGCACATTTTGAGCATCGCGGAAAAGTCCGTAAGAATGTTTGAGTTGTGAAATTATTTCACGAATTTTATATTTGTTTAGAGAATTAAGAGTTGTGGGAACCGAATCAGCCAACTTGGTTATATCAAGTTTTGCGGTGAGCCTCTGTCGGTTATATTTTGATCGGTCAGCCATGTTGCGAGAATGTGAGATTAGATAGATTATTTGCAAATGTCTAAACCTATAAATCGATGCGAAAATGAGAGAATATGTACAATATATTATATATTACACGTTTAATAGTGTGAGATTGGCTTAATAGTATCACCCTGTATGAGCGCAGATTAGTATATGAAATGCAAAACTATAAAATTTCAAAATATATGCAATTTTCCAAAATGGGTATTTTTCAGCAAGTGTGAGACACCCTTAACAAGTATTTAAATTAATTAAATTGAAGGAAAAAACAATTATTTATTTTCTATAGTTTTCTAGAAGTGTAAAATGAGCTTAAGCGAAGCTAAATGTAGCAAAAACTTACAATTTATGCAAGAAAACAAAATTATTTTTAATAATTTTTGTAACCTGTGAACCAGGCTTAATCGGATTCAAAATTATAAATTTAATTTAAATCAAAAGGTTGAACAAACAATGTTAAAATTATAACACCCGTACTATCAGCCAAGAAATGAGTACACTTTTTGTATACTATAAACAGAAAAATATATTTACGAAAATAAAATAATGTAATATATGCAAATATTTTTTCATACAAACAAAACGACTCCTTTATTTGAACAAAGCAAGTAGTTTCTGAAATTGCACGTGTAGACCGGGCTTAACAACCTACCAGCTATTGTAGAGACGTGCTGGGTTAAATACTGAGAATTTGAGTGCAGAAAGAGAGGAATATTTTATTTTTGTGCCGGGGCGGCGTGGCTTGGAAATTTCCAAATGCAACAGAAAGACACTATAAATGAAAAACCGTTATTCTCAGAATAGAGATTATCAAAATATGCAAATACGAAGGACCTTGAGGATTTAATTAATAAATAATTAATATGATACGGCTCGATGGAACAGAAATGTTTAGGCAATACGTAAAGTATCCTTAACAATAGTAACCTATACTTATTGTACGGTTATAGAGTATATTCCCATAGGTAAGCTGGTTAAGAGTAGATAACGATTTTTCATATGTAATTTAAAGTATTATCTGCATAAATGGCACAAAGAATATTTGCTACGAGAGGTATATGGTTCAAAATGCATACAGTATCACGACTAATAAGTTATGTTCACATACATGTAGAGTACTTACAGTTTTATTCCTTGATGACGTGTCACATCAGAGCTCTGATTGAATTCCATAATCCATTTGGTTCATTTGTAAGGCACTCACTAATACGCTAAATAAATCATCGTCGATAATACTGAGCAGATTGAATTATCTGAGCGGTATAAAACGATAGCAAAAAAAGCCGGTAAAATGCGGCCTTTTTACGAATAGCGGGAGCGTCGATAGATTAGAGATGATTCTCGTTAGGAAGCTTTTGACGATCTGCCCCGGCGAGGGGTTCAAATGCGAGTCTCAACAATAACCTGGAGTTTCCAGAAAGGTTACATAAATACTACTTGAATTTTAAGTAATCAGTAGTACAGGGGCGTAACTAATTATTTTAGTGAGCCGTGTATAATATATTTATTGTACACCATCGATAACCCACGGCATCTACGATAGTACGCAAACTTTTTCTTGAGTTGACAAACTCGAAGTCCCTTTTAAGTTTTTGGTATAACCATCTAAGATGTAATTGTAAAAGATCATGTCAGCAATGAAGAAATATATAGAAGAAAGAAAGTAGAGGACGTAATACAACACACTGCTTCATTGAAGTTGTCTTGGGTACTTGGGGATATGTTGCCAGACCAGATGATACCAGATGGACTAAATTTATCTAATACTGGCAACCTAATTACATAAAAGAGATGTGGGCCGACCTCCAAAAATATGACTGGTCCATGTGATGGAAAATGGAGGATGACAATGACACCACACACCACACAGCAAGAGACAAATCAAAATGGAAACTCCCCGTAAGGGGAGGCTTAAGATGAGGAATGGACAGTAAATGGCTGTTGAAATAACAACCCTTTAAGATTATGTGCTGTTTCTGAGAATTTTTTATCTATTGTTGAGGGTCTAAGTATATATTTGGTGTGGATGTAGCTTTGTTTTTCCCAACTTAGCTTTTCCTACCTTAGCACCTAAATCTCCCATTACTTCAGTGATGCGTTGAGTCTGTATTGTTCTCATCACAACTTGTAAGGTATTTTACTAATTGTGCTTTCGTCTGTCTTGGAAATATCGAGAAATGCCCCTAAAATGTATTTTATTTTTGACTTACGCGATCCAACTAAAAAGGTAAAAATTCTAGTGCCACATTAATTTCGGAACACTCTGTAGATATATCCGGGACTATAAAAACAGGTCTGAATATGAAAGCCATTTTACCATTGGCTATAACGGTATACGCGACGGTTTATAAGTTAAATAAGGAGATCCAGTATTTAGCGAAGCAAAAAGTTTCACTTTTGTCCCTAAAGAGTGCTTGATTACCAATTTCAGGCAGAAAGATGCAGAAATCCGCTTCCTCAGCTGCGGGTGCGTTGTCTTCCTTTTTTGGCGGCCGTTAATGAATTATTATGTAAGAAGAAGAAGTGGAGTTGCATTAGTAAAATACAGGTCGCTGTAGCGTTTTAATTGATGCCGTTAACGAATTTGTTATTACAAAACTTTTTTGTATAATATCAATAATTACTGCTAAGTAACAGGTGGCTCGAGCCATACTTTATCAACTTAAGTCTTCGAGACTATTATTTTAAACATTTTTAATACAAGGTTTCCATTGTTTTCAATCAGGTAGAATGTAGAGTAGCATTTTTGGATGTTATTTTATGTGCTATTTGATTGAAAACTTAGTTTTTTGCTAGCAGTTGCCGCTAGGGCATCCCTGCCATTTCGTTCGTTGCAATCCGTGACTGCACGCCGGGGTTTGTCCTAGTTGGGTCAGAGAGAGCAGCATATTATGTGCCCCCTGATGAGAGACTAATAAGTTTCGAAACCGGTCTGGCTGCACCCTCTAATTGAACTAGAATAATGATGCGGCTGTAGTTTCGTGTTACAACGAAATTGAAAATGGTTATTCATTTTTGATTTTTAATACATTTAAGGCTTATGAATAGAGAACGTGAACTCACAGAAATTGTCAAGAAACGTAAAACATCTTATCTTATGCCTGCTCTTCATTATCGCCGATGATGGCCGATCATGTGATTGTCTATGATCGGCACAATCATCGTGCAAGTGTCCACATAATCGCCCGTAGCATGTTGAACGACAACCATCAAGATGGACGTGCAGTGTGTTGCTACAGCAACAATTTATTTAATAGCGGTATACAATCATTGTGTCAATATGGTCCAACGAAATGTTGTAAAAAAATGGAGGAAAAGAAAAGTGGTCCTTGACAACTACCTTTACTTTAAGACAGGCTTGTTCGAGATAAATTTTTTTTTTTATTATTAACTCCTTGAGAGATCTGCAATCTGCCCATTAGGCAATAAGCGTTTTTTCTGACAATGAAGCTGATGACATGTAGAGTATTATTCCAATGAATAATCTCTTTTAAATATATCTAAACCTAAGTTAAACATTGTTGGTATAAATTTACAATTTGCCTTAAAAATAACTAAACTAATAGGCTATTGATTATATTCAAAATAAGAAGCTAAAAGGAACTACAACGTTAACGGGGTTTTATTATGTCATATGGTCAATGGACATCTATATATGAAAAAACCGCGGAGTGCTACCATTTAAAGGGGTGCGTTTTTGAGAAATGGTTGAATTAGTCCCTGGGCACAGGTTACCAGGGCCGCGCCAAGGCTTTCAAGCGCCCCGGGGCACGTAATTTTAGGCGCCCCTTTCCTCGTCCCCTTGTAAGTAGTTTTTTCTACGAGCGTGCAAAAATGTCTACTTTCGCGCACGCATTTTAGTTTAGAAAGTTTTACTTTTCCGCACGCGTGTTACTTTTCCGCACGCGTTTTACTTTTCCGCACGCGTGTTAATTTAGATATGTTAATATGGCCTTAAAGTAATTATAATGCATGCAATAAACTAATATTTAGATATTATTTACTAATTTATTTCAAATATATCTTATTGTGTTCCTGTTTTAATGAAATTAACGCGACAATTCGATGAAATAAAATTATTTTGACAAAATATTCGAAAGTCAAATCAGTAGACAATAACAGTGGTTTTGAATCGTCGTCATGGAAACCAAGATGCTCGTCATGCTAACCAATTATGCAGAAACTTTGGTTTTGACAAACTTGTAAAATAATTAATCTGTGTATTCATTTTCATATTAATTAAATTAATTGATTAAGATTTGGTCATTTTTTAAAGACTCATAGAAAAAATATTGTTCCTAACGCTTGCAGAAAGTCTCTTTGCCGCACTAGACTGCTTGCCGAACTCCCGCTTCGCGTCTTTCGGCAAACTGCAGTCGCATGCGGAAAAGTATGACTTTCTGCACTTGTTAGGAAAATAACTATTTTGCAACTTAGTGAATAAGTCCATTTACTCACGGTTTTTGCTCCGGATTTTAAAGCACCGCTTGGATTGAAATGAAATTTGGCATAAGCGTAGCTAACATGTCAAAGAAAAAAAGTGATATTGTGCCGATGTGTGGCTTTTGGTCTGAGGGTTAGTTTTACCCCCTCTTGGGGGTGAAAAACTATACGTTTAAAATAAGTACGGAAATGGATAAACTGACTAATTCTAAGTCACTTTTGTTCTATAGAGTTTTTTCACGTCAATACTTTTCGATTATTTGCGAGTGAATATGTCCATTTTTCAACAAAAAACACGTTTTTCGCAAATAACTCAAAAAGTATTTTATCGAAAAAACACTCTTAGCAAAAATATAGCTTATAAAAAGTGAAAAAAAATGGTGTATGCTTGAAGTCAGTAGACCCAGATGAAGCAGAATTGTAACTAATGAAAACTAGGTTCTTATTCGTCAAATTCCAAATCAAATACCTATTTCAACGAGAAATAAACAAAAAATGGAGCATTTTTCGGGGTAAACTCATTACAACTAAGTTTCATCGGTTCAAAGTGCTTTTAAAAAAATGGTTTTAAAGTATTTTTTTTAATTTTGAAAAAATTATATTTTTTTCAAAAAAATTTAAAAATTATTAGTGATACCAAAAATCTCAAAGAGTAAAAAAATGTACGTTTTGCTTTTCTGAATATTTTGGATTTTTTGTTTTTCTGTAAGACAAAAATTGGTTAATCAGTGGTAAAAAAATGTAAAACCGTGGAATTTTGAGAATTAACACCGATTTTAATGAAAATTTGGATTAAGCTCGGTTGATCTTCTTCTTCAAAATCTACTCTATGCCGAACCGGGCTTTTACCCTGGGGGTGAAAACAACCCCATCTAGGGAATGAAAATTTTTCAATCAAAATAACTATGGAAGTCGTTAGATTGACCAATTCTGAGTAAATTTTATTATATAAATTATTTTTGCAAAGTTGATATTGTCCAAGTTATTAGCGATTGAAACTATCTATGCATTTTTCATTGAAAAAACTCACGTTTTATGACTGTTTTTCATGAATAACATATTTTTTTAATGACCTATAAAAGATGTCTCTTGTTTTTCCAAAAAAATTTCACCACATTCGAGTTATTTGAGATTGAAGGTTCTCATAATTCGGTTCTAATAACTTTCAAAATATCAACTTTCCAAAAAAATTTTATAGAATAAAATTTACTCAGAATTGGTCAATATATCGACTTCCCTTGTTATTTTGATTAAAAATTTTTTCATTCCCTAGACGGGGTTGTTTTCACCCCCAGGACAAAAGCCCGCTTCGGCGTAGGGTAGATTTTGAAAAAGGTTAAAATCTACCCTACCCTGAAATCGACCTTGATTCTCAAAATTCCACGAGAAAATGTTGATTGGACAGATTGGACTATAAGATATGGCTGTTCAAAATTTGCATACTCTCGTGATTAGGGACTCATTCAAGCCGTTTCAACTACAGCCCTTTCAAAAATAAGCACTTTGAACCGACGAAACTTACAGATAATAGAAATAATACATAAGTAAAGTAACTTGTGAAGCGGTAACGGTTAATTTCATTTAGAATGCTAATTAGGGGGCGATTTTCACGATTTTTTACCAAAAAAGGGACCATCTTTATTTTGAGTGTAACTTGCTTACTTTTAATGGTAGAAACTTTTTTAAAAAACAAAAATAAACAAGTTATGATGAGTTTTCCCCGAAAAGTGCTTTTCATGGGTTTCTAAACGTGTTTTTGTTTGTTGAAAAATGGACATATGCACTAGCAAATAACTCGAAAAGTATTGACTTGTGAAAAAACTATACAACAAAAGTTGCTTAGAATTTGTCAGTTTATTAATTTCCGGACTTGTTTTAAACGTATACTTTTTCACACCCGAGAAGGGGTGAAACTCACCCCTAGGGCAAAAGCACATATCAGCACAATATCACTTTTTTATTTGGCATGTTAGCTATGTGTATGCCAAACTTCATGTCAAGCCAAGCGGTTCTGTAAAATTCGGAAGTTTTGCAATATTTTATTGTGAGTGAATGGACTAGAATCGGTATTCGGGATTCGCTCCGTGCGTGACCATGGTGGGGGTACCTAGAAACGATGTCAGCGTGAGTAGTGGCGAAAATGACATTATTGGAGCTATCTTTGTAATGTCATTGCCATTGTTGGTATAACAAATTTTATAAAAAATGGTAAATTAATGTTATCTATTTATCATATGCTTAACGTCAATTTGTGAGATCTAAAAAGGTCAGGACCTCGGTTTTTGACCCTTCGCTTCCTTATCAAACGTATTCGCTTCGTATTTGTTTAGTGTACAGATAGCGAATGATCGATAACGAAACGAATGGTAAAAAATCGAGGTCCTGGTGAAGCTAGGGATCAAATTACTACTTACTGCCATTTTTATATCTACCTACGATTGGTAAGTTTTAAATTTTACATAAATAAAATATTACTAATATTTCTGGTAATTTCGGTCTTGTAAAAAATTTTTTTCGGCTCCTACTGGCGCCTTTTAAATACGGCGCCGGGGGGCTCCGCCCCCCTTCGCCCTTATGGACGGCGCGGGCCTGCAGGTTACATTAGGGTGAGTTCTATGCACTTTTGGTATAAACATACCTACATTAAAATTGTTCCTGGTTAAATTTCCTATCTAAATATCACTTTTTAAAGTCAATGATACTTTTTTTTACAAAAATATATTCAAAAGAAAAAGCACAAAGAAACCCCAAAGAAAGAAATTTTCTTTTTTGTCCCATAACTTTTGTCCACGGCGATATAGGTATAGACATTGCTTCACAGAAAAAAAAACTTACATATTTTCTCTTTAAAATGATGTTTAGTAGAGGTCATTAGGATTTACAGTTTTCGCAATATGATTTTTCAAAGTTCGCCACTCACAGAAATTTTGGGCAATTTTCCTTGTTATTTCGCAAATATTTTTCTGTAACTTTTTTCTACGCAACTTTAGGCATATGCAATGGTACATGTAAGAGGAATAGAAATCAATTAGCTTTAAAATGGTCTACTGTATAACGTTGTACGACTTTTTTTTAAAGAGATTATGGTTTTTCAAAGTTTTATACTTTTAACGATTTTTTATAATATAATATAAAAATAAAATTATATTATTATATGATATATTATATATTGTATAATATTATATTATATATAGTATATATAATATAATATTATATTATATATTATATAATACCTAATATAAAAAAAAATATTATTTTTTACATTTTTTACGATTATTTTTGAAATTTCTCATTATAACTTTTTTTCTTCTACATTTAGGTATATATTATATTATATAATAAAAAAAGCTTATTTTGTTTACTTTAAAATGGTGTATTACAAAAAATTCTAGGATTATTTTTGAATAAGATATTATTTTTCAAAATGTAATAAGTACTTGCAACGATTTTTGATTTTAGGATTATTTTTTAAATTTCTCATTATAACTTTTTTTTTCTTGTACATATACTATATATTGCTTACTTTCTGTTATTTAAAATGGTGTATCATCTATATTTAAATAATGGAAACCGAGTGATTCTTTGATATTTTTTTACCTGTATTATTTAAAATTATTTCTTTTACAAAAATTACATAAACGTTAGTCTTAGAAAACATCATTTTAGTTAAAATTATTTAAACATTGACCATTAAAAAATTTCAAAATCAAAGTCCATCTCTTCGTTAGCATTAGCTTCCATATCTTCCTCTGACACCTCAGTTATCTTAGAGTCCCACAATTAGTACCCATGCACATGCACCCTTTGCAGAATATTGAAAAACTAATTCCTATCTTCCTACAACCGCAGTTTTTTGTACATCCTTTGGTACATTTATATGCTATTTTTTCAAGCAAAGCTTGTGGTGGAGGAGCTTTGACAGTAAATATTGGAATTAATCCATATTTTGAAGTTTGCCCGGCCGAGTCAAGTGGATCCAAAATATTACCTATAAAAAAATAAGATTCAATCATAACACACAATCAAATAAAAAAGTTATAATGAGAAATTTAAAAAATAATCCTAAAATCAAAAATCGTTGCAAGTACTTATTACATTTTGAAAAAGCATATCTTATTCAAAAATAATCCTAGAATTTTTTATAATACACCGTTTTAAAGTAAACAGAATAAGCTTTCTTTTTTATTATATAATATATACCTAAATGTAGAAGAAAAAAAGTGATAATGGGAAATTTAAAAAATAATCGTAAAAAATATAAAAACTCGTTAAAAGTATAAAATCTTGAAAAAGATAACCTCTTTAAAAGAAGTCGTACAACATTATACAGTAGAACATTTTAAAGGTAATTGATTTCTATTCCTCTTACATGTACCATTGCATATGCCTAAAGTTGCGTAGAAAAAAGTTACAGAAAAATATTTGCGAAATAACAAGGAAAATTGCCCAAAATTGCTGTGAGTGGCGAACTTTGAAAAATCATATTGCGAAAACTGTAAATTTTAATGACCTCTACTAAACATCATTTTAAAGAGAAAATATGTAAGTTTTTTTTCTGTGAAGCAATGTCTATACTTATATCCCCGTGGACAAAAGTTATGGGACAAAAAACAAAATTTCTTTCTTTGGGGTTTCTTTGTGCTTTTTCTTTTGAATATATTTTTGTAAAAAAAAGTATCTTTGACTTTAAAAAGTTATATTTAGATAGGAAATTTAACCAGGAACAATTTTTTTGTAGACGTGTTTGTATCAAAAGTGCATAGAACTCACCCTAATGTAACCTGTGCCCAGGGACTAATTCACCCATTTCTCCAAAACGCACCCTTTTAAATGGTAGCACTCCGCGGTTTTTTCATATAGAGAGATTCATTGACCATATGAAATAAAACCCCGTTAACGTTGTAGTTCCTTTCTATAGTACATAATCAATAGCCTATAAAGTCTGTGTGATATAGATAGATCGGATGGCATTAGACGTTTCAGCCTACGTCTGAGATAAAATCAAATGAGTTTAGTTAGATACATCAAACTTCGCAATTCGATAAACATATTTTTCACTCATCGCTGTGCACTTAGATATACTTTTTTCCAAAAAAAATTATGGAGAATCTTCTTCTTCTTGTAGTGCCTATCCGTTTCGGATGTTGGCGACCATCATGGCAATCTGTACTTCGCACACTGCTGCTCTAAAAAGACTTGTGGTTGTTGTGTTGAACCATGTGCGTAGATTCTTCGGCCAGGAAATCCTTCGCCTTCCTGGTCCTCGTTTTGCCTCCACTTTTCCTTGCAAGATTAGTTACAGTAGTCCATATCTTTCGCTGTTTCTAATGATGTGACCTAGGTATTCGATTTTGGCTGCTTTTATTGTGGTTAACAGCTTTTTTTTTGCATTATCAGCAAAACACTAGTCTACTTTTTTTTTGTCTGTGCCAAAGTTAGGCTCAGATGGAATCTTGAGTAGATTCGGTAGTGAAAGTAGCAAGATGTGTTTGTCGTAAATACCATACCGGTATAAATTCTTGTGTTGTTGTTCCGGTCAAATAAATGGAACAGTGTAGCTAGTAGTGGCGTAGAGTATGCCTTTTTCAAGAATAACTTAATTCAAGCTTCGCGGGACTTGGTTCTCGATTTTTTAACTAAAGATCAATTGTTTAAACAATTTTTTTTAATCATTAAAATGATGAAATGCTTCGTTAATAATGAAATTAAGCAGTTACTTTTTTAAAAATAAAACAAGACTATGGAATTTTATCTTTCGTATAAAAACAATTTGTGTAATAGTACTTTCGATCAGAAACTGTAAAGTTTTAGTGAAGTGTCGCTCTACCAGAGTTCCAGCTGAGCTACCAGCTCCAGCCAACAGGACAACCGCAGATCATCAGGTATTCGTAACGAACTGTTTAATTCTTTTTATTCGAACTTTTGAAAACGTGAAGGACTTAATATGTTTATTCACTTCTTGGGTGGAATGCATAAAACGTAGTAAATGCTATTGCTTCGGCAAATGGTATCTAATTTGTAGCATTTTCTTTTACATAAAAGTAGGTGCTTTGTTGAGAAGACCGTACTACACAACCGAAGTATGTACCTGCTATTGGCCTGAAGGATCTACTACTAACGTAGCGCCAGCCGTATTACCCTTGTGCGCATCACACCAAATGTGAAATCACATTTTCACGTACCTAATTATTATTGGAATAAGTGAGTAGTGAGTAAAAATGAGTGGTGCAGATTCCGAAGCGACAAAAGGGTTAGGCGAGAATAAAAATGAACAAGTGTAAAGAATATTTGTCACACCGGCCCTGACTAATGGCTGTACAAGGTGCGATGTTTTGACAAACAGCAGGGTGACCCGAATAGGGATGAAATCAAGTGTTTGGGTGGCCAGTCGATAATGGTATTCCGTAAAAGAAAGATTTGTGTATTACCTAAATATTTAAAATAAATGTATTTACCCCTGCATTTTGCTTTTAAAATTTCTAACAAAGCAGCGGTAGGATATTATCCATGTGCTAACAAGTGTTAAGTCATATTTATACTTATTTAATAGTGATATTTGTTTAAAAACACAATAATAGTAGAAGAATTGTATGTGAATGTTTCGAGGGTGACAAAATAACAATGGAATTTTACTGCAAGCAGTGAACTTGCGAAGTGTTGTTAAATACATTTCACGTGGAATATTACCGGATTTTGCACCAAATGCGACGTGTAAATAACATTTTAATATACAGTGAATCGCCTGGGTGTTTTTATGTGGTGTTTTTGGAACAATTTGTGCTGTTTTCTTGCCAATGATGTACATGTGCCATATACTTGGAACAATAGGATGTCTTGGAACTGATTTTAAAGGAGTTGAACTGTATGTATTTATCAGATAGTTTATTTAATAGACATTAAAATATTTATCGTGATGTATAAGCTATTCAAAGTGTAGCTAATAGACTTATATTTCGCGATTTGATTTTGAAAAAGGTTAGAATATTTTATCGGAATATATTTATAAGCTATTCAAAGTGTAGTTAATAGACTTATATTTCGCGATATTTATAAGGATAGTATATTATACAAGCTAATCAACGTATAGTATTAAGCTTATATTACCTTATTTAAGTTTGAGAAACTGTTCAACGCGTAGCAACAGACTTTTCTTTAATTAACTTCACAATTTTATTATATTAACAATTTATTATATTTATAAGCTATTCAAAGTGTAGATCGCAGACTTATATTTCGCGATTTGATTTCAAAATAGGTTAAAATATTTATAAGAATAATACAAGTTATTCAACGTATAGTAATATACTTATATTTTGGAATATAAATTAAAAATAGGCAGTAACATTTATAAGGATATTATACTATAAGCTATTCAACGTATAGTAATAGACTTATACCTATTTCGTGATATAAATTAAAAATTACATATTTAGCGATGTGTAAGCTATTCAAAGTGTAGTTAATAGCCTTATACTTCGGGATTTGAATTTGAAATAGATCAAAATATATATAGGGAGATATAAACTATTCAACCCTATAGTAATAGATTTATATTTCGCGATTTAAATTTAAAAGAGATTAAAATATTTATAAGAATATACACTGCGTTTGGGTTTCAATTAGATATGCGGACGTGTAAACACTGCCGGTTTTTCCACATTGAATAAGGTATGCGTTATTATTATAATTTATAGACATGCCTTTATAAATATTTGAGTGTAGACGGCATAGTCGTAGAGTGTCAATGTCATTTTCAAAATAGAGGTGACTATGGCTTTAGTTTTTGAATATTCTTTTAAATCCTTACTTGTTAATTGCTCGAATTATTTATTAATTTACATTAATAGCATTATTTTTAATTATTTATTGTAGTTACAATAATTTATATACTATGCAATAAAAACTAATAATCGAGAAAAGAGAAAAATTGATAAAGCGATTTTAATAACATACTGTTACTATCGGAACAAGTAGATGAGTTTTGAATTTGAACATCTTTAACAGTTAAAATTTAATTTTAAATGTTTGGTAATAAATGTTTGAGAAATTTGAGCAGCCGGTTCATTTAACCACTTGCCGGTAATTTGACAATCATATTACCTCACCTACTCATTGTAGATTAATAATTTCAGAACTTAAAGTATTATTAATTTGTTTAAATCCGTCGATGGACGATTACGCATCGATACTATAGTGGAATAATAAACAGTGTTGCCGATTTTAACGCTTCCTTCGAAGTGGTATATCTGGTTGATTGGTGAACGCTCTGTATAAGCTATTCAACGTATAGAATTGAGTTTATATTGCCTTATTTAAGTTCGAGAGGTTGTTCAACGTGTAGCAACAACCTTCTCTCAATTTATCTTCGCAATTTTATTCGAAAAGCATGAGTATAAGTATTTACTATTATATAAATATAGTATATAAAAAGAAAGCAAAAGCAATGGGCCAAAGGAAAAGATCCAGACTAAGTTCAAGTTCAACATCCGAATCTAGCAGTAGTAATAACGACTATGATTACAAGATAAAACGGACAATATCATTTACATCATCAGGCAAGTTCCAAGATTCCCAGATCTAGAGAAACGAACATCGTTCAGGTAGTTTCATCAAGTGAAAGAGTCTCACACACTCCTCCACTACTCGAAATGTATGTTAGTGATAGACTCAATCGATTAGAGTTACTAGTCAAAAAAAAAGCTCAAGCCCAACGATGCGGTTAATGGAACATTTGTGGAGCCCGAGTGCATTCCTGAATTTTTTTTGGGATGTTTGGATCTATTAGTGACTGCAACGAACTGTTGCCATGATATTCCACATGCAAAGTATACTAAGTGGATTGGCTAGAACAGGGTACAATAATTTGAATATATATCAGCTTAGTTGAATTAAGTGAAACTCAGATTCCACCTAGAGGCGTTGATTGTGTTGAAGATAAAAGTATTTCTTCTGATAGTGGCATGTGTTATATAATTCAAATTTATCTGAAGAGCAAGCAGTAAAGCTCCTTGACTTACTGAATTAATTTAGGTGCTGTTTTGCACTAAACACTAGTGAATTAGGTAAAACAGATATTCTTAAAATGCGAATCTATCCTACTGATGATCGTCCTGTCGTGTATCGTTCTTATGATTTGTCTTACAATGAACGAAAAGTTGTACAGACTACTGTAGATGATTTACAGGCTAAGGGAGTAATTTAAGAATGTAGTTCACCATATTGAAGTCCGATTCTATTAGTCAAAAAGAAAAATGGAGAAAATCGAATGTGTGTAGATTATCGTGCATTGAATTCGAAGACTGTTAAGTAGTTCACCATATTGAAGTCCGATTCTATTAGTCAAAAAGAAAAATGGAGAAAATCGAATGTGTGTAGATTATCGTGCATTGAATTCGAAGACTGTTAAGGATCGATTTCCACTTCCACGTGCAGACGAGTTCTTAGAAAAATTAAAAGATTGTATGTATTTCACGAGTTTGAATTTGGCAAGTTCTGCGAAACGTAATTGAAGCTCTAAAAGGCACAGGATTGCCATTGCATCTGTCGATGTGTCAGTTCTTTATGGAAAGGATAGACTATTTGGGACATGAAATCAGCTCTGATGGAATACAACCTGGTAATCGAAAAACAAAAGCAATTGAACGATTTCCAGAACCTGTTGATGTCCACAATACACGCCAATTTTTAGGTTTGTCAAGTTACTCCAGAAGATATATAAAGGACTTTGCAAGACCTTTGACACTTCTCACGAAAAAAAAATGGGGTGACGAACAACGTGCAGCTTTCGAAACCCTCAAGAATAAATTGACTTCGAGGCCTGTCCTTGCTGTTTACAATCCTGAGTTAGAAACTGAAGTACATACAAATGCTTCAAAGTGGGGCATGGGAAGGATTTTACTTCAGAAACAAACAAATGGCACTTTAAAGCCCGTTATGTATTTTTCAAGGCAGACCACAAAGGAAGAACAAAAATACCATTCTCACGAGTTAGAAACCATGGCGGTAGTAAACTCATTAAAACATTTTCGAATTTATCTCATTGGAATCCACTTTCAGGTGGTTACAGATTGTAATGCAGTGCGGACAACATTGATCAAGACAGATATAATTCCCAGAATGAAGAATGGTGATTAACCATTCAAGAATTCACTTTCGATATTAAATACCGTCCAGGTACAAAAATGTTCCATGCGGATGATCTAAGCAGAGATACTGTCGCAAAAATTCCAGAGGAGGCACACACGTTTGAGATAAACCTTGTAAACATCGATCAAGAAGATTGAACCTTGCATGCCCAACTAAAAGATGAAAGATGCAACACTATTATAGATCTGCTATCGAAATCTCTCTCAGATACGGAAGAGAAAGATATCCATCAAAACTACTGCATCGTAAACAATCGACTATATCGAAAAACTTCAGAAGGCTAAAGGTGGGTTGTTCCAAGGCAAGCCAGCAGGCAGGTTGTTTTGCATTATCATGATGAAACTGGTCACATGTCAGTAGAAAAGACTATTTCGGCAATATCTCAATTATACTGGATCTCAGGTATGAGAAGATATTATGTTAAGAAATACATTGGATGTTGTCTAGAATGCTTATATAATAAGTAACCTGGTGAAAAACAAAAACCTGGACTTGTGCATTCTGTTGAGAAGGTTGCAGTACCTTTTGATATACTGCATATAGACCATCTAGGTCCATTTGTAAACTCAAAACGAAGGAACTCTTATCTCATTGTCATTGTCGATGTTTTCACTAAGTTCGTCTTTATGAAGGCTGTGCAGTCCACCAAAGTTACCCCGGTGATTACTTTTTTGAAAAGTGCAATTGAAAACTTTGGTGTTGCAAGAAGAATAATTAGCGATGGAGGTTCTTGCTATACTTCCCAACGATTCAAGGATTATTGTACATCACTTAATATAAAACATGTTCTAAATTCCACTGCTGCTCCTAAAGTAAACGGACAAGTGGAAAGGTATAATTGTACAATAGTTGTTCTTTATCATCCTGCAGTGAAGACGAGATTACTTGAGATGAATTCGTTCCAAATTGGGGATTGAATTCAATAAAGAATTCAACCACAGGAAAAAACGCCCTTCGAAGTAATGTTGGGTTACCAACCAAGAGGTATAGCCGATGCTGTTCTGGCCAACGAAGTGTCATTACAGGAGGCAGACCTCGAAAATATGTGCGGATGTCAAACGAATGACTGATCCAAACCAGGTCAAATAAAAGCAAACATTTGACAAAGTGATTGAATTCAACGAAGAATTCAAGCGGACGTCAAACGAATGACTGATCCAAACCAGGTCAAATAAAACAAAACATTTGACAAAGTGAATGAATTCAACGAAGAATTCAAGCGGACATCAAACGAATGACTGATGCAAACCAGGTCAAATAAAAGCAAACATTTGACAAAGTGATTGAATTCAAGGAAGAATTCAAGAGGACGTCAAACGAATGACTCACTAAATATTCTGGTCCTTATGTCATTAAAAAGGGTTTTAGATCATGATCGTTATGTAATCGAGGATCCTTAAGGTTCCGTGAGATCTCAAAAGAAATATGAAGATGTGACATCTATCGATAAGATGAAATCTTTCAATATTGGCGTCAGCTCTGAATCAGAAGAGGATTTAGATCCTAACGAAACAAATCTCAAGGATAGCTGGCAACAGAACTCTACGAAGCGAGTTCTTAGACCACGGCTCTTCTCACCTAAAGTAAAGGGTTTAGAGAAGGTAAGTTCTAAAGAAACGAACTTATAAGAGTCCTAACGAAACGGATCTCTAAGATAGATGGTCACAAGAGTTCAAACGAAACGAACTCACAAGAGTTCAAACGAAACGAACTCACAAGAGTTCAAGCGAAATGAACTCACAAGAGTTCAAACGAAACGAACTCACAAGAGTTCAGACGAAACGAACTCACAAGAGTTCAAACGAAACGAACTCACAAGAGTTCAAACGAAACGAACTCACAAGAGTTTAATCGAAACGAACTCACAAGGGTTCAAACGAAATGAACTCACAAAAGTTCTAACGAAACGAACTTGTAAGAGTCCTAACGAAACGGATCTCTAAGATAGCTGGCCACAAGAGTTCTAACGAAACGAACTTATAAGAGTCCTAACGAAACGGATCTCTAAGATAGCTGGTCACAAAAGTTCTAACGAAACGAACTTATAAGAGTCCTAACGAAACGGATCTCTAAGATAGCTGGTCACAAGAGTTCTAACGAAACGAACTTATAAGAGTCCTAACGAAACGGATCTCCAAGATAGCTAGCAACGGAACTCTTACGAAACGAGTTCTTAAAGAGTCCTAGGCGAGTTCTAAAGAAACGAACTTATTAGGGTTCTAACGAAACGGATCTCTAATATGGCTAGCCACAAAAGTATATGAAACGTGCTCTTAGACCACGGCTCTTCCAACCCAAGGTAAGGGGTTTTGAGAGGGCAAGTTCTAACGAAATGAACTTATAAGAGCTGTTTTCTTACTATAGGTACCTATTGCATGTTTTGCTTAATGTAATTTACTAAAGAGGCGAACTTAAAAGAGTTGTTTTCTTATTGCAGGTGTTGCATATTTTAGAAGCGAACTTATAAGTCTCATACTCTTATCTCACAACTTTTAGAGTTGTTGTCTTGCTACTGGTATAGCATGTTTACCTATTGCATGAAATTTACTACATGTAGAGTGTAGGTCTTAAGTTAAGTTACTATTTCAGGTCCAAATTAAGATGAACTGGCTGTATGACTCCTGTTATTGACTTAATGTAAAATTATTACATCGTAATGTTTATTATTAATTTAATATGCCATTATCAATATGGCATATGCCTTGTTTATTTCATCAGTCATGACTTTTGAAGTTAACATGATTATTTCTGATCTAGGTACATCAGTGGCATGAAATCCACGGGGACGTGGATAAGGGAAGCGTGGCCGACTGTAAAGAATATTTGTCACGCCGGCCCTGACTAATGGCTGTACAAGGTGCGATGTTTTGACAAACAGCAGGGTGACCCGAATAGGGATGAAATCAAGTGTTTGGGTGGCCAGTCGATAATGGTATTCCGTAAAAGAAAGATTTGTGTATTACCTAAATATTTAAAATAAATGTATTTACCCCTGCATTTTGCTTTTAAAATTTCTAACAAGTATTGTTTGTTAATCTTCTTGAAAAGTATCAAATTTTATTTGATAAAAGAATGATCCCAATATTTAAAAATGAAGAAGAAGCTACATTGAATAAATTAACTGCTGCCTTTAATGAAATAATCGAAAAAAAAAACTAGATTCAAAACATATTTTGAAGAAATTCAACAACATGAAAAGAAAGGTTAAAAAAATTCTTGACGTAAAAAAAACTGGTAACAAAAAAATCGTACTAACTGACTGGCAAAGAAAATTCTATGAGTTATGGAACATTGGAAAAAATCCTGTCTTGCACAGGGTACCAGGTGCTTGTCAGGCCGGTGTAAGTGTAACAGAGGAGATTGGAGTTTTATCACAAAAAAATAATGATGAAAACGTTCTTTTTAGCTCCAATTCTGGTTGCCAAAAACTAACAGGCAGAGCTCCCAAATATCCTAGTGCGAAGGAGGAGTCGCTGATTGAACTACAGAAGACCTGCTTACGAAAACAAATTAAAGCAGTCGAAGCTCAAGTTTCTTGTGCTCAACAGTGTTCGGCAGAAGTTCAGGAACGAGCCTCGAATGCATTGACACAGTTTGCTGAAGCTGGTGAGCAGTTTATCAACCTTATAGAAATTTTCTTTTAATGATATATTTGAAATTAAAAATCATACTAAATTTTCTCTTCGTTTTCACCCCTGTAACTTATTTAAATAAACAACATAGAAGTTTTTGGGGACTTTCGGCCCTCGGTGATACTGTAATCTTTTATTCTGCGTTTAAAATTTTCAAAAATTCTTAT
Source organism: Diabrotica virgifera virgifera (assembly GCF_917563875.1). NCBI lineage: Eukaryota > Metazoa > Arthropoda > Insecta > Coleoptera > Chrysomelidae > Diabrotica > Diabrotica virgifera. Next base: position 10,857,741 of record NC_065451.1, on the reverse strand, counting down.
TAGTTTTTTCAGGATTAAAAAAATGAATGCATTTAAAAATCATTTGACCGAAATTTTGCCCAAGTATTATACATTTTTGTAATCAGTATTTCAGAAGCTTTTAAATGGGGTGTCACATGATGTACTTTCCCATTTAAAAAATCAAAGTTATGACTGTCACCTGAAGAGGGATTGCGTAAAGTTCGAAACATTGATGCTGTAATATACTAGGATTATTTTAAAAATTGACCTCTCCGAGCGTTTTGCTTATATACTAAAAATAATTGAGTTAATATGGGGGGTAACACTTATTCCAGCGCACTGTATGAATAAAACTGCACGATTGATGATAATTACCTAAATATTTTACGATAAATATAGTCATTGTATCTTCTTCCTGGTTTGTAGATTTTTCTACACCGAACATTCATAAATGCTGCCATTTTTTAACAAAAAAACACCTACACCGAAGTCGTTCATCCACCAACTTCACCTAAACTGAAGCAAATTCTACTTAACTAGCAAATACTTCAAAAGCGTAGTACATCCTTCTATGTACCTGGTAAATACGGAGGAAAGCAAATGCTTTATAAGTGTAGCAAATTCTTCAAAAATGTAGTACGTACTTAAAGCATTAGCAGGTATGTACTACGTTTTATGCATTCCACCCCTTGTCAATTCAGTTTCTATAAATAAACAATGAATATGTTTTAAACTTGTATGTCTTTTTATTCTGCACAATCTATCTCTGATCCTTAGTGTAGGAAAACATACAGACTACCTTAGAGCGCAATGGTAAGTACCGATTTCTATTCAATGGAATGCCATTGCAAGTAGTTTTTTTTGTAATTTTTGTATAGGCATAATATGAGGCATACGGCAGTATATTTTGATTTGTTGATGGCGCCCAATAATTAATACTTTTTTCTTAATATTAAATATTATTTCAAAAGCTCACTCCTTTAATTCTCTGAGACTGTAGCTTACCGGGGTATTACGAAAAGTTATGTAGCACAAAGTTTATCAAGCCTATGACCTAACAATAATGTCCAAGTATATTTTTATGTTTATTTAATTTGTCGTGCTACAGAAGTAACATTCGTTAATAATTGCTGTGTTGAAGGAATGCCATTTTTATTTATTTGTCCCAAACAAATTTGAAAAAGAGTACCCCTAACCAATGTTAGGTATACGACTGCAGATAAGAAGAGGAACGACTGGGTAAGATCAAAAACAAAAGTCAAGGACATAACAACAACAATTGCCAAACTTAAATGGAGCTTCGCAGGCAGAAGGACAGAAAGACCAACGTTGGAATGCAACAATACAACACTGGAGACCTTACCAAAGTAAACGACCGAGAGGAAAACCACAAGTAAGATGGGTTGGTTGTAGCATTACAAACTTCTGCTACAATGTTTTGTTAATAGAATTCATTAATTTTATATCCTATCCCAAGAAAAATATTTATTTTTCTAATTTATTTTGTGAGTTTATATATCACTATAATTTCCTAAGCCGTTACTGTTGGAAATATTTCAGTATTTCACAACATTGTAAAACTTAGGAAAATTCCTATTTATTTGTGTACGCATTTATTAACTGCGTAGATAATTCCTTGAAAAGTTCTGGTATATTTCCTTAAAAAGCTTTAAGCGCGAAGCATCTTTTAGTATTATTGGTGTGAATTTTGAAAGATCGTTGAGTTTTCTCCGCCGATTGGTCAATTGTCTCAGCCGAAGGAATGATCGGCTTGACGCGTGAGCGTCACTCACTGAGAAAGGTGATGAGGAAAGTTTAGAGTTCTAAAAGTATGTTCGTAGGTTGAACATATTTTTCCCGTAGAACTCAACAGACTCGCAGGAAATCGCACTTGCCGGCTTAAATTGGTTTTTTTCGTTATGGTAAACGTAGTGAAGGACTTGCAATTTGTCCTGTAAATATTAAGGAATACTTGTACCAAAATTTCACAGCATTACTTGGATATATTCGTGTGAAAATCAAGTAAAAAGTATTGTGTCGTAGTTATGCCGGTAAAGTAGTGTGCGATTCTATGGTACTGAGAAGCTTTTCCAGTTTTTTATGATGTTATGGTAACATTCCTGTATTCAATTCCTGATTCCATGATGAGATTTTTGATTTGGTATCAACTTATCCTGTTTCCTGTTTGGTTAGGATTGAATGTCTTCCCTCCCCGCCCTTCTTGAATGGAAAATTTTGGTTATGTGCGAAGTGACGATTGGATTTTGTTTTAAAAATAAAGGTATGAAATAATGTTTATTTTAATTAAATTCCAAGTGGATATAAATTTGGTAAAGGTTTTAAATATTTAAATAGTTTGTTTTCAACATGGTAACTAATGGAAAATTTTATGTAAAGTAAATAAAATGGCAGTGACTTTTGACAGCCATAAGTCAAATTTTTGTTTAGAGATACACTGCTAAAAATAAGGTTAAGAATTGTAAAATCATATATTTGTTTTATTTATTCATTTCTTGTTTGAGAATATGTTTATTCTCAAAGTAAAAATAATAAGGTCTAAAGGTTTGAATAAACATTGTAAAATGTACCTATTTTTATTTCTGTAACCTTTTTTTGGAAGAATTATTAACCAGATGTCTAATACAAATGAAATAAGTTTTAGAGTAGAGAGAAAGAAATGGCATAGAAGCCATAGGATGGTAAATAATAGCCCAGTTTAACCCAAACGAGGAATCTAAGATGAATGTCCCTAAATTGGTTCCCATAAGTACGGAATATGTCCAGTAAGTACTCGATATGTGAATTTAAGGATTTTTCAAACGGGAAAGTCCTCAATTCCGTGTAAGTATCCTTTGCTTATTTGGATAAGGTAGTTAGTCTTCTTTAAACCCTCTTACCCCCCCCTAACGATTCCACGACCTGCCACCTCACAAAAAAAATGAGCTGTCGTATGCATGAACCTTTATGTGTCTGTTCCTTCTACTAGCCCCATTTCGACCCAAAGTATCATATAGTTAATCTTATCCTTGATCCCATTAGAGCAGACATGTTTAAACGCAACATGGTGACATTAAAACAATAGCCGGAACAAATTGGAAATATGTTGCTCAGGATAGAGACCGATGGAAGGAGTTGGCAGAGGCCTATGTCCAAACGTGGACGATAGAAGGTTAAGAAGAAGAAGAGACCCCTAACCAAACTTTACATTGACAATGTGAAAGCTTAATATATATTCTCGTCATTCAGCTTGGTTACTAATGATCCGTACATTTATGCGTTTCACCTTTATTGTATTTTGTATTTGTAACTTACAATCTTCGGGGTTGCTTCCGTGATTTCGCGCAACTACTACTCTATTCCCTATTCCACTGCTAAATGTAAACAACACAATCTCATAATAATCCTTTAATAAAATGCCTCTTCATTGATATAAACAACAACTAGTACGCGCTGTATTTCACTTCACAGATCACCCATGCAATTATTTATCCCTAATAGAGAAAGCGGAAGTAGAGTTGACATTTGCCACTACGGTAGGATAGTGCCGTAGTGAGCTGATTAATGAAGGCTGATTACGATATACATTATACCAGGTCTACAAACGCGTCATTAATCCATGTATCTGTAGGTCGTTGCAAAATATAAGAGAAGAAATTTCCAAAGTATATGAGTTTACATATTATATTGAATTGAAACATTATAACGAAAACATGAAGAAAAATTGGAAAAAATCCTTTGTAAAAGGTATAAAATTTTATTGAAATCCCTTTAAAGGGCTACATCACAACAAAACGTTTTCGATTTTATAAAAAATCATCATCAGTGTTAGATCTAAAAATAAGTATAACCGATTTAATGAATGTAAAGTTGATATTTAAATTTTGACTAAGGTTAGAGCAAGTTGGTTATACTTACAGACTGGATGCTAGCTGAGCCACCAAAGAAAAATATTCGGGTAAAAAATTTGGTGGCTCAGCTAGCATCCAATCTGTAAGTATAACCAACTTGCTCTAACCTTAGTCAAAATTTAAATATCAACTTTACATTCATTAAATCGGTTATACTTATTTTTAGATCTGATGATGATTTTTTATAAAATCGAAAACGTTTTGTTGTGATTTAGCCCTTTAGAGGGATTTTAATAAAATTTTATACCTTTTACAAAGGATTTTTTCCAATTTTTGTGATTGATGGTATACAGCCAACTACAGGAGAAAAAAAATTGTCTTTTCTTTGTGGATTTTGAAGACATGAAGATTTCCATAATGCACAAAAATATTAAAGAGGTAAAGAACATCAGAAAACACCTAAATATAGGCATATTTGTATACATAGAAGATGGAAACATACAAGATAAATTGAGAAGATGGAAATAATACATGCAAGAATTATTCGAAGATCCAGCAACAAAACCGTCTGAAATAGACAATACCTATAGCCCAAAAATAATAAATGAAGAAGTATCATCAAGCGAATTAAATATGGGAAAGAAACCACCAAGACCTGATGAAGTACATGGTGAAATTTTAAAGCTATTAGAGGCACACAAAATTATATCTCTTACGAAGACTTTCAAAAGACTGGCTACCATCAATTTTTATTCCACTCCTTAAAAAGCCAATGGCCAATGTGAATGTAAACAGAAACTTGAGGAACATAGATTAATTATTATTTTGATGGGCCATGTACTTAATCGTCATTCACTCGCTAACATACACCAAATCAGAAGTACACCTAAAAAATTAAGTTCAATTTGGATTCAGGGCAGAACATGGAACGAAGGAAGCACTTTTTAGTTTGAAAGTTCTGATACAGAGAGCCAGGGATGTGAACTGGGACATATACGCATATTTAAAATTATAAGACTAATCTCAATATCTCCAACAAAAAGCTGTAGTACGATCCGAAAATGAGCTGTCACAGACCTTCACAGTCGGAAAAGTAGTTCGACAGCATGGCATACTGTCACCAGCAATATTTGAAGTACACTGGAACTTCGATAACTCCGATCCGGGTTATTGAAAATCCGGGTTAGCCGGAGAATATGGTAAAAATTAATAAAATACGGTATACTTACAGATAAACTCCGTTATAATTGAAATAACATGAAATATATATATGCACAGTACCTGACATCTAAATTACTAAAAACACGCAAACACAAACCTAAGCAAACGGAAGCGAACAATACAAGACTCTGTACTACACACAATACAGTCACACAATACAGTCACAATCAGAACGATGTTATGTTATTTAAGAACAGTGAAAACAAAGACAATTGTTTAAAAAAGAATTTTTTAAATAGTCTTTTAGTCTTTTTTAAACAATGCTAATAAAGTTTGAAATAAATAAAGAAATACTACAGGTGCCTGTTGTTTCCGATAATCCGAGCCAATGAACGTGGCTCTGCCGCCGTGTGTCATGAGTCATTTTTACTATCGTACAGTTCAAATTACACAAATACACATTATCTCTCAAATATTATATTACATACATTTTATTGTTGAAATGTTTGTCTGATGAAAATAGGTCCGGGATAGCCGGACTTCCGGGTTATCGGGGACGACTTATCGGGGTTCCACTGTATATTCTGAAAACATTTTTAGAGAAGCCTTGAACGAATCAGATGATTACAGTAAATGGCCAACTTATAAACAATATTAGATATGAAGACGAAGCGGGATTGCTAGATAGTGCGCAGAGGCTCCAAAGGATGATGTAAGACGACAAAAATAATGATGATTAGTAAAAACACCAATATAATGTCCAAATTACTATAAACGATACACTGAGAGAGAAAATATGCTACCTGGCTGCAATACTAAGGATACCTGGGATCATAATATGTACGAAATAAAAACTCGTATTGCAAAAGCCAGAAACTCTTTTTTATCTGGAAAATTATCTTTAGAAGGGTGCCCTTCCTACGATACGATTCCTATTACATATTTTGTTTGTGTCTTCCCATTTTTACCTATTTACATTTAAATCGTGATAGTAAATTTTAGAGATATAATTAAATATTTATATGGAACAAAGATTCCTGTTACTCATGTTTTTTAGGAACATGTTCTGCCTCAAACCTTCCTAGAACCAAAAAATGCCAACAGGATTTGTAATGCGTATAAATTTTGGTATTTCGCAGTATCGAGTGTTTATATCAAACCTCAGCAACGCGATATATACGTAGAATTAAATTCATGCTAAAAGTTTATTTTTAAAGTAAAAAATCTTGGACGATTTCCTGATTGGTATTCACAGTTTTTGCTGATTGAACGTATATATTACGTACGAGGATGATCTCCGAAATACTCGACATAGGATCCATATTTTTGGTGTAATAGCCTTCCAGCAAACAAAACATAAGATTAAAAAAAATAGAAGACTTAATAGAAGACATAATATAAACAGTAAGTATAAGCATATATATCATAAAGGAGTACGACCGTCAATTCCAATATAAAAAAGGAGCACTCGTAAGTGTAGGGTTTTTTTCGGTCAAGTGTGACGTTTCGTCTACCGCTCAGTAGACATCATCAGTTCATCTACAAAAAGAGTGTTATAAGAAACAACATCCAAAGGAGATGTAAAAAACTCTAGTGTTACCTTAAAAAGACATGTAGCAAGAGATAAGATGTACATAGTAAAAAATTCTTATCCATGAACCGATGTAATGTAAAAGTATATAACATTTAAGTGTATAGTTAATATTTAAAAACTTTAATACAGCTAAAGACAAGACCATGTGGTAACAGTCAAGTATAAAATACAAGTGAAAAAAAAGCCGGCTTGCTTTTTTTAATGTCAGGAATGAACCAAGAAAAAAACCAGATTCACACTTCAAGAATTAATAATATTTAAGCATACTTCATTTTAACTTTAGGCAACATCATTAAAGAACTTGAATGCTAATATGCAATTTGAAAATTTAAAAGTTTATTAGTTACCAACAGGTAGATCTTAGCCCAACAAACGCACACAAGAAAATGGAGTTTAAATTATCAAGTCTAACTGACATCTCTCCAAGAGGTAAGCAACCTTGAAAATTTTTACAAAAAGTGACTGACAGCTGCAGTACAGCGCGGTAAAATTCAAAACGATGTAATAAAACAGTTGTAAAAGTGTTTAAAGAGTGAAAATAATATCAAGAAGTAAACAAGGGATGTACCCTATAACCTCGTGGACAAGAATCACAGTTTTTTTAAACACGTGAGGGCAATTCACATAATTATATGAAAAAAGTGCCTGCGTTAGTACTGGTTATCCAGTTAACTAACAAATAGATTCATTAACTAACACTTGACCGAAAAAACCCTACACTTACGAGTGCTTCTTTTTTATAAACATATATATGTATAAACATATATGTAGGTATGTATAAACATATAACAGTAGCTGATAGGAAAATCTACAATTTAAGATTTGCTGATGACACTACACTTATAGCAGCAAATGAGCAAGAAATGGTTGATCTTCTGCGAAGAGTTGAGTACGAAAGCAATAAAGTTGGTCTGAAAATAAATAAAGCTAAGACAAAAATAATGGTGGTCGACAGACTCGACACTATTCAACTGACTAACATGTTACAGGAACACCAGATAGTAAACACCTTTGTCTATCTCAGGTCTAGTATAACTAACGATGGTAACTGTGAAGCAGAAGTTCGGAGACGTATTGGTATGGCAAAAAATGCGATGAGTCGCCTAACTAAAGTTTGGAAAGACAGATCTATCTCTCAAAATATCAAGATGAGACTGGTGAATGCCCTTGTATTCTCAATATTTCATTTCTATACGGAGCAGAGACTTGGAATCTTCGCGCATGCGAGCGCCAAAAAATTGATGCCTTTGAGATGTAGTCCTGGAGAAGAATGCTACGCATACATTGGATAGCTCGTAGGACAAACGTTTCCATTCTAAACCAACTCAATATTAAAAAAAGGCTGTCCGCAATATGTCTGCAACGAATTCTGCAATTCTTTGGTCACGTGGTTCGCAGAGGTGACAACAGTTTGGAGCGATTAATTGTTTCTGGAAACGTTCCGGGGAGAAGATCAAGAGGACGATCACCAACTAGATGGTCTGACCAAATAAAGCATTCAGCTGGAAACTCATTCTGCGAAGCTCTTAGAGCAGCTGAAGATAGAGACCAATGGAGAAACATTGTTAGGAATATTGGAAGAAATCACGATCCTCAGTAATGGGGAAACGACAAGAGAGAGAGAGAGAGAGAGAGAGAGAGAGAGAGAGAGAGAGAGAGAGAGAGAGAGAGAGAGAGAGAGAGAATATAAACAATGGAAATAAATGTCTGCGTTCTTCTTCTTCTTCTACGTCCTCTTTATAAACAATTCTGGTTGTTCATTCTTCTTCTTACGGTGGCTATCCTAAATTTGCTTGATGCTATTCAGAATACTCCAGTTGTAGATGTATTGAACCACTCTCTCAGGTTTTGAACCCAAGATATTCTTCTCCTGGGTCCTCTCTTTCTAAATACCTTGCCCTGAAAAATGAGTTGCAACAAGCCATATCTATGTTTATTCCTCATAACATGGCCAAGATACTCTAGTTTGCGCTTGTTGATAGTGCTTGTTCATTGGCGGATTTGCGGATTATTATCTTTTATGGAAGGTTGTCACTCCATATTTTGCGCTGTCATCCGATACTTCTTCTATCGGTTGGTGATTGCTATTGACCACACGTGTGGTCAACGTGTGTGGTTTGGGAACTTATTCTTTCTTTATATGATTTCTTTTGGCAGTGCTTTTTATAGCTTTCCTTTATGGCTTCTATTATAAGGTTATTCGAGGTGTAGACATTTAGGACTGTATTCTGATTGCTTTCGAGAATGCTGTTGATGTGTTGTTCTTCACATGCATGAATATTATTAGGCTCTGTCCAGTTAGGTTTAGACTCATTTTTGATCAAGCAGTATCTCTCTCCCAAGGTTTATCGAATCTTTTACCATTCTGTGGTCGATACCTTTTGAAAACTGGTTTAGGACTGTAACATCTCAGATTATCCTCTTGTCAGTTGCCATAAAATCGTTCTAGTTCCCAGTTTTTCCTATTTTATTATTTTGTCAATTAATAAAGATATGTTTAAACTTTTGTTCCAAATCGGAGCAAAAGGAGTATGTCACTGATATAAATTATCAGTAAATTTTTTAAAGACCTTTAATTTCAATTTCCATGTATAAATATTAATATTTCATAAATAATAACGGGTGTTGGAAAAATGACGTCAAAGTCGATAGAACATTCGTTGTCTATTTAGATGTCACAATATTTTATTGAATACAATGGCGCCATGTTTATAAATTCTGGTGATTATGGTTATTTGGAAATTTAAAAGTATAATGTGGATATAAAATGCGTTTAATATGTCTATTACTAATATTTATCATAAATATTATTACGAAATTACAATATGGAAAGTATTGCTTGTAACAAATACTCATATCAAGATAAAAATGCCAGTGTAACGGTTTTGGTACTCTGCGGAAATACGTATTCAATATACAAATCCATCAAACGCAGAGTGTTGAGATCCGATTTGCAGGAAATTACAATAATCTCCGTCTGGTTGTCAAATGAAGTGATAAAGAATTGGTTGATGGTTAGGAATGAAGAAGTTTAGAGATAAGTGACATAATTAAATCTGAAATTGAGGACGAGAATGTTAAGGTGCTATAAACATCAAAAACATTGAGGCATTCGAGATGTGGTGCTACAGAAAAATGTGTAAAATACCATGGACAGAGAGAGTAACAAATCAAGCTGTTTTTCTGAAGATGGGGAAGGAATGCGAAGTCATAAAAACCATACAAACGAGAAAACTAGAATATCTAGGCCACATAACGAGAGGGGAAAAGTACTTCCAGCTAAGGCTCATAATCCAAGCAAAAATCTCGGGAAAGAGAAATGTGGGACGTAGGAGGATTTCCTGGTTGCGAAATTTAAGGGAGTGGTACGGGTGAAATTCAATACAATTGTTTAAAGCTACAGCCAACAAAGTTAAGATTGCTGTGATGGTAGCCAGCCTCCGATATGAGACGGTACTGCAATAGAAGAAGACATAATTAATATCTGAAAATCTGGGATAAGGGGTTTTTAGATATGCTCAATTATTCTAAAATATTTAGAGCCCTCTACTATTGCATAACAGGAGGTTGATTGTATATTATTATGGATTTCGATAGAACAAATCTTGAATTCACTCAATAAAAGATTTTTCTAGTTTATACCGAGTGTTGGACAACCGAAAGCATATAAGGTAACAAATGCAACAAACGATTGAATATAATACTTAAGAGCCTCAAAGTTCCAAGGGGGAAATTAACAGATGGCAAAAGCGAAATAACAAAAATAAAGGATAAAGATGTAAATAACATCATCAACAGATATGAATTACAGAAGTCAACAAAACCATAATGAGAATGAGCAACTAACAGAACATTTAGAAAAAATTCAGGAAAAAGATTAGTTAACCAAGGATCGGAATTGATAATATATCAACAGACGAAACAAGGAATTCACTAAAGAAGATAAAAAGAAATAAAGCTTCGAGTGAAGATAATATCGTTACAGAAGCCGCAAAGATTGGAGGAGACAGACTTTTAGAGAATATAAAGGAACTGTCCAACTTATGTCTGCACCAAAGTGAAAAACCGACGGGATGAAACAGCGCACTTACAATTTTATAACACAAAAAAATTATATTGGTAACGTCTTAATAAAACATGGACATTAGAATAATCTCTATCTTCTATTTATTATCATGAATCTATAACTTATAATCTACAAACTTACTCATGCTTAATTAAACTGGACATACCTGTAACAAAAAGGAATTATTAAAAATCCTTTATAACCGGTATATTTATATCAAAAACGACCCTTTAGGGCTACGTTACATAACGTTTTCGGAATGACAATGCCATCATCAGTGCTGCTTACGAGGTATATATCTATTAGCCACTAAAATATCTGATTCGTGACCTTAAAATTAAATCTGTCAAAAAAGAAATATCCTACTCCTTCCAGAAGTATGATGAACGCATAGAAAATCACCATCCGTCCAGCGAAAATTAAGAAGGCATCTTTCACGTGATCTAGCCGTCTATTTTCGAACCTTTGTAAAGTTGGTGCAAATCCTCATGAACCTGAAAAATACGTATACCTAACCAAAAAAAAAAATGAATCTAAAACCGTCGGATCCTCAATGGAACGGAAGAGTAGCCAACTATCGGAACTTAGGAAAACACTGACTCTAACTTATAACTTTATTTAAAGTTTACAACATCCATACACGTAAAGTTACGAAGATGTTGTTTCGCGGGGTAGTCTTTCAGATACCCATCTCGCACCACTGCTAACTAGCATAGTAACCCTCTATTTTACCCCTCTGCGGGCTTTTTATATCTTCCTCTAATTTGGACTATGAAAGTAAACGGTACGTGAGTATCCAAGCGGTACGCGAGGTTACCCAAACAAGCTCCGTTAATCAACCTTCGCTTTGTTTGTGATTGTAGAAACAACATCTTCTGTAACGACGAATTATGGTTAAATTATATACATTTTTTTAGATACCTATTATTATATTATACAGTAAGGGTGTTTTCCCTTACTGTACACAGGGTCTGATCTGCACCCTTATAATATATTTCAGTAATGTCGAATTCCACCGTTTAGTTCGTAGATTGACGTCACCAAATGAGTGAGTCAGGTTCATGTGATTTTGTAAGTAGTCTACTGTTCCATAGTGTAGTTTTGTGTGGTAGTTAAGTTTCCCGAACCCAACCTTAGATAAGTAAAAGAAAACTGTCACTGGACAGTTTTCCTAAATGTTTTGTTACTGTCATTAACATTTGCCCGTTGTAAAATTTACAGTTTGCAAAAAAATCCCTTTGAAATAAAATCAAAGTTTCGGACTTAATGAACGATTCGTTTGGACTCTGGACCAACCCACCTCTAGCATAAAGATATGATGAATATTGTGCCATGATAGCTGCAAGCGTTTGTTGTATTCTAACATTTTATTAATAATTAATGGTCATCTACGACTGCGAACTTATCGCATAAGAGATTTAAATAACCAATCATTTATTATCAGACTTCCTAAGGCTATATACGGGCTAAGCTTATGCTGGGTGTTTGTATGACCGGGATTCGATTGTGAACAATTAAAAGAAATGACTAGTAACTACAGTAAATTATAATACTAACCAAAAGAACAGAAGATCTCAGACGAATCTGTGTTCGATCAAAAATTATATAGATATCGAAAATGTGAAGGACAAATAGATGGTACCTATGAAGAGTAGAACCCTAAAAGGCCACGAAGTGTATACATTTTAGTAAATGAGTCTCTCAGTGATATATACTTAACATTGACCTCTCCATTGCTCCATGTGCTGCTTGTATTGTATTGATTGCTTTTCTGGTAATGGTCAATGTTTCTACTTCATACGCTAGAACTTGTAAACATTGATCGAAGCACACATTGATCAAAGACCTTCCTTTTTAAGCACATGTGAATATCCGATTTAAAGACTTCCCTCAGTTGTCCGTAAGCTGTCATGTTACATAGTACTATTCTCCTATTTAACTCTGTTGTTTAATTGTCTCTTCCTAATCATTTATTATCAAACTTCCACAGGCTATACACGGGCTAAGCTTATGCTGGGTGTTTGTATGACCAGGATTCGATTGTGAACAATTAAAAGAAATGACTAGCAACTACAATTACGCCAGTCAATGGGAGCAAGAATAGGATATAACCTCCTAATTCTATCCTACTGCATGGATTTTAATGAAAGGGTACCCCCCGTTAAGATAGACAAAATGCCCTCACTCTCAGAATTCAATCTTTTTAATTTTTTTACGTTCTGTGCAATTAAAAAATGAGATAACGCGGATTTTTAGCTCGCCACCCCCCCTTACCCCTCCCCCCACAGCCTAAAACGTAGATTTTTAGATTTAATTTTTTTTAGATGGGTTGCAATTGATTTAAAAATTTCAAAAAATTCACACGTATAACTGAGGCTTTTACAAAACATGTCCATTTTTTATGGACCCTTAGGTCGAGTGTACATAACCTCAAATTTTTTAACTTTTTTAAAACCTATAACTTTTTTTTGGAGGGGGCTGCAGGTCCAATTTTTTTTGAATTTTGTGTATTTTATCAAAAGCTATCTCTCTGATTTTTTCAGATTTTTCCGTCAGGTGCGCCATCTTTAAAAATTCGGAAAACTGTTTTTTAGGGGGCTTTAAAGGATTTTCTCCATTTTATAGACTGCAACATTAATCAACTCAAGGTTTTGTTAATAGATTATGTATAATTTGAAATAAATGAGTATTTTAGGATTATCAAAAATTGGGCAAAATACCTTTAAACCCCCCAAAAACCATGTTTTTTTAAGTTATGTAAGGGTTTTTGCGGGCTTAGTGATATTTTTTGAGGTCGATACAGCCTGAATATATTTTTTATTTTTTTACGTTCTATATGATTTTAAAAAATTAGGACTCACCGCAATTTTAGCCCACTTCCCCTATTCCCCCTCCCCCACAGCCAAAAATGTCAATTTTTCGATTTTATTTTTTTTTAAGTTGGTTTGCAATTAGATTAAAAATGTTGTTCTGAAGCTATTTCTTTGTGGCATTTTTGTAATTAACTATTCTAAATGGGAAATAAGCCACAATTTAACTAAAAAATGATTTTATTTTCCATCTGTAATGCGATAGAGAGAATTCGATAATCTGTGACGCACTGAAAAAATGGTTTGGGACGATCTATATAAATAAGTCAGATTAAATTAAATTATTAGAAGATTTTTTTACCAAGCAACCTTTTTGTTTAATTTATTAATATTTTGTATTTTGACAACGACGTCCGTGGTGGACGTCGAAACGTTAATAAAAGCATTTTTTAGTTAAATTGTGGCTTATGTCGCATTTAGAATAGTTAGTACCTAATTATTAAATTATACTTACTTACTTACTTAGTCCTAAGCCTTTCTACCTTTAGGTGTAAGGCTGGTGGAGTTGTATTAAATTATAAATTACAAAAAATTCACACGCAGAGCTGAGGCTGTTACAGAACGTCTATTTTTATGGACCCGAACGTCGAGTGTACATATTATAACCTCATTTTTTTTTGTTTTTTAATAGGTACGTATAACTTTTTTGGCGATGGCTGCTAATTTTTTTTTTAGTTTTTTGTGTATTTACAAACCATCTACGTTTGGCTCCTAATGCAAATAGTCCACGCTGTATGCTTGTCCCGTTAGGTAAATTATTCGGATTAATTTGTTTGCACAAACTTACTCAAAAACAGGTCCTTATAACAAATCCACAAGGTGCCAGGCAGTACCGCGATCGGAAAATTGTTTAAACATTTTTTTAAACGAATTCAAAAAATCAATTTTTTCACTTCGGACAAATTTGTTTTTGATACTCTGGATCAAGCTGAGCAAAAAAGTATCTTTTGATTTTTCTATAAAATTGACTGTTGTCGAGTTACATGCAATTTCAAATTTGAAAATCGCGAAAATGGCCATTTTCAAGGCTTAATAACTCGATTAAAAATTATTATTATGAAAGTCATAAAGTGACCAGTTTAAAGCCTCCCTGCAATAGCCTAAAGAAATTTTTGTCATTATTCTATTGCTAACTATTATTTTTAATAATTAAAAATGAGCGCTAAGCATGTATTGAAGCGGCCGTCCGCGAGAGAGAGATGTACAATATTCATTGGACGTTTTAAAAAAATATCGATTGGAAGTCAAAAATACGTTTTAAAAAAATAAAAAAGGAATTTTGAGGTTATATGTATTGTACACTCGACCTACACGGGTCTATAAAAAATAGATATGTTTTGTAGACGCCTCATAAAAATTTTAAATTAATTGCAACTTTAAACAAAAAAAAAAATAGAAAAATTGACGTTTTTGTGGGGACAGGGGGGGTGGTGTGCTAAAAATGCGATTAGTTTTATTTTTTATTCACGTATAACGTAAAAAAAATGAAAAAAAATATTCAGGCTGTATCGATCTCAAAAAATAATATCATTAACCCGCAAAAACCCTTACATAACTTAAAAAAAACATGGTTTTTGGGGGGTTTAAAGGTATTTTGCCCAATTTTTGATAATCCTAAAATACTCATTTATTTCAAATTATACATAATCTATTAACAAAACCTTGAGTTGATCTATGTTGCAGTCTATAAAATGGAGAAAATCCCTAAAAACCCCCTAAAAAAACAGTTTTCCGGATTTTTTAAGATGGCGCACCTGACGGAAAAATCTGAAAAAATCAGAGAGATAGCTTTTGATAAAATACACAAAATGCAAAAAAAGTTGGACCTGCAGCCCCCTCCAAAAAAAGTTATAGGTTTCAAAAAAGTTAAAAAAAAATTTGAGGTTATGTACACTCGACCTAAGGGTCCATAAAAAATGGACATGTTTTGTAAAAGCCTCAGCTACACGTGTCAATTTTTTGAAATTTTTAAATCAATTGCAACCCAACTAAAAAAAATTAAATCTAAAAATCTACGTTTTTGGCTGTGGGGGGAGGGGAAAGGGGGGGTGGCGAGCTAAAAATCTGCGTTATCTCATTTTTAATTGCAAAGAACATAAAAAAATTTAAAAAATTGAATTCTTAGAGTGAGAGCATTTTGCCTATCTTAACGGGGGGTACCCTTTTGGGCCTAGCCTCTACTTATCTCCTAATTCAAAGTCTACCCTATGCCGATGTGTGCTTTTATCTTGGGGGTGGTTCCCACCCCTTCTCAAGGGTGGAAAATTTTTTGATTAAAATTACCACGGAATTCGCTAGAGAACCTAATTCTAAGCAAAAACTGTTCTATAATTTTTTTTTGAAAACTCAATACTTTTTGAGTTATTCGTGGTTGAAAATTAGTCATTTTCATTGAAACATAATATATTTTCGAACGGTTTTTTGCGAATACCTTAAAAACTATGCATCTAACTAAAAAAACTAGGTATATTACCAACTCAGTTGGTCTGTGCCCACTGAACTGGCAAATACCTAGTTTTTCGAGCAGGGAAGCATGTTGCCCTTTAAGCATGTACTATTTTAATCCTTCAACATCGACTGGTATTCACCATATTTTATTTAAATATATCATGTAAAGCATATATTATAATGTTACCACTCTAATTGGTGTGCTAGTTTCAACTACTCAGCAGAATGCACTGAAGATGTTCTGAATTAGAACGAAAACGTTTTGCATGACTTTTTACGAAGTTTTTTAATAAACCATTTTATACCAGTATACAACTTGAAGTTTTTACTTCTGTATGCGTTTTTTTATTTTAAACTGTATTATTGCATTTTTAACACGTTTGTAGAAAAAACTATTAAAATTTGTTATATACAACAATAAAAGTAAGATGTTATTCTATAGTTGTTATGATTTACTTATTGACAGTATAGGCAGTTTTGATGTAATGTCAAGAAAAATATAGAAATGGAATGTCAGTCAAGTTCAAGTAAAAGTGTTTGTAGATACTGTCCTGTAATTGAGAATGAATACATTATAATTGTTGATATATAAGACGTTTGTAGAAAAAATATTGTATGATATACGTGTTAAAAAGTACATTTTTAAGGCACTCATGTGAATTGCAGAATTCGCTTCGCTCATTCTGCAAAATTGCACATGCGTGCCTTAAACGTGTACTTTTAACACTTATAACATAAATAACTATTGTAAGTTATAAAAAAACAAAGAGACACTTGCCTTCATAAATCTTATAGCGTTGATTGATGTATCAACGCTTCTAGTTATAATAATATAAAAAGAGATAATATAGTAGGTGAAAATAGTTTGTGTTTTTGGTACATTCTCAAATTGGTGTATACAACTTAAAATAACAGAGAAACGGTCAATTTTAGGTGTATAATGCTACTAATAATTTTTGTAGTGCTTAAAAAGACCTTTAAAATGAGGTTTACAATTTCCTATTCTGATATTGTTGATTACTTCTCCGCGTAGTTTTACTCTCTCTATTCAGTACGACTGTCTCCAATTTGGATAGAGGCTACTTGATTGTCATATAAATATTTTAGCAATTCTGCTGCAGCAGGCAACTTAAAGGTGTATCGTTATACTCGGTCGAATGCCTTCACGAAGTCGATGAAACAAACAGAAACGTTCTTTCGGAACTCACAATTTTTTTGTAAGAGAACGCGCATAAAAAATAGTGAATCTATAGTTGCTAGACCATTTCTAAATGCAAATTGCATATTATCCATTCTACTTTCGTACGGAAGGAATACTCGGAAAAGATCTACGTCGATACATATATTATAGTATTTTCGTTCTAATGCACACAATGAAAGAGTTGACAGGAAAGATTGTCGTGTAGATGACCTGTAATGTTCTCTCAGATTAGTGATGGAAGCGGATGCTTATTAAGATGTTACTAGATATTTTAATAAATCAGATGAGATTAATAATCATAAAGGTTAATTTGTCGTAGGAGACGGGTAATCTTCTAATCAAATTTTCACCGGATTTATGTAATATTCGAGCACTTTTAACGCAAGCATAAAGTTATTCCACCAAAAAGACAAGATTATAAGAATATACCCAAGTAGCACCGAACGGGTTTATTAAGTCTTTTAAGGATGCTTTAAAACGGTAGAATAAAACTAAAATTAAAACCATTTGCTTTCAGCATAAAAGGGCCCACTCTGAAAGAGGTCAATAAAACCAAAAATAAAAACCTTCTTAAAACTTTGTTTTCTTAAGCAACTGGTTTTAAAGCTGCTGAGAAGGTGCTTTTAAAACCATGTTAAAAGACACTTTACGTGGAGACAGTTTTATAGCAAACTTAAAAAGGTTTCGTAAATGGAGACTTTCAAAGACGATTTACCATATTAAATGATTCTAAACCCATATACTCCATATAGGCCAACAAATGTTTACATGTGTTATGATAGGTACATACGCATTTGTAATCATAAAATAATAAAAAGTACTTGGTTATTTCGGACTGTTAAGGTAGAAAAACACTTGCGCACCCAACTTTATTGATAATGTTAACAAAAAGAGGTCTAAATAACTCACGCGCCCTAAAATTTCTGACTTTTGGCGATTAAAGAATAAAAATAATAAAAAAGTTTAAATCCCAAAAATATTAATTTGAAAGAAAATTAATTTTATCTACAATTTTAATGTTTAAATGTTTAAATAAATCGAATTTATGTCTTTAAGTCGCTTATTTATAATTTTTATGTAAGCCTTATATTGTAATCTATCATGGCTTTCAGCATCTCCAGAAAGCAATATGGCCGAAATCCAAATAAAACTATTTGGTCTATCGACAGAGAATTGATAAGATCAAATGGTTTTATTTTATACCTTGCCAAGAGCATATATCCTACATAAAAGCAAGGTTGCCTTGGTATTAAAACCGTTTAGTTTTAATACTGCTGTCAATAATGCCACTCGGTTTTAATGTGAATCTAACCTAAAATCGCGGCGTCGCAGTGCTGTGTGTGTTGTATTTTTCTTTTAAAATGACCAGTTCGTTTATATTTTAAGTACTTGCGACATATTTCTTCCATACTATCTGTAATTCCACTTTTTACAACACACTACACTACTGTTTCGCTCTAAAACAAATCGCCGACCATTTTGGACATGAAAGAAGAGGGGATGGGTTTAGTTTTAGTGTTTCTAATAAGAAGCATAGTTTAGTCTATACGATAACCAAATTGATTCAGTTAAGAGCGTTTGGTTTTAATATAGCCTACTAATTGCTTTTAAGAAAGCAACTTTAAAGACAACTACAAAAATAGTTTTAAGGCATATGTTTTACTGACATAATAGTCTTGAGATCAAGTAGTTTTAATAATAGGTTTTATTAGTCATATTAGGAGAATCTTTAAAACTGCTTTAAAACTAAAAGGTAACAAACAAGAATCTAATAAAACCAAACAGTCCGGAAGTTCTTTATAAAACTGATTAGTTTTAAAGTGAACTGAGAATAAACCATTTTAAAACTACAATAAGACAAATTATCTATTAAGATTAATTAGTCTTATTTGATACGCTTATTAGATACTTTAAAACTTGTGACAAATGACAAATGACAGTTTCAAAGTTCTGGCAGTATATCTACAAGGTAACTTTAAAACCATTATCTTCTTATTTACCACAATACAACCTTTATAAACCTAAAATAAAACTAAAATGTTTTTATTGTGCTACTTGGGTACAACAAAACACCAGAAAAATCCAGAAATGTTCATAACAAGGGATTTAAAGACCATATCAAAATCACTACCATATGTAAAGGGTTATAAAAAAAATTGAAAAAGATTAGGACAACATCCCACCAACATTAAAAAAACCAGCACTCTCAACTAGATAGAGTAAACAAAAACAAGAGATGCATTGAAAAGGTAAAAAACCTGAGAACAAACAGAAAAGAAGGAGTAGATTAGATTTAATAGAAAAAAGGATCGAACAATACTCACAACTTCTGGCTGAAACAAGACCGCAATTCATGAACACAATGACAACAAGATATGAAGTGTTAACAAGTACTAAAAATCTAGAATGATCTAGATGCCATCGAAATATCCATAAACATCTTGTAAGGTCCGAAACGTCAGAAAATTTATATAAACAGGAAGTTGACAGTTCAAGTAGTAGTAGTAATTGAATTGTTGAATAGGTCTGTCATTGAGTTTTTTTTTGATACACTGCATTTTTACAATCTATTCTAAACACAAAGTAATAAGTAAATAGTCTGAAAGTAAATTAAGGTGACTTAGGTACCATCCAGTGACGGTTCTCTAAGTATTATTGTTTATTGTGGTAGGTCGTCTGGCCATATTCTCTTTAGTCTTCTTTCAGCAAGTGGTTGGGTGAATAAATTATTTATCAAGTCGTTGGTGTGGTCAGTGGTGCAATTTTTATATTTTATTGGACGATTTTTTATTAAGTCCTTAATTAGTGGGATGTCCAGATCATTGTTAAGTGTCTGGTTGGATACGTACCATGGAGCTTTACGTATCATACGGAGAATTTTGGATTGGAATGTTTGGTGTATCTTCGTATTTGAAGGTTTACTGTAGCTCCATAGTTCTATTCCGTAAGACCAAACTGGTATAAGTATAGCTTTGTACAGAAGCAGTTTATTTTCAAGAGATAACTGAGACTTTTTGTTAAATAGCCAGTTCATATTTTTTAGTTTAAGATCTAATTGTTTACGTTTAATTTTAATGTGCGTTTTCCATATGAGTTTTTCATCCAGATGCAATCCCAAGTATTTGACAACTGGCTTGATGGGAATCGGAGTATATTTATAGAAACTTGAGGACATGTAGATTTTCTGGTTGTAAAAGTAATTTGTACTGATTTGCTGGCATTAGCATTTATTTTCCATCGCTTAAGCCAGTTTCGTAATTGGCAGTGGCGTGCGGTGACTTTTTCTAAAGGGGAAGCGATTCAATAAGGATATAAAAATATTTTCTTAAGGGTCGAGGGTCGAGCCACTTCCCACCTGATAACACTCTGATGCGCTATAGGGGCTCTCTATCAGCAAAGTGCTTATGTAAGACGTCCTGGGTACAAGGAGTCACACACTAAATCCTACCCCGATCAATGCGTGAGGCACTCTATTGCCGCTATTTCTAGTGACTATAGTGACCTATCATCGATCTGTATTGCTTGCTCGGGCCTTAAGTCCTCGCTCCGGGCTTCGTTTCCTAAAGAAGAGATCTATTTAAATGTTTTTTTTTAATTCCGAGGCATTTTCCACAACACACAACTTTCAACAATATGACACTTATTTATACTTGAGCTCTATTCTCCTATCAACTTCTGATAATTGTTGAATTCGGTCTTTTTCAATGGACTTGTAAAGTCTGTCTTCGCTTGTTGAATTTCTTGTAAAACTTTTAATGCATTTTTATACTGAAAAACGTTCAACTGATGCACTTGTGACTGGGATAGTTTGTAGTAATTCACACAACTTGTACACTTCACACGGGGACTTTTTTAAACCAGTAGTTATAAGAAATACCCAGATTTCTGAGTATATCTTTATCACTAATGTGAGTTGTTTCATAAACAACACTTAACTTATAATGCAAAGCTGGCATATCAAAATATTTTCATTATTTAATCGTAGTGAAATAAATTCCTCTGTGGGAAATTTAGATGAATTATAATAAGAAATATTAAATAAGAATATATTATATAATTCTACAAATTTTAATTCGTTAAAATTTTGAAAGCGAAAATTCATTTTTTGTAGAATGTTATCAAAAGGTCTCTCTGTTGTCGACATTATCAATCTTCATTCTTTTTCTTTCATGTTCAAACCCCATATTTTCAGTTTTATCCCAAATATTTTTAAACTGCTCTCGTTTTTTAATTATCGTATTAATAAAGTCATCAATTTGTCTTATACAAAATGCAATGTCAATTGACTTCATCTGTAAAATGTCAAATAAAAGATCAGTAAAAGGAAAAATCTTTAAAAAATTTAAATCGAAATATTCTTGAAGCGAATGTATGTACCTAAGCAGACTAAGCACCCCTTAGAAGCAGTAACAGTCAGAGCATCCCACTCTTGGAAGGCGATCGAACGATCGCTTCTGCAGGGTACCAAAATTCGCGCGACTAGTGGGTGCGGTCATTGAACCCTGACCAATTTTTACACGGGACAACTGCATGACAAGAGGCGATTTTGAGATGCGCTTCTGTCAGGGGTGGACCGAATATGTAGTTGAATTGTGTGCATAGTGCATATTGAGTTCCTTCCTATGCGATTAATTTTTAATATTTTTCAATGCCTATTGCCTAGGTAATAATATGTAGATTACTGGGATTGGGGAAAATTTTTGATAATTAAATATTAGTTAATAATATATTTTGTTATATCGAAGTATATAATAGGGAAGCGGTGCTTCCCCCGCTTCCATGAACCGCACGCCTCTGGTAATTGGTCTAAATGATTTTGAACTTTTTGTGATGCTACATTAGGGTCGACATCCACTGCTAAGATTCCCGTATCATCGGCAAAAGTAGCTAATAAGGTATCATTTCTGGTTGGAACGTCGGCTGTAAATATCAGATATAGAAATGGGTCGAGAATGCCATTGAGTTAAAGTTGTTATCAAGTATTGTAATATTATTTGCTGTTTCAATAAAAGTGATTTTAAAGAAATGTTACAACATTTAATTTATTTAAATTGTACATATACAATTTAAACATAAGTGAATTTTAAATCATCAAACAGAATCGTCGATTTGAGACTGAAGGCATTTTTGTTTCGAGTCGTCAATGGAATGCTGCAGCTCATTAGATATGCATCTCCACAATGTGCAAACTTGAATTTAGCTGTGATCTTCTCGCAAAAAAAGGTAAATAAAAAACAGAAAAGAAACGGCTATCGCGATGTGTTAGCTATTACACTAGAAATATTCTTTAAATAAGGATAAAGGATATTCTTTATTAGTTTTACTGTCTTTGGCAGCGGCTATTTTTGTACCAGTTGTGCCAGTGGGATATCTGGTATGGTCAGTTACTGTCGGCTAAAAATTTAAATAGTGATTAAGTCTTTTAAAAATTACCATAAAATGTATTATTAAAAAACAATTTACAAGAAACAACTATCTAATTAATAAGATATAAGATAAATCTTCTATGAGTAGTTGTATAAACATTATACACACACCCAAACATATATGGAATCATCTGATATTTCTTACTATTTCGCGCGTATTAAAAAAAAGAACACACGAAGTCAAACAATATTTATTTTAAAGCAATTTAATAACAAATACATAACAATTAAATACAACAATAAAGTATTTAACAAACAAATTGAAAGTAGTTGTTTTAAAGTCAATAGCATACAAAATTTCAATGCAAAACGAATAATATTTAAATTGTTTTTGTTTATTTTTTTTTTTGTATTTTGTGATAGTCAGTGTTATCATCTCTAGTCCTTATGCAAGCTTCAGTTTGCGTGGGCACGCTCCTAATCAAATTACCAACATTTTGTTGTGGTAGGCTGCTCCATCCTTTAAGAGCAACTTGTACTAGCCGTGCGGTGTTTTGTGGATTATCCCGACGAGCTCTAATTTTTCTTTTAAGCATATCCCACAAATACTCTATAGTATAGGATTAAGCTCGGCTGAGCAAGCAGGCCACTCCAAACAAGGGATACCTTCTGCTTCAATGATGCCTGTAGTCACTCTAATGCAGTCATGTCAAAGATACGGCCCGCGGGCCGCATCCGGCCCCCGGGCCATACCAATACGGCCCGCGATCGCAATGTGTCACAGAAAGAAGAATCATGTTTTTTAGAGCTTTTAGACTTCACTCGATTGCTCTACGGAAGTTTTAAAATGCGTACACTACACTACATTTATAAGTCATTTCAAAGACAGCGCGTGCCTAGACAAGCGAGAGAGATAGACAGTAACACCATCTCTTAGCGGAAACACCCTATTATTTTTGTTGAGAACAATAGAATCTTCCATGCGCTTCGAGTCTAGACTAGAACCTTCCTTATCGATATAAAAGAAGTGCGTCGACGTGTCACGTGAGTCAGTTGCGAAGTAGTGGTTGAGAAGGTATTGTACATTTGTTTGTGTCGTGCGTGTGCGATATCCATAATTGTGTCGAGTTCCATATTTGTTACGATTTCGGCATAATGTCACAAAAACGTAAAGTTGATAGTGAACGTAGAGTTTTTCAGTCTAAATGGGAAAATGCATATTTTTTCATAGAATGGAAAGGTAAACCACTGTGTTTGATTTGCAATCAAACAGTTGCTGTTTGTAAGGAGTTTAACTTGAAGAGACACTATGATACGAATCATAAATCAAAATTCGATTGTTACACTGAAAAAATAAGAATGGACAGATTGTCATCTTTAAAATCTAAACTTCAAGGTCAACAATCGATGTTTACTAAAGCTAATACTGAGAGCGAAGATGCCCTGAAATCAAGTTTTATTATTGCATTAGAAATCGCGAAGAGATCAAAACCTTTCACTGATGGTGATTTTATTAAAGACTGTATGTTGAAAGTTGCCGATGTTTCATTTCCATTTCAAAAGTCAATAATTCAAAATATTTCGCTGTCAAGAAACACTGTTGCTTCAAGAATAAATGATTTATCTCAAAATTTGGTTCTTCAACTGAAGGAGAAAATTAAGGAATTTACAAACTTTTCACTGGCTGTTGATGAGAGCACTGATACTGTTGATACAGCTCAACTTGCTGTTTTTATACGAGGTATTAACAGTAACTTTGAAATAACTAAAGAACTATTAAAGTGCGTTCCATTGACAGGTACTACAACAGCAAATGATATTTATTCTGCATTGGAGCATTTGATGGCAGAATATGGACTCGATTGGAATATACTTAGCAGCACAACTACGGATGGCGCTCCTGCCATGGTTGGCCAACATTCGGGCGTTGTAACTAAATTAAAACAGAAAACATCAGGAAATTTTGTGGGATTTCACTGTATAATTCACCAGGAATCATTGGCATCCAAACATTTAAAAATGGACCATGTCATGCAACCTATAATTAAAATAGTAAATTTTATAAGGAGCAGAGGACTAAATCACCGACAGTTCAGGCAGTTTTTACAAGATTTGGACGAAAAGTTTTCTGATGTCCCTTATTTCACCGAAGTTCGTTGGCTCAGTCGAGGAGTAGTTTTAGAAAGATTTTTTGCATTACGTGACCCTATTCAAGCTTTCATGTTAGAAAAAGGCAACCCAATTGATTATGACAATGACTGGTGGGTTGATTGTGCCTTTTTGGTAGATATGAATAAACACTTGACTGATCTGAATGTAAAGTTACAGGGTAAAAATCTGATTGTCACTCAAATGTACTCATGTATTCAAGCCTTTGAAACAAAGTTGAGGCTGTGGGAAAATCAGGTAAAAAATCAAACTTTGGATCATTTCCCTCATTTAAAATCATTTGGCACAGTGGATCAAAAAAAATTGGATCAATATTCTCAACTTCTGCAAAATCTTATCACGGAATTCAACAATCGTTTTGAAGACTTCCACAAAATGAATGAAATGGAATTCCCAATTTTCAACAATCCATTCAATTTTGAAGCTTCACAGGCACCAGTTCATTTGCAAATGGAGTTGATAGATCTTCAATCGGACAGTAAGAAAAATTTAAAGAGGTTAACGCACTTACATTTTATACACAATATTTCAAGAGTTTGGATAACTACCCGGAATTAAAAAAGCATGCAGCACGCATTCTGTGCATGTTTGGTAGCACCTATTTATGTGAGCAGATGTTTTTTTCGTCATGAAAATAAATAAGAACAAACATCGCACAAGACTTACAAATGAACATCTCCAATCAATTCTTAAAATAAATACAACGAATATGATACCTGACATCAATGAGCTTGTCAAAAACAAGAGAAGTCAGGTATCTGGATCCTCGAGCTCAAAATAATTACCCTCTTTTATAACTTTGATATGATTTTTAACAACCGTATATTATAAGTATACTATTAAATAAAATGTTATAATAATTCAGTACATTTTTTTTATTTGAATCTGGCCCGCCGACACATTCTGAATTTAATATATGGCCCTCTGCAAAATTGAGTTTGACACCCCTGCTCTAATGGTATGTAGAGGTCCATTATCATGCAATAAAATTAAATTTTCTCCTGTTGCACCACTCCAGAGCCTGACTACAGGTTATCAACATACCTGTGAGCAGTTAAAGTTGATTAGATGAAAATTAAAGGAGTTTTTTCCGGATCACAATTCCTCTAAAGCAGCGGTTCTCAACCTTTTTGAGTGATGTACCACCTACAGTTATTTTTATTATTTTTGGTACCACCTATATTTTTAAATTGGACACGCGTCAACTCGTAACTTTTAATGACAAAAATTTTCAAATCAAATGTACATCGGCCAATTCGTAACTTTTCTATTACCTGACCTGCCAACTCGAAAGTTTCTTCAGGTGAATTCGAAACCATT
Organism: Diabrotica virgifera virgifera; assembly: GCF_917563875.1. Lineage (NCBI taxonomy): Eukaryota > Metazoa > Arthropoda > Insecta > Coleoptera > Chrysomelidae > Diabrotica > Diabrotica virgifera. The sequence continues at coordinate 10,831,737 of NC_065451.1, read as the reverse complement.
GATTAAGTCTAATTCCTTAAAACTAAACCGAATATTTCTTGGTTTGCTTAAAAACATTGTATTTGTATTACCTATATGTACCTATAAAAAATAGCAAAAATTGAAATATCTTAATAAAATAAGTGAAACAATATTATAGTCTTTCATTATTATAAATATTATTTCCATCAAGTATAGCTCTACACGAGCTTGGTTTTTATCAAGTAATTGTAAATTCAATATTTAGATGTTTAGTAATGATAAATTATTTAAATCCATCTGATAATTTAAAACCAAAGAGATTTTCCATATGTTTATTTTAAGTCTAAAAGATTATACCTTTATTTAGTTACGAATTCACCGGTAGTTGATTGGTTACCGAAAAATTACCTGAGGGCCAGAGTTACCAATTGGCCTGTAATTAGGATGGGGGATTAAAATAGTTACGAATTCACCGGGACACTTTAAATTGTATTATCAATACTTACTAAGTCAGTACTACTATTTTAATTTTTTCTGTGTTTTGTGTACCACCGCCAATAATGTACCACCAGTGGTACACGTACCACAGATTGAGAACCTCTGATCTAAAGAACATTACACTTCACCTTGTATATTTGTGAACAGATCTGACAGTTTTCGTTCTTGCTTGTCTTCCTCGACCTCTAAGTACACGATTTCGTGGGTCATCTGATTTTACACAAATCCTAACTTTTTTGAAAATAGCACATTTTTTCAATTTCCAATGTTCAAGTTTTGGTGGTGAAGACACCAATCTAGGTGATCAATCTTGTGCTGCCTGGATAACTGGGGAACCCATAACTAGTTCTCCTGCTGTATACTTCTTGGTACGAACTCTTCTTCTTATCGTTTCAACTAAAACAGTTACACCTGTAGCTTCCAAAAGCTGCCTTTGGAGCTGCAGGTGAGAAATGGTTGGGTGTCTTCCAGCTGATTGGACAATTAAATGACCGTGGAGATCCGTTATTACTAGGGAGCGGATTTTATGCTAAATGCATATTGCATGCATATTTCGCATATTTGAGAACTTTACTAAATTTTGCATATTTTTAAAGAAACATGCATATTTTGTGCCTATTTAAAAACATTTAAGACCAAAAAAAATTTAAATTTTTTAATTCGACACAAAATATTTCCCCGCACTATCTATTAATTCGAGAACTACCTGAAGAGAGACGGCTCATTCACTGCCTTTTCATTTTTTCTTAGAAAATACCCGATCTTTACACAAAGTACTTAAAGTGCTTATAGTACGCTGTTATAAAATGACTGTAGGATGTTAAAATGATGAAGGATGGTTTACCAAGAAATCCGAATTTTATTTACTTTTATTACATTTAGTACAATTTGTATCCCAATTTATTAGGTGCTATAAGTCTGGTGATTCTTTTAAATCCCCTATTGTTAAGAGAATTTACACCTTTAACCATAGTTTTACGATTTTCTAACGAAAATTGAAATATTTATGCTTTGGATCAGATCCCATCTTTAAAACACTGAAATTTTGAATACGCCCCCAATTACTTCTGTTGATGTTGAAAGGAGTTTTTCAAGTTATAAAAATATTTTATCAGATCAAAGAAAAAACACATTGTAGTGAATTATAATCGAAGATATATATAGTGATATTGTCGTTTTATTTTAAATACGTAACTACTGGTATCACTTTTTGTAAAAAATGTGAATAAATTGCATATATAAAAAATAATGATTTTATTTGAAAGATAATAAATAAGATTGCCGCCCCCCTATAAAAGAACCCCCTAGAATAGAATAGAACAGAACATTTGTGGTTTCTCGAAATGCGCATTTTTTAATTTTTGTGCATATCTTGCGCATATTTCGTAATTTTTTACTGCATATATATGCGCATATTTCATCAAAATTGATCGCATATAAATCCGCTCCCTAGTTATTACTTTTGGCGACTCTCTCGGTAGCCGCCGAAGAGACAAGACGTGCAGAGTGCGGACGAGCAGCAGTAGCAGCGCAACAAGTCGAGGAGAGGGAAGTGCTTTGGTGTAACGTACTTCTTAGTACGGCTGTGAATGTAAGCACAGCAACACTAGAGCGCTCGCTCTCGCTAGACGCGAAGACGTGGAAGCAGAGGCAAAAGCCAACCTCTTGGATGTGGTGAAACTCAGGAAGTTTGATTTCATTGAATTTTCTGAGACATTGCAAACAAGGGTTGGAAAGCAGAATAAGCAATAGCGGGCTCGACGTGAGCCCGCTACGGGATACTCTCTGTGCCTCCGTTAGGAATGGGTACAGTTTAAAACACTGTGCCTCGACACTGCAAGGTGTAGTTATTTAGAATACATCTTGCAGCCCCGGCCCCTAAGGTCAGAGAGTTGAGAAAATCAAGAGGATCCCGTACCTAGTTCTGTCTAGGTACGAGAACTACCGCGCTGTTGTGCAGGGAGCCAACCCTGAAGTCGATGTGGTGTCGGGCCAATCGGCTGAAAAAAAGGCTTCTTCTAAAAGTTAGGTTACCGCTCCCAACCAAAGATGACACGAGTCAGATCTCGGTCACCCCCCAGATCCAAGGCGCTTTCCCCGCCAAGATATGCAGACTATAAAGAGTCCCTCCTGTTACAGCACCCTGAAGAGAGCAGTGATGACCACTCGAGCGACCAGGAAGATGGAAAAGACGGTTTTACGATCCAAAATCGTAGAATAAGAAAAAAGAAAAGAAGTCAAAAGGCAAGGACTCCACGCAGAACGTCGAGACCACCGAGAACGTCACCGAAGCCACCCAGGAAGTCGAGGATTTCCAGAACATCGAGGCCACCCAGGAAGTCGAGGACATGGACGAAGACGTCCCAGGCGCCGAAGGCGGGGGCACTACCAAACGTCAGCGGGTTGAAGAGGATGCCGCCAGCGAAGACGAGCTGACAAGGGCCAACGAAGAAATCAACCGACTCAGAACCCTGATGAAAGAATTTGCAGCAAACGTTGATGCAAACAACAAAAAATATGAAGAGGTGATCGCACAACAGAAGGCAGAGATCAAAGAGCTGAATACGGAGATTCGACGAATGAGCGAAAAGATGGATGCCAGATTCGACGAGTTGATAGCTCTCCAGAAACAACTCGCAAAGAAACCGGAGAAGAAAAACCCCGAAAAGACGGACAAAAAACCACCAGTAGAGCAGCCTGCCACCAAAAAGATGACCACCGAGCAGACTCGACCACCCAGCCAGAAGGCTACCACCTCGACGAAGGAGGCGTCCACCCAACAGAGGAAAAAGAGAAAGGAAGAGTTTCCACCCCTGGTGACACTAACCGACGAGGAAGACGCCACATGGACGTCCAACCAAGAAAAAGCCATGAAACTAGCTCCCCAGGTACAGCTACCCCTCCCCGAAGAACCAGTGCCATCCACGAGCACAGATAGGGACGCGCTTGCCGCTTCCAGTCAAACTGATACCGTGTCAATGGAAACAAACCAAAACGAAGAAGACGCCGAAGAAGCCGTGTTACCTGAAAACCAGGTAACACCATACAGAAAACCGCCTGTAATTAAGTTACAGAGTGTCAGCGAGACAGGGGCTATTCTTACCATAGCCCAGGGCAAAGGCATCATCACCACAAACAAAATCTCCAGAAGTGGCAGAGAGACGCTCATCCAGGCTAAAAGCCCGGATGACTACAGAAAGATGACAAGGATAGTGGAGGAATATGCAGAAGCATACGCCGCCAAAGAGAAAAAGAGGCTACAATGGATAGCCTTTCCACTCGACGAAGACAGGAAACCAAAATTAGTGTTACGAGGATTGCCCACGAATACCACCGAGAAGGCAATCCAAGAAGACATGGCAAACCAATATGGAATAACCTGCCACACAGCACGTAACATGTCTACGAGAGTAGGGAAAAGGAGGCCACTACCCATGTTTGTCATGACACTGGATCAGGAAGACGTGGAAAAAGCAAAGCGGGTAACGAACCTGTGCCACATGAAAGTTGTGGTAGAGGACCTACACAAGGCAGCAGGACCGACGCAGTGCTTCAACTGCCAAGGGTACCATCACGCCCAGAACTCGTGTCACAAGGACCCGAGATGTGTGAAGTGCGGCGAAGAACACCACTCAAAGCAGTGCCAGAGAGCCAGAGAAGTCAAGGCAACGTGTGCCAACTGCAATGGGAGCCACCCAGCCAACTACAGAGGATGTCCTAGGTGCCCAACCTGGGGGAGGCCTCCACCACAGAGGTCACAACAGCGACCACCACCAAACCGAAGACAGCAGGCAACCGGGGTATCCTACGCGCAAGCCACGCAGGGAGACCAACCAGCGCAGAACAACACACCGTCCAACCGACCAACCCTCCCAGATGAAGAGTACCTAGTCAGGATGGTCACAAACATCGTGACTAAGGTAGTCCAAGAGGTGATACTCAGCACCAGGCAGGCACAGAACTAATGGCAGAGAGGGGATACTTGAGGATAGGCTCCTGGAACCCGGGCGGCATAACCACAAATCAGAACATACTAGATGAACTCGCCAACAGATACGAGATGGACATCGTAGCAATTCAGGAAACAAAACTGACCAACAACTTCAACCTAAAGTTTCCTGGATACGACGTATATAGGAACGACCTCACTAGAAGATCAGGAGGAACGGCCATCCTCGTAAAGAAGGGTATTAGACACACCAGTTACACTACTCCACCACTGGTCAACATGGAAGCCACAACAATAGAAGTTAACATGAGGCAAGGCGCAATAAGGATTACATCAGCCTACGTAAGACCACAAGACCCTTTAATGGACGATGACCTAGATGCGTTCCTAAACATCGCCGAACCATCGATCATAATAGGAGACCTGAATGCAAGATCCCCCAACTGGAACGACAGAGCTACGAACAGGAATGGACGACTACTAAACAGATACATAGAAAACAACGAAGACACAATGGCAATGGGCCCAGAAGAACCTACCCACTACCCAGGAAACGCACTTCCGACACACATCGACTTAGTTGTAGCCAAAAACCTAGGACTGCAATCAGAATTAATCACGCTGGACGAAGGATCAACTGACCACCACCCCATCCTATTAGAAATCGGAACATGGGAAGAGACAAACCCGCCAAAAAGAACAAAAAAGAAAATAAAGTGGACTAACTACAAAAGGTTAGTAAGTGAAGGAATAAACATAGTGCCAGTAATAAACAATCCAGAAGAAATAGAAGGAAAAGTCCTAGAGTTCGAAAATATCATCCAAGAGGCAATTAGAAACAGCACAACAGAGGAAGATGTCGAGATATTCATGGGAAGGTTCAAAGACATACCACAAGAAACACAAGAGTTGATAAGGGAAAAAAATAGAGCAAAGAAAACAGCAAAAAGAACAAGAAACAGAGTAGATAAATCCTGGGCAAATATTTTAAATAGGGAGGTCCAAACGGCCCTAAAACTCCACCGTAGCGAAAAATGGGACAACTTTGTACAAGAGATGGAAGAACAAGACTCAAACATGAGAAATGTCTGGAAGCTCCAGAAAATGTTGAGAAGCGACAGGAAACCCATCCCCCCACTACATGGAAGATACGGCATGGTATACACCATAGAAGATAAAGCAGAGGCAATGAGGACTACACTCGAAGATGAATGCAGACTGAACTTCCACCAAGATGAAGACGACGACTTCCTGGAAGAAGTCGAAGAACAAGAAGAAGGACCAGAAGACCCAGAGGACTTCATCCCCCCAACATCACCGGAAGAAATCAATGAACATATCAAAAATAGTTCACCGAGAAAAGCGCCTGGCCTCGACGAAATAACCAACAGAGCCCTAAAATATTTGCCCAGAAAAGCTATAGTGTATTTCACAAATATTATAAACGCAATATTAAGATTCAAGACATTCCCAAACAGATGGAAAGAGGCCCGTGTCATCATGATTCCAAAACCTGGCAAGAATCACACATTCCCACAGAACTACAGGCCAATCAGCTTACTTCCAGCGATCAGCAAGATAGTGGAAAGAGTCATCCTCAGCAGACTGCAAGCGGAAACAACCCGACTAAATATCATCCCAGAGGCTCAATTCGGATTTAGAGCAGAGCACTCCAGCGAACTACAAGTCCTCAGGCTAACCGAGTACATAGCAGCCGGTTTCAATGATAAGCAGTACACTGGAGCAGCGTTCCTGGATGTAAGCAAGGCATTCGACAGAGTCTGGCACAAGGGGCTCCTATTCAAAATGCGGGATTACGGGTACAGCGGAGCGATGACGAGGCTAATCTCGTCGTACTTGGGCGGCCGGAGGTTCAGGATTCGGATAGGACAAGTCCTGTCCGAACTCGGAATCCCGGAGGCTGGAGTACCACAGGGAGCGGTCTTGTCACCCCTGCTGTACACGATATACACCGCAGATGTACCTAGAACACCAGGTACCCTCATGAGCCTCTACGCCGACGATACAGCAATAGCGGCCAAGCATAGAAACGCAGATATAGCAGTGACCAACCTACAAACTGCACTAGAAGAAATTGAAGCATGGTGTATCAAATGGAAGATAGCCATAAATTCAGAGAAAACACAAGCGGTTCTATACAAGAAAGGGAGACAGCAGCCAGAGGAACAATTGAGGGTGCAGAACAGGCCCATCGAGTGGAAAAACGAAGCCAAATACCTAGGAGTCATTATGGATAAAGGATTAACCTTCCAAAAACACGTAGAAGCCACAGTCCAGAAGGCCAACATAGCAAGAGCGAATCTAAGAGGACTCACAGGCAGAAAAAGTAAACTAACACTCAAAACAAGGTTAAGATTGATAAATAGTATAATCCTACCGGTATTAACTTATGCGTCTCTCGCATGGGGACACGTATGTAATACACACAAGAAGAAGATCCAAGCAGTCCATAACAACAGCTTGAGGGAGGCCGTCAGAGTCCCAAGATATGTAGCTGAAAGATTCCTGTTCAGAGAACTCCAACAGGTGAGAGTCACAGAAACCATGACAGACAAGGCAAGGGTCAAATTCGCAGAATTAGAACATCACCCAAATTACATACTGCGAGAGACGCTAAGATACGACGAGTTCCACCGATGGAAGCACAGACGCCCGAAACAACAAATTATAGGATAAACTAAAAGTGATAAGTGATAGTAGTGTGTTCGTAGCTCGAAACAAGTGCCGAAGATAGCGTTACCCACGAAGTCCAAGTACCACGACCACCTCCAAGGTAAGCAAATATTAGAAAATTAGAAGGGCCTTAAGCCCCCAAAAAAATTCATATAAAATAAAAAAATGGCGAAAGCCCCCAAAAAAATTAAAAAAACCAAAAACACAAAAAAATTAGAGCATCGAGTCGTCGGGCGGGGCCCAGCAGGGCCCAACAGGGCTCAGTGGGGCTCGGCACGATGACTCGGGGCCCAAGCAAGCAATTTTTAGTACCGCGGATAAGTTATTAAGAAGATAAAGGCATAGAGCGCATCACTCTGGGCCTAGTTTTTTGCATTCGATTAGGATACCACAGTGGAATCTTATTACCCAGGGTTCCATTGTGAAGAGCATTTGGCTACGATAGTTGTGCCCCCATCGCGCATCAGCGTGCTATGGGGGGGAAAGGGATGGCCTGGGGCATTGGAGCGAGGTGGGGTGATCCCTGTATAACTCGGGTCAAAACACCTCGCCCCAATGACTTGTTACACCCGAATGTACTCCTTCGAGAGGGTGAACAAATCCCACAGGTCGGGTTAAATCAAATTGCTTGCTTGCTTGCTTACTTTTGGCGACTTTCCCTTGCTTTATTTTTGAGCATTCCTAGTTCCTGTTACCTAGCATAGGTTTTGGACAGAACGCCCCATATTACGCATAGCTCTACAGCTATGTCCCTCTGAGAATATTACTTTCTTCACAAGACCAATAATTAATCTTTCCTCATTGTAAGTTCTATAACCCCACATGAGGGATATTTTCGTTTTTGGACGCAAAAGTTAGTTTATTTATTCTCGTTCAATTTGCAACTCAAGCAAATAACCTATACCGTACCGGGCTGTACTATCCGATTGTCTTATATATTTGTTTATTTTCAATAAAAACCTTTATTCTTCGCAACAATAACAAGTTTTTTCAAATGAAATAAATATTACTTTGAAATACATGGTGATTCCATATAAGTTTGGGTATGTGTAGATATGTCAATATCAGGTCCAAGGTGACCTAGAGGGCTAAAAAATAGCTATAGGCTATTTTTTTAAAGTAAAGTAATATACTAAAAGGTAAAAATCCACGGAACCCCTCCCCCACTCCTCAAAAATGGTCGAAAAGTAAAAATATTACTCATAATCATAAGTACATAATATATTAATTTCAAGTGAATGGATGCACTAAAGTTATACAATTAAGTATATCCATATCTATATTTTTATTTACAATAATTATAAGCAAAACTAACAATAACATCGATTATTTCATTCATAGGAGATTCTGACCAATAGAAAGCTACAGAAATCTGAATTAAATCGATAATTTTTGATAATCTCCCGTCGTTAAGTATATTACGTCAGATGCCCTTCGTTGCTACGAAAAAATACATTCAGTGACATTAATGACAATTAATGTTTTAAAAATTATAAAAGTGATGACTTTCAATCGTCAAATATTTATAAAAACTGTGTGTTTAATGGTACTTACATAAATAAATTACAATAAAATTTTGGTTTTGAACAGTTTTATTCATGAAATCATCGCAACAAATTGCACTCGAACTCTGAAATTAATATAGAATTTTTGCTCTCCTTACACTTTCACATAATTTCACTCGCCTTCGGCTCGTGAAATTAAAACTGTCAAAGTGTCACTCGGGAAAAATTCAATAATTTCAGAGCTCTAGTGCAATTACTACTGATAATTGATTATATGTCATTTGTTTTTATCTGTTACTGCGAATATTACGAAAATAAGTAAAAAATATATCACAACAAACATTAAAAAATTATCAATAATAAAATTATTGTAATTGAAGCGAAAATAATTTATTATAAATTTGCACAATTTTTTTTTGAGATGCAACAGAATTATTATGAGATGCAAAAATTACAACATGAAAAATTAAGTTGTTATTCTATAATAAAAACTTTTTGCTGTGTAATTATGGGCTGAGATAGAATCTCTAGAAAACGGACGTATATATTCAAGATACAAGATACACTAACGTAATGAAAAACATACATTATATGAAAATAAAACCATGCAAATAAAACTGGACGAAATCACAAAAACGAATCCCATAAAATTATAAGGGAAAAAGATAAGGAGACATTATTTCTCTCAAAATATTGAACTTTGCTCTGGAAGACATTTTTAAGAAATTGTAATGGAAAACAAGAGTATAAACATCGACGGATTATACTTAAACCATTTGAAGTTTGCAGATTACCTAGTTTTAATAGCAGATAACATTCAAGAACTAAATGAAATGTTACAACAATTAAATGAAGTTTCCTAAATGGTAGGCTTAAAAATGAATTACAGTAAAACCAAAAATATTGAGCCAGGACCAGACAGATATAACATTACAAAACCGTACCACAGAAAATGTTGAAAATTATGTATACTTGAGCCATTTCTTCAAGGGCAATGAAACGAAACAATATTAGAATATAACTAAGAGACAAGATTAGAAACACCAAGATGTATGATGAAGATCAGGGATATCATGGAAGAAATTACAAAAATGAAATGGCGCTAGGCTGATCACATATCAAGATATGATTATAACAGGGGGACATGGAAAATCCTAGCATGGAAACCAAGGGTAACGACAAGAAGCTTAGGAAGACCTCAAAAGAGCTTTTTCTTATTTTACCACTTGGTATGGGTTCGAGGTCATCGAGGAATATCTTCTTCTTCTTCAGTCTTCAGTAATCCAACTTTGGACATAGGCCTCCCCCAATTCAATCCAGTGTTGTCTATTTTCCACCTGTTTCCAATTGTGTCCTCCAAACCAAACCACGGTCTCCATTGTTGTATCTCGTGATTCCATCTTTTATCCTTCAGTCGGGCATTGTGTCCTGCGAAGCTCCACTTTAATTTGGCAGCATATTCTCCTGCGTCTTTTACTTTGGTTTTGCTTCTAATCCATGTATTTGTTTTTTTGTCTATGAGCCTCACCCCGAGCATTGATCTTTCCATCGCTCTCTGTGCCTTTACTATTTTATCCATATTGGCCTTGGTGAGTGTCCACGTCTGTGAACCATACATAAGTATAGAGAGGATACACTGATCGTAAACTCTGGTTCTCAAATATTGTTCTATTTTAGTGTTTTGCAAGATCCAACTCAGTTTTCCAAATCCTGCAATGTCGTCAGCATATCTCAAATGACTCAGTTTTCTTCCATTAACATTTATTCCTTTATCTACCCAGTTAATGTCTTTGAACACGTCTTTAAGTCCCAGTGTGAACAGCTTTGGTGAAATAACGTCTCCCTGGCGAACTCCTCTGTTGATTGGTATAACTTTGGTTTTCTCATCTATTTGTATTTTCATTGTAGCTTTCTTGTAAATATTATGTATGAGCATTCTGTATCGAGAATCTATCCTGCAGTTGTTCATAGCTCTCTCTATTGCCCAAAGTTCTATGGAGTCGAGGAATATGGAATGGCAAAAAAGAGCTGATGTATTTCCCAGAAGAGCATCAGCTATACAATAATTAGGCCCAGAGCCGACCGAGGGAGTGCTAAAAAGTATCTTCCACGGTCGAAAAAAAGCCTGGACCCGGAAACAACATAACTCTTGCTGGAGAAGATAGAACAGTCTATATAAAAACACGTGCTCTTTATGTTTTGTGAACTACGTTACGTATACACTGTAGAAGCACATACAGGGTGAGTTTTTAGTGCGGGATCGGTCGATAATTCCATTACGGTATAGAATATCGAAAAAAGTTATTTAGAAAAAATGTAGGCAATGATATTCTCCACGCTTGGAAGATAAGTCCATTTCTACAGGGTGATCAATAACAGCGTGGTATATCAAACATATAATTTTTTAAATGGGACACCCTATATATTTTTTCATATTTATATTCCCCTCATAATTCTTGTTCATATAATATAAGGTTTTGCATTATTATACAGAGTATTTAAAAAGTTATGACCATTTTTATTTCGAAATCCCTATGAGATTAACATCCTGTATATAAAGAAGTAATTCATAGACAGTAATTTGTTTTATGTAGTAAGATAAACAATATACTGTAGTTTTTAAATTAAGTCCAATTGAAATCATTGACGAATGTTTGTATACAGGGTGAACTACAAAACCAAATTACGATTTTCTCTATTTTTTTAAATGGATCACCCTATATTTTATTTTTCAAAAATATTGTATTTATTATACTCTTTCATTTTTATATAGCATTCCCTATATCTAAACTTTTTACTTTCGGAGATATTTTTAGTTTTCTTCAACTTTCGGGAATACATTCAATTTTTCTAGTAGAAATAAGTTGGTATTGAATGATAATTAAACAAAATTATTTTTATTCAATAAATAACTAACACAAAATATAAACCATAGCAATAGGCAATGAATGTATCAATAGATGTGATATTAAGGAATTATCATATTTCCCTAATATTCAAGAATCATACAATTCCTACAAAAAAATATACCTAGGTATCTTGTGTATAATAAAATTACAAGATTATTTTTATTTAATAAACAACTCACACAAATATAAATCAAAACAATATACAACTAATTTAATAGTTTTTAGATTATTATATCAACAGCATTCTAAGCCAAGAAGTTTTTAGTAACACATTCCTAATTGCAGATTGTGACCCGCAGTTATTAATAATATAATTTTCATATTAAATTTCATTAATATGCATCAAGAAATCCCTACTTTGTTAACACTCAAATTAGGTGATCTATAAATGTTTAAGGTGATATTGTTAGAGATTATGTGATTGCTCCACATTTTTTGACGGTTCAGGTTTTTATACGACGGTGCTCCAGTTCTTCCAAAATTGATTTTTTTCAAGTGGGGCTATATAAAAAACCTTGTATACCAGAAGCATCCAACAACGCTTGATTATATGAAAAATATAATAAAAGAAGCTTTTAATAATATTGACTTACAAAAATGTTAGAAATGTGGCTCGGTCATTTGAATATCGGTTACAAAATTGCATAGACGTTGAAAGTGGTCATTTTCAACATTTACTTTAGACTTATATCCTTAACATCACATTAATTGGTACATTCATTAAATTTTGTTATGGTTTATTATTTTTTGTTAGTTATTTATTGAATGAAAATATTTGTTATATTATTGCATAATACTTATTTGTTAAGTTATTATTATATTTATAAGAATTGAATGTATTCCCGGCAAATGAAGAAAACTAAAAATATCTCAGAAACTAATAAGTTTAGGTATAGGAGATGCTATATAAAAATGAAAGAGTATCATAAATACAGTATTTCAAAAAAAATAAAATATAGGGTGATCTATTAAAAAAAATTGAGAAAATCGTAATTTGGTTTTGTAGTTTAAGAGTGCTTATAAAAATGAATGTTCTACTAAAAAATTCTTGGCTTAGTTGATATACCAATCTAAAATATTGTTTTGATTTATGTTTCATGTAAGTTATTTATTTAATAAAAATTATCTTGTTATATTATTATATACAATAGAAAGTTTTTTTTTGTAGGAATTTTACGATTCTTTTATATTACGGAAATATGATAATTTCTTAATATCACATTTATTAGTATATTCACTGCATATTGCTATGGTTTATATTTTGTGTTAGTTATTTATCTAATAAAAATAAGTTTGTTTAATTATCACTCAATACTAACTTATTTCTACTAGAAAAAATTGAATGTATTCCCGAAATTTGAAGAAAACTAAAAATATCTCGGAAAGTAATAAGTTTAGATATAGGGAATGCTATATAAAAATGAAAGAGTATATTAAATACAATAATGTTGAAAAATAAAATATAGGGTGATCCATTTAAAAAAATAGAGAAAATCGTAATTTGGTTTTGTAGTTCACCCTGTATACAAATATTCGTCAATGATGTGAATTGGACTTAATTTAAAAAAGAATTACTTCTTTATATACAGGGTGCTAATCTCATAGTGATTTCGAAATAAAAACGGTCATAACTTGTTAAATACTCTGTATAGTAATGCAAGACCACATATTATATGAACAAGAATTATGAGGGGAATATAAATATGAAAAAATATATAGGGTGTCCCATTTAAAAAATTATATTTTTGATATACCACGCAGTTACTGATCACCCTGTAGAAATGGATATATTTTCCAAGCGTGGAGAATATCATTGCCTACATTTTTTTTAAATAACTTTTCTCGATATTTTATACTATAATAGAGTTATCGACCGATCCCGCACTAAAAACTCACCCTGTATATACGTAGAGTATAGAACTTGAAAGAAACGGATGCCAGTAACCAGTAGTCAGTATACGATACGTATTCGTAACTCGCCGTAGCTGTGACCAGCGCCTATTTTACCACTAGGCCCATAGGCACCTTCCTCGGGCCCGCATTTTAATGGGGCCCGGAAAGATCCCTAAAAAATTTTTTTATTGCAATAACAAAATAAATTTTCAAAATTCTTTCATTCCATTCATTTAAAATTGCGTTGGACCAATTAAGCGGAGATTCAAACCAAAAAAGGATGACGTCAGTAGAAGCAAATGATTTTTCAGGGAAAATGAATACGTTAGAGTTAGAGTCTATTCTTATGACGACGATTTGGAATAAAATTTGGGACCGAGTAAATGCAACCATAAAAAGTTACAGTAGTGTGTGAACTTTACAATAGCTTAATCAAATTATGTATACAGAAAAGAAGATAAAAATTTTCAGAAATTGAAAATAAAGCTAAAAAATATAGTCGATACCTAAGCCTTTTATATAAAGATGAGCTTTCCTGAGGACGGAAAACAATTTTTCCGTCCAAGGAAAAGTTCTCGAAACAATTTTTTTAAAAGGACTTGAAAATTTTAAAATAAATATTTGTTTACCTATTTGTGATACTTTAATTATGCAACTATCTATAAGAAAAAATGCTTATAATTCTGGAAACGATATTTTAAACATCTTGTTCACAGACAATAGTGAAACAGTAAACTTAAAAACTATTGCCGAATATTAGGTATGAGAATTATATCGATGTTGATGATTTAGTGGAAGAAGTGGCATATTTTAAAGAACTTTGCAGCACATCTAATATCTTACAAAATCCGCAAAATATGATGATCTATTTTATTGAAAATAACATCATATCGACGTTTACAAATGAAAAAACGTTGCTTAAAATTTATTTAAATATAAATACCCATTAGATGGGCTTCAGATGAAAGATCTTTCTCGGTACTGAAAAGAGTAAAGTAGTATTTAAGAAATTCTCTAAATTCTAAATCAACAAAGTCTGTCGGTTTTGGCTATTTTAAATAGAGAAAATTATATATTACCACGATTTGATACAAATAGTAGGAAAGCCTTATTGGGTGCTAAATTTGCAGTTACTAAAGCGTCATAGGGACCTGTTGGGTTGTGAAGATTAGATTCTAAAACCAAAAGAAGTTAAGTTTTCCATTTTAGTGGGATTTTCCATTTTTTAATTTAATTTTCCATTTTCAAAAATCGTTCTTTCCGATTATAGCGCCATCTATCCATAATTCGAAAAAATATATCGAATAAAAGTTACTTATTTTTTGTCAGGAATCCAAATCTGAAAAATGAGGGTTCCTATTTCATATTTTAAAGTAACTCGTGTCGTGTTTGGTGTCATTCGATATAGTCCTGTCGCCAGGGGGGGTACAACGGCCTCCTTAATTCAGATGGACTTACCCAAGTTTTTTTTATATATTTTGACCCGTAGAATACGAATTTTTTGGGTAACAGTTGATCCGGATGTCGATAAGATTGTTATAGACAAAGAACTTGAGGAATTACATAACAGTGATTTCTCGCAAAACAAAACATATTTTTGTATTTTTTGGGTCATTTTAAGCAAAAAATATTCCTACAAGTTTTTTCGTAGAATGCATAGTTTTCGAGATAATCGCGGTTGAACTTTCAAAAAATCGAAAAATTGCAATTTTTGAACCCGAATAACTTTTGATTAAAAAATAAAGTAGCAATTCTGCTTACCGCATTTGAAAGTTTAAGTCAAATTATATCGGTTTTGATTATTTGCATTGCTAAAAATTAATTTTTTTATTGTTAAACTAATCTATAAACACATAGGTTTCCCGTGCCTAATACATGCGTTTTACCGCATGCTACGTAGAAATTGCCTCGCTTGCACTTGTAGCTACTCTACCTACTCGTTCGATTTTAAATGAGAAATCATAGAAAACATCACTCACATACTAGGTGTTTACTACAGTTTACAGCTTTGTTTAACAATAAAATAATAAATTTTTAGCAATGCAAATAATCAAAACCGATATAATTTGACTTAAACTTTCAAATGCGGTAAGCAGAATTGCTACTTTATTTTTTAATCAAAAGTTATTCGGGTTTAAAATTTACAATTTTTCGATTTTTTGAAAGTTTAACCGCGGTTATCTCGAAAACTATGCATTCTACGAAAAAACTTGTAGGAATATTTTTTGCTTAAAATGACCCAAAAAATACAAAAAGATGTTTTGTTTTGCGAGAAATCGCTGTTATGTAATTCCTCAAGTTCTTTGTCTATAACAATCTTATCGACATCCGGATCAACTGTTACCCAAAAAATTCGTATTCTGCGGGTCAAAATATATAAAAAAAACTTGGGTAAGTCCATCTGAATTAAGGAGGCCGTTGTACCCCCCCTGGCGACAGGACTAATAGATTTTTAAAAAATATTAAACACGCATTTTTCAGTTTTTCGATCATATATTCATTTCGTCCATTTCGTTTCATTTAGTTTATAGGTATTTAGGGGCCCGAAAATTGTGTAGTGCCTCGGGCCTGATTTGAAGTGAAATAGGCTCTGGCTGTGACGGCCACAAAAAACTGTCGTGAGTTCAATGCTTTTTCCCCATCCAAAAAGTGCACAACTTTATTTCACTTCAAAAATTTTTATCTTTACATTAAAAAATGTGCCCGTTTAGAAGTGACTTTGTATTTCCAGAAATTTATTAGCCTTTTATTTTATATCAAGTGGCTAATCTATAATAATCTTAATATTGCCGATGATTTATTCTTAAATCTTAATCGAAAAACAGGTATTTAATTACTGTTTTTGACCAACAAGAAGCACATGAATTATTTATCAGTTTCTATAGGATACATCTATACGATTTAAAATTGGATGTGATTTCATACAATATAAAATCTATCCGAATCAATTAAGAAGCAACTAATGGTAGGGGAGCAAAGTATGCTAAATTTGCAGTAACTCGAGCGTTATGGGGACCTATTTGGTTGTGATTATTAGGTCCTAAAACCAAAAAAACTCAAGTAAAATTTTCCATTATAGTGGGAACTTTCCACTTTTTAATTTATTTTCCATTTCCAACGATCGTTTTTTAGAATATAGCTCCATCTATTCATATAATTCGAAAAAATGTCTCGAATAAAAGTTGCTTATTTTTACGTAAAGAATCCAAATCTGCAATAAAAATTTGAGGGTCCCATTTAAGATTTTAAAGTAACCCCCCACCCCACCTCCGTGGGGGTCGTGTTTGGTACCATTCGATAGATATTAAAAAAAAATTGAAAGTGTATTTTGCAGTTTTTCGATCTGATGTTCATTTTGCGAAATATTGCGGGGTTTGTATTTAAGATTTTAAATTTACCCCCACCCCTCTCCGTGGGGGTCATGTTTAGTACCATTCAATAGATTTTTGAAAAATATTGAAGACGTATTTTTTAGTTTTTTGATCTGACGTTCATTTCGCGAAATATTCACTTTTTTTGTGAAACTTTTTGACTCACCCATTTTCTTACTCAAATCGTCAGATTTTTTAAATATACACTCTTTTGCATGTACTTAACTTACTTTATCGTAATCTGACAATTTCGAGTATTTTTAAGCTAGATTTATTTTTCGGGCCCCCCTTAACGAACTTCCCTGTGTTAAGAGCCAATATATGGTAGAGGTACATCTGCAGGGTACCAGGTTTCTCCCCATATGATGGCGGATCTGTTTTGAGATGGATGTTGAGAGGTGACTCAAATTTTTTTGCAGAAATTGCTTGAAAATAACCCAAATAATAATATTTGAGTTATCCTCCCACTCAAAATGGCCCGGAACATTGTTTAAATGATCAAAATGCCAAAATATGAAGGAAAAATTCGATTTTTTTATTGGTTTTTTGATTATAACTTTAAAAACATTCATTTCTGAGAAAAGTTGTACTGACATAAAAGTTGCGTAATTAAATTCTCTACAATATAGAATTGTTTAAAAATTTAAAAATAGTCACCCTTGTTGCAAATTAGCAATAATTGCGAAAAAAACCATACAAAAACAAGTATTCGCATTTTACGTTTTTCAACCAGTCCTACACTTAGGACCTTTATATTTTACCCAGAAAAACTTTATGATATAGTAAAACGACACTATAAATTTCATTAAGATCAGTTTAAGAGATCTTGCAAAATAAATTTTGCAATCCAGCTTTCGCAAAAAAATTTCATTATTTGTTAAATGTTGCAGGACTGAAAATAAAGCAGATAGCAAGTTGATTTTTTTTGCTTATAGAAGTGTACTGTACCTTTCATTTTCAATTTACAAAATTAAAATCGACTAATTACCACGCCGTTCGAAATTTTTTTAAATAAATATTAATTTTTGGTGCTACGCGCAGGACAGCGGTGTTCGATTCACACAAGTTGATTTCCACCAAAATTTCTTCCAATCTTTAATATATTATTTTCTTACTCTATATTTTGTTGTATTTTAATATTTTAATTCCACAAAAATCAAACTAATTTTATTATTGTTTGTAAAATATTGTTTAAACACTTGCATATGTTTAAAAATAATAAACTTATATTCTCTAAGTTAAAATATATGAACAAAGAAAGTTTTTGCTAAAAAAAGTGTTATTTCAAATGATAGAGTATGTGTTTTTATTTTGCAATAAACAAATTTATTTATTTATATCGAAATGTAATAAAAATTAAAACGTATCAATCATTATCAAAGGCCATTGGAATGCCCAATCAGAGCAAACTATCCGCTGTCCTGCGCGTAACACCAATAATGAATGTTTATTTAAAAAAAATTCCTGAGGCCGTGGTAGTTAATCGATTTTAATTTTGCAATTTTGCAAATAGAAAATGAAAGGTACAGTACACTTCTATATGCAAAAAAAATTTCAACTTGCTATCTGCTTTATTTTTAGTCCTGTAAGATTTTGAAAAAATGAATTTTTTTTGCGAAAGCTGGATTGCAAAATTTATTTTGCAAAATATATTAAACCGATTATGAAATGTACAGTATTGTTTTACTGTATCACAAAGTTTTTCTGGATGAAATATGAAGGTCCTGTGTGTAGCATAAATGGTTGAAAAACGTAAAATGCGAATACTTGTTTTTGTATGTCGTTTACGCAATTATTGCTATTTTGCAACAAGGGTGCCTATTTTTTAAATTCTTAGCCAACTCTATGTTGTAGGAAATTTAATTACGCAACTTTTATGTTAGTACAACTTTTCTCGAAAATGAATACTTTTAAAGTTATAATCAAAAAACCAAGAAAAAATCGAATTTTTCCATAATTTTTTGACATTTTGATTATTTAAACAATGTTCCGGACCTTTTTGAGAGGAAGGATAACTCTAATATTATTATTTGAGTTATTTTCAAGCAATTTCTGCTAAAAAATTTGAGTCACCTCTCAATGTCCAAATGTACTAATATTTTTACAGATGCGCCCTGGTCTACTTGGATTCCCCTACCATAAGCATTATTGTGATTATCGTAAACAATACTGATAAATCTTCTCCGGATTTTAGTTGTTATAATTTTAAACATTTTCATAATATTTCTGTTTGGTTCCGCGTATTACATTATTCCCAGCACTCCCGGAGTGCTTTATGCTTTATTTCGTTTTTCAGAATTTGTAGGTTTTTTTATTTGACTTAATTTAAAGCAGTATTTTAATCATTGTTTAACTAATTATAGTGTCCGTATATATAATGGAACTAAAATGATATTTGTGTTTTTCAGTATACCGTACGCTTTCTATTATCTATAAACAATGTTTTTGGCTTCACTAGTAGTTAATTAACATAATTTTACATTATATTATTTGAACGCTATATGCGGGCAAAATCTAAGAATCACTTAACGGCTAGAAGTTTTATAAACGCGAACTGATAAACTCAATTAATTACTATTAGTCCATGCTGTGAGGCCGCTTTCGTATAAAAAAAATTCTGATTCGGTTTCTTTGCGGATTCCTGTTCAAAATTGTCGTCCCCTTTAAACAAATCAAAAGGGTGCCAGGCGAAATTTTTGGACCGAATTGCTTAAACAATTCTTTCATTACAATTTTAAATCGCGTATTATTCGACAACAATCAATTTTAGAGAAAAATCACAAGAGACCTTATTTGCTCAGAATGACCCAATTTATCAAAAAAAAATTTGTTCGAAATAAAAAAATAATTTTTGTGAATTTGTTTAAAAAAAATTGTTTAAACAATTTTTCGACCACGGCACCGCCCCCTGGCACCCTGTGGATATGTTATAAGGACCTCTTTTTGAATAAATTTGTGCAAAAAAATCGAATAGAAATAATTTCACTAACGGGGGCGACGATACATCCTTGACTATAGCGCTAATTGTTAATAATTAAAAATAACAGCTTTGTAGTAAAATAATAACAAAAATCTCTTCAGGACCTTGAAGAAGGGTTTGAAACTTGATTTGGTCATTTTTTGAATTTCATAATAATAATTTTTAATTGAGTTATTAAGCTTGAAAATGGCCATTTTCGCATTTTTCAAATTTTTAATCGCATATAACTCGACAACAATTATTAGTCCAGGAACTGAAGCTTTTCACCTCGCAATTTATACAGAATAGATCGATTTGCTTGAAAATTTGAGAATAAGTAGTGGATAGTCCAAGGATCAAAATCTATATGATGCCGAAAGGCGCTGTTACCATGTGGGTGGTTGCCACCCTATCTCGGGGTGGAAATTTTTTATTATATTTTTACCGCAAAAGTTGATCAAAACATTCATTCTAAGCAAAAAATGTTCCATACATTTTTTTGATAAAATTGATAGTTTTCGATTTATTCGCTATCGAAAGTGTTAGTTTTATATCTAAGAAATCATGTTTTTCGGTAAAGATACTTTACAATTCACTCAATTTGTACAGCAGAAAAAAAATTTTCAAACCAATTTATTGGAAATTAAATAATCTACAATTTCATATTGAATCATTTTTTCGTATCTCTGCTGCTAATCTTTCTATTCTAAACTACAAAAATCCGTTATTCGCTTTTAACTCCAGTTTTTTAAAAACTAATCATTATAAGCCAGTCAAACGTTTAGAATCTATTAATAATACATAAATAAAGAAGAATGAATAAGACCAATGACTAAAAACACCGCTAACTTACATTATTATGCTTCCAATTTTGAATTTCTCTTTTTTTTTTTTCAAAAAAATATATTGATTTTTTAACCGTCACTTTTTAATTTTTTATCTTAGAAAGTTTAGTGATAAAGAATTTAATAGGTTTTTATGAGGTCTATAAGGCTATAAATATTAAATTGTTTTAAAATCCTCAGTCTCAAAAAGAGGTGACTTTGAAATGGTTGGTAAAGGTGGTTTTTGCATGTTATTACAAGTTTTAATTGTCAATAGCTCACTCATTTTTTGCCGTAAGAAAAATTTTTTTAAACCATGTTGTTGGAAATTAAATCAGCTACAATTTCATATTTAAATATTTTTTCCTATCTCTGATGCTAATCTTTCTATTCCAAAGAAAAGGGCATTTTTTACCAAACTACAAAAATTAATTAATCGCTTTTAACTCCATTTTATTAAAAACTAATAATTTTAAGCGGGTCAAACTTCTAGAACCTATTAATAATACATAAATAAAGAAGGCTAAATAGGGTCAATGACTAATGCTAATTAGGCTGGTGATAAAGGGGTTGTTTCCGATAAATTTTTTGCTGAAAAAAATAGGGACTGACATTCTTTTCATTATGAGTTACTTAATTTTTGAGCTAGAGACTTTTTTTATTTCTAGAGATAGATATTTTTAAATACTTTAAATTAGTTTCAACGAGTTATCCTCGAAAAATGCATAGTTTTGCCGTCGTTTGACTTTGAATCTACAATATTTAGCATTTGACGAAGAAGAGCTAACATATAAAAAAGATAGCTCGATTACTATTGGTTTTAAAAAAATTAAAAAGACCAGATTTGTTTATTTTTTTAAAAGGTACATTTTTATTAAGCAAAGTTGTTTTGATAAAACGAAAACTTTTTGAGTTATTAGCAGAAAACTGATTAAAAACATTGATTTTTTCGATATAAAACTAACACTTTCGATAGCGAATAAATGGAAAAGTATTGTATAGAACGTTTTTTGCTTGGAATAAATGTTTTTACCAACTTTTGCGGTCTAAATATAATAAAAAATTTCCACTTACGAGATGGGGTGGCAACCACCCCCATGGTAAAAGCGCCTTTCGACATCATATAGATTTTGATCCTTGGACTATCCACTACTGATTCTCAAATTTTCAAGCAAATTGATCCATTCTGTAAAAATTGCGAGGTTTTGTTCTATTGTAAGCTTCATTACTTGGACTAAATCAATTTTAGTCAAGTTTAACATACCCTGTGGATATGTTATAAGGACATCTTTTTTAGTAAGTTTGTGCAAAAAAATCGAATCGGAATAATTTCGCTAGCGGGGGCAACGATACAGCCCGGCCTATTTAAAATATAGCAAAATATAATTTTTTTATATCCATCCCAACAACTTCCTAACATTTATTTAAAGAAAACATTATTTACAAAAAGACGTACCATTGAACCAAACGTACCAGACGTGCTCATATGAAATTATACGGCGCGCCTGATGGAAGGTTAAACAATTTCTTCCCAAAAATGTTGCCCGTGTATTAAATAGTGTGTTGTTACTGCCTTCTGGTTCTAATTAATTAAAAAAGACTAAACACGTCTTACTATACATTATATTTTATTCACTGGTATCCAATATCTAAACAATAACATTAATGAT
The DNA here is from genome assembly GCF_917563875.1 of Diabrotica virgifera virgifera. NCBI lineage: Eukaryota > Metazoa > Arthropoda > Insecta > Coleoptera > Chrysomelidae > Diabrotica > Diabrotica virgifera. The sequence goes on along the minus strand of NC_065451.1, from coordinate 10,809,504 downwards.
TCATAGCACCTCGCCTTACTACATACTAACTTCTAATAATTATTTGTATATCTATCCATACTGATTGCTCAGCGTGTTTTTATACCTATCTGAACCATAACAAATATAGTTCAAGTTCACTCGTAATAAACATGTGATACAAACTATAAGCTATTGTTTTTATGTATGTTCAATACCCTAAAGGTTAATAACATCATATTTAAATTATGATTTATACAGAGGGTTCATAATATACCACACCCGGTTCTGAAATTTGTTTAATTGAGACATTTTTCAACAGGAAAAAAATTTTTTTTTTCATACTGGAGCGGCCTCACAGCATGGACTAATAAGTTTTATAAACGCAAACTGATAAAACCAATTAATTACTATCGAAAAAGCGTCACACCAGGTAGCACAGTAATTAGTCTGGCGCCAACCAATTTTTTTAAACCGTTGCTTTGTTTGTTTTTTCGTTCGCAAAAATACGTTGTTCTGAGTGCTGGTAAATCTTACAACGATAAAATCTGTTTTAATGTTTATATGTTTTATTTTATTAATAACTCTCACGCACAAAGTAAAGGTGGACACATGTTTGATTCAGAAGTCACGTTACAGATTTATCGGAGCGTAAGAATTCTAAATATATAAATGAGAAGAATATAGAAAAACAAGAAAATAGCTAAAGATTTAACTCTTCTTATAAAAAACCAGGAAAAAATAACCCTTCTTTCTCACGGGCCGTATTAGAATTATCCGAAGTTGGCTATCATCATTGCGAAAGCTTCTAGTCCAGAGAAATAAGGTTTTTGTCGGGACACTTGAGCAGCCAGGTTGCAAATGGATTTTTTGGGTACTATACAGGGTGTATCAAAAATACAGGTCATAAATTTAATCACATATTCTGGGACCAAAAATAGTTCGATTGAACCTAACTTACCTTAGTACAAATGTGCACATAAAAAAAGTTACAGCCCTTTGAAGTTACAAAATGAAAATCGATTTTTTCCAATATATCGAAAACTATTAGAGATCTTTTATTGAAAATAGACATGTGGCACTCTTATGGTAGTAGTATCTTAAGAAAAAATTATAGTGAAATTTGGACACCCCATAAAAATTTTATGGGGGTTTTGTTCCTTTAAACCCCCCAAACTTTTGTGTACGTTCCAATTTAATTATAATTGTAGTACCATTAGTTAAACACAATATTTTAAAAACTTTTTTGCCTCTTAGTACTTTTTCGAAAACTCAGTTTTTATCCAGATATTTTGAATATTTGTCAAATCCACCACATATTTGTATATGGCTAAGTACGATTATGGAGACTTGGTAATAATATGAAAATTTATTTATGATTTACATTTTTAGGTATATTTTGAACAATATTAAAAAAGAAGTAATATCTCGATAAAACGTGCCTTCTCGAAAAAATACAAAGAGGCAAAAAAGTTTTAAAAACACTGTGTTTAACTAATGGTACCACAGTAAAAGTTTAATTGGAACATACACAAACATTTGGGGGGTTTAAAGGAACAGAACCCCCATAAAATTTTTATGTCAACATATTAAAAAAGAAGCCGCAACTCGATAAAAACTGCCTTATCGAAAAAATACTAAGAGGCAAAAAAGTTTTAGAAATATTCAATTTAACTAAGGGTACCGCAATAATAATTTAATTGGAACGTACACAAAAGTTTGGGGGGGTTTAGGGGAACAAAACCCCCATAAAATTGTTATGGGGTGCACAAATTTCACTATAATTCTTTTTTAAGATGTTCCTGCTATAAGAATGCCACATGTCCATTTTCAATAAAAAATCTCTAATAGTTTTCGATATATTCAAAAAAAATCGATTTTAATTTTGTAACTTCAAAGGGCTGTAACTTTTTTTATGTGCATATTTGTACTAAGGTAAATTAGGTTCATTCGAACTATTTTTGATCTCAGAATATGTAATTTAATTTATGACCTGTATTTTCGTTACACCCTGTATACCTAATACATTATAAATACAAAAATGCCCGTCACAGCTCGGACGAGAAACTTAGTTATTAACAAATAAGGGTCAAAAATGGCAGTTTTTTTCGTTTAAATCGCTACAGGTAAAAATAGGGTAATTTGATATCTTATTTATAATATTCTTCTTTTTGTAGATGAGCCAAGGTTTAAAACGGCACTTTTTGAATTTTGGAACGATCCTTTTTTGTTTCGGAAAGTGCAAAATAAGACTAAAATTTCACAAATAAAAAATGTGCTATAACTTTTGCGAAAATGGCCTTAAGACTTTCATATTACACGAAAAGAAGAGTCAAACATTCCATATAATGCACAATTTTTTTTAAGACGATTCGTCAATTAATTTAAATTTTATTCAATTTGTTTATCGCAAAGTTATTGTTCAGAAAATAATAATGAGATAGCAATTCTGTGGAAACCACATGCAAGAATAATAGTTATGTTTTTAAAGTATTGAAAAAAATTATTAAAAAGTCGTTTTTATCACTCCGAAAAAAGTTTAGTAAAATAGAGCCATTTTTGGCTTCTAAACAATTTGAATAACTTTGTTAATATTGACTATAGAGTAAATCTACTTTAGGATATCAAAAGTTGGTATTTTTATACGAATTTTCAAAAAAAAAACTTTTTGCTTAATTAGGTTCAAAGTAGCCACTTTTATTATTTAATTCGCAGTTACTTCTATATACATCAAATTCTCCTGTAACAATGTTAGTTACCATACTACTCCGAAACGGCTTGGCCGATTTTTATAAAATTTTATAAGTTTATCCTGTAGGACGTTAAAGAGGTTTTAATCTATTTTTTATACCCATAAGTTATAAGGGGGGTTGCCCCACTGACATTTTTTTTAATTTTTCATACTTTGTCTCAGCTTTGTCTTAGTTCTAAACTGATACGATTATTGCAAAGAAATAACTTCATTTTCATAAAAGTAGTTTTAGTCATTGCTAGTTTGCGTTTTATTTCTGTCTGGATCTAGTTGGTCCGTTGACCTGGGCTCCATTTAATTGAAACTCTACATCTGCATGTGAGTTACGACTCAAGGCTAAAAATTTGGTTTTGTTTAAGTTTGTTTTAATGCCCATTTCCTCTCTACTAAGAAAAACTAAAGGTCACAAAGGTACACAAAAAGCCAAAGTCGTATGCCAGAGCAGATTTCTGTATCGTTACACGTGCAGAACACATTCTTCATAGCTTCTTCTTTCTCTAAATAACAAAAAGAACAGAAAAACTATAGTTTTATGGCATTTTCCATCACTCTTGCCAGAACTTCGGGCGACAAGTTCTGGCAAGGGCTTCAATAGTCTGACGCTTGTTGTTATTATAAACGAGCGACTTCAAAAACCTCAGAAGTCTGGAATGGTTAAATCGGGTGATCTGGCCGGCCAGTTGTCATTGTCAATTTTTTACGAGAATCGAAGTCACAAATACTTTCTTTAATCCTATCTATCTCAGTCTCTTATTTAGTTTTCAAGTGTAACGTTAGTGACAAGTGACTATGGATTAACGATTAACGCATAGTACACTAAAGTTATACAATGAACTACATCCATATCTATATTTTGATTACAATTTTATAAGCAAACCTAATGATAACGTCTATAATTGATTATATTTATGTCGTTTGTTTTTATCTGCAACTGCGAATATTTCGAAAATGAGTAAAAATATATCGCAGCAAACATTATAATTTATAATTATCAATAATTATTGTAATTGAAGCGAAAATAAATGATTATGAATTTGCACAACAATTTTTTTGAGCTGATGATAAGAGATGCAACAATTACAACATAAAAAATTGAAGGCGTTATTCTATAATTAAAAACTTTTTACTACATAATCACAAGCTATATAGTCCCTGGCCATATTATTATGACCACCTATGAATTTTTACAAAAATCAACATTCCACTAGGTACGTTTTGTTTAAAATATGATTTTTAAATTTAATTTTATTATGCAATTTTAATGTTATGCATTAACTATAATATATTTAATAATAAACAGCAATAAAATATTTGACAATATTACATATTTATATTTTTTTAATATTTTGTTGAACTTTCTGACCTTTATCAGATGAAAAATATTTGGGAGCTTTTAAAACGAGAAATTTCCGATGAAAAGGTCACTAACGAAATTGTTTTGATTAAAGAACTAATATATCGTTGAAACCACAATAACAAATTAAAGCAAAAAAAATTTAACAGCATTAAAAGTATGCCAAGACGGGTACTAGCGGTAATCAAAGTTAGAGGGGGCTCAGCAAAATATTAAAAAAATACAAATATGTGATACTTTCAAATGGTTTATTGCTGTTTATTATTAAATGTATTATATTTAATAATAAACACCAATAAAACATTCAAAATATCACATATTTTTTTTTCCAATATTTTGTTTTTGAGCCACCTTTAACTTTGATTAGCGCTTGTATCCACCTTGCCATACTTTGAATGCAGTTAAATTTTTTTTGCTTCAATTTGTCATTGTTGTTTCAAAGATATATTAGTCCTTTAATCAAAACAATTTCGTTGGTGACCTTTTCATCGGAAATTTCTCGTTTTAAAAGCTCCCAAATATTTTCCATCTGATTAAGGTCAGAAGTTCAACAAATTATTAAAAAGTAAATAAACATGTAATATTTTCAAATGTTTTATTGGTGTTTTAACAAAATTAAATTTAAAAATCCTATTTTAAACAAAACGTATCTAGTGGAATAGTTGATTTTTATAAAAGTTCATAGGTAGTCATAATAATATGGCCAGGGACTGTAGGTACATATTCGATAACCAATTGTTAACTGCTATATACACTTTACTATGCTATTGTTCAATATGTGGAATTTCATAAATAAGGATCAACCTTTATAATGAAATAACCCCTTGTTTATATAATTTCACTCATCCAGCAATAGCACTTCGCTGAGCTGAATATCAATGAGTTTCTTAGATACATGGTTCGGGTGTATAATATGTCAGTATGGCAATGAAAGTTGCAATATCTGGGAGACGTAATGAGAGGACAGTGATAAAAAATGCTAAGATTGATAACACAGGAAAATATAAGAGATAGAAGGAGTGTGAGAAGACGGAGAGTGTCATGGTTGGAAAATGTAAGACTGGTTTAAACGTAATTCAATAGATATCTTTAAAGCAACGGTAGATAGAGCAAAGATAGTAATGATGGCATCCAACCTCTGGGAGGCAGTACTTAAAGAAGAGGAAGAAACAGTAATTTCCGACTTCGGTTCTCATGCTCCTATATTTCCTCATCCAGTTATGTGTAGGACTTTCGGAATATACAACTTAAAAAAAGTAGGGGGAGTCAATAACCTTGTTTTAAACCTTTATTAATTTTAGAAGGGTCAGATATGTTTTCCCAATTTTAATATCTGCTTTTACATCTTTATATTCATTTATGACAGCTCTGACGTATAGCTTGACCTAGCATTTCAAGAAGGTTATTTAAGGGTACCCTGTCGTAGTTCTTAAGTCAACAAATATGAGGATATTATTAAGATTTTTGATTGTTCTTCTTTTTATTACCTGACTAAGGATGTAAAAACATCCGTACAAGAACTGCTAGCATGAAAACCACTTTGTTCTTTCCGTCAATTCCTTTTTTATTTCTATTCTTTCCTTCAGAATTTTGTCGTATAACCTTCGTAAAGAGCTGGGGTTACCCTATACCCCTATAGATCTTATTACCTTTTTTATACATTAAGGTAATGTATGCCAAAGTACATTCTTCTGGTTCATGTTCTCCTCTTCTTAGACATCTATTAAAAAGACTCAAGAGTATTTCCAATATGTCTGGAGCATATTTTACCAATTCAATAGAGATGTTCCTAGGTCCAGCGGTTAGATCAGTCAAAGTGATGTGCTTTTCATTTTGATTTCAGTACATTTTATCTCTCATACTTAGTTTTTAAATGTGTCTACCCCTTTCTTCACTTCTCGATCATCATATCATTATCATTAACCAAAGCCTTTTTTCTCTATAATTTTATCTTTGATGATCTCATTCCATTATTCTACATTTCTTCTGTAGTGTTTTTCTTTGTATCTTATAGTTTCTATAGCAGCTCAGTAAAAAGAGTTCCTGAGACGTTGCTAAAGTGCTTCTGTATTCATTTATTTTTATTAGTATATTATTCTTTCTTTATAATTATATAACATTTAAGGGGTTTTCACCCACATATCTTGGTGGATCAAACATGTCAAAAACCTGTAAGTATAACCACCTTGTAATGTTTTCAACCTTTGTCAAAATTTAAACCTTACGTTTGCTTTCGAACTTTTTAGTTCGAAAGCGTTCTGTGATGTAGCCTTATAAGGGATTTTAAATGAAATATATTATTTACAAAGGAGTTTAGTAACTTTTTAATGTTGTAAAATGGGTGAAAACATATTCAAAATCAACAAACCCTATATTTTAAACAAAATTCTTAAGAATCAGAAATTAACGTTTTTATAACAGTATTGACTGCACCAAGTGCACAAAGCAATATATCAGCCAATTAAACTAAACCATAATATATCGTGCTTAATGGCTTCAATAAATTAATTTAGAATAAATGATTTGAATAATTTATAAATCAATAAAGAAACCATTAAGAGCAGACTTTAATTGAACGAAATTGAAATGTGATATAATGTAGATAATTTTATTCTCAGCTATCGAGTTGAGCAGATCCGTTATAAATATGTTGGAACGGGAATATAGAGATAAAATAAATATCGACTGATTGTTTAAGTATAATTAAATGAAACTGCATAATGGCTAATTACCGAGTGGTCTAACAAGTATTTTTCCAGCAACACTAAACCATAGATCACTGTCCCATCGTGAAAATTCTAGATACTAAACTTCGTTTGGAAATTACCGATAACATACAATTTGGTCTAAAAAAATAATGTGTGTGTACAACTTTGTACGCATGTAAGAAGTTATTTTTTTTTCTCTGATTCTGGCTTTGGTTTAGAACTACAACCTTTAGCCACGTAATTGTATAACTTATCACTAAGTCAGGGGAGTAATGTGTAGTGTGTGTGTTGAGTAAGTGTCTTGTTACTTTGCAAAGTCGACGTCATTGTCTTTTGTAAGAAGTTATACTTCTATTATAAATATGATTTCAACGACATAAATAGACTTTCAATAGGTTATTTGTATTTTATTTAATGATTAAACTAATTTTTACTTACTACTTTCCAAAAATGTTTATTAAAACAATACCAAAAAATAATAAAAAAAAGAAAACACACGGATTCGAACCGGGGACCTCTCGATCTCCAGTCGAACGCTCTACCACTGAAATATAATACTTCCTTTGCTTTTACGGATTACAAGATTTCTCAGACATAGTGAGAAATAGATCAAGTGAAGTATGAAAATACTTTAAATATTACTTACTATCTTAATCCCGAGGAAGACAGATCCAAAGACACAAAAATTATAATAAATATACTTGGTAAAAACACTAATATATTCTTTCCACAAAAAAGTGGCAAGAAACCAGATCGGACATAGATCTTCAAAACTATATGGTCGCCAAAAAGGAAGCGAAAGTAGCAGTAGCGAAAGCTAAAGCAGAAGCGTATTCAAGCCTATACGATCAACTTAACTTGATACCAGGGAAGGCGAAGCAAAGATATATAAAATAGCCAAACAGAGAGCAAAGAAAGCAAGAGATTTTAATCAGATTAGATGTATCCGAGATGAAAATAATAAAATACCTACTATTTCACGAAAAGGATGTCAAAAAGAGATGGAGAAAGTAGTTTGACAGTTTATTAAATGAAGAATTTGATAGACAGCCTGTGGAGTTAACGGAGACAGTAACAGCAATGGTTACCAGAATAACAAACGAGGAAGTGGCTCAAGCGCTTCAAAAAATAAAAAAAGGAAAAGCAGTCGGACCAGATGATATTCCTAGGGAAGTATGGAGAGCATTAGGGGAGACAGGAATAAGTTGGCTAGCAGGTCTATTTAATAGAATTATGGAAGTTGTACAAATGCCAGACGAATGGAGAAGCAGTGTATTAATACCTGTCTACAAAAACAAGATTGACATACAACAATGTACAAACAAACTACAGGGCTATAAAACTACTTAGCCACACCATGAAAATATGGGAGAGAGTAATTGATAAACAGACGGATACATGAAGAAACCGAAATATCCGATAATCAATTTGGCTTTATGCAGGGCAGATCAACAACAGATGCAATTTTCATTGTAAGGCAACTGATGGAAAAATACAGGAATAAAGAGACCAACGCTCATATGGTATTCATTGATCTTAAGAAAGCATACGATAGAGTTCCTCGAGAGATTCTGTGGTGGGCACTCAATAAGAAAGGAGTCCCTGGCGAATATGTAAAGATTGTAAGAGATATGTATGAGGGAGTAACGACTAGTGTTAGGACAGGTGTGAAAGAGACGGATAAATTTCAGGTGAAAGTAGGATTGCACCAAGGCTCGGTGCTTAGTCCTTATTTATTCTCATTAGTTTTGGACCAGATAACAGCGAAACTACAGGGTAGCATTCAATGGTGCCTAATGTATGATGATGATGTAATGTTAATAGGAAATTGTAAAAGAGACTTGGAACAAAAACTGGAACAGTGGAGATAAGCTCTGGAGGAAAAAGGTTTAAAACTTAGTAGGACAAAAACAGAGTATTTGTAATGTTCATTTAAAGATGGAGTTATACTACAAATAAAATGGTATCTTTGGATGGTGAAATTATTGTGAAAAGCAATAGTTTTAAGTACCTAGGATCGGTATTACAGAGTAACTGAGAAATAAATGGAGATGTATGCAGTAGAATTAGGGCTGGATGGATGAAGTGGAAAGAAGCGAGTGGTGTGTTGTGTGACAGAAGAATTCCAATGAAGCTGAAAGGAAAATTCTATAAAACAGCCATAGACCGGCTATGATATAAGGAACTGAATGTTGGGCAGTGAAAAAGAAAGAGGAACAACGAATGCATGTGGCGGAAATGAGAATGCTTAGATGGATGAGTGGAGTGACAAAGAAGGATACCTACAATTAGAAATGAGTATATTAGGGGAAGTCTAGGTGTGGCACCAATTGATGCCAAAATGAGAGAGCATAGGTTAAAATGGTTTGGTCATGTTCAACGTCGAGACGTTAATTACCCAATACGAAGAATAGCTGAAGTGCAGATTCCTGGAAGAAGTAGGAGAGGAAGACCAAAGAAGACCTGGGTGAGACGATAAGGCAGGACATGTTCGTAAAGCGGATTAACATTAATGTGACTTAAGATAGAATTGTATGGAGAAATGCAATTCGGGAAGCCGACCCCGCATAGGGATAAGGCAAAGAGAATGATGATGACTAATCTATTCTTTCCACATCTTTTTTGGACTGATACATACATACCTTAAAAAAATTAACAACGAACTCCATACTGTCTGTGTGCGCATGCGCGCAGAATAATAAAAATTCACTCCTAATCGCGCTTAAAAAAGTGTAACTTTAAAAACCAATAGAACGACCGATCAATACCCAGCCTCGACGAGAGGTAGGACAGAAGTTTTGGATCAATTCTCTACCCAGGTGAGGAACGAAAGAAATAGATTAATACTAGATTGTTGGTACAGGAAAGGACGGTTCGTTCTGAACAGTACTCAAAGATCCGGAGTAGAAGCTCTTACCAGATGAATACTCCTAATCGAACTAATTATTTCTCCAGTCTGTTATTCGTTTCCCTAGCGACTTATACAGTAATCTCTGCTGTACACTCCATTTTTGCTGCAACGAGAACAGAATTTTTTCATGAGTTCTTGCAATTTTTACGGTTGTGACGCATCTAGCGAACGTTCCTTTGGCAGCATATTTTGTTGGGGTTGTGTGTTTCCGGCATCTTTAAAGATTTTGATTTTCTCAGCTAAATCTTGCAATTCCGTTAAATCTTGCTTAAAGTCTCGGCTGTGAATATTCAGCTTATTCATGATATATCTATCCGCTGGCTGGTTCTGCTTTTGCTTTTTGTCTCTTCTTGACTCCTCCAGTTGCAGCAAATATCTTCTGGTATAGAAAGCTTTCTTAAAATCTTCGCCAAGGACTGCCCACAGTTTCCAATTTTTGTTGTTGTTTCATAGTAATACATGGTTTCCTAACAATTCTGGTTATCTTTTAGTAGATCTTGTTTATCGATCTTGTAGACCAGGCTTAATTCGTCTAGCCATCTGAAATCTTTTGACGTCTAGATATTTGTATAGGTGTTGTTGGATTGGGTAATTGTCTTCTAAGATAATCTAAAATTCTAAATCTAAGCTAATCCTTTCGGCTTCTAGCTGTAGTTCATCTTTGGACAGGCGATATACTGGTCAGTAACGTAATACCAGTTACTGAGTCTGTGTTTGTCGTTGCTGGATAAGGCATTTTATTTTTGCACTGATGCCATTTTTTATAATTTTTTGTATAAAATTACCACCAGACAGTATCGAGATTTATATTGTTTTGAGCAGTCGTCTTCAAAGACTGTTACAACCATCTGTCGTGAAAAGTGAGCTAAAGATTTTTTTCTGTAACTCCTATAAGGCAGTTTGTTGTATGTAGACATAATCGCTTCGAAAGAATGCAGATAGAACAGGCAGAGTTCCGTATGAACCACAGCTGTACTGTCCACTAATTCTTAACACTTTTGTTGTCTTTATAGGACGGCGGCTTCCATTGTCTGGAGACATGGTTTTACCTACAAGCTGCTGAATAGATGATAAAACAGAGCTAGGAGTACAGATTGATACACAAAGGAGATGCAAAGTGGAGAACATCGATGAGTGGGTAATAAAGAGAAGAGCAGTAGAAGTAGAAGTGAACGATAACGGTTGTCATCAAATATTAACAGAGTAGTAAAGTAGGCGTGATACAGATCTCCAATAGGAAGATGATCAGTAGGAAGACCACGAAAACGATGGAATGACAACTTACTGGAGGCACATGGAATCAGAATCAGTTATGTCTACAAAAAAATAAGAAGAAGAACTTAAGTATCAATATATAACATAAATATATAATAGCACTATTTTTTTTCTAATTTAAAAAATGTATTTCTTAATAATCGTCAAAAACCTAATGCTTACTTCCAAAAACCTAATAATTTACCTAATCCTCCTTAGAACAGCCCTGTCCGTGGAGTTAAATATATGTATAATGCCTTCTGTAAAATATAGGTCGTTAAATGATAGGTTTCGTCTGGTTTCTAACAATTTTATTAAGCAATCACTTTCGGTTTCAGACTTAGATTCTTGTCGGAGATAAGAGTATTTTGGTTAAATTGAAATTTATAGCTTAACAAATGCAGATCACGGCAGATAGCGGATGTTTTTCTGCGAAAATTCAGGCAATTTGTTCCTCGATTTTGATTTTTGTTGTTCGTAGAATTAATCCGTTTTTTGACGATATAATTTGTCTACCTATCTGATGTCTTCTAAACTAAACCAAAACAACAAACAGTCAATTAAGATTTAACGATATCACAAGAGCTATTAGAAAAAAAAAATCATATTATAAAAATTATGAGAAAAAAATGATTGGGTTATTTAGGGCTTTCGACTGGCATATCTCAGGCCCAGGAAAAATTAATAAAAATCATAGTTAATCCATTGAAATGTTACATTTAGTGTGCATTTCTTAGAGGAGTCAATTTTATTTTTTTTAATGTGTAGGGTGGTTCAGTAGAAGCTTAAGTTCAAGTTTTTGGGGTCGCCATCCTTGTCCCCCGGCCGCCATATTGGAAAAATAGCTGCAAAGGGCTTTCGCGCTGTATCTCCTAAACTAGCAACCCTACAGAAAATTTAGTTACACATAAAAAGGAGCAAATTAAATTTTCTACAATTTTACATCCATTACTTTTTATCGTCAAGTGACCAACAAAAAAGTTATAAACAAAAATAAGAGAAAATTTTGTAAGAAGTTTCCTTCTGGAGGTTATAACTTTTTTCCGTTCATTTCACAATAAAATAACATAACAGCTATTTTGTAGAGGATTTTTTAATAAACAATTTTCACTATAAAGTTGTTTAATTTTATTTATTATCTAGGTTTTACAGCGCTCCAAACTTGACCAGATTCTCTAATTCTCATAGGAATACAATATAGTAGGGGAGCAAAGTATGCTAAATGTGCAGTCACTCAAGCGCTTTGGAGACCTATTGGGTTGTGAAGAGTAGGTCCTAAAACCAAAAAAAGTTGAGTAAAATTTTCCATTTTAGTGGGCGCTTGCCATTTTTTAATTTTATTTTCCATTTCCAACAATCGTTTTTTCCGATTATAACGCCATCTATCCATAATTCGAAAAAATGTTTCGAATAAAAGTTACTTATTTTTACGTAAGGAATCCAAATCTGCAATAAAAAAAATGGGGGTTCCTATTTAAGATTTTAAAGTAACCCCCCACCCCACCTCCATGGGGGTCGTGTTTGGTGCCATTCGATAGATTTTTCAAAAATATTGAGTAAGTGTATTTTACAGTTTTTCGATCTGATGTTTATTTCGCGAAATATCGCGGGATTCGTATTTAAAATATTAAATATACCCCCCACCCCTCTCCGTGGAAAGTCGTGTTTGATATCATTCGATGGATTTTTAAAAAATATTGAGCACATATTTTTTAGTTTTTCGATCTGTCATTCATTTCGCGAAATATTCGCACTTTTCTTGTGAAACTTTGGGACTCATCCATTTCCTTACGCCCGGCTCAAATCGTCAGATTTTCGAAATATACACTCTTTTGCATGTACTTAGCTTACCTTATCTTAATCTGACAATTTTGAGTTGTTTTAAGGACAGATTTTTTTTTTCGGGCCCCCCTTAACGAACTCCCCTGTCTTAAGAGCCAATATATGGTAGAAGTACGTCTGCAGGGTACCAGGTTTCTCCCCATATGCTAATCTGACGCGCTCGAGTAACTGCAAAAATCCCCGCTTGGGCTCCCCTACCAATAAAAACAATACTTTAATTAAAATTACGTTATGCCGACCACGAAAATCAAATTTAAGGTGAATGACGAGTTTTCAACATTTTTTATGTTTTCGAGGTAGCTGAATCCGAATATGAAGTTTATTTTTATCTAGAGTTGGGGGAACATGTTCAAAAGTCAAATTTTATACAAAAATGCCAAAAATTAATTTTTATGATTTTTCAAATTTACCTCGCTGTATCATTGGTGGCTGTACATATTTCCTTTTGAAACTTTTACTGTGTCATCTTTGAGGTATGCAGATAAAAACGAAATTTGACCAAAATGTTTAAACACATTATAAAAGGAGTTGTTAATTTTTAAACATTTTGTCACCATGTTTCGTTAGTTTCATGTTTAGTTAAAAAAGTTGAGTGACAAACTTTTTAGTTTATAATTTTAACCAACACATCAATAAAATATGATTCATGAAGAAGTTTTTTGGAAAATTTTAAGTCAAAATATACAATAGGAAAAAAGTTATGTTACTTCATAGACAAGCGGCACACCCCAAAAAACGCTTATATCTCGAGATCCTGGTCACGGTGTGGTGGATGGCTAATTTTGATCATACTTTATGATTTTGATATCAAAAATCGTTTTTTGTTCTTCTTAAGAATTTTGCATTTTGCGGTTGCGTCATTCTTCTTCTGGACCGGCGAATTTGTCCTCAAACAACTTCTTGGGCCTTTTCTATATATGCTTACGGTTATAAGTTTTATAGTGGGAAGAAAGGTCAATAATACATTAATAATAGCGTAGGAATGTTAAAATCACAATAAATTGTATGAATAAGAAATATATATAGATAGAAAAGTAAGCCTAACCTTTTTTTTTTATTGTATCCCTGTGAGCATTCGAGCATCTGGTCAAGTTTGGAGCGCTGTAAAACCTATATGAATAAGTAGAATTAAATAACCTTATAGTGGAAATTGTTCGCTGAAAAACCCTCCACAAAATTTCTATAATGTTATTTTATTTTAAAATGAACTGAAAAAAAGTTATAACCACCAAAAGAAACTTGTTAAAAGATTTTTACTTATTTTTGTTTATAACTTTTTTGTTGGTCACTTGACAACAAAAAGTAATAGAAACAAAATTGTAGAATATTTAATTTGCTACATTTTATGTTTAATTAGATTTTCTGTAGGGTTGGTAGTTTACGAGATATAGCGCGAAACCCCTTTGCACCCCATTTCCAACATGGCGGCCGGGGGATAAGAGTGGCGACCCCAAAAACTTGAACTTAAGCTTTTACTGATACCACCTACACATTAAAGAAATAAAATTGACTCCTCTAACAAATGCAAGGTATGGTCTAAAAAATGTAACATTTTAATGGCCTAAGTCTATTTTTTTAAATGTTATTTATTCAGTTTTTAGTATTTTCAATATTTTGGTTATACGACTATATCACCACATTTAAAACGCTTTTAACTTAGCTTCTGTAGTTTCATTTTTCTTATAAAACGGACTCTTTATACACAACGTAAAGTGCAGAGGGACAATAACAACCGCAGAAAAATAGATAACTAGTAATAATAGAACTATAATAGAACTAATAATTAATTAATGATAGAAGCAAAATAATTAATGAAAGAATCCAGGCAGGAAACAGAACCCACTGGAAATACATTAACTTCCTCAAAGATAAGAAGCTTACTCAGAATACAAAACTGAAAATTTACAAGCAGCAATTAGACCAGTAATCACATATGGTGCTGAAGTAATGTGTCTGACACAGAAAGAGGAAGAAAGATTGAGGATCCTAGAAAGGAAAATAATTCGAAGGATAGCAGGACCACTAAACTTAGGGAATAATGAATTTGGAAAACTCATGAACCACGAAGTAAGAGAACTTCTGAAAGGAGAAGACATCGTCAGATTTATCAAGGCACAGAGACTCAGATGGATGGGACATTTAGAAAGAAGGAATCCAAAAGCCGTTATCAAGATAATTTCCAAATGGAGACCTGTATCAGGCAGACCACGAGGAAGACCCAAAACTAGATGGGAGAACCAGATAGTGGAGGACCTTAAGAAGATGGGAGTCAGAGAATGGGTAACCATAAGCAAAAACAGGAACGAATGGAGAAAAATTGTAGAAGATGCCAAGTCACACAACCAACTGTAAAACCAAATGTTAATGCGGATTGATTCACCGCGACAAACGAATCGGAAGAGCCCAAAGAGGGAGGCAATCACTCCGCTAGGAGTGTAGATGACATGATGATGATGATGAAAGAAATTAAGAGAGATAAGTGATATAAAAATTATATGAAAGAAATTCTAAAGGAACAAATAAAAATCAAAGAAGAAATCTATGCGCTAAAACAAGAAATACCCATACTACAGAAAATCTATGAAAGAGTACAAAAAATCTAAGAAATTGGATGAAAAATTTAAGAATGGCAATGTTCAATCTCGTAGACCAACATCTAAGAAGTAAAACTGCAAAAAGACTAATGGAAATAAAAAAATATGAAAAAAAATTTTTAAGAAACGCTTTTATTTAGTTACGTGTGACTAAAATTAAAAATATTATAAAAAAGTCAACTAAAAGGCAAAAAAATAAAAAAAAATCAAACTCGAAGGATTATTCGAAAAAAAAACTGTTAGACAAAGTAAATATACAAAAATCTCACACATTCGTTAAAAAATTGAAAAAATCTAACAACACATTCGTTAAAGACAAACGTGGGGCGCGAAAAGTAAAAAAGTATGTATTATATTATATCCGATGAAGACGCGCCCCACGATTTTCTTTAACGAATGGGTTAGATTTTTTTCAATTTTTTAACGAATGTATATTTAATCGGTCTAACAGTTTTTTTTTCGAATAATCCTTCGAGTTTGAATTTTTTTTTATTTTTTGCCTTTTAGTTGACTTTTTTATAATATTTTTAATTTTAGTCACTCATAACTAAAGAAAAGCGTTTCTTAAAAAATGTTTTTCATATTTTTTATTTTTTACTTTTTAGTCTTACACTTTTCAAACATTAAAATATATCGTCATGTTTAAAAAAGAATGTATATGATAGACACATTTAATACATATATTGTACATTTTCTGTAATTTCTTCATAAATTTCTTCAAAATTATTATTTACACCTATTACAATTTTCGCAGTCTTTCCATCTCTTCTAATGATTGCACGATGTAGACTATAGACCCAGTTAATTTCTAATTCGAATGTTAATTCTTTTTTTAATATTCAGTTGGTTTAGAATGGAAACGTTTGTCCTATGAGCTGTCCAAGGTATGCGCAGCATTCTTCTCCAGTACCACATCTCAAAGGCATCAATTTTTTGGCGCTCGCATGCGCGAAGAGTCCAAGTCTCTGCTCCGTATAGAAATATTGAGAATACAAGGGCATTCACCAGTCTCATCTTGATATTTTGAGAGATGGATCTGTTTTTCCAAACTTTAGTTAGGCGACTCATCGCATTTTTTGCCATACCAATACGTCTCCGGACTTCTGCTTCACAGTTACCATCGTTAGTTGTTATACTAGACCCGAGATAGATAAAGGTGTTTACTATCTGGTATTCCTGTAATATTTTAGTCGGTTGAATAGTGTCAAATCTGTCGACCACCATTATTTTTGTCTTAGCTTTATTGATTTTCAGACCAACTTTATTGCTTTCGTACTCAACTCTTCGCAGAAGATCAAACATTTCTTGCTCATTTGCTGCTATAAGTGTAGTGTCTTCAGCAAATCTTAAATTGGAGATTTTCCTACTAGCTACTGTTACTCCACCGGCCCATCCTTCTAAAACCATCCTCATGACATGTTCACCATAAATGTTAAATAAGTCAGGTGACAACACGCATCCTTGTCTAACACCTCTCTCGGTCTTGAATTCGTTTGAGAACTTCTGGTCTAGTCGTACTGTCGCTATATTAGACTGGTACAGATTTTTGATAAGTGTCACCAGGTGCACTGGTGCGCCCATTTCTATTAAAATTGACCACAGATTTATCCAGCTTACACAATCAAATGCCTTTTGGTAGTCAACGAACCATATAATCATAGGTACTTGAAATTCTCTAGACTTTTCAATGAGTTGTCTCAGGTTTAGGATTTGTTCCCTTGTACCTTTACCCTTTACAACCTCCGCTTGTTCCTGAGGTATTTGTTAATATAGATAGGTTTTTAATCTGTTTTTGATGATATGCAACAAGATTTTACTAGCATGTGTTATTAGTGACAGTGTGCGGTAGTTTTCACATCTGGTAGTAGTTCCCTTTTTGTGTAGTGGGATATAAATTGAGGTACACCAATCAGATGGCCATTTTCCTGAATTCCAAACAGCGACACAGATAGAATGGATGATATGTAATCCTTTGTCACCTAGTAACTGTAGTATTTCACAAGGTATTGAATCAATGCCTGGGGATTTATTTCTCTTTAGTGATTTAATTGCATCTTTGACTTCAGCGAGTAAGACAGTAGGTTCTCTAGGGTAGTCAGAAGGCCACTGATTTTCTGCTGATACCTCGTTATTTTTATATAGCTCGCCACAGTAGTTTCGGCATGTTTCCAATATTTCATCAGTATCGGTCTTTAAATTACCTCTCCTTATCTATTAAATCTCCTTATCTATTACAGACCACGTTTGAGGTTTAAATTCTATGGTAAGGAGTTTGATCTTCTGGAATAAGTCCCTCGGTTCATTTCGACAGCCATGTTCCTCTATCTCTCTGCATATTTGAGAGATGTAATCAGCTTTATCTTTGCGGCACTGTTTTCTGATTTCTCTCGATAACGCTCTGTATTCATCGTTTGTTCCTTATCTAGTTTTATGTTCTTTTCGGCGTTGAATCACAGTCCACGTATTATCAGATATCCACGGCTTACGGCCAGTGGAAACCGCTGCCTCAGTCTTTTGCAGCCTCGATTACCTTATTTTTTAGATAGATCCAAGTGCTCTCAGGGTCACTATCTACTTGGTCTAAAGAAAGAGCATCTTCTAGGTTTTGTTGGAAGTCATTGATTTTTGATGGATTTAGAGACATGACTCTTTTTGGGGTCTACGAAGTCGAACGTTCAATACCAGGAGTTGATGATCGCTTCCACAGTCTGCGCCAGGATATGTTTTACAGTTGATGGACGACGACTTCCATCTTGATCTTATTAGGATGTAGTCTATTTGATTCCTTGTTCGTCCATCTGGGCTGCGCCATGTGTATAATCTCCGTGGATGATGTTAATATAACGTGTTTGTAATTGTAAGATGTTGTTCTACACAGAACTCCACTGATATATAGACCTCTTCAAAGAAAAAGTGGTGTAAGTTCTTACTGTATTACTGTAAATACTTACACCACTTTTCCTGATTTGCCTGATGAAAAGAGGTCTATTTATCAATGTTGTAAGGCAAGATTTACATCATTTCACAAATATGGCTTACACCACTTTGGCTTTAACATCTTCATAGATACAACAACTTTTTGTAGGCTGAAAATGTCACTTGACAAGGCTATTTTTGGTCCTTTCAAGTGGCACCTCTCAGGTCCAGGATGACCTAGGACCTAGAGGGCTAAAGAAGCTATAGGCCATTTTTTTAAGATACAATTCGCTGTGTGCAAGTACTTGGTGGAGGGGATACGAGAAACGATAGTGCGCGAGTAGTGGAGAAATATTGAAACTTTCTTAGATATTTTATTGATATTTCATAAATAATTCATATTGTTTATTGTCATATTGACATATTTTAATTCATATTTCATACCGATTGTCATTGAAGAAAATGGGATTTCGCAAATGCTGTGTTATAAATTGTAAAGTTGGTTGGTTGAAAAGATATTTCGTGATTTATTTTCTAGTAATACTACATTTTAATAATCAATTTTATTTACTATACACCAGGGGTGGCCAAACTGCGGCTCGCGAGCCACATGCGGCTCTTTGAAGAATTACTTGTGGCTCTCGATAAATATACCCGAGTTCCTCTTCAATTTTGTGTTATTATATTTAACAAATATATGACACATGTCATATAATCTTTTAAAATGATATGACACATAAAAAACTGCACGAATGAACATTAAGAGTGGCGCGAAATAAAAGACAGTAATCAACCGACTCCAGAAAGATTTGTATAACTCTTGCTACGGATATAATTTGTAATTTGGATTACTCAGGAGTATTGACCGAACTTCAAAATAGATTTCAAGAGTTAAAATATTTTGAATCGTCTCTTCATTTTTTTCTGAATTCGTTTGAAATGAACATATGTAATTCATAAGGTGAATTTTTTATTACCAATATATGACCCAAATAGCCCAAAGATCAAGCTCGAAAATAAAACTATGACTATATGTAATTAAGTTTTAATATTACGTAATTTTATTTCTGTGTTCAATAAATAAAATTTCTGTTAAAAATTTGTAAATACCTTCTTTACATACTTTTTGAATACGTATTTAATTGCGGCTCGCGAAGAATTTCAACTTATGAAAAGTGGCTCGGACTTTCAAGGAGCTTGGCCACCCCTGCTATATACATTGTTTACCTTTTAATAACATAACCGCAATATTACTTTTTCTTCTTATTCTTTTTTTTTGCTATGGCCTTGACAATTATTATCCAGCAACCAGGACTAATATAATTGGCCAATATAATTAAAAGTGCTAAAAATGTTGCTGAGCTTTGAAACCAGATGTAGCTCTTCCGAAATTGCACTGTCCCAATAGTAAATATAACTATAAAAATATAGTAATGTAACAGGAAAATATAAGAGTCTAAAAAAATAATTAATGTAACAAATTAAATCTTCTTTTTTATTAACTTAATGCCTCGACAACTACTGGCCATTGGCATGGTAAAGTAGATTTTTGCAATGCAATCAGGTACTTAGTGTAATGTGTAGTGTGTGTGTGTGTTGAGTAAATGTCTTGTTACTTAGCAAAGTCGACGTCATTGTCTTTACAAAGAGACGCTAAGTGTATCCAAACGTCGGCAGTCCCTCCGGTTAGTACCGATCACACAAGGTAAGAAAAATTAAATCTTTTATGTAAGTAGTGATGATTCATAATCCCTTGAGATCGATATAATGTACCTACTTCAACAAAACTGTAATTGAATTTTCAATCAATAAAAAAAGTGTTCCGACCCTGATTCTACCACGTTCACATACAAGTGCAAATTTATCCCATTCTATTCTAGTCGGTATGCATGGGAAACATCATAAAAATGGAAATAAACGTCAAGCAGCACAATAGGCCATTATTGCCGGATTATAATTAAAGGCACACAACACACAGAGTTGCCCAGTCAGTCAAGTCAGCTCGAGGCTGAGAAGGCCTGTTTCTGAACTTGCATCTCGGGACAGCAATTTAGGGTTCTGACCACAAGAGTTTATAACCGATGCCAGCCGAAGTGTCATACTCGGTAGCTTGAAATATGACATTTTAAGTGCACAGATGGCACTTGTGTGGCAAGGGAGGATCCAGGATCGATTTTCGGGAGGGGCCATGAACTTTTTTTTGTGAGGGGGTATTGGGGGGTCTGGGGGTAATTTTTAAAAATTGGGGTTACAATGGTGAGTTTTAAGCTACTTTTCACATACTTGTGATTGCCACAAAGTCATTCAAAACTTATAGTTATTAAAGTATTATTAAAGTCAGTACCAATTCCTAAACATTTCTTCAGATCCAAGTGCAGTTCTTTCAACAAGTTTAATACTACTTTTCCCAATGCTTCTCCTATCAGGCCTTGTTCTTTCCCTATTTCTTGATTTTCAATTATGTTTACGTTCTCATAAGCGTCAATGGACTTGAAAAATCTTCACGAATGTTGTAATGTACGTCGGTCGTTTCGTCAAATATGACAGAGTAATAATTTGCACTTTGAACCTGATTCATTACTTTGTTCAATTATTTTTTTACCACAACATGTTATCAATTGATTTTGACTGGTGCTACTAATGTATGTTGCTCGGGAAGATGCTGTGGGTAGGTGTTGTTTAAGAGTCTTATCTCCTGATGCGATTTGAAACCTTCACAATGCCCCTCATTGCTAGATCCAGCATCTTAGTCCAGAAGCAGAAGGCTATCTACACCGATGGCCTCTTAGAGCAATATTTTGTCGACTTAAGAACACTACAGACTCTACTATTGGTCGTAATTTTTAGTCGTTTTCTATTTTCTTGTATCTGTTTAGATCTCTGAGAGTCTATCTGGTTAATGACTGACTTTTGCGGGTTGCTATAACTCTGTAGAAAATCTAGCTCAACCTGAACGCACTCCGTGTAGTCAGATGTTTTTTATGGGATTACATAGCTCCGTCCTTGCCCATTAGTTTGGCGAAATATGTTAAAGGTTTCGTGGAAAGGCATTTGGCTGTCATCATCTTTATTATGGCCATACTTTTCATTAAAAAAATCGTGTGGTAACCTGAAAAAACCCGTGACCCCAAAAACCCGGTGAGCCAAGTAACTCTTCATTTCTTTTTATTCTTTGTGTGTACAGAGTATAGAAATTGATACGATTTTAATGCCTGCCAAGGTCGTTCTAACCATTGGCACTTTGTAAAATTATCAACATTTTGATTTACACAACATCCTATGTCATTCTTGAAGCTTCCGTTACTGCTTTTGTCCAATTCTAGTACAGAAGATATATTTATCCCCAATTTTTTACATATATATGTGTTTTAAACTAAAAACATTTGAACTGCAAATATTTAAACTTATATTTTTCTTCTTCTCGGAGATCCTCCTTTGATCCCCCTTTGATGGCCCCCTCTCTTGATCTGCGCTTGTTGTGTGGACTGGCAGAAGGGTCAGATAGTACCGATTTATAAAAAGGGTGATAAAACGGATTGCAACAACTACAAATGAATAACGCTCTCAAGGACTGACATTAAAATGTACGAAAAAACACTGAACAAAGAATAACCAGAACAATTGACAGCACATTCGAGGAATCCCAAAGCGGATTCAGAAAAATCAGAAGTACCCATGATCATATATTTACCATCAAACAAATAATAGAAAAATATCAACAACAGGATAAATAGATTTATAAGGCGAACATAAACCTAAGGCTGCTTTTGACACGGTACCAAGAAAAAAATTATGGGATATATTAGAGAAGAGTAACAAAATGATAAGGGTAATTAAAAACAATTACAACAAAAATATGAATTATGTCATCAGTCAAAAAAGAACATCAAAACCATTTACTACAAACGAGAGTCTGAGACAAGGAGGATGAGACAAGTCCAACACTATGTATAATTTACGTGGATGAGACAATTAAAGAATGTAACGTAAAAGTAACAAAATGCATGTAGGTTATAGAAATTTAAGCAGAGTATACATTTCAGAAAGAGCATTCGCTGACGACGTCGTCATATTGGCCGAAAATGAGAAACAACTACAAAGAAACGGAATACGGAATGAAATACTAAAAAAATATGGAATGACAATTAATAAAAATAAAACAAAATGAAGAAGAAGAAAAGAAACATAAAAATATAAAAAGTAAATATTGAACAAGCACTAATCTTCCAATACTTTAGTAGTAGAGTCGAAAGACAACGGAAGACATGAAACAGAAATTACTAATAGAATTAAAAAAAAACGAGGAACATGTACTATACAATAAGCAATAAATTCATCAATAAAAAAGAAATAACAATAAAAACAAAAATTAATGTGATCAAGTCAATATAAAGACCTTTTCTTCTTCAGGTGCCACCTCCGCTACGGAGGTTGGCAATCAGCATAGCTTTTTTAATTTTTGAGGCAGTAGCTCTAAATAGTTGTTTTGAGCTGCATCAAAACCATTCTCGCAGGTTCTTCAGCCATGAAATTCGTCTTCTTCCGATGCTTCTTCTGCCATCTATCTCTTCTTGCATTAAGGATGCCATACTTCTCGCCCCGCATCACATATAGACCTTTGTATTATGTATTAACCTTTGGTTGCGAGTCGTGAATTCTAACAGAACGACGAAAGCGTAAAATACAGGCAGTAGAAATGAAATACCTTAGACGACTTCAAGGAGTTTATTACCAAAAGAGATATATGTACTACGGAACACTCAAATAGAACATTTGCAAATAGAGTAAACCTTAGAATATATAGAAAGAAGGCAATTCAGTTGGTGTGGTCACCTTCAGAGAATGGATTATACAAAGCCGGTGAAAGAAATTTGGCAGGCAAAAACACAAAGGAGAAAAAAGAACGGTAGACCACGATAAACATGGGATAGCCTAGGAAAAATATTTTATATTGAATATATTTTATTATAAAATTATGAAAATTTTGATGTATTTTATATCAAATAATATGTTTTAAGCACATAATATACATATATCTCATATAAAGAATAAATCTATAATTTTCAGTCCTACGATTATCTATAGCTCCTTGACACCGGCTATAAACGCTTGTGATTGGGACCCTAAATTGCTGTCCCGAGATGCAGGTGGCTGAAAAGGCCTGTTTCTAAGCTCGAGACTCGCCCAGACAGCTTGGCCCCAGCGTTTCTAAGAATTTACAATCTGCTTTCAGATACAACAAAAAAGATTATCTTGACTTCATTGCCAGAGGACTTTCTTATCTTATAGGAAGAAGTGTCCGTCGGAAGAAATCTTTGATTTGGTAGATTTTAAATATTTTCCAACAGGTGTTTCACTACGTGTCATTGAAAATTATATTTATATTTTATTTTAAATGATAAAAACTATGGACACTATTTATTTTTGAGAAAACCAAGAATTAGTGCTGAAAAAGAAACAAAAACACATTGCGCTCTACAAGAAACGAAAAAGAAAGGAAAATAATACAAAATTAGCTGAAAATATACTAATCTATAGTGGAGGAGCAAAGGAAAACACGCCCAAAGAATGTGTAGCCTTACTAATATACCAAACGATACCAGAATCACATCAAATAATGTCAATACGTATTAGAAAAGATTATCACAACGAAGAAAAGGATGAAGAAGAAGGACCTGTACATCATCAAAGTATACGGCCCAGAAAATAACAAGCCTCAAACAACAAGGGAAGCATTTTATGACGAATTACAACAAATAGTAGATCAAGTCAGAAGGAAAATGATAATATTGAGGGGTCTTAAGGCTTGAATAGGCAACGAAGTACTACCGGGATCTAAGCAAAAACATGACGAGAATTGAAGAAGGAAACGTAAAGGAACAAAGGACGCCTTAAAGAAGTTTAAAAAAGTCACTAGTATAGGACAGAATACCTACCGAATGAATACCTAAATACGGAGGACCAGATCTCACCAAACAACTATTAAAACTAATCCAAAAAATAATAGAGCAGGTAGAAAATTATTTGTCGTAATTTTAATTTCCTACAGCATATTGCATTTTCTCCTTCATCAACGAACGATATTTTCAAGTCAAAGTTAACGCTTCAACATCAAACTTTCATCCTATCCATTTTGGAGTTCCTCAAGGAAGTGTCCTTGGCCCATTCCTGTACCTACTCTATACAGCAGACATACTTGCCAATAATGATATCCTAATGGCTATTTTTGCTGATGATACAGCAATTCTAACTTCAGACGCAGATCCTGAAAACGCTGCAAACAAACTTCAGGATTACCTACAAGTGCTACAAACCTGGCTTGAACAATGGAAGATTAAAGTTAACGCCGAAAAATCGCCAGCAGTTACTTTCACAACAAGAAGACAAACATGTCCCCCAGTCCCAGTACACATCAATAATATACCAATTCCACAAAAATCTGAAGTAAAATATTTAGGGTTGTATCTAGATCAGAAGCTTACTTGGAAAACCCATATCCCATATCAAAGCCAAACGGACACAGATAAATATAAAAGTTAGACAAATGTACTGGCTACTTGGAAATAAGTCGAAACTATCACTCAAGAATAAAATACTGATCTACAAGATCATCCTCAAACCCATTTGGTCTTACGGAATTGAACTCTGGGGTTGCAGTAAACCTTCCAATATCATGATCCTAGAAACTTTCCAGTCGAAAACCCTACGAACAATAGCCAATTCTCCATGGTACGTTTCCAACCATACCATACACAATGATCTTGGTATTCCATTCATAAAAGAAGTCATTGGCCTTCAGGCAAACAGAGCCAAAGAAAGAAATTCCACAAACGATTGCCAAATCATCAGAGAACTATACCAACCACGACTACCTACTAGACTTCTACATAGAACCTGGCCCGAAGACCTTGGGGAATAGGTGATGACTTGGAGAACCGTTAATGGACGGTACCCGCTACTAGCCACATACCAGTCAACATATTTGCTAAATACTCCTGTAATACTGAGTAGATTGTAAATTTGCTGTAATAAATAAATTTAAAAAATATTGCATTTTCAATATTGCCCTACCTTAACCTACTTTAATAATATCGCTTTATTTAATAATAGTGATTTATTTAATATTGTTAAAGAGTTTATATGCCATTCAAGTACAGAAAGGGATGAAAATTAATATTGACTAAGGTTTCTAAGATTTCGGACATCTAGTGGTGACCCGAGCTTGAGAAGAGCTGATCCTTGTTTTAGAGGCTGGAGCTGACCCAGATGGTCGTGATCTTGTAGCCGGTCGGGCAGAGGAACGTTGCTGGTCTCCCGCTGCTTGAGGAGGACCTCCTCGTGGAGGCACTGATCGTGGAGGCACCCCTCTTGGAGGGGCAGCACGTGGAAGGGTAGCCCGTGGGGGAACTGAACGTGGAGGACCTGCCCCTGAAGGACCTGCACGTGGAGTTGCGCGTGGAGGAGCTGCCCCTGAAGGACCTGCACGTGGAGGACCTGCACGTGAAGGAACTGCTCGTGGTGGAGCTCCTCGTGAAGGGACTGCTCCTGGTGGAGCTCCTCGTACAGGAGCTGCTCTTGGAGGAGCTCCACGTTGAGGACCACTAGGAGTCGGACCAGCTGCAGATAATCTGGTACCTGGAACACCTTTACCTGGTCTGCTTGGGCCCCGAACAGTTGTGTCTTGTGAAGGTCCTGACGGAAATAATTGCCTCCGAATATCTGGAGGTACCACTTCTCGAGGGGGACTCGGAGTAGGGGGGAGAGGACTTGCCTGCTTGGGTGTTTCCGGATAGAGTTCTCTGTACCTAGGATGTTCTATAAATGTGGACGGTGGCGAATATTGCACTCGAGATGGTAAACCAAATGCATCTGTAGGTGGAGGAGATCCAGGAATTGCTGGCATTTTTGGAGGCGGCGCTCGTTTTCTTGTGGGCTTTTCACCACCAGGAGGAAAAAGAAAGGTATCGGCCAATGGTACTTTAAGGTACATATCCCTCATTTTTGGAGTCATCGCAGGAGATGGAGGTGTGTCCATCCAAGCCGGTCTAGGTACTTTACGTGTGGGAGTAGCAAATTCCGGTCGTGGAGGCGAAGGTGTAGGAAAGTCAAACATATCTCCTTCTCTAGGTGATCTACGTGGGGGTGTAGAAAAATCCGCCCTACGTGGAGGTGAAGCAGGTGGAGGTGAAGCAGGTGGAGGTCTAGGTACTTTACGTGTGGGTGTAGAAAATTCCGGTCTTGGAGGCGAAGGTGTAGGAAAATCAAATATATCTCCTTCTCTAGGTGATTTACGTGGGGGTGTAGCAAATTTCGGTCGTGGAGGCGAAGGTGTAGGAAAATCAAACATATCTCCTTTTCTACGTGGAGGTGTAGCAGGTGGAGGTGAAGGTGGAAAATCGGGCATAGGAAAATCAAATATATCTCCTCCAGAAACATCGGGCGCCCTAAATGAAGGACTTTCTGGTTCTTCAAACGTTTCGTATAATTCTTTGGGAGGTTCTCCCCAATCAAGCATTTGACTAGGTAAGGGCATTTGATGGATAGGAGGAGTAGTTAGTAACTGCCGTGGAGATGACCAACCTGGTATGCCTCGCCGAGGGGGAGTAATTGGTGGTGTAGGTAACTTTGCCTCTGGTGGCAACGGAGGTAAATCGGGATGCCGAGCCATTAGTCTTGCTAAATAGGCTTCTGTACTAAGCTCGCGTTCTTTCGCAATTTCAGGAGAAGGTGGAGGTGTTCTTATCCCTGATGGTGATCTGGGTGGTGAATAATAAGCTTGTGGTGGTGGACGTAATGGTTTTGGTGGTCGTGGACCTTTAGGTTCTCTTGGATACGTTCGCAACTGATATTTTCCAAACCAGTCGGCTCCTGGAGGACGAGGCCGAGGTGGGGGAGGAGGCGTCACAGGAACTGGTTGTTGCACTTCCCTTATAGGACTTTCAGGGGGTTTAGGAGGTTCATACTGCGGAGGTTCTATCTTCGTAGGTTGACCCCTACCTACCTGCTTGGGATCCGTCTGGGGAGGTTTACCTCTACCAATACCAAATCGAGCACTTGGCGGTGGCCTTTGTGGGCCTCTAATTGCTTGTGGTACTCCTCTAACACCCGATGCTTGTCGAGAAGGACCAGGAAGTGCAGGAGGTCCAGTAAAAGCACGCTGTGCACTTGTTGGGCCTCTCGGAGGTATTCTACTACCACTCGGTGTTTTTGCTGGTACACGTGATCCTTGAGATGGTACTTGCAGCTGTGCTGGCTTTACCTGTCCAGTTGAAGGAGTCTTTGAAGGCCGCTCACCTCCTGGAGTTTTAAATCTGCTTGACTGAGGTGCGCCTAAACGACGTTGTGATGGCGTTTTTGAAGACGACGCCTGAGGTGCGCCTAAACGAGATCGTGATGCTTCGCAACCTCCTACCAACTTCTTTACCATTGCAGCTGCGCCTTTGTTTCCAGCAAAAACTTTTTCGATATTTTCTACCTTTTGTTGTACAGGTACAGCTCTAGGCCTTTGCCGTGACATTGTTCCAAAGGAAATAGGACGGGAATTTCCTCAATATATCAGCATTAATATAAGGATACTGGGATTTTTCTACTACTGACAATCTTGACTACTTTTTAGGATTTTTAGTATGCAATATAATATTACCAATAATTTTGAAAAAGTAAAAATGACATTTTACATTCTGACATGAAATAAAACTATCACCAAGACGTTTTACCGGTAGTGTTTGACAGACACTAAGGCGTCGTCACAATAAAAAATTGAGTAAATTATTTATGAAAACTTTGGACCAATAATAAAAAAACTGGCTCTCCAAAACATACGACAAAGCAGAATGGTTATATTTTGTCATATTTCTTATTTGGTTGTTGGCAAAGCGTTGCAAAAAATAGTCTAAACAACAGAGGTATCAGGTTGTTAAACACTACCCTAAAACTTTGCAGGAAGTTATGAATCAGAGGATAAGTTTAGTAGATGAACCACAGGGTTTTCGTACTGGAAGATCATGCACAGATGCAATAATCGTAATAAAGTAAATTACTGAGAAATCACTAGAGTATAGCAGACCAGCATTTCTATGTCTGATTGACTCAAAGAAAGCATTTGGCAGAGTAAGATTCAAAGATGTAATCCATCTTCTGTATGAGTAATAGACAAGTTTTTTTTGATATCATAAAAACTATTGGAAACATCTACCAAAACAAGAAAATAGAAGTCATAGACATAGGCAGCAGAATATCATACGGGGCTCATTGAGTCCCATGCTCTTCAATTTAATCATGGATGAAAGCATCAAAAGAAGATTTTACAGAATGACAATTTCATCTCAAAAAACTAAAACTAGAGTAATCAGTAAAGAACCAGTCAGATATAAAATAGAAATTGATGGCATCGGTATTGTACAAGTCTTCTTCTTCTTCTTCAGCTTGTGTTCGTCCACTGCTGGACATATGCCTCTTCCATTTGCTTCCATCGATTTCTACTCTTGGCAATTCTCATCCACTGCTTGCCCGCGACTTGTTTGATATCATCTGCCCACCTCTTCTGCGGTCTGCCTACTCCTCGCATGTTCTCTCTTGGTCTCCAGTTTGTTAGTCTCTGTGTCCATTTTTCGGGATTATCTCGGGCAACATGTCCGACCCATTGCCACTTGAGCCTTGTTATACGTTCTGCGACATCAGTAATCTTTGTTCTTTCACAAATGTCGATATTTCGAATTCTGACTCTCAAACTAATCCCTAGCATGGCCCTCTCCATCGCTCTTTGGGTTGTACTGAGCTGCTCTAAGGTTTTCTTTGTAAAGGCCATAGTCTCCAATCCATATGTAGTTACAGGCAAGATACATTTGTCATAAATTCTACGTTTTAGACACCTAGGTATATCTTTATTCTTCAAGATAAAGCTTAACTTGCCGAAAGCTACCCAAGACAATTGTATGCGTCTTTTTATTCCGACTATTTGGTTTTCTTTGCCGATTTTCTTACATTTTCAAGACTGACGTTGACGTTTTCAAGAAGTGAGAAATCAAGTACAAAAAGCAAACAGACTGACAGGATGCCTTAATAACACTATATTGTGAAACCGACATAAATATTAACACTGAGATGAAGTCAATAATTTATAAAGTCAGTGTAAGACCAATAATGACATATGCATCAGAAACAAGACTCGATACAGCCACAATACAAAAACTACTAGAAACGACAGAAATGAAAGTACTGAGAAGAATTACAGGAAATACTCTGAGAGATCGAAAGAGGGGTGAAGGCATTAGAAGAAAACGTAACGTACAGTGTATAAACGAATAGACACTAAATAGAACAAAAGAATGAAATAACCATATAAGCGGAATGGGGAGACAAGTGTATTCAAAATAGCAAGAAATAAATCACCAATCGACAACCTTCCAAAGAGGTATTAATCGGCATTAATCCAAGCAGAATTGCTTACACAGAGGAAAAAGAATAAGGAAAAGAAAGTTTTCTTGTTCCAGGAATTCCATAAGTTTTTCTCCTCTTGTGTTTCTTCTGCCGAATTCGAAATTTCCAATCTTGTTTTCAGATATTAACCTGTATAGATTTGAATATCGTATAGAATAATCCATAGTAGCGGGTTTTTATTTTGCGATCAGAAAATACATTGGACAAAACGATGAATTTATATCAACAATATTGTAAAAATGCACACTATACAGAAATACAAAAGAACAATGAAGTAATTGATTTAACATAAATCGTGAAATGCAGAAGTAAGCTAAGATATTTTGTCAAAAATATTTAAAAATTTCGAGAATCTTGTCCTCTTTGTGAACTTGGACAAATCCTTGGACCTGGTGAACTGCCTTGAGCTCTTGTTCTCGTTGGAGTTCCTCGAGAATCTCGATATGTACCTTCGGGAGACATTCCAGTTGATGGTGATCTCCTGCTAAAATCAGCTGGAGGTGACGTAGATGCTAAGAATTGACTCTGCATTTCTGGTGGACTGTAAAATTGTGGAGGTTGTGTTGCGTCAAGCATCTTCGCATGCGGCGTTTTAGGTAAAGCTCTTTCAGGCGGTTGCCAACCAGATATTCCTGCAGATCGAGGAGGAGACTTCCTTGCAGGAGGTGAAAAATCTGAAGGAGGCAAATCTGGATGCCTAGCCATAACGTCTGCAAGGAATTCATCTACATTCGACTCATCTAGTCGCCTCCTCACAGTCGTATATAACCGTTCAGCTTCTCTTCTTGTTCGAACTGGTGTTTGGTGAAGCTGGGAAGGTAGTTCCTTATAACTTGTATCCTGTTCCGGAGAATATCTTCGTGATGGTTGAGGAGGTGTTCGTTCTGGAGAGTAAAATTGAGGTGGAGCCTCTTGTTCTATACCAGGAGGTGTGTGATACGTCGGAGGAATATAACCTTTAGCAAAGTCAAACATTCCTTCATCATCTGGAAAAGGACGTGGGGGTGTTGGTTGAGGAGATGGTCTTCGCTGTTGAGGTGGTAATCTTTGGGGTGTTTGTTGTATTTCCCTAGGACTAAATTGTTTTGACGCATCTGGGCTTCTTTGCGGTGGAGTAACAGGTAATCGTTGAGGAAATGGGACAGATTGTTGTTGTTCTCTAGGACTAAATTGTGGTTGTGGTGGGGGTCTTTGAGGTGAAGTAGCAGGTAATCGTTGAGGAGAGGGAATAGATTGTTGTTCCATAGCACTAAATTGCGGTTGTGCTATTCCTGTTCTTTGTGAAAATTCCTCTTGCATCCTGCTGGCTCCAGATGTACTAGGACATGGTTTACCAGATGGTTGAGAGACACCTGTTCTTTGAGAAAATTCCTCTTGCATCCTGCTGGCTCCAGCTGTACTAGGACATGGTTTGCCAGATGGTTGAGAGGCAGCACCTGGCCTTGTTGGAATCTGTGTTCTTGTTGAAGGCGGTTTGAGTCTACTTTGAGTGGGTATTCTCGATCCACCAGCTTGAGGAATTCTGGAAGCGGGTATTACTGTTTTTTGTATTTGTGACAATTCATGTTGAGGTAGCTGAGTAGGTGATGCAATAGGACTTGTAGGAATAAGATCACTAAATGTTTCGTCAGCTATAGCTTGTACTGGACCTACATCAGGAAAAGGTGGTGAAGGTGGAAATATATCTGGATCTGGCTCATCTTGTTCAATATCTTGCACTACATTTGCAACTCTCTTCAACATTTCAGCGGTCTTTCTATCGTGTCTAAATAAGTAGTCAATGTACTCTTTTTCTTTTTCTAGACGAGATTTGGGAGGTATCCCATATTGAGGTGTGCTATAAGTTGACTCTGGTACTTGTCGTACTGGTTGTGTTCTATCATAGCAAGTCTTTCCTAGACTTGTGTCCGCTGGGAAACCAGAGACATCAACATCTTGATCAATAGCTTTTTCAACATGTGGCTTCTCTGAGATTTTCCTGGGTTGTAATGTTTCCATTAAGGAAGGTACTACATCTTTAAATACCTTATGTGCGTTAGGCGAGCCTCTTGTGATTGGATGCATCGGTCGAGGTTGTGGTACCTCTGGTTCTGGTAATTGTTGGTCTCGTGAAATATCCTCTTTAGTTGAAGTATCTGTTTTGACATCGCTATAATCCGGTGCCATTTCGTCTTCAATAAGATCTGAAAGTGCCATTGCCTCTTGGAACAGTTTGTCCATTTCACCATCTCTGCCGCTGCACTCAAAGGAACATTTCAGTTTACTAGGATCTGTTTCTTTTGATGCCTCTTTTTGCAGAGGTGATTCAGTTGTGTAAAGATTCGGCGATTTAAGTCTTTTAGGACTAACAGACGGTTTGGGAGTGGTTAAAGGAATACCAGCTTGTGCAGGTAACACGCCTTGGGCGTTTTCTGTTACGCGGTCTATTTCTTTTTGCATAGTTCTCGTTTGTATGGTATCTCTAAAGTATTTAACAAGTAAAGAATCTTCTTTAAGTTCCTGTTCGTATTCAGTTTCATTTAAGTCGAAGAAATTCTCAAAATCATATTCCACCTTGGCTTTCCTTCCGATTTCTTCTTGGTCATCTTCTTCATCGTCATCGAATGTACACGTCTTACGTCGTCTCTTTTTCTCCTCGATGATTTCACCACGTTCATAATCTCGTATAGCCCTTTCAATCTCATTATATTCTTCCTCCAAGTCCGAGTCCATAAACGCCAGCGGTTCATATCTTTGTGGTGCCCCTTTCTCAGAACGTACTTTTGGAATAGCACCAGTAGCTGCAGTAGGTCTTGGTGCGTCTAAAACTTCCATCAACGTTGAGCTCCAAGTTGGAGGCTTCCTTTCTTCTTGTGGAGGAACTTTAGTAGCCAACGGCTTAATCGGAGGAGTATCTCCCAACTTCTTAATTTTTCTTTTTTTCTTTTTATCTGGCGTGGGTTCTAATGGTTTACAAGGCTCTCCTTCAGGACCAGGACAAGGAACACATGTCCCTGCTGATTTACCGTGTCCCATAGGAAGTGGACTAGATGTGTCGACAGCACTTTTGGCCATTTTTGGGAAAATACCTTTGTCTGCTTTTTGCCATTGAGTTATTGGGTCTTTGGATATAGCATAATAACAATGAACACCAAAACCAGGTATGTCTTGAGCAGCAACGTATTCTCTTAGATCCGAAGATATATCAGTCGTGTAAGGAGGGAAATCGCCTATTTGACCTTGCAGCTGCCTTCTTATGTTAGTTCGTCTTTCCTTTTGTTCAGCTATTATAAGATCTTCTGCCATAGCATTCAAATCGTACTCACCAGGAAACTCTTCAAGCACCTCATAGTTAGTGGGATCATCGGTAAATATCCCTACAAGTTTCTTCCTCTGAAGGGCAAAGAGCAACAACTTGATATAGTCAGTTTTGAGTTTTTCATGTGCCTGTTCGTCTTCCTTGATTTTTTTCACCCATGCTGCAGCTAAGACTCTATCCTTTGCGTCTGGCAAGGCGAATATTAACGGCCTTGCAAATTTCGAATAAAATTCCAATTCGTTTATGTTTTCCATGGCAGTGATTGAAAATCCACGGCAAATTTTGAGCGCTGGTGTACTACAATTTTAACGGCACTGTGACATTTTTTTATTTATAAAAAATGACGTTTTCTTTCAATCAAATCATCCAATAGAATTACTCAATATTCAGTAAAATATATTCGTTGTAAATGGGCAAAGGTTGGTTTAAATTAAAATAGTCTTCTTTATTTTACACTGCCTTTTTTCTTCTGGTCCACAGCTAAGTTTAATTATTATTTGTTTTCTCATTTATGTGACTTGCAGACTTGCCATATAGTGCATCTAGTTCTTTTTTTATTTATTGCTTTCTGATAAGGTATTTTTTATTGTCTTTGAGTTATGGCACAAAAGATTATTAGATTTGTTTCATGTATAATGCAGTAGTGCAGAGCTATTTAGAGCGGCAGTCAACAGTGTCCACATAGCCATGATACTTTCCAACCTTCGATAGAAGATGGAACTTAAAGAAGAATATAAACAATTACAGATACAGGTATAAATAACTGTGAAAGAAATGCAAACACACAACTTACATCTGAGCGGATCTTTTGCTATTGTCATACATATAGTTTAGTTGGTAGAAATGCTCATATTTAGTTGGCGGCTTACTTGAAAAAACTGAAAGAGCTGTCTCTGAAGATCATCTTCTGATTCAGCAATAATTGCTGCATCATCTGCGTAACACGCCATACCAATTCTTTTGTTGCCCATTCTATATCCTAGATTAAGAGATGTTACTTTGTTTATAATTTTGCCCATGAGTAGGTTAAACAAGAAGGGGCTTAAACTGTATCCTTGTCTAATTCCTCCCGGTGTTGGAATATTTTCAGTGAACTGGTCTTCTGCTCTAACTTTGGTTACGTTGTTGTTAGTTAGGTTATGGACTATCTTTGTTATGCTGATCGGTGTTTTATTTTCTATTAATATATTTAGAATGTCTCCCAGGCGAACTCTGTCAAACGTCTTCGTCAGATCAATGAAGCAAATATACGCTGGCATGCCGAACTCTGTAGCTTTTTCTTTTGCCTTTCTTTTTCTTTATTGCAAAATAAAGATTAAAATATTCAAGACGAATGTTAACAAGAAAAGAAAAACAAAAAATGGAGCATAGATACATTGAAAATAGAAGGAACAATACACAACAGTATACAGAAGAATGGGACAAAAACTGAGAAAATACAACATTAAGGATATGAAAAAGGAATGGAACAACATAAAAGCAGCACAATAGAAACTGCACGACAACTATATAGGACACCAAGGAAACAAAAAATGTAGAGCATGTTTTGATGAAGAATGTCACAAAAAAAATCAAATTAAAACCTCAGGAGAAAAAAATGTCTAGAGAATGGAAAGCAGGAACAATTAGAACTATGCCGAAGAGAGAAGCAAGAAGCCAAGAAATTCAATAGGTGAAAGAAGGAGACATGGATTTCTGAACAAATGCAATAGTTAGAAATAAAAATGATAAAGACAACGAAAAACTTTTCGAATATATAAAACAACAATATATGTAGTATGTAGTACCAAAAAACAACCATAAAATAAACAAAAAGATTGAGAAAAACCGTGTTTATTCCTATAATATCCTAATCACTTCGTGCCCGAATTGATTTTCTTAGGAAGATTTCGAAGTCCGTCCTGTATATATAATAGGTGGAAAGCAATATTAATTTATTGGTGGCATTTGTAAAGTGAAAACGATATTTCGAGGGTCTCGAGAATAGACTGTCCTTTTTCAATGGTCTCTAACAATATCGAGGTATATTCTTAGAACCCGAATGCATCGGGGCCAAGCTGTCTAGCAGACTGAGAAACCGTAGACCAAACGTCGTTAGGATCGAATGCTATTTCGGAGAAAGATAATTAGAAGCTGGGCTTTTGTTTAGTGTTTAGTTTTTGGGTTTTGTCTTTGTAATGCCCGATTTTTATATATTTAAAAACTGTGTAGCACGAATACATATTATGGGAAATAATACTATAAAAATAGAAAATTTACAGTCATTATATTGGTTAATATTATTCAATGTCGTCTTCTATGCAAGGTAGACGATAACGCTCAGGTTAATAGGTAAATCTAATCAACCGCTATTTTCAGAACTGTTTGGACATCCAAACTAATTCTTTAACTATGTTATTTTTCTACGCCATCTTTTATGTTTTCTGCCAAAATTGGCTGTTGTGATTAATTCATTCTTCATATTTCTCATTATACAGTATGGTGCAAATGAAAGGAATAAATTCGTTATTTCGTAAACCGGTGACTTTAAGAAAAAATCCCGAAAGGGATCGATTTTTATTTTTAAATTATGATATTTTGGCATATATGTCATACTAGTGACGTCATCCATCTGGACGTGATGACGTAATCGATAATTTTTTTAAATGGGATTAGGGGTCGTGTGCTAGCTCATTAGAAAGGTCATTCAATTATCTATTCAGTAATATAAATATTTATATAACTATTTGTACAGGGTGTCAAAAAAAATTGTCTAATTCAATTATTTGATAAAAAAAGAAGAATGTATGTAATTTATTTAACTCAAAATACATTTTACTGTTTCCCGAAAATAGAAAAAAAATGTTTATTTCAGAAATAAACATTGCTTTTCGATTAAATTCAATGTTCAAGCCAGCTCCCACCAGCCACTTGCCTTTTGGAAGATTCTTCTTCTTCTTCTTCTTCCTCTTTATAACCAATTCTGCTTGTTCATTGGCGGATTGCTACCTCTATGGAGGGTTGTCACTCCACCTTTTGCGCGGTCGGTCGATACTTCTTCTACCGATTGGTGATTTATCTCGTGCTATTTTGACCACACGTGTCTCCCCCAATCTGGTTATGTGGTTGTTCCATTCTATTTTTCTATTTAGTGTCCATTCGTTTATACACTGTACGTTACATTGTCTTCTAATATCTTCGCTCCTCTTTCGATCTCTCAGTGTATTTCCTGTAATTCTTCTCAGTACTCTCATCTCTGCCGTTTCCAGTAGTCTTTATGTTGTGGCTGTATCGGGTCTTGTTTCTGATGCATATGTCATTATTGGTCTTACACTGGCTTTATAAATTCTTGACTTCATCTCAGTGTTAATATGTCGGTTTCGCCATATAGTGTTATTAAGGCATCCTGCCAATCTATTTGCTTTTTGTACTTGATTTCTCACTTCAAACCCACCTTTTGGAAGATGGAACATTTAATTTAAGCGAAAAGCAATGTTTATTTGTGATATAAACATTTTTGTCTGATTTCTGACAGCAGTAAAATGTATTTTGCATTAAATAAATTATATACATTCTTCTTTTTTTTTGTCAAATAATTTACTTTAAAAAATTTTTTGGACACCCTGTATAAATAATTATGTAAATGTTTATATTACTGAATAGAGAATGGAATATCCTTTCAAATGAGCTAGCACACGACCCCTATTCTCATTTAAAAAAATCATCGATTACGTCATCACGCCCAGATGGATAACGTCACTAGTACGACATAAATGAAAAAATATCATAATTTAAAGAAAAAAATCGGCCAGTTTCGGGATTTTTTCTTAAAGTCGCCGATTTACGAAATAACGAATTTATTTCTTTCATTTGCACCATACTGTTATGTTCAAGATATGCTACTTTCTTTGATTTTATGGAGTTCTCTGTTAATTAGTGATTCTTTACAATCCAAGATATAGTATATAATATATAAAAAAAAATCAATGGGAAAACCCAATAGTTGGCTGTATACCATAGTTTAAAAAACTCATACAGAAGTAAAAACTTCAACTTGTATTCTGGTATAAAATCGTTTATTAAAAAACTATCTAAAAAGTCATCCAAATGAATTGCAAAACGTTTTCGTTCTAATTCAGAACATCTTCAGTGAATTCTGCTGAGTAGTTTGAAACTAGCACACTCTTTAAAGTGGTAACCCCATACCTATATGGTTTAAATATCTTATTTTAATAGAACATGGTGGCTACAAGTCGATGTTGTTAGATATAATAGAACACATGCTCAAAGGCACATACCAACTCTGTGCTCAGTTTAAGAAGACGTAAAAAGTTCGCAGTAGGCAACCCAAATTACACGGCACAAAGTAGTGGGTCAGGATCTAAAATCGAGTAAAAAAGTTGTTTGACTTTAGTTTGTGTTTGTTACTAGTTAGGCCCGGAGCTTAGAATGTTGAAACATATTTTCTTAGTAGAGTTTACGCAATAAAGGTTAAAAACCATAAAATATTGTTTTTTTGTTTCCAATGTTCTCTTAGCTTTCTATCAAATTTCAAAAATAGTAGAATGCAATTTTTTGCAGTTATACCTCATTTAATTTTTTATTGTTTAACATACATACTCAACAACGGTCGTGCCTACATCTAAAATCACATTTCGTTTTATCCGTTTATGGACATCTCAGACACACCTGTGCGAGGCAAACATTAATTTTATTTCCTATTGAAAACTACATAGGTATGACTACGACTGCAGGATCATAAAACGCCAAAGTATTCGTCTATCAGCCTCGAAGGAGACTTTCCCACTCCGCCCTAAGAATACCTGAATGCAAATGCCATAAACATTTTTAGCGGTTTTTGCAAAAAATTATTATGTATGTATGACCGTGTGGTCATAAAGTCTCGAAGAGAACGACGTTCACCAACGTGTGTGTCGACCTGCAATTTAATCGCTTACAGGACGAAGTACATCGATCATATCGGTTGAGTTATGAATCATGGTCTTTTTACCAAAGGCGGGGTAAATTTGGCAACAGTGAACGTAGGGCCTATCAAATTACAGACATGTTGTATATAAATTTGTTTGGTATTGTCCGAGTAAAACATTTTGTGGAATAGCTTTAAGCCGGTGAAATATGATATTCTTCAAATAAAGATATTAGGTCAAACGTTTAAGAAGCAGCGCTTTGAACGCATCTGTGTTTTTACGCCCAGACCTCCCATATATATTCACAAGTTTCGTGCAAAACGTTTAGTTTTAGTTCGGTAGCAGTGTAGTACTGGAGTGTACGTGTGTTAAGTGATACGAGTGTTTTGTTTGCTGTAATTATTTTGAATATTGGTTTAGTATTTAATAGTTTGGAGAGTATAAAGTGTTGATTATTGTAATTTAATTAATGTGAATAGTGATGTGGCGCCCGTGGGATAATGTAAATATCGCGTACGATAACGCTGATATTGTAGAAATTGCCAGTGCTAGTGTGAACGTAATTACTAAAAAGAGTGCCCGTAAAGAAGATTGGAATGCATTTAAATGCTGAAACACAGCAAATATGTTTGAATGTACACAAAAATCTACGTACTCAAAAATCTACGAAATTTGGCTTCGATGAAACACTATTGGCACAAGCCACCTCTGATTTAACAGAAATTCCACTTTCTACTGTATATAAAATAGTCAAAAATGAACCCTATCATCGCAGGAAACGATGTGTCTACAAATTTTCAAGACCTTTAAATCCTTCACTTGTAAAACTATTGAAAACCACAATATACGACTGCTACAAAAGCAATGAAATACCTACAATACAAATAATAAGAAAGAAATTTCAAACAACCGGTCGAAATATGAACTGCTGTGAGAAAACTCTTCAAAATTGGATAAAAAAATGGGCTTTAAATTAAAAAAATAAATAAACGTCAAGCAATTATGGAAAGCCAAAGAATAATCAACAGACGTAATATGTACCTAGAAGAAATTACTAAATATAGGCAAGAAAATAGGAGAATTTATTGTTTAGATGAAACTTGGTATGATATCCACGAACGACACAGTAAAGAACGGATGGACAGATGGTTCAAGCATGTGCATTGTGCATACCAGAAATGCCTGCAAATAAAGGCTCGCGGCTAATTATTATTGTACATTGCGGAGGAAGTGAGGGATGGGTTCCGAATGCTTTAAAATTACGTGGGAAGAAAATGGAAGATTGTAACGTTGACTACCACAAGAATATGGAAGCTGACATTTTTGAAGATTGGTTTGAAAACTCGCTGATCCCAAACTTGGAGAAAAACAGCGTAATAGTGCTTGACAACGCTTCCTATCGTTCCCGACAGCTCACTAAAATACCAAATATGTACATCTTCAAAGAAAGCTGACCTGCAACATTTTTTAATGGAAAATGATTTGTATTTCGAAGATTTTTACACAAAAAAAAAACAACTATTGAAGTTCTACACACGAAGCAATTTAGAAAATTATCCGCTCTAGAGAGTATTGCCAAAAAGCATGGACACAACATATTAAGAATTCCCCCTAATTTTGTGTTTTCAATCCTATTGAGTTAATTTGGGGACAATTAAAACCAGGTATAAGGCGTCCAAATACATTTCCTAAATTTAACAAAAAGTTAATTGAGATAATTAAAAAAGAAGTAGCCAATATTACCAAAGAAGACTGGCAAAAAAGAATCGCCAAAGTGATCAAAGTGGAAGAATATTATAAGAAGATTGGGCACTTCCACATTAATGGTGGAAATAAGTGGAAATAGAGCCATCAAAGAAGACGAATGGATGGACAGAAAACGATGGCGGTCGAAATGCGAGAAACGGCAGAGGCTGTAGGAACCTCGCTTATGGATAGATAGATAGAAATAGAGTGAGCATATACAATACAGCTACTAAAGTGCTTCTGCTGTGGACCCACAATAAACAAGGAGGTCCCGGTGAGTAGGTATATGAAAATTTGGTGAGATATGTATGAGAAAATTAACTTCAACTCAAGTTAAGCCAGAGGTTTGAGAAACTGACAAATTTCACTTGAAAGCAGGATTACTCCAGCGTCCAGTGATTTATTTTCCTTAGCGTTGGATTAGGTAAACGAGAAGCTATAGAGTAACAATTGAGTGCCTGAGTAAGAGAAGGGGCTATGCCACACAACTTGAGATTTTGTTTATTTTTTTGTCGTTCTGCATAGTGCTGCCATCAAGGAACAATAATATGAACGTCTTGTAAGTGTGGCATATCCCCTTGTTTGTCTAAAATGCTATTGAAAATCCGTCAGTTCGAGCGTCAGCTGTTTGTTGAGAAAGATAAAACCTTACTCAAAATTACTCAAAAAAATAATTACTCAAAAAGATAATTACTCAAAAAAATTGTTTGTGGCATAATCATGCATGCATTCCTCTTCTTAAAGTGCCCTCTCCTCAATGGAGGCTGGCTACTACAATTGCAAACTCTTCTCTGTCTTCAACTGTTCTTATGCTGATGCATAGATGATGATAATGGTGATGATGGTTTACATGCAGCAAGTTCTTGAAGAAAAAGGAGTAAAATTTTTGGCAGGATTGAACAGAACGAAATGAATCCAGGAAGAAAAAGAACATCCTGGTCAAAGAACCTCAGACTGTGGTTTAATACAACATCTGTATAAACTTTTAGCGTTGCTGCAGAAAAGATAAAGGTTGAAATGATGATCGCCCGCATAGGCACATCAAAAATAAGAACAATAATGTAATGCAGATGTAAGAAAGAGTCCCACAAGAGTGACGCTGTTGCGGGAGCCAGTAAAAAGCAGAGGAAAAAAAATGAAGTGTAAGACCAAACTATAATGCTCATTGCTCATGTAAATAGAATATTAAAATTCTATAAGTAATACATACTTATAACGATATCGATATTGTCTTCTATTAAAAACTATAAAACACTTGTTGATAATTTCAATTTTGATTTAGGCAAATAACCTTTATGCTAAAGACTACGTTTAACCACCCAATTTAATAAAATAATTCAAACAGCTGAGAATTCTTACCTAAGATTAATTCTTGAAATATGTAAGCAAAAATGAATTTCCATACGCTAGAACCACAGCAAATCAAACGGATCTTCCATTGCATAATAATGTCTTTTTCATCATATTAAAATTCAGAAACCAGCATATAACAGAAAAATGACATACATTGTAACTACAATGTAGACAGTAGACAGACGTGCATAACAAACATTAAAATACAAACGCAAATTAGCAATTCCTGAATTGAATTATTGGCAGTAATATTGCTCACGAATTGTTCAATTATACAGGGTGTCCCGAAAAGATTGGTCATAAATTATACCACAGATTTTGGGGTCAAAAATAGGTTGATTAACCTCACTTACCTATATACAATAGTGCACACAAAAAAGTTACAGCCCTTTGAAGTTACAAAATAAAGAAAACTCTTAGAGATTTTTTATTGAAAATGGACATGTGGCATTCCTATGGGAGCAACATCTTAAAAAAAATTAAAATGAAATTTGTGCACCCCATAAAAATTTTAAGGGGGTTTTGTTCCCTTAAACGCCCCCCAAACTTTTGTGTACGTTCCAATTATTAAATTATTATTGTAGCGCTATTAGTTAAATACAATGTTTTTAAAACTTTTTACCTCTTAGTACTTTTTCGATAAGCCAGTGTTTATCGAGATATTTTGAATATTTTTCGAATCCACCACATATTTGTATATGGTTAAGTACGATTATAGACACCTGTTAACAATCTGAAAATGTATTTATAATTTTACATTTTTAGGCGTATTTTGTAAAAGAAACCACATCTCGATAAAAGGT
The DNA here is from genome assembly GCF_917563875.1 of Diabrotica virgifera virgifera. Classification (NCBI taxonomy): domain Eukaryota; kingdom Metazoa; phylum Arthropoda; class Insecta; order Coleoptera; family Chrysomelidae; genus Diabrotica; species Diabrotica virgifera. The sequence goes on along the minus strand of NC_065451.1, from coordinate 10,767,669 downwards.
GACTTACCAAAAAAAAAGACTAAGAGGCAAAAAAGTTTTAGAAACACTGTGTTTAACTAATCTTACCACAATAATAGTTTAATTGGAACGTACACATACATTTGGGGGGTTTAAAGGAATAAAACTCCCATAAAATTTTTATGTAAATATATTTAAAAAGAAGCCGCATCTCGATAAAAACTGGCTTATCGACAAAATACTAGGAGGCAAAAAAGTTTTAAAAACGTTGTGTTTAACTAATGGTACCACAATAATGAATTAATTGGAACGTATACAAAAGTTTGGGGGGGTTTAAAGGAACAAAACCCCCATAAAATTTTTATGGGGTGGACAAATTTCACTATAATTTTCTTTTAAGATGTTCCTGTCATAATAATGATACATGTCCATTTTCAATAAATAATCTCTAATAGTTTTCGATATATTGAAAAAAATCGATTTTCATTTTGTAACTTCTGTAACTTTTTTTAGCACTGCCTTTAGTTGTACTTTTAGCACTGCCTTAAGAGCATAAGAGGAAAATTTGCTTGCGATGCCTTTTAAATGCATTCAATTTTTTCGAATCCTGAAAAAACTAATTAATATTTTTGAAAAGTTAAATACTGATTGAAAGATGCCATTATCGTCTAGGGCCGAAAGTCCCTTAAAATAAACAACAGGTTTCTTTTGAATAATATATTTAAAATTAACAATTACATACAATTTTCTCTTTTTTTTTCACCCTTTTAACTTATTCAAATAAACATAGAGGATAGAGATATTCAGGGACTTTCGGCCCTCGGTAATAATGTAATCTTTCATTCTGCGTTCAAATTTTTCAAAAATACTTATTAGTTTTCTCAGGGTTCGAAAAAATGAATGCATTTAAAAAGCACTGCAAGCAAATTTTGCGCCTACCCACTTAAACTGTTTTATGTCTATTATTTTCATATTCACAATATAAAAAACTGTTTTTTTTTTGTTTTGTAAAACATGCATTTTTGCGTTTTATTCCCAGTCCCAGTTAACATGTTTTTTGCGTATTTTTGTTAATTTTTTAATCAGTTAATTGGTATGAAATAACAAAAGCCATATTCCTATGAATGGTGATTATAGTTTTTTATATGTTACTTAAGTAATGTTAAAATTTACCGTGGCAAAGACGAAGACAAACAGCCACCCTGCTAAAGCTATCACGACGTTGGACCACATCTCCGAAGGGGAGTATGCAAACCACCTAGTTCATCACTTTCAACAACAAAAAACACAAATCAATCCTCCACTAATCACTATCACCACGTGCGCTCGGACATCGTCACCGTGGTCACACTCTGGTGCTCTTCGCGAAGTATCTCTATCAAACGATAACCGCCTCTGGTATAAACCTTCCTATATCTGCGGCTGTTGGCGAGCGACTTGCGGCTTGGAACTTGGAATCGGTCGTGAGATGAAAAGCTGTTCGAGACACGAGAAGTGAGAAGTGGTGAACAGTGAATAACACCCACTGGCTTGTTGGTGGCTGCGACCTCTTTTACTTCGTTGGGTTGGAACAAAAGGATTATATTGGATGGACGAGGAATGTATTTTTAAAATATATGTCAGATGGATGATATTAATTATATTTTAATTATGTGTTTAAACCGTGAAAATTTAAAAGTCATCTCGTAATATACTCTGGGCTAATTAGCAAAATTCATGGAATAGCTATTTGTATAACAAGGGAGGAAAGTGCTACTTTTCCTCCCGAGAATGAAGTTTACTGCCCGACGCGTAGCGGAGGGCAGTAATCATTCAAGGGAGGAAAAGTCACTTTACTCCCATGTTATACATATGGTTTTTCCACCTTCCTCAAATTAATAACAAGTCGTTTTTCATTTTTACTTAATTTATTTATGTAACTAACCAACAAAATTTATTAAAACTAAAACTAACAAGTAGGTACCATATAACTGTCAACTGTCAAATATAAGTCAAATTATTAATGTAAACATTGTTAAATCAAAATAACAATTTACTGTTTTTTACCATTCTGCAAAATACAGGGTGTTTTATAAATAAACGTTAAAATGTGTAGATACTTACGTAATAGAAAATAGATATTGTACAGGGCGTCAATAAGTTATATTTCATGAATGAAATACCATGACGTCACTTTTACTTTTCCTCCCTAGGGAGGAAAAATATTTTCCTCCCTAGGGAGGAAAAGTACAACTTTGCTCCCTACAATCAGGTCCGGAAAAGTATACTTTCGGTAGAGGTAGGTGGAAAAAGTTATTTACCAGCAATTTTATTGCTGGAATCGAATTATAAGATCCTATATATTAATAATATAGGTATGCAAAGTCCGCAGATAGTGTGCTACTTTTTTTATAAACAAAATGGCGCCGACAAATCGTATTTTTTTTCAATTATTGCTCTATAACTCCGAAGATTTTAACTTTACAACCAAAACAGCTTAATAAAAATTCACCACAATTAAATTCTGCATAGAGATATGTTTTTCACGATTTGCTCCGACGAAAATTTTCCTCGGAAAATTCGGGTTTTCCTAACAAAAACTCTAATTTTCAAATAAAGTTTTAGGTAAGTAATTATTAATCAATAATTAAATAACTTAGTGACATCAAAGCTTTCTTGGTATAGATTTTGTAATTCCAGAAGCCGGTGAAAATTAAAAGAATATTTTAGCAACAATTCAATTGTTAATTAACAAATTACGATCGCAATAATAAACAAAATAATCATGATACATTGATCAAACTTATAAAGATTATAAAGATGAGATGCTTATTTAATATTTTATCGACAAAATATAAATTTTTCTTTTTTTTTGCATAATCTTTAAATTTTGAAAAAAAAATAGTTATAATACGCTGGTCTAATTAGTAAAGTACAAAGAAAGGTTATTTACCAGCAATTTTATTGCTGGAATCGAATTATAAGATCCTATATATTATTAATGTAGGTATGCAAAGTCCGCATATAGTGTGCTACTTTTTTTATAAACAAAATGGCGCCGACAAATCTTATTTTTTTCAATTATTGCTCTATAACTCCGAAGATTTTAACTTTACACCAAAAACACTCAAATAAAAATTCACCCCAATTTAATTCTGCATAGAGACATGTTTTTCCCGATTTGCTCCGATGAAAATTTTCCTCGGAAAATGTGGGTTTTCCCAACAAAATCTCGAATTTTCAAATAAATTTTTTGGGCCAGTAATTATTTATCAATAATTATATAGCTTGGTGAAATAAAAGCTTTCTTGTTATAGATTATAAATTCAGAAGCCGGTGAAAATGAAACGAATATTTTAGCAACAATTCAATTGTTAATTAACAATTTACAGTCGCAATAACAACCAAAATAATCATGAGACATTGATCAAACTTAGAACGATTATAAAGGTGTGATGCCTATTTAATATTTTGTCGACAAAATATAAATTTTTCATTTTTTTGCATAATCTTTAAATGTTTAAAAAAATTGTTATAAACAAATTAACATTTCTCAGAAATTGTTCATTATATTCTAATTTAAAAAAATACTTAAAATGCGTATTTCATAGGTCTTGAAAATGAATGCTTTAAAAAAATTTTCCAACCATTTGCAAAAAAGTTATGAAACAGCAAAGCAAATATACGAAATCTCCGTTGTTTATAATTAGTTTTAATTGTTTCAAAGCTTAAAAGTGAGTCTATGGTACAACCTAATTACTCACAAAGAATGTCAAAAATTACTGCAACGGTTATATTTTAATCAAAGATTAAAAACACTTTTTTTGTAATTTTTAGCGCAAACGTAGGCCTGATACAGAGTCGGAGCTAAAATGTTCACTCGAAGCGACTGACACGCAGCATGCAATATTTATTAAAAGTGTACATCACGCGGCCGGTCGTCGCTCCGAGTGAAAATGTTAGCTACAGTACTGTGTTACTCTACTTTCGCGCGTGTAAATTACAAAAAAATATATTTATAATCTTTAATTAAAATATAACTATTAAACTGATAATCGATATTTTTTTGTAAATAATTAGCTTGTACTTTAAACTCACTTCTACGCTTTGAAAGAATTAAAAAAAAGTATAAACACAGTAGTAATCGTATGATTACTTTGCTGTTTCATAACTTTTTTACAAATGGTAATTTTTTGCAAAAAAGTTTTAAAGCATTCATTTTAAAGATATTTAAAATGCCCATTTTAACTATTTTTTTTTATTATAATATAATAAAAACTTTCTGAGAAACGTTAATTTGTTTATAACTATTTTTTTTAAACATTTAAAGATTATGCAAAAAAATAAAAAATTCATATTTTGTCGACAAAATAATAAATAGGCATCTCATCTTTATAAGATTTCAAAGCTTGATCAGTGTATCATAATTATTTTGGTTATTATTGCGACCGTAAATTATTAATTTACAATTGAATTGTTGCTAAAATATTTAAAATGTTTAATTTTCATCAGCTTCTGGAACTATAATCTAAACCAAAAAGTCTTTTAAGTCACCAAATTATTTAATTATTGGTAGATAATTACTTACCTAAAACTTTATTTGAAAATTAAAGATTTTGTTGGGAAAACCCGCATTTTCCGAGGAAAATTTTCGTCGAAGCAGATCGGAAAAAACCCTTCTCTATGCAGAATTTAATCACGGTGAATTTTTATTTGGGTGTTTTTGTTGTAAAGTTAAAATCTTCGGAGTTATAGAGCAATAATTGAAAAAAACACGATTTTCGTGCGCCATATTGTTTATAAAAAAAGCCGCACACTATCTGAGGACTTTGCATACCTATATTATTAATATATAGGATCTTATAATTCGATATTGCTGGTAAATAACTTTTCCCAAAAATGGCCTATTCTCCGATAATCAGCCCAGACTAATAATCGAATAATTTGTTTTATAATTGAATAAAAAAATATGAAAAAAACAATCAAAGAAGCGGCTCTAATTATGCCAAATGAAATCAATTGTGTCGCAAATTCCTCGGTAGAATGCAGTAGGATGTGGTTACCCATACTGAAAGAGGAAGTCAATAGAAAGAAAATACCACAATTAGTAAGTCAATAACATATCGAGTTAGTACAAATTTTATATTTTAGTATTACTTATTGTATCTTATATCTATGTATTATGTATTAATATTATTTATAATTTAAACATTCAAGTCAGAATTTGGTATTAGTTTTTTGAAAGTAAATTAAATGTAAGACCAAATACTTACGATGTCGGGATAGTATCACGAGGTTTTTACCTGGTTTTCCCTCGTGATTTACTATGGAACCTCTAACGCGAGAATTTTACTGTCATCGTTGCATTTTATTGTCTTTTTGAAGACAGATCACATGCTATGATTTTTTTGTGACGGATATTCTTGATTTTGGATTGATTTCATGTAATCGGATGAACTATCTTCTAGTGAAGTCGTCCCAGGAACGCAACTCATAAATCAGGGGTGGCCAAACTGCGGCTCGCGAGCCACATGCGGCTCTTTGAAGGATTACTTGTGGCTCTCGATTATACCCGAGTTATTTTTCAATTTTGTATTAGATATGATTTAAAAAAATTATTATCGTTCCATAATATGTGTTTCAAAATGTCTTTTAATTTACTGACAACAAACATGAAAGACTTTGTAACAAATTCCATTTCCATCCAAGATAAGAATGATGTGACACATCGAAAACTGCGCTAACAAACATTACATAAGAGTGGCGCAATGTAAAAGTCAGTAATCAACCGAATCCAGACCGATTTTTGTATAAATATTGCTACAGATGTAATTTGTATTAGGTAGATACACATTTTGCATTTAAGTCATTTTACTCGACTTAGAAAAAAATGTTTACCATATTATGTATACTAGAAAAACTTAACGAGTAGGTATATAAAAAAGCCGGAAGGAATATTGACCGAACTCCAAAATAGATTTGAAGACTTAAATATGTTAAATCGTCTCTTCATTTTTTTTCCGAATTCATTTGAAATGAACATAGTTCATAAGGTGAATTTTTTATTATTACCAATATATGACCCAAACAACATCTGGAGAATTAAAATTAATAGAGACGCAAGAAGATCAAGCTCGAAAATAAGTCGACGCCGAATACCGAATTTTGGAAATTTGTACCAGAATTCAAGAAGGTACCCTAAAAAAGAATGCTTGTCGAATTATTTCCATATTAGGAACAACGTACTTGTGTGGAACATTTTATTCCATTTTATAATTCGTGAAATCCTAACACCGATCAATATTACCTAACTAGCATCTAAAAGAATTACTGAGAAGTCACATATTAATCACCAAATTCTAAAGAATTATCAAAAGAAGGAAAACAAAAATGTAATTAAGTTTAAATATTTCGTAATTGTATGTCGATTTTCAGTAAGTAAAAGTTCTGCTAAAAAAAATTGTAAATACCTTCTATACATAGATACTTTTTGAATAAGTATTTTATTGCGGCTCGCGAAAAACTTCAACTTGTGAAAAGTGGGTCGGACTATTAAGAAGCTTGGCCATTGGCCACCCCTGTCATAAATATTGGCGATATCATTTTAAAGTCTTCTACTTTAAAATGTATAATATACGTCTGAATTGAATAAATGAGTCAGATTAAATAAATTATTAGAAATTTTATTTTTACTTAGCAACAACATTTTTGTTTATTTTACTAGTATGTTGTATTTTGACAACGAAATCCGATTTGGGCTTCGAAACGTTAATAAAATTATTTTTTCAATTTAATTGTGGCTTATTTCCCATCTAAATAGTTAATGTAAATATGCCACAAGAAAATAGCTTCAGAACAACATGAAAAAAATATTTTTGAGAAACGCTTGTCTTTAGTTACGAGTGACTAAAATTAAACATATTATAAAAAAATCAACTAAAAAGCAAAAAATTGAAGAAATTGAAAAAATCTAACACATTCGTCAAAGAAAAGCGTGGCGCGTCTTCATCGAATAAACGGTTTTCGCACCACGCTTTTCTTTAAGGAATATGTTAGATTTTTTCAATTTTTTTTATTTTTTGCTTTTTAGTTGATTTTTTTATATGTTTAATTTTAGTCACTCGTAACTAAAGAAAAGCGTTTCTTAAAAATCTTTTTTTCATATTTTTTTATTTTTTACTTTTTAGTCTTACACTTTTCAAACATTAAAATATACGTCATGTTTATTAAAATATGTATAAAACATATGATGTACAAACATGAAAAGTAGTCGGAATCGGCAAAAAACTTGAAACTTTATTGGTTATTTTTGGAAGCATAACGTAAACAATTAACGTAAAAAGTGAAATTATGTATAGTTCATATAGTTAGCTACAATCTGTAAAAGTTTCAAGTTTCTTCATTCAAAAGTTTCATTTTCCGTTAAAATCGTTTATTATTTAAACAATTAATAAACAAAAAAAAATGTATTGACTATTTGTGTATTGTTCCCGCGAATGAATATGTCTGCCAATTTTTTAGTCATTTGCATTGAAGAAAAGGCAGTAAAATTAACGTCAAAAGATTTGACCCAAACGATTGAACTAAAGAAAAGCCTTTAATTAATTAATACGACAAAACGAATTCTAATATTAATTATAGCATAAAACGTCTCTACCGGTGGTTTTTCTAAGACTACGACAAAAACACGAATTTTTTGAATTAGAGTTTTGGTTGAAATTTTGTTTCGTATCGTATTGAAATTTGACACGAATATACGCCGATTTATATATGTACCGGGTGGTGAATTGGAAAACGGGCCATAGGAAACTCAATGTAAAATTCTAAATTGTTGAATTCGTGCTTCCCTAATTATTTTACATCAAAAGTCATGAGAAAGTATTTGTAGAGGATTAAAATCTGTATTAAAAACAAAAGTTAAAATTGTTCTACGATTTAAACCGAGTCCAAAATTTTGAAAAATAGAATACATTTGCCATACCTAAGTAAGTGCGTAAAAGTAAGGCCACTATTTCTGACAGTACGCAAACTATTGACTGAATAAAACATCTTTATTATTACTACTTTCTCCTCAACTGAGGACATCTTTTCGACTTTATTGTTTTTTAAACAATAAAAACCATAAAATAAAAATACTGACAGTTCAAAATATTGTTAATATAATAATTTCATTGTGACCGAAGGCAACCTAATACACATTCTTGCACTGTGTCTGGCATAAATTTGGCAAATACTTTAATAAAATTTATTATATTTTACAAAATTTTGGAATGTGTTTAATTCGTAGAACAATTTTAACAATTCTTTTCAATAAAGATTTCAATCCTCTACAAATAGTTTCTCATGTCTTTTGATGTAGAATAATTAGGGAAGCAGGAATTCAACAGTTTAGAATTTTACATTGAGTTTCCTATGGCCCGTTTTTCAATTCACCACCCTGTATAAACAAATATATGAGCGTTCAAAAATTTGAAACTTTATTGTTTATTTATGAAGCATAACGTAAGCAATTAACGTAAAAAGTGGAATTATGTTTAGTTCATATCATTAGCTACAATCCGTAAAAGTTTCAAGTTTCTACATTGTAAAAAACAAGAGAATTTAAGCATTTTCCATTAAAATCGTTTTTTTTTATTTAAACAATTCATAAACATAAAAAAAAATTTTATTGACTATTCCTGTATTGTTCCTGCGAATGCATATGTCTGCAAATTTTCACTCATTTGCATTCAAGAAAAGTCAGTCAAATTAACGTCTAAAGATTTAATGCAAACTATTGAAATAAAGAAAAGCGTTTAAAAAGAGTTTAATAAAAAGCAGAATCAAATTGAGAATAGAACGATCACTAAAAATCTTCTACGACTAAAATTCTCTAATAAGGAGATTCTAAAATTCTTCTTATACGACTGATAATATATCTTCGGATTTAAGAGAGTAGGTATTTACCTACGTAGCTGGTTTTGGAGTTTATTGTTATGCGAAATCCAAAGATCCAATAACCAGTTAGCAAAAAGCAGACACAATTATTTTTCCAAAAAGGGCCAAAAATGCTGTTGACACATCTAATCCACTTCATATGGATCACGATAAATCAGCAGGGACATATATTGTGTTCCTTGTCCTGGTCCCGAAGGAGAGACTTGTAAGCCTTTAGAACCAATACCAGATAAAAAGAGAAAAAAGAAAAATTAAAAATTTGGAAAATACTCCTCCGATTACGCCATTGGCTACTAAAATTCCGCCACAAAAAGAAAGGAAACCTCCAACTTGGAGCACAACGTTGATGGAAGTTCTTGACGCGTATAGACCTACTGTAGCTTCTGTGGCTATTCCAAAATTAGACTCTGCGAAAGCAGCATAACAAAGATATGAACTACTGGCATTAATGGATTCGGATTTGGAGGAAGAATGCAATGAGATTGAAAGGGCTTTACAAGATTTTGTTCGTGGTGAAATTATCTAATAGAAGAAGAATCGACTCAAGGTAGGCCTATTCGATGACGATGAAGAAGATGACCAAGAAGAAATCGGAAAGAAAGCCAAAGTGGAATATTGTTTTGAGAAATTCTTTGACTTAAATGAAACTGAATACTAACAGGAACTTAAAGAAGATTATTTGCTAGTTAAATACTTTAGAGATACCATACAAACGAGAACTATGCAAAAAGAAATAGACCGCGTAACAGAAAACGCCCAAGGCGTGTTACCTGCACAAGCTGGTATTCCTTTAACCACTCCCAAACCGTCTGTTAGTCCTAAAAGACTTAAATCGCCGAATCTTTACACAACTGAAACACATCTGCAAACAGGGGCATCAAAGATCAAAAGAAATATATCCTAGTAAATTTAAATTATGTTCCTTTGAGTGCAGCGGTATAGATGGAGAAATGGACAAACTTTTCAAAAAGGCAATGGCACTTTCAGATCTTATTGAAGAGAAATGGCACGAAATTATAGTGATATCAAAACAGATACTTCAACTAAAGAGGATATTTCACGAGACCAACAATTACCTAAACTAGTGGTACCACAACCTCAAACGATGCATCACAAGAGCCAAACGCTCGTAAGGTATTTGAAGACGTATTGGGTGCGTTCGGACGACCACAGCGGCTGGACAGCTGAGCCAGCAGTAGCTGTCAGACGTCACCGCTGGAAGTCAGCCGCTGAGAGATTTACTAAGCTTTCTCTATCACGGCTGGATACAACCACTCAGCCGATTTCTGCTGACAGTCAGCCGCTATGGTCGTCCGAACGCACCCATTATCTTCCTTAATGGAGACATTACAGCCTAGAAGAATCTCAGAGAAGCGTGTTGAAAAAACTATTGATCAAGATGTCGATATCTCTGGGTTATCAACAGAGTCTAGGAAAGACTTAATATGATAGAAAACAATCAGCACGGAAGTACTAGAGTCAACTTATAGCACACCTCAACATGGGATGCGTTCTTTATCACGATTAAATTTAGACACGATAGAAAGACCGCTAAAGTGTTGCAAATGTAGTGTCAGATGTTGAGCAAGATCACCAAGAGCCAGATATATTTCCAGCTTCTCCACCTTTTCCTGTTGCAGGTCAAGTACAAGCTTTAGCTGATGAAACATTTAGTGATCTTGGCGTAAATATCTAACGACAACCGCGTCTACTACAACCTTCCTCTATCTACGGCTGTTTTGCCACTGACTGTGACTGCGAACTGTTCGAGAAGTGAGAAGTGGTGAACAGTGAATAACACCCACTGGCTTGTTGGTGGCTGCGACCTCTTTTACTTCGTTGGGCTGGAACAAAAGGATTATTGGATGGACGAGGCATGTATTTTTAAAATTATGTCTGTCGAAATGTCAGGTGGATAATATTAGTTATATTTTAATTATGTATTTTAGGGGAGTGCATATAGATTTCCACTTCGGAAAAAATCAAACAAGATAGAACTTTTGTAATTTCATTAAGAAATGTTTAATAAACAACATATCAAAAAGTTCTACTCGAGATGTGGGTGCTTCATTTTTTATTAAACAAATGAACTACGAAGTTTGATGTTTTTTTAAATAACTCCGAAAATATAAATTTTAGAACGAAACTGACTTGACCATTGAAAAATTCAGAAAATTTTAGAAAAAAACCTTATATAAAGAATTTTCTAAAATTAAATCTGTATCTTCTATAATTTTTTATTTATAACGCTAAAGTCACCCTCTCACAAACATTGGCGCACTGTAAACTAGCGTACGGCGAAGTGCACGGTTGAGTTATTTTAATGTAATTCTTTAGCTAATGGATCAAACGAAATTTTACAAATTGATCATGAAAGAAGAATAATTAAGCTATCTTATTGCTATAATAATAAGAAATATAAAATATAAAAATATATAATATAATAAAAAGAAATAAAATGTATGGGCATAATTACGGTGGGGCAGGAAAGTGAGCCTTACATGAATTCTGTTTAAAAATGATTTAAAAATGTGTAACTAATACAATTTTTCTTATAAAACCCTCAATTTTGCACAACTTACCTTTCAAGTATCTTACTAAATGATGTTTCATTCAAAAAAATATCAAAAATTTAATTCAAATGATATGACGTCTTAAAAAATGTAATTTTTGAAATCTTCGTAGTTTTATAGAATTGCCACCACTTTAAGACGGTATTACTCAAGTTTGAACAGATCTATTACAGTTTTATTTTATAAGTGCTTTTTTAAAGCTTAGGATGTAATCTTTAAAATGTACTAAATTATTTTACTTTAGAAATGAAATAGACTATTTCTTTTTGAGGAAATTAAGAAAGATAACAAAAATGTAATACAAAACCGAAAATTAAAATGTTTATATAAAGTGATCAAAACTTTTTCTGCAAAACTTACCTAAAACACATTTAATAATAAACTTCAACAATAATAAATGTTCAGCAAAAAAAATTTTTTTAGCTCTTATACAGTATGTCTGCGTAGGTAACTTGGAACCTATAGATAACTTTTTTTATTATCAGTTTTACGAAAAAAAGTTATTCTTTATAAAATACTCTGCATCCTATATAATCTAAGATGCAATCATCAAATATCAAATTTAATGAATTTTATACGAGGTATGTCAAAAAATATGAATTTCACTCAAGAGTAAAGTATCGTTAAATTTCGATATTTTTAAAATTATTTATACAAAACAATTGTTATTGTTTAAACAATTAATAAACAATTAGCGTCCAAATCTGCTAGTAAACCTTTTTACTTTAACATGTCTATAAACTAACAAAAAAAGTTTTAGAAAAATATAAGCTTGTTTGAATTTTTCCGAAACAATGCATGTTTTCGTTCTAATTGCACTCCCCTATTTAAACCATGAAAATAATTAAAAGGAGCTAATAATTTAGTTTATAATTGAATAAAAAGCAGAAGAAATCGAGTATAAAATTATTAATAAAAACTCAGCATTATGTACAACTGTATTTTTTTACAAGCATCTTCCCAGCAAAATGGTAAACAATGCTCAACCACCTTGCCTTTCTTCCTCTAGTTTTGAAAGGGCCTTGTCTGGCTATGTCATTCCATTCAGATCTCTCTTATGCTCTTCTCCTCCATTGTCTTATATTCATGGTTTTCAGGTCATCTTCCACGTCATCTAACCATCTCGTTCTGGGTTTTAATTTTATCGTATTCGTAATATTTTCGTTGTTAATTTGGACTACATCTTCCTCTCCCAGCGTTCTAATTTAACGATATGTATTCTTTTTAAGTCAAATCCAGATATCATTTTTGTACATATCTGATTCTCTTCTTTATCATTTATACTCGTTAATTTTATTAGGTATTTCTGCTCCTGTTTCCTGCAGACCCATTTCCAAGGACCAACGTCGAAAAAAAAAGTATTTTAAGACAACTGGTTCTTTAATATATTATTCCCTATATCCCTATGCTTCTTCAAACACCGTACCGGCCATCTGGCTACTGTTACAGGTTGCGTGCATTGCTGCGCAGCACACTTGTACAGGTAAATATATCGAGTTTAAAATTATTGTAAAAAAAAATTTTTTGTCATTACTTTTTAAACATTATTAGAAATATAAACTATAATTGCCAGACATTTCTGTGGTTTAAAAAGTAATGACAAAAACATGTTTCATCCTAAAATAATTTAAATTCAATATACAGGGTGATTGATGAGTGTGATAAAGCTCAATAGATCCGCTATAGTAAGAGATATCAATAAAAGTTAATAACAAAAATTGTAGCCAACTTTCATCTTTACATTACGAAATTAGTTAGAATGTTACAGGGCGTTCGATAACATAGTGGCCGACCAAACTTATGTTTTTTTTTTTTTGGAAAGCAGTAGAAAATTTTTGGAAAGTAGTAAGTATTAAAATTAGTTTAATATTTAAATAAAAATATAAACAAACTGTTTAAAGTATATTGATTTCGTTGAAATCATATAGTAGAAGTATAACTTCTTACTTGCATACAAAGTACACACATTCTTTTTTTTTTTCGTAAAATATAGGGTATTTTTTTTATTACAAAATGTGAGTGTATCTAGAATGATATTAAACTCAAATAAAAAAATAATGACTTTAAAATTGAAAATATTTCTGAATTTATTAAATACAAACATACATTGGGGTCAAAATTTACCGCCCTTGGTCATCCGAAGATTAAAAAACAGAGTCAAGTATACACAAAAAGAAGAAAAGAAGAAGAACGTTGATGTATGCAGCCATGTCCTGAAACGTTAACAAGAGAAAGAGATTAGAAGGCACCATTCAAGTATTGCGTACCGCAGGTTGGGGGGGGGGGGTCAAAAATCTTCAAAAATTGCGTTACGCAATAGTTAAACTCCCATAAGAGTGCATTACGTGGGGGAAGGGGGTTAAAAATCTTCAAAATCGCGTTACGTAATACTTGAACGCTCCCTAAGGAAAATGGAATCATTATCACAAATAAAACTACAAACGAGAACGTATGCTGAACGACCCAAATTTGCGACATTATTAAAATAATTACAAAACTTAATTGGAATTGGGCTGACCTTAACACAATAATAAATAAGGGCAAAGTGTCCAACAAGATATGTATGTTGGAACAGCGACGTAGTACTCATAACAACAAAGATAGAGAAAGATCACTAACATGCTGTACAGATGATCTGAAAAAATTGGCAATAAGCTGAATTCGAGAGAGAGTAGCTACCACTGAGGAATTTTACTTCTTCTTCTTAGTGCCGACTCCACTAATGAATGTTGACTATTATAACCATTGCAAATTCGTCTCTATCGTCTGCTTTTCTTAAAAGCGTCTTGTATTTAACCCGGTCCAGTTGCGAATGTTTCTCAGATAAGATATATTTGTCGTCTACCAGGACTCCTTTTGCATTCGATTTTACCCTTAATAATCAGCTGCGGAAACTCGTACTTATCACTTCTAAGCCTGTTCCAGAAATATGCTGTCTTTCTCCTTTTAATGGTAGTCGAAAGTTTTCTGTCTCTTTCCATTTTCCCATTTTACCATCCGATATCGGACTTGTAGATTAAGTCTTTGGTAACTTAGAAATTTCCTCATTTTCAAACAAGTAATTGGACTTCGTAAGTCCTAGGTTTTCACCCAAAGTAATCAAAAGTAGAACTGGTAGTCGATATTTGAACGCTTCATGTAACTTTGCGCCGATTGATAAACGATTTTACTAATTTTGAGTCATTTTTACTAGAGACAGACGGACAGCCAGCCTAGGTAAAATGTCTTATCTTTATTACCATCCTTGGATTATAAGCTTTCATTTGACACCTCATTTATCATTCTACCTGATAAAATGACGGAGGAGTTATATTCTCAGTCGGACAGACAGACGCACAGACAGCCTAGGTCAAATTTCTCATCTTTATTACCATCCTTGGATTATAAGCTTTCATTTGACACCTCATTTGTCATTCTACCTGATACAATGACGTAGGAGTAATATTAGCGGTCGGACAGACAGACGGACAGACAGCCTAGATCAAATTTCTCACCTATAGTAGTATCCTTGGATTATAAGCTTTCATTTGACACCTCATTTGTCATTCTACCTGGTATATTTTACGGAGGAGTTATATTCGCGGTCAGACAGACCGACGGCCAGACAGTCTAGTTAAAATTTTTCACCTTTATTACTATCCTTGGATTATAAGCTTTCATTTGACACCTCATTTGTCATTTTACCTGGTATAAAGACAGAGGAGTTATATTCGCGGTCGGAGAGACCAACGGACAGACAGCTTAAGTAAAATTTCTCACCTTTGGTACCATCCTTGGAATATAAGCTTTCATTTGACACCTTATTTGTCATTCTAGCTGGTATAAGGACGGATGAGTTATATTCGCGGTCGGACAGACCGATGGTCAGACAGCCTAGGTAAAATTTCTCACCTTTAGTACCATCCTTAGATTATAAGCTTTCATTTGACACCTCATTTGTCATTCTAGCTGGTATATTGACGGAGGAGTTGCGATTACAGACAGACAGACAGACAGACAGACAGACAGACAGACAGACAGACGGACAGACGGACGTGGATAATTCAAAGTTTTCACATTTTTTCAAAATTTGGTGAAAACAAAATACTGCTCTCGACTGCTCTATTCTTGATCGAAATTCTGATTTCGGGAAGAGGATTGATACAGCATAGATACAGCAGGTTTTATGACACAGATTTCCAATTTAAAATTAATTTTTCAAAAAAATACGAAATAAAACTTAATTCGACATTTTGGTAAGTGAATGACACTAAAAGAAAACGACAAATAAAACTTTACGACCCAATCACTAATGTAAGATTGACTCGTTAGGTTACGCCTTTGTATACAATGTCTTGTAGAAAATTACGACTGGACAATTATCACCTTCAAGTTTACAAAATTACAGTTAATGTATCTCTTCAATTCGAGTCTGACGACACGCCATAACGTTTAACATAAACCGAAATGTGTTACTAGTTTTTCATTACGTTAACAACTATCCATTAGCAACCGTTCTAAACTTAAAAAAACTTAAGGTAAACAAAAATATTATTCTTTTGTATCATGAACGTCTCTGAACATAGTGCAAAGTACATATTCATTAGGATTTTTTTTAAATCGATTTATTCGTCATTTAGTTGTTTTGCAAAATCAGAACATGATGATGAAAAAACTCTCAAAATAACTAAAAAACTTACAAAATACGCACAAAAGAAGAAGTAACGCAAGGATCAACTGAAAGCAAAACAAATAATGAAATGAAAGTGTAAACGGAAAGGAAATGAATGAAACGGAAGAATATAAAAATAACACTAGTATAGCACGTTAGAACTTAATATCAATAAATGATAAAGAAATAAAAATAGTTGAAGAAATGTAAAAATATAAACTAAGTTTTACGGGAACAAGTGAAACTAAAATAAATAAAAGGGATAATGGATAAAATTACTGGATAAAAACAATACATTATACTCCTTAAGCATATAAGAGAACACAAGAAGGAAAGAGAGAGAGTAGGAACAATAGTAAACAAGAATGTACAAAAGAAAATTTTAAACTATGAAGCAATATCACCAAGAATAATTACATTAAGCTTAGAAATAAAAGAGGAAATGCATGTAATACACATATACAGAATACGCTAGATACAATAAGAGAGAAAATATATAAGAGCAAATAGAAAAAAGAATACTGATGATAGGAGACTGGACCTCGATGACTTTTTGACGAAGGGTTAAAAATCGAGGTCCTGGAATAAAAGAATATGAAGTGAAATAAACAGAGGAGAGCGATGCATGGGAAAATACGGAAAAATGGACAGAAATATAAACGGAAATAAGATAGAATGATCAAATTTCGTATTGCCAATATTATGAAAATAGGAAATACCTATGTTAACAAGAAACCGAGTAAAAGTGACTATCATTGATAAAAAATAAGCATGTAAACGAAACATGAAAACAAAGTATTCAAGAGACAAAGATTGTAGCAATAAAAACAGAATTTTCAAAAAGGCTGTAAAAGATGAGAAATAAAAATCCAGGGAATAATTTGGGAACAGTTTAAAATAAAGATTATAAAAAACATAATCCACACAAAATGGTAAAAGTCTGGAAATGTATTTATAACCATCAGAAACTTGAACCCAAATCCCACGGGAAAAAAGAAGAGGACATAAAGAACAGAGGAAAACGAAGTCATCAAACCAACAAAAACAATTAAAAATGGGAAGGCTGGAGGGGAAGATGGAATAAAACCAGAAATGATGAAATGAATGGACGAAGAAGACATAGACTGGTTCCGGATCATATGTATTGAAGCATCGAATTAAAGTGAAATACCAAAGTATTGGAAGAATAATCTTATTACATCAATTTATAAAGAAGGGGTTCAGAACCAACTGGGAGAACTATTGTACCATACATAATGATCTAGATTATGAAGAAATAATCTTAGAAAACCGGGACATAATAGGCTCAATAGGCGCAAAAACAAAAACAGAAATGGGATATTCAAAATACAAAGAAAAAATGCAAATCAATAAAATAAAATCTGGTAAAATTCAATATATCAAACTATATTCAAAAATAACAAATATAAATACCAAAAAAAAAAATCCAATAAAGTACTCAGATAAATCAAACATAATCACATATCCATTAAGTTATCAAACATTATAAGAAAACATATGAGAACTGACCCGAGTCTTTTTTACAATGGATTAAAATATGCAAGTAAATGATAAATAAGTAATTAAAAAATTTCTGTTTAGTTAAGAGGATGGGTATGTATTTTCGGCTGCATTGCTATTCAAATGGGGATTCATTTTTTTCGAATCCTGAGAACACTAATAAGTATTTTTTTAAAATTTAAACGCAGAATGAAAGATTACGTTATTAGCGAGGGCTGAAAGTCCCTGAGAACTTCTATAATGTTTATTTTAATGTTACAGGGGTGAAAAACTAAGAGAAAATTTAGTGTGATTTTTAATTTCAAATATCTGATTCAAAATAAACTTTTTATTTATTCTAGGGGACTTTCGGCTCTCGGTAATAATTTAGTATTTCATTCTGCGTTTAAATTTTTCAAAAATATTTATTGGTTTTTTCAGGATTCGAAAAAAATGAACACAATGTCCGTGGTAATATTTTCCAAATCTATCTTTGTCTTACAACGCACTCAGCCGAATAGAATATTGTCAGCATATTGTCAGTCAGACACTGACAATCAGTGACAATTTTAAATATTTGACATGGCATCGGGAATATTTTGAGTTGTTGATTAAATACTATTGATATATAGTGTATTTGATAAATAATTGATTTAAGACGTGAACTTAAGAGGAAACAGTAGCGATCAACAGGTAGCGAAAACGCGTTCCAAGATTGCGGCTGTAATTTTGAATATGTGTTCGAGATATTTGGCACACATATTCGTAATTTAATAAAGAATGGCGGTACAGAGCCCAATTTGAAAAATATATTAATATGTGGAAATTACTCTGTAATTAAATACAATATTAAAAAAACGAGCCTGTTCCACCATTAAAAAGAACAAAAAAATACACTTTCTTCAAATAAAGTTTTTTATCCGATGCCCAGATTTTGTGTCATTTTGGAACTACTAAAGATTTTTATTTCATTAGTAGTTCCAAAATGACACAAAATCTAGGCATCGGATAAAAAAGTGTATTTGAAGAAAGTGTATTTTTTTGTTCTTCTTAATGGCGGTACAGGCTCGTTTTTTTAATATTGTATTTAATTACAGAGTAATTTCCACATATTAATATATTTTTAAAATTGGGCTCTGTACCGCCATTCTTTATTATATTACGAATACGTGTGCCAAATATCTCGAAAAAATATTCAAAATTATAGCCGCAATCTTGGAACGCGTTTTGGCTACCTGTTGATCGCTACTGTATCACCTTAATAAAAAGTTATTTATTGTGTATTATTTGTGTAAGATCCAAGCAGAGAATACATCAGGATAATATATTTTGTGATCCAAGTATTTTGTTGTTAAAGATGTTCAAAATTGTAAGCGTTCCATAGGAACAATATATTATTAAAAGATCACTTTAACACTTTTCCTCTTTTCTCGATTGAGTATTCGTTTTTGTTGCACAAATAAATTATTACAATCACTAAATACATAGTTAGTGAAAAAATTATCACATTTATTAACTGAATTAATAATTTGCAATTATACAAATAACAGTTATCCAAGAACATTTAAAAGCCATCTCTTTAAGTTAATCAATACATTTTCAAGTAGAATGACATTCTAGTAATGTTTACATATCCATACCAGTGTGAATTTTACTACACGTAATTTGCCGTGTTAAGACAGAAAAAGTAGGGATAGCCGTAAAATATTTGCGAATTATGTACCCATGGCCTTAATACATTCCGATTTAAAGATGTTAATAGAGACTTGCACAAAATTATTAATTAAAAATACAATAAAGAATTTTTAGAACAAAATATTTAAAAAAATAACGTCTACATATATCCGGTCTCTTGAATTTTATACGATTTTTCTTACCATCACTTGGATCGGACAAGAAAAGCAAACACAATACCTTTCTTAGCTTAGTAGGGGAGTGCAATTAGAACGAAAAGATACAATGTTTCGGAAAAAATCAAACAAGGTTATATTTTTCTAAAACTTTTTTTGTTAGTTTATAAATATGTTAAAGTAAAACGTTCTACTCACAAATTTCGCCGCTAATTGTTTATTAATTGTTTAAACAATAACAATTGTTTTTTATAAATAATGTTAAGAATATGGGTGAATTCAACATTTTATTTTGATAAAAAAATATATTTTATTTTAGTTTTAATTATGCTGAAGCCGAATCTGATATTACAATTTGCAAATTCAAAATGGCGGATTTTTTCCTAAAAATCCTTAAAAAGCAGTTGTAAAATTCGAATTTTTTTTATAAAACGTGTTTGTTTACATATATGTGGATATTTTTGAGAGGTTGCTGAACCTCAAACAAATTTTGATAATTTAAATTATAAAATGGCAGATCCAAAATGGCGGATAACTTAAAAAATAGTTGTAAAATCATAATTTCTTTACAAAATGTATTTATTTCTACATATATTTATTTTTGAGAACTTTGATAAACCTAACTTAAATGTTAACATTATAAACTATAAAATGGCGGATCCAAAATGCGGATTTTCTAAAAAGAACATCTTTCTAAAACATTTATTGTCTTTATTTTTAACAGGTTCTTGAATCTGAATTAAAGATTAAAAATTTAAATTTCAAAATGGCGGATCCAAAATGGCGGATATTTAAATGAAAAACAAGTAGAATCCAATCAAACAAATATGGAATTTCATTCTTAAAAAAAAGATAAACAAATAATTTTCACAATAATATTAAAAATTAAAATGTATTAGAAAGAAAGAACAAATTATTCAAAATCTATCTCTTCAATATTCAAAAAATTGTTTCGATGGGATCATAAATAAAAAAAGTTATTCTTAGTATAAAGCTCTGCATATTCTAAAATTTTAAATGCAATCATAAAATATCAATTTTTATCAATTTTGTACAAGATATGTCAATAAATAAACATTTCAGTTAGGAGTAAAATAGCTTTATTTTTCATAATACTGAAAATTGTTATTATGGAAAGTTGTTCAGAACTAAAAACGATGTGTCAATATGCAATTACACTCTTCTAATCGAAATATTGTGAACTATAAAGGTATATATTTATTGCGCTAAATATAATTTGTTTACATATACCCTGTATAATATTGATAAAATATAATATTTTATATTTGCATATTAAGTGTTAGACCATGTACAGCTATTTATGACGAATAAATTTCTTCATAAAATTAATAATAAATCAGTTATCATAAATAATAAGTGAAAATTTAATGATGGGTATAATTAATTTGAAACAATATTTAAAAAAAAACAAATTTTCGATTAGAAGGATATAATTACATATTGAAACATAGTTTTTAATTCCAAACAACTTTTCTTTATAAAAATTTTCGATATTGTGAAATATACTTTACTCTTTAGTGAAATTCATATTTTTTGACATACCTCGTACAAAATTAACAAAATTTGATATTTCATGGTTGCATCTTATGTTATATACGATGCAGAGTATTTTATAAAGAATAACTTTTTTTCGTAAAACTGATATTAAAAAAGTTATCAATAGGTTCCAAGTTACGCAGACATACTGTATAAGAGCTAAAAAAAATTTTTTGTTGAACATTTATTGTTGTTGAAGCTTATTATTAAATATATTTTAGGTAAGTTTCTCAGAAAAAAGTTTTGATCACTCTGTACATACATTTTTTCAACTGGTAATTTTCGGTTTTTGTATTACATTTTTGTTATCTTCCTTAGTTTTCTCAAAAAGAAATTGTTTATTTAATTTTTAAACTAAAATAGACCAATGTTTTTTAAAGATTACATCCTAAGCTTTAAAAAAATATCAAAAAAATTGTATTAGATTTATTCAAACTTGAGTAATACCGTCTTAAAATGGTGGGAATTCTGTAAAACTATGAAGTTTTCAAAAATTACATTTTTTGAGACAGCGTATTATTTGAAATAAATTTTTGAGATTTTTTTTTAATGAAACATCGTTTAGTACAATGATTAAGAGGTAAGCTGTGCAAATTTCAGAGTTTTATAAGTAAAATTGTATTAGTTACACATTTTTAAATCATTTTTAAACAAAATTCATGTAAGGCTAACTTTCCTCCCACACCGTAATTATGTCAATTCATTTTATTTCTTTTTGTTACAACCTTAAGATAGCTTATTTCATCTTCTTTCATGTCCAATTTGTAAAATTTCTTGTGATCCATTAGTTAAAGAATTACATTAAAAAAACTCAATTGTGCACTTCTTCCAACGCTAGTTTACAGTGCGCCAATGTGTGTGAGAAGGGTGACTTTAGCGTTATAAATAAAAAATTACAGAAGCTAGAGATTTAATTTTAGAAAAATCTTTATATAAGGTTGTTTTGTAAAATTTTCTGAATTTTTCAATGGTCAAGTCAGTTTTTTTCTAAAAATTATATTTTCGGAGTTATTTAAAAAAAAACATCTAACTTCGCTGTTCATTTGTTTAATAAAAAATGAAGCACCCACTTCTCGAGTAGAACTTTTTGATATGTTGTTTATTAAACATTTCTTAATGAAATTACAAAAAGTTTTATCTTGTTTGATTTTTTCCGAAGTGAAAATCTAAATGCACTCCCCTATAGTTAATCTTAAATTATATACTATGACATTTTACCGTTTCCAAAAATTTTCAAAATTTAAGATTAATATCATTTTCAAAATACAAAAGGGTATCACTTACCAACTTACCATCTCTGTCATTTCTAGACTAAGCGTAGGGTGGGTACTGTCCTGCCGAAAATGGGTACATAGCGGGCCTGGTGAGGCCTGAAACAGAAAAAATTAACTCATTTACTCATTTACTCTTCATTTACTCTTTTATAGGAGTATTAAGGAATCTTTCTTGTTGGAACTTTTACCACGCTGAGCAGATGAGTTGTGAATTATTTAAAATTCTCTTATCTTAATTTCTTCGGCATCCAGTTTGATTTATAAATTTTGAAAATCTCAGGAGGTGTAACCAAAGAAAGTATTCCACCTGTTGTCAATCTGGTGGTATGGGAACGATAATTATTGTCGTTTTCTGTGCTACTTCGATTGATAACTTACTTTGTTATTCGGTAGATGGCTCTAGTTCATCCGTGACATTTCTTTCTTTGCAATCCGGGAGTGCCCAAAGTATGATACCTGGAGAAATATGAGAGAAGAGGATATGGGACTACTGATGAGGGAGAAAAGACCTCCGAAACCGGTATATACTCTTCCTGCACTCTCCGATTTAACCAGAGTATTATGCAGCTGCTGCATTTTCGTGTTGCAAAGAAATTGAAAATATTTGTACATTTTTAGAAAAAATTAAGTTTCTGTGGTGCCTGCGTGAATTGTTTAGTGATAAAGAAGCATTTAGTTTTCGTGAATTTACGGTGTCAGTTAAGTTTTAAATTTCGTATAGCTGATTGAGAAGCCCTTTTTTATTTGCTCAAAATGCCTAGAGTGAACGAATGGATTTCAAAAGAAACTTAAAACAGTAGTAGCGTTCATAGATCTGACCAGCACCCAAGATACAATATGGAAGACTCTTTTGCTTTTTAAGAAATTAGGCTTGGAAGAGTAAAGTTTTCGATTGGGTTTAAAGCCGTCTTAAAATAGTTGAGGGAAGAAAGACAACGCAAACTCTTATATCCTTAACGTGTGACGATAATATAATTTTATCCTCTAGAGTCTAGAGTACGCCAATGAATTAAGTAAAACGTGTTTTTGTACCGTCTCGTACGATATAAAAGTCGGAACGAAAAGCCTAGTTGATTATTATTCTTGGAGCGTTGATCGAAGAATAATAAACAACGAGGTATAAGAGGTGAGTTATCCCGAATATTTTCCCCCGTCGTCTTTGATGTGTTGAACGAATTTCGACGGTTTTCCTTTTACCTATCTTTATACGAGCGGTGATCGTATTTCCCAACATGTCTTTTCCTCTGGCGAGCTGAGCTAGATTTCCTCTCCTTATGCGTCCATATCATATTAATAAAAGTAATTCCTAATCCACGCGATCGTCAATATAATTCATTCGTGCACAAAATATCGTCACGCATTGGCCCAAATCGAAAGCTCGAGGAGTAGATTATAAATATATTTTATTAACGAAATTAACGAGTAATTAAGGCTAATTATCTTATCTTTTGTATGTTTTGATTCCAAATAAAAAATGTCTTAAAAAGTGAACTTTTGTCTTTGACTGATTTTGTTACCTGGAGCAACAAACGCAACGACCACGTTACAAACGATATACGCATATGTACGCCACTGCTTCACAAAATCTTAAAAACTTATTTGTTTTCGATAATGCTAATAAAAACCATCGAATATCGCAAGATGCTGTTTGCGTCTGAATCTGAATAAATGTTTAGTCTATTAATGAGTGCAAACTATTAATTATTCAGTAAAATTTAGATTTTTGCTGATAGAAAGGAAGCGCCCCGGCGCCACAAAGTGTTTGCAACACTTTCTTACAATTTTTGTAGATAAACTGTATAATTTTTACGTTTTTGACATTTATATTCAATTATTATTTATTAAGAATTATACAGTATGTCCGCGTAACTTGGAACCACACGGGAAACCTTTTTTTATCAATTTTACCTTGCCACAAAAAGTTAATCTTCATAAAATGTTCAGCAGGATCTAAAACCTACAATGCAACGATCGAATATGTACCAAATTTAATCAATTTTATACGAGGTATGTCAAAAAATATGAATTTCATTCAAGAGTAAAGTACCTTTATATTTCACAAGGTAAAAAATTGTTATTATGAAAAGTTGCTCAGAATTAAAAACGATATTGTTTTCACCCAATCTTGAGAAAATGTGAAAACTTTGAATTATCCAGGTCCGTCTGTCCGTCTGTCCGTCTGTCTGTCTGTCTGTGAACACAACTCCTCCGTTATTATACCAGGTAGAATGACAAATGAGGTGTCAAATGAAAGCTTATAATCCAAGGATGGTAGAAAACGTGATATATTTGACCTAGGCTGTCTGTTCTTCTGTCCGTCCGACCGCGAATATAACTCCTCCGTCATTATACCAGGTAGAATGACAAATCAGGTGCCAAATGAAAGCTTATAATTCAAGGATGGTACTAAAGGTGAGAAATTTGACCTAGACTGTCTGTTCGTCTGTCCGTCCGACCGCGAATAAAACTCATCCGTCATTATACCAGGTAGAATGACAAATGAGGTGTCGAATGAAAGCTTATAACCCAAGGATGGTATTAAAGATGAGAATGGACCCCGCGGAAACCCCGTCAAATGCTCTGAAACTTTGGGTTCTGGTAGTCCTTGATGTGTAGAACAAAAGACTCAATGGGCGCGTAGCTCCAAAAAATCATGGTTTTAAGATATAAGCCTCTGAAGGTATAGGTACAGTGAGGACGTTTGAGTTGGAATAAATTAATTTTCTCCAGAATGGGTGATTCTGGAGATACCTTAAGAATCAGGTCGATTTTTATATTTAAATTATAATTTTTTCGCATATATATCATACTAATAACTTCATCCATCTGGGCGTGATGACGAAATCTATAATTTTTTTTAATAAGAATAGGGGTCGTGTGATATCTCGTTTGAAAGGTTATTCAATTATCTATTCACTAATATTAACATTAACATAATTATTTATACAGGGAGCCCAAAATTTTTTTTGAATTAAATTAATTGAGACAAAAAGAATATTGTATATAATTTATTTAATTCGAAATACATTTTACTGCTGTCCGAAAACAGGAAAAAATGTTTTTCTACAACCGTGTTAAAAATGCAATTTTTAGCACTCCATACGAGCGTTAAAAATGCTACTTTAAGGCACTAGTGCTTTAAAATGTTTAAGGCAGTGCAGTTCGTATTGACCGTATAGACAATTTTGATGTAATGTCAAAAAAATATAAAAATGGAATGTCAGTCAAGTTCAAGTAAAAGTTTTTGTAGATATTGTCCTGTAATTACGTTTGTAGAAAAAATATTGTATGATATGCGTGTTAAAAAGTACATTTTTGAGGCATTCGCAACTCGCTTCGCTCATTCTGCAAATTTTCACACGCGTGCCTTAAACGTGTACTTTTAACACTTATATCATAAATAACTATTATTTGATAAATAAATAGTGTTTTTCGCTTAAATTCAATATTAAAGCTGCCAGCCACCTGCCTCTTACTAGTTTTAATATTTAATTTAAGCGAAAAGTTATGTTTATTTTTCAAATTAACATTTTTTGTAAAATGTATTTCGAATTAAATAAATGATATACATTCTTCTTTTTGTTTCAATTAATTTAATTCAAAAAAAATTTTGGGCACAATGTATAAATAATTATGCTAATGTTTATACTAGTGAATAGATAATTTAATAACCTTTCAAATGAGCTATCACACGACCCCTATTCTTATTTAAAAAAATTATCGATTGTGTCATCATGCCCAGATTAATGACGTCACTAGTATGACATATATGCCAAAAAATTGTACTTTAAAAATAAAAATCGACCTGATTCCTAATTTATCTCCAGATTCGCCCATTCTCGAGAAAATGAATTTATTCCAACTCAAACATCCTCACTGTACCTATAACTTCAGATGCTTATATCTTAAAACCATGATTTTTTGGAGCTATGTGCCCATTAAGTCTTTTGTTCTAAAATTGAAGAAAGACTTCTGTGTAAAAGGGATATTTATTAAAACCCCAATAAAGGGCTACATTAAAAGACAGAACGTTTTCGCTCTAAAGAGAGCATCATCAGTGTTCTAAGCCTAAAATAAGTACAACCATAATTAGTGAAGACAAGAGTAAAAAAATTTAAAGGTTGACCAAGATAAAAAATTAGGTTATACTTACAAGCTCTAATACAAGTATAACCTAATTTTTTTATCTTGGTCAACCTTTAATTTTTTTTACTCTTGTCTTCACTAATTATGGTTGTACTTATTTTAGGCTTAGAACACTGATGATGCTCTCTTTAGAGCGAAAACGTTCTGTCTTTTAATGTAGCCCTTTATTGGGTTTTTAATAAATATACCTTTTACACAGAATTCTTTCTTCAATTTTTGTAATTAATGGTATACAGCCAGTTACAGGAAATTTTTCCTTATAGATTTTTTGTTCTACACATCAAGGACTACGAGAAACCAAAGTTTCATTCAGATCATTTGACAGAGAGCCATTTCCCATAAGGTTTCTGCGGGGTCCTTTGATATCGGACTTTCGGTGTATAGTTGCAACAATGACTGCGTTCACCAGATGCAAACACGTTCATAACAGTTTGCGTTTTGATTCTTAAACTTGTTGACAGTGAGCTGAACGGTTTATTGTTTAGATTAAAGTTTGACATTTTGCTTGTTGTTTGGTTTGAACGTAACCTAAAATAATTTTATCAATAAATAATTTTTTGAAATTATTCTTTTTATTAAGAGAAGGAAGAAAATGGATATAATATAAGTAGATAATAACGAAGCTGAATGTCTTCAGTAGCCGTTATTTTATATACAGTATGTCCCTGTAAGTTGTATCCATATGGAAAACTTTTGTATAGGTATGTCAAAAAGTTTGAATTTCACTCAAGAGTAAAGTAGCTTTATTTTTCGTAATATTGGAAATTGCTATTATGAAAAGTTGTTTGGAATTAAAAACTATATTCTAATATGCAAATACATCCTTCTAATTGAAAAAAATTTTTTTTGAAAAATTTTCGGTAACTATCATTATTATTTCAGTTATTTCAATTCTGATAACTCTTTTATTATTAATTTTACGAAAAAAAGTGATTCTTAATAAAAAGTTCTGGATGGTCTAAAACTTAAAATACAACAATCCTATATCAAATTTTATCAATTTTATACGAGGTATGTCAAAAAAGATAAATTTAGATCAAAAGTAAAGTACCTTTATACTTCAGAATATTTCAATTAGAAGGATGTAATTATATACTGAAACATAGTTTTTAATTCTAAATAACTTTTCATAATAACAATTTTCGATATTGTGAAAAATAAACGTATTTTACTCTTGAGCGAAATTCATATTTTTTGACATACCTTGTATAAAATTGATAAAATTTGACATAAGATGGTTGCATTTTAGGTTTTAGACCATGGAGAACTTTTTATTAGGAATCACTTTTTTCGTAAAATTAATAATAAAAGAGTTATCTGAATTAAAATAACTGAAAATAATGTTAGTTATCCATACTTTTTCAAAAAAAAATTTTCAATTAGAAGGATGTAATTGCTACTAGAATACAGTTTTTAATTCCAAACAACTTTTCATAATAGCAATTTTCAATATTGTGAAAAATAAAGCTACTTTACTCTTGAGTGAAATTCAAACTTTTTGACATACCACGTATAATATTCAAAAATTTTGATATTTGATGGTTAAATCTTAGGTTTTGAACCATGCAGAGCTTTTTACAAAGAATAACTTTTTTTCGTAAAATTAATAATAAAAAAGTTTTCCATATGGATACAACTTACAGGGACATACTGTATATAAAACCATTATAAATGGTATCAGTTGCCATTAAGTCATTGAAATGTGATCAACTCAATTTGGATCCCACGTGTTGGGAAACCTGTATACTTTACCTTAGGGCATTATCCTGTTTGCCATGTGACCATCACAGGCCTTTTTATTGAAGTATGCACTTTTAAGGCATCTATATTTTATGTAAAGGGTTTTTACCCAGATATTTTTCTTTTGTGGCTCAGCTAGCATCCAGTTTATCGAACACTGATGATGATTTTTTATAAAAATCGAAAACGTTTTGTTGTGATGTAGCCCTTTTAAGGGATTTTTATTAAAAAATTTTATACCTTTTACAAAGGATTTCTTTCCAATTTTGTGATTGATGGTATACAGCCAACTACAGGAAAACTTTTTCTTTTCCTTGTGGATATTATAAATATATTCTATAATATATACAATTTAAATTACCGCCATATTTTTTCAATTGTCAACACGTTTGCAAAGTTCAACATAAATATTTCATGCTTGCAAAAATGGCGACCGCTTTCCAAACATGTTTGACGTTAGGAAGTCGTTCAGAAGCATAAAGCGCAAACTGATTGCCAACGTTTGCATCTGGTGAACGCTCCCATTGACTCAAAATTAGTAAAATCGTATATCAATCGACGCAAAGTTACACGAAGGGTTCAAATATCTTGTTTCAATATGCAATTACATCATTCTAATTGAAATATTGTGAACTATAAAGGTATCTACTTCATCCTTAAGCGATATTCATATTTTTTACATACCTCCTATAAAATTGATAAAATTTGATATTTGACGGTTGCGTCTTAGGTTTTAGTCCATGCAGAGTATTTTATGATGAATAACTTGTTTTCATAAAATAATAATAAAAGTGTTATCGTATTTGTAATAAATGAAAATGATGTTGGTTATCAGTAATTTGAAAAAACAATTCAATTGAATGGATGTAATTGCATATTAAAATAAAACATAGTGCGGGCATACTATATAAAAGTTACCTGTTTATTGATTTTATTAATACAGTGTAGAGACAAGATAGTTTATGGATCTCGTCGATGATGATTGATGTAAGTCACCTATTTGTAAATCAAATTCGACACATGACATCAGAATTATTGATAGGTAATATATCTTTAACAAAAGTAGATACATTTTATATAACTAGGTTCTAACATAAAAACTCTAAAATTGGTACGTTCTTCTTATGTTGCTTTTAGGAATACTCAGTACTGGTCAATCGTCCTTCCAAAACAACAGAAAAACGAAATACATATTACAGTTTTAGTTTACGTGCAATTACATCTAATCAAACTATCCGAATACTGTTGCTTATATATGTAGCATTTTTATATATTTTTTTCTTAAGGGACAATATTTCGGTGTTATGTGACTATGAATTTTAACAATAGTGTTTCAGATTTCAACACTGTTCAATGTTTACAATGTTTTAACAATCTTTTGTTTCCTTTGCTTATATTTTTGTTCAATGGTACTCCGTTCGATGGTGCTATTGCTATTTTTTTCTTTAATTCTTCCACTAATGGTTTTATCTAGTGTTCCGTTATAGGTAACCTTCTATTCCCTTTTCAGTATCTTTTTTTGTTGTCTTCCTATACATTTTTTAATTTGCTTCTAATCCAAATTTTTCGTATTCTTCTACGGTATTTTTTGACATTTAAGTACTCCAGTTCATTAAACTTTTTTGCTCATTACCTGGTTCGTTTACCAAAGTAAGTATATAGGGTGAGGCAGATAACTGGCCTATTAGAAATATCTCGAGAACTAAAGGCAACACAATCATGAAAATTGGAATAAAGGGGTTTTGAAGAATGATCTATTAAATGAAAATATTTTCATCTCTTTGCAACTTCCGGTTATACCGGAAGTTGCTTATAACTTCGTTTTTTTAAATGGGACACCCTGTATATTTTTACATTTTTGGATTCTCTTCGATGTCTTCTTTCTTAAAATATAAGGTTTTGTAATATTATACAGGGTATTTTAAAAGATAATTACGTTTTTTTTATTAATTTCGTAGCAACATTCACACCCTGTAGAATTGTAGTAGTTTGACATCTAAAACTCTACTTACGTTCAAATGATTTTTAATATACTCTACTATAATTAAGAATCATTAGTATAACTAAATTTTTAATTTAAGTATACAGGGTTGGTCGAAACTCGGAATGAGTATTTTCTGAGTTTTCTTAAATGGAATACCCTGTATTTTTGTATTGTAGTGAAATGATATTTTATAGTACTTTTTATTTCTTAAGCATTCCCTATACCTAACTGCTTTAATTTGTGAGTTATTGGTGATGCAAGCTAAACATTAATTGCAACAAAAAATACGTAAAATTTTATTAGGTTGGCCGTGAAAATACTTAATCCTAAATAATTTTTCAGAAATAAATACATATTAATCCAGACTGGTCCTTAAAATTACCAATAACGGTTTAGCTATCGAAATACCTACTTAGTTAAGATTGTTGGTGCGATTAACAATTAAGCACACATTAAAGCAGTTAGGTATAGGGAATGCTTAAGAAATAAAAAAGTACCATAAAATATCATTTCATTACAATACTAAAACACAGGGTGTTCCATTTAAGAAAACTCAGAAAATACTCATTCCGAGTGTCGACCAACCCTGTATACTAAAATTAAAAATTTAGCTATACTAATGATTCTTAACAATAGTAAAGTATATTAAAAATCATTTGAACGTAAGTAGAGTTTTAGATGTCAAACTACTACAATTCTACAGGGTGTTAATTTTGCTACGAAATTAATAAAAAAACGTAATTATCTTTTAAAATACCGTGTATAATATTACAAAACCTTATATTTTAAGAAAGAAGACATCGAAGAGAATCCAAAAATGTAAAAATATACAGGGTGTCCCATTAAAAAAAACGAAGTTATAAGCAACTTCCGGTATAACCGGAAGTTGCAAAGAGATGAAAATATTTTCATTTAATAGATCATCCGTCAAAACCCCTTTATTCTAATTTTCATGATTCTGTTGCCTTTAGTTCTCGAGATATTTCTAATAGGCCCTTTATTTGCCTCACCCTGTATACCAGGTACATTAATTAAGTGGGAGCTCCATATTTAATTCATTGTTCTAAAAATAATTTTTAAGCAGTGTGGGTGATAAGCGGCAACCTTGTTTAAGACCTTTTGTTACTCTGAATCCTGTAGATACTAACGTTATTTTATTGTTTTCTTTTTATTGTTGCGTCATCGTACTGTGTTTTCACAACTTTTATTAGTTCTTTATTTATGTTCGTTTTTTCCATCGCTTCTCATAGTTTAGTCAGAAAGACACTATCATAAACGCTATGTCCCTTTTTTCTCTAGATTAATAATTTCTTTTTTGCACTAACTGCATCTATACCAAAAAGAATAGCAGAAAACTGCAGAAACATATTATAGCGTTCAAACCGATGCATAGACAAAAATTAAAGCAAGCATCTTAGACTTAGCTAAAGGTTTGGACGCAAAAAAGATAAATAAAAACAAGTCTCTCCCAAAGTGAAAAACTCAGTGGTTTTGAACAGAAGTGAAGGAAAAATGCAAGGAAAACAAAAACGCTTACTTGAAGTTCATGTCAAACAAAACACAAGAGTAAGGAGCTTAGAAAAGAATAAGAAATTAGACACATGTTCTTGTAAGAAGATTTTGCATGAAGCATCAGTTTTATGGTTTACAACAAGATTTATGTCGCTATATGAGAGGTCAAAGATAGGAGGTAAAGTAATTAACCCTTTCTGACCCAACGCCGCATACATGTATGTATAAGTTTTTTAAAAAGTGGTTCTGTATAGTTCCAGCCGCCGCGTATGGTGCTATGGTTTCAATTTACCAAACGCGAAAATATGCGTTGCTTATAAAATTTTAGACCAATTGGTATCCCAATGTCGTATAAATATGTCCGAAAATGTTAGATTATTGTTCCCAAAGCGGCAAAGTATTGGCACCTAAGACAGGTCATGCGGACCCATTGATGTATATACACACACTCACACACCCAAACTTATATGGAATCATCTAATATTTCTTACTATTTTGTGCGAATGTAAAAAACAAACACACGAAGTCAAACAATATTTATTTTAAAGCAATTTAATAATAAATACATAACAATTAAATAAAACAATAAAGTATTTAACAAACAAATTGAAAGTAGTTGTTTTAAAGTCAATAGCATACAAAATTTCAATGTAAAACGAATAATGTTTAAATTGTTTTTATTTATTTTTTTTGTATTTTGTGGTAGTCAGTGTTATCACCTCTAGTCCTTATGCAAGCTTCAGTTTGGTGGGCACGCTCCTAATCAAATTATCAACATTTTGTTGTGGTAGGTTGCTCCATCCTTTAAAAGCAGCTTGTACTAGCCGTGCGGTGTTTTGTGGATTATCCCGGCGAGTTATAACTTTTCTTTTAAGAATATCCCACAAACACTCTATACGATTAAGCTCGGGTGAGCAAGCAGGCCACTCTGAACAAGGGATACCTTCTGCTTCAATGATGTATATAGTCACTTTAATGGTATGTAGAGGTCCATTATCATGCAATAAAATTACATTTTCTCCTGTTTTATCTCTCCAGAGCCTGACTACAAGTTATAAATATACATGTGAGCAGTTAAACTTAATTGGATGAAAATTAAAGGACTTTTTTTACGGATCACAATTCCTCTCCAGAACATTACACTTCCCCTTGTATATTTGTGAACAGATCTGACAGTTTTCGTTCTTGCTTGTCTTCCTCAACCTCTAAGTACACGATTTAATGGGTCATCTGATTTTATACAAATCCTGACTTTTTTTGAAAATAGCACATCTTGTCAATTCCCAATCTTCCAGTTTTGCTGGTGAAGACACCAATTTAGGCGATCAATCTTGTGCTGCCTGGATAAGTCGGGAACCCATAACTGTCTCCTGCTGTATACTTCTTGGTACGAACTCTTCTTCTTATCGTTTCAACTGAAACAGTTACACCTGTAGCTTCCAAAAGCTGCCTTTGGAGCTGCAGGTGAGAAATGGTTGGATGTCTTCCAGCTCATTGGACAATTAAACGATCTTAGAGAGCCGTTATTACTTTTGGCGACTTTCCCTTGCTTTATTTTTGAACTTTCCTAGTTCCTGTTACTTAGCATAGATTTTGGACAAAACGACCTGTATTACGTCTAGCTCTACAGCTATGTCCCTCTGAGAACATTAGTTTCTCCATAAGACCAATAATCTTTCCTCGTTGTAAGTTCTATAACCCCATATCAAGCATATTTTCGTTTTTGGGCCCAAAAGTTAGTTTATTTATTTTCGTTCAATTTGCAACTCAAGCAAATAACCTATACCGTACCGAGCTGTACTATCCGATTGTCTTATATATTTGTTTATTTTCAATAAAAACCTTTATTCTTCGCAACAATAACAAGTTTTTTTCAAAAGAAATAAATATTACTTTGAAATACATGGTGAATCCATATAAGTTTGGGTGTGTGTATTTGTTTACATATGAAGGGTACGGGCAAAGAAATGTTAGATATGTTAAATGAATAGGTTTCAAGAAAAATGGTTTTAAAGGTTAAGGCTCTCTGGTGTTTGTTTATCATTTATGCACTGCTGAAAACTCGTTTATTTACTAAATTTGCTGGAATTACAGCGATGGCCTCACCATTTTTGGTCATTTATTTGTTTATTTATATGCGACGTATGTATAAGGCAATGGGACTCGCAAGCATGAAAAAAACTTTGAGATTGAGGGACCAACATGCAAATTAAGGTCCGGGATAGAAAGGGTTAATAGACCTGAGACACATCGAAAAGGACTTATGGGTTGATTATCTAAAGAAATATATCCCAAAAAACAACACATTGAAGTGGACGCGGCCATGGAATGACGAGACCTTAGAGATGGAGAATGACAGAACAGAAAGGACTGGAGACGTTAGCTGAAAGAAGGAAAGCAATGATAGCTGTAAAAATCCTTATATAGATAGAAACAACAAATGACGTAGGTACCACAAACACCAGAAATTATCAGTGGCGGATAGACGCAGACGGAAGCTTGGGAAATTTGACCCCAGCAAGGTCTAAAATTGAAGAAAAAACTGGTTTTTTTCATATAAAACCTTGGAGTTTTTTTGGAGACATAAAAATATATTAGCTGACATGAAACTTGACACCAACTGACACCAAGTGGTATAAGAAGTATTGGGCGACCGTGGGAGAGATGAAGTGACAATCTTCCATAGGGGCAACAATCCGCCAATAAACAGGCAAAATTACTTATATAAAACAAGAAGCAGAAGCGGAGGAATTTCTTTTCTATAACCTAGGTCGTGAAAAAAAATGGTTTACTATTGATATTGCTGTTCTCAGTCGTCGTCGTAGACTTGTTTCTCAACATTCATCCTTCTTCCAGGCTTAGGACCTCCCTGTAGTATTTCATGAGCTATTTAATCCACCACAAACAAATCCCAGGATAGTTTTTGTCCTCATTTTCTTAAATGGATTTTATTTACAACCAAAAACAGTTTCATGCCCCGCCACATAAAATCAAGTGTCCCGCCACTGTCCAAGTGTGCCAGTACGGTGTCGTAATATCAATTTAAAATAGTTTCGTCTAACCTTTCAAGATTCCATTATATTATTATGTCGCAAAGCAAAGCAACACCAATTGTTACATTTAATGAAATTGATTTAACCTCTGGCTTTCTAGACACACCCGTTACATACAAAACAAAACACTAGGTACCTAGAAGCGAATGAAACTTTAGCGAAAGAAAAATACGATGAAATGAAATAGATGAGAAACAAAGGAGAGCGTGTCGTGGGTGTAGTTTGTGGCTTTTGTCTGACATATCGATAGATGGGTTGATTTTATCTATTCTCGTATTTGTTATAGCTATTATACAGTATGAAACAATAAAATGCCAACCTCAGTTAATCCGTTTACTTATAATATACATATACATAGTTACAACATACTGTTATGATCTGCTTCTTATTAATTTTATATTAATTATTATTTATTTGATTAATTATTTAATTGTCGCAAATCATACATAAAAAAATGAATAAAAAATCTCAGGGTGCCTTTTTATAATATAAAAAAAAAACTAATTTATCTTACGTTAAACTTATCTTCTCTCGTGGGTTCAGTATCTCCTAGTTGATCCTAATCGGGATAAAATAGGGAAAAGAAATAAAGCCAAATATAAAATAAACATACAGAATTGTCTTTTATTTATCAAAATCGATACTCTAAAATCTATCAAATCTAAAACCTGTGGACACAGATGTCCGAATGAAATTTCTACCATTTAAATTTATTCTAGTAAAAAATATATTAATCGGTTTGTTTCCGATGACTTTGGTACAACAAAATAAACAAAACCAAATTATGTATTCGCAAGATTAGCTATACTTCCTATTTACTTTTTGAAATATTGGAATTTTAATTCCTACGGTCTTTACTCAAAATTTTAGTTTCCGAAACATAAAAATATCTTTCACATAAGTTGACTGACCTTTTGCTTCACTCACTCTGTCTTCTCGTGACCCAAAACAGCTCTCCCTCGTTGACTATGTTAAAAGGCTACTCATCAAAGCCCTCTCCGTTCTCCAGCTTCAAAACTATCAGCATACCAGCACCAATTCTCCAACAAGCCGGGCCTCTTTTGACACGTACTCGATTCAAACAAAACTCCAAAAATTCTCTGCTCTCCTTCTCACAATAATACAGAATCAAAGAAGTATTTCGTCTCAATTTGATCTGTCTCTCGTTCCACTTTTCAACACTATTCTCCACTATCAAGAAACCACTGGTACTTGCTAACTATCTATTCACGAAAACGTCGAACTGCTTCTCAGCGATGCCAAAAACATAATGACCTCTTTTTCAAAATCTCTCAATCATTCAAACTACCTTTCCCCTTCCAACTTGCCCAGAATCAGAAACAATCTTTTCCATTCGACAAACAAACATTCATTTTCAAAATTATTCCGACCATCCTAATTACTTTCGGGGAAACTCTAACATTTACTCGTGTTGAACAAAGATATTAAAATTCCAAACTTTCTTTTTAAACCACTTTCCCAGAAAGTGATAATTACATCTACCTGTGGATTCTATAGTTCTCGTGATAAACAATCTATTTTCATTTTAAATCTAAATACATCGTCCTTTTCACTTTAATTATTCACAAAAGTCTTTAATGGTTCATCGGAAAGCTCATTAAAAAGAGAAATCCACTTACATCCAAACTAAATTCTAATAAATATTTACAGCTCAATATACAGGGTGTATCAAATTTATGTGCCCGCGTTATTAAAAAAAAATTAATTTAATTTTTATTTTGCCTTTGATTGATAAACTCGAAAACACAATAATACATAATAATACACTAAGGATTTTCAATTTTCACTGTATTCCTTCACTCAACCGTTCTCTCCAGTTCTTTTTGATTCGCCAGTCCCCTTCCTGCAAATTTCTTCCTTCCATTGCTTCGTCCACTTCATCTCTGAAAGATCTTCGGGGTCTGCCTCTCTCAGGCCCGTGCGCAGGGGGGGTTTTGGGGGTTCTAACCCCCCCCCCCATCGAGAATTTTTCCACATAATTTTCCACTAGCAATAGTCCTTATTCTACGAAAGTCAAACCGACTTGATAATAAATATTTTGTTGTCAATTTTTGTTTCGACATTCTCAACT
Source organism: Diabrotica virgifera virgifera (assembly GCF_917563875.1). NCBI lineage: Eukaryota > Metazoa > Arthropoda > Insecta > Coleoptera > Chrysomelidae > Diabrotica > Diabrotica virgifera. Next base: position 10,730,863 of record NC_065451.1, on the reverse strand, counting down.
TTCTCGATCTTGTGCACGTTTTTTTTGAATTTTCCCGTCTTTTTTACCTCCTATTATCAGTGTCATTGTGAATGCAACCATCGATAGTATCGATTATGGAGACCTGTAAGAAGGAGTGGAAACGCAAAGCATCGTTTGTGGGCTAACTTTTGAGATTTCGAGCAAAAAATGATGAGAAGTTGAAGAAACAACTGGTTGAATCGCCAAAGAATGCTATGTATATAAGCAACCGAGTTCAGAATGAACTAATTAACATTTGTCACGATCTGATCATGAATCACATTGTCGATCGAGTCAACGAATCGATGGGCTTTTCTTTTCTTGGAGATGACACACCGGACATTGCAGGAATAGAACAAAGTTCAATTTGCACTCGATACTTGGATAAGAGCGACGGGAAGTTTATCATTCGTGAAGATTTTTTGTGCTTCATCACTATCGCAGATTTCACTGGAAAAGGAATAGGAACTTCTTATCTCAATTTCTTGGATTCTTCCGGACTTAATTGCACATATTTTCTCGGACAGGGATATGATGGCGCGAGAGCGGTTAGCGGAGAATTCCATGGAGCCCAAGCTGTTGTCAGAGAGCGTTATCCACTCGCGCTCTACTCCCATTGTGCGGCTCACAGCTTTAATTTGGCAGTCAGCTCTGCATGCAATATAACAGCAATCAGAAATTGTTTGGGAACCCTCGAAAGCATTCATACTTTCTTCATATATCCGAAACGCCAAAATGCTCTTCAAGATGCGATCAATGAAGATGAGACGCTACATGAAAGTCGGTTGAAGAAATTAAAAAAAAATTGCAAAACCAGATGGGTAGAGCAACACGAGTCTGTCGCAACTTATCTGCACTTACAACCAGCAGTAATTCGCCCTCTTGATGTGATTTCGACCACCTGGAAGGATCCGACGACTTCATCTGGAGCTTTCCAACTTCTTTCAGCAATAAACACTGCAAATTTCCAGGTAAAATTCAAGACTCACACTAGCACGTTACCAGCTCTCTATTATAAGATGTTTGTATATTCTTCATTCTTTGAATTTAATTTCCAGATCTCCATGCATATTTTGAGCTCAGTACATTCTTTGACTTTGTCTCTCAGTCGAGTACTTCAGTCCGAAAACCAGGATCTTGGCGAGGCTATCGAACTGGCTGATGCTGCGAAACAAGTCCTGCTTGAAAGAAGAGAAAACGCCGAAAAGGACTTCAGAGGAATTTTCAAAACCGTGAGCGAAATCAGCGCAAAATACGACATCGAACTGCGGAAACCAAGGCTCGCGTCAAAACAGACTCAACGCTCCAACGTACAAACTGATTCAGTTCAAGATTATTTTCGCATAACGATTTACATCCCATACATTGATTTGTTTCTGACCCATATACAAGATCGATTTTTGAATCACCGCAAAATTTTATCAAACTTTGCTTGCCTCTTCCCCAACAAAATAAAGAATTTCAATGAAGAATCCTGCGCTCAACTGTTTGAACCATACTCTTCAATTTTGCGGGATGATTCCCGTGACATCTGGGTAGACGAAGTCAAACTTTGGCGTCAACGCATCGCCGGAAAGAACGTTAAAAATTCGCTTGAAGCACTCGATGTGTGCAATGGAGATGCGTTTCCAAATGTACATCAAATGCTTCGCATTTTGGCAGTTCTGCCTGTAACGACAGCAACGAATGAACGCTCCTTTTCAACATTGCGTCGCCTCAAGACTTACCTCAGGTCAACAATGTCTGAAGATCGGCTGAACGGATTAGCTTCGCTCAATATACATCGCGATGTCGAGGTCGATCCGCAAAGAGTTTTGGAGAAGTTTTTTTCTACACCTCCCAGAGTTAATTTATTATATAATAACTGAATATCAAGTCAAGACCAAGACACAATAAAATGTCTTCATTTATAAGAAAAGTTTCTTATTATTTTTTATTAACTTCATAACCTAACATGATACACATATGTCAAAACCCCCCCATAAACGAATTCTGCGCACGGGCCTGGCCTCTCTTCCTTTTTTATCGGGCTCCACTATGTTATTCTGTGATTATCCAACGTTTTTTGTATGCTCTTCTGATATGCCTGTTTGTAATCTATTATATCTGAGTTCATTCTCATTCGTTTCTTAATTTATATGCTATTTATTCTATCTCTGCTTGTTATTATTTTGCATACTTCTTGTTATAGTGTTTTTATATTCTTCTATTTATTTTTATACTGATGATCTTATCCAACATTGCTAAGTTGCATCTAAACATTCCGTATATGTATTTGGCACCTAGGACTTTTCTATTGGTTCTTTGCAGCACGCGGTCATATTTCAACCAATAGGCGGCGAGGTGCCAAACGCGTATACGGAATGTTATTCGGTGCGAAATTCATATACGGAATGTTAAATATTCGTAGACTGAAAAAGACAACTTTTTATTAGTTAGAGCTTTTAGAGCTTCTGAGACGATTTTGATAGTACAATTTTTTAGCTGATTTTATAAGTTTTAAATAGATTGCCCTGTACTTGGTAATATATTCAGTAACAGAGACGTTGGTAGTAAATTTCTTGATGTACAGTAGTAGTGAACGCATATTTTTGACTGATATGCGGACACCTTTGGTAGTCCAGTGTTTGCGATATTTTGGCTTAATTGTGATTAAAGGAAATGCTTTATTGAAGATACAGACAAGCTTATTTAAAAAATCACTGAAATTATAATCAACATCCATAGAAGGAAAGTGCCACTCAGAGGTTAAGCATAAATTTTGGAATTTACGAAAGTTCCGAGCGGAAAAAATCCTGCCTAAACGTCGACTTTTCGAGGAGAACTTGCTGAAATGTTAAACTTCGTATAAACCGCTTCATGATCAGATAGTCCCGCATTAACAGTTGTAGCGCAGACAACACGGGGTGAGAAATCTGAGACAATATAATCAATTATGGTAGATGAAGTTTTTGTAATCCTTGTAGGAGAATCAATGTGCATTGATAGACCATATGATTCAAATATGTTAACCAGGGATATTTGTGTAGCACAAGCAGCAGCATAATTAATGTTGAAGTCCCCGCATAAAATTTTTCTGCTTTTATGGGGCAGGTCATCTTACAAATTAAGCAGGTTCTGAAAAAATAGTTCCACGGAAGAGTCAGGTGATCTATAAATGCAAATAATATAAAGATTAAGGTTCTTACTGTAAACTAAGGTAAACTCAAAGAATGCTTCACTTAATAGAAAGTCATATTTTGTTACCAGAGAAAAATCATTATTTGTAGAAAGAATTAGGGTGCCTCCATGAGCTGAACTTGGACGATCATACCTAGCAATAGTGGAATATTTTTCTACAACAAAAGGCTCGTTGACTTCAAGCCAGTGCTCAGTAACCGCAACTATCGGTGGAAACCCTAATTCCTCTAGAAATAGTTCATCAGTTTTATATCTTATAGAACGAACCATGCTAAAGTTGTTATCACTAAATTAATTTGAGGATTCTAGTTCCTCAGAACACGTCGTGATGTTTAATAATTTCGTCGTAGGGTTAGAGAGGCAGCGGAATAGTAGTTTCGGTGGCACTCCCTTGATTTTTGCAGGTGAATAATTTTTTCCGAAGTTAGAAAAGACCTAAAAGCAGCAAGATCAGCGTCTACCTCATCTGCACCAATTCCATAAGCATCATTAAAATCTAGAAGAATTTTTCGTAGATCTTCACTCTTTGTAGGAAGTCCTTCGGAAGCCAGAAACAGTTCAACACTTGTGTTGGAATACCCATCATAAAATACTGATGCAGGTTGGTCGTGTAGAAAAGCAAGATGAAGTTTAATGGCCTTTAAGATATCCGGTTCCCTTAATCTGGCCAAAAGATATCGACTATTAGAGTTATTGCTTAATATATAACTCTTGGTGGGGTCAATCAATCCAGATTAGTCGATTCTTAGATTGGCAAATTGCGATGGCCTGTTTGTCTGTATGTATGTTTGTGCTCTGAACTTCATCTTTGTTGTTGCATAAACTGCTATTTGAATTTTCCAGGCTAATACGACTTCTGATATTCTTAACATAAACACAAAAATGTAAGCAACTATAAAAATTGGAACTCATAAAACTTGTAAAAGAAAGAGATAAGAACCGTCGATACAAAATAACAATTTTAAGTATAAAAATTTAGAAACCCAAAACATCGGAAAGAGTCATGTTTGAAGAATTAACCAGAGCCAGGGCTCAATAAATATTTTTTCGAAAGTAACAGTTAACAGAAAATTATTAATTTAAGACATACTATTTAAGATGATAACTAAATGAACGAATAATAAAAACAACACTAAATTTCTGAATAAAAAGTCAATGTCGATGTGAGAGATACAGTCCCCTGGGATGGGATGGAGCTACAAATTATGTAGCGCCATCTAGCTAAATGTAGAGGTACGTTGTGTAGGCCCCTGTTATTCCGAAGATTATTTCTTCTTTTATTGGCGTGCAATTTATTGATTATTAATCTAAAAATGCTCAATTTGTAGCTTTAGGCCACTGTTGATCTGAAGAATTCATTAATTAGTTTTGAAAATCATACTCCTTGCTTTCTCATGTCGCTCTGTAATTTTCTTTAAAGTGGTAAATATACATTACTTACTACACAGTTTTAAAAACATAACCTAAATGTAGGCAACCATCCTTACACGCAGAAGTAGTGCTGGTAGTCAACAACTGTCAGGGCTCTGTTTCAAGAATAAACCGTGTAAGAAAAGAAATAATGCAGGCTTTAAAATCCCTTGGGTCCAATAGTATGATCCTAGATAACCTAAAGAGACATCACGGGACAATTCACCATTTATATAAAACAGTTTATAGTGTCCTCCGTCGCTTTCAGAGACCCTAACGCCACTGATCTCTATCAGCCCATATACCTACTATCAGTTCACTCTCCCCTTTTCACTTCTTTGTCTATGCTTTTTCCCCAACTTTTCCGAGCTCTTCATCTCCTTCTTCTAGGTGACCATTTTAAAATCTATTTTGGTAGTCTCTCCCCTTTTATGCGTTGTACGTGGTCGTACCAAATTAATTGTTTACTTTTGATATCATCGAATTATCTTTCTAATTATTTCGTTTGTCAACTTTTCTATTTTAGATCTTCCTGCTGCTCTTCTCCAGAAATCCATCTCTGTACCTTAAATTATTTTTTTAATCTGCCATACTTCACTTCCATTATACTATTGATAATGGAGTGTCGTTAAAGAAGGAAACTTTATATCTGAATCATTCCCTATATCAAAGGGGCTTAAACAAGGATGTTGTCTGTCTCCGACTTTATTTAAAATATATATTCAATCATCGCTAGAGCAGTGGAGGAAACAAGTATCCGGAATGGGAATAGACATAGGCAGTGGTAAATGTCTAACAACTTTGTTTTTTTGCAGATGATCAGGTAGTCGTAGCGAATGATGAGGAAGACATGGACTACATGTTTAGAAAACTAAAGAAAGAATATGAAAAATGGGGCCTCAATATGAATATATCAAAGACAGAGTATCTTAAAATAGGGGATGATGAAGAAGATCCAGAGTTACAAATTAGAACCACGAAAAGATGTAATGAATATAAAAATCTCGGATCTATAATATCTAAAGAAGGCACTACCAAAAGAGACATCGAAAAGAGAACGCAGCAGGGCAAAAAAGCGGTAAACATTCTGAGCTCTCTACTGTGGTCTAAAGATATAAGGCAAGAAACGAAATTGACAATCTATCGTACCTTGGTAGAGCCTATTATGACTTATGGGGCAGAAGTTTGGCAGATGACAAAAAAAGATAGGAAAAGAATAGAAGTAGTAGAAATGGATTATCTAAGGAGAGCGTGTGGTATATCTAAAATAGATCACATCAGGAATGAAGATATTAGAAGGAGGACACATACTGTATATTCCAGTGTAGATAAAATTGAAACTAGACAACTAGTGTGGTATGGTCACGTGAAACGAATGAATGAAGATAGATGGCCAAAGAAAGCTTTAAATTACATACCACACCAAAGAAGAAGAAGGGGAAGACCGTCAGTTGCCTGGGAAGAAAATGTACGGCACATCATGAAAGATAGAGCCATCAAAGAAGACGAATGGATGAGACCCTAAGAAACCAAGAAACCAAGAGACCAAGAAACGAAATTGACAATCTATCGTACCTTGGTAGAGCCTATTATGACTTATGGGGCAGAAGTTTGGCAGATGACAAAAAAAGATAGGAAAAGAATAGAAGTAGTAGAAATGGATTATCTAAGGAGAGCGTGTGGTATATCTAAAATAGATCACATCAGGAATGAAGATATTAGAAGGAGGACACATACTGTATATTCCAGTGTAGATAAAATTGAAACTAGACAACTAGTGTGGTATGGTCACGTGAAATGAATGAATGAAGATAGATGGTCAAAGAAAGCTTTAAATTACATACCACACCAAAGAAGAAGAAGGGGAAGACCGTCAGTTGCCTGGGAAGAAAATGTACGGCACATCATGAAAGATAGAGCCATCAAAGAAGACGAATGGATGGACAGAAAACGATGGCGGTCGAAATGCGAGAAGCGGCAGAGGCTGTAGGAACCTCGCTGATAGATAGATAATGGAGTTATAGATACCTACTTTTTTATTATTTTTTAAATATTCTGGTTCCAAAAGATACTATTAAGCATAGAGATGGCTGGTCTGCCCTGCGTATTTTCTTTCTTTTATGGCCCCATCGAGTGTTCCGTCTTTAGTTATCTGTAGGCCTAGATACCTCTGCACACTATTCAATTTCTCCTTCATCTTCCAATATTATGTTTTCGTCAGTTTGTCCTACACACATTTTTTGTCTTCACTATGTATATTCCAGGTCATCGTGGTCTTAAGTTAATACTACATATCCGTCTATAAAAATAGTGTATATAGGGTGCTATTGTTGTTTAGGGGTATCCCTATACCCCTGCATTTTTTCATGTTTTTAGGGCGTATTCCAAGTTGATTTTAAAAGAGTTCGCGACAGACAACATCCTTGTTGAGCGCAGAGCCGTGAGAAAATCTTTTATTTTTACTTTGGCAGTTGTATCTTCGTGTAGTCGTTTATCAGCTTATATTACACCATCATTATGTATTTGTTTTCTCTAATGTTCCCCTTAACTTGTTTTGGTACGCTATTATAGGCCTTTTGCAAATCTACAAATAGCATGTACATATTAATTGATCAAAGGCAGTAATTATTTGAGCGCAGAGCCGTGAGAAAATCTTTTATTTTTACTTTGGCAGTTGTATCTTCGTGTAGTCGTTTAACAGCTTATATTACACCATCATTATGTATTTGTTTTCTCTAATGTTCCCCTTAACTTGTTTTGGTACGCTATTATAGGCCTTTTGCAAATCTAAAAATAGCATGTACATATTAATTGATCAAAGGCAGTAATTATTTGAGTACTACATAGTGGTTTTACCAATAGTAAAAGGTAAAAGCATAGTCTACCTACCTACTCCATGCAAAGTTAATTTTGTCCAATTTTTCCTTTCAATATCACAATCGAACTGCTCGGAATTTATGACTTATCCAAATTCTAGTAGAATTATCAAAGCTGTGTCTAAGCGTCTAAGCCACGGGTCTAAGCTCTGTATATTTATCAATCAACCGTCAAATCATATATTTTGTTTGTTGTTTACTGTAACTCTTCTTCTTTTTATGTAGACATGACTCTATCTGTTTTTCAATGTGCCTCCAGTAATCCGTCGGGTCTATGTACTTGTAGGTGACGCACAGTGTCTTATTTGGTGAATTCTGCCTTTCATTTCTTCACCAATATTTTTTTTCTCTAAATTGTTTCCTTCAGGCTGCGTCTCTGTTTAATCTATTCACTTGATCTTCCACTTCATGTTTCGGGCTTTCCACAGCTCCATAGTGTGATGACAATAAAAACCAAAAAAATGGAATATCTCGAATATATTACACGTGGAGAGAGATATAGCTTGCTCCAGTTGATTATACAGGGAAAGATTCAAAGAAAAAGAAGCATAGGGAGACGCAGAATATCGTGGCTGCGCAACTTGAGAGAATGGTACGGCGGTACATCAAATAAATTTTCAGAGCAGCCGTCTCCAAAGTCCGAATAGCTATGATGATTGCCGAACTCAGTCGCGGAGATGGCACTTGAAGAAGAAGATAGTGTTATGCATAGATATTTAAATTCACCATTTGTCTTATTATCTGACCCTCGAGCTCCAGTTTACACCTTAAAAGACTTGCTGCTATAAACATGCAGTTTATCTTTTTTGGGGAAATAAACATGTTAAATTTTCTGTCGGCTATATTAAATTGTTGCAGCACACGTTGCACGTTGTAAATCATCTTCACTTTGAGAGTATTGCATCGTCGGCATAGCAGATTATTTTAAGACGTTCTCCCATTTGGTATCTTTTAACCTTCTTCTTCTTAGCGTGCCTATCAAGCCCCCTTGACGTTGGCGATTAACATGGCGAACCTGTCTATGTCTCGAGCTATTCTAAATAGTTGGTCTGCTTTCTTTATTCCTGTCCACTCCCGGATATTCTTCAACCAAGAGGCCTGCTTTCTACCAGTTCCTCTGTGTCCTTCGATTTTACCCATCATAATAAGTTGAAGAATATTATACCGGTCTCCCCTTACTACGTGTCCAAAAAAGGCCACCTTTCTATATTTGATGTTATCAAGCAGCTCGCGGGCAGCATTTGCTCTCCTAACGACTGCCACATTTGTCAGCATAGCCGTCCATGGTATTTTCAGTGTACGTCTGTACAGCCACATTTCAAAAGCCTCCAAACGATTAATGGTGGATATTTTTAATGTCCATGCTTCGACACCATACAAGAGGACTGACCAAATGTAACATTTAATCATGCGCTTTCGAAGTTGAAGTTGCAAGTTATCACTACAGAAGAATGACCTCATTTTTAAAAATGTCGTGCGGGCTATCTCGATTCTACATTTTATCTCTTTATCTGGATCTAGTTGTTCAGTAATATGGCAACCAAGATATTTAAAACTGGGTACTCTTTGAATTTATATGACCATCAACATATAACCGTGAATATTGATGGGCCAAACACCATATCGATGGCTTAGTGTGAAAACCTTGTATGGCATTTTTTTTTCGAAAATGACATTTTGGTGGCTTTACTTTGAAAACCTTGTATCTCACAATTTACAACTGTTAGAAAAAATCCGAATACACCAGACTATTTTCTACAGCCGAAAAAAGAAACCACGTATATCAATTGCTCTCTTGATTTAGTGTGAATACCACGTATATTTATAACCAAGAATTTGGTACTTAATTTGGAGTGTTTGTTTAAGAAATTAGACTTGCAGAAATTTTTTTTGTGAACAGCAAAAGGTAGTCCGGAATATAGAAACATTTTATGAACCTTAAATCAAAAAATTTGTACTGTATCAACCTAGTATTTGGAGGTGTGCAATAAGCTATGAAAAATGAAAACCTCATAAATAATCATAAGCACAACCTCATTTTAGATGAAAAACACGTATATCAAGATATACGAGGTTATCATAGTTACTTGGGAAAAGGCTCTATATACTGCAAGGATATTTACATGTTTTTCATAGTTAATATTTGTATTTTCAATTTAATAGCAACATTTAACACTTTCAGCTCTGGGCCAAGATCAGATATTTGTCTCAATGTGCTCAAATTAAAATACGCAACAGTAGTTTTTGTTTTTAGATTATATTATGCAGAAAATCAGTTTTTTGCCTCTCCTGTAAAATTGTAATTTAATGAGATACGAGGTTTTCACACTAAGCCATCGATATATTTTGTTTTTGAACAGTTTATGTTAAGGCCAAACTCTATTCCCACTGTGTCAATGGCATTTAAAAGGTGTTGTAATCCATTCATATCATCACTTAAAATAACTGTATCGTCTGTATATCTGATTGTATTTATCAGAATTCCATTAACTTTCACACCCCATTCCAAATTATGCAGCGCTTCCTTAAATATTATATCTGAATATAATTGGAAAACAGTGGGAACAGTATACAACCCTGTCTGACACCTCTTTGTATTTTGCATATTCCTGTTGATTTTCCATTTATGGAAGCTGTCGCTGTTCGACGCCAGTATAATTTTTCTATGATTCCTACATCTTGGCTATCAACTCATTTATCCTTTAATATTTTAATTAATTTGTGATGTTTACTCGATCAAAGGCCTTCTCATAGTCAATAAATACAGCAAAGACGTCTTTGTGTCTTCAATTTTGTGTCTTTGTGTCAAATTGTGTTTCATCCTGGTCTTCTTCACATTTATCTCTGATTCTACTGTGGATGATAATGTGGATGTGGATGATCTTTTAACCATTCTTTTTAAATCTTTCAATTGGGTGAGTTAGTTCTTCTTCTTCTACTACTTTTATTTTGTTCTGGTAGATATTTTCGATCGTTTTATATAGTGTTATAATTTCATTAAGTACATTTGTTATCACTTTGGTTGTTAATGTTAGTGTTGTGTTAATAAATTAATATCTCTTTAGTTCTCTGGATCCATTTCGTCTCCCTTTTTAAAGAATGGCATTAAAGTACTTGATCTCCATTCTTGCGAGTTTCTGTGTTGTTTTATAGTTTTTTTGATTAGTTTTAATAGTTATTTGGACATATCTGGTCCTCCATACTTTAGCAGTTCGTTCGGTATTCTGTTCTTTTCTGGTGATTTTATATTTTTAATTTTCCTTAGTGCAATTTATTGCTCCGTCTCGATACAAAATAAAACTGAAAATACAAAATTCTTCACTTACCATTTATATAAAACTCAAAACAAACCACAGCTTTATAGAACGCATAGGTAAGGGTAATAAATAACAAAAATCAGATATTTGAAGTTTTGTATTGAATGATTCCTAACCTAGACGATGTTACGAACAGAGCTACTTACAAAGACATTATTAACATCTAAAATATTAATTTCTAAATTTATTTATATATGTATAATCATTTATTCTATAAATTCGGTACAACCGGGATGGCATTCAGAATACCAATACCCGAAATGTACAATTTCCAGAACAATCTACGCATCAGGCATAAAAGAGAAATGTCAAGTAGAGAATGAAATGTAGAAGGGAATGGAAGTATAGCAAGATGTGGTTCTTTTTATGTTACGTAATAACAATTTGATTACAGATGTATTAGTTATTTTTATAAATTCCAGTGATTTTGTTAAATTTTAGGTTAAGTTGGGTGATTATATTTACTTTTAGTTCTTTCTATATTCATCAATTATTTTGTTTTGTTTTTGGTTCTATTTTAACCTTTTTCTCTAAAGCAAATGTGAAGTTTTTGCTAGCTACAATAATGAATTTGTATATTTTATCTTTTCGCTTTCAAATGCTTCTATATACCTGTTTTTACTCTCATATTCTCAATTTCTTAATGTTTTTAATGCTTCTGTAATGATGGTATGGGGTTTTAGATTATTTATCAAATTCTGGCTAATAAAAAGTTAAAAATATATCACAAAAATGCTAGATATCATATATATGTATCAATCTAATATATATCAATAATAAATAATATTCTTGTGGAATAGGTATCTACTTATCATTTTTCTTACACCGACATTATATATTTGAATAGTTATCAAAATGATCATCTATTTCTTTTTTTGCTTGTCAGTATTAAAAACCACATATTGTTACTAAAACTTAAAAAATTATGCCTGATGCGCAGATTATCCGTGTCTAAAAAAACTCTGGGCGAGTAGTAGGTTCTTCCAACACGAAGATCATCACCATCGATGAGAAACAGCTAAATGGGCTTAGTTGGTCGTTCAAACATAAAACAAGAAGAACTAGGAAGCATAAATACGAATCATAAGTCGATAAAATTCAAGAGAAGACCATATAGCCTCTCTGAAGAGTCCTAAGATGTGACTGCATATTGTAGAGTCCCATTCGTCTGCTTTATTCATCGTCTGATTGCTTTGTAAATTGTAGAAAGCATTGAGATTGCAACCAGGAAGTTGGTTCCACGGTAGAGGTCTTTAAATTTTCGGGTCTCGGATTTCTCATTGTGATAAAATTTAAGATAAAACGTTGTTACAAGATGACGGATAAACCCAAATAAATAGAATTGAAATGAGTTAGACAATTTTAAGAATGAGTTGAATACACAAAAAGAGATAGCAGAAAAAAGAAGAACAAAATAACAAAAGACAGTAGCATAGCAACAGCTTTGCAATAAAGAATGCAGATTTTACAGGTTATGTGAGGTTATGATGGATTGGGCAACAGAAAAATCTGGCAAAATAGCACAATTTACCCAAACGACTAAATGTTAGGACAATTTTATTATTAATGACAGACTTTAATGTATCGTTCATCTCGTTCTTTAATCCAATAAGCAAGGATGTGAACGTTTTGAATGAATTAATGAATTTTCGTTTGAACGAACTTTTAGTTGTTAGGGAATTTAATATTAAAGCCAACGATAGAAAAACTGCTAAGAAGATATTCTTTAAGATGCGTGTACGTCATTTGAAAATGATTGATAGCAATTTCTTATGATACTTTGCACTGTATTGTAAGTTTGTAGGGATGGTTATATTTCTATTTTTGCGTCGAATAGTCCCTTTTTACAGACTGTTGTGGTATTCTGCTATAAAAACTGTACTATCATTCATTTCCAAAGCGAGTATAGCTGAAGAACGAACGGTAAAACTGGTATGGGTAGAAGTCCCAACTGGAAGAAGACTATGGGCGTGGAGACCTAGCTATTGGCGTGGAGAACTAGATTGCTCAAGACAAAGAAGAATTGAGGCATGTTTCGAGTCGGCTAAAACCCACGAAGGGTTGTAACGCCACGGGGTAAGTAAGTATAGTTGAATAGTTGACACCTACGGACACTCACCTCGCTGAACACTTCGTATTGGTCAGAACCATCTTAAAAATTATATTACATTGCACTTATCCAAAACTTAAGGGTAGTTTCGTACAACTAAGCAGTCAAAAGTTGTTGTTAACTGTCGTTGAATCTGTGTATTATGTCCCAAATTGGAATATGGCACAAGTAATCTCTTTGATATGGGACATAATTTACAAATTATACAAAAGGCAGTTGATGATTTGTTCGGTGAGTGAGACACAAACTACCACTCTTATTCTATAATGACAAGAGTTATCAATAGTGAATAATGGACCCGTTCCTATAGTCCAATAAATTTGTAAACAAAAATATAGTTTCAAGATTTAAGTATTGTTGTTAAGTAAGTTTAGAAAAAACTTCACAATGAGGTAAGACGAGGAACATTTGACAAAAGTAGTGATACAATGGGAATAACGAGCCCAAAAAGTAAGTGGAAGAGTAGTATCAACAAGAGCTAGTAAAGAATGCCACAAAGCAAAACTTTTATGAACATATGATATAGGCCTATCTGTACACAAAAAAGATGGCTCTTCTTGTGTTTAGTATTTTAAAATGCTTGTCACAGTTTTTCATGATGTAATTATGAATGGCGAAGGGAGCTAGGTTAGGGCCCACCTGAAAGAGGAAAAATTTGAAAATAAACCAATGATTCAGATAGGCCCTTGGATATTAAAAGCATGTTCGAGACAGAAAAAATTCAGAAAGCTATCCAAGAAACGAACAGGTTAAATATTGATATCCTCGGAATAAGAGAGATGGGATAGACTGATTCAGGAAAAATGAAATAAGCAAAAACAGCACTGGAATTGAATAGGACTCACAATAAGCGCAGCTCTAGAAAAAAATAATTACGAATCTAATCTACCACTTGGATCTTATTCTACTTCTATAACCACAAGGAAATCCCATCAATATCAATATTATAGAAGTCTTTGCTCCAATAATAACTCTACCTTTAAAGTGATGAACAAATTCACATACTTAGGCTCCTTAATCACAAAGAGGAACATCATGAGGGAAGAAATCAAGCGAAGGATAATCCTGGCAAACAAATGCTATTTTAGACTGAGTAGACATACGAGAAGCACAAACTTAAGCCAAAAAACAAAAAAAAAACATATAGAAAACCCTTATACAACCAGTGTCGACATATGGATCGGAGACATGGACCATCTCCAAGGCAGACGAAAACCTTCTGCTTATATTTGAACGAAGGATCCTGAGAGGAATATTCGGTGGCATCTGTGAAAATGGTGTTTGGAGGTGGAGGTACAACTAAGAGATATACCACAGATATAAACATATATTTGGTGATAAAGACGTAGTATCTACGAGGAAAAAGTTTTCCTGTAGTTGGCTGTATACCATATGTTACAAAAACGATAAAATCCTTTATAAAAGGTATATTTGTTAAAATCCCTAAAAAGGGCTACATCACAGAACTAGTTTTCGATCGGATGACCGATCATCATCAGTGCTTACCTAAAATGTGTATAACCTGATGAGATAAGGCAAAGCTTTTAAAATTTTGACTACGGTTTTAAAAAGTTATAGATTATACTCATGTGGATCTAAAATTCTAACCACCAAAATACAAAAAATATGTGGGTAAAAACCTTTTACAATTGATCACAAATGGTACCTAGAGCATAATACATTGGATATTTTAGACATCCATGTTTAAGTTCACATTATTCATCTAAGTTCCTATGACGGATCAATTGTAAAGGGTTTTTACCTGCATATTTTTTGTATTTTGGTGGTTAGCATGTTAAATTCACGTGAGTATAACCTATAACTTTTTAAAACCGTAGTCAAAATTTTAAAAACTTTGCATTATCTTATCAGGTTATACACATTTTAGGTAAGCACTGATGATGATCGGTCATCCGATCGAAAACTAGTTCTGTGATGTAGCCCTTTTTAGGGATTTTAACAAATATACCTTTGATAAAGGATTTTATCGTTTTTGTTTACGTAGTATCTCTTATAAAAATAGGAAGACTAAGATGGGCAGGACATCTAGCAAGATCACAACAGAACAACCCTCCTAGAAGAATCCTTATGTCACAACCTGTGGGAAGTAGAAATAGGGGTAGGCCAAAACTCAGATGGAAGGATGGTGTAGGTGAGGATGGGAGAAAAATAGGCGCAGCAAACTGGCAACAGTTGGCAATGGATAGAACTGACTGACGCGTAATGGACTTGGGAATATCCAAGCTCTTTCATAGGGCTGTAGCACTATTGGTGACGATGATGCTCCAACAACCAATAAACCCGATACTGAGAAAGAATATGTATGTAGTTCTATAGAGCTCTACAATTCTAAAGGCAGCGCATGAAAAAACATGAAATAACGATAATAATGGGAGATTCCAGAGTGGAAAAAGGCAAAGCTGGAAACATCATTTGCGACAATCGACTGGGTCTATGGAATGAAAGAGGCGACAGACTACTCTGACCGATTCAGTTCCGTGAAGAACAGAATATGATTGTTATTGTTTAAACTAGAGCTCACAGATTATACACGTGGAAACCACCACAAGATAATAAAGAGAAATGCATCGGAAATAAGATAGAGCACATAATATTGATTAATCAAAGATAACGAAATAGTATAATAAGTACAAAAACCTTCCCAGGGGCAAATGTTTCCACCGACCACACCTTGCTTGTAGCCAAATTTAATAATAAACTAAAAAGAATAAGAAAAAGAAAGAACCAAAACAACACATGAAGTTACTGAAGAAAGAAGAAACCAAGTAAAATATGAAACAACTAAAATTAGTCTAAAATATCTTATCTTGGAGATATATTCAGAAAAGAAAGACATAACTTCCTTCAACTAATAATGGAAATAAAATACAAGGAAACCGTCGTTCTGGCCGACGACAGATAACCTGAATGCGTCATATCAAGGATTGATAGGACTAGATGACCATACCTTAATAGAAAGAGCAGAAAAACTATAGGTAGGTGTGTATATGATAGCATTTTTTAGAGGCTATAACTTCGTTTTTCAATACCATTTATACCAGCGGACAGCTACCTAATGGTACTAAAGAGAAAAGACTACTGAGATTATAAAAGGAATCAAGAAGAGAAAGGTGGAGTACTTCGGACATGTAATAACAGTTTTCAAATATAAACTTACGTGCATAGAAATCGGTCCACTTAAAAATTTGATCATTTTTGATGTCTTATATTTCCTAAACCTGTTGGCCGATTTAAGTAATTTTTTGAACATGTTATAGCCTGATTCTTTAAAAATACCACTGAAATAATATTGTTGCCATACAGGTAAATTTTCATTGTATACCGGGTGTACCAATCAAACTGTGTTTTTTTTTCTCAAAGTTCGCATCACCCTGTGGAATATTCTAGCATTTATAAAATACTGAAATTTAAACCCAACTATAGCCTCAGGTTTTCTAACATTATGTTTTTTGATTCATTCGTTTAAGTTGGGTAATAAAAAAGTTAGGTACTTTAACAACTAGACATGTTCTTTAAGGGGTAATTCTGCATGAAAAAATAATGACAGTTGGCTTATAAACGTATGTCCGCAAATGTTTCGTTTCCGAGATACGGGATGTTGAATTTTTTCTTACAAACTGACGATTTATTTATTGGCTTAAAACCAGTTGAGATATGCAAATGAAATTTGGTAGGTTTTAAGAGATAGTTATTGTGGATTTTTTGATATAAAATTAAGAATTTTATATTCACCATTAGCGTGCATACGGGTAATAGATTGGTCATATCACACTTATGCGCGCTAATAGTGAATATTAAATTCTTAATTGTATGTTAAAAAATGTGCAATAACTGCGTCTTAAAACCCAGCAAATTTCATTGGCATATCTCAACCGGTTTTAAAGCAATAAAATAAATCGTCAGTTTGTAAGAAAAAATTTAACATCCCGTATCTCGCAAACGAAGTATTTGTGGACATACGTTTATAAAGCCAACTGTCTATATTTTTTCATGCAGAATTACCCCTTAAAGTTTGTCGCACTTATTTAGAAACACCGTGTATTTATTGATGACGAACATGTGTAGTTGTTAAAGTACCTAACTTTTTTATTATAAAACATAAACGGATGATTCAAAAAAAAGAATGTTAAGAAAGCCTGAGGCTATAGTTAGGTTTTAATTTCAGTATTTTATAGATGCTAAAATATTACACAAAGTGATGCGAACTTTGAGAAAAAAATACAGCTTGATTGGTACACCCGGTATGCAATGAAAATTTACCTGTTGAGCAACAATATTATTACAGTGGTATTGTCAAAGACAATTATTGTATTATTACAGTGGTATTGTATACGCCTTTAAAATGCTAAAGTGGGAAAATAGAGGAATAAAGATAGATGGAGAAATGCTCAATCATCTGCGTTTTGCCGACGATATAGTACTTATTACCGAAGATCTGGGTGAAGCACAACAAATGCTACTAGAATTAGAAAACGTGTCTTCAACAATAGGTCTAAAAATGAACATCAGTAAGACCAAATTTATGACAAATTTAGTTCCCAGCGAACACCTAACCATCCAAAATCAAGTGGTAGAATTGACAGAAAAGTACATATATCTCGGTCATGAAGTCAGAATAGGCAAGGACAATCAGACCTGCGAATTTCAACGACGAATAACACTTGCTTGGGCGGCGTATGGATCACTAAGAGACATCTTTAAGAGCAACATCCCGACAGCTATGAAACGGAAGACATTTGACCAATGCGTTCTTCCTATTATGACATACGGAGCAGAAACTCTCACGCTCACAAAAACAACAGCACTAAAAATGCGAGTGGCACAAAGGCGCATGGAAAGATCGATTCTCGGCGTGACAAAAAAAGACAAAATAAGGAACCAAGACTTAAGGAAAAGAACAGGTATCACTGATGTCGTTGAACGTATAGCCAAGCTGAAATGGAATTGGGCAGGTCACATAGCGCGACTGAAAGACTCACGATGGACCAGAAAACTAATTGACTGGCGCCCAAGAGAAGACAAACGCAGCAGAGGACGACCACCAACACGCTGGATGGACGACATTAAACGAATATCCAAGAAATGGCAACAAGAAGCACAGAACCGTGAAGAGTGGCGAAGAATGGGAGAGACCTATGTCCAGCAGTGGACAGAAGAGGTTGTATGATGATGATGATTGTCAAAGAATCAGGCTATAACATGTTCAAAAAATCACTTAAATCGGCCAAGAGGTTTAGAAAATATGAGACATCAAAAATTACCAAATTTTTAAGTGGGCCGATTTCTATGCACGTAAGTTACAAAATATATTTAGGTTACAAAATATTATACAAGGGAAAATAGCAGGCAAATGCAGTCCAAGAAGAAGAAAGTCTTCATGGTTCAAGAACTTGCAAGATCGATATAGTATTGATACAATCATGCCATTTAGGGTGACAGTGAATAAAATTTAGATAGCTATGTTGGTAACCAGCGCTCCGAAAGGACACGGTGCATGAAGAAGAATATCGTCATACAAAGCGTTTTGGAAAACTTGAGACGTTTTCCAATCAAAAATTGCTGCAATTTAACGCAGTTAAATAAAATATACATTGTAGAACTTTCTGATGAATAGATCTCACAATATATTGAATGTTATATGTCACTGTCTACATCACAGTGATATATTTCTCAAGGTGTGAGATCTAATCTAGTCATCGAAGTTACTCTACTATCGAATGGTAGTTTGTTCTATAAAAAAACTCAATAAATGCAAAAACCTGAGGGAAGCCAAACATAGTGTTCATTTTAAATAGTATAAAATATCACATCTCTTTTCATATTAAAAAAATAACACAAAACTGAACACGCAAAGCGTTTCCTATAAAGAAAAAACAGTTTTTTCTAGCCGTGTGTTAGTAGTCGTCGAAAAATTTATTTACATCAGAAGAATCAATTTCTAAGTTATTGCAATGGTCAGAAATATTTGCACAATCTTAAAGCTTCGAAATAAGTTTGATCGAAAAATATATTTGTATTGGAAGTGATTCGTTTCCATTAGGTCATTTATCAGACTTATATACCCATCACAAAAAAATCACATTCAAGTAGATTGCATAATTATTACACTTCTCAAGGAAATTAACGCACCACCTAAAAATGGGTTATTTTTGATATCTCGAATTTCCTAAACTTGTCCGATTTAAGTGATTTTTTTTTAAGTTATACTTCTTTGGGCGTGATTGAGAGTAAAATTTCATAATTATGCGCGCATGCGCACACAGACAGTATGGTATAAACGTTATACGGGATCTGATTGGGTGTTAAAATCATCTGTCAATAATTGTTCAATATGGAGATTTTGGATAAACAAATTAATGTTGTGTATATTAGTTTTTATTGTTGTGATGGCAGAGAAAAATGCAAGTTTATAATATTGTAGTGACTTTTTAAATAATTTTAAAAACGGGAGGTACGTAATAATTGTAAATGTTTCAGTATCCTAATAAAAAATTTCATAGGTAGGACCTAACTATTTGGAAAATTTAAAAAGAACCTACTAAAATAGCATGTAATGCTTCGATTTACATAATTTGATTACCATCAAAATTTCTATCAATATTCACCTAATATATTGTTTTCTTACTCTATGTTTTGTTGTATTCTAATATTTCTTTCAATTCTAAATAATTTCAATTCAAAATCAAAATAATTTGGTTAAATTCAGAACCGTCAAAAGTTTAATACGTTTAGTTAGTTGATCTTCGCACATGATGGCACATCGTCTCCGTGGGTAAAAGTTTAAGGTGAATGAATTTCAATACTAACTGCGCTGATAAGCGGGTTCGAATCCCAATGGAAACTTTTATTTTTTTTTATTTGTTTATACATTTTATGATTGTAAGTTTATTATATAATTTTTTTTTTTCAGAAAATACGTATTTAGTTAAAAAAATTTCCTACATTGTTTAGAAATCACTTGTGGCATTTTTCAATGTGTTTGTTTGTGTGTGTTTTATTCTTTTATTTTAATTTTTGGCACTGTTTTAATAAAAATTTTTGAGAAGTAGTAAGTATTAAAATTAGTTTAATATTTAAATAAAATATAAATAAACTGTTTAAAGTATATTAATTTCGTTGAAATCATATAATAGAAGTATAACTTCTTACGTGCGTACAAAGTACACACACATTCTTTTTTAATATGTTGTGGCCTTATTTTTTAAGAGTATCGCTGTAATAATTTTGTTGCTAGACAGGTAAATTGTCATTGTATACCGGGTGTACCAGTAAAACTGTGTTTTTTTCTCAAAGTTTGCAACAGCATCTGGAATATTCTAGCATTTAAAAAATACTGAAATTAAAAAACTGTAGCGTCAGGTTTTCTTAACCTTTTTTGTTTGATGCGTTCTCTTATGTTGTATAATAAAAAAGTTAGGTACTTTAATAACTAGCCATGTTTTTCATCCATATATCCTCATTTTCTGCTTAGTTTAATAAACAAAACTAAGGCTATGAGAAATTAATAATGTCATAAATGTCAAGTTATTAACATAAAAAAAGTTTCTGGTTTGATGTGCAAATTAGTAGATTTATTACTTAAAGTTAAAATTAAGTCCGTAACTTTTTTTTGTTGTCTGGTGACAGCATTTTTTTGACCCGCGATAAGTGTGTTCAATCAGAGCAAAGTACTTAACTACCATGCTATCAGCTCCTTATATTGGTAACAATTTTTTGCTAATGCACGATAATGCAAGAACTGTAACGAAATATTTACAACAGGTAAATCTTCGGACTCTAAATTGACAACCGCATAGGCCAGATCTTAATCCGATCGAAAATTTGTGGGACATAAATGGCAGAAGACTATGCTAGCGCTTGCCACCTCCTAGAACCTTACAAGAGGTATAAACAGTAGGCTCTCGAGATTTCGAATGATATTGATCAAGACCAAGTAGCAAACCTAATTTTTAATATAAAAGTACTTATCTCTTTTCTTATCGAACATAAGTGAATGAATCAAAAATAAAATGTTAAGAAAGCCTTATTAAGTTTATTTTACAAATACTACAATATTTCATAGAGTGATTATATTCTTAACTTTGAGAAAAAACACAGTATCATTGTTACACCCGGTATACAATGACATTTACCTGTCTAGCAACATTACTACAGCGATACTCTTAAAAAATAAGGCTATAACATATTAAAAAAATCACTAAAATCGAACTTAGGAAATTCGAGAATTAAAAAATGTCCTAATTTTAAGATGGTGCTTTAATTTCTTGGAGTGTATATTATTATGAGCGGCAGCTGATGAAAAATCTGTGAATACAGTCAGCTAATTTTGCTTTGTCGTTTTTTTAAACAATCATAAAGAGTGAAAAAATCGTGTTTGTCTATAATACGTCTCTATACATTTTAGAAAAAAATGGTTCAGTGGTTGTAAATTATAAAAAGTTAATTAATTTTGAGTCTCCAAATTAAAATACATAAGCAATTGACCGAGATAATTGCAGAAGACCCTTATTAAATTGAATAACATAAACTATTTGGTTGATCTATTTGAAATTTAACACACTTTAATATTAAATCATTAACTGCCACAATTTTGGGTAGTTATTATTCCATGTCGTTATGCAAAAAACAAAGATATTAACATTTTATAAATTACTGCAACAATAACGATTTTCTACAATTATCTCAGTCAACTGTGTATGTAGTTTAATTTATAAACTCTTATAATTAAAGAACTTTTTATGATCTATAAGTTTTATTTGAACCATTTTTCTCTAACAGGTATTGGGACCGTGCAAGTTCGGAAAAGCGACACCTGGTTTCATAGCTCAGCAACTTTTTTCGCACTTTTAATTATATTGGCCAATTATATTAGTCCTGGTTGCTGGACACTTGTCAAGGCCGTAGCACAAAAAAATTATAAGAAGAAAAAGTAAGACTGAGGTTATGTTATTAAAAGGTAAACAATTGTATGTAGTAAATAAAATAAATTATTAAAATGCAGTACTGCAAGCAAAATACAATTAATGAAATATATTCATATTCAATTATATCATATTACTATTGTGGAGCAACATAATTTTTCTTCTTCAATGACAGTAGGGTCAGTAGATATGAAATATACATCAATTTGACAATTTCAATTGACAATATGAATTGTTTAAGAAAGTTGCAAGATTTCTCCGCTATTCGAGCACGATCGTTTCTCGCATTCCCTCCAAGTACTTGCAGAAACGTTTTGATGAATGATTTTTTCACTTTTTGTGATTGTTAAAAAAAAACAAAGCAAAATCAGCCGTACTTCTGCACAGATTTTTTATCAGCTACCCCTCGTATTTAAAACCATCAAATATCTATATAAGATTTTTTACATGAAATCAATGATTTTTTCACAGATATACTAATTTTATCACCTGATACAATGAAATTTTAGAACATTGTAAATGTATTTATTGTTCAAAAATTGTATTAAAAAGTTGAACTATGTATTTATTGTGACTATAAATTTCTCCAATTCCGATTTTCTCTATAGTTTAGTAGTTTTATATCTATCAAAGGATCTATCTATCTGCAGAATAAGGATAATATAAAACAATTTGATAGTAAAAATGGTTTTAGCAGTGCTAATTTATCTGTTAATCATAAAAATATTAAATAAAGAATAGATACTCACAAAGGAATAAATAAATTCGAAATAGGGCTTTTCATTCATAGTCATTTGTTTCGAGCTTCCGTCATAAGTCACATAATATTAATATATCTACGTCATACGTTGTTGGTAATACCATTGATACAAACCAAAGACGTATGACGTAGATATATTAATATTATGTGACACATGACAGAAGCTCGAAATAAATGACAATCGATGAAAAGCCATATTCGACCAATAGGGCTTTTCATTCACAGTCATTTGTTTCGAGCTTCTGTCATGTGTCACATAATATTAATATATCTACGTCATACGTCATTGGTATTTTACATGATACAAAGCAAATACGTATGTCGTAGTTATATTAATATTATGTGACAAATGACAGAAGCTCGAAACAAATGACAATCGATGAAAAGCCCTATTTACACTAACATCACTGGATCACAACCACAACTGAAGATTCAAATTACTGAAAAACTGTTGTAAAAAACAAATAATTGTTTTTATTCTGTGATTCAGTCTCGACTGTTTAAAATTTGTACATGTATTAGGCAACTCACAATACACTCCATATAATGCACCGCTGTATGTATTATTTTGTTAGACAATCCACGTTACACTGATATAAGAAAATTGAAAATTCGTTTGAACTACTTGAACGATTAATATTGGATGGAAATTTAGTAAACAAAAGAAAAATAAAGTTAGAAATAGTATCAAAATTGGTGATGATATTATATTTGTGAATAATCTCCAACAAATTCAACAGCAAAGACCTATTAGATAAAGAGCTTTTGGGCATAAAAAAGTGTGAAGTAAAGATGTACCATATCTCATTGCAAATACCAGAAATAAATTTTGTTTTATTGAACCAGAGCTCCACTGTAGGGTACCAAACACTCCACTCGTTGCTCGGAAGATCAAGCTCTTCAGTAAAAAATTGTAGAAACTTGGTAAGACTATTATCATTTTGCTTGCTCTTGAGATTACAATATATTATAAAATTCTTAAATACACTTTTTCTGTCGGGTATAATACATAATAGACCTTCATGGTCAACTAGAGGAAGCGTCAGTCAATAATATCAGTCCAATTGTCTAACTGTATTACAACAGTAGCCTATTTAGGGTTTTCCTTTTTAGATGTGCTATCTTCAGCTGTTTAATATGTGTATGGGACGGCTGGACATAGAAAAATTTTGCCGATCGTAGGAAAAACGGTATCTTTTGAAGATTGCCGCCAGGTATGACAAGTGTGCAAGTGAGTTAAAAACCACGCCCCCTTCCAAGATGGCTGCCACGCTCCTATTGGCCCATTTACTTCACGTGGCAATCCAACGTGACAGCTGTCAACATGACGACTGTTAGCTGTCAACACGTGGAAAATCCAACATGGCGGCTGTCAGCTGTCAAATATTTTCTCTTTTTCGAGCTAATTATTGCCATTTCTTTACTTGGGGGTGCTATTTTTGCAGATATTACCTTTGTTCGTTAATCTAATATGCAAATATCATCCAATGGGATGTTTTAACAGTCAATAATTAACATAATGTGTATCAAGAAATGTACTGAGTAAAAACTAAACTATTAGATTTGATACTTTGATGGAAAAACAGTCACAAACTACAGATCGTCGTGATAAATGACCTAAGCACAAAATAGCAAATAATCGATTAAAAAAAAATTAAAAATTAAACTTAAAGATGTTTGTATGGCTCGCCACATTTAACAAATAAAATTTAAAAAGTCAAAAAAAGTAATTTTACAATAAGTTTTTCTGTTATAACATTTGTTTTTATGTACAGAGTAATTACAAAGTTGTTGTAGCAATATACATTCTAAATTCTAAGATTTTCAAAATTCTGGTAAGAGAAAATAAAAGTTTTTTCAGGAAATATTGTCACTAAACATTTGAAAGGATACTCTTAGAGTTAGGAGAATAAAGCAGACGCGCAAATGGAAACTGCATATTTATCATCTATAAAAAATAGACTTTTTGATAAAAAATTGATCTTTTGATTTTTTAAAAATCCGTTCCATCCATTCCATTTTTCCATTGTTATAAAAATCGATATTTCGATTCTTGTAAAAATCGATATTTCAATTCTTATAAAAATCGATCTCTCGATTTTTATAAAAATCGATTTTTTTTTTGTTTTTATTATGACAAAAAACCTTATTACTGTAGAATTCCATTTAAATAATTTATGTAACTTCTAATTTTAAGAATATCCCTTCAAGAAGTATATTCCAAACAAAATCTAAAACAATCGTCTAATATATCGATTTGAGCAAAATTTATTTGCAAAAGGCTAACAACTGTAAACTATGTGGCACTAAATTTGTTTGTTCATGCCGGGCAGATTCAAATAACCTAAAAATTACAAATAAAAAAAAACAAGAATTGAATTGCACAATTTGAATCACCCGGTATGAATGGTGTTTTCGAATGATGCAGTACATATTTGTATTTGTATATGGAAAAATTTGTTCGTTTACTAAATACATAAAATAGTAAAATGTGGGCATTATTAGTAATGTAATGACATAAAGGTCAAATAACTTCAGTAGGTTAGCCCTCTAATCATAGGTTTTACGTATATTTTTAGTAGATGGCAACACCGGAAGAAACATTGTAAAGTAGTAAATTTAAACTAGAATTTTTGGAAATTTCTATTGTATTTTCATATTCCTGTTGTTTCATCGCACCGTGGCTTTTTCAAGATGATCAGATGCAACTTAACATCAGAAAAATCCACAGTGCAGTAACACATGTCATGTTCAAGCCAAAAAGAACAAATTTTTAAAGTATTGTAGCAGAAAGTCATAATTGAAATGGAAGTACCCAGAAAACTGGAAGAACTAGCCCATATTTGTGTGCAGAATCCATCTGCAAGCATCAAAATTGGCAGCAGTACATCAGATGAGTTTCAAATCGAAACTTGTCTAAGACAAAATGATCTACTTTTCCCTTTGTTATTCAACTTCACTTTAGAACATGCAGTTAGGAAATCACAACGAGAAATAACAAATGGCTTCGCTGTCAAAGAAGCGAAGGTACTACTGTTAGCTTTTGCTGACAATGTCGACCACAATTGTACAATCCACCAGAAATGCAAAAGAAGTTGTACTCTTTTTGAAAGAGGGGGACCAGGGAAATTAAGTCAACGACGATAAGACCAAGTACATGGTACTTACCAAAAATCGAAGACTAAGAATTAGAAAAAACATTTCGACAAATAAATACAATTTCGAGGTTGTCAAAGAATTCAAACATTTGGAAGCAGTCACAACAGTCGAAAACAATCATGTCCACGATTCTTTTTAATGCTTACTATGATCAAAGGATGCAATTAAGGACTACATTAGTTGAAGAGGTTTGAAAAGACCTAACATAAATATCCTTTCTTTATCAACCACTCTACATTCCTTAGCTAATTCAGAAGAGTCAGATGCACTTCATCTCTGGTACCCCTAGAGTTCCCAAATGCTCGTACAAGTCCTTATCAGGTTTTGCACATTTTTTTCCAAGGCTCTGGGCGTAAGGAATAATGCTTTGTCTGCTACTACAACTAGTGTTCTTATTTTATTGAAATGTAAGAAGCTCTGATCATTCTTTCTTGCTTCTTTTTGACTAGAGGCATTTCACCTCTAATACCTCTAGAGTCCCTAAATGCTCTACAGGTCCTGTTGAGGCTCTGTACATCTTTTCCAAGACTCTGGGCCTGAGCAGTTGTTTTTCTGCTACTACAACCAATGTTTTCAAGTTATTGAAATGTAAGAAGCTCGAACCACCCGTTCTTGCTTTCTTTTGACTATAAGCAGTTCAGCTCTCGTACTCCTAGAGTCTCCAAATGCTCTACGGGTCCTTTTCAGGCTCTGCACATATTTTTCAAGAGTCTAGGCGTAAGCAGTTCATTTTTTTGCTTCTACAAGCAGCGTTTTTATGTTATTGAAATGTAAAAAGCTCGAACCATCTTTCCTGCTTCCTTTTGACTATTTCTTCAATCTACCTAACTCTACTTTTTCGCAAATAGGTGTTTTCTGTCTATTTATTGGTGGTCCAGATCTTCCACCATTAATACCCTTGGGGAGGCGTCTGTAGTTAAGGATTCTGCCATGACAAAATTTAAAATTTCTTCTTACTTACTGGCAACGACGGCAAGTGAAGTACTTCTCGATGGGTGTGATGTGGACCTTACACGTTACACCTACCTATCCACAAGATCTTTTTCCCTACTTACTATTCGAAACTCCTACAAACAGTTGTAAGTAGAAAGAAGACACTTGAACTAGAGAGACTAAGTCAAGATATAGGGCGTTTTATTGTGTACAGTATTTGCAGCACCGGCAAAAATAAGACCTATAGACATGGATTCTGCTGAAGAAAGACGAAGATGACTTAACATATTTCAGAAACAAAGAGGAACATTTCTGGGCTTGTTAGAGAGTAGCATGTCATTTACTTTCGACGAGCCAATCAAACACACCAATGTTGTTAATGTTAATGTTAAATCTCACAGAATCTGTTAGCTAATCACTTGCACTTAATGGACACTAAGGAAAACATGAAAAATACATATAGCACCTAATATAAGATCACTTAATATAAGATCACTGGATATGAAAAAATACCTCCAACGTCCAAGAAAGAGTTGGTTAGAGCTGGAAAGAGCTGGTAGAGGAAACTAAGCAAGCCCGTCTTTTAAAATAGAAAAGAATGAAGTACTTGCAATTATTATTCAGCAGTTAAAAACCATACAGGGCTATAAGGTTAGATGAAGCAGGTAGGAATGGTAAGAATTCTACAGATTGGTGGAGCAAATGTATTCGTTATTTTTTAATTTCTTAACCCAATTTTTCAAGATCCTATAAAAATCAATTATTATAGGAACATCATGAATAAAATTAATAATAAAAATTGTTCAATAACGTTTCCTGTAGACAAAAAGGCCTCACAGTTTTTACTCAAATTATCTCAAATATTATACAATAGGTACAAAAAACTCAATTTGGTAAGAGTTTAAAACCAGCCCACATTTTACAACAAAATCATTACTTGTTTAATATAATTAATAGGAGATCAAAACTTAATTTTTTGCACTACATCACCCAAATACATAAAAATAATGAGAAAATAACGAAACTTTGGTTGCCTTAAAAAACATTCCTTTTGCAAACACGACAAATTTATTTTATATGCAATAATTTCCATATAGATGTTGCAAAAAAGAATCGGCACAACCCATCAAGAGTCAAATGATGTTTGTCCTTCGGAATTTCAAGCCAACCAAAGAATTTATCCCCCATTACAGCAGTCCATATAAATAACTAAAAATATAAAAAAATCAGAAATTTGTAATATAAATTCTATATAATATATATAGAGGTGATTTTGGCAAATGACATTTATGATACATAGTAAAAAAAATTGCAGCACTTGAGTTCCAGTTGAGATCATACGTGCTGCACGAAAATTACACAAAAATACCCACCATCTTTTTTTTTGTAACGCCACAGTTTGTAAGATCACAGGTGGTTTTTTATAAATATATATCCGTCTGCCTAGCGGTACAACTTTGCCGAACAATATTTTGATAAGGTTTGTATAGTATGTCAATATTTTGTACATCGGTCAAACTGGCAGAATCCTTGACAAACGTATAGCAGCACACAAAAGAGCTTTCAATAATACACAAAGAGTGAATTTTAATGAATAGTTTTAAATTCTTCATATTCAAAATAAAGGCCTTAAGCTATCTTCATTCGAATCTATGGACATTAATAAATTAAAAAATACAGATATAATTGAATGGATGAAATCCAAAGTGATGTAAGCTTTTTGCTGTATTACTTACTTACACTACTTTTCCTGATTTTCCTGATGAAAAGAGGTCTATTTATCAAGGTTCTAAAGCAAGACTTACATCATTTCACAAATATGACTTACAACATTTTGATTTATATTCACTGTTATTCAATTTATATTCAGATAGAATATTTAAGGAAGCGCTGCATAATTTGGAATTGGGTGTGAAAGTTAATGGAATTCTGATAAATACAATGAGATATGCAGACGATACAGTTATTTTAAGTGATGATATGAATGGATTACAACAACTTTTAAATGCCATTGACACAGTGGGAAGAGAGTTTGGCCTAAACATAAACTGTCCAAAAACAAAATACATGGTATTTAGCCGTTTGGCCCATCAAGATTCACGGTTATATGTTGATGGTCATATAATCCAAAGAGTACCCAGTTTTAAATATCTTGGTTGCATTTTACTGGACAACTAGATCCAGATAAAGAGATAAAAAGTAGAATCGAGATAGCCCGCACGACATTTTTAAAAATGAGGTCATTCTTCTGTAATGATAACCAGCAACTTCAACTTCGAAAGCGCATGATTAAATGTTACATTTGGTCAGTCCTCTTGTATGGTGTCGAAGCATAGACATTAAAAATATCCACCACTAACCGTTTGGAGGCCTTTGAAATGTGGCTGCACAGACGTATACTGAAAATAGCATGGACGGCTATGCTGACAAATGTGGCAGTCCTTAAGAGAGCAAATGCTGCCCGCGAGCTGCCTGATAACATCAAATATAGAAAGATGGCCTATTTTTGACACGTATTAAGGGGAGACCGGTATAATATTCTTCAACTTATTATGATGGGTAAAATCGAAGGACGCAGAGGAATTGGTAGAAAGCAGGCCTCTTGGTTGAAGAATATCCGGGAGTGGGGACAGGATTAAAGAAAGCAGAACACCTATTTAGAATAGCTCGAGACAGGGACAGTTTGTCCATGTTAATCGCCAACGTCAAGGGGACTTGATAGGGCACGTTAAGAAGAAGATCTATATTGTGCAATTCTCAGCTGAACTTACAACTAAGAATCAAGTTCCTAAAAGGTTATGTGTATCCTGTATTATTACATAGATGTGAAACCAGGATCATGTAGGTAAATATGACGAACAAATTAGAAGCCTTTGAGATATGCCCATATCGTAGAATGCACAAAGTATCATGGGCTCAAAGCAATTCAAACATAGTAGTCTCAAACAGAATAGGTCAAGGCGAAGGTGACTTGATGAAGATGATAAAAAAGAGAAAACTTGAATATCTGGGGCATATCATGAAAGGTAGCAAATACTGCATGCTGCACTTCATCTGGAAACTTCAGGGAAAAGAAGAATTTGTCGGAAAATATCCATGGCTGCGAAACCTTCGTCAATGGACTAGTTTATTAGAATATGAAGTGTTTGCATGCTGCGCAAGATCGAGAAAAATATCGGCAAATTGTCATGGAAGCTACCCAGGCCTAAAATTTGGGCACGGTCTTAAAAAAGAAGAAGTTTCTACGCAGACTGACAAAATATCAGCATAGGGATTACGAACACTCGATACGAATCGTATCCGCCATGTTTTCCCATAAGGCGCTACGGTAAAACATGGCAGATACGATTCGTATGTAGTGTTCGTAATCCCACCTCAGACTTTTTACTACACTTGACCAGCAGCCACGTCACGTTAGACTACCTGTCAACTGTCAATCTAAAAGTGACCGTACATTGAAAAAATGCTATAACTGATTTGAGGCAACATTGTGATCATCAATTAGAATCAGACAATGATGTAAGTACAAAGAACACCTAAATTTTGGAGCATGAAGAATATTTTCGAAGTGCTGTTGGTAGTGTAGAATGGGTAAAGAAAAATTTATATTAGATTGTCAAGTATTTGGGACTATTCAACAAAAATAATCCAAAGCAAGCCTAGCGTTCAACGCCAGGCTTGCTGAACAATTTGGTGTTATCCAATGTTAATGACCAAGGGTTGCCTAAAGTATAGACACAAATATTGACACACATCAGTTCAAGTTGGTGCTAATAATGGTTCAAAGTATTATTAGGCAAAGTGACATGGCTAGGATTCGGGACCTTCTGCTTTAAGTATTGGCTACGTGACGCTGATGATCGAGCGCGTCTCTTTGTTACCGTTGGCATCGTTATTATCGTTCCTAACGCACTGACCCGTCAATTGGTTGACACTCAAAGGATTGTTTATGTCATGAGGATTCGTCCCTACAGGATTTCGCGTAGGCTGGTGTTGGTGTGAGACGGGAGGCATGGGCACCTTGACATCCATGAGCTCGTGGGGCGTCAAAGGGCTCTGGAGCATGTACGGGCTAGCCACACTCACGGAGGGGCTGGCCACGCTGGTCGACGGACTGGGCAGCACCATGCCGCCCGGGCTGGTTAGGCTGCTGAGAGCTGACAGGCCACCCGGGCTCGACATCGATTGGTTGAGGCTCTCGTTGTCGTCGTCGGGTGGCGTGTGAGCGTCGCCCATGCTGCCGCAGCTGCCTAGATTGTCATCTGATTGGTTGCCATCGTTTCCATCTCCTGCTTCCATATATCGTATACACTTTTTCTTTCGCCTGAAAAAGTCAACTTCGATTAGAATCTAGACGAGAGGTTTTTGGAAAAATGTACATGCTGGGATGAAAAAAACGTCAGTCATGCAGGACTGTTAAAAAATAAAAGTTGATTTCTGTAATTCATGCTTCATGGTTTTTACAAATTAATATAATGTGACACCAAAACTTTAGATGAACGTGATCTTCATAATAACATTTTAATTTATATTAAAGAGGACTAAATACATAGACTCCACCTTAGCTGCAATAAAAGCAAAGCTTCTAAGGGTTGGAAACGTATTTCATTGAGTGGGCACCCACTCATTTCTCAAAGTAGGCAACTAACGCTATTCTAATTTTATTGGAGCGGAACAGGATAGCATTTGCTTGAAACTAGATCCTCTGGTTCTTTAGCCAGAAGATTCTTCTTTCAAGATCTTGCATTTTTGGACAGTTTCAAAAACTGCAGCATAGCCTTATGTAGTTTTCCTTCAGCTTCTTCTCCTTCTGGAACCCTCTTTTTCAATCTCCTATATGGTAAACTTGGACACTTGGTAAACAAACTCTTGGACTTTTGTTATTAGTGACTGAAAGTCTAGGTCAGGATCATTATTTGATATTTCTTAGCCACGATACACGCTATCTGTACCGTTGTACTGCATCAGTGCCAAATTCTAAATAGAATTAATTGGGACAAATGAAAAAACGTATAAACGTATAAAGTATTTCCTCCTTTAGCAAATATGACATCTCCAACACGTCTTAGCATGACTCCACTAGTTTAAAGCACAAATTCTTGACTTCATTCTCGTGGAACCATAATTATTGTACAGGGTGTTTGGTAAAGAATGGGCCATAGCTTAACCTTAGATTGCTGAGATTAAAATAGGTCGATTTAAGCTAACTTACCTTAGTACAAAAGTTAATAGGTTTGTTCTAGCATCAGTTTCAAACGGTTTGAAACCATCAGCGAATAGTCGACCAGCGCGAGTAGAGGGGATAGTACTGATGACTGTATTATGTTCTCTCACTGACCAACTGTTTGCTGACGGTTTCTGACTAGTTTGACTGTTTGCTAGAACAAACCTAATAATAACCGAAATACAGGGTGTCCAAGTTAAAGTTTTATTTTATTTATTTTTGAATATTTAATGACACGCATGGGACAACAACACGAAATGTGGTAAGTGATGCTGGTACTCTACACCCTACTAAATTATGTTAAACAAACATTTCTGACTACTACCAGAGGCGTACAACGGAGGAACGTGAATGATGAACCATTCCCAAATTCTACGCCACTGGCGGAATTGCAATTTTAGTGCAATTTTTTGATTCCCCAATACTTTCTATGTAAATAACATACGCTTCAGTCGTAACGATAAAGCTATTAGTTTTCGAGATATTTGAAGCCAAAAACGAAGGAGCATAATACATTAATCAAAATAAGTGTGCCTTTTCATTTTTAACTTCAAATATCTCGAAAACTATTGACTTTATCTTTACGAATGAAGAGTATATTATTTGCATAAAAAGTATTGGAGAACCTAAAAATTATGCCAAAATAGCAGTTTCATCAGTGGCGTAGAATTTGGGAAGGGTCAACCATTCAGTTTCCCCTGTCGTACGCCTCTTGTAGTAGCCAGAAACGATTATTTAACATAATTTAGTAGGGTGTACACGTGTACAGTGCCTACACTTTCTGCCAAGTGTGACACGGATATGTCAAATTATTTTAAAGTACAGTAGAACCTCGGTTAACCGATTTCCGGTTAACCGAGATTCCGTGTTAACCGAGGCCATCCTTATATGAATTTGATAAATTTTAATGAATTTTATAAATTATAAAAATGATAATTGATTCACATGTAGTGTATTTGAGATTCAACTGTTTTAAGGTTATGTATTATTAAATGCGTTTTATACCAAAACAATGTGTGTTTGTCCCAATTTTTATGTTAACCTAACAATCGTCTTTATATTGTACTATATTATTTAGGTTACGTTCCGTGTTATCCGAGTTTTGCGGTATCCGAGGTACTCTCGGTCCCAATTACCTTGGTTAATCGAGGTTCTACTGTATTCTTTTTTTTTTAATAATTTATTCTTTATTTAAAACTTTGAGAATTATGTGTGCCCGGTACTATAAAACTATTTGACATATCCTTATAATACTTGGCAGAAAGTGTAGGTACTGTACACCCTACTAAATTATGTTAACTAATCGTTTCTGGTTAATACCAGAGGCGTACGACAGAGGAAAGTGAATGGCTGACCCTTTCCAAATTCTACGCCACTGATGAAACTGCTATTTTAGCATAATTTTTAGATTCTCCAATACTTTCTATGCAAATAATATACTCTTCATTCGTAACGATAAAGTCATTAGTTTTCCAGATATTTGAAGTTAAAAATGGAAAGGCACACTTATTTTGATTAATGCATTATGCATCCTTCGTTTTTAGCTTCAAATATCTCGAAAACTGATGGCTTTATCGTTACGAATGAAGAGTATGTTATTTACATAGAAAGTATTGGAGAATCAAAAAATTGTAATAAAATAGAAATTCCGCCAGTGGTGTAGAATTTGGGAAGGGTCAACCATTCACGTTCCCCCGTCGTACGCCTCTGGTAGTAGCCAGAAACGTTTGTTTCACATAATTAATAAAGGGTGTACAGTACCAACACCACTTACCAAATTTCGTGTTGTTGTCCGATGCCTGTCAGGAAATTCAAAAATAGATAAACTAAAAGTTTAACTTTGACACCCTGTATTTCGGTTATTATCAACTTTTCTACTAAGGTAAGTTAGCTTAAATCGACCTATTTTAACCTCAGGAATCTAAGGTTAAGCTATGGCCAATTCTTTACCAAACACCCTGTATAGCACTTGTCATTTTTTTCTTGTGCAGTGAAATTCATCTTAGCTAAACGTCTCTTGAGATTGTGTCAGAAGTTCTGAATGGGATTTAGGTCTGGTGAATTACCAGGCCAATCAATCACTTCTACTTTATTTTCCCGCTTACAAGTTTGGACCAATTTCGAATTGTGACAAGGAGCCAAGTCATGTTGAAATATTGTGTCAAATGTTTCCATGAATGGAACAATGTTTCTTATTTTAGACGTTCATTTTAAATGATGTCTTCTATCTACCCTAGCTGGTCCGTAGATACCAAGAGATTGCGTTTTTTTATGGTGTTTGATATAATTTATTTTCTTGATTTCTATCTCTTTTGTTCTGTATCGGTCTCCACACAGTTACTCTGTCAGATCCTATATTTTCAGACTGCCTTGTTAATAGCAACCCTATTTTATTTTTTGGCAATGTTACAATTTTTCTGTTACATTTATGCTTATTTATTTCTGATACATCTTATGATTCAATGTCTCTGCAGTTTGTTGATGACTCTGAAACAATTTTACTGTCAATTCGGTTCTGAGAACCACATGTCGAATAATTCGATTTTCTTTGTGTCTTCTTCATGTTCTTTAGCATTCATGGTGAAAAATATGTAATATCTTTGTTATAGTCTGAGGAGCTGTTAGCCTGAGGTCTTCGGTAAAGGAATCCTTTTGTTTAACTTCTATATCTTTATTTTGATTATTGCTGCTTTTAGTCAGGTTCACAAATGCAAAATTATTAATTGTTAATCAATCCTTGATTAACGATCAGCTTGTTCGTATGAACTGAAGTTCATACACTCCCTCAGAATGAAAGAAAACTTTATTGATTTACCAGAATAGAAAAAATATTTCAAACAACAAATTTAGCTGAGATAATTTTGAACAAAAATATTTATTAGCACTTATTGTGTAGAATGAACCGTTCTCTCAGAAACAACGCTTGAAGTGTCCCACGATATAGAATGTTTTTGTATCAACTCGACGGTAACAATTCGATATCTTTTGATCGGAATCTCCTATCCACTAAAATCAAAATGCATTTTAAAGGTGAATGCAGCTTTCGTATGTAATTTTTATATTTTCCCGCAACTCCCAGATTCTGCATGCTGCCTTAACATTTTGACCTTGCCATGATCACATCTCTGTAATCTGTAATGTATTTTTTGTGTGAGAGTCCTTTGTGCCATTATTAAATGTCTTCAATGTTTCAACCACAACCGACAACACCATTAGACATTTTTTTCCAAAAGTCAGACAAAGTTTTTTCTACCAATTAACAACTGCATAAGAAGTGGAAGTTTTTTAAATCTTACATAGGATCCCACTCTCTTCATATAGCCCAGTAAATGAACGGGAAATTCGGCGATACCGTGTAATTTTCAGGGGCAACTCCGAATTGCATGAAATTTTTTGGATTTAGGTTCTACTTACCCTCCACTTCAAAGTTGAAATTGTGCCGTTGGTTGCTTTTACTTGGGGGGTGACAGTCACCCCTTCCCAAGGGTGAAAAAACATACGTTCAAGATAAGACCGGAAGTGCATAAATTGACTGATTTTAAGCAACTTTTGTTCTATAGAGTTTTTTACGTAAGTCAATACTTTTCGAGTTATTTGCCATTGAAAATGTTGATTTTTCGACAAAAAAACTACGTTTTCAGACGGTTTTTCGCAAATAACTCAAAAAGTAAATATTTTATCGAAAAAAATATCCTTAGCGAAAGTGTAGCTTATAAAAAACCCAAAAAAAATGGTGTATCAGTAAAGTACATCAATCAAATAAAAACAAAGTTGTAGCTCATGAAAAATACGTTCTTATTCGTCTAATTCCAAATCGAATATTTCAAGGTGAAATCACCGAAAAATTAAGCACTTTTCGGAAAAAAACCATTTAAACTTTTTTAAAGTGTTTATAAAAAGCTTTGTTTTAAGTGTTAACAAAAGTTTTAGCATTTAAAATAAGCGAGTTACGCTCAAAATAAAGTTGGCCCTCTTTTTTTTTGTAAAAAATCATAATCTCGCCATGTTTAGCTCCCCAAATGAAATTAATCGCTACCGCTTTACAAACAATTTACTTGAGAAAGCTTGAATGGGTCACTAATCATGAGTGTATGCAAATTTTGAACAGCCATATTATTATATTAACCAATTTTTGTCTTACGGAGAAACAAAATAAACTAGCATATTTATAATAGCAAAACCTAAATTTTTTTACTCTTTAAGATTTTTCTTATCACTAATAATTTTTAAGTTATTTTGAAAAAATGAAATATTTCAAAAATTTTTAGAAATTTTTTTTTACTATAAAACCAAATGTTTTCCAAAATAAGCACTTCAAACCAATCAAAGTTACAGATCACATAAACAATACACATACAGTTAAAATAGATGGTGAAGCCAAACGATTAATTTCATTTAGGGTGCTAAATAGAGGGAGGTTTTCACGATTTTTTTTTACCAAAAAAAGGGCCACTTTTTTTTTCAGTGTAACTCGTTTATTTTTGATGCTGTAAACTTTTGTAAAAAACAAATAATAAGCTTTTTTTCGATACTTTAAAAATGTTAATATGGTTTTCCCAAAAAACGCTTCTTTCTTCGGTTATTTCGCGTTGAATTATTCGATTTGGAATTAGACGAATAAGAACGTATTTTTCATGAGCTACAACTTTGCTTCTACTCAATTTGTAGACTATACTAGTACATCATTTTTTTCGTTTTTTTTTATAGGCTACACTTTTGCTAAAAATATTTTTTTCGATAAAATATTTACTTTTTTAGTTATTTGGGAAAAACGGTTTGAAAACGTAGTTTTTTTGTCGAAAAATCAACATTTTAAATCGCGAATAACTCGAAAAGTATTGACTTACGTAAAAAACTTTATAGAACAAAATGTGCTCAAAATAAGTCAATTTATCCATTTCCGGCCTCATTTTAAACACGCGTTTTTCACCCCCCGAGAAGGCGTAAATGTCACCCCCCAAGTAAAAGCCACCAACGGCACAAATTCAACTTTGAAGTGGAGGGTAAGTAGAACCTAAATCCAAATTTTCATGCAATTCGGAGTTTCCCCTGGAAATTACACTCCAAAACGGTCACTTATTGGGCTAATGTATTTTGAAATTATTGACCATAGCTGGCTTTATAAGATGACTTTATAAGCTGAAAGCGCTCAGCTAGGCTTTATATATTTTACACACTTCAAAAGTACGCTTGTCCCTGTCTTTCAGCATATTTAAAATGCCTCATATTTGTTGCCAAAACTCAAAGTCGATATTGTATGCTATTTGTTTTGAAGATTAAGCTCTAACGATGGAAATTCCATAGTGACCGGTGAATGGTATCTAGTGATAATTTTATTGATCTCATGAGAATCGTAGAAAATTGCAAAAATCGCGCAAGTGTCTATAGGACACTTTGGTTGGCCAAAAGATATCAAATTTTGTGTAAAAAAATTAATTTCTCACGCGTAACTGACATTCAAAATCGGCGGACCCTTCAAGCGTTAATTCTGAGAAATTTCAACGGTTCATTCTACACAAATAGTGCTGCAGTTTGTCGAACTTATGAACAATTTTGACAAACTGTAATAAACATTTTGTTCAAAATTATCTCGTGCTAAACTTACGTGCATAGAAATCGGCCCACTTCAAAATTTGGTCATTTTTGATGTCTCATATTTCCTCAACCCGTTGGTCGATTTAAGTGATTTTTTGAACATGTTATAGCCTGATTCTTTAAAAATACCACTGTAATAATATTGTTGCTAAACAGGTAAATTTTCATTGTATACCGGGTGTACCAATCAAACGGTGTTTTTTTCTCAAAGTTCGCATCACCCTGTGGAATATTCTAGCATTTATAAAATACTGAAATTAAAACCCAACTATAGCCTCAGGTTATCTTAACATTCTATTTTTTGATTCATTCGTTTATGTTGGATAGTAAAATAGTTAGGTGCTCTAACAACTAGACATGTTCTTCATCAATACACGGTGTTTCTAAATAAGTGCGACAAGCTTTAAGCGATAATTCTGCATTAAAAAATAATGACAGTTGGCTTTATAAACATATGTCCTCAAATGTTTCGTTTCCGACATACGGGATGTTGAATTTTTTCTTACAAACTGACGATTTATTTTATTGCTTTAAAACCGATTGAGATATGCCAATGAAATTTGGTGGGTTTTAAGACGTAGTTATTGCACATTTTTTGATATACAATTAAGAACTTAATATTCACCATGAGGGCGCATACGTGTAATATGACCGATCATATTACCCGTATGCATGCTAATGGTGAATATAAAATTCTTAGTTCTATGTCAAAAAATCTACAATAACTATCTCTTAAAACCTACTAAATTTCATTTGCATATTTCAACTGGTTTTAAAGCAATAAATAAATCGCCAGTTTGTAAGAAAAAATTCAACATCGCGTATCTCGGCAACGAAACATTTGCGGACATACGTTTATAAAGCCAACTGTCATTATTTTTTCATGCAGAATTATCCCTTAAAGTTTGGCGTACTTACTTATAAACCGAAGACTTATTGATGAAGAACATGTCTAGTTGTTAAAGCACCTAACTTTTTTATTATCCAACGTAAACGAATGAATCAAAAAACAAAATGTTAAGAAAATCTGAGGCCATAGTTAGGTTTTAATTTCAGTATTTTATAAATGCCAGAATATTCCTCATGGTGATGCGAACTTTGAGAAAAAAACACAGTTTGATTGGTACACCCGGTATACAATGAAAATTTACCGTTTTAGCAACAATATTATTACAGTGGTATTTTTAAAGAATCAGGCTATAACATGTTCAAAAAATCACTTAAATCGGACAACGGGTTTAGGAAATATGAGTCATCAAAAATGACCAAATTTTTAAGTGGGCCGATTTCTATGCACGTAAATTTAGTATTAGTAAATCAATGTTTTCGCTTGTCTCCCTCTACGGTTTTTGGGGAAGCCCGGGGGTAGGAGAAGCAAACTTGTTGCATCTTTTTTGGGGTCCCAAAATTGATATTCTTAGCAAAATTCAACTTGGTTCTCTCATTTTTAGAGATCAAATCTATAACGACTGGACTATTTACACGGCATTCAACTGAAGCTTTGGTGAGAACTTAAATATACCAAAAAACAAAATAATACAGTAAAAAGTGTGTAAAAAAAACAAAAAAAAACTCAAAAAAAAATAAAACTCTAAACTAAACATCGATATAAAACACCAACACTGCTGTTGACTAACCAACGTTTTGCTATAGATTCACATAAGTTGGTTCCTGAGGTGATTGCGTGGTGGCGGCGCTCCCCGTCGAGTGCAAGAGGTTGCCGTGCACCGCCGAACTGCCGCCTCCAACGGAGCTATTTTCCGGACTAAACAATCGTTAAATGTACAAGGGGGCGTTATTAAAATTAATAATTACAGTTATTTATCATAAGACTTATACACTCACCGGCACAATCAACCGCCCCCCTCGTATTTCTTTCAATTTGCAGAAATTGCCAATATTGGACCACATTTTTAAAACGTTTTTATATACTTCACTTGTTGTTTGTTCAGGAAAAATATTGTTATCGATTTTAAACATACTTCCCGACTACCTAGATATCTGAAATTTTCAGAATAGCTCAGAACTCGATGACAATGCAATATTCAACAACTTTTACATGGATACATTGAGTTTTATTATTCCAAAAAATCATAGTTACTTTAATAACGTTGCACCAGAAGTTATATGCCAAGTATTTATCTCCATAGCTAACTTTCAATATAGGCTATTGGCTAGGATACCTGGCTTTTAGCCTGGAGGTTCGGGTTCGATTCCTGGTATCGGAAATCCTTTCTGGTTTTAAAATTGACATTTTAATTTGAAAAATCTGTTTTTATAATACTTTGTTATATTTTGTCATATAAGTAATAATAACATGGTATTATAAAAAGTTTTTTTTTATAAAGGTGTAATTTTTATGAAATATACGGTGAAAACTACCTTTTAGGAAAAGAAAACAATAAAATTATTGAAAACAAAGTCGTTTATCAAGGGATGCTTAGCAAAAATCTTCGAAGAAAATTCAAAGAAACATAATTTTGAAAATCATTTAATTTATGCTGATGATGTCGTGTTAGTAGGAAATAGTGAAAGAGACTTAGAACAAAAACTGGAACAGTGGACACGAGCTCTGGAGAAAAAGGTTTAAAACTTAGTAGGACAAAGACAGAGTATTTGGAATGTTCATTTGAAGATGGAGTTACTACAAATAAAATGGTATCTTTGGATGGTGAACTGATTGTAAAAAGCAATAGTTTTAAGTACCTGGGATCGGTATTACAGAGTAATGGAGAAAGAGATGGAGATGCATGCAGTAGAATTAAGGCTGGATGGATGAAGTGGAAGGAAGCGAGTGGTGTGTTGTGTGACAGAAAAGTTCCAATGAAGCTGAAAGGAAAATTCTATAAAACAGCCATAATATCGGCTATGATGTACGGAAATGAATGTTGGGCAGTGAAAAAGAAAGAGGAACAACGAATGCATGTGGCGGAGATGAGAATGCTTAGATGGATGAGTGGAGTGACAAGAAAGGAAGTGACAAGAAAGGATAAAATTAAAAATGAGTATATTAGGGGAAGTCTAGGTGTGGCACCAATTGATGCCAAAATGAGAGCATAGGTTGAGATGGTTTGGTCATGTTCAACGTCGAGACGTTAATCACCCAATACGACGAATAGCTGAAGTGCAGATTCCTGGAAGGAGTAGGAGAGGAAGACCAAAGAAGACGTGGGGGGAGACGATAAGGCAGGACATGTTAGTAAAGGGGATTAATATTGATATAGACCCAGGATAGAATTGTGTGGAGAAATTAAATTAGGGAAGCCGACCCCACATAGGGATAAGGCAAAGAGAATGATGATGATAGTCTAATTAAAAAAATTAATAATAATAGTCGTCCGTTTTATTATAGCAGGGTAGTCTGCTGTATCTAGGGCCTACGGTATACAAGGAAGGTAACAGGGCCAGTGCTATACTTCAACCGCCTATTATTACCCCTGGTTTTACTCAAGGTACTCATTTTTATTCAGACTACTGAGTCGACCTGGGGCCTATAGACATTTAAAAATGTCTAGATGTTCTCGTCGGCGCTGTCAAGTCAGACATGCTACCGTATGAGCTATCCGGGCCCCTATCATTAAAAAAAATGATGGGTATTAATAATGGTTATTGCCCTTATGTTTTCTTGGAGCCAGTTCGGCAATCCATTCATGATTTATCCTGGATATCCGATTGGGAGAAATTGTGCCACTCCTCTACCACAGCCGTTTTGATCTCTCCGCGGGATGAAAGGGCTGGTACTCTTGCTCTTACCCGTTTTTGAGGTTGTCCCAAATGTATTCAATTGGGTTAAGATCTAGACTGCATGCCAACCATGGTACAATTTGAATCCCGACCTCATTAAGGTACTCACTGGTGAACCTTGCGGTATGGCAACGTGCATTGTCATGCATGAATCTTAAGTTTTCTCCAATGTACGGTGCGAAAGACATGCCATAAGTCGCTCAGAGGAAATGTTACCAAACTAAAATAACTCAGTGATACTTACTGAGTCAGTTGTAACGGATTCTTGACAATCATTTGTTGAGATTTATATGGAATGCCCAATTGCAACGATTGAATTTCGTTGTTCTTTTGTAATTAGCAGAATACCATTTCACCAACAAATGTTTGTGAGTTATACCACTTTTCCTCTGAGAGGCTCACATGGTCTTGGAGAACTTCTTCCACGTATATTTGAGCATCCACACTGCGTCTATCAAACACAACAAGATCCGTACGAGATTCTAAGAGATACCCCCCAATTCATTATGGGCCCTCCTCGGTAAGCCACTTTCACGTTGAGCAAAACTTTCATTTTGACGTCCGTAGACACGCTGACGTATATCTAGACCTCTTAGGGCTATTCTTCTCGCAACTAAGAGCAGTATGTTCTTCCATTCCACTACAATCCAGTTAGCATATTCTCGCACAAAACCAAGTCTAGCTCTACGGTGCTTTTGGAGCAGCTATGAGGCGCGATCTGGACGGAAAGTCCTCAAATTTCTTTCTGCATGTCTTCTTCTAATGGTACGTTTACTCACACTAACAATTCTCGCCTCAAAAAGACGCCTACGAGCTTCATGAGCGTCCAAAAGCGATTGCTCAACACGTTGCTGAGAATAAAACGGTCATCTCGAATTGCAATACATCAATGTCGGCCTTAACTTGGCCTGCGGGTGTATGAACCTGTTTCCCGAAATCGTCTGATAACATCTTGTACCGTAGTTCAGCCCCTACATCCTTCGGAGAGCTCAAGACGGCTACGGTACAGGATTGGCACAATATCTCCAAATCGGATATCCAAAATATCATGAATAGATCGCCAAACCAGCTCCAAAAAGCCTTAAGGGCAAGAGGCGGCAACACCCATTATTAATACTCATAATTTTTTTAGTAGACTATGATTTTCAAAATTATGTTTGAAATTTTTTCGAAGATTTTTAATCATTGGATTTTTGCTAAACTACCCTTGATAAACGACTTTTTTCAATAATTTTATTGTTTTCTTTTCTTTAAAGCTAGTTTTCGCCGTATCTTTCATAAAATGTGGTCCAAGATTGACAATGGTATGGACATAAATACTTGGCATATAAGTTCTAGTGCAACATGATTTTTTGGAATAATAAAACTCGATGCATCCATGTAAAAGCTATTGAATATTGCATTGTCAATATTGAATAGATACAGATATCTAGCTAGTCCGAAGATATGTTTAATATCGATTACAAGATTTTTTCCGGACAAAGAACAAGTGAAGTATACAAAAACGTTTTAAAAATGTGATCCAATATTGGCAATTTCTGCAAATTCAAAGAAATACAAGGTAGGCGGTTAATTGTGTCGGTGAATGTAGTAATATTTATAAAACATTCACATAAATCGTTCTGACATTCACAAACAATACACTTACAATGCGGTCTCCAACGTAACTACTGCTTAAACATTCACAAAAGGTTCTCGGCGGTAAGTGACGTATCCAAAACGACAAAGAACATACAAAAAATGGCGACCAACTCTAGTTTACAAACATCAATAGGTAAAAAAATTATAACTACTTACTTTTTTGTCGAAACATTTTAGAAGCAGAATAAAATACGAAACAGTAAAAGATTAAAAAAAACTTAAATGGGAGGAAAAACTGTTACGGGCGTCAATCTTGAATTTTTACTTTCATGTTAAGGTTGCTTCTGATCCATTCTATATTTTCTTCCTTCCAGTACATCGAAAATTTTTCGTTGGTTGGTTGATTTCTAATCCCTATTGCTAAATTTTGTTGCTAGTGGTTGACAGTTGTTGGAGTATCATCACCATTCTATTTGCCTCTATACCTATGAGGGG
This sequence comes from Diabrotica virgifera virgifera, assembly GCF_917563875.1. Taxonomy (NCBI): domain Eukaryota; kingdom Metazoa; phylum Arthropoda; class Insecta; order Coleoptera; family Chrysomelidae; genus Diabrotica; species Diabrotica virgifera. Next base: position 10,687,537 of record NC_065451.1, on the reverse strand, counting down.
TACTTCTTCATGTGCCATCTCCTTTAAGAAGGTCAACAACCATCAAGGCAATTCGTACTTTCGATACCGCTGCGCTAAAGAGATCAGCAGAAGTGCAGTTAAACCAAGCTCTCAAATTGTTTAACCAGGAGATGCATCTTCTTCCACGACTCCTTCTACCCTGTATTCATCCTTGTATTATTAACGCTCGCCCCTCATGACATGTTCCAGATATTGCAGATTTCTAATTTTAATTGTATTTAAAACCTCTCTTTCCTTTCCCATTTTTCTCAGCATCTCGACATTCGTGACACTATCCACCCATATGAAAGGTATGTTTCCCTAATATATTTCTCCACAAGTTTCTATCTTGGTTTATAGCATGATCAATTACATTTATGGAAATGTCCTGCGTTAGTGTCTGCTACCAAGTTTCGAAGTCTTATGTGGCCTTCTTCTTCTACTGCTTCCAAGAAATTTCAACTCAGCAATTCTTCCGAATATTCCGTAACCATCTATCCTTATAATATCTTGTTGGTGTGTGGAGACAATCATCTAGAGCTGTCGAGATCTGGAAACGTTAACTTGATGATATATATACGACATAGATCGTACTCTTACTCTCTCTCTCTCTCTTGTCGTTTCCCCATTACTGAGGATAATGATTTCCTTCAATACTCCTAACAAATTTTCTCCATTGGAATCTATCTTCAGCTGCTTTAAGACTTGCATGGAATGAATGGTTGGTTGGACCATCTGGCTGGTGACCGTCCTCTTGGTATCTTCTAGGAAAGGTTCCCAGAAACAATTAATCTCTTTAAATTATCGTCACCTCTGCCAATCACATGACCAAAGAACTGTACAATTGTTGCAGACATTTTGTCGACAGCCTTTTTTCATATCAAGTTGGTTAAGAATGGAAACGTTTGTCAGATGAGCTGTCACAAGGTATGAGCAACATTCTTCTCTAACACAACATCTCAAAATCATAAACTTTTTGCTGTTCTGTGCTCGAAGAGTACAAGTTTCCCTTCATCATCATCATCAGCCAGCCCTTTGCGTCCACTGCTGGACATAGGCCTCCCTCATTTTTGTCCATTGTGCTCTATTTTGAGCACTTTGCATCCAATTTCTAGACATTTTTTTTGAGATCGTCAGTCCAACGAGTAGGTGGTCTTCCTCTACTTCTTTTGTCTAATCTCAGCCTCCACTCAAGTAATCTCTTCGTTCATCTCCCATCACTGATTCGGGCGACGTGTCCGGCCCAGTTCCATTTCAGGGTGGCAATTCAGGAAATTACATCGGTAACTCATGTTCTTCGTCTTAAATCTTCATTTCTAACTCGGTCACGAAGCAATATACTCAGCATTGACCTTTCCATTTTCCTCTGGGCTATTTGCAGCATTTTAGAAGTTGTAGCTGTCAATGTCAAAGTTTCGGCACCATAAGTCATCATAGGCAACACACATTGGTCAAATGTTTTACGTTTTAAAGAAATTGGTATACCGCTTTTAAATATGTCTTTGAGTTTTCCATACTCTGCCCATGCTAGGTTTAATCTTCTTCGTAGTTCGCATGTTTGGTTGTCCCTTGTAATCTTTATTTCGTGTTCAAGGTATATGTATTTTTCCACTAGCTCTACTTCGTTGTCTTCAATATTGATATTTCCGATAGGTACTAGGTTTGTCATGAATTTTGTTTTGGAGATGTTTATTTTAAGACCTACACTGGCACACACTAACTGAAGTTCATGTAGCATTGTACATATCTCCTTAAGGTTGTAAGAGAATAAAACTATGTCGTCTGCGAATTTCAAATTTGTTAATCTTCTACCTTCAATATTCAGGCCTCGCTCTCCCCAGTTAAGTTTTTTACAAGCATATTCTAGTACTGCGGTAAACAGTTTAGGCGATAAGGTATCGCCCTGTTGGACTCTTCCGCCGATTGCGATATTGAGGTGTTTTTACGTAGTTTCACCGACATAGTTGCGTTCTTGTATATATTGTAAATTAACCTTGTGTATCGGTAGTCAATGCGGCATGCTTGTAGTGCTTCCAGAATTTTGTAAAATTCTACCGTGTCAAAGACTTTATGGAAATCTACAAAAGCCAAAACGAGTGGTCGATTGTATTCGGTAGTCTTTTCTATTACCGTTTTAATGCTCTGTAGGTGATCATTTGTTCCAAATCCTGTACGAAATCCCGCTTGATCCATTGGCTGGTAGAAATCAAGTTTTTTCTCAAGGCGATTCGTTACTATTCTTGTAAGGAGTTCGTATAAGTGACTAAGAAGGCTTATAGGTCTGTAATTTTCTAATTCATGGGAGCTCCTTTTTTGTACAATAGAATTACTTCAGCATTGTGCCAAGTTTCCCTTCAGTATAGAAATATTGATAATACAAGTGCGTTCATAAAATTTCACCCTGATTTTTTGACAGATAGAGTCTGTATTTCCTAACTTTAATTGGACGACTCATTGCAATTAGTGGATTAGTACATTAACAATACATCTCAGAGCTTCTGCTACGCAATTGCCATCGTTGCTTAAACCAGATCCAAGTTAGTTGAAGGTGTTTACTATCTAAATAAAATAAATTTCGACCAAGAGTCAGGATTCTGTTAACCGAGATACGATAGTATCAAGCGGCGCCGCTAGGAGGAGCTTCTCCAACAATGCGTCTCAGAATACCTTAAGAACACTTGGTCATTTTGTACTCTAAACCGAGTAAAGCATGAAAAAGAAAAAGAAAATAATCGTTTTCGTTTTGATTCAATTCGAAATTTTGATTCAATCAAAACGAAAACGATTATTTTCTTGCCATCTCTTGCCATTTCTTGCCATCATTCGAGTCTCTTGCCATCCTCTGACAAAGTAGAGTCTACTTGCAATAGCCTCTTCGATAAAGGGTAGAGACCCAGAAACACTGTGTCAGAGGATGGCAAGAGACTCGAATTGAATCAAAACGAAAACGATTATTTTCTTTTTCTTGTTTACTATCTGTTATTCTTTCAAGTGGTTATTCAGCTGAATAGTCTTGGATATATCACCAGTATTTTCCTCTTGTCTTAATTAATTATAAGACTAACTTTAATGCTTTTCAACTCAACTCTTCGCCGGAGATCTAGCATTTTTGTGCATTGGCTGCTATAAGTGTAGTGTTACTTTTTATATCATCATCAAGAATTCCATCCATCGTCGCTCGTATGTAAGCCTCCCTTAATTGTGCCCATTCATTTCTGTTCTTTGTTTTTTGCATCCATTCGCTTGATGCCATCAGTCCATCTGGTTTGAGGTCTGCCTCTACTTCTCTTCTTTGCCCTTGGTCTACATTCAGCAATTCGCTTCATCCAACGGTTGTCTTTTATTCTTCCTATGTGTTCCAGTTCTTCCGGTTCCATTTTAACATTGCAATCTTTTGGACTACATATCTTACTTTCGATCGCTTTCTTATTTCTTCATTGAATTTGCGATCGCTAAGCTTAATGTTGAGCACTCTCTGTTGCGTAGCTCTCTAAGTTACCTGAAGTTTGCAGACAGATTGCTTGAGATATTTTCCAGAGACATTGTTGCATTGAGGCATAGGAAGCTTTCAAATGAGCATATCTTCCTGCCATAGCGAATGATGTAAGTTCGACATCTACTACAAACAGAAAACAAAAAAAATTGCCAATGTCACCTGTTAACGGCAATGGCAAACCACGAAGTAATAATTTGCCAAGTAAAGCTCTACCACAGATAAATATTTGAGATTCGTGTGAAACTCTGTACCTTGCATACTTAATGATACACACCACAGATGCAGGTGAGCTATGTACGCTCAAAATTGGATATGGCCCCACTAGGTGGAAGATCGTTGAACCATTCTTTCAAAGCACTTTTAAAAACTCCAGATCTGTTATCTGTCGACGTTCTGTTATCTGCCGACTGATAAGATAAACGAAGCTTTGGTCACATCCACAGCAATATACAGAGTGAGTCTGTAATTTGGAATAAATTCAATATCTCAAATACTAATTGTTTTTTTGAAAATTGCTCAGACCCGTCGATTAGTATTTCAAATTTTCCTTTTTGACATACAATAATAATGTACACAGGGTGTCCCAATTTAGAGATATGACGTCATCGTTGATTTTCTTAAATGGCAACACTGTCATTTTGATAACTATTTTGATAGGATGTGTAAAGTTATACATAACTGCAAAATATCAAATTTTTATTGTCTACCATTTACAAGATAATAAAAAATAAAAAAGTTATGTCTGTAATTTGGAATAAATTCAATAATTCAAATACTAATTGTTTTTTTTAATGCTCAGACCCGTCGATTAGTATTTCAAATTGTCATTTTTGACATACAATAGTAACGTATACAGGGTGTCCCAATTTAGAGATATGACGTCATCGTTGATTTTCTTAAATTTTGATAGCTATTTTGATAGGGTGTGTAAAGATCTGCAAAATTTCAAATTTTTATTCCCTACTATTTACAAGATAATAGAAAATAACAAAGTTATGAAAAACAAGTAATCAAATAATAATTGAATTTAATTATTTCAATTACGCAAATGCTCATAATGTTGCCCATTGACTATTTGACAATAATTGAGGGCAACATTATGAGCATTTGCTTAATTGAAATAATTATTAAGTTCAATTATTATTTGATTACTTGTTTTTCATAACTTTGTTATTTTTTATTATCTTGTAAATGGTAGGGAATAAAATTTGAAATTTTGCAGTTATGTATAACTTTACACACCCTATCAAAATAACAGTGTTGCCATTTAAGAAAAAATCAACGATGACGTCATATCTCTAAATTGGGACACCCTGTATAAAAAAACAATTAGTATTTGAATTATTGAATTTATTCCAAATTACAGACATAACTTTCTTATTTTTTATTATCTTGTAAATGGTAGACAATAAAAATTTGATATTTTGCAGTTATGTATAACTTTACACACCCTATCAAAATAGTTATCAAAATGACAGTGTTGCCTTTTAAGAAAATCAACGATGTCATATCTCTAAATTGGGACACCCTGTATACATTATTATTGTATGTCAAAAAGGAAAATTTGAAATACTAATCGACGGGTCTGAGCAATTTTCAAAAAAAAATTAGTATTTGAGATATTGAATTTATTCCAAATTACAGACTCACTCTGTATATTGATGTTTGTAGATCATGGACTATGGTGACAGAATCTTTCTACTCCTTTCCAGGTCATAGATTACCCATAGACTCTGAAAACTTTAGGTGAAACAACGCATCCTTGTCGCGGACTTTATTTTTTATGTATTCCTATATCAAGTCTACAATAGGGACGTTGTTGGGATATAATTTTATCACTCCTTTAACTGAAGGATTACTCTTCTCCTTACGATGCCTATTCGTTCCGGATGTTGGCGATCAGCAAGGCTATCCTAACTTTGCTTGCTGCTTTCGGAATAGTCCGGTTGTCGATGCATTGAACCACTTTCTCAGGTTTTCAAGTAAAAGATTATTCTTCTTCTGAGTCCTCTCTTTCCAAATACCTTGCCTTGAAGAATAAGTTGCAACAAGCCATATCTCTGTTCATTCCTCATAACATGGCCAAGATATTCTAGTTTGCGCTCTTTGATGGTGTTAATAGTCACGCATTCCTTGCCCATTCTACGTAGAACCTCAACATAAGTCACACGGTCCATCCATAAAATTCTTACGGAATTCTGAAGGATTACATCAGTCCAAATTTGTTGTTACAAAGTAGACAGCCTCCTACAAATGCTATCGGATCAGCAGATATGTAGTGAATAACACAAAGCACTGTAAAGAATACATGACTACTGACTACTAAAAAAGGCATGTGATAAAATAACAGACAAGAACTAGATCTTGAGACAAACAATACTGAACCAAAGAAGACTTATTGTGTTTCTGCCACTTGTGCCATTATTGGTCAGATAACTGTTTTGTAAACTGTCTTTATCCTTTCCAGATTTTTTTACTTCTTCACTCAGGCATTCTGCGACTCTCTTTGCTCTATTCACTTGATATTCCACTTCTGTTCCAAGTTTTCATTAGTGCAGTATACTTTGTTAATCCTCTTCACTTTCGAGATATTAGTAGTGCGTATTTAATTTTGGTATTCTTTTTTTGTTCCTACGTTTTTTATTATTTCATCTATGATCAGGGCTCAGGGAATCATCCTGTCTTATCCCATTGCTACTGACCCACTCACTAGGTCAGTTAGTTCCTCTTCTACTTTAACTTTTATTGTGTTGTTCTCGTAGACATTTTCGACCATTTTGATTATTCCTAGAGTCCTACAATAAGTGGATAACGTCCATTAATTTGACCCTGTCAAATGCCTTCCTCAGGTCCACGAAACAGAGATACGCCGGTTTGTTGTATTCTAGTGATTTCTCTTGAACTTGCCTCATTATAAATATAGCGTCAGTATGTGATCTTACAGACCTAAAACCTTGCTATGTTTGTTGAATATGATTGAGGAAATTGTCATCACAATGTAGCCAGTATTGCTGTGTAAATATTATCAATAAAACCAGTCAAGCAAGATATAGAATATGCAAAAAATTGTAAAGACCGCACTGTAGAGCAGACAATCAATTCCAAAACGAACATTTATGATAAAAACAAAGTATCAAGTGCAACTCACAATAATATCAATCATCAGAAAATGTGTCTATTCTTATTTGAACATCGAAAAAATTTTGGTAATTCTAAGCCCCCTGCACTTAAAACAATTGTTCTACTCAACAGCAGTGTGTACAACAGTGCACAAAAACTAAGCCAATTTTGTCCTTTTCTTTGTGGGAAGACACATTTTCTGATGTCACTTAAACAACAAATACAGTGTGGACCGAAATATTTGAACCATACCAAAAAATTTCGTGCACCTGCACACCCGAAAATTTTTGTTGTCTATTTTCACCAATGAATATAAAAATTTTTGGTATGGTACAAACATCGAATACACAATGTATTGTGAAACAACATGTAACATAGTGTCTTCCAAAAATAATCTTACTTACAACAAATATATAATAATGAAAAAACCAACAGTCTTTCCACATAGATAAAGTAACACCAAGAAAAAAGGTCGCATACAGGCTCTCTAGTTAATAAGTATGGAACAAACATCTGTGTCTACCCATATGCGGAAATTATAACCAAAGTGTATAAATGTTAAGGGTCCATTTATCAAAAAGATGACATTGTCTAATTTTGACATATGAAGTAACACATTTCAAAATTGATGACAGCTTTGAAAGGTACTACTTCACGTAATATATAAAACTAAATGACTAAATGAATAACATGATATTATTACAGTGTAGAATATAGAAAGTTATAAAATACAACAAGTTATTAATATTAATATTTGTAGACTTTGAGAAAGCTTTTGACTCAGTCCAGAATAGCTCCATGTTAAGAGCTCTTACAGAGTGCTGCAGTATTGATCATAGATACACAATTCTTCTTCGGAATATATAATGGCGCAGCAGTTGCAGTGAGAATGTGTTATGGTGACACACATGGAGAGAGGTATTAGACAAGGAGACACCATCTCTCCTAAACTATTCACCGCTTTGTTACATAGTGTTATGAGAAACAATAATTGGAAAAATATTGGAGTCAACATAAATGGGAAGTTTCTGAACAACTTGAGATTTGCAAACGACATAGTGCTTATTGCAGACCAGGTACATCATACCTGCCAACTTCTTCAAGACCTTCAAAGCTCTTGTACACGAGTTGGCCATAAAATTTAATTTTACAAAACACAATGCATGACCAACCTTGTGTCTAGCTATAAATATCTGGGCCACGAGATTAAATTAGGTAGAGATCATCAAACAACAGAGTTAAACAGGAGAATAGGACTGACTTGGGCGGCTTACGGAAAACTGATGGAAGTTTTTAGACCAGATATTCCCATGTGCTTGGAAAGGAAGGTCTTTGATCAATGTGTACTCCCAGTTTTAACGTATGGAGCAGAAACATTGACCCTTACTAGAAAAGTAATCAATAAAATACAAGTGGCTCAGAGATCAATGGTGAGGTCAATGTTGAATATATCCCTCAGAGATACAGTTTCAAATAAAATAGTCAGGAGAAAAACTGGTGTTACAGACGCAGTTTAAAGAATTTTAACACTGAAATGGAACTGGGACATGTTGCCAGATCCAAAGATAAAAGATGGACGAAGAAAATTTTAGTATGGAGACCTAGACACAAGCACAAATGGATTCAGGGTGCTCATGATCGGATGCAATGGAATTATTTACGGAAGGCCTGTGTTTAGCAGTGGACTTAAAACAGCTAATGATGATGATCGAATTTTCGCTTGAATTTGAATCTCCATCACGGATTAACGAATAATATCCTGGAAACTATGTACGAAATAATAAACAACTAAATCATCGATTACGTCAGGATCAAACTCGAAAATAATGCAAAATTATTATTAATTATAATTTAATTAATCAATTACTCCAATGATCGGATTAAAAAATTACTTTCGGTTGACGGGTTTAGTCAACAATGAATTGCAATTAGAATTAATTAAAAACATTGCAGTTGTGGCTGCTAAATAATAAATTTGTTTTTATTATAATCATTTATTAATTATTAATTGCAAGTGTTCAGACAACTGCAAACATTTGTAGTTTGAGATTTTTATGAGTCAGCTAACCGATAAAGAGAACTTGTCAGAATATCTAACTATTTTTTTGTGACATAGATAATTTTTACAGGGAATTAAACCACAATAATGGACTGTAACAAGGATTTAATTTCTATTTTTTTTTCGTCGGTTCAATTTGCGGTTGGTGGCAATACCAATTGGACTTGCTTGGCCTCGATCTTATGCCTCGCTAATGCCTATAAGATCGAGGCCAAGCAAGTCAACTGTCAAATTGGTATTACCACCCAGTCAAATGTAAACATTTACAGGTTAGGACCACTCATAGTTTTATCTTTTTAAGATTTTTTGTAAACGGTTTCCGGATTGGAAATTTCAAAACAAATTAAAAACGTAATTCTCATTACAATTAACTGTGGTTTAATTCCATACAAAATAATGTCTATCTAATATATCTGTAAGATGCTAAAAAACAGTGATCAGTGACTGCTAACAACCGTGAAGAACAGTGGTGTCCTCTTTTTATGATGCATAATTACAATCCTCATTCACTGACGTCACAAGACCCACCCCAATATGGCTAATCCCTTCTACCCTTCGGCTGTCACAATTCTTCTTCTTTTTGTCTGTCAAATCTTCTTTTCTGCAATCGTCAGCTATTGTGTCAACTGTCAATTATTTGCCTCCTTTGTCGTCTGCCAATTCGTCTTCTTTTCCCTCCGTCAATAAATGTTGTTTTCCGTCTGTCAATTTATCTTTTTTTGTCTGGCCATAGCCACCTTTACTTAACAAGCCATGAAGTTGAAATTTGGCAACATCTATTGGTAGACCGATTAATACTGACAGTTCTCATTTGTTTTTAAATAATGTTCACTGTATTTACAGAGAAACTATGTTATTAAGATGATTTCAGTTCAATATAATATATTTTTATATAATCTTGCGTGCATATAGAAATCCGTCCACTTAAAAATTTTGTCATTTTTAATGTCTTATATTTCCTAAACCTGTTGGCAGATTTAAGTGATTTTTTCAATATGTTATAGCTTAATTCTTTTACAATACCGCTGTAATAATATTGTTGCTAACCAGTTAAATTTTTATGGTGTGCCGGGCATTTATAAAATACTGAAATTAAAACCCAACTATAGACTCCGGTTTTCTTAACATTCTGTTTTTTTTTTATTAATTCGCTTATGTTTAACAACTAGATTTGTTCTTTATCAATTCAGGGTGTTTCAGTTCAAACTTTAAGTGGAAAGGAACAAAATGCAAAATTTTGACGCCTGTATTTTAAATGTAATCATTTTTTTCGAATCCTGAGAAAACTAATAAGTATTTTTGAAAAATTTAAACGCAGAATGAAAGATTACTTTATTACCGAGGGCCGAAAGTCCCTTAGAATAAATAAAAAGTTTTTTTTAATGACATATTTGAAACTAAAAATCACACTAAATTTTCTTAGTTTTTCACCCCTGTAATTTATTAAAATAAACATAGAAGTTTTCAGGGACTTTCGGCCCTCGGTCCTAACGTAATCTTCCATTCTGCGTTTAAATTTTTGAAAAATATTTATTAGTTTTCTTAGGATTCGAAAAAAATGAATCCCGTTTATATTCTTGTTATTGGTTTTTTTTTTTGTATAATAAACGTTACTTACAAGGAATTACTTTTAATATTATTTTGTACAAACTTCTAATTAATAATATTTTCTTGTTCGACTCAAAAATACTATAAATTTTACCAGAATTTGTACTTTAAAATCGTAGTTTCGAAAGCGGTAGTCCGAAAGTCAGACTACCGATGTAATCAATTGCGACGTTGCCTTTTTCTCTTCATGGCTTGTAAAGTAAAGGTGGCTATGGTCTGGCAAATTGACTGTCACAGTTATTCTTCTTTCCTAGCTATTGGGCAGTTCTCTATGCTTTATTTTGTGAACGTACTGTAGCTATGACCCCGTTAATCTTTGCATTTCATTTGTTTCGGTTCTAGTTTGTCTCGTTCTAGAGAGAATGTTAAAAATGAGAATAAAACATCTGGAATTAAATAAAGCAAAGACAAAAATCTTGCTAGTGCATAGGCGACACAAAGGACATATCGACAAACTCAGGGATATGTGGTGGACACAAATCTGCTGGAATGAAGACCAAGAACTGATAAATGTAGTAGAGGACGATCGCTGACGTATTGAACTGACATAAAAGGAACTCTTAACAACGGTCTCAGAACTGCTCAGGATTGACGTGGATGGAGAAGATTGGAAGAGATTGACGTGGATGGAGAATAAAACATCTGGAATTAAATAAAGCAAAGACAAAAATCTTGCTAGTGGATAGGCGACACAAAGGACATATCGACAAACTCAGGGATATGTGGTGGACACAAATCTGCTGGAATGAAGACCAAGAACTGATAAATGTAGTAGAGGACGATCGCTGACGTATTGAACTGACATAAAAGGAACTCTTAACAACGGTCTCAGAACTGCTCAGGATTGACGTGGATGGAGAAGATTGGACAACGCCTATGTTTAGCAGTAAAATTGATGATGACGATTGACAGTCCACGCTAGAAACACATCAAATAAAACTAAGAAAACTAGATATCATACAGGAACAACTGTTGAACAAGATTCAAAGGGTTAGTCCAGATGACGAACTGTTTGTTTGAGTCCGTTTTTCAAAAGTAATAAGAAAAAATAAGAGACTTATTAAGAACTGGTTTCAGGATCTAGAATTACAGCCCATCGTCAGGTCTACGATAATAAGTCACTTAACGAATAAGGAAGGCTACAAGATTTAAGGATTTTAGTCCAGTTAAATTTGGTACTACATACTACTAGAACAAAAACTAACGATAAACAGTTAAAATCCGACGAACTTGTGGCAAGTAAATACTGGTATTTAATTTTTACTTTTGAATTTTCGTGGAGGCCGTAGCTCAGAGGCTATGGTATTGGTTTTGCTAAGTTGGAGCGCCTGGATTCAATCCCCGACACTGACCCTAGAAATGTTCTAACTTCTAATTTAATTAAGCTGCTATCGTGCTGCGGAGGACACGTGAAGCCATTGGTCCCGGCTGCGTAAGTGGTTGTTTAATCGTGTTAGGTGCGTTTCCGCGATCTGAAAACCCTAACACTATACCTGAGCCAGAAGATTACACGTACCTCACTTTTTTACTTTTTGAATTCTAAATATCCATCAAACTATCAACTTTTGGTGGATCATGTCAATATTTTTAATCAAATGGACCCTTACACATACAATATATAATATATACACACTTTGGTTATAAGATTGAAATAAAAATACCCACAAAAATAAAGAACAAAAGGCGTGCAACTCTAAATTACATATAGATAAAAGAAGAAGAAAATCTTACCTGCATGGTTTACACCATTGACTCTGTTGATCTAATCCATATCTCGCCCGGCATTTCTTCATGCTATTACCTAGTTTATGGAAAATGTATGATAAATATAACATGAAAAAATATATAAATGGTATAAAATGCCTTTTTTCGAAATTTACAATGTCAACAAAAGGTGTAGGAAGTTTTATATTGTATGTATGTTTTATCAAAAACAAAATATCAACAGACAAGTGAGGAAAAGTGATTAATACTGACAACATCAGTTGTTGCTTGGTTAAGTTTAAATTCTTCTTCTTCTTCAGCCTGTGTTCGTCCACTGCTGGACATAGGCCTCTTCCATTTGCTTCCATCGAGTTCTACTCTTGGCAATTCTCATCCACTGTTTGCCCGCGACTTGTTTGATATCATCTGCCCACCTCTTCTGCGGTCTGCCTACTCCTCGCCTGTTCTCTCTTGGTCTCCAGTTTGTTAGTCTCTGTGTCCATTTTTCGGGATTATCTCGGGCAACATGTCCGACCCATTGCCACTTGAGCCTTGCTATACGTTCTGCGACATCAGTAATCTTTGTTCTTTCACGAATGTCGATATTTCGAATTTTGTCTCTCAAACTAATCCCTAGCATGGCCCTCTCCATCGCTCTTTGAGTTGTACTGAGCTGCTCTAAGGTTTTCTTTGTAAAGGCCATGGTCTCCAGTCCATATGTAGTTACAGGCAAGATACATTTGTCATAAACTCTACGTTTTAGACACATTGGTATATCTCTATTCTTCAAGATAAAGCTTAACTTGCCGAAAGCTACCCAAGACAATTGTATGCGTCTTTTTATTTCGGCTATTTGGTTTTCTTTGCCGATTTTAATGGTATGTCCAAGATATATATAGTGGTCTACATTTTCAAGACTGACGTTGTCAATAACAAGATTAGTTTGTTCATTACTCATTATTTTTGTTTTCTGAAGATTCATTTTGAGACCTATTTTATTTGAATTAGTTTAAATTATGAAACTCTAATAATCGTGAAAACTGGAGAAAAGGTTGGACGAATCATACAAACCATACAAAACATGGGACTTTAAGGCATGAATGCTTTAATTCCCTCTCTCTAAAAGTCTGTCTTACATGTAGTAAAAATCCATAGACAATACAATAAAAAACCCATAGACAAAACCGGTTCTGCAGAAGGATATTATATTATTAGGAGGATATTACATTATTCGTCTTCAGAATGACTAGGAAAGTTATCCCCAGGGTTATGTAAACAATAATATGTTCCTGGGATGTCCAGTGAGTCCAAAGAACTAACGAGAACAAACGAAATCCTCTATGCAGCTGACCCTTTTGGCTAAGAAATGGGCAGCCCTACTCCAACAAGCTAGAAAGGAAAAGTGGAAAGAAGCCCTTGAAAAAATGGACATTAAAAAACTTGGCGATGATCCTAAGGATTATAAACCACCTTGCTTGGTTACAGCAAACCAATTCAATACTTAACTCTTTGTGAATAGACGAACTAAATCCGATATAGAGACTCAAACACTACAAGAAGACTAAATCAGGACATTTTGGTCACATCATAGTTTTACAAGAGACAAACCACCTACGAATTCCATAACGGTATCAATAGGCTAAAAACAGGAAATTCGCAGGTATGGATGGTACCTATATGCAATGAACAAACACAACATCTAGAACAAACAACAAAAAAAAATGGATTTTGTGGCTCTATAAGACGTACTGTAAAGCCTGTGACATTCTGAAATCATGAAGAAAATCTAAAGAAATAGCTTTGTTAAAACCAAAAAAGGACCGAGAAAAATCCCAATAGCTAAAGACCATCTCATCCCAGAACAAGGAGGATTCAGACCTGGCAAATCTTGCACTGGCCAAGTCCTCGCACTAACAGAACACATTAAAGAAAGTTTCGAAGAAATCTTATAACGGGGGCTGCTTTCATAGATTTGACAGCAGTTTATGACAGAGTAAGGCACTAGACATTGTTCCACAAATTGTACGATACTCTCAATGGCCACCATCTAGATACTGAGTCGAAATAAGAATGATATGTCCTTCTTTGAGTGCCTCTCCTATCGGATATTGGATATCATTAGGACGATTCTAATTTTATTTACTGCTGTTTTGAACAATTCGTAAGTGGTACAGCCAAACCACTCTCTCAAATTTCTCATCCAGGACATTCTTCTACGGCCTGGATTTCTTCGTCCTTGGATTTTTCCTTGCATTTTATTTTGTAGGAATGTGTACTGTTGTCCTCTCATCAGGTGGCCTAAGTATTCAAGTTTTCTCTTTTTTATATTCAGTAGAACTTCTGGCTCGTTATTTATTCTGCGTATTACTTCTTCATTTGTAATTTTATCCACCCAACTTATTCTTAGTATACGGCGGTAGCACCACATCTCAAAGCTTTCAAGATTTTTAATATTCCTCTGTTTAAGAATCCATGACTCAACACCGTAGAGCAAAGTACTGAATACATAGCATTTTAACATTCTAGTTCGTAGATGAATACTAATATCACGATTACAAAATAATTTTTTCATTTTTATAAAAGTAGACCTGGCAATTTAAATACGTCTTTTTATCTCGTGATTTTGGTCACCTGTTTCATTGATAAGGGTTCCCAAGTATTTGTATTCGTTTACTTTTTCAAGTTGGGTACCGTTTATTGTGATACTAGTGTCATTTATTGGATTCTTACTGAAGGTCATATATTTGGTTTTTTTGACGTTCATCCTTATGCCGTAATTACAGATCTCATTCATACTTTCAACTAGATGTTGTAGATCTTCCGCTGTTCTTGCCATTATCACAGTATCGTCAGCATATCGAATGTTATTGATAGCTTCTTGGCATATTTGTTCGCTGTAGATATTAAACAAGAGCGGTGACAATATACAACCCTGTCGTACCCCTCTACGTATTTCTATTTCGTCCGATGTTTGGTCTTCCATTTTTATATTAGCTCGCTGATTCCAGTACAGATTTAATATTATTTGTATGTCTCTGGTGTCAATGTTCTTCCTCTCCAGGATTTCTTTGAGTTTACTGTGGCGTACTTTGTCAAATGCCTTTTCAAAGTCTATAAAGCAGGCGTGTACCTCTTGGTTAACATCTAGGTATCTCTGTGTTAGAACGTTCAAGGCAAAGAGAGCATCCTTTGTACCTAATACTTTTCTGAATCCCATCTGTGTATCGTTAATACCGATGTCTAGTTTTTGATAGATTCGGTTGTGGATGACTCTAAGAAATATTTTAAGCAGGTGACTCATCAAGGAGATTGTTCGATGATCTGAACATTGCATTGCCTTAGTTTTCTTCGGTATGGTGACAAACGTAGACAGCAACCATTCTTGCGGTATTATACCAGTACTGTATATTGTATTGAATATATGCAATATTATGATATGTCCGGACAAGATAAAAAAAGGAAGTTCAGCACACGACTTCAAAACAAGTGTTCAAAACAAGCTTGTCGCATCTTTAAGAATAAACCAGTGAACGACAAAACATACTAACGATTATTACATTGTTCAACTTGTCCAGATGGCAATTGTTTCTTGCGTAACACTTAAGTCCTTTTTACGTTTTATATTTATAAACACCTGTAGACATTGTTCGTACATTTCGAAAAAAGTTTTGTAAACATGCAACATGAGCTAGCTGATCCAATTAATAATACAATCTCGAGATCTTATTAATTATTGTGACCTCCACATCAATAACTGCCTTCATAATAGTGCATTTACATACATTTCCTATCAGTTTTGATTTATTTGATTATTAGCAATTTAAATAAGATGAATGGAATATATACAATGTAATACAAGATCTTAAGAATAGTAATGCCAAAGAAAAAGTTTTCCAAAATTAAAAAAATTGGAATAAATCCTTTGTAAAAGGTATAAAATTTTATTAAAATCCCTAAAGGGCTACATCAGAACAAAACGTTTTCGATTTTATACAAAATCATCATCAGTGTAAGACAGTCTGGATGCTAGCTGAGCCACCAAAGAAATATCGGGGTAGTAACCCTTCAAATATAAAATTTATGCTTTATAGATGCATATTTACATAAAATGCCTTGTGAGGGGCAAATGGCAACAGGAATAATGCCCTAAGGTAAGGTATTTAACTTCCCAACATGTGGGATACAAAAAATTGAGTTGTTTACATTTCGATGACTTTACGGCAGCTAGCATCCAGACTGTCTTACACTGATGATTTTGTAATACAATCGAAAACGTTTTGTTCTGATGTAGCCCTTTTTTTTAATATCTTAATAAAATAGTGATTTTAATAAAATTTTATACCTTTTACAAAGGATTTATTCCAATTTTTGTGATTGATGGTATACAGCCAATTACAGGAAAAATTTTTCTTTCCTTGTGGATTTTCCAAAATTATCTATTTCGTGCTTGGTTGTAGTGAACCGGACCTTCGTCCAGTTTTGGAAATTTGTTTTCCTATATGAAAAATTTGAAGTTATCTTCTCTGTCTCTTTTGAGCTCGGCCAGGAAGAATCAGGTTTTCGTATAGATGAGTGAACAAGCTTTCAAACTCAATTTAAAAAATTAAAAGCGGGTAATTAACTGAGATTGGGAAATTTTTAAGATGTCATGTTGTTCTTATAGTTATATCAAGTGTGAATTTAAAAAAAAAACAGGTTAAATCGTTTTGTTAAATCGTTTAATTATTTAAAGCGGATCCGTCCATTTTTATGTACGTTAAGTTTTCTATTGTTCTGGTGCGAAATCAGAGCCGCTAAAACCGTTCAGTCCACCGTCCGGTTAATGCGTTCACACCGCCGTCCGACTAACCCTCAGAGCAAATACAAGACAGACGTTTTGTTCTTCGCTGTCTTGGTATACAGAGTGTTTCATTAATAATTGTCCATATAGTAACTGGAGAAACCTTAGCACAAAATACAAAGATTTAACCTAAAACACTTAAATAAAATGTGGTTCCTTACTGAGTTACAGGGTGTTTTATTTAAACGTTTAAAAACTATTTTTGCTCAGCATTTTAAGACTGTTCGACGTATCCTTTTCATACTTGGCAGAAAGTGCGACTACTATACACCCTACTAAATTATGATAAACAAACGTTTCTAGCTACTACCAGAGGCGTACGACAGGGGAGTGAATCGTTGACCCTTCTCAAATTCTACGCCACTGGAGGAATTACTATTTTAGTGCCATTTTTACATTCACCAATACTTTCTACGTAAATAATATACTCCTCATTGGTAACGATAAAGTCATTAGTTTTCAAGATATTTGAAGTTAAATATGAAACGGCACAGTTATTTTGATTAATTTATGATATGATTCATAATGATTCAAATTTAAAAATTATTTGTACCCAGCACTTTAAACTATTTGGTGTATCTTTATCACACTTTTCAGTAAGTGTAGGTACTGTACACCCTACTAAATTAAGATAAATAAACGTTTCTAGCTACTACCAGAGGCGTACGACAGGGGATAGTGGCTGGTTGCCCCTTCCCAATTTCTACGCTACTGACGAAATTGCTATTTTAGTGTAATTTTTGATTTTTCAATACTTCTTATGTAAATAATATACTCTTCATTCGTCACGATAAAATGATTAGTTTTCGAGATATTTGAAATTAAAAATGAAGCGACACAATACATTAATCAAAATAACCGTGTCGTTTCATTTTTAACTTCAAATATCTCGAAAACTAATGACTTTATCGTTACGAGTTAAGAGTATATTATTTTCATTGAAGGTATTGGAGAATCCAAAAATTGAACTAAAATAGCAATTTCGCCAGTGGCGTAGAATTTGGAAAGGGTCAACCGTCCACTTTCCCCCGTCGGTCGTACTCCTCTGATAATAAACAGAAACGTTTGTTTAACATAATTTAGTAGTTTGTACAGTACCTATACTTCCTGCCAAGTATGAAAAGGATACGTCGAATAGTTTTAAGATCCTGAGCGAAAATAGTTTTTAAATTTTTAGATAAAACACCCTGTAACTCAGTAAGGAACCACATTATATTTAAGTGTTTTAGGTTAAATCTTCGTATTTTGTGCTAAGGTTTTTCCAGTTACTATATGGACAATTATTAATGAAACACCCTGTATATTTAATATACATAAATTGTACCTGTGATACGTACTAGCTTCTTTGATTATTCGATTTGCTTTTCAACTTGTATTACTTAAACTAGTGGAGTCACTTTAAAATTTAGTAACACTCGAAATTGTAGTTAATTGTTGTTAGTTAACTGGATAAAAAAATAACTGACGAGAAGGCATCTTAAGTACCACGTATAGTAATTGTCTTAAGAAAGTTAAACAACAAGTAATAAGAATAGGATACTAAGATGGCTTCCTCGTGCTTAAAATGGTTCTTCACTAATGCTAAAAAATAGTTCTACCTACTTTGTATCTATCTTATAAGAATATGATTGATATAATTACAAGAAAAGATAAAATTTTCAATATGGAATGATATTATAAGTTATTTATATTTTCTTCTCTTGTAGTTTGTGGTGAATTTAGGTGCAAAGAAATTTAGTCAACTAAACATTTGACAATCATATTGCATGATATTTTAATATTCTATGTGTATTTCTTCTTTTATAACCTTTTTTCCTACAGTTTTCCACGTAAATTGTTTTTTAGGTTTGGACCAAATGTTTGTTCGAAACGAAGTAAAACCTATGATCATATACCTACTATGAAATGAATTGCGGTGGAATCTAGTAGTGAACATAACCTCACAAAATTAAGCCGTCACATCAATATGGCGATGTCTATTATTGCATTGATATATTATATTTGATTTTATTGTACTGCGAACGCAATTTATGACGATATACTCGTATTGTTGCCACTGGATTTCAAGACATTCAAATTCTGATACTACATACTAGACTTTTTGTATTATAACATTCTTGGTAGATCGTCTTTATTATTGACTATCAGAACTACACCATTTTGTAACGTACCATCTATTTTACCTTCTACCTTTTCTTTCTGTTTCTTTTGTTCATTTTCTTTGTACTTGTTCTTCTTTTTTCGGTGCCATATTAAATACTCCTAACGGTATTTTTCACGGTCTTCAGCTAATTGGAATAGTAGTTTGGCACTGCGTATTCCTGTCAAATTGCGAATTCTCTTAAGCCATGACATCTGCTTCCTTTTAATTCCTCTGCGGCCCTCGGTTTTATCTTTCATGATAAGCTAAAGGATTCTGTACTCTGCTTTAACGCTCAGGGAGATGGAACCCATTGAAAGCGGCAATATTCTTCAATTTAAAAGAGCCTCAGTTAACGTATAAAATTGACCTACGCAAATGAGGTCACAAAGAACGGGCTTAAGAAGGCTTCTGCTTCAGTGATAACGGTGATCTTTTGAATCAGACGGGTCCAGGGAAGAAAAAAAGAGATTTAACACCATCTAGTCCACACGATGTCAAGTTCAGGATGAAAAGTGTTACCAAGTAATGTTACCTAGAGGCCGGGCGAGCTATAAGGGAGTGCCTGGCAGCATTTCATCTCAACTTATGGAAGACGGAAGTAAAAAGAAATGACCCAGACGATGACACTTCTGAGTAGAAATACAAATATGAAAGAAACGACAAAGATCACCTCTAAATTGTTGTTTGTCTGATAATATATTTAATATTTTCGTCAGCTTATTTGTTATTGCTTTGGTTCATGTCGTTATTTTTAATGCCCTTAAAGACCACCCCGTATTCTATTTGATCGTATTTTTATTGTATATATCCTAGTAGCATTTTTTATTCACTGGAAACAATAAAGTAGCAACGTGATAATAATTTCAATGCATCAATCATAATATACGAGGCGTAGGTACATTAGAGATGGACTGTAGCGAATACTTTTGGAATGGATGAACCATAGATATTTTACCGGTATGTATATGGCACATCGAACAACCATCGCAAAACAATCTCTTTAGTGACAGGACTATTAAATGCGGGACAATACCACTTTAGAAAGAGGCTATGGAGATAACTGACATCATCTACACCAGCAACTGCTATAGAATGGCAAAATCAAAAGCTTTCTGCCTGTAACAGTTGACTGGTTCAGAAAAAAGTACCTGGAGGAACTTAATTAGAGCGAGAGTAACATCAATTAAAGACAAACAAACCACTAATATTGATCTATGCTAATTTGGAAGACAACTATGATGGTCTAGGAACTCCTTAATATTTAATCTCGACGATTTATGTTTAGTCAGCGATGGAGCCATCTTCTTCATCAGCCTGTTCCCTTTCAGAGGTCACTGTTCCTTAATCTTCTTCGCCACCAATTTCTGAGACAGCTGAAAGATGCAACTTTTTACGACTCATAACGGAAGGGAAAGTGAAAGGAAGAAGAAGTCCAGGAAGAAGAAAATGCTCCTGGCTATAGAACGTAAGAGACTGGACAGACATGGACATACATTCGATACTAAGAACAGCTCAAGATAGCAATTTGCTGTGGTTATAGCCAATCTTTAGTAATGGAGAAGGCACCTATGCGAGAATTCACGAATATGAAGAGTAGGATTCTATGCTCTAGGCTAGGATACCATGCGATGGTCTCCATAGTAAACGTAACCTTAAACCAACCAGCCTGTATTCTGTGAGCAATTTCTCGATCTATTGCCCCATTTTCCGTTATAGTCCTGTCGCCAGGGGGGGTACAACGGCCTCGTTAATTCAGATGGACTTACCCAAGTTTTTTTTATGTATTTTGACCCGTAGAACACGAATTTTTTGGGTAACAGTTGATCCGGATGTCGATAAGATTGTTATAGACCAAGAACTTGAGGAATCAAATAACAGCGATTTTTGGCAAAACAAAACAATATTTTGTATTTTTTGGGTCATTTTAAGCAAAAAATATTTCTACAAGTTTTTTAGTAGGATGCACAGTTTTCGAGATAAACGCGGTTGAACTTTCAAAAAATCGAAAAACTGCAATTTTTAAACCCGAATAACTTTTGATTAAAAAATAAAATAGCAATTCTGCTTAGCGCCTTTGAAAGTTCAAGTCAAATTATGTCGGTTTTGATTATTTGCATTGCTAAAAATTTATTGTGTTATTGTTAAACAAAGCTACAAACAACTAGTGCGTGAGTGATGTTTCTATGATTTCTCATTTAAAATCGAACGAGTAGGTAGAATAGGTACTAGTGCAATCAAGACTATTTCTATGTTACATGCGTTAAAACGCATGTAAAAGCACGGGAAACCCTACGTGTTTATAGCTTTGTTAAACAATAAAAAATAAATTTTTACCAATGCAAATAATCAAAACCGATATAATTTGACTTAAACTTTCAAATGCGGTAAGCAGACTTGCTATTTTATTTTTTAATCAAAAGTTATTCGGGTTCAAAAATTGCAATTTTTCGATTTTTTTAAAGTTCAACCGCGTTTATCTCGAAAACTGTGCATCCTACGAAAAAACTTGTAGAAATATTTTTTACTTAAAATGGCCCAAAAAATACAAAATATTGTTTTGTTTTGCCAAAAATCGCTGTTATTTGATTCCTCAAGTTCTTGGTCTATAACAATCTTATCGACATCCGGATCAACTGTTACCCAAAAAATTCGTGTTCTTCGGGTCAAAATACATAAAAAAAACTTGAGTAAGTCCATCTGAATTAACGAGGCCGTTGTACCCCCCCTGGCGACAGGACTATTATGTAGGAGCTAAGGTATTTAAATTTTCCTACTTGTTCTAGTCTTCCCCAAGCAATTCGATGTGACCAACGATTCCTGTTCCTCCGAACCACATATATTCCGTTTTCAAACTGTTAAATTTAAGTACTTCCTCTTCCGTAGGCCTTCTCCAACATTTCTTTGTTCTCCTCTACTAACACGATGTCATCTGCATGGAGTATTGACCAAGGAGTCCCCTATCTTTCTTTCACTCCCAGGACGTCCATAACATGATTAAACAGTAGTGACTAAGTTAAAAACCTTTATGCAAAACCACCCAATTTCTTATAGAAAGAAAGATTATAGATAGAAAGCTATATGTCTATAGTTCTTTTTGTTTGAATCGATTTAATTAATCAGTTACTCGTTATTCTGATCCTTGATACCGATCTCACGTCCAACCATCTCTACGAGAAGCGATTAACGATTGCAGTTGTTGCATTTTTATCGATTAGCTAACGACAATAAAGAAAAAACTAACCTGTTATTTGTCGTATAACAGCCGTGAAATCGGTAGATCCGATATGATAAGCAGTCATTTGCTATCTACCGCGCAGTTAAGCAGGCCTTAATCACTGTAATATTGGTTATGCTTCTTAATAGATTTAAAAAGCACTGTTTTACATACCGAAAAAAACTATCAATAGAAAAACATTGAAAAAAAAAAAGAAAATAAAAAGCGCATTTGTAATGATAGCTTGAAAATAATAGATGTCATCCACCCCAATCATATTTCAAACTGTGTTATTTATATGGAGCCAATCGCTAGATTATTTTTGAACCGAATTCTTCTATTTGGATTTCCATACAAAATTTCATGTTTTGCGTTGTTTCCTATGTCTTGAATCACAAAGAATGCCATTCTTTGTTGTGACCATTTTTTATTTCTTTTGTAATGAAACAAACATTTTTTTTTTGTTATTTATCTGTCACCTTCTCAAGCTTCCGTAACTATCAAACACTTCCACTGCATCTTTTACACGGCAAATATTCTATTTACCAATATTGAACATCATTCCCTCATATGATCTATTTTTTCTGTTTCTTGCTGTATCCCTTCGAATTTCAGGCTGAGGTTTTGAAATCGTTTGCTCATCCTGTTTGTGATCTTCCCCGCCCTTTTCTATTTTTCCAAGGCCTCCAGTCTACGATTAGATCTGATAATGTGTCTACTAAAAGTTTCCTCTTTAATTCGTTTATGTGTCGTCTTATTATTTAATTTAATCTTTAGCATTTCTCTTTCCCATATACCATTGTCTTTTTATTCTATCAACATTTCTCCATTTTCATACGGACCGTTTACTTATAGGAGCATGCTTTTCGGCGATGTTGTTTGACATACATCTCTAAACCTTTTGCCAGACGGTTAATACTGTTGTCGCACTACTTTCACCAGAAACGACATCGTTGTCTTCCCAATCTAAATATGTCATGTAACGATATGCCTTTACCCTGGCGTTACGCAGATCAACAGCAGAGAATAGTAGGCGCTTCGATACCTGCGCAACCACACACTCATTTCCACTTCTACTCCGAGGCATCCAAATAGGACAGCCGATAACGTATTTAAGGAGAAAACCGAAGAAGAACAATAAGTCTTGCGGCGATCAAGCTCTAGACTCCCTGGCTAACCAGTGTAGTGAACAGGTAGGCCAATCTGGGTGGTGGAACTCTGTAGTGAAGAGATGCGCCGTTCGTAATTAAAAAGGATCCGTGTGGCTGTGGGGTGAACGGTTATTGCCATGTCCGATTCGGAGTTGTATGGGTGTCTGTATAGCTATTGATATTTTGATTGTGGGAGTATTTGTGCTTACACTGGAGTGAAGTGTAAGGAGGTGTGAGCCTGTGCGTAATTGCTTCTTGTATTACATTGCATTTTCTCTTGATAGTAATACATACAATTTTATTTTTCTTGGAACGGGGAGCTTTATAGAATGATATTTTTTTTTAAACTGTATATAAATATCCTGAATAGATTTATTTTATTTTAACCTGTGTTTTACTGAGTTTGTTGTCTTGAAAGAACTACCTACCCGTCATAAAGTGGCGCCCGAGCAAAAGTGCGGAATTGCTCAAGTAAATGTCACAAATTGACGCCAAAAAATTAATAAAATGCCGACAGACAAAGACACAGACTCAAAAACAGGTGCCACGACAAAAGGTGCCTTTCCAAAGAGGAATTACAGCAAGAAGCCGAAAAATGTGTCTCGACGAGTTAAAATTAAGACTCAGAACCTTTTTTAAAGATCGCGGGGAAGCGACAGCAATAATCCCAAAAGTCATTACAAGCTTGTTTCAAGATGAATCCGATTCCGTTACGTTTTTCTACCAGTATCTATTGCCTTTTAGATGTACTTATTCCTGGACGGAATAAGCAGATACCGGGTAGGTATACTGTCAGCTAGGTACCTGTAGAATTTTTAAACTAATCAAAGATACAATCAGATCCATTTTGACAGTATCGGCTTGCTTTATTCAGCTGTGCTACTTCAGTTTTTGAATTTCGTACAAATAAAAGAAAAGTATAGCAATCTTAAATCATATTATAAGGCATCTAAACACATTGCTTCATTAATAGCGCCTAAATTCACCATTTATATCTAAAACTACTAATTTCTACTTAT
Organism: Diabrotica virgifera virgifera; assembly: GCF_917563875.1. Taxonomy (NCBI): domain Eukaryota; kingdom Metazoa; phylum Arthropoda; class Insecta; order Coleoptera; family Chrysomelidae; genus Diabrotica; species Diabrotica virgifera. The sequence continues at coordinate 10,663,183 of NC_065451.1, read as the reverse complement.
ATTTAAAATAATAATCTCAGATTGAAAATAAAGAATACTCAGTGAAATTATTAACTAATACAATCAATAATAAGTAATAATCAACAAATACATTGGCTTAATGCAAGTCACTTAAAAAATGACAACAATTTTATCTATATTACTAATATCTTGCGTCGTTTCTCCAATTTCTTGTTGGTGAAGAAATTCCAAGTTGGTTTACCAAATTTCATATCACACGTAATACGTGACGCGTTTCTTCTTATTTCTTTCGGTAGTCTTTATGTTCAACCTGAGATCAAACTGTAGGGTCTAACAATAAGGAAAGTTAAGAAGAAATAAAAAGGAAGAGGAAAAAGACAGCCATGCTGAGGGTATGTTTCTCTTGGATCTACATAGGAACATGCAGGTCACTGACACACGTGCATACGTCGAAGTCCAACCAACAAAAAAAGGATGTCCGTTAGACCCTCGGCAGAATAGGTCCTGACCGGCCAAAAACACCGTTTACCCCAAATAACATGCAAATAATAATAGATATAATAGAATAGGTACGTCTCGCAAGTTACTCTGTATCTCCTCTTATCAACTTGGCCACCAATATGCCCCGATTTAGTCAAAATTTTACAAAAGGTTTGCTAAACATTATCTAGCAAGAAAATTTAAAAATGATCAATGTCACACAAATCTAGACAACCAATATCCAACCAATGCCCTTGTAAGATCAATAAATGTGTTGTATTGGTCGTTTACATTTGGGGAAATTGTTCGAGCCGCGATTTTTTGAGAAATATTTTCAGAAAGTCTACGAGAAGTCTAAAAATACATATATAGAAGCAGGAATAGCATCATTGCATGCAACTTTAACTTTTGAATACATTTCTCAAAACAACAAAGAGAAATGATGCAAAATCAAACCTTTTTCTTGAAAATATTTAAAAGGAAATTCATTTGAAATGTAAATTTTCGTTTAACTGAAGTAGGTACAATATGCTGCTAGTCCTCACATTTTTCTAACCATAAAAATTGATCACAATTTACAATACCATTATTTTTGTTACATATTATTGGCAGAATGGTGTATATATACGGGTGCCTCGACCAAGTTGATGAAAAGAAAATATTCTTCTACTAAAAATGATTCACAAAGTCCCGAAAAAACATTAGTGACTTTTTGGTTAAAGAACGAGTAAGCTCAAATCACTTTACAACTTTCTAAACTGTTATTATTTCTCCTACTTACTAGCTCAATTCTAAGTCACTCAGTTTTGAGCAGATCTTTGCGAATAGTTTCATCGTAGAAAGTAATAAAACGTAAATTTAATGTTCAAAATGCAAGAAAAATAGGTTTGGTAACCTTCAAAAACTAGTAAAACCAAGGATAATGTATGGAAGCAGGTTAAACTCTTTATTGGAAAGAACGGCAGCTAAGAGAGAGAACAACAAGACAGAAGAAGTTTGTTCCGTTCTTCCACACATATTTTTTTTATTTTTATCAAGTATTTTATTCATTATTTCTTTTCATATTTAATTTAATTAACATATATGTGTGTATGTCTTTATGTTACGTTACCAATACGGCCCTGTAGATACCGCCCCTAACAGACTTAAGGGACGCCAAGCTTACAAAGCCAAGCAGTTTTATGTTTTTAACTCCAAACAAGTATCCAGTGCACTGGAAGAAAAAGAGGCATCCATTCATCATCAAAGGTACCGTCACATATTTTTACATACACACACACACTAAAATAATTTGATAATTTTGCTTATTTCGCCGTAATATATAAAACCAGCACAATTAAAATAAATATATTAAATCTAACTTTTAAGTCAATAGAATTTTAAAATTGGTCCTTTCGAGCCGGATTTAATCTTAAAAAAAGTTTTATGTATTATGGCGAATTAAGTTGTAAACAAATTTATCAATTAATTGAATGTGTGTGTATGTTTGTCTGCTTTGCTTACACTTGTTTGGAGTTAAAAACATAAAACTGTGTGTCATTTATGATGGCTATGACAGAGTATGCGTAAAGCTTTGTAAGCTTTGTTAATTAACTTAAATATGAAAAGAAATAATTAATAAAATACGTAATAAAAATAAAAGAAAAATATGTGTGGAAGGACGGAACAAAGATATTACAAATTTATAAATAAAAATATGACAAAAAAAGTTAAATGGACGATCTTGTAGGACAAGTTATTGTTAAATTGTGATGTATCTATACTTGAAAATCGACTCTGGCCTCTTTGGAATAAATGTTTAATCTGGCTAGACACTCCTTGGTTATACTGTTTTTGGAGACGCATTTACTTTGAAAATATTTTTCCTGCTCTATTATAAAACTAGTAAATTGCGAGGGATTGCTACCTCCATCGGCGGGGTCTTGCTTGCGCTTCCTCTTCTTGCCGCGAGTGGCGTTGGCGCGTGACGACCAATCGGGGTAGAGCTGCATGTGCAATTGCCGCTCGCGACGAGCCAGCTCATAGTATTTGGCCTGCTCCTCCCTACCCAGCGCATGCCACTAAACAGAACAGAGTCAGCAAAGTTTCGTACCGGCATAGGGCACCAAGAAGCCACGCAAGAAATACGCCAATGCCGGCTGCCCCTAAGTGTCACACGTGACAATTGACATTTTGGCCGTCAACGACCCATTCTGCCCGAAAGTATGCACATCGGCAGAGCACCGGAGCAAAGGTGGGGTGATCTTTGCAGCTAACATCCCTTTGAGGACTCCGTCTGGCCATGAATCTAGTGAGGTATTGCCACCATATTGTTTACCATACGGCGATATCTTAGGTACTGTCTGACCAAATTCACTTTGTATTTGAGATTTGGATGTGCACTGGTGTTGACGTTCGGTACATCGGGAACTATCAGTCGTCACGGAGCAAACGTAATTGATTCTACACGGAGTGTACATTCGTTTCCTGACTCACTTATGAGTTTCACGGTCTCCGTTATATTTGTGCGCATCTCAAATACAAAGTGAATTTGGCCAAACAGTATATCTAATCAATTTAATTTTTTTCTTTTGAAAATAATCACCATATTCACTGTTTTAGTCAACACCAAAGGTTTATGTCTTAATTGATACAAACTAGAAGTAACATATGAAGAAGTTAAAGCCTAATTTATTAAATGACAATTCAATATTTAAGTTAAGATGCAAAATCATCTAATACTATATAAAAAAGATTGTGTCAATAAAGTAAACAAGTGATTTTATGACTGCATTATTTTAGTAAAATAACCTTAGGTATTTACTAAGTTAACTTATATTAACTTCAACTGGGCTACACATGACCGACAATCTTTTGCCAGGCAAACTCTTATAAGACCCTTATATCCCTTAAGATATTAAATATCCCTTAGAAGGATATTTACTAGTAAAGTATTGTCTTTTCTAAAAGCTCCAGATCAAAGGTTAATGTTGACCCAAGAACGATTTTCACTGGTTATCTGTGATAATGTCTCCGCCTGGTGTCAGTTTGTGAGTGGATTGAGTATCTTACAAAGTACTATAGCCGATCCTAATCCGAGACAAAAGAGGGTTGAGCAACAGACCGACGACCTGTTATCGTAAAGAACCATTGCCAAAACAACCGATACACAGCCTCGTCTCAGGACTGAAAACCGAGGAAGAACGAAGCAAGGGAAACGAAAATTAATCTACTAACAACGGAAACCAAGAAAAAGGGACAAGGCTGCGGAAACCTTACACAATACGACCATTTTTTCTCAGGCGTTCCTAAACAGACGTAAGCAAAGAAGTGACTATCTATTATAATACAAAAAAACAGTAGGTATATTTAGTGATATTGAAAAAGGCATTAATGTATACAGTCCAGAAGTACGGCCCACGAAAGAAAAAATATAAAAATGCTACAAGCACTAAACCATGGACTTCTGGAGAAGAGCAGCAAACAGGTCAAGGATGGAGGTGGTGAAAAATACAAGAATCAGAGAGATCATGAAAGTAAGACTAACAATGGCAGATGAAGTAAAAGACTAGCAGTTGATCTGGTTTGGTCATATACAAATATTCCCCAACACAAAGGAAGATTTCTCAAACAACTTTCTCAAAGAACTGGAGACGAAGACTGGGCAGATCGAGGCATAGAAGAAGATGTCTGGAATAATAGAGATGGCTGTAGATCGAAAATCGGAAAGACGTAAAACGCTTTTAACCCATGTTATCTAATATATAATATGATAATGTAATGATACATATAATGAGGAGCAAGCAACCATCTTCCGAAGAGAATGCAATCGACCATGATGAAATGACATGCAAAATCTCAAGACAGAGGACTCTGGCACTGGTATCATTTTTCGTCAGCCAAACGAATCTATGAACACAAACAAGTTAGCAAGGACTCAAAATGGAAGATAAATAGAAGGAAAAGAATAGACCTCTAATTTAGCGAAAAAAAAAATAGATGAAGAAATGGCTTTTATCGATGTGAAAAGGGGGTTAGGTGAAAAATCAATGTTATGTTATATCATAAAACAGCCCAAATATCTAGGAGCAACATCAAAGCACTCAGAAGATACAGAAAAAGAAGCATAGTGCTTCTGAGGCGCGTAGTGACACGTGTCAGATGTCAAACGTAAACTGTCAGTTGTCAAATATCAACTGTTATCGTATAGTGGTTGTAGTCAACGCATCGTTCAATTGCCATCTTCACAGATAACTAGGCAGCGCATAAGTGGTATTTGTGGGTGCCCTAAATAATATATGAGATCGTAGGAAGGTTACGATAGCTTGGATACCGAGGCACGACGGTCATAAAGGTAATGAAAAAGCAGAATGAAATAACCAAACAAGGCTTATCAATGCCAGCCAATGGACCGGAACCCTTCTGTGACATTGCAAAGGCAGTAACAAGGACGGTTACAAGAAATGGGTAGCTCATAAATTTCTGGAATAGTGGAGGAATTCACCAGGACAAAGACAGAGGAAGCTCATTACAGAACATTCGCCAAAATTTACGGCAGACCTAATAAGCAACGACAGGAAGAGAGTCAAAGCCATAGTAGGTCTGCTAAGAGGGTACTGTAAACTGAATAGGCAGTTCAAGATAATGGGATTAGCAGATGATAACCTATGCAGATTCAGTCATCTAAAACAAGAAACAGCAGAGCATATTTTATATCAATGTCACAACTTGATCTACATGGAGTGTTCAGTCTCAAAGTTATTAGACCTTTTAAAAAGAGTCAGGCTAGAGAATGTAATCTAGGACTAGAGGACCATCATATGTCTGAAAAGGTCACAGTGGAATATATGCAAAAAGCCACTTCATTGAATCTATCTCCAGGGTGTAATCAAGAAATCATGAAATAGTTGTTTGATGTTTGTGAGCAGAGAAAAAATTATAATATATCAAAAGAGATTGTCAAGAAACTCATGGAATGTCAAGATTATTACTCAGAGGAAAGCGTATGATGAATCAACTATTAAGATTATTATTTAGAGAGAAATAGAAGGCAAAGGTAGAAGGCAGGACCGGAGAAAGGCATAAAACTCGTGGAACTGCTGTGGAATAAGGCAAACTTAGGACACCAGAAGAAGAACTAGTTAGGGAAAAAGTGTACATGTATAGGTAAAAAAATTGAGACTCCTAAAACAGTGATTCCAGTGATGGTGTTAAATGTCGTGATAACAGTGTCTATATACATTTATACAACTACACTAGTGTTAGAAACAAATACTCTTTTAGTGGTTATGTAGTTATCACAAGTTTGAATTGATAGTCCCTGTTAAATGTGTAAACAATATCAGCTAGCAGACCAGAGATCTTTATTCTCGAAGAAAAAACAAAGTAAAATCGACATATATAAAGTTTAGAATGAAAAAATGATTTTACTATGTATTTTATTATTAATTTCGAGAACAAAGCACACTTATCTCACATACCTAGTTATATGATTATCTTTAAAGATTAGTGCAGTTTTTTTGAACAGGTATATGAGATAAAATGCAGATTTGAGTAAAGAAGGTACCTCAGATTCATTCCCAAAGGTTCCCAAACGAATGTTACAACTGTATAAGAGCTGGATATAAAAATATCAAAAGAAGAAAAGACCATCCGGTTTTTCCTTGATATTCTTAATGGTCCAGCTTCGATTAGTATTAAAAAAAGAGTCGAGTGCAGTTTGTTAGTCCCTAACGCAAAAACGGTCAGTCCAATGCGCAAACATGAAGAAACCATCCTCGGCAAAACAAACTTTCAAGTAATTGATGGATTCGATCGTTACCTGATAAAAATTCATTTTATCTAACAATAATACACTGAAAACTTTTGTTTTCAATACTTCCACAAAATTTGTGAAAAGAGAAAAGAGATTCTGTGAATTGCCAGTTCATAAATCTTTCTTCAGGTTTTAAGGTAGAGGCTTACCTACTCTTCTCTTATAGATAATAAAGTTCTTTAATAATTAACTTTAGTTACTTTAAGTAATTTTAATTACAATTTGCGCTGTTATTGATTAAAATTCAGAGTTGGCGCAATGATATGAAATGATTGTGATTTCGAGACGAATTTATTCATGTAAATTTTATTGCATTTGAGTGGCATATTTTCCATAAGATGTGTGCGGTGTCCTTTTGTTAAAAGTATTAAAAACAAAAGTGTTCAGTGTTTTATTATTAGATAAATCAAATTTTTATCGATAGGGTCTATGTGTGGTAGTAAAGATGGATGGAAGAGGATGATTTCTCGACATGTGTGCGCACTGGACCGATCAAAAAATTTGGATGACATTCTACAAAATAGGCTGCGCGTTTGATAATAACTACCTCCCGACTCGATAGGAGTTCGCTCTTTCTTTCGCTTCTTCTTCTTGGTGCCGTAACCGTAATTGTCCCGTGCACTCCAGCCCGGGTACAGCTGCATGTGTAATTGACGCTCCTGGCGCGCCTTTTCGTAATACTTGGCCTGTTCTTCACGGCTCAGCGAGTGCCACTATTTAGCATATTTATATTTGTCATTTATTTAACTCGCTTTCTCGTTTCAAAACGGTCATACCAAGTCAAAAATCAAACTGGATCATGTATGCAAGTAGGTATAACACAAACATTAACTATAAAATTATCAACTAATCAAGTCAGAAAAGAAAGTTAAAAACAAAGAGAGAAGGAATAGGAGGTATAAAGTTGAAGAAACAGAAAAACAAGCAGTGTATATTGGTAGAGACTACAAAATATTTTTGGTCTTGTTTTTCTTTTGATGCCTGCTTTTCACATGGTTCTTGTATCAAGAGAGATGCCCAGTTATTTAGCAGTATTTTCATGGGAATTGTCTATTAGTAATAGTGAAATTAATATGAAAAGATTTGATCGGATATAGAGTCTTAATTTAGTTCAGGTTGTAAAGAAGGGGTTCGAGAATACTTCGTTGTGAGATAAAAACTGTTTGTACAACAGTATGCTTGAAATCACAGTAGGCTTCCCATACTTATTTCTGAAAGTTCTATGTATGATTGTAGAAGTAGAGATGCTGTATCAGATGTCTCCCTCCAGTCTTCACTTGGTCTGCCTATCCTGTTTAAGATCTTCATGTTGGAGAATAGAAACACGGGGTGATGGGGTATCGTGTCATACTCCATCACCCTGTGTTAGTCCATTTTTACAATGGAAGGGTCTTGAAAAATCGTTCTGAATTCTGATCACGATTGCTGCTCATGTGGGTGTAAGTTCGGTTAGGTGCATAAGATGAAGCAGTATTTGGAATTCCACCATAGCCAGGAAAGGTAATTCTGGGTCTATTGAATAAAAAGAAGTATTTGCTTTTACTTCCTCGTATTTAAGTATTTACTTAATAGTTATTAAATAAAGTATTAAAGAAATGACTTTATTCAATTACTATTATGTAATCAGTACCGGCGCTAGGCTATAAAGCGCCCGCCTGCAAGACTAGTATAGGCGCCCTTCGGTTTCTATTATATTAATATTTTGTATAGCAACAGCAGAAAAAAGTTCATTTTGGCGCCACCCAAACAGGGGCGCCCGCCTGCAGTGCATCCCTTGCAGGCCCGTTATCGCCGGCCCTGTAAGTAATTACTTAAATACTTGTAAGTAAAAGCAAATACTTCTTTTTATTCAATAGACCCATTGTCTTAGTACATTTCTGAAATGGATAGGTCTTGAAATATCGTTATAATTTCACATTAGTGGGAAAATTTGGAAGTATTTTGAGAGCAATTTTCTAGGTGGAAATAAAAATGGCAAATATAAGGAATAGGAAAACCATATTAATGGCCTGATGGTATTTGGTAATTTTTAACTCTCCTTTTCTATGTGACTATCACTTTTAATTACATTGATAATGTTATAAAGACATTTTAGAAAGGAATTTGGCATAAGCGATAATGATCAAAAGGGGCTATATACCAAAAATATTGTTAATAAAATTATTATTATTTAAAGATGCTGTAGAGCATAATTTTGAGGTATAATCTGTAGGTACAATTAATTGAACAAAAAAATTCTTAAAATTTAACATTATTTTTATTGTTTACAAAATATGCATACATTTACCAGTTTGATTTTAATTTGTTATACCGATAACCAAATTTTAAAAAATGTTGAACACCAATCACATATGTATCACTTCCTAGAATATTGTCGTTTAACTCCATTAAATACAGTAGATAAGATAGAAATGCCAGAAGGAAAGAAATTTCAAAACCATTTTGCACTATTCCAAAAAGCCAAATCATGGAAGATGTCTGAAAATAGGAAAAAGAACTTGGTATAGCCTACTGGGAAAATATTTCTAACCAAAGACAAGCAAAAAGGCTGTTACAGCCTTCTATTGATTACAAAAAATGCTTTTAACCAAAAAATTTAACAGATTAAGCACATAGAAAATATGAGGAAGCTAGTCGATAAAGCCAAAGTAACTAGCGAGTGGGAAGAATACAGCACTGTAAAGCACTGCATTGAAAGCATATATGCTTGCGCTAGACTTTAAGTTGCTGTCAAAGAAGAAAACACAACCAATTAACTTGCTCCTAAATAATAAGGGCGGGTATACCAATACAGGAAAAAACACGACTGAGGAGCGCTTTAGAGTGCACTTACCTGGATCACAAATAGTTGAATAATTGACTGGGAATTAGCAGGCAACAAGACTTTGGAGAGATACTCAAGAACCAACTGGCAGACATTCAAAAAGATCGTAAGCTATGACAAAATAGCATGGGCAAAAAGCTCATGCGAGCCGTATAAATCACCAGGAATGGATGGTACATCATATTTTCCAGTGTTATTACAAAAGAGACCGGAACTTTTGTACTGCAGAATATGCAATGTACTCAAAAGTAGTGTAGCCTTCGGGTACATAGCACGTCTCTAAGACCAATAAGTCTAATGTCATTCCTACAGAAGATATTAGAGAAACTGCTCGACAAGTATATTAGGGATCAAATATAGCATTGACCTGAAGCAGTCAACCATATGTTGCATGGCTGTGAGGGACTAGATTATAGGTGACAAGCACTTTTTAGAGAGCACCAAGTGACTCTTCAAACATATGATATCCGTCAACTAGAAGATTACGAGCTGGTGCAGGGTTCCAGAATTCTAAAAACGGTCTAGTACTACCATCTTTCTAAGAGACATGTTCTACCTGTACTTGTACATGTACTTTCTGTAGATACATGTTTCTAGTACTACCATCATTAATATTCAGCTCAACAGGAGTGTTATTTTTTCTAATCGTAAAATTCCATAAACAAGGAATAATTCCATAAAACAAGTAGATCCCTATTAATGGCTTAGAAAGATGGTAGTACTACACAATTGACCACACTACGATCTTAGCAAATGGAATAGGTATTTTGTAGCGTGATCATGTAGAAAAGTACCTTTGAAATAGCTGATACGTTCAAAGTCTAGACTTTTTGGCCAACAACATAGCCAATTTGGCCAAAAACCAAATGACCCTATTAAAATCTATCACGTGTATTTTATGACATCCAAATGTCCATATCCCTAGAGATGGACAAACAGAGATTGGCACTACATTTTTTTGTTATATAAATAATGGCAGTAAACGAAAAAATGTTCAGATCGTTTATCGTTTAAGCAAAAAGAAAAGCCAAAATAAAAGTCACTGAGAGCGAGACTGTAAATGATTACAATGATATAGTTTTTCATCACGTTTTATTAATTTTCCTGTATAAATAAGATGGTCTGTGGCACAAGTCAATAATAATATAAAGTGGCAAAAATTCTCTCTTAAAAATAAAATTCCTAGTATTTAGAATCAAAATAAAAACTGACTTACTAGGTCTTTACTGTAAGCTTAACATTCAGAATCCTGTAATGAACTTCTGAAGTTTTCTCTTCTAAGAAGCATCTAACAACTTTGCACGATTAAATTTTATGATTGGGGGGGGGGGCATTACTCTACGCTGTTTCTTATATCATCCTCTTCTGCGCAAGAATTTTCAGGCCATCAATGTATGAAAAGGTTTTCCTGATAGACAACTTCTTGGCTAATATACATAGTATGCTTTCCACTGGTCATGTCTCTTGTACCATACTAAATTCATCTACATACTAGTTCATCAACATACTAGTTCATCTAAATCGTCTGAATTACTATTAGACATATTGTCTTTCTTTGTCTTTCTACTTTACTTTTAGAAATGGATTACCATATGCAATCGATTCATCATTTGCACTTCTCAAGCCTCGGTGGTTAAGTGTACAGAGTTCTTTTCTTCTTCTCTTGCCTTCATAAATATGTGGTGTCGGCTTTCCTAATTACATTTGTCCATATGTTTCTATCTTAGGTCATACCAACATTAATCCTTCCTCCGCTACTTCTTCTAGGAATCGGCAAATCACAAATTCTTATTGGGTGATTAGTGTCTCGACGTTGAACATGATCACACCATTTTAAACTATGGTCTATCATTTTGGCGTCATCCCTAGACTTCCCCTAATATACTCATTCTTAATGTTATCTTTAAATCTTTAAATTTAAATAGATAATAAAGATATGAATTGGAGGACTTTTTGCCACTCAATGTCTAAAAATTTGGTTATCGGTATATACCTAAAGCTCAAGGATTCGCTGATAAGTAAAAGATAAAGCACTTACCCGTCGTCCTAAGATTTGATTGATTGCAGCGCTTTCTTTTAATGTACATTCTGCAACAACTTTGGCTCTCATTTCCTTCATGTATAACATGAAGGCGTTGAGGGGTTTCTTTATATGGGGCTTCTTTTTTTCATTACTATCCTGATTATTCTTACCGTCTATATTATTCTTGTGATCGACTTGTGACCTAAAATGAAAGATTTTACTGTTATAACCATGACATTTGTTGTGAAGCGGTGGTTGTATCTTAGATAGTTACAATAGTTTCTAAAATTTTAACGAATCATTGACAAAAGACCCGCTTTCCTTCTTTCGTATAGTTAGTCATTCCCACACAAAAAAATTCAAAATAAATTAATGTAACTAAATAAGTATTACATAACCCAACATGTATATACCTGATTAATTATTGATGTACGTATATGAAATAGAATTTAAAAAAATAGTTTTAAATGCTGTAATATTTATTTTAATTTATTTAAAGTCTTAATAGTATATAACACTAATACTAAAATACAACGAATTTATAACTTTTATGTATTTAATCGCAAAAATATATTTATTAGACCAACAAACTGTTGCTAGTCACCGCTCGTGTCCTACCAGGCCGGTCCTGACTATGTCTATCCACTATCTACCTACCATTCATCGAATGGTCGAGATGTTGCCTTATAATGTGGAGAGAAATTACTAGAAATTTCGGGAAAACAGAGTCGGCTTATATAAATAATATTTATATTATTCAAGGAGCATGTAATAAAGGTCATTACATGCAAGTAGTATACTATACTTTTTCTACGACCTTTTTTCATTTTAATTAGTAAAAAAATATAATTATCAACTACTCGAGATTAAAATTATAATTTACAAAAATAACTTGTTTACCAATAGTACACGGCTGAATAATTGGTTGCTTACTATTAGTAAACGTTGTCATAATTATGTATTGTAAAAATTACAACAAGCAATAGTCAATTCAAGTTATATTCATTTCTGAAAAATTATAAGTACAAATTTCTACCTACTGTCATTGTAATAAACAGGAAATGGCTATTATCGGTGGACGTATTTTATAAAGTTATAATGTACATTTATATTATTTAACTATATATAATATAATAATATAACTATAATATGTTATAATATATTTAAAATATATCACACAATATAACTTTATAAAATGAACACAATATAAGTTATAAATTATTATTCCAATTAACACAGCAAATTAATACGCTATATGTCCCTGTCATTATAAATGATAAACGTCAAAATTCATAATAGTAAACAAGGTATAATAAATGTAAAAAATATACTGACCCATTGTTACAGTTAAAAATCCTTTAAAAATTTTTAGAAGTTAATTATTGATATAAATTAAAATATACTTATTGTGTTAAATGAACAAGTTTAAGTAATGTTATTTGCAGTTTATATAAGACTAATATTAAAAGTGACATTCGCCACTTGTTACTAACTTCAGCCCGTGAGTAATGAACGATTACTCACGGGTAAAGTAATGGGTGTTATTATCAATTCAAAAATAGTGAATAATGAGCATGTTATTAGACGGTCGTAGAAAAAATAGTTTAGACTTACAATCAGGGTTTATAAGTTGTATTGTAAAGTCACATTCATATTGTTTTTGAGGTTTTAAATCTGGTCTATACATTCTAATAAACGTATTAGATAATTATTATTTTAGTGTCAATAAAGTTAAGTACATAATATAAATAAATTAAAATGAGTGTAAATAAAAAATAAATAAAATAAGTGTTAACACCCGAATAAATGACAAATAACTACATAAATTAAAGATTAAAAAAGTACATAACTTAATTGCCATTTCCCGAATACCGCAAAGGTTCGTCCAGGGGCGTAGCAAGGCTGGCGTAACAATACCTTTAACTAATTTGCGGTTAAACTAGTGGAGGTGGAAATTATCGATATAAACGGATAAATTAACATTACATTACATAGTTTTCCACCTTTAGATGTCTGTGACATGAGTATTTTTTTAAATTAATAAATAAATAAATAAATACATTAAAATGAGTGTAAATAAAAAATAAATAAAATAAGTGTTAACACCCGAATAAATGACAAATAACTACATAAATTAAAGATTAAAAAAGTACATAACTTAATTGCCATTTCCCGAATACCGCAAAGGTTCGTCCAGGGGCGTAGCAAGGCTGGCGTAACAATACCTTTAACTAATTTGCGGTTAAACTAGTGGAGGTGGAAATTATCGATATAAACGTATAAATTAACATTACATTACATAGTTTTCCACCTTTAGATGTCTGTGACATGAGTATTTTTTTAAATTCTCCTGTCACAGTGACAGTTGTCATACTCCTCCGATAAGTCTGAAGGTGGGAAACTAGGTAATGTAATGTTAATTTATTCGTTTATATCTATCATTTCCACGTCTACTAGTTTCATCTCTTTTTACTTCACAATGTATTATGTTTTCCATCTTTTGCGTTATTTTGTCGGTTATTAGCGCGCTCATCACTGTATATGAAGGGTGTAATCATTTTTGCATTATTTATAAGAAAGCTATATATTTAGAGTTACCAAAAGGCAATATTTGTAAATTATTATAAACGTGTAAAACACTATATTTTTTCTACGATCATATACAAATATTCCAATAAAATATATCACTAAATTAGAGAACATTTAGTAATAAATTCTTTCCCTGTAGTTGATTCCTTATCATCACTATCACTTTGCATCTCATTTTTAATGAGCGAATCAAAACTAGAAGGAAACTTGTAGGAACAGTAAGTCTTTTTGTCGAGTAGATTATTCAAAATTTTGTTAGAAGCTGGATTCGTATTGGGCTTCGGCTGATAGGCCTGGGGGGAGGTATTAAAATAGGGATTTTGTTGATTCAATAACGAATTCACGTACCACATAGATAAAAAATTATTGTCGAATATATTTTGCGGATTGTCTCTAGGAGCTAATTTGTTATTGTAATAGTCGTTAAAGGTGTTTTTTTCGTAGGAGTTTTTAGTTTGCTCGTTTTTGCACAAGTACTTTCTTAGTTGCTCGCACTGGTTTTTGTTTTTTGTTAAGTCTAAACATTCTTCGTTATTCTTTTTTATAGATAGGTTTTCTGGTAGGTGTTCACACTTGTATAGATTTAGCGAATCCGTTTCGTTGTTGTTGGTTGTTTTGTTTTCTACGATAGAAAAAGGTGCGACAATGGCAATAGGCATTTTTTTCAGTGTAAGATTCAGAGGCTCCTCCGAAATTTCCATAATAAACGACTGTATGAATGTTATTAAATATTTGTAGCACTAATTGAATAAAACGGCATTTTTAGAACTCTATTTTGAACGGATCTAAAGCAAAACAATGGACTGGTAAAACGGCCGTAGAGAGGATATCAACAAGTTTTTATGAAGCACTTTATCACAGAAAATCAATATGAATGGTCGTAGCCGCGTCGGGCCTTTTTTGGGTTCGAAATCAGAAACACTGGCTCGCACGTGGAACCACAATATCTACAAATTACTCATACATCCTCCTTACTCACCAGATCTGACTCAATGTGTCTATGACGTCATTCCTCAACAGAACAAAATAAGTCTGTCGTATATTATCATCCAAGGAAGATTTGAAACAATCCTTGGACGCCTACTTTGCAGAGCAAGACAAGAATATTTTTTTAAAAGATGTGGCAGGTTTGTTGTAATTAATGTTTCCAATGAAGAAGAGTATATTAGAGAAATTTTTCTTTCAGGACCTCCTCGTATAGAGGAGTGTCTTTTAAAGTGATGTATTGATTTTTTTTATAGTAAAATGAAAAATAGTCACGACATGTGAAATAGATGAAAGAGTCAATTTACTCAACAAGGGGAGTCCGTTATACAAATATAAACATTTTATTTAATTATAAAACAAAACTATACATTTCTACTAACCTTCTAGTTATATCGTATTAGTGCGGAATATTTCATGAGTTTTATTAGAATATGTACTGGATTATAGTGATTTAGTGGTTGATATTCAACAAAATAATTCATTTTGCTTATTAACTTTTTGCTGTCTTTATTATGACATTTGCGTTGAATGATGACAGCCTGTAGACGAGGTTGCCAAATTTTTCAAACGTTTTAATTAATGTACAAGTTTTTCACAGTGTAAGCAAGTTTAGTTAATGTTTTGCTTTTATTATGACAAAATGGCAGTGTTTTCTATTATTTATTACACAAACGATGCGGAGTTAATAGAATTAAAATATTGGACTAATTGAAGAACAATTTAAATATAAAATTAGAAATTGTTGATATTTATGAGCGATCAGACAAAAAGACGGGTACAAACTACACCATGCTTTTTGGTGCAGTAAATCTGAGATGTACATATATGTATTAAAAATCTAGTTTACAGTACCGTTTACAGTACCACCTTTTTTATAATACTATAAAGGGTTTAATCATTTTTAATTTGTAGCGAAGATACTTATTTAGAGTTCACATTATATCAAATATGTAGTAATATTTGTAAATTATTATACACGTGTAAAACACTATATTTTCTCTACGATCATAAACACAAGCAAAATAAAATATTCTAATAAAATCCCTATATTAAAGAATATTATTAGTAAATTCTTACCCTGTACTTGATTCCTTATCATCACTATCACTTTGCATTTCATTTTTAATAAGCGAATCGAAACTAGAAGGAAACTCGTAGGAACAGTAAGTCTTTTTGTCGAGTAGATTATTCAAAATTTTGTTAGAAGCTGAATTCGTATTGGGCTTCGGCTGATAGGTCTGGGGGGAGGTATTAAAATAGGGATTCTGTTGATTCAAAAACGAATTCACGTACCACATAGATAAAAAATTATTGTCGAATATATTTTGCGGATTGTCTCTAGGAGCTAATTTGTTATTGTAATAGTCGTTAAAGGTGTTTTTTTCGTATGAGTTTTTAGATTGCTCGTTTTTGCACAAGTATTTTCTTAGTTGTTCGCACTGGTTTTTGTTTTTTGTTAAGTCTAAACATTCTTCGTTATTCTTTTTTATGGAAAGATCTTCTGGGAGGTCCTCGCACTTGTTTAAATTTAGAGAATCTGTTTCGTTGTTGTTGGTTGTTTTGTTTTCGACGATGGAAAAAGGTGCGACAATGGCAATTGGCATTTTTTTCAGTGTAAGATTCAGAGGCTCCTCTGAAATTTCCATAATAAACGACTGTATGAATGTTATTAAATATTTGTAGCACTGATTGAATAGAACGGCATTTTTAAAACTCTATTTTGAACGGATCTAAAGCAAAACAAGGGACTGGTAGAACGGCCGTAGAGAGGATATCAACAAGTTTTTATGAAGCACTCTATCACAGAAAATCAGTATGAATGGTCGTAGCCGCGTCGGGCCTTTGTTTGGGTTCAAAATCAGAAACACTGGCTCGCACGTGGATAAAAAGTACAAACTACTCATACGTCCTCCTTACTCACCAGATCTGACTCAATTTGTCTATGACGTCATTCCTCAACAGAACAAAATAAGTCTGTCGTATATGATCATCCAAGGAAGATTTGAAACAAGCCTTGGACGCCTGGTTTGCAGAGCAAGACAAAAATATTTTTTTAAAAGATGTGACAGGTTTGTTGTAATTAATGTTTCCAATGAAGAAGAGAGTATATTAGAGTAATTTTTCATTCAGAACCTCCTCGTATAGAGGAGTGTCTTTTAAAGTGATGTATTAATTTTCTCTTTATAGTAAAATGAAAAATAGTCACGACATGTGAAATAGATGAAAGAGTCAATTTACTCAACAAGGGGAGTCCGTTATACAAATATAAACATTTCATTTAATTATAAAACAAAACTATATAAATATTTCTACTAACCTTCTAGTTATAACATATTAGTGCGGAATATTTCATGAGTTTTATTAGAATACTGGATTATAGTGATTTAGTGGTTGATATTCACCAAAATAATTAATTTTGCTGATTAACTTTTTGCTGTCTTTATTATGACATTTGCGCTGAATGATGACAGCCTCTAGACGAGGTTGCCAAATTTTTGTCGTAAGTTTCAAACATTTTAAATAATGTTCAAATTTTTCACAGTGTAAAAAAGTTTAGTTAATGTTTTGCTTTTATTTTGACAAAATGGCAGTGTTTTCTATTATTGATTAGACAAACGATGCGGAATTAATAGAGTTATAAAATATTGGATTAATTGAAGAACAATTTAAATATTAAATTCGAAATTGTTGATATTTATGAGCAATCAGACAAAAACACTACAGACTACATTGCACAAACTACACTCTGCTTTTTGGTGCAGTAAATCAGGAGATGTATATTAAAAATATAGTCTACAGTACCGTCTACAGTACCACTTTTTTATAATATTATAAAGGGTTTAATCATTTTTAATTTGTAGCGAAGATAGATTAGAGGTCACATTGATATCAAATATGTAGTAATATTTGTAAATTATTATACACGTGTAAAACACTATATTTTTTCTACGATCATATACACAAGCAAACCAAAATATTCTAATAAAATCCCTATATTAAAGAATATTATTAGTAAATTCTTACCCTGTAGTTGATTCCTTATCATCACTATCACTTTGCATCTCGTTCTTAATGAGCGAATCGAAACTAGAAGGAAACTTGTAGGAACAATAAGTCTTTTTGTCGAGTAGATTATTCAAAATTTTGTTAGAAGCTGGATTCGTGTTGGGCTTTGGCTGATAGGCCTGGGGGGAGGTATTAAAATAGGGATTTTGTTGATTCAAAAACGAATTCACGTACCACATAGATAAAAAATTATTGTCGAATATATTTTGCGGATTGTCTCTAGGAGCTAATTTGTTATTGTAATAGTCGTTAAAGGTGTTTTTTTCGTAAGAGTTTTTAGTCTGCTCGTTTTTGCATAGGTATTTTCTTAATTGCTCGCACTGGTTTTTGTTTTTCGTCAAGTCTAAACATTCTTCGTTATTCTTTTTGATGGATAGATCTTCTGGAAGGTCCTCACACTTGTTTAAATTTAGAGAATCTGTTTCGTTGTTGTTAGTTGTTTTGTTTTCGACGATGGAGAAAGGTGCGACAATGGCAATAGGCATTTTTTTCAGTGTAAGATTCAGAGGCTCCTCTGAAATTTCCATAATAAATGACTGTATGAATGTTATTAAATATTTGTAGCACTGATTGAGTAAAACGGCATTTTTAAAACTGTATTTAAAATGGATCTAAAGCAAAACAAGGGACTGGTAGAACGGCCGCAGAGAGGATATCAACAAGTTTTTATGAAGCACTTTATCACAGAAAATCAATATGAATGGTCGTAGCCGCGTCGGGCCTTTGTTTGGGTTCGAAATCAGAAACACTGGCTCGCACGTGGATATTTTACCCCGGAAAACGGCACACGAACTGACTAGCACTGTCGCCTGAGCCGGGCACCTCTCAGAAATCCTCTTATTGCTCAGAAATTTAGATAATATCACAGGTAAAATTGCGCGAAATGTAGCTAAACCGGCAGAATCGCGGAAATATTTGACTCCGGGACTCCTGGAAGAGCCGGGAATGTCCAATAGGCCTGATAGTGTTGTTACTTGTTAGAGTGAGACGGCGATAGGTATGCTCGTTAACTGTCGCGTCGTTACATTTTGATGGATTGATCCTGCGATTCATCTGGCGGAGCGCCGGGGCCGCTGCCGTCGCGACGCTGTTGTGCTCGTTTTGCCGGTTTTTAGGGGTCGCCGTCACGGCGCGAGATGGAAATTCGACGGTTGCATTGACGACGACATGAATTCGTGATCGTTACGATTAATATGAAACGAGGTTGAGAACGTTGTTGAATCGGTTGAGAGCAACAATTTTTTTTTACTTAAACAAAACGTTTATTTGTTCAGTTTTTATCTGTTTCACAAATATTTTTTCGCAAAAGTAACCTTTTGATACATTAAAGTTTCCACAGCATCATTATAAAATCTATCATGCTTTATACATCTCTTGTACATTTTTTTTATTAACTCCATTGAGTACAGCAATCTGCCAATTGGGCATTAAGCATTTTTTGTTGTGGTAAAAAAATACAGACAAGTAGAGAGTTACTCCAGTTATTATTATTATTTATACGGCTCACACTCCCTCTAAGGCGAAAATTGACTCATCCCAGATACCTACGGTATCAAAAGGATTGAGCTCTGGTGGGACTCTTTCCGTGTTATCGAGCCCTAGGTGACTTGGAATGCAGGTGTATCTCCCAGAAATTTTCGTACGCATCTGGCCGTCGCGAGTAGTACAGCTTTCTGCATGGTCTTATAAAGATGTTGATTCAGACCCAGCTTTTTAATGCTTTCGAGGAGGGTCTTCGGAATGACTCCAGTAGTAGACATAATAATCGGTATCGTCTGGGTACTTTGCATTCTCCATTGCCTTCGTATTTGAATTTCTAGATCTCTGTACTTGGCGATCTTTTCAGTAAATTTACTACGTAGATTATTGTTGTTAGGTATCGCCACATCAATTAGTGTTTTTGTCTTGTTAATTTATTAACTAGTACGAGATCTGGTCTATTATGTGCCACTGTTTGGTCTGTGAGCACAGTGCGGTCCCAGTATAGCTTGTAGTTGCCATCCTCAAGCATACTCTCAGGGACGTATTGATAATACGGGAGATGGTCTGTTTGGAGAAGTCCCAGCTTGATAGCTATCTCTTGATGAAGGATTTTTCCCACTGCGTCATGCCGTTCCTTGTATTCAGTTGCAGCAAATGCCTGGCAGCCCCCTGTAAGATGTTGGATGGTTTCTTGGGCTTGACATCCATATCGGCATCTGTCGTTTTGAACCTGAGGGTCTTTGATGATATATTTCAGGTAATTTCTGGTTGGTATAACCTGATCTTGAATGGCCAGTAATGAACCCTCCGTTTCAGGGAACACCTTTCCTGATGTCAACCAGTAGTTCGACGCTATATTGTCGACATAATCTTGGCTGACCTCATTGGGATGTCGCCCGTGCAGAGGTTTACCCATCCAGGCGCGCACTTTTTCGTCCTTAGTAAGGTGGTTTATGCGCATTTCTGGTTCCCTCAGTTTGATCGGTGTTGTGTCATCTACTGCGCAGATAGCGCGATGTAGAGTAGATGTCTCAGCCTGCATCTGAAAATGAGTTCTTAAATTAGCAATTTGTTTATCTAATTGCTCACCTATATCCATAAGTCCTCTTCCTCCTAGATTCCGTGGTAATGTTGTTCTTTCTACTGCACTTTTAGGATGGTGTTTTTGTGCCTTTGTGAGGTGTGTTCGTACTTTTCGCTGAAGAGCATCTATATCTGTTTTTGTCCACTTAACAATACCAAATGAGTAGCTAAGCGCGGAACATGCGTAGGTGTTTAGTGCCTTAAACAAATTTCTACTGTTAAGGTGTGAGTGAAGCAGCTGTTTTACCCTTCGTATAAACTCAGTAGTTATCTCTGTTTTCATTTGTTTATGGTCAATTTTCCGCGCTTGCTTTACTCCAAGATATTTATACATATCGTTTTCACCCATGGCCTCGATGTTCTGGCCATTTTGCATATCGAATCCTCCGGGCTGTACTTTTCCTCTCTATTTATATTATTATTATTATTATTTACAATTCTAAAATTAATATTTTATCAGTCTGAATACACTTCACGTTCAACTGACGCGACGTTCAATTGGTCAAGTCGGACGGCAGTTGCCGTTTTAGTCTACGCACTTCAAAGACGTCACGCACATTTTAATTGTCTGACAAACGGATTAGGATGCACTAGCACTCGTTCACAGTATTTTACACTAAAACGCTGTATGGCCTCGATGTTCTGGTCATTTTGCATATCGAATCCTCCGGGCTGTACATTTCCTCTCTATTTATATTATTATTATTCTAACAATAAAACACTGAAAACGTTTGTTTTCTATACTTCCACAAAATTTATTATAACTAAGTGACTACAGCTGTTTCGGCGGAGTGCCTTTCTCAAGTGATATAGTTTACAATGTGTTTGCCTTTTTAAGTCTTCAACTGAAGAGGTTGAGGAGTGGGGAGCTGTTTGTCTCGAGATGGTCATTCAGAATTATATCTGTATTTTTCAGTTTATTAATTTCCATAGATTCTAAAAAAG
The DNA here is from genome assembly GCF_917563875.1 of Diabrotica virgifera virgifera. Classification (NCBI taxonomy): domain Eukaryota; kingdom Metazoa; phylum Arthropoda; class Insecta; order Coleoptera; family Chrysomelidae; genus Diabrotica; species Diabrotica virgifera. The sequence goes on along the minus strand of NC_065451.1, from coordinate 10,641,949 downwards.
ATAGCTTAAGGCCTTTATTTTGAATATGTAGAATTTGAAACTCTTCATTGAAAGAATGATTATGATCTAGAAGGTGAAGTGCGTATGTAGAAGTGTCTGTTTTTCTATTGTTGAATGCCCTTTTGTGTTCTGCTATCCGTTTGTCAAAAGTTCTGCCAGTTTGACCGATGTACGTTTTCGGACAGTCACCACAAGTTAGTTTGTACACACCACTCTGTAGTTGCTTTCTCTTTCGGCTTTTATTGTTCTTAATATATTTGCTTAAGTTGTTGTTAGTTCTGAAAGCTGGTGTTATTCCTTTCTTTTTTATGTATCTGGCTATATTTGTTGTTATCTTGCCAGTATATGTGAGAGAGCAGAAGGTACTGGGTTCTTTCTGTGGTGGTGGATACACTAATTTCAATTCACTTCATAATAATATTGAGTTTACAATAGAAACAGAACAGAATAACTCCATAAACTTTCTAGATGTAACGATTTCCAGACTACACAACAAACATGAGTTCTCCGTATATCATAAACCTACCCATACTGACACAACTATACACAATTCATCATCCCATCCTACACAACACAAATTAGCAGCCTACCATAGCATGATACATAGACTGACAGAAATTCCCATGACAAAAAATAACTTCGAGATAGAACTAAACATCATTAAACAAATAGCAGTAAACAACGGCTATAACGAACAAACAGTTAACAAAATTTTAAACCAAAAACTCCATAAGAAAGCCCTGAAATTAGTGTATCCACCACCACAGAAAGAACCCAGTACCTTCTGCTCTCTCACATATACTGGCAAGATAACAACAAAGATAGCCAGACACATAAAAAAGAAAGGAATAACACCAGCTTTCAGAACTAACAACAACTTAAGCAAATATATTAAGAACAATAAAAGCCGAAAGAGAAAGCAACTACAGAGTGGTGTGTACAAACTAACTTGTGGTGACTGTCCGAAAACGTACATCGGTCAAACTGGCAGAACTTTTGACAAACGGATAGCAGAACACAAAAGGGCATTCAACAATAGAAAAACAGACACTTCTACATACGCACTTCACCTTCTAGATCATAATCATTCTTTCAATGAAGAGTTTCAAATTCTACATATTCAAAATAAAGGCCTTAAGCTATCTTTTTTAGAATCTATGGAAATTAATAAACTGAAAAATACAGATATAATTCTGAATGACCAACTCGAGACAAACAGCTCCCCACTCCTCAACCTCTTCAGTTGAAGACTTAAAAAGGCAAACACATTGTAAACTATATCACTTGAGAAAGGCACTCCGCCGAAACAGCTGTAGTCACTTAGTTATAATAAATTTTGTGGAAGTATAGAAAACAAACGTTTTCAGTGTTTTATTGTTAGATAAAATGAACTTCCATCAAGTAACGGTCGAATCCATCAATTATTATTATTATTTACAATTCTAAAATTAATATTTTATCAGTCTGAATACACTTCACGTTCAACTGACGCGACGTTCAATTGGTCAAGTCGGACGGCAGTTGCCGTTTTAGTCTACGCACTTCAAAGACGTCACGCACATTTTAAATTGTCTGACAAACGGATTAGGATGCACTAGCACTCGTTCACAGTATTTTACACTAAAACGCTGTATGGCCTCTTTCACGGATTCCAGGGGGACGTCGCGCTGAATCACCTCGTTGGATACATAGTATGGCGCATCGACTATGGCACGCAGCACCTTATTTTGGAATATCTGTAAGATGTTTGTATTGGAGACGCTTGCAGTGCCCCTAGCTGAATCCCATAAGTCCATATGGGCTTGAGACTTATAGAGTAAAATTTTGTTATACAGATATATTAATCCAATACATATTTCTCAATTTAAAACCAATCTGTTTTCGTATGTTAAAAATATGTTTCTTCCAAGTTAGACGGCGGTCCAAGTGCATGCCGAGATATTTGGCGTCCTCGGATTGAGAAATAAGACAATTATCAATATATACAGGGGGGCAAGTTTCTTTACGTAGCGTGAATGTTACATGTAATGATTTAGTTCCATTAGATTTGATACGCCATACTTTCATCCATTGCTGAATTCTATTTAGGTTTCTTGATGCTGTTGATGGATCTGTGTGGGATGCCAGAATAGTAGTGTCATCTGTATACGTTGCAACTGTAGTTGTACTAGATGTTGGAATGTCTGCTGTATATAAAAGATATAGAATTGGGCCGAGAACGCTGCTTTGTGGGATACCTGAGTGAATAGGATATATCTTTGTGTGCTCCGTACCGTGCTTCACAAGAAAGTGTCTATTTTCTAAGTAGGATTTTAAGACCTGGAAATGAGGATAGGGTAGGAGCTTCTTTAGTTTTATTTGTAGTCCTATGTGCCATACCTTGTCGAAGGCCTGAGATATGTCAAGGAAAGCAGCAGAACAGTATCTTTTGGCGTTAAAATCCTTGTTTATTTGGTTGACTATTGGACTATTTAAGCGGCCTCAGGAATATTTTAAAATTATAAACACTTTTTTGGCTTATAAACAAATAGGGAAATGTTAAATTAAATTAAATCTTGAAAACGGTATTGGAAACCAAACGACAGGACGCTTCTTTTAAAAGAAAAAACGTTTAATTGTGGTAACTGGTTCCTAAGATACAACCGGTCAAAGTTGATCAGAATTTACGGCAAAGATATAAACAATAGGATCATAATTTTCAAACCATCACCTTTTCATTTTTGTCCTCTTTCTCCACACCAATTTTCATATCTTTAAAATCCTCATAACATATATTATTATAATAAAAACTATCGATAATACGTTTGAAAATTGCCAAAAATAGCAAAATTCCAATCAAAAATTAGGTTGGAGAAAATGTAATCTCAAAGTTCAAAATCGGTATACGTTAAAAAAATGCATTTTCTCGGCTTCCCATGGAGCAATTTTCTTCATTCTTTTTTTGCTCCCAAGTAACTCGAATAGAGCCATCTAACTAACGTATTATTCAATGTCAAACTTGCTTTTGTTTTGTTATAATAGATTAATTTATTTATAAGAAAAGAAAACTACATATTTTCTCCAGTTGTAGACTATTTTTAGATAAACTTACTACAAGTGTACCTTTTAACGTTAAAAACACAAATATTCTAATTTGAAAGCTGTATAATTATTTAAACAATCTCTATTTAAACAAATTAAAAAATTTTGTTATAATAAATAAATTAATTTGTTATAACAAAACAAAAGCAACTTTGACATTTAATAATGCGTTAGTTAGATGGCTCTCCTCGAGTTACTTGGTAACAAAAAAAGAATGAAGAAATTTGCTCCATGAGAAGCCGAGAAAGTGCATTTTTTAACTATACCGATTTTGAACTTGATGAGATTACATTTTCTCGAACCTAATTTTTGATTGGAATTTTGCTATTTTTGGCAATTTTCACTCGTAATATCGATAGTTTTTATTATAATAATTTATGTTATGAGTATTTTAAAGATATGAAAATTGGTGTGGAGAAAGAGGACAAAAATAAAAAGGTGATTGTTCGAAAATTATGATCCTATTGTTTATATCTTTGCAACTTTGACCGGTTGTATCTCAGGAACCACTCATCACAATTAAACGTTTTTTTCTTTTAAAAGAAGCGTCCTGTCACTTTTTTTCTAATACCGTTTTCTTGATTTAATTTAATTTAATCTTTCCCGAGATATTCCATTTGTTTATAAGCCAAAAAATTGTTTATAATTTTAAAATATTCCTGAGGCCGCTCATATAGTCCAATTTCAATTCTGTAAAATGCATTGTATATGTACAGTGTCTTCTTATACAAAAATCATAGTTATTCTTATTTATCATAATTATTGTGGTTATTATAGCGACCGTAAATTTTTAATTAACAATTCAATTGTTGCTAAACTGTTCATTCAATTTCCATCGGCTTCTGGAATTATAATCTATACGAAAAGAGCTCTTATATTACCAAGCTATTTAATTATTGATAAACTATTAATTATCTAACATTTTAGTTGAAAAAGATTTTGTTGGAAAAACCCGCATTTTCCGGGGAAAATTTCCGTCGAAGTAAATCGGGAAAAACACGTCTCTATGCAGAATTTAATTACGGTGAATTTTTATTTGGGTGTTTTTGATGTTAAGTTAAAATCTTTGAAGTTATAGAGCTAAAATTGAAAAAGCACGATTTTTAGGCGCCATTTTATTTATAAAAAAAGTAGCACACTATCTGCGGACTTTGCATATCTATATTATCAATATATACAATCATAAGATTCGATTCCAGCAATAAAATTGCTGGTAAATAACTTTTCTCAAAAATGGCCTATTCTCCGATAATCTGCCCACTGCTATTGCTAGAGCAGTTATAGCATCTTTGGTAGATTTAAGTTCATAAAATCGAAAAGGAGTTTGGAAGAATGTTATTAAATTTTAACCAGTGTTAAATTAACCAAATGCTAGAGATATTGGAAGATATGATTTATGATCATCATCTCGTTTGCCAGGATTTCCTTTAGGTATTATATAAGGTATTCTTTCCAGCTCTCTGAAGTTGCTGTTTCTTTCTATGACATATCATTTTAAAACATTAACACATTCGCGATCATGACTGCATATGAAGTCATTTACTCCATAAGAATACGTGTATAAAATGACAGCGTGTCCGCGAATGTGTTAAGTAGATGGATATTGTGTCCCTTGGTCAGAGTGGAGATTATAGAGTAAGATAATAATATATTGTTTTCACCAGGAGCAGTGTTATTTTGTTTGAGGACCCTTCTTAGTTCTCATAGGTAAAATGAACATTCTAAGTAAATGTTATCCTGGAAACAGTAATTATACTACTGGTATATCATATCATCATAATATGATATGGTAATTGGTAATATAATTCGGAACCTAATCTAGTGAAATGTTTTTGTAAAACTCCATGGTTCATCCGGATCAATTCAATTAAGTCAATCAATGTTATTGGATTGTTTTTAATTTTTGAAGCAAACTACTTTTCTCCGTACCACCTTAATATTTTGGTTTAGACTTTCACAATACTCCTTTAAATCGCGAAATTTAAAACACGACAAAAGTCAAAACAGATAAATGGTGTTAATGAAAACATTTCAGCACTCTTACCAAAAAACATGAAAAATATACTGCAATCATTAGCAGATGTAAAAAATCTACATTGTTAAAATGAAGATCCTTTATAGTATTTATTTGTCAAGTTTTCTCATCCTTCCAGCAATAGTTCGTGGGCAATAGTTAATAGTTTTTTTGGAACACCAAACATTTGTGTGTGCATTATTTTATAAACGATGCCATAATACCACATCAACCCCGTAATCCTTGTTCTAGCGTCTACTATTCATAAATCAATATCCGGGCGTATATCACATTAACCAGAAACGGTCATTTAAAATCCTGAATGGCCCCGGAGAAGGTATGTAACTGCACCAACAGCATCATCCATTTTTCAACTTCTTGCTTTCTGTTCCAATTAAATCTCGACCTAATTTATGGTCTCGTTATAAATGGACGAACGGAAGAACGAACGAATGAAAAATGTCACAACGATGAAAACCAGAGACATATTTCGAGTTTGATCCAAAATAAAAAAGTGCTTCTGTAAAAACGTTCTGTTTCCTGCATTCTGTATAATTTATATTGAAAAAATAAAGAAATAGCTGTGTAAATTTAGAAACCAAGAAATGGTTAGGTATTTTAGATAATATTCCCTTTTTACAAAGAGTTTAATCATAAAAATAATGGTAATTCTGTCTTTTCTATATAGAAAGGTAGTTGGCAACTAACCTATTTTGTTTTTACGTTATATGCGGCGGTTCTAAAACAGTCTAGTCTAGTGGAAATGTTTTTTCTGTCCAAGTCCGAACCTTTTCTGACTTTATTGACCTTTATGAATACTATTACTTACAATATAGACCAATATAGACTTTAGTAGACCGCAGCTATGTTGATATCTCATTTTGCAACCATGTAAAATAAATAGGCTACAGTAGGTAGATCATCGCGTTTTTGATTTCTATTTCCGAGTCTTCTCATGATTTGACTGTTTGATATACTGTCCATCCAGAAGAATCATTTCAGTGATGCTTGGCTTGGAAAACGAGAAATGGTACTACAGAAATTCCTATTAATAAAATACAATTTTTTATCCGATTTGCAGACTATCAAGTTGTGTTAGCTCCGTCTAGCCAGCGTTTTTGTGGTCTTTCTCTACTACTATTGTGTTCGCGTAGTCTCCAACGCACAATGTTTCTCGTCCATGAGACTTGTCGTACCACGTGTCCTATTCAGTTCCACTTCATTTATGCAATTCTTCCAATTACATTTTCCCACATCATCACTTCCTCATTTCGTATATTATGAGTAGTGTTGCCCAAAATCGGTCTTGGTCTTGCAGTCTTGGTCTTGTTCTTGCGTTTTCGCAAGACCAAGACCGCCTTATTTTAGCAAGACCAAGACCAAGACTTACCGTGCAAGACTTGAGCAAAAACAAGACTAAGCCTGCGAGACTCTTGCGTCTTGCAGTTAGAAATTAGTTCGGCTATACCTATTCTTAGATACTCTATGAGAAACAAAAAAAATTGTAACAACAATTTTGAAAATTGAACTTATGCGCACTACGAACAATACCATAAACATACATAACGAATCAAAATATCCATTTAAAGAACACTTAACACATTTGACACGTACTCAGAGGTCATTATTACAATTTAAAAATAAAATATTTTGTACATTCCTTCCCAGCAGACGACTTCTCTGAAATTAATTGTCCGGGTTATGAGAATAGTCTAATCATAACATAACATTCTTGCTTTGCGACGCCTATAGTAATATCAATATCGAATATCGTATCCAAACTTTTTAAAAATATGTCACCTTGCTGATAAAAAAATACCTAATAGAAGTAATTAATTGTTTCGATTATTAGTTTTCTAGGAATTTAAACACCACAAATCTTATCGGTATACAGAATAGTAAGACTATTATGTATTGTTTTTGCTGAATGTGCTATCTAGCTATGAGATCACTGGGTTAAACAAAATTTGCCAAAACAGCGCGGCTAATATTTAAAAGTATGTAACTAGGATAACGAGACAAAAGAACAGTGTAAACAAAATACCGAAATATTATTTAATAACGATATACACTTCTCCAAAAAATTTACGCATCACCTTAAGAACGGGTCATTGTCTCGAATTTCCTAAGCCTGTTGTCCGATTTAAGTGATTTTTTTAATATGTTGTCTTATTTTTATAAATATCGCTGTAATATTATTGTTGCCAGACAGGTCAATAATTATTGTCATTGTACACCGGGTGTACCAATAAAACTGTTTTTTCTCAGAGCTTAAAATGTACCTCTCTGTTACGTTGTTCAAATATATGCAATAGGCTAATAGGCAACTGCGACATATGCAAGACTCTTGCTCCAAGACCAAGACCAGGATTGCAATACCAAGGCCAAGACCAAGACCAGGTGTACTGGCGCAAGACCAAGACTGTCGAAGTCTCGTCTTGGTCTTGCATTTGGGCAACACTAATTATGAGTTTCTCTTAGAGAAACTCCTAACACAGCTTGTTCGATGGCCTTCTGTGTTGCTCTCAATCGATTGGCTGATAACTCGGTAAGTGTCACGGTCTCCACTCCATAGTTCATAGGTTATAACTGGTAGAAGACAATTGTTGAATACCCTTTTATTAAGATTTATTGGTATCTTCTTATTTTTCAACACAACATTGAGTAATCCTACTGGTGTTCAAGTTATTCTGCTGCTTCTATACTAAATTTACAATCAAGATTCAGTAGAAATAAACAAACCAAGACACGGTAAATACTACTAGGAGCACTCGAAATCATAATTTACAATGTATTGTTGTATAATTTTTTTTGGGAAAAATTTAGAAACTAAATTTATATCAGAGACCACGAAATTATAGATTTTCATCGCCCTGTATATGACCAAATATTATAATAGGATAATTTAGTTAGTAATCAGTGTTTTCGCAGAAAGTGAAATCTAACAATAAAAAACTGAAAACGTTTGTTTTCTGTGAAATCGTTAAGAAGGTTTTCTTAATGAGTTTTTGAACGGACTTAAAACAATTTTGCGGTCAGATTAGACAATACAGTTTTATTTCGCTTTGCAATGGACAATAAGACATTTTATAAAAATTCGAAGAAGGTTAAGCGGTAAACAAATTTATTGAGCTTAGAATGTAAGGCTTTTTGTTTAGCATTTTGAAACAACGAAAGTAATTCGACGTCTTCGAGAATTTAACAAATTGGAAAGTTGTATACAAATTAAATTGGTTCTTAAGAAATGATAATATGGGTGTAGTGGGTAGAAAGGATGTTTTGTGATTGGCGGAAAATGATGGATGGAAGGGATGAGAGTGTTGAGTCTGATTTTGATGAGAGAAAAAAATAGGCACTGTGTAATGAATATCCGGAGACAGCAGTCCAGTTTTTGAAAAGTGAGAAGTTGGCCTTTGCGAGCAGAATCAAGTTGAAACGAAATCGTTGACCAAGTTGAGAAGTTAATTTTCCTGGGACCAAGGAAGATTCCTGTTGCGGTCTAGAACGAATAGCCGATTGGTCTATCTATTTGCACAAGATATCGAGCAGAAAGAAAACTGAGTCGAGAATTCGAGCGAGTCCTGTTTGTTTTTTTGTGAAGCAGTTTGGACGAGAGGGACCTTTCGCAACATCCTAAGAGTACGTGTGCTCTGTGTGTACGTGAGTTATGATTCGGGAGTGCTCCTAGTAACATTTAACGTGTCTTGGTTTGTTTATTTCTACTGCATCTTGATTGTAAATTTAGTATAGTTATCTCTGCCGTTTGATTCTGTTTGCCTAGTTTGATCGCATGACCTAGATATATACCTAAACTCTTCGACACTTTTGACCTTACTTCCATCTAAGTTTATTTTGATATTGTTACATCCGTCACATGTGAAGGAACCCTATTAAACAACAGACCTGTTTATCGCTAAATGGTCGCATACATTCCACACGTCTCCCCTACCAGCCGTCAGATGAATCCAGAAGAGGAATACACCCGTTAATAAGAGGTATCAACGCTTTTGGATGTTCTACCGTTTTCCAGCAGAGACGGAATAACTATAAATAGACAAACTGTTTTGACACGGACTCAGTGATAATTTCGATGTAAAGTGCGCGGTTATTGAAAAATGTAAAATAAATTGTACAAAGTAATTAGATAAATTATATAGACCTGGATCCCGCGTACCAAAAAAAGTTGATCAATAGCAAGCTGAAAGTTTGTTAATAGCTTAAAGGTGTCTAGTCGGACAAACTTTGATGTATGGGAACACTGCAACAGGAGAAGTTTTAATTGTGGAACAGGTTAAAAATTTGGAACGTCAGACTACGAAAACGTTCCATGAATTTTGTCGGACAAAAATTGATTTTTTACCATTTCATTAAACTCTCATGTAAAAATCAGACTGAAAGAACCTGTCAAATGACAGGAATCGTGTTGGTTAGCAATAGCAGTCTGATTTTTGCATGAGAGTTTAATGAAAGGGTAACAAATCAGTTGGATGTTCTGTCCGACAAAATACATGTGACGTTTTCGTAATCCGACATTACAAATTTTTAAACTGTTCCACAATTAAAACTTAGCCTGTTCCAGTGTTTCCGTTGTTTCCGTACATCGAAGTTTGTCCGACTAGACACTGTTAAGCTATTAACAAATTTTCATCTTGCTATTAATCAACTTTTTTTGGTACGCGGGATCCAGGTCTAATATGTTTTAGTGTGTAAATAAATTCAAATGCGTAAATCAAAGGCATGACAGAAAAAAATGTAGGAGCACACATAATAAAATAATACGTGGCAATAAGCTACTCAAGTACTAATATACTAATCTTCTCTTCTTCTTCAGAAGCAAATAACTAATGGATGTTAGCGATTGCATTTTCCATTAACTCTCTGTTTCTTGCAATGTGTATCAGAGATTGTATGTCGTCGATATACAGGGTGTCCCCGAAAATAGTGCGTTCCTGTAAGGTATAAATATAATATACAATTTAGAACAAAAAGTCCTATAACATCTTTTTCTAAAGTTAACGGTTTCCAAGAAAAAAAATTACATTGTTCTCCATATAAGTGAATTTTTATTTTCATAAATTTGAATGACATGGCAACGTAATCTAGAAGAACTTGCTGTGACTGTGGAAATTAAACCTAATAACCCCTTGTGTATTTACTTTGAGGTGTGATGTTTGGGGTTGTTGACATCGTAGGCACCTACCTGCAAAATAATGGATATGGGTTTGGTTGATATTTACATTATTTTACCTACCAGATGCAACTGACCTACAAACCTACTTTTTTAATCTTTAGATTTTTGAGTTGCGCGTTGTTGCCAAACTTCAATTTGCATATCAAAATGTATTTTCGTTTTTTGGTCAAACGGATCAATTTAGAAAAAAATGTTATAAGACTTTTTTGCTCTAAATTGTGCCTTCTACCTATACATACCTTTAAGGAATGCACCATTTTCGGGGACACCCTGTATACTAATCATTATGTATAAATTAGAATTTTCTAAATTTCCCTCTTTTTTGCCTAAAAACAAACAACTACTTAACTCATAATAAACCAAGCATAAGCGAAAATCGTTTTTAAAAATGCAAAATTCTTAAATCATCCTTGTTTTACGACTACAAATACAAACCCATCAAAAGGAAATATTGATCAGCCGCGCTCAAGCGCGCTAAACATTTTTCCGCCCCGCCAGAAAGACATTCGACACCTCACGGAGGGTAGTCGAATTACAAGGGTTGAAAGAGAAACGGACGAGAGTCGGAAAAGGTCTCTACGTTGGCGGGCTCGAATTTCCACCCTTCGAATGTAGATGGAGGACAAGGGTGGTTTTTGCTATTTTTGGAAATTGGACTGATGTGACGGCTATGCTAATTTGTTTATAACAAGTGTTGCTTGCTTGTTCTCGAAGAATTTCAAAAATAATTTAAATTTTTTACATAATCTGTTCAGATATTAAATATTTTCATGATATTAGTGAATCATGAAACTAACGAAATAATGAGAAAAAATGAAACAAAAAACTAAAAGAAACTTAAGACAAATGGAATATCAGCAATCAGAAGTTTATAAAGCAATCTTGTTTAATAGTGGTATGACAGGGATTTTACTAAATGAAAATCTCGAGAGAAGTGTAGTAGACTTTAATATATTTAGTAAAGGATCTACTGCTATATTATATCTGAGAGGAAAGTACTGTAAACTATTTATAGTACATATAGTACATACACCGAGTGTAGATAAAAACATCGATAATAATAAGATTTTTGACCAACAATAAGAAGACTTTTCAAACGTCCTACCGAAGTAGGTACTAGAGTCCTTTTCATGAGCATTTTTCAGTAGATACGTCAAAAATGATAGAAAAAAGGTGGGTCCTTGATAATACACATTTATGACATTTATTCTAACATGACATTTTAGTTAAATCTGACAGTTGTCACATTTTATTTGCAATTTGGCATAAAAACAAATCAATTGTGTTTATTGAATTTCTAAAATACTATTTTCTTTTATTTGTATAGTCTTATAAATTGTACAGATTATATTCGTAGATATATAGGGTGAGGCAGATAACTGGCCTATTAGAAATATCTCGAGAACTAAAGGCAACAGAATCATGAAAATTGGAATAAAGGGGTTTTGAAGGATAATCTATTAAATGAAAATATTTTCATCTCTTTGCAACTCCCGGTTATACCGGACAACTTTGCAACTTCCGGTTATAACTTCGTTTTTTTAATGGGACACCCTGTATATTTTTACATTTTTGGATTCTCTTCGATGTCTACTTTCTTAAAATATGAGGTTTTGCAATATTATACAGGGTATTTTAAAAGATAATTACGTTTTTTTATTAATTTCTTAGCAATATTCACATCCTGTAGAATTGTAGTAGTTTGACATCTAAAACTCTACTTACATTCAAATGATTTTTAATGTAGTCTACTATTGTTAAGTATCGTTAGTATAGCTAAATTTTAAATTTTAGTATACAGGGTTTGTCGAAACTCGGAATGAGTATTTTCTGGGGTTTCTTAAATAAAACACCCTGTATTTTTGTATTGTAATGAAATGATAGTACTTTTTTATTTCTTAAGCATTCCCTACACCTAACTGCTTTAATTTGTGGGTTATTGGTGATTCTCAAGCTAAACATTCATTGCAACAAAAAATACGTAAAATTTTATTAGGTTGGCCGTGAAACTACTCAATCCCAAATAATTTTTCAGAAATAAATACATATTAATCCAGACTGATCCTTAAAATTACTAATAATGGTTTAGCTATCGAAATACCTACTTAGTTAAGATTGTTGGTGCGATTAACAATTAAGCACAAATTAAAGCAGTTAAGTATAGGGAATGCTTAAGAAATAAAAAAGTACCATAAAATATAATTTCATTACAATACTAAGATACAGGGTGTTCCATTTAAGAAAACTCAGAAAATGCTCATTCCGAGTTTCGACCAACCCTGTATACTAAAATTAAAAATTTAGCTACACTAATGATTCTTAACAATAGGAGAGTATAATAAAAATCATTTGAACGTAAGTAGAGTTTTAGATGTCAAACTACTACAATTCTACTGGGTGTGAATGTTGCTACGAAATTAATAAAAAAACGTTATTATCTTTTAAAATACCCTGTATAGTATTACAAAACCTCATATTTTAAGAAAGAAGACATCGAAGAGAATCCAAAAATGTAAAAATATACAGGGTGTCCCATTTAAAAAAACGAAGTTATAATTTTCATTTAATAGATCATCCTTCAAAACCCCTTTGTTCCAATTTTCATGATTCTGTTGCCTTTAGTTCTCGAGATATTTCTAATAGGCCCTTCATTTGCCTCACCCTGTATTATATAATTCGTAAATAATTTCTTCTTCGATTATAGCGCCATCTATCGACAACTAGAATAACTAGAATTAATGTTATAAATGTCTGTAGTCACAGACGTGCCTTTTTTTCTGTCACATACAATTTAATTCGTTAGAAAGAAATCGAAAAACTGTGACGCACTGAAAAATGCTCATGAAAAGGACTCTATCTAAGAGTAGTAATACGCAACTTTAACGTAAAAATAGGAATCTCCAAAATACATAAATCTACAACAATATCACAAAATATGAAAATCAAGAGTACTTACACATATTGACAGCAAAGACATCTATAAAACGACATGTATATACCCGGATCGCAGCACTGCCAAATAGACCACGTTTTATTGAAAATAAGCACGTCAATACCATGAGGAATGTTAGGAAGTTTCCGATGGGCAAACGACAACGCGAACCATTTTATGGTAGTGCGACTATGAAACAACTAATTCCGAAGGAACCTCAGCAGAAACTACATCCAACTAGGCCTTATCATGTAAAAAAGTTGAAAGATGAACAGACTCAAAACCAGTTAAAACTAGAAATAAAAAACAGATTAGAAGACACAATTCCAAATGAAGATACTGGTCATGAATGAACACAAATAGAGAAGATAATGGAAGCGATAGAAAGACAGTCGCAAAAATAAACAGTAGATTGGTTTCATAGGACATGTAAAAGGGAATTGGAAGCTAAAAGAAAAGTTAAAATAAAAGTAAATATACTGAATACAACAGAAACCAGGAAGAGTTATGAAATAAAGCAGCAAAGAAAAAGGCCAAAGCAGACCTGAAGAAAAAAGAATCGAGAATACTGAGAAATGAAGTTACAAGATATGGAACATCAGATGATAAACACAGAGATTAAGATTTTGTACCATGTAGTCAAAGTCAATAAAGCTACGGGTCCTGGAATCGCATGCTTCTACAGAAATAAAGAAGACACGCTAATAGGTGACTTACCAAGAAAACTAGAGAAGTGGGTAGAAGACTTTAAGGAACCGCTAAACGCTAATAAATGAAACCAGACAAACCAGAAATAAACGAACCATAAGATCAGGAGATAGAGGAAATAACCAGATTTGAGGAGAAAACGATATCAGAGCAGAAATATTCAAGGAATACATATTTAGAAAATTAACTCACATGGACAAATAATAGTTTCAATAAAATTAGTCATTAATGAAGGGGTAATATTTTCATAGAAGAGGTTAACATAATAGTATATTATGCAACGAGCATTTAATGATGGTCATTATGAAGCGAGTATGAGGGTTACGAAACGAGCTGTATGCGGCGAGTTTCGTATAGAGTACGAGCTTCATAATGATAATTAAATATAAGTTGTATACACGATTTTTTCTAAGATCATTCGCAACAAAAATATATTCAAATTTATTAATTTTGTAACGAAAACAAATTAATTAGTTTGTCAGTTTGACAGTTTGTTTATATATTGGGAACTGTCAAAGCGTATGTATTTGACTCGACATTGGTCACTGCGCGTGTGCCACTTTATCGCGAATGCCATATCGCGATTCTATTGGTTAAAAACCTGTGGATCATTTAATAAAAATCTGTATCACAATGAAGTTCATTATGATACAGGTAGTGACATCATAATTGTTATGTTATAGTATGAGAATAGAAAAAAAATATTATAAACAAATTTAAACAATAATCTTCTGGCAGAGATATTTTTATAAAACTCAATAACTATTCCTTCTTCTTCCGAATAGTTTTCATAATAGATACTTACTTCCCTCGTAAACACATATGATTTGGCTGCTCCTTAGATCAGTCTTGAATGACTTTCACTAACTAATGCCAAAGAAATATGCACGTATTCTTAACAGGTATGCATATGTGAGACAATCCTTAATATTTAACGAATGCCAGCTGCATTGTTTGCAAATCGTAGATATCAATTCAAATGAGACGATTTCACTTGATGACAATTGCTTTCAAAAGAAAAATGTACACTAGAAAATCGGCTTAAGCTTAGGATGTTTTTCTGGAGATTATCTTTGAGAATGTATAAAACAAAATAACATAACTAACTAATAAAAAAACTTCAATTCGTGGTATTATTAGATATCCTCTTCTTCTTCTTCATATCAGGCGTAGAGACTTCAACAATTAATGATATTAAGCCAAAAAAAGGAGTTTGCGGAAGTTCTCATCAAAATTCGACTTACAGGAACGGTCGCAGAAGAGAATTGGCCCAAAATTGGATTGGCTCAAAAATTTTGAAACAGGCATGAAACTAGAGAACTGGATGCTTAATGTAAAACTATTTATCTGCCAATAATGCTACTGCGCTGAGTACAAGCGCAGAAAAAACACAGACAGCACAAAGAGGGCTAGGTTTTTATTATTGATGATGCTCTACCTCACCCAAGCCTTGAAATTTTATGCAAAATTCACGATGAGATTCAAGTAAATTTAATACTCGTATTACAAGTGGTCCAGTAGACGCAATAGGACAATTGGTATGTAGACCAGGGCGCATCTGTAAAAATATTAGTATATTTGGACGTTGAGAGGTGACTCATATTTTTTTGCAGAAATTGCTAGAAAATAACTCATATAATAATATTTGAGTTATCCTCCCACTCAAAAAGATCCGGAACATTGTTTGACTAATCAAAATGTCAAAAAACGAAGGAAAAATTCGAGTTTTTTCTTTGTTTTTTGATTATAACTTTAAAAGTATTCATTTCCGAGAAAAGTTGCACTAACATAAAAATTCCGCAATTAAATTTCCTACAATATAGAGTTGGTTAATAATTTTAAAAATTGTCACCCTTGTTGCAAAATGGCAATAATTGCGAAAAAATCATAAAAAAAAACAAGTATTCGCATTTTACGTTTTTCAACCATTTATGCTACACTTAGGACATTCATATTTCACCCAGAACAACATTATGATATAATAAAAGAATACTGTGAATTTCATTAAGATCGGTTTAATATATTTTGCAAAATAAATTTTGCAATCCAGCATTCGCAAAAAAATTCATTTTTTCAAAATGTTGCAGGACTGAACATAAAGCAGATAGCAAGTTTATTTTTTTTGAAGTTATACTTCTTTACCGGCGATAGAGGGTGATTTTTTTATATGTTAAAACCTATCAGCCCGGCGCATGCGCATTATAACTTTGTTCTGATTGGATGTTCAAATGACATGTCAAAAATTATCCGATATGGCAGCTGTGGTTTGGAGGTAAAGGTAAAGGTAAACAAATGTATAATATATTAGTTTTATTGTTGTGAGGACAGAAACAAAAAAGTTTATAATATTGTAGTGACTTTTAAATGCTTTTTAAAAGCAACAGGTACGTAATAATTGTTAATGTGTCATGGGTATAAACCTACCTATTTGATCTGCCAAAATACATAGTATGTAATACTTTTATTTATATAATTTGATTATCATCAAATTTCTATCAATATTCACCTAATATATTGTTTTTTTACTCTATGTTTTGTTGTATTTTTTCAATTCTAAATCATTTCAATTCAAAATTAAAATAATTTGATCAATTTTCAAAATATCAAAATATCACAAGTTTAATCCGTTTAGTTAGTCGATCTTCGTAAATAATGACACATAGTGTCCGTGGCTAAGCGGAGAAGGCGCATGAATTCAAATACCAACCGCTCTTATCAGCGCTGGTTCGAGTCCCAATAGAAACTTTCTTTTTTGTTTTTTTTTTTAATACATTTTATGATTGTAAGTATATTTATTATATAATTATATTTTCAGAAAATACGTATTTAGTTAAAAAAATTTTCGACAATTAATGTTCAGACATCATTTGTGGCTTGTTTAATGTGTTTGTGTGTGTTTTATTCTTTTATTATTTTAATTTTTGGCACTGTTCTAATAATAATGTTTGAGAAGTAGTAAGTATAAATTAGTTTAATATTTAAACAAAATATAAATAAAAAGTATATTAATTTCGTTTAAATCATATAATAGAAGTATAACTTCTTACGTGCGTACAAAGTACACACACATTCTTTTTTTTTTACATATAGAAGAATACGGTACCTTTCATTTACAATTTACAAAATTAAATTCGGTTAACTACAACGGCGTCAGGGATTTTTTTAAATAAACATTAATTTTTGGTACTACGCGCAGGGCAGCGGATAGTTTGCTCTGATTGGGCATTCCAATGACCTTTGTTAATTATTGATAAATTTTAATTTTTAGTACATTTCGATATAAATAAATAAATTTGTTAATTGAAAAATAAAAACACATACTCTGTCCTTTGAAATAACACTTTTTTTAGCAAAAACTTTTTTGTTCATATATTTTAACTTAGAGAATAAAAGTTTATTATTTTTAAGTATATGCAATTGTTTAAACAATATTTCATAAACAATAATCAAATTAGTTTGATTTTTGTGGAATTAAAATATTGAAATACAACAAAATATAGAGTGAAAAAATAATATAGTAGATAAAGATTGGACGAAATTTTGGTGGAAATCAACTTGTGTGAATCGAACACCGCTGTCCTGCGCGTAGCACCAAAAATTAATGTTTATTGAAAAAAAAATTGACACGGTGGTAGTTAGTCGATTTTAATTTTGCAAATTGCAAATGAAAGGTACAGTATTCTTCGATACGTAAAAAAAGTTTCAACTTGCTATCTGCTTTATTTTCAGTCCTGCAACATTTTGAAAAAATGAATTTTTTTTGCGAAAGCTGGATTGCAAAATTTATTTTGCAAAATCTATTGAACCGATCCTAATGAAATTTACAGTGTTATTTTATTATATCATAAAGTTTTTCTGGGTAAAATATGAAGGTCCTAAGTGTAGCATAAATGTTTGAAAAACGTAAAATGCAAATACTTGTTTTTTATGTTTTTTTCGCAATTATTGCTGTGTTGCAACAAGTGTGACAATTTTTAAAATTTTTAACTAATCCTATACTGTAGAAAATTTAATTACGCAAATTTTATGTTAGTGCAACTTTTCTCGGAAGTGAATACTTTGAAAGTTATAATCAAAAAACGAAGAAAAAAATCGAATTTTTCCTTCATTTTTTGACATTTTGATTATTTAAACAATGTTCCGGACCTTTTTGAGTGGGAGGATAACTTAATTATTATTTTTTAAGTTAATTCCAAGCAATTCATGCAAAAAAAATATGAGTCACCTCTCAACGTCCATCTCAAAACAGTTGCGCCCTGGACTAATGATTAGATTTAGAATTATCATTTACAATCAATTATTTTTGATATTTTTGTATGTAATTTCCATTTGTATTTATTAAATTTATAGACAAAATTGATTGAAAAACATTTTTATATATTGTACAACCAAAACAGTTAAAAACATACAAAAGACGAAATTATCCACGAAGCAACAATCTCGTTAGTGCCAATTTTTCGTTTATCAAAAAAAAGTTTAAACCGTAGCAATCATGGCTGCTGTCAGTCCAAACACTGCTGGCACAGTAAAAACAAATAAAATAAAAAAAAGTTATAAACGCCCCGGTTAACGTGAATTTTCGACATCAAAAGGCCTCATTACAGATTCTCGGAGAAGCAGACGAAAACGAATAAAAAAATGAATAAAAAAGAGAGGTATTAGGAAAGAGTGAGATAATCGAAATGTGTTCTGTGCGGAAGTAGACTCAGTGGCGTGGTTTACATTTGGTAAATAGAGAAACATTTCAAGACTTTTTAAATTATCAAATATGACAAAAAGAGAAAATATGTCTGCTTAGCAGTAAATCGGCAAACAAGTTAGTGGGTTCATTTAATTTTTGGTTGATCTTCTTTTTCGGGTACGATCTCCATTAATAAAGATTAGCATTATAACCCGGTCTATATAGACATTTCAAATAACAAAAATTGCCGGAGAGCCAAATTTTGGTGGAGAGCTAGGGTATACCATAACAAATAAAGTTTAAAAAGTCCCCATCGATCCCATGTGTGCGTCAAAAGTTATTCGCGGTCAAAGGTCAAAATTTAAGATTTTTTGGATTTTTTTCGAAAACGGTAAGTTTTATCAAAAAAAAACCTTAAACCAAAGTTGTAGATCTTAAAATTCTCTACAAAAATAGTCCTTACTATTTTTTTCCTAAGAGTTGCCATTCCTGAGATATCGCGATTCAAAGAGTCACATTATACATGATATGCACACGTTTTCACACCACCTGTGAGGTAGTGTACTCGGAGCGTTTTTTTTACCGTGGTTTCCCCTGTAGGCCTACTCCACTAACTGTTTTGACAATTTTAGGATAATTTAAGGAAACAATACCGGTCAAGTTCTAGATATTACCTTATTATTGATATTGATTATTGATATTGCTATTGATTATTAGGTTAACTATTGTTTTGATTTCTTTAGATATTTTAAACAGATTCATGTTCTTGAAAGTCTACTTCAAAAGTCAAGTCTTCTTCGATTTCATCTTCTTCCTCTTCCTCTTGCTGGATGTTCAAAAATTGTTCAAATGTGACTGAGTCATTGGTCTCTTCATTAAAATCACAGGAGTCTTCATCTGTTGTACTAAACTGGACATTTGAGCAAGACTGACCTTGGCAGTTGGTACACACTAGAGAACACAGCAACACGACTTTTTTACATCCACATTTGGCACTACAACCTTTTTTGCAATTGCAAAAAAATAGTGTTAAGGAGTTTTTCTGGAGCAGGTGGGAGTAAGATTTTAATCGGTTCCAGAGTATTATCTATTAATTTCCAACCCCAGTCTTCTGGATTCAGTTCATTGCCTAGCCATGTTTGAACTTGACCAGACTTGACTTAAAATATCTT
Organism: Diabrotica virgifera virgifera; assembly: GCF_917563875.1. Lineage (NCBI taxonomy): Eukaryota > Metazoa > Arthropoda > Insecta > Coleoptera > Chrysomelidae > Diabrotica > Diabrotica virgifera. Next base: position 10,622,170 of record NC_065451.1, on the reverse strand, counting down.
GGTAATTGTCAATAAAACAAATAAATGTTAATTTTCCAGGCTTTTCTGTAATAATAATTCACTACCATACTTCAATTTCAATCGTATTTTTATAGTTCTGTCATCTAAAACTATATCTTGACAAACATTCCTTAATTCATCCAACGAAAACTGGCAATCATCACTCGTTTCTATGAATTGAAACATTTTCTCCATCGCAGAGTTTACAGTTTCATCTTGTGGACGGCCAATTTTACGACCAGTATTAGGTTTTAAGAAAGATTTGAAACAACTGTCATGGTATTTTGCATCAGCAGCGACTAAATCATACTCAAGATTAATACGTTCAAGAACAGCCTTCGAAACATCATCAGAACGATCTTTAGCTAATTTCAACAGGGATTCTTTGAATTTTAGTGTAGTCACGTTACGAATTATTTTTCGAAGATGCTGTGCTTTCTTTATCTCAGATTCTTCATTGGCTTCATTGCCACAAAATAAACAGTATTTTTTAAAACAAAAATATGGTTTACTTACTCGCGTTCTAGTATGAGGTGGACTTACTTTTGAAGTACTAGCCTGTTCCTCCTCACGTTGTCTTTTCACTGCAGCGATTGAAGTTTTCCGAATGTATGATCTTCTGCAATTAACGTGTATTGTAACGGATTTTTGAGTTCTTAAATACTCAATAAACTCATCACCTCTCTCGACACTAGCCTCGATTAAATTTGGCATTCCACGATCAACCACAACTGTTTTAGTTTCACTTAAAAGTTTATTGCAAATAAAGCAAAACTGAGACATTTTTAAAACTATAAAATTGTACAAATAACGGTAACGGTACTAAACGGTAGACGCTTGTAATAAGTACTTATATTCACTTGAACTGAACCTTTAGCACTAAAAGAAACAGATAATATTATGAACCAGACCTACGGACAATACTGTAGCCATTGCCTATAATAGACAATCTGTTCTTTTTTAAACAATGGTATAGCCAAATGTTTTTCAAGGCCACGTGGATAGAGGAAATTCAGTTTGGGACTGATTACCTTTTGAAGAAATATTTTCCGAATAGTATAATATACTATATAAAAGAAACACAAATAGGCATTTATACTTGTCTTAAGGGCTACATATGTATATACGTATATATGCATATAATGTATAAAGTAACTTTTAAAATCGCGATATCTCAGGAATGGTAACTCTTAGGAAAAATATTGTAAGGACAATTTTTGTAGAGAATGTTAAGATCTACAACTTTGGTTTGAGGTTTTTTTTTTGATAAAACTTACCGTTTTCGAAAAAAATCCAAAAAATCTCAAATTTTGACCTTTGACCCCGAATAACTTTTAACGCACACATGGGATCGATGGGGACTTTTTAAACTTTATTTGTTATGGTATACCCTAGCTCTCCACCAAAATTTGGCTCTCCGGCAATTTTTGTTATTTGCCAAGCATTTTGATGTCTAAGTTGACCGGATTATTAAGCATAATTGCATAAACAGTGGCTATTATCTCCCTTCTTCTTCTTCTTCTTCATTCAACAAGTCTTATAATCCGTTTCACTCTTCTGTATTGTCACTACGATAATTTGCATTTTAGAGTAATCTCTACATAATTAAAAAACTTACATTCTTATAACAGTGTGTCCATTATTTTATAAAGATTTATCATTGAATCGTTTCTTGTCTTGTCATTCTACTTTTAATGAACTGAACGCGCCTTTCACACACTAAGAATTTGAATGTTGGATCGTAAGAACGCACGATGACATTCCAATGGTGGCTCAAGCAATCCCATGGTAAACTCACATTACACTAAACGTTCCAACCGCCGTGTAATGAGAAGGTGCCATACGATTGCTCGAGCCACTATTGGAATGTCATAGCGCGTTCTAACCCTCGCACGTTTCAAATTCATAATGTGTGAAAAGAGCGTTAGAATTTGAACGTGCGGTCGCTAGAACGCACTATGACATTCCAATGGTGATATTACACCGTTCGCTGAGGTTGCTGTGAATGGTGAAGCCACCATTGGAATGTCATAGTGAGTTCTAGCGACCGCACGTTCAAAATTCTGTGTGCGAAACTGCGCATATGGGCATATATAATAATAATAGTTGTAAGAATGAAACATTACTCTTATTAAATCACATAAATATAATTACAGATCCCGAAGACGTGTTTGTTATACTGGATTCCTAATATTCATTATGAGATTTTTAATCTAAGGATATTGTCATGCTTAAGGTACTAGTACACTTTAGAAGACCAAAAATAAGCATTTTTTCAAGATTTTTTTTCTTAGAACCTTTATTAAAAATGAACATAAAACTTTTTACATTTTTATATTTAACTCTTAGAGAATACAAAAAATATATATTTTTTCATTTATGCACGTACACTAATATTGTCGAGGGCGCCAAAGTCGAGGTCTCGAAAAAAAAGTAGTTCCGATGGCGGACAGTTAATCTCAGGATTGGGATCTCCGAAGTAAAAAAATCGTATGGCATTTGAAAAAGCAAGGTTTCTTCCGTATCAATTTACCACCGTTAGTAAAAAATTTAGCAAAAAAAAGATTTTACGGACATTTGAAAAATTTTTGTGAAAAAATCGCCCGTTTTTCTTTAGTTTTTCATGGTTAAAAAATATTAATTTTTTATTTTTTGGTGAAATTGTGGTAAATTGTCACGTAAGAAACCTTCCTTTTTCAAATGCAGTACGATTTTTCTGTTTTAGATATCCCAATAGTGAGATTAACTGTCCGCCATAATTTTTCGAGGCCTCGACTTTTGCGCCCTCTACAATATTAGTGTACGTGCATAAATGAAAAAGATATAAATTTTTGTACTCTCTAAGAGTTGTATATAAATAAGTAAAACGTTTTATGTTCTTTTTTAATAAAGGTTCTGAGAAAAATATTCTTGAAAAAAATGATTATTTTTGATCTTCTAAAGTGTACTTAGTGTACTAGTACCTTAAAGGAATTCTGCTATCCCCATTCCATGAAGGATGCGTTGCTTGAGGTGATATGTGTTACGCCTTATCATATAACCAAGATATTCCAACATTCTTCTACAGTTTGTTAGTCCAACAGTGCAGCCGTGGGCCGTAAGAATTCCCGACAATCTGGATCTTACTTTCCCTCTATTTTACCTTCTATTATAATTATTAATTTTAGTATAAAGAGAAATATTGATAAGAGGTATGCTAAGAAATGAATTTAGAACCAGGTAACACGAGAGCAGAAAATAAAGCATGGAAGGTCACTAAACGAATGCGGAAACAACGAGACTGCAGAAATGAACGTGATTACAACGAAAGAGTGGAAATAATATTATAAAAATCTCTAAGAGAATTCCTAAATGACCGTGAAAGGCAACCTAACACAAAGCAAGCATCGAGTAATAATAGACTCAGCAGATATAGCTAACGCCATTGATCAAATGAAAAATGGAAAGGCAACGGGACTAAGAAATGCATCAATAGAACTGTTAAAGATATCTCAATCGAAAGGGTCTAAAATTCTGGCACATATATTTAATTAACGTTTAAACGGCTAATGAATCCAAAAAGAGCAATTATTTGATCAATTTTTACAACAAATAATGCCAAAATGGTTCAAACCGGGACGCTCATGTGTTGATGATATTATTCACTCTAAAGCAGTTAACTGGGAAAAGGGTAGAACGGGAAAAGGCATGTGTAGGTGTACTGACATTTATAGACCTACAAAAGGCATACGATATGTGGGTAGCTATGCACAGCTTTGGCATCAGCGATAAATATGTCCAAACAATAAAACTATATGAGGATTACAGTAGTTCAGTCAAAGTCGGAAACAATATTCCTCAGGAATTCTATATAAATAAAGGCTTAAGAGGATCGGCGCAAAATTTCGGCTCCAATGCTTTTTAAATGCATTCATTTTTTTCGAATCCTGAGAAAACTAATAGGTCTGGATCCCGCGTATGAAAAAAAAAGTTGATTAATAGCAAGCTGAAAATTTGTTAATAGCTTAAGGGTGTCTAGTCGGACAAACTTTGATATATGGGAACACTGGAACAGGGGAAGTTTTAATTGTGGAACTGGTTAAAAATTTGGAACGGTCAGACCACGAAAACGGCAAATGTATTTTGTCCGACAGAACAGACTTCTCTCCGAAGAGAGATTAAACTCACATGCAAAAGTCAGACTACTATTTATCACCAAATGGGCGTTTTAATGAGTGGAACATGTAGAATATGTCAAATGACAGAAATTATGACAGGTGATAAATAGCAGTCTGATTTTTGCATGAGAGTTTAATCTCTGTTCGGAGAGTTTAAGTCTGTTCTGTCGGACAAAATAAATGTGCCGTTTTCGTGGTCTGACCGTTCCAAATTTTTAACCTGTTCCACAATTAAAACTGCCCCTGTTACAGTGTTCCCATATATCAAAGTTTATCCGACTAGACACCCTTAAGCTACTAACAAATTTTCAGCTTGCTATTAATCAACTTTTTTTTCATACGCCGGATCCAGACCTATAATAAGTATTTTTGAAAAATTTAAACGCAGAATGAAAGATTACGTTATTAATGAAGGCCTAAAGTCACTCAAAAATTCTATAATGATTATTTTAATAAGTTAAGTGGTAGAAAAAAGAGAAAATTTAGTGTGATTTTTAATTTCAAATATCTCATTCACAAGAAACTTTTTGTTTATTGCAATAATGTAATCTTTCATTCTGCATTTATATTTTTCAAAAATATTTATTATTTTTCTCAGGATTAGACAAAAATGAATTTTACGAAATTTTGCGCCTACGCCCTTAAGGCTCATAAGCACCGACTTTATTTAAAATATATTTAGAAGAGTTCTGCATTAATTTTATATGCTGTACTTTATCGAATGCCTTTTCGAAGTCCACGAATCATGCAAATACATATTTTCTCTGATCACGGCATATTTTAATATGATATATAGCTAAAAAAGTACTTCTCTGGTACTCTAGTTCCCATGGCATTTATAAAACATAATTGAGAAGTATCTTCGAGATATTCACATGTGTGTTTAATTCTGTTAGGAAGTATTCTTAGGAGGATCTTAAAAGCGTGGCTCATTAGGCTAATTAATCGATATTGTGAGCGTTTTCTAACATTCTGTTTTTTAGGTATTGCGACAAAGATGGACTTGAGCCAGTCTGTGGGAACCACTCCAGTGTTATATATTGCATTAAAAAACTGTCTTGGTTACATAATTACAAATCTCCCGTTTGAACTGTTTGACCTGATACGCTCATGTCCCGTGATATTATTCGAAACGGACCATGTTAGATTGTACTCGTAAATTGCAATTATTGCTTCAAAGTAAAGAATGAAACACGTAAGAGAGATAGACAAAGAGATAGTCCTCGAGAGCGACTGAAACGGATGATCGGATACATCCACATCCACAACACGCGGATCTGAACAAATACGGAGCAAATGAAAACCAAACAAAAACGAATACGTGAAATATGCAGAACCGTATCTATACCCCTACGCACTGGTGCGGATAACCCACAAGCAATTATATGTTAAATGCAGGTACAATTCCAGGCACAATTCTGATATTGGAATCTTACAAAAGTCGCCAGATTCTTGTGTAGTTGTCAGTTTGTGCTCAGATATAAAATATATTCGATGTTGAAAATGATTCGAAATATGCAAATACATACTTGATTGTTAGGAAAAATGTATAAATGTAGGAGATCTGCTAATAATTTGGTTCATTTTTGCTATAAATGAAAAGATGAGCTGACAAAGTACGTACTAATAAATTCCCTTTCTCTCTTTCTCTCTCTCACCGTTTCCCTCTCTCACTCTCAAATTGCGTTTCCCAACTATAACGTATATTTTGTATGTATCGATATCATGTCAACTTTTGATGTCATCGATAATAGTTCCTTCAGTATCCATAATTTTTATTTGGTGTCATTTCTGACGGTATAATTTGATTATATGCTGAGTGGAGTATCCAAGTGCAACTCTGTCCAACATCTGCATCGATTGGACAAGATGTCTGAAGAAATACCTGTCAACAGGGGGAGACCCATGCTCTCTATAATACGCTGTAGAAGCATAAACAAACCATTTTTGCTAATTTTGTATTGTTTATTTTATTTTACTATATTTTTACCGAGTTCTACGTGAAATTCTCAAGATTTTTTACAACCTCCAGATCCACTGATTGATCTTTGGATGGCATTTTTATTTAATGTTATTATTTCATACAAGCCTAGTCAGACAAGATACATACTGCTTTTTCGTTGTTGATCTTCTATATATATTTGTGTTGTCCGTTCCAGTTGAATGCAACTGTATTTACAGATAGTAATAGGCAGTGATATTGATCTACCATATTTATTGTTAGATCACTATGATCTTCCCCGATACAGAGATATTTGATCTTTTGAATGTTGACCCAGCGAATCGTGTACTCCACATTATCTTCTTTATCATTTGTTATATGTAACTACTTGGTCACTTTGTCACTGGTACACTATAAAACTTGGGCCAGGTTTTCGAGTTCTATTCCCACTTCTTACTGATGTATGGTCGGCATAAAAATGTTCCTAACTGTCCTAACATCTAATCGTCTTGTAGCTTCTAGCAATCTCGCATTTTTAGTTTACTTCAATAATTTATTGTCATCGATGAGAAAACTTTTAACCATATAACCGGCCGCACTTCGTGACGACAAGATCTCTTGGATTGATTGGTATACATGAACAAGGCGAAATTAAAATTGGACTGAGGCAGTGGCGGCTCGTATCACTTTAAGTAGGTAATGCCAGAATTAGGCCTAAATTAGGCCAGCTGCCTAAATTTTTAGTGACGGGTTCACGATATTGTCAAAAAAGGTATAAAATAGAAATTTAAAAAAATAGGTACACATACTTTTACATTATATAGGCATTGATTAATAAATATAGGGGAGAAGATACGAAACTAAACGAGCGTTTATGTACGACACCAGTGGTTTTAGAAATAGATGGCGTTAGCAGCTTTCTAGGTACGAGATTGAATTTACCTGAGACAACGATGAGACGTATTCAGGTAGCTTTGGTTAGCGGAATTTGGGGTCGGTCGGGTCGATCGGATTATAATAAAAATTATTTATTTCTTTTGATGTATTTAAATTTGAGTTCTCATTCAACGATAACAATGGCAATCTTTAAAATAATTATTGGAGTGTACCTATGTATTACTTTCTAAACTCGTTTTTAAATTAACAAGAATAATTGTAGTTGTAATTTGTCTTTTAATTTGATTTAAGTCACTGGGTGATTTTAGATATTGTACATTTATCTTATTTGCCTCATAATCTCGATAAAAAATTAGGTAAGTATTTTCGTTAATTACAGTCTCTTCTGATGATGGTATATTTTGTTGAGATATTGCAACGGTATTTACTTAATATAAAATTGACTAAGTAAACCGCTCGGCCACTTTAAACTCTTCGAAAAAATGGTAAGGACTTAAGTTGTTGCGATTTCCTACAATTTCTTCCAAGTTTTTTCATGCGGTCGATATTTTCCGAGTTAGGGGGAAAATCGTGACTAAGTATACTTATTGAATTATTTATTATTAACTTTACTTCTTAAAGGTGCCTTGTATTTCTGCGTAGGCGTCCACCGTGGATTGTATTGTCAGGTGAGATATTAGATTCTCAGGATTACCTACATTATTCTAATAAGAGTAAGGTTCAAGAAGTCGCCCACGTGAAAAGTGGGCCAAATTTTTTTTAACAATTTTTTTTAATCAAATTGCAAAAATCTATATTTTTGGCCCGGACAATTTTTTTGTAGGTTTTTTGGACCATTCTGGATAAAAAAGGTCTCTTATTATTTTTCTCTAAAGTTGATCGTTTTCGAGTTATAAGCAATTTAAAATTGAAAAAAACGAAAAATGGCGATTTTCAAGGCTTAATAACTTGGTTAAAAGTTATTATTATGAAAGTCAGAAAGTGACTAAATCAAAGTTTAATGCCCCCCTACAAGATCCTGAAGGATTTTTTGTCATTATTTTATTACTAAGCTGTTATTTTTAAGTAATAATATTGAGCGCCATGCACGTGGTTGCCGGCCATAAATGCTGAGTGCGAGAGAGATGCCACTCCGGCAGTCCAATTGTGCATCTTACTTGCACTCACATTTACGGCCGCCTACCTCGTGCATGGCGCTCATTATTATTACTTAAAAATAACAGCTTAGTAATAAAATAATGACAAAAATTTCTTCAGGATCTTGTAGGGGGGGGGGGGCATTAAACTTTGATTTAGTCAGTTTCTGACTTTCATAATAATAACTTTTAACCTAGTTATTAAGCCTTGAAAATCGCCATTTTTCGTTTTTTTCAATTTTAAATTTCTTATAACTCGAAAACGATCAACTTTAGAGAAAAATAATAAGAGACCTTTTTTATCCAGAATGGTCCAAAAAACCTACAAAAAAAATGTCAGAGCCAAAAATATTGATTTTTGCAATTTGATTAAAAAAAAATTGCTAAAAAAAATGAACCACTTTTCACGTGGGCGACTTCTTGAACCTTATTCTGGGATGTCTCACGAATGTGATTATGCCAAAAAATCTCATGGGAATATTTTTCCCAGCGGGCCCGCCGTTTTCGCCTTGTCATGATCTTAAAGTTTTATCGTAAATTTAGTTTTACAGTAATTTTTTGAAAGAAAAATGCCTTTTTTTTTTCAAAATAACATTATAATTATCAGTGATACGAAATATCCCAAAGTGTAAAGGTTTTGCGTTTCTGAATATTTTGTTTTTCTGTAACACAAAAATTGGTTAAGATATGGCTGTTCCAAATTTGCATATACTCGTGACTAGTGACCCATTGAAGCCCTTTTAACTACAGCCTTTCAAAAATAAGCACTTTGAACAAATGAAACTTACTATATAAGCATACATATACGTAAAGTAACTTATGAAGCGCTACTGATTAATTTCATCTGGGATGCTAATTAAGAGGTGATTTTTAAGATCTTTTTTATAAAAAAACGGATCAACTTTATTTTGTGCGCAACTTGTTTACTTCTGATACTAGAAACTTAAAAAAATAAAGCTGTTTTTAAACACTTTAAAACAGTTATGATGAGTTTTCCCCGAAAAGTGCTTAATTTTTTGGTTATTTCACGTAGAAATATTCAATTTGGAATTTGACGAATAAGAACCTACTTTTTATTAGCTACAACTCTGCTCTTACTGGATCTACTTCATATGTCATATATAAAACATTTTTTTCATTTTTTTATAAGCTGTATTTTTGCTATGAATATTTTTTTTTGGCGAAATACTTACTCATTTCCTCATGAAACATACTTTTTTTGGAACATGAATATATCCAGCGCAAATAACTCGAAAAGTATTTACTTGTGAGGTCAAGACTAGTGAAAAAAACTCTATAGTCAATTTATATTTTCAACGTTTTTGCAGAAAAAAATTAATACAGGTATTAATACAGATTAATATGATAGCGACTGTGCATTAAAATTTTGAATACGGACCACGTAGAATAAGTGCTTGTTCTTGGCTAGCTTCAACAAATTTACGCTAGGCGCGCCACTATACAGGCAGATTTTAAAGGAAACAAAATAATGCACAGGGTTTCGTATCTTCCCCCTATATTTATTAATCAATGATATAGGTATAATACCATTTCTTATTTAAACATTTAAAATGCATTCAGTGATTGATTTGACATCATGTCCGTCCAACAAATGAAATCTCCAAAATCTCTCAACTTATCGCCCTTTACACAAATATCGGACAACTATAACTAACTGAAATTCACCAGCGACGCGACATCTGTCGTTTCATCGCCAATCACTGCAACACAAAGATAATTTTCAATTTCTTTCCTTATTTCCTCGTTATAAACATCTAAGATGCACTGAAGGAGTTTATTTTGTGTTGTTTTGAGGTACATGCTTTTAAAGATTTGGAACTTTGAATATGAACCTAATCGTTGTCTAATTCGGCTAACATTGAACAGTTCCATAAAGATGCCTCTATTTTCTGAATTTTCCTTTTCGTCGTGATTTCTCAAAACTAACTCGAAAGCTCCACAAAACCATATAGATATAGTTTTTAACTTGATTCAAAACATATCGATTCTTTATCCACTTCTTGTTCATTGTGTTTAATTAGACTATCACGATATGCTGAATTAAACTCGGGTTTTATTAAAAATTAAAAAATTTTAAATTACTTAAAAATATAATAGTTTATAATTAAAAGTTCAATCATTAAAAATGTAATAATTATAAATACAAAAACGAGCGAGCGAGCGCGTAAAAAAACTCGAAAATATAATGTACTACCCTGTACGAGAATTATTTGGATCTACGATCCACTATTCACTATGAGGAGCATAGTAAAAAATATTAGATTTAGATCTTCCTTGTCGAGCCAGGCACGAATAGTCGAATTTAAACGTGTATGAAAAGTGCAATATAGCTCTATCTCTGTCACTTACATAGAATGCCCGTAAAATCTTTCTCTTTTCAGCTGAGCCATCTAAGCTTTTGGCACGGGGCACGATGCGATCATTCCTTCCACTGTGAGTGGCGAGGGTTGTACTTCACTGCACAGTTGCCAGATTGTATATAAATTATGAAGAGAAAAGAAATACGCACAAAAAATGAACGGGCATTAAAACGGTTTAAAGATAAAAAAAAAATATGTTTCTGTACAAAAATAAGGTAGTGCCATGGCTCCATGGCACTACCTCACCGGCCGCCGCTGGACTGAGGGTCATATCAACATACAGAGTGGATATACAAGGATAGACAAAGTAAATAAATTATACCAGGCAATAGGAAGAACAATCATACACAAGAAAAAAAATAACGAAACAAACTAAAACAAATAATGTTTTTAAGGCCATAATATGTAGACCAATGCTTACGTATGGATGAGTCCTAGTTACTAAGTTAACAGCAAGTACAGGATATAGATAAAGGGTACAGGGAGTAACTAGAAAAGATCGGGTAAGAAACGATATTATAAGAGAGGAATTAAAACTAGAGTAGATGGCAGAGTACGTTGAAAAAAGGCAGTTAAGTTTGGCGTCATGTGCAACGAATAAAAATAAAATGCCAGTCAAAAAGATATGGGATCTTTAGAAAAAGTATATTTTTATATAATAAGATGAATTGGTAAGTTAGTAAAACTTCTTCGTCACTATCCTATTCAGTGAAACAGTATATCAGTAATCAATCTTATTAATCAATTAAGCGACACCTATTAGACAAACCTGTTAAATTTGGTTACATATACTTTTGTCCAAGGAGAATAAATTGTAATACTTACCTATATTTCACTCAAATGCTTAGTGTCTGATTTATTGTTAATACAATTATCACATTCTGATATGAAACCCATCTCTAGAAATATTCTTTTAGTATAGTTTCTTCAACGCATTAAGATGTTAAAGGAACTAGTCCATCGTGTGATTATTATTTGCTTCATTGTCATTTTGATATTTGCTTCATTATAACTAGATAACTAGAATATTTAAGAATGTTACCGATATAAAAATTCCAAATAAAACAGTTCTGACTATCAAAAAAAGATTTCTGTAAATTGAAGGATAAACATTTATCCAATAGGGAACCTGCACTAAAAAATTTTTTTGCATAAAATTGTTAATTTATGCTTTAAAATGTTATATTCAAAATATTACGTCTTAACAATGAATAGTGTACGTACATCTGATCAAAGTTCCGCGCCTAAAATTTTCGTTTCAAACAACTTCAAAAGCGAGAGCTGGGGTCTGACGTCATAGGCCACTCGTATCGTTGAACGGGGCTATTGCATTTAATGCAGTTTGCCCATAGATAAATAATATAGTTGAAATATCTTGTTTTACTCTGTGGCAAAAATTATTTTTTCTGTGACAGGCAAAATATTAATATTTTATCTCTGTCGACATGTACCAAAAAGTTCTTTTTTATGAAATTACTTTTGTCGTTTCTTGTGTTGAAGAACAAAGAAGAAACAAGTAACTTAAAAATAAACAAAACTTTTAGTAATAAAAGTAAGAGTAACTAAAAAGTATTGGTGCTACTATAGTATGCGGTCTACAGTCGGGTTTCTACTATAGCTTGCGGTCTACCGAGGGATGCGGTGTAAGTATATGCGGAGGGATGCGGAGATGATAAAGATATTATCTTGTAAAATTACAACAATGAGTCTTCTTATTTATGCGTATTATTAACTTTGTAAAGAAGGATTTTGTTGGCTATGTACACGTTCTATCGGTACGTCTGCTAATCACCATAATCTTTTCTCCAGAAGGCTTTGACACAATAATGAAAGGCTCCAGTAGGTACGAATAAACATTACAATAAAATATAATCTTTATTATAATGCAAATTACACCGTAATCTTTTCCAGGATATACGAAATCCTTCGCTTAGAGGTAGTTAGATCAAACCCACGGGGTAAACCGTATACTATAATATAATGGTACCAAACTATTGTTATAAACGGTTTAAATACATGCTTATTAATAACTCTTACTTATTTGCCTTGACACCTCGCATTTCTTCAATAGAATAGCTTTCACTACTTTTTATAAAAGTTGCCGCCATGAAGACATCAACGGTAGGTAAGTTGTCAGACTTACCCTCGTTCGTCATATTATGCGTTTTAAACTCTTTACACAGTAGTACTCAACTTTATCAATTTCAGTTTAAAACTAAGCTGATTGGGGAACTACTTATTACAATATATAAGATGAATATAAATAGTACCTAGGAATTTTCCATTAAAGACGATTAAAATGTAATATACCCGTGATAAATGCCCTAATCGCGTTGTTTCCGACTGCTAGGCCGGTTGACCGTGGCCCGTGACGTCGGACCAATAGAAGGACGTTCAATAGCCTCCTGAGATATTTAAATTTTATAGCATTTTTAAAGCGTCGTAATTAGCGTACAGGTTAAAAATATTTGTTTTTTCGCATGCAAGCGTTTTAAGATCATGTTACCTTATGTTTTTAATATCATTTTAATATTTAAAAATGTATGCAAGTTCCCTATTATTTGATTTGAATTTAACAATAGTTGGACAATTAATTTCGGGCGAGTACGATCCTGGTGGGTCCAGCGGCAAAAACGAGCGCATTCCGAAATCGCCGGAACATCCGAACCGAGCCGCCTTCGACTCGTACGAACGAACGTTTTAGCATCATCGGCATCGGCGTTGGCGGTGGCCGTTGCGGCGGCGAAACAACTACGAAACGAGAGATGCGGTTGCCGGGCAACGGGCTGACCAATGGTCGCGATGCCGATAACCAATCTTGGATCTCATTTCTCGCATGGCCGCCCCCGACTAGGATTACAGCCGGGCGGCAATTAGAACCGCCGCCGCCACGATGCTGCCGCCGATGCCTTTTTTCTTCCTTCTCTTCGTATGTGTATGTGTACGAATTATTCGATTCGATTTCGCTCGCGAGAGCCGCCTCACAAAAGGAAATTAGAATGCGGTGGGACAAAATTGGTGTTTTTAGCGTTGGAGGTATGGAGATTTAAAAGAAAGACGGATAACACCGGCTCGTTTACAATTAAAATGGAACTACTATTCCTTGTGTGTACACTAATGCATGCTAGGAAATACAAAATTTAATTTGAAGAGACAAGAGCGAGTATTTACGAAAAAACTCGATCTACGTCGTAGTAAACGAGTATGTATCATTATATTTATTGTTTGTACCTATTTACCCGACATATGCATTAAAACAAAACTTTGTAATTTGTAGTATAGTAGGCACAAATTTAAAATAAAAAAAAAATTATAGTAGCTTGGTTCTGATTCAGTTCGAAAGGCCACTAATAACATTTAACCAGTGCTTGAGATCCATAAATATAATAGAAAAATATTACATATAATACGGTAAATACAGCAGCAGACATGTCTCTTGTCTTATAAATTGTAAAAGTCACGAGATTAAGGATGTTACCAGGAAGTGGTCCCACGAAAAGTTTTAGATTTAAAGCATTACCATATCATCAGATTTAAATCATTATTTATTATTTTTAATAATGAATTTTGGATCTGGGACTTTCCATCTTTTTTTAGTATAAATAAATTAAAAATAAGTATAAATAAATTAAAATAAGAACTAAATAAATTAAGTGTTAAATTCATTGGAATATCTATTCATAACAGACGAAACCACTAGTGACAAACGTTTACAAGCGATAAATACTGCCGATATTTTCTGTATCATCATCGTTCCATAGTCTATAAAGTGATTAAAGCTGAAAACTTACCTATGATTAAGATCGGGCAGTTCCTGTTTGGGTCCAGGGGTAACGATAGCGGGATGCGACGATAAATGAGGCGGGTGAGGCGATAATCCGGGATGGGGTTGGATCAACCCGGTTGGCGAGAATCTGTAGAAATCGCTGGGCAGACTGCTCGTAGAGATCGGTAACGTGCTGGGGTAAGGACTTCGGAAACCCGCACCAGGCGAGAGGGGATACATACTGGGAGTGTGCCTGAAACAATTTTTTTATTAAAACAATTGTTACTCCACAACTTATAATGACAGTAAAATCTTTTAAAAGCTTCTGTACAGGATTATCAGCATCCAAAATAAGAGCAAGACATATTCACTTAATTTTTAAATGTCTTACAAAACAAACATCACGTTTGTTGTTAAATAATTAGGTGACACCGATTGCTCAACACAAGTGCACTAGTTTCAATAACGCTTTGTCAGCTATTCAATATTATTGTTAATTCACGGCCAGACCGTGTCAGCATTAAAAACATCAACACTTTTCTAGTTTATTTATATATACAAAAAAGCATCGCGAATCATTCTATTATCAATTATCATTCGTGATTCAGATACATTATTAGACAGTTAGATTTCCAAACGCACCAACTAGTTACTGTGGTATTTAGAGTTGGTAAATAAATAAGTATTCAGCAAATAGTGTCTACTTCATCAACCCCTATCATAGGGGGTAACTACCCCAACTAACATGGGACGTTCCTGAGGGTGGAGTACCACCATACTTCAAATGAATTCAGTTTGAATACTAACGGTAGCTTTCCAAAATCTCCAAAGTAAAACCATTTTTTGGCTACATTCACCAAATCGCGTCAACTGCTGGACATAGACCTCCCCCAGTTCTTTACAATGTTCTCGACACTGGGCCGCTTGTAGCCAGTTTCACTCTACTCTATTTATGTCGTCGGTCCATCTAGTCGCTGGTCGTCCTCGGCTTCTCTTATAGTTTCTGGGCCTCCACTCCATGATTGGTCTCGTCCACTGTCCATCTTGTGTTCTAGCTAAGTGCCCTGCCCAGTTCCACTTAAGAGTCGCAGCTCTTTTGATGCCATCTTGAATTTCTGATCTTTGCCTGATTTGTTGGTTTGTTAGGTGGTCTCGAAGGCTCACGTTCAGTCACGTTAGTCTTCTTTTCCGTCTGTCAAACCGACTTATTTTTCGTCTGTGGACCGGTGGGCAGATCCTCTTCTTCCTTTCGTCTGTAAGTCTTTTTCTTCATGTAAATTCATTTTCTTAGTCTTCTAGTCTTTTCCGTCTGTTAATTCGTCTTATTTTTGGTGTGTCAAATCCTCTTCTTTTCCTCTGTTAAATCGTCTTCTCTTTTGTCTCTCAAATAGTCAGCTTTTTCCGTCTGTCAATTCAGCTCACTTTTCAAATTGTCTGTCAAATCGGAACATTACCGAGGTTTGATCAGATATCCACTTTCGTTAACTTCAAGGATATCTGACAACCATGTGTGTCTAAGAGTACCAAGCAACTATACGAAAACTTATTTTACGAACTCGCCGGTTTACACAAAAATAATGTCTTACAGTTTTATAAACTTATAATTCTTCTTGTGTCAATGCAGGATATACTTTTGACGAATCTGGAGAGCACTATACAGGGATGAGTGCCCTAATAACTAGTTGACTTCAGTCATAATTATACGTACGACGTCGAAAAACATTTTATTTTAATGTCGCATGATATTCATTTCGGCCGACACAAATAAATGTCAAATCGAAATAAAAACGTCAAATAAACTTAATTTCAATCTAAAATTGTGGTTTATTAAAGCAGAATTTGTAATGGTCGGCAGTTATCCCTGAGCGTAAAAGTTTTTATCTTTGTTGTATTTGTCCGATAACAACTCCAAATTGTAGGCGAATAAGGGATTTTTCCTTTATTCCGCGACCATGAGCTGGCCAAATACTCAAGTAGGTGGAGGCCAATAAACCAAAGAAGAAGACATAACCTAATAAAACTATATAAGAAGAAAGTCATATATGTATATTATACAACTATGACTGATGTAAACTAACTCCGAATCTAAGATCTAAAAGTTAAAACTTTCGATAGTGGTAATGTAATTTAAATTAAATTATAGGTTTCTACCGATATTTTCCCACCTCTACTAGTTTCGACTCTTTTTATTTTACAATGTATTATGTTTTCCATCTTTTGCGTTATTTTGCCGGATATTAGCGCGCTCATCACTGTCTAGGTGGAGTAAATCCTTGATGTATTTTTGAGAGCTTCTAAACGCCCTTTAGTCCAAGTTATGAAACTTAAAATAGGACAAAATATCGCAATTTTTACAGAATGGATCGATTTGCTTGAAAATTTGAGAATAAGTAGTGGATAGTCCAAGGATCAAAATCTATATGATGCCAAAAGGCGCTTTTGCCATGGGGGTGGTTGCCACCTCATCCAGTGGAAATTTTTTATTATATTTTAAGCGCAAAAGTTTATTGACAATTAAAACTTGTAATAACATGCAAAAACCACCGTAACCAACCCTTTCAAAGTCACCTCTTTTTGCGACTAACGATTTTAAAAAGATTTAATATTAACAGCATTATAGATCCTGTAAAAACCTACAAAATTCTTTCTTGCCAAACTTTCTAAAGTAAAAAATAAAAAGTTACGGTTCAAAAATCAATATTATTTTGAAAAACAAAAGGGGGAAACCAATTGGAAGCACAGTAATGTAAGTTAGCGGTGTTTTTAGTCACTGGCTTATCCATTCTTATTTATTTATGTATTATTAATAGATTCTAAAAGTTTGACTGGCTTAGAATGATTAGTTTTTAAAAAACTGGAGTTAAAAGCGAATAACGAATTTTTGTAGTTTGGTAAAAATGCCATTTTCTTCAGAATAGAAAGATTAGCATCAAAGATACGAAAAAATGTTTCGATATAAAATTGTAGGTTATTTAATTCCCAAGAACTTGGTTTAAAATCAATTTTTTACGGCAAAAATTGAGTGAATCGTAATCAGTATATCGAAAAACATTAATTTTTTCGATATAAAACTAACACTTTCGATAGCGAATAAATCCAAAACTATTAATTTTATCAAAAAAATGTATAGAACATTTTTTGCTTAGACTGAATGTTTTTATCAACTTTTGTGGTCAAAATATAATAAAAAATTTCCACCCCCCGAGATAGGGTGGCAGCCACCCCCATGGTAAAAGCGCCTTTCGGTATAATATAGATTTTGATCCTTGGACTATGCACTACTTATTCTCAAATTTTCAAGCAAATCGATCCATTCTGTAAAAATTGCGAGGTGAAAAGCTTCGGTTCCTGGCCTACTTATTATTTCATTTTTACTAATGTCTGTTAGTAAGTTGGAACTGATGATTCTTTATTTTTGTTTGTTACTGACTTTATTGAATTTATTTTGTTGAAATTCAAGTGAACACAAATGAAATTTAAACAAATGAATCGATAAAATATAATAAATAATATTAGATAAAATATAATAAAATAAATTTAAACAAATGAATAGAATAAAATCCACTGTTTTTTAATATATCACAGTTTCACAGTACAATACCCATCTAGTTTTCGGAAAATAATATTTCAGCAATTACACACTTGTCACAAAGTTCCATTATACTAGAAAAACAAGCATATCCAACCAACTGTGTACCTTTTCTCGGTTAGACAATACTCCTACTCAATCTAGAAAATGTCACAGGTGGCGGTGGCGACTCGTTATCCAGACTTTCATTTGTTCCCTTTAATCAGGAAATCTCGTCTCGTCTCTCTTCATTTCCCGTGTTTGCTCCTTTTTTTCCGTAGTAATCGGCTTTGTCGTACACTCTTTAATTGCGAGCAAATGGGATTTGGTCTGGCCACAAAGAGTCCAGTATGCCATGAAAAATTCTCCCGGGAAAGGGGTGTTATCACGCCCTGGAAAAAGTGTGTGGATTCGTGATGAAGTTTTGATTCGAAAAACGCGGCTTTTTTTGTCGGGAATTTTTTGTCAAAGGCTCATCTACGGGCTACCCGCATTTTTTCGACTGTGCTATTTCGAAATTGTTTCAAATGGCGCAGTCACGATACAAGAACATTTTAGATACATTTGTTTTAAGAATATGACTTTGTTCTTTGTCTTTTCTTATTTCTTTACCACATTTCCAGATACATAAATTGATTTCATCTAACAATAAAACACTAAAAACTTTTATTTTGAATACATACTTCCACAAAACTTTTACATATCTGTAATTTTTTATTTATTGATTTCCATAGATGCTAATAAAGATAGCTAAGGCCTTTATTTTGAATATGAAAAATTTTAAATTATTCATTAAGATAATGATTATGATCTAGAACAGGGATTCCAACCGGTGGTACGCGTACCACTGGTGGTACGCGGTAAGATTTCAGGTGGTATGCGTATGAGTCTTTCGGGGAGCAAACACAACACCCTTCAGAGACAATGAGAAAATAAACTCCTTCAAGAAAAAGTTGGTTCTTTTATGTTCTCAAATACAGAGGAAGGATGTCTCTGCATTTCCTTTGCTGTCACTATTTTTTAACGAAAACCAAATATCTCCAATACCAGATGTGGTTGCTGATATAATAATTCTTTACTAGGAACCACTTCAAGAAAGTTTTAATAAATATTTCTCTGCAGATTATTCCAAACTTGACTGATTCAGAAATCCTGTTGCAGCATCATCCACCAAATGAGTTGGAATTACAGGATTTACAGGAAACATTCATCGATTTCACAGAAGACAGTTTTAAAGATAAATCCTTAATTGACTTCTGGATAAAATGAAACAAGCCAATGGACCTATTTCTGATAGCAAATATGTTTCTAAAAACATAGTTTCTTTTCATTCCATGCCCCCCCCTCCATCGGTGTTTGGTGGTACGCCAAAATCTTCAAAATGTATCAGGTTGTACGCAGTTGCTAGAAGGTTGGGAATCCCTGATCTAGAAGGTAAAGTGGGTACGTAGAATTAGTTTTTCTATTATTGAAAGCCCTTGTGTGTTCTGCTATACGTTTGACGAAAGTTCTGCCAGTTTGACCCACCACGTGCCAGTTTGTATACACCACTCTGTATAAATAATTGTTTTTTCATTTGGCTCTTATTGTTCTTAATGTGTTTGCTTAATTGTTATTTGTTCTGAAAGCTTTCATAGCAAAAAATTGATTTCGTAATAATATAAAAGCTATACAATTGTTTATTATAGCTCAGTAGGGTCCTCTTTAGGGCTAGTTTAGTGTTGCCCAAAATCGGTCTTGGTCTTGCAGTCTTGGTCTTGTTCTTGCATTTTCGCAAGACCAAGACCAAGACCAAGACCGCTTTATTTTAGCAAGACCAAGACCAAGACTGACCGTGAAAGACTTGAGCAAGAACAAGACTAAGCCTGCAAGACTCTTGCTTCTTGCAGTTAGGATTGAGTGTCGTTTTAGGGAATATACAGTGCGTCCATAAAGAAACGCATAAATTCATTATTTCGTAAACCGGCGACTTTAAGGAAAAATCCCGACACAGGTCGATTTTTATTTTTAATTTTCGATTTCTTAGCATATATATATATATCATACGAGTGACGTCATCCATCTGGGCGTGATGACGTAATCGATGATTTTTTTTAATGAGAATAGGGGCCATGTGACAGCTTATTTGAAAGGGTATTAAATTCTCTATTCCATGATATAAACATTAACATAATTATTTATACAAGGTGTTCAAAAAACATTTTATTAATTAAAATAATTTAGACAAAAAGAAGAATGTATGTAATTTATCTAATTCAAAATACGTTTTAATGTTGTCAGAAAACAGGAAAAATGTTTATTTGACAAATAAATATTGTTTTTCACTTAAATTCAATGTTACAGCTTTCACCCACCTGCCTCTTGCCAGTTTGAATATTTCGTTTAAGCGAAAATCAATGTTTATTTTTCAAATAAATTTTTTTTTCCGTTTTCTGACAGTAGTAAAACGCATTTTGAATTAAAGAAATTACACACATTGTTCTTTTTGTCTCAATCATTTTAATTAAAAAAATGTTTTTTGGAATATCCTGTATAAATAATTATGTTAGTGTTTACATTAGTGAATATAAAATTGAATACCCTTTCAAATGAGCTATCACACGACCCCTATTCTCATTTAAAAAAATCATCGATTGCGTCATTACGCCCAGACGAATGACGTCACTAGTATGATATATATTCCGAAAAATCGTAATTTAAAAATAAAAATCAACCTGTTTCAGGATTTTTCCTTAAAGTCGCCGGTTTACGTAATAACGAATTTATGCCTTACTTTATGGACGCACTGTAGTAGTTCGGGTATATGCTTAGAGACTATGAGATGCAAAAAAGGTAAAAAAAATTTGGAAAATTGGACTTATGCGCATTATGAACAATACAATAAGCATACATAGCGAATCAAAATATACATTAAAAGACCACGTGACATATTTATTTGACACGTACTCAGAGGTCATAATAAATTTGTACAATTTAAAAATAAAATATTTTATAATACATTCTTTCTTATATATAGCAGACGACGCCTTCGCTCTGAAATTCGTTGTAATTGTGTAGATTTTGAGAATAGGTCCTTTCATAAAATAACCTTGTGTTTTGACGCCGACAGTAATAAATATCTTTTAAAACTTGTTATGATGTCACCAAAGCTGATATAATACGACAGCCACTTAATTGTTTTTCCTTATCAGTTTAAAGACTAAAGACTATCGTAGGTATATAAACTTTTTGCAGAGTGTGCAATTATAATATCAATGGGTCAAACAAAATACCATTCTAGACAAATATTCTTTAATACAGTCAAGTTTATGCCATTTATTGGATTGTTTGTGTTGTAACCATGCTTTAGCACATGTAAGGTCATTAAATGCAAATGTTTATTAAGAAACAAACTGACTCCCATGGGACATCGTAGATAGCTATAGGCAGGGATAGTTTAGATCGTGGGTTCAAACCCCACCCGATGTGAATTGTTTATACATTTATGAATTTGGTTGGTTTTGTAACTAAAGGCAACAGAATCATGAAAATTGGAACGAAGGGGTTTTAAAGAGTGATCTATTTAATGAAAATATTTTCATCTATTTCCTACTTCCGGTTATACCGGAAGTTGCTTATAACTTCATTTTTTTGAATGGGACACCCTGTATATTTTTACCTACATTTTTAAATTCTCCTCGATGTCTTCGTTGTTAAAATGTTTTGTAATATTATATAGGGGAGTTTAAAAGAGAATTAATTACATTTTTTTTCTTAATTTCGCAGCAATATTCACACCCTGTAGAATTGTAGTAGTTTGACATCCAAAACTATATTTATGTTCAGATGATTTTTAATATAATCTACTATTGTTAAGAATTGTTAGTATACCCCATTCCACGAATATACGACTCTCTTGGATTATTGCGACAACGAATATTTTACTGGAGTAATTTATTGGAGTAAATATTAGAGCAAAATACTTTAGTACTTCTTATGTTGCGTACTAAAATATTCGTCGTCGCGATAATACAAAACAGTCGTATATTCGTGAAATACGAATACACCATATAGCTAAATTTTTAATTTTAGAATACAGGGTTGGTCTAAACTCGGAATGAGTATTTTATGAGTTTGCTTAATTGGAGCACCCTGTATTTTAGTATTGTAATGATATAATATGGTAATTTTTTATTTCTTAAGCATTTCCTATACCTAACTGCTTTAGTTTGTGAGTTATTGGTGATTCAAGCCAAATATTATTTGCAACAAAAAATATGTGAAATTTTATTAGGTTAGCCGTGAACATAAAATGTTCGCAAATAATTCAATAGGAAATAATTTTTCGGAAATAGATACATATTAATCTAGAGTCTAGAAGTCTAGACTGATCCAAAAAATTACCAATAATTGTTGAGCTATTAAAATACCTACGTAGTTAAGATTGTTAGTGCGATTAACAATTAAGCACAAATTAAAGCAGTTAGGTATAGAGAATGCTTAAGAAATAAAAAGTACCATAAAACATCATTTCATTACAATACTAAAATACAGGGTGTTCCATTTAACAAAACTCAGAAAATATTCATTCCGAGTTTCGACCAACCCTGTATACCAAATTCAACATTTAGCTACACTAATAATTTTTAACAATAGTAGACTATATTAAAAATGATTTGAACATAAATAAAGTTTTTGATGTCAAATAACCAATTCTACAGGGTGTGAAAGCTGCTACGAAATTAATAAGAAAACGTAATTATCTTTTAAACTACCCTATATAATATTACAAAACCTCATATTTCAGAAAGAAGACATGGAAGAGAATTCAGAAATGTACTAATATACAGGGTGTTCCATTTAAAAAAAACGAAGTTATTAGCAACTTCCGGTATAACTGAAAGTAGGAAATAGATAAAATATTTTCATTAAATAGACCACTCTTCAAAACACTCCATTCCAATTTTCATGATTCTGTTGTCTTTAGTTCTGGAGATATTTTTAATAGGAAAGTTTATCTGCCTCACTCTGTATGTTAAGTCAAGCTGAAAATGTACCTATACTGTTACCTTGTTCTAAGATCTAAAGTAACGATTAATAAATAGTAATATGCTAGTGGGCAACTGCGAGACTTGCAAGACTCTTGCTGCAAGACCAAGACCAAGACCAAGACCGGGAGTGCAATACCAAGACCAAGACCAAGACCAGGTGTATTGGTGCAAGACCAAGACCAAGACTCTTTAAGTCTCGTCTTGGTCTTGCATTTGGGCAACACTAGGCTAGTTGTAGTGTGTTAAACCTTATATTTTTGTCTGAGAGGTAGTTTACAATTGAGAATTTAAATATTTTTCTACGAGCGTGCAAAAATGTCTACTTTCGCGCAAGCATTTTAGTTTAGGTTTTACTTTTCCGCACGCGTGCTACTTTTCCGCACGCGTTTTACTTTTCCGAACGCGTTTTACTTTTCCGCACGCGTGTTAATTTAGATATGTGAATATGGCCTTAAAGTAATTATAATACATGCAATAAACTAATATTTAGATATTATTTACTAATTTATTTCAAATATATCTTACTGTGTTCATGTTTTAATGAAATTAACGCGAGAATTCGATGAAATAAAATAATTTTGACATAATATTCGAAAGTCAAATCAGTAGACAATAACAGTGGTTTTGAATCGTCGTCATGAAAACCAAGATCGTCGTCATGCTAACCAAGTATGCTGAAACTTTGGTTTTGACAACCTTGTCAAAGAATTAATTTGTGTATGTATTTTCATATTAATTAAATTAATTAAGATTTGGTCATTTTTTAAAGACTCGTAGAAAAAATATTGTTCCTAACGCTTGCAGAAAGTCTCTTTTCCGCACTCGACTACTTGCCGAACTCCCGCTTCGCGTCGTTCGGCAAACTGCAGTCGCGTGCGGAAAAGTATAACTTTCTGCACTTGTTAGGAAAATAACTATTATCAATTAAAAAATGTGTGGAAAATATTGGAAAAAAAATTAGAACGGAAAATGAACCATAATCCTTCAGAAAGTATTACATGTATGAAAAGTGAGTAAAAATAAAATTGAGCGCATTAAATTTACATTTTTTATCAAAATTGCTCCAAATATCAGAAAATGACAGTTTCTTTGAAGGGATATTCTGCGAAAAACGGCTTCCAAGAATTAAAAAAAATTAATATATAAGTTGAAGATACCCCTCTGTGGCTCAGTGGTAAGAGCGCCTACCTTTGGATCGAAAGGTCCGAATGGTCGTGAGTTCGAATCTCACCAGGGTCAGAGATTTTTCGTTTATTATAAATTAATAGATGAAAATAGTTTTTATTCATGTGGGATCGGTACTCACCGGAGGGACTGCAGACGTTCGGATAAAATTAGCGTCTCTTTGCAAAGACAATGACGTTGACTTTGCCAAGTAACAAGACACTTACTGAACACACACACTACATAATATGACACTAGGTACCTAACTGCAAAAATTCACCGTACCTACCATGCCAATGGCCATTAGTGTCAAAGCATTAGCTAAATAAAAAAAAAAGAAAAAAATAGTTGAAGATAATTTCAAAATACAAAAAAATACACTTACCAACTTGCCACCTGTGACATTTCTGGACTAAGCATTGGGTATGGGTATTGTCCTGCCGAGAATGGGTACATAGGGGGTCGGGTGAGGCCTGTAACAGAAAAAAAGCATAATTAATATAAATATTAATCTTAATAAAAAAAAATAAGATAATACCCACAAATACCAAAAACTACATTTTTATTAAATTTTTAACAAATTCCTAATACATATTTACTACAACCCTTTCGGTATTTTTCGAAAAGTTTACTGGTTTTACTTAAGGCGGTGGGTACGTATTTTCGGCTGCAATGCTATTCAAATGCGGATTTTTTTTTTTTTTTCGAAACCTGAGAAAACTAATAAGTATATTTGAAAAATTTAAACGCAGAATGAAAGATTACGTTCTTACCCAGGGCCGAAAGTCCCTGAAAACTTCTATAATGTTTATTTTAATACATTACAGGGGTGAAAAACTAAGAGAAAATGTAGTGTGATTTTTAATTTCAAATATCTCATTCAAAAGAAACTTTTTAAATTTTTTTTTAAATATTTATTAGCTTTTTCAGGATTCGAAAAAATGGACACCATGTCCGTGGTGATATTTTCCAAATCGAACATTCGCTACCTTTGTCATACACCGCACTTTAACACTCAACGCGAGTCAAATAGAATATGATGACAAGACAGTGACAGTTTTAAATATTTGACATGGCATCGGGAATATTTTGAGTTGTTGATTAAATAATATTGATAGTGTATTTGATAAATAATTGATTTAAGACGTGAAATTTATAAAAAGTTATTTATTGTTCATTATTTATGGAAGATCCAAGCAGAGAATACATGAGTATACAGTGATGAGCGCGCTAATAACCGGCAGAATAACACAAAAGATGGAAAACACATTAAGTTGTGAGATAAAAAGAAATGACGCTAGTGGAGATGGGAGATTTAGCGATAAAAACCTATATCTGTTGTTTTTACTAATTTTCATAAACTTCGTCTTTTTGATACTGAGAGAGAGTCCGTACTCCCTACTACACCTTATTATTTTACTCATGAGTATTTGCAGGTCTTGTAAAATATCGGCTATTATTACTGTATCATCTGCATATCTGATGTTGTTAACTAAGACTCCATTTACTCTTATGCCGAATGTTTCATCTTTCAGAGTTTCTCGCATTACCTCTTCAAAATAAGTTGTTGTATGTATGATAATTTCAAAATATGCAGTATTTTTGTAACTGAGTATATTTTCTCCTAAAATCGGCACCATTTTAAAAAAATCCCATAATTCAATGGACGTTTTCCACGCGCTCATTAAACAAAAATTTTAAGTCGCTCCTTCGGTACCACATACTCCAACACCCTGTATGGCTCCCAACGACCACATTTCGAGTTCCAGCGTGACACTTTCTTGTCTCAAAAGGGAGTATTGACTAATTGAAATGGCTGATTGGCTGTTTTCGCAACGAAAGCCGTACAAGTCGAAAAACGGCCAAAGTCATTCGTTATATTCTTAAGCGGCCGCAGAAAAAAAATACAATCACGCTCAGGACCGGGCTTATCTACAAAATTACATTTATAACAGCTTCCGTTAAAAAAATGATCAAGAAAAGTAATTAGAAACAGTAATCGAGAAAACAATCAAACGCTTACAACTAAGATTGGGAAAGACTGATTGCACAGTAAACATGTAGTGATATTGATAAAAGATAATACCAAGAAATGAGGTTGGAAAATAGGAATTATAATAATTAATGGAACTAAAATCAGTGAATTATAGCATTTCTGTAGCAACGGCCAACCTATCCGCCAGATTGAGTCCCGTGTGACTTCTAATTGTTGTTAAGTCTAAAAGAAATCACTAGTGTTCAGTAATTAAGTCCATGTTTATTCCAATACCGAAAAAGAATAATGCAAAAGAATGTTCAAAATATCGAACAATTGCCCTGATGAATCACGGACTGAAAACTTTTTGAAAATTATACAAAACCAGATATGCCAAAAATACATATATTATAAATATACTAAGGATTTCCACAGTTTTCGCTGTATTCCTTCACTCAACCGTTCTCTCCAGCTCTTTCTGTCTTGCCAGTCACCTTCCTGTAGATTTTTTCTCTTGGCCTAGGCCTAGGCCAAACTAGTTTGTCCTGAAATAGGGTTTGGCCGGTAACCTATACATGCTTTATTGACGTTGAGAAAGCGTAATGTGATAAGGTTAAACATGACAAACTTATTGCCATCTTAAGGAAAAAAGAAACTGATGAATAGGATATCGGAATAATTACGCAAGAATAGATAAGTACTGAACTATTAGAAGAAATAAAAATACTAAAGAGTTAGAGAGAGCTGTAAGCTTACCAATAAACACATAACATTAAAATTAAGACAGGAACAAGACTATTACGATACGTAGTCTCCACATTGATGTTAGGCTTTGAAGCATGGATGTTGAAAAAAGTAAACCTACATGAACTAGAAGTACCTATTCGAAGCATGTGCTACGGTAGAATACTACGTACTGCGTGGATAGGGTGTATTATAAATGAAGAACTGTTGCAAAGAATGAACAGAAAACAAGTAACAATACCTACGAACAGCGAAAAAGGGAAAACTGGGTGTAGGCTAAATACGTCTTAATGGATATATGGTTTGTTGCTCAGTTTTTCTTTGGCAGACTATGCCACCATAGCTAATGTTGCGTTTTTTACATAGAATATCGCGTTCTGTGCCAAATGTCACATTCAGTGGCAGACTGGGCCGCCAATCTGCCACTGACTGCCACTGCAACAATAGAATCGAAGATGCACATCTAAGACCCCTGTGACATACTGATACCATTAATTTTTCTATGTAAATCCGTAATTTGCTCAGATTCGGTTTCTTTATTTGTCTCATATGGTTGCCACATCGACTTTTCCCATTCTGAAACATGCCAGGTCGATCACAGTGGGGGCAGCACTGTAAACTTTAAGTGTCCCTCATACTCGGTTACAAACGTGAGTAACCGGTTGTACTTCCTATTATTCATTCACCACACCTGCTAGACTTCCCCGTCTTTCTTTTTTTCGCAGATAAGAAAGAACTACGGCACTCGAAAGTACATTGTGAGCGAGGTGATTGAGGGGCTTGAACGTGGCAATCGCATAGCAATTTCTCTCTGCGATTTGTCGAAGGCTTTTGACTGCGTTTCACATGACATTTTGCTCCACAAATTAAACTATTATGGAATCAGAGGTATCCCTCTTAAGCTTATCTCTTCGTACCTATGTGGTAGACACCAGGCTGTAGTGTCTAAAGGTTATCTCTCCGATTTTCGACCCGTAAAACATGGAGTCCCACAAGGTTCGGTCTTGGGACCTCTTTTATTCATTATATATGTCAACGATTTGCCTCATTTCATATCTCCGTACAAATCAGTACAATTTGCGGATGATACGACATACATAATATCAGGTAATAAAAATGAGGATTTAAAAATGGCTTACGAGGAAGTCGCTGATAAATCTAGCACATGGTTTGCTGCGAACAAACTAAAACTCAATACTGAAAAAACGCAGGACTTGATTATATCTGCAAGTGGTTTACATGGCGATCCAGATGACAAAGACACTGCTAAACTATTAGGAATAACCATAGACAATCGATTGAACTGGTCGGCTCATATTTCACAAGTAAAGGCGAAGCTGTCTAGTTCATTGTTTCTTATTCGTCAACTAGCAAGGGTTGTCAACTTTGAGACATTGAAGGTGACATATTTTTCTTTATTTCACTCACACCTAAGCTATGGATTAATCTTATGGGGCAATTCAACAAATGCTCTTCAAATTTTCAGGATGCAAAAGAAAGCTATCCGGATTTTAGCAGGGGTTAGTTATCTGGAACATTGCCGACCTCTCTTCATCAAATTAAAAATTATGCCGCTACCTACTCTGTTGATATATCAAGTTCTGACTGAAATTCACAGAAAAAGGTCCCATTTAACAAAGCAGTCTGATGTTCACGTTCACAATACGCGATACTCTCACTATTTACGAACAAATCGCTCTAGATTGCGTCTTTCAGATAAAAATTGTCTTAATTATAACTACTACAATATTTTACCAAAAGATATTAAACAGCTAAGCTGTAACAGTTTCAAAAAAGTAATAAAAAGGTATCTGTTGAAACATTGCTTTTATTGCTCGGAAGAATATATGACTCATTGCAGAACATCTACTGAAATGCTTACCGTGACACAAAATATTTTTTGTTAATCTATATTCTTGTTTGTGATACACATTTATAAGTTGTGTTTTATATTTCTGTTTTATATACCTTGTGATTTTATATACCTTGTAATTTTTATATTCCTTATTTTGACTTTGTAATTTTGACTTGCTACAAACAATTTTTTTTTGTAAAGTAGTTAAATAAATCTATCTATCTATCTATCTATCTCGAAAGTACAAGAAGATTAAAAGAATACGACTGAGGTGCAGACGACATTTTGACAGATTAGAAAGAAGACCTTACAGCCAAAACAAGAAGACGGCTTAAGTGGCAAACTACATTTTGACTGGTAAGAAAGAGGGAACTGTGTCTGAAAAGACGTCGATTTGGCAGACAAAAACGAGAACGAATTGTCAAACGTAAAAGAAAATTAATTGACAGTAGAAAAAACGAATTCATTTTCGCACCATGCATAACCTAGCACATCCCGGAATCAACAACTCTGTGAAGATGATCACAAAGCGATATGTTTGACCATCCATTAAATCATATGTGAGGAAATGGACTCGAGCGTGTATACAGTGCCAAAAATCGAAAATATCGCGCCACATTATTTCACCTACTGGAAGTTTTCTACCACCTTCCAGCCGATTCGAACATGTCCACATAGACATTATAGCGATGTCGGTTTCAGAAGGAAACAGATACTGTCTAACATGCGTCGACCGTTTCACACGTTGGCCAGAAGCTTTCCCGATGCCTAATCAAGAAGCAGACACAGTAGCCAGAACATTTTTTTCTGGTTGGATAGCTCGTTTCGGCACTCCCAAGCGCATGACAACAGATCAAGGCCGACAATTCGAATCGCATCTCTTCAAATCAATCTGCAAATTAACTGGAACTACCCATTTAAGGACAACCGCCTATCATCCTCAAGCAAATGGTATGGTAGAAAGGTTTCACCGACAGTTAAAAGCAGCAATTCGATGCCATGAAAACATCCGATGGACCGAAAGCCTACCTTCAGTGTTACTGGGCATACGAGCAGCGTGGAGAGAAGATTTAGGTACTTCAGCCGCCGAACTCGTGTACGGAGAACCATTGTGTTTGACAGGTGAACTATTGTTTTCATCGCAAAGAAACATCGACGAGAGTGCTCACATACCTAAAAACGCTTCGAAACCATTTCGAAAACCTCTGTCCTACGCAACCGTCGCATCATGGATCCAAAAGCACCTTCATTTTCAAAGACATGAAAACCACCTCTCACGTTTTCATCCGTCGTGATACAATCAAAAGCAGCTTAGAAAACCCATATCACGGTCCTTTTCCTGTAGTCAAACGAGGTGACAAGACTTTTGTCGTCCGTGTAAATGGAAAAGAAACAACAATTTCCAAATACAGATTGAAGCCAGCGTAGGAGCTACACGAAAGTTCCCATCACAAACCAGAAAAATGACAGTATCCAACAAAACAAACAGAAGACCTAAGAGAAAGGCAAGATTTACCGGAAGTTACCAAGAATGTATAGGTTAACAGTGAATTCAGTGATTTTTCTTTCTCCTCGTATAAACAGTGCGTTGTTTTATTTCCTGTTATTTGCAATTTTCATCATATGTATATATTATGTATTATCTATCGTCTTAGTCTCTCGGAGGGGGTATATAGCGATACGCTTTAATTACTATTTTTGCTAATTTTATTTTTAATAATTTTTCTCAAAACGAAATAATATGGATCATATAAAAGTCACAGTTAATATACAAGCCAGATGCTAAGAAAGACACGGTTTTACGAAACGAAATGCATCCCTAACCATATGTTTTTGGTGTGTTCAGTTTAACAAACTGAATTCCCCATAAATTAATTACCATATCAGACCATTAAGGCAACAACTCACTATGGACATGCATTCGTTTTAAAACTGCAGAAGTGTTTCTGTTTTTATACGCCAGATCTAAATAATTTATTGTCCATCTGGTCAGAGGGTAGAAACACAAACAGATTAGCGTCTGTGGCTTTCTTACAGTCTCTTCACAGCATGCGAACCACGCGGACACGCCCGACTCTCGCTAACAATCGACCCTCTTCCAAAATCTAAGCAAAACACCTTTTTGTTACCAAAATAAATAAATATTTTACTGTTCGTCGTTAACTTATTTTTATTATTTTTAATTAATTCCGTCAACTCACACCTACCGGAATAAAAGGAAAGAAAGTTAGAATCGCCATATGATTTCCTACCCTTGAAAGGACAAAGAATTTCAGAAGTTCAGCAATTGATATAGCCTAAGATTTCTTTTTGTTTCCTTCTTTTATACTTAACTTCTTCTTCTTAACGTGCCCTATCAAGTCCCCATGACGTTGGCGATTAACATGGCGAAACTGTCTCTATCTCGAGCTATTCTAAATAGTTGTTCTGCTTTCTTTATTCATGTCCACTCCCGGATATTCTTCAACCAAGGGGCCTGCTTTCTACCAATTCCTCTGCGTCCTTCGATTTTACCCATCATAATAAGTTGAAGAATATTAGCATTGCTCTCTTAAGGACTGCCACATTTGTCAGCATAGCTGTCCATGGTATTTTCAGTGTACGTCTGTACAGCCACATTTCAAAGGCCTCCAGACGATTAATAATGGATATTTTTAATGTCCATGCTTCGACACCATACAAGAGGACTGACCAAATGTAACATTTAATCATGCGCTTTCGAAGTTGAAGTTGCAAGTTATCATTACAAAAGAATGACCTCATTTTTAAAAATGTCGTGCGGGCTATCTCGATTCTACATTTTATCTCTTTATCTGGATCTAGTTGTGCAGTAATGTGGCAACCAAGATATATTTAAAACTGGGTACTCTTTGAATTATATGACCATCAACATATAAATTAACAACTACACATTATAATTAGTAATTCTGTCTGACTTAACGGTGTTTCTTACAAAAAAACCTCTACACGACTTGTAAAGCAGAAAAACGGATCTCCAGTGCTTTGGGCCACCCCACGCCTGATTACAAGAAACTTCACTTCCACGGTACGGCCAGTTTCGGCCAACAGCAGATATACAACGCATAAATGGCATAATGAACAATTAAATTACAGATGCACTAGTACCCAATTACAGTTTCCTGTGGGGCACAGCGAATGAAGACAGCGCTATAAAAGTATAAAAATCGTCGACTTGGGACCCCAGCCTGAGTACCTGTTAAGTACTTATTGGTACGCGTTCGAGTCTTACATGTAAATCGACGTAAAAAAGCATCTTTCTTTGATAATCAGTGTATGTTCAGTCGAGAATAAAAGAAACTGCGTAGCTCTCATTTTGGAGATAAACTGTAACAGTAGATAGCCAGAAAAAATGTCAATGTTATCTTTTATATATGGACCTGACAAGCATAATCGTTAGAAACTCGGTTAATTAGAATAGAAAAAGGTTGCAGTGTTATAGCTTTATTTAAAGACACCATTTTAGAAAAAAGACTAAGTTTTCAATCTAATAGCACATAAATAAAGCGCACATTAAAACTATTACTCTGCATCCCACCAGATTGAAAACAATGGGAAGCTTCTCTGGTTACACCTCCGAGGCTTCTAAAATTTGCAAGCCATAACGGATGCTGAGACTAAAGAAGATGAGGGAATTTTACAATTTATAATTCACGTCCCATCTGCTCAGCGCGGTAAAGTTCCAACGAGAATAGTTCCCTTAGTACTCCGATCAGAGTAAACATGTAAATCAAAAATGAAGAGTTCAATCAGAGAGTGCAGCAAGCACCTCTACCGGTTTCGAAACTTATTAGTCTCATCAGGAGGCACATATGCTGTTCTCTCTGACCCAACCAGGACAAACCCCGGTTATTGAAAATGGTTATTCATTTTTGACACCATTTTAGATTTACAAAGGTTAATTTTGAGAGCCGTTTCAGTTTTTTAAGTATGTACTTATGCATGCTTCAAATAGTTGGAGAATTAACTAAGTATTAGCTTATTAACTATTAACCTATTAACTTTCTCAGCACAGCGGACTTTGTAACTTTGTAAGTCAAAGCTTCCATCGCTATTCCAAAATAGTCGCATATTCGTGAAATATACTATATTGACTCTATTATAATCCTATATGAGGAGCAGACTTTCAAATCGCACTTTGTCCATATTTTTACATTTTGACTTAGAGGTGGCATTGGTGGTGGACTTAGAGGTGGCATATTTCACGTATTTTTTTGGCTTCAAAAATCACCTAGACAAACAAAACGCATTTTGTCCATTACCGAGAGACAAACAAATAGCACTATTTTGGACAAAATGCGATTCGTTTGTCTTGCAATTCTATTTTACCAAGTATTGACTTTATTTTGAATTTTGTGTGACAGATATTTTAACAAAAACTTCTGTTTTTTATACATGGCTTGAGCATGAAGCGGGAAGAGGTGAGGTAGAAATAAGTTCCGCGTTGACTGATTTTCTAAAAAAAAAAAAGAATGTGTGTGTACTTTGTACGCACGTAAGAAGTTATACTTCTAAATATGATTTCAATGAAATAAATATACTTTCGGACAGTTTATTTGTATTTTATTTAAAGATTAAATTAATTTTTACTTACCACTTTCCAAAAATTTTTATTAAAACAATACCAATAATTAAAAAAAGATTAGAAAACATCAGGATTTGAACCGGGGACCTCTTGATCTCCAGCCCAACGCTCTACCACTGAGCTATACCCTTTTGTTTATACGGGCTACAAGATTTCTCAGACATAGTGACAAACATACGAAGTGAATTATAAAATACTTTAAATATTACTTATAATCTTATTCCCGAGGTAGAAAAGTCCAAATTCCCAAAAATTATAATAATAGTTATTTATGATATAAATGTTAAAAGCACAATTTTAAGGCACGTATGTGAAAGATTCGCTTCGCTCATTCTGCAATTCACATGAGTGCCTTAAAAATGTACTTTTTAACACCTATATCATACAATATTTTTTCTACAAACGTCTTATATATCAACAATTATAATTTATTTATTCTCAATTACAGGACAATACCTACAAAAACTTTTACTTGAACATTCCATTTTTATATTTTTCTTGACATTACATCAAAACTGCCTATACTGTCAATACGTAAATCATAACAACTATAGAATAACATCTCCTTTTATTTTTGTATATTCTAACAAATTTTAATAGTTTTTTTCTGCAAACGTGTTAAAAATGCAATAATACAGTTTAAATTAAATTTAAAAAAACCTTTTAAACCACCTTTTTCAAATTGCGCAAGTTGTATTATTAATATTAATGTTAATAAATGAAATATAAATATTTTGACGTTTCACAATTTGACAATTCACTTTTAACTGCAGTGCCTTAAAATTTTTAAACGCTGGTGCTTTAAAGTAGCATTTTAACGCTTCTATGGGGTGCTATAAATTGCATTTTTAACACGTTTATAGAAAATATATTTAAAAACACTACTATTTCCTTTCCACACCTTTTCTGGACTGATACATACATAAATTAAAACATTTAGTAACGAACTCCATACTGTCTGTGCGCATGCGCGCAGATTAATAAAATTTCACCCTCAATCGCGCCTAAAGAAGTATAACTTCAAAAACTGATTTAAGAAAGGAGAAGTCCGCAAGCTAGACTCTGATTGGACTTTGTATGACATAAAACATGCAGCACTTTTACTCAAAAGAGTTATAGGCGTCAGTAAAACTAAAAGAATCAAAACTCAATGCAAACAAACTGCTGGGAAAATAAAATATGTGTAATGTTCCGTTGGTGTGTTGATGGAAACAATTATTTGAAATAATAAAAATAAGTGTAACAAACGAACAGTAAAATATTTATTTATTTTGGTAACAAAAAAGGTGTTTGCTTATATCTCGGAAGAGGGTTGATTGTTAGCGAGAGTTCGGGCGTGTCTGCATGGTTCGCATGCTGTGAAGAGACTGGCTAAAACCACAACACTATTATATCGATGTGTGCTTTTCTACAATATGGCCTGAAGAGGGCAATAAATTATTTAATCTGGCGTTTAAAAACAGAAACACTTCTGCAGTTTTAAGAAACGTCTCGAATGCATGTCCTTTGTGAGTTGTTGACACATATGGTCAGATATGGTAATTAATTTATGGGGAATTCATTTTGTTAAACTGAACACACCAAAAACCATACGGTTAGGGATGCATTTCGTTTCGTAAAACCGTGTCTTTCTTAGCATCTGGTTTGTATATTAACTGTGACTTTTATATGACCCATATTATTTCGTTTTGAGAAAAATTATTAAAATTAAAATTAGCAAAAATAGTAATTAAAGCGTATCGCTATATATATGTATTGTACAAAACACAGGTTTTGTACAGAAATATTGACTCTTCTAAAAAGTTTTTTAAGTTTACGTCAGACAAAGTAACATAGTTCTGCCGAAATTGCCAACGAAGCTTGTTAAGAAGAAAAAACTGCGAAGATGAAGTTGCTGCCTTCTGGAGGACAACATCCATGCCATATAATTTTTTTAATCTTCTATATTGCTTTCCAAACACGCAGAAATGCATCTTTAGTTCATATTTTTATTTTAATCATTTAGGGACAATCAAACTACATTTTGTCCTTTCAAACTATATTTTGTCCTTTAAAGACAATCAAATGGCGTTTTGTCAATCAAAAAATATTCTTTTTGAAAAAATAATAAAGTTTGTTATTACTTATAAACAGGGCAAATTGTTAATAAAAAATTACTTTTCATATTTTGTGTGTTTTTTTAACTTTATTAATAACGAAGTGTCAGTTTGTCTCATTACCTGAAAAATGTAAAAAATGGACAAAGTGCGATTTGAAAGTCTGCTCCTCATATTGGCTCTATGAAGACACTTTTTAAATTTTCACGCTCAGAATAATTGTAAATTGATAAATTTTTATTAAGTATTTATATATTCAACCTTCTGTTCCCAATATATTTTGGTTTAAAAATTATGTAGTACCTCGAAGATATATAACAACATTAATCAGAATGAAGTTTGGGTATGCCCTTTACACTCTACTTCTAGCAAGAATTAATTAAAGTTTTTGATTCAAATCTTTGTACTGAATGTCAGAAGGTGGGTGATTTGAATCACGCTTTCTTTGAGTGCACAAAATACATTCCATACAGCTATAATTTAATCGAATATTTAATAAAATGTAATGTTTTTCCACCTTTCAATGTATCCTATCTATTGTCTCTAAACAGCAAAAATATACAGGGTGTTAGTAAATAATATGAAAAATTTTAAGGACTAATTCTACATGCAAAATTAATGCCGGTTTGCTTCATAAACATATGTCCGCAAACGCTTAGTTTCCGAGATACGGGGTGTTGAAATTTTTATTTCAAACTGCCAATTTATTTATTGCTCTAAAGCGTCGTTTAAACACAACGATAAGTCACAGCAACTAGTTGTGATGACAAGTTGAAACTCTGTTTAGACGCTGCGATTCAATGCGATACCACCTTCAACCCAACTCCAACTTTGATAAGTTGTGCGATGCACCGTTTACACACAATGATAAGTTGCAACAACTCGATTGACCTTGATGAGTTGTTTGATTTATCGCTGTGTTTAAACGACCCTTAAGACCAGTTGAGCTATGAAAATGAAATTTGGTGAGTTTTAGGAGGTAGTTATTACGCATTTTTTGACATACAACTAAGTATTTTGTATTCATCATTGGTGCGCCTACGGGTAATGGTCTGAATTTAAAGAAAAAAATAGTACGCCACTGAGATATTTCGAATTAAAAATAATTTTATATTCCACGTCTAATTTATGATTAAAAACCTTTCTTGCCTTTTTTGCATATGGTGCACCGTTTTTATGCAGAAAAATAAAACATCTTGACGCGTATTTTTCATTTTTTGAATACATTATCAAGAAATATCCAATAATAATACTAAACTGGAACAATAACAGAAAATATTACTAATAAGATTTTAACTAGGTGCAGAGCTACAACAAATGTTAAAAAAGACCTCCTTTAGAGGTTATAGAAGAATTGTCTATTCATCACTGGCACGCATACGGGTAATGGTCTGAATTTTTTTAAGAGAAAAATACTACGCCACTGATATATGTCAAATTAAAAATCATTTTTGAATTGCAGGTCCAATTTACGACAAAAAATCTTTCTTGCCTTTTTTTTCATATGCGGCGCCGTTTTTATGTAAAAAAATAAAACATCTTAACGTTTACAAAGTATTTGAACTAAGTTTCTATGCATATGGAAACTACCTCAAATACTTTGTAAGTGTTAAGATGTTTTATTTGTTTGTATAAAAACGGCGCCTCGTATGAAAAAAGGTAAGAAAGATTTTTTGTCGTAAATTGAAAGAGGAATTCAAAAATGATTTTTAGTTTGACATATCTCAGTGGCGTACTATTTTTTTCTTCAAAAAATTCAGACCATTACCCTACGCGAGCCAATGATGAATATAAAATTCTTCTGTTACCTGTAAAGAAGATCATTTTAAACATTTTTTGCAGCTTTGCACCTAGTTGAAATCTTATTAGTAATATTTTCTGTTATTGTTGTAGTTTAGTATTATTATATTGGATAGTCTTTGATGATGTATTAAGAAATGAAAAATACGCGCCAAGATGTTTTATTTTTCTGCATAGAAACGGTGCATTATATGAAAAAAAGACAAGAAAAGTTTTTTATGAAAAATTAAACGTAGAATTTAAAAATAATTTTTAATTTGAAATATCCCAGTGGCGTACTATTTTTTTCTTTAAAAAATTCAGACTATTACTTGTATGCGCGCCAATGATGAATACAAAGTTCATAATTGTATGTCAAAAAATGCGCAATACCTACCTCCTAAAACACACCAAATTTTATTTTCATACCTCAACTGGTTTTAGAGCAATAAATAAATTGGCAGTTTGAAATAAAAATTTCAACACCCCGTATCTCGCAAACGAAGCATTTGCGGACGTATGTTTATAGAGCAAACCGGTATTATTTTTTCATGTAGAATTAGCCCTTAAAATTTTTCATACTTATTTACTAACACCCTGTATATGATTGTTTAATGAAATTTATCTGTGAAACTAAAATTAACCTCTAAATTTATTAATCCTGATAATTTTATATATTATGTACACACATATGGAAAAAGAAGAAGAAGATGTATAATGGAAAAATGTGGTGAGCAACTTGGATAGTCCATAGCGGCCAG
This sequence comes from Diabrotica virgifera virgifera, assembly GCF_917563875.1. Lineage (NCBI taxonomy): Eukaryota > Metazoa > Arthropoda > Insecta > Coleoptera > Chrysomelidae > Diabrotica > Diabrotica virgifera. Next base: position 10,584,316 of record NC_065451.1, on the reverse strand, counting down.
CTGCAGCTCTTGAACTTAGTAGAGAGCTGTGGAAGAGTTTGCTATGGAACTCTAAGGACCTCATTGCCTTCTTTATGTATGAATAGAAAATCAAAAAAGTTGTGACTGGCTAATTGACACCCAAGCCTATGCCATAAAAAAAAGTATTTATATATTTGATATATTCTAAATTATGAAAAACTTCGAACATGATGCAGTCAATATCGTTTTCCCCATCTATAGCTAATAGTTGCATGTTTTCAAGCCCGCAAATGTTATGACATCCATCCCAGCAAAATATATGGTATTTAAAAAAAGGGGGCGGTCGTCAACGAGCAAACTGCCAATTTAGACATGAATGTGAATGCCTGGGAGGCATACTACAATTTCCATTTTCATTCACTACTATTTAGTATAATGATATGTGTATCAGAAAACTTTTTATTGCTCATTTAATGCAGTATGCAGTGCGTTTATTACTTATGCATTGTCTTTTCTATTATACAAAACCATAATATCCGCTTATTATGCTGTCTGCTACAGGAAAAGCGACAGTGTAAGGAATAAAAATACCCGGTAGGTCTTACATCCTCAATAATTTTACTATGTTATTAAAAAAGGGATACACTGAGTAAGATAATACGTATAATCCTTCGTGGAAAAGTATAGTCTTCGTTTTCTGTTTTATATAATTTTTACTCCCATCTTGTTATAAATCTGCTGAATTTTCCGCTTGTTGCCGTTGAGATCTGATAACCCTGTTTAACATTCAGCATTCAACTCAGTTTTTATTTCTTAATTTTGCCAAAGAAAAGCCATCTTGATTTGTCTTTCGTATGTCAAAGAAAACGTAAACATTGTTGCAAAGTTATAAAAAGTCAAAAGGAAACGTTTTTTTTAGATGTAGAGATATAAGAACAAATAAAAAGAAGGAAAAATTTTTGCAGTTTTATTAATTGCGTTTAGTCATATCGGTAGTTGAGAAAAACGATACCTACTCTGGACAGAGAAATAAATATTTACCAAATAACAGAGAATCAATACTAAAGATGGAACAAAGAAAACAAATCAAGAACAAGGCAGACAAATACAAAAGAAAACAAAAAATAAGAGCAGCTAACGAAAAGTAATGACGGATCGATGTTTAGAAATTGAAGAATTTGAAAAGAAACATGTTCAATATGCATAAGACAGTTCGTGAAGTAGTGGGCCTATATAATAAGAAAAACCCTAACACAGTACAACCTCGATAGAACGAATTTCTATTTAACGGACTTGGGATATAACGGACAAAAAATCAGATCAAATGTAAAAAAAATTAAATGCAAAAAATATGAAAAATCGAATTCTAGAAGGAAAAACAACAAGGACAGGATCTCGGCACTGCTTTGTGCTAACGCCGATGGATCATAGAACCATAAAACATTGAGTGTTAGGTACTAAATTTAAATATTTTGGATGCTATATTACAGACTAACAAGACCCAAATAAAGAGATTAAACGTGGAACTGAAGCAGCTCGCACGTTTTTTAAAATTAAATCATTCTTCTGTAACAACAGTTTAAACCTAGAATTACGCCAAAGAATGATCAAATGCTATATTTGGTCAGTGCTGTTCTATGGCACCTGGTTTCAGAAGGCTGATTTAGTTATGGTTGCATAGAAGAATGCTGCAATACCCTGGACAGCGATGCAGACCATCTGCAGATTGACCAGTTGTCCATAGCTCAAGAACATTCGCAATTGGATAGGAACAGGCAGTACCAAAAACTATTCCGATTAATTGAAAACCGTGATTAACTCGCCAATATTACTCGTCCCAATAATTGCCAACATTAGAAAATCCTGATCGGGCACCAAAAGAAGAAAAAGAAAAGATTAAGAAGATCGATGAGACTTGTCCAATCGTCACTTCAGCGCAATAATAATCACTTGACTTTGATCATAAAAATCACTAATAAACCAGCTGTGCGCTAAGTTAAATTACTTGTTGCTTAGGAAGAATATGAGATATAATGGAAAAAGAAAAAACAAGAGAAATATCGTTACTGTATGCTCTTTTTAGCCACTTAACCACAGAGATTGGGATCCACAGTTCGATTGGAATGGAATACTAACTGTTTCCGCTTCTTTCTATTATCCTGTTTTTTTAATATGGCCATTTGAATCATCCTGCAGGCTTAGAGAGTCACTGTGAAATTAGATCCAGAATTAATCAGGCCGGAGCCATTTTTTGAAGGATGTTCAAGGAATTATATAGTCCGTCTAGAAAGTATCCGGAATTTTATATTTTTCCTAATTTTAATAGATTTCCTTTTTTTAACATTTTAAGACAAAAGTAATGCATCAAGTAGGTTGTGCCGATAGTAGGTTATGGACAAAATCGCATGACAACACCATCTGATAAATATGGTTGTTTGTAAACAGACTTAAGATTTGTGAAATAATGTCTCAAGTAGAAAAAAGAAAAGTGGTGGAATATTTGTATAGAAAGGGTGTCCGAAACGTTAAAAAATTAGTGCAATTTACTGAACTCGGGAAAAGTGCAATGTATGAGACAATAAAGAGGATAAAAAATGGCATAGATATGAGACATAGACCAGTTTCGGGTAGACCGCGTAAGATTCGCGGAAACAATTTAAATGCTGTAGTGGCTTTAGGACGACAAAATCGGCGCCTAGGGTTTCGAAAATTAGCGAACAGATTTGGAAATCAATGAAAAATAAAAGTGTGCCCAGAAACTGTCCGCATGTCACTGAAAAGCAAGGCTGCATATCAAGGAATCCAAAAAAAATCCCTACAATGACACCTCAGCAAAGGCAACGAAGAATAGATCTCTGTCAACGTTTTCGAAAAGATAATTTTAATAATGTCTTTATATCTGATGAAAGTTGTTTCCAACTTGGTGCAAATCATCTAAAAGTCCTATCAAGAGAAAATGTTACCGTTCAAATTTCCAAATTTCCCACTAAAATAATGGCTTGGGAAGCAATATCTCAGCGTGGTGCTACACCTCTCTGTATAGTTAATGGTACTGTTGATAGTGCGAAATACTGTGACATCCTAAATGGTTTTCTTCTTGAAACGGCTCATGTTTTATATCCAGAGGGGTGGCGTTTTCAGCAAGATAATGCAAGATGCCATACTTCTGCTTACACTCAAGCTTGGATGCAAGAACACGAATTGACAACAAATCCGTGGCCAGCAGCATCTCCAGATCTTAGCCCCATTGAAAACATATGGGGACTGATGAAGATTGAAGTGGAACGAGCAGCGCCACGAGATAAAGAAGGTTTGATTCGGTCAGTTTTACAGGCCTGAAACACCATTACCGAAAATTATCGCCTTGACCTAGTTTCGGGTGTACCTGGACGTTTAGTTAAGTGTTTAGATTTAAATGGAGGTTGTATAAGTAAATGAGATGAATTATTTGTTGAAATTTTATATTTCAAGTGATAGAAATAAATACCGTAAAATTATAATTCTGCTTTCTTTTTTCCGGATACTTTCTAGACGGACTATAGAAACCTAAAATGGGCATTGCCGATCCGACTACTTCGCTGGTACGTGTTCTCGGTGTTCGAAATTCCACAAAGCTAGAACGTCTCAACAAGACTACTCGGATTATAAAAAGCATAAAGAAGAGAAAGCTACATTCCATGGTGCTTAACGTATGCTGATGATGTCGTGTTAGTAGAAAATATTGAAAGAGATTTAGAACAAAAACTGGAACAGTGGAGGCAAGCTCTGGAGGAAAAAGGTTTAAAACTTAGTAGGACAAAGACAGAGTATTTGCAATGTTCATTTAAAGATGGAGTTACTACAAATAAAATGGTATCTTTGTATGGTGAACTGATTGTAAAAAAGCAATAGTTTTAAGTACCTGGGATCGGTATTACAGAGTAATGGAGAAATAGATGGAGACGCATGATGTAGAATTAGGACTGGATGGATGAAGTGGAAGGAAGCGAGTGGTGTGCTGTGTGACAGGAAAATTCCAGTGAAGTTGAAGGGAAAATTCTATAAAACAGCCATAAGACCGGCTACGGTGTACGGAACTGAATGTTGGCCAGTGAAAAAGAAAGAGGAACAACGAATCCATGTGGCGGAAATGAGAATGCTTAGATGGATGAGTGGAGTGACAAAAAAGGATAAAATGAGTATATTAGGGGAAGTCTAGGTGTGGCACCAATTGATGCCAAAATGAGAGAGATGGGCAGAATGAGAGATTAGGCAGGACATGTTGGTAAAGGGGATTAATATTGATATGACCCAAGATAGAATTGTATGGAGGGAGAAATGCAATTAGGGAAGGCGACCCCGCATAAGGATAAGGCCAAGAGAATGATGATCAAGAAGAGAAAGCTGGAGTACTTCGGACATATGTAATGAGAGGTCCCAAACATATGTTGCTACAAAATATTATGCAAGGGAAAACAGCACACGAACGCAGTCCAGGACCAAGATTTTTGTACATCACGGTTTACATCACATTTAATCTTTAACGGTTAAAACATACGAAACAACATTATGTTGTGTAATAATAATAATGCCGCAGTTATACATATATATTTTGATTGTTATTTAATCGGTCAGCACGTAACAAAAGGCTTGTTTACTAAAATCAACAGGAATGCACTTGGTTGAATAATCATTAATTTCCCGCTTTTGCCAAAGTGATCAAACCCGATTTACTTATTTAATTTGTATGTGGTATAAGCGGCCCCCAGGCTGTAAATATTATGTATCATCAATATATTGCGCACTAATTGATATACTGCATTATTACTGACCGTCCATAAATCATATTAAAAGATTTTGCAATATGTTGCGTCGATTATAATTTGGTATTTGTTGTATACAGGGTGATTGATTAGTAGGGTAAAGCTCAATAGCTCCGCTATAGTAATAGATAGCAATAAAAGTTAATTACAAAAATTTTAGCCACCTTTGAGCTTCACATTACAACATTAGTTAGAATGTTACAGGGTGTTCGATAACACAATGGCAGACCAACCTTATGTTTTTTTAAATGGAACACCCTACATTTTATTTTAAATTCGAAATCCTGTTAGCTTCTCCATCACAAAAATATAAAGGTTTGTTATGTTATACAGGGTATTTACAAAGTTATAACCAATTTTATATGAAAATCGTAACAAGTCCCTGTATAAATAAAAATAAGCAAAACAACAATGGTTTATTAATGCCATATTTTTTAACGTATTGTCAAAATTTTCAAGAATGGTCGATATTGCTAATTTCCTTTATATCAAATACAGGGTGAGTCAAAACGCAAGTACATTATTTTCTCAGTAATTTTAAATGGAACACCCTGTGTTTTATATCACTATTGAAAAGTACCATTACCGTACTTTAATTTTTAGATAACATTCCCTATGTCTAAATTTATTAGTTTTCGAGATATTTTCATTTTTCAATGGACCGTAGCGAGGCCACCCAAATCACCAGAATTTAATAAACTGGACTGATTTTTTTGGGGTTACGTTAATAATGAAGTTTATAAAATACCTCCAACAACAAGGGATGAGATGAAAAATAGAATACAAAGTGTATTTCGATGTGTATTTACAAATGCTCCGTAGAGAAAGTAGCTCATTCAATGATCGTCTTTAGGCGTACATAAATGTGTTAGGAGATAATTTTGAACACCTTATGTAATTAAATATTAAAAATATTTTATTAAAAGTAGCTTCTAATTTTTTCAAACATGTTTTTTTGCCAAATGTATTACTGATAAATTATGTTTCGTTCTTTATTTGTTACATTGTTACATTTACATACAAAAGTAGTGTTTAATTGTCTTCACAAAATATTGTATTTTGTGTTCGTGTGTTTTTAGTAAAATTTATTACTAATTTTCTTTGTTTATTTGTTGCATTTACATAAAAAGATAGTTTTTAAATTTTTCAAAAATGTTGCATGTAGTGGTTGTGTTTTTGTTTGTAAAATGTATTACTAATAAATTATTTTTATTTCTTTATTTGCTACAGTGTTACATTGATTACCGGATTGATAATCGGTAATCTTCAATTGTCAATTCAGTCATGGCTTACTTAAAATTTAGATAAATTTAAACACCTAAAATAATTTGCTCTGAAAAATGAAAATATCTCGAAAACTAATAAATTTGGACATAGGGAACGTTATATAAAAATTAAAGTACGTTAATGTTACTTTTCAATAATGATATAAAATACAGGGTGTTACATTTAACATTACTGAGAAAATAATGTACTTGCGTTTTGACTCACCCTGTATTTAATATAAAGAAAATTAGCAGTATCAATAATTCTTTAAAATTTTGACAATAAATAAAAAATATGGCATTAATAAACCATTGCTGTTGTGCTTATTTTTATTTGTACAGGGAGTTGAACTTGTTACGATTTTCATACAAAATTGGTTATAACTTTGTAAATACCCAGTATAAAATTACAAACCTTTATATTTTTGTGATGGAGAAGTTAACAGGATTTCGAATATAAAATAAAATATAGGGTGTTCCATTTAAAAAAAAACATAAGTTAGGTCTGCCACTGTGTTAACTAACACCCTGTAACATTCTAACTAATTTTGTAATATGAAGCTCAAAGGTGGCTAAAATTTTTGTTATTACCTTTTATTGCTATCTATTACTATAGCGGAGCTATTGAGCTTTACCCTACTAATCAATCACCCTGTATTCCGACAAAAATTGTATCGTGTGGGGAGCGTTATACAGGGTAATTGATTAATGGGGTAAAGCTCAATAGAGCCGCTATAGTAATAGATAGCAATAAAAGTTAATAACAAAAATTGTAGCCAACTCTGAGCTTCACATTCTAAAATTAATTAGAATGTTACAGGGTGTTCGATAACATCGTGGCAGAACAAACATGTGTGTTTTTTTAATGGAACACCCTATATTTTATCTTATATTAGAAATCTTCTTAACTTCCCCATTACAAGAATATAAAGGTCTGTTGTGTTGTACAGGGTATTTACAAAGTTATCACCAATTTTGTATGAAAATCGTAACAAGTTCAGCTCCCTGTATAAATAAAAATAAGCACAACAGCAATGGTTGATTGATGCCATATTTTTTTGTGGATTGTGAAAATTTTTAAGAATGGCTGATATTGCTAATTTTCTTTATATGGAACAAAGTTGGTTTCAATTTTTAAAATTCTATCAGTGATGACGTGACTGATACGGTTGATGATTTAGAATTTAGATTACAAGATTACTATGAGACTGAAACAGTTTTGAGAAATTGATTAACTCTTGTATGCAAAATGTTTTAAGTTTTTCAATTTTTTGTGTGTTCCGATTATTAATAAATAAATAATAATATGTATGTTAAAACTTTATATAATGTAGGTATTTGATATTTTTTTTATATTTATTATACACTGGCGGGCAAAAAATTTAGGTCACTAGATGAATTATACACGTTTGATGCCTCGAATTTCCTAAACCCGTTGTCCGATGTGAGTGATTTTTTTAGTATGTTATTATAGCTTTATTATGTAAGAATCTTAATGTGTTAATATTGTTGCTAGACAGGTAAATGTCATTTTATACCGGGTGTAACAATCAAACTGTGTTTTTTCCTTAAAGTTCGGAACAGTCTGTGGAATATTATAGCATAGATCAAATATTGAAATTAAAACTCAATTGTAGTCTTAGGCTTTTTTAACATTTTCTTTTTTGATTCATTTGCTTATAATGGATAATAAAACAGTTAGGTACTTTAACAACTAGTCATGTTCTTCATCAATAAAGGGTGTTTCTAAATAACTGCGACAAACTTTAAGGGGTAATTCTGCATGAAGAAATAATGACTGTTTGCTTTATAAACATATTTCCACAAATGCTTCGTTTCTGAGATAAGGGATGTTGAATTATTTCTTACCAACTGACAGTTTCTTTGTTGCTCTAAAACCGGTTGAGATATGCAAATCAAATTTGGTAGTTTTAAGAGGTAGTTATTGCGCATTTTTTGACATACAAATAAGAATTTTATATTCACCATTGGCGTGCATACGGGTATAAATATTTTAGATACATCCCCTATGCACGCCAATGGTGAATATAAAATTCTTAATTGTAGGTCAAAAAATGCGCAATAACTACCTCTTAAAACCTACCAAATTTCAGTTGCATATCTCAATCGGTTTTAGAGCAACAAATAAACCGTCAGTTGGTAAGAAAAAAATCAACATCCCATATCTCGGAAATTAAGCATTTGTGGACATATGTTTATAAAGCAAACGGTCATTATTTTTTGATGTAGAATTACCCCTTAAAGTTTGTCGCCCTTATTTAGAAACATCCTGTATTGATGAATAACATGGCTAGTTGTTAAAGTACCTAACTTTTTTATTATCCAACATAAGCAAATGAATCAAAAAAGAAAATGTTATAGTCCAAGTAATGAAGCTTAAAATAGGAAAAAACCTCGCAATTTTTACAGAATGGATCGATTTGCTTGAAAATTTGAGAATAAGTAGTGGATAGTCCAAGGATCAAAATCTATATCATGCCAATAGGCGCTTTTACCATGAAGGGTTGCCACCCCATCTCGGGGGTATACATTTTTTCTTATATTTTAATCACAAAAGTTGGTTAAAACGTTCATTTTAAGCAAAAAACGTTTAATAAATTTTTTTGGTAAAATTGGTAGTTTTCGATTTATTCGTTTATTCGTTTATTTATATATTTATAATAACTCAAAAAATTTTCGTTTTATCAAAACAACTTTACTTAACAAAAATGTACCTTTTGAAAAAATAAACAAAACCGTTTTTTTTTTATTTTCTTTACGGCCAATAGTAATCGAGTTATACTGTATTAAATGTTGGCTCTTCTTCGTCAAATGCTAAATATTGTAGTTTCAAAGTCAAAAGACGGGAAAACTATGCATTTTTCAAGAATAACTTGTTGAAAATAATTTAAAGTAAAGAAATATTTATCTCTAGAAATAAAAAAGAACCTAGCTCAAAAATTAAGTGACTTATAATTAAAAGAATGTCAGTCGTCCCTATTTTTTTCAGCGAAAAAGTGATCGCAAGCAACCCTTAATTACCACCCTAATTAAAATTAGTCATTGACCTTATTTAAACTTTTTTATTTATGTATTATTAATAGGTTCTAGAAGTTTGACCGGCTTAGAATGATTAGTTTAAAAAAAAATGGAGTTAAAATGAATAATGAGTTTTTGTAGTTTGGAAAAATGGCCTTTTCTTCAGAATAGCAAGATTAGCATTAGAGATACGAAAAAATGTTTAAACATGAAATTGTAGCTTATTTAATTCTCAAGAACGTGGTTTGCAAAAAATTTTTCTACAGCAAAAATTGAGTGAGCTATTGACAATTAAATCTAGTAATAACATGCAAAAACCACCTTTACCAACCCTTTCAAAGTCACCTCTTTTTGTGACTGAGGATTTTAAAAAGATTTAATATTAATAGGATTATAGATCTTGTAAAAGCCTACAAAATTATTTTTTACTAAACTTCAAAAGATAAAAAATAAAAAAATTACGGTTAAAAAATTAACATATTTTTTTGAAAAAAAAAAAAGGAAAAATCCAATTTGAAGCAAATTATTGTAAGTTAGCGGTGTTTTTAGTCATTGGCCCTATTCATTCTTATTTATTTATGTATTTCTAATAGATTCTAGAAGTTTGACTGGCTTAGAATGACTAGTTTTTAAAAAAACTGAAGTTAAAAGCGAATAACGAATTTTTGTAGTTTGGTAAAAAAGGCCATTTTCTTCAGAATAGAAAGATTAGCATCAGAGATACGAAAAAATATTTAAATATAAAATTGTAGGTTATTTAATTCCCAAGAACTTGGTTTGAAAAAAATTTTCTACGGCAAAAATTGAGTGAATTGTAAATGAGTAAGTATATCGAAAACATTGATTTTATATACAAAACTATCATTTTCGATAGCGAATAAATCGAAAACTATTAATTTTATTAAAAAAATGTATAGGACATTTTTTGTTTAGAATGAATGTTTTTATCAACTGTTATGGTCAAAATATAATAAAAAATTTCCACCCCCAAGATGGGGTGGCAACCACCCCCATGGTAAAAGCGCATTTCGGCATCATATAGATTTTGATCCTTGGACTGTATACTACTTATTCTCAAATTTTCAAGTAAATCGATCCATTCTGTAAAAATTGCGAGGTGAAAAGCTACGGTTCCTGGCCTATTAAGAAAGCCTAAGACTACATTTGAGTTTTAATTTCAATATTTTGATCTATGCTACATATCATATTCCACAATGTGTTCCGAACTTTAAGGAAAAAACACAGTTTGATTGATACACCCGTTATAAAATGACATTTACCTGTCTAGCAACAATATTAACACATTAAGATTCTTAAATAATAAAGCTATAACATCCTAAAAAAATCACTGAAATCGGACAACAGGTTTAGGAAATTAGAGGCATCAAACGTGTATAATTCATCTGGTGACCTAAATTTTTTACCCGCCAGTGTATGTATTAATAAAGAAAATGAAAAAAAAACTCTTGTTTAATTTAAGTGTTTTAAACTGTTTTAAATATAAACAAATGTTTAAAACGAAACAACCCTGTCATTAAATGCACAATTGTTCACATATCGGCTGCACTATATTGACAATATCTGGTCTAAAGCAATAACAAAAAAAAATGAAAATAGGCATATTCGCCGCGAACATCCAGAGTAGATAGACATCTTCAGAAGAACAGAAATAAAGTAAAATTAAAATTAAAAATTATCCAATGACTTTTTTTAAACGTACGCTACTGGTAGTCTAATATCAGTAAGGCACCAAGCAAAAAAACACGAACCCGTTTTGTCTACATTAAGCAAAGCCAAAAAAGCTTGTGCAGAATTTTTACGATCCCTAATGAATTAGACGAATTACCAATAAATTACCCAACTACAAGAATTTGAAAAAGTTTTTTTGGAAACGAGCTCCTACTTAAACGTGTATCGTTCTTTTTGAGATGAGGCATGCATACTTATTGAGTTGTTAAACATTGTTGGACAGTGGCTTTTAAATGAGCACTTTTTTAGGAAAATAGCAGATGTACAGAATGTCTGCTTAAACGACGAGAGGTTTTTTGGCTGGCGAGTTTTTAGTTTATTAAAAACTTGATGGATTCGACGGTTATTTGATGGAAATTCGTTTATCTAACAATAAAACACTGAAAACTTTTGTTTTCAATATTTCCATCAAATTTATTATAAATTAATGTCACTACAACTGTTTCGGCAGAGTGGATTTCTCAAGTGATGTATTTTACTAGGTATGTGTCTCAGTGGCTGATCCAGGGAGGGACGATGGGCCGATTCCCCCCCCCTCTCAAACCAAGCGATATCATTTTTTTTTAATTACAGTCGACTCGCGTTAATTCGAACCTGCGATAATTCGAAACTCTCTATAATTCAAACTTATCACGAGTTCCCTACAAAATCTCTTTATATTTCGAACTAAATCAATACATTTTTATGCGCTTGGTAATTCGAACGAAAAAAATCATTGCTATATGACAAAACGACGCGTTAATTCGAACTCATCGGCGTCCAACACTCGACAATTCAAAGGTGCAGAGAGAAAAAGGCGAAAAGATTGTAGTAAGTACAGTTTTCAAACTTGTTTCAACGCGCCTTTGTTTCAGTTAAGGAAGCAAGATCCTCATTCAATACCTTGTCTACAGAACGAAAGTGATGAAAAAGCATTTCAGGCACTTATTCTCTTAAAAAAATTATTGAGCAGTCTGAGCAGCAGCAATGTGCTTTGAAGCAAAGCAGTATAATAGAGGTTTTTCGAAAGATTGATTAATTCACATTATGAATACATACAAGTACCTACACGAATGTACCTCTAAACCTTTGTCATCGTTATAGAATAGCAGTTAATAAATAATAATTGATCAACACTTAATAATTCGAAGTTTTATTTATTTTCTCTCACAAATTTCGAACCATTTGATATTTCAAACACTCAATAATTCGTAATATTTTAAGAGTCCCTCGAGTTTCGAATTAACGAGAGTCGACTGTATATATAAAGATTATAAATCCATTCATAATTTATTTTTATAGAAATTTAGCCAATCGACCCCCTCCCTCTTAACGATGCTGGATCCGCCACTGATGTGTCTTAATTTTAAATCTCTAACTCAGGGCTTCCCAAACTGTGCGTCTCGACGTCCTGGGGCGTCGCGGCGTTGTCCCAGGGTACTTTTGGTACAGAAAATATATTTATTAAGTTAAAAGACTGATAGGTTTTGTACACACTTGAAATGAATGAAAGAAGTGAAAGAAGTATATTAAAGTGTGTAAATGTATTTTAATTTCCTTAGCTAAGCGCTTTCGACATAAAAGTCATCTTCAGAGCTAATGGTCAATATATAAAAAGTACCGGCTACTTAGGATTGTATTTTCTTGCATCGCATTAAGAAATTTGTAATTCAGGTCCACTGTACAACTCCGGCTGATGAAAGCTAGTTTTAATTTTTAGTTTTTCTATGGTAAAACAATAAAAACAACCACTGGGACGATACATACATATAAATTTTTTTTCATGGTAAAGGTTTTACCCAACCATTTTGAAGTGATATAGTATAGAGTACCATACTAGAGTAGCCAGCTCATATCACTTCAAAATGGTTGGGTAAAACCTTTACCATGAAAAAAATTTTATATGTATGTATCGTCCCAGTGGTTGTTTTTATTGTTTTACCATAGAAAAACTAAAAATTAAAACTAACTTTCATCAGCCGGAGTTGTACAGTGGACCTGAATTACAAATTTCTTAATGCGATGCAAGAAAATACAATCCTAAGTAACCTGTACTTTTTATATATTGACCATTAGCTCTGAAGATGACTTTTATGTCGAAAGCGCTTAGCTAAGAAAATTAAAATACATTTACACACTTTATTATACTTCTTTCACTTCTTTCATTTAAATATATTTATGTCTGGACAGTATGGAGGACTACGAACATTACAAAGAACATTCTAGCAAAGAACATTACAACTGAATTAAGTGTTGTGATGAATAGCATTATTAAAGTGATGAACTACGTGACAATGATATGACCCGTGAAATCAAGTCTTTTCGATAAACTTTGTGAAGAAATGGGGGCCGAGCACACCTCTTTATTATTGTAACTCTCGTTGGTTGTCCAAAGGCAACGTACTCGTACGTGTACTCGTATATGAATTAAGAAATGAATTTTACACGTATCTACATACACAATCACATAATGATGCGTAAAATTTCAGTAATTCAGAGTTTGTAATAAAATTAGCATACCCCTGTGACATATTTAACAAATTAAATGATCTTAATAAGTCTTTGCAGAGAAACAATACTCGTATCCTGCAATTGGCAGATAAAATTACTGGGTTTTAGAAGTTACTCTTATGGAAGAGAAAATTAGAAGATCAATAAATTGACTGTTTTCCTGCTTTACAAGGTATTAAGAAAAATCGATAGAAAGCCTCGATCCCTCTTTAAAAAAATATGTTTACACAAGACATGTTATCACTGAGCTAACAGTTTGATAAATATTTTTCCGAAGATCTGGAACAATATGATCTAGGTCAGACAGAAACCCTTTCCAGTTATCCATACCATCGACACTTTCAAAAGAGGAAGAAGAACAACTGACAGAATTGTCCTGTGATTCCAGCGTAAAGCTTCAACACGACAAGGACAAACTGTTTGAATTTTGGAGCTCAGTTTCTCATGAATATCATGCCATCAGCACTTCTGGATTTAAGGTTTTGTTACCATTTGCGACACCGTACTCGTGCGAAAGGGCTAATCTGCAGTTGCAGTAACAATTAAAGATCAAACATAAACTTATAAGAAGAGATGATAGTGGCAATTTCTAAAGTGGAGCCCCGGTTTCATAAGCTGTGCTCAAAAAAGCAAGCGCATCCCTCATATTAACCAGCCAATTACATAAATTAATTAATAATTTAATTTTATTATTTTTATTTTATTTTATTTTTGTGCCTATGTTTTGATTTCGTTATTAATTTCTAATAAAAATTATAAATGTTCAAATAGTGTTTTTGTTATCTTCTTCTTAAGGTGCCGAGACCGCTTGTCGATCGTTGGCTCTCATGTTGCGCAGCATATTAACAATCATTGTCTTATTTACAGCCGCACGAAATAGTTCAGTGCTAGTTTTCCCAAACCATTGGCGTAGGTTTTTAAGCCAAGAAGTTGTACGGCGGCCCACACTTTTTTCCCATTATTTTACCTTGCATGACAAGGTGAAGTATGTCATATTTTTCTGGGTGACGCATTATATGACCAAAGTATTCCAATTTGCGCCTTTTAACCGTGTTCACTACTTCGCAACTTCGCAACTGATCTTCAGGATACGGCGGTAGACCCACATTTCAAATGCTTCTAGGTTTTTTAAAAGCGATTCTGTCAGTGTCCATGTTTCGACCCCGTAAAGTAGTACTGGGAATATACAGGGTGCGCCAAACCTCTGGTCTTCTTTGATTACGGCTAAACTATGAGATATACAAAAAAATGTTTATAACAAAACTAATGTGTATCAAAGAGGTCTATAATTTAAAATTATTTTTAATTATACAGGGTGAGTCAGAACGACGGTATGAACCAAAGTTTTATTTTTTTAAATGGAACACCTTGTATATTAAATCATTTTTGAATATATTATTTAAAAATATGAAAAATTTGTATAAGGTCTTATAGGCCTAAAGTTAATAATTTTCGAAATATTTACATTTTTATTGAGAAAAATGGTAATATTTATAGGGTTGTGGATTATGTTTCCAAGGAAATAAAAATTTAGGTGATAGGTCAAAGTTTTTAAAATATAGTGTTATTTTTAAATAATTTAATATTTTTTACTTTTAGCCATAAAATATACAGTGTGATCACTATTTGCAAATACAAAATTTTCTCATTTTTTTTAAATGGGACACCCTGTATATTAGTTTTGCGTTTTGTAGTAAATATTACAACCTTTCTTTTCGTATAAGGTTGTATGTACCTAGCATGTTTCGTTTTGTAGATATTTTAAAAAAACTATAGATTTTACGTGTTTGCGGATTTTTTATTTAATTTTTTTTTGCAAAAAAAATAATTATAATCTGGTTTTAGAAACATACACTAAAATATAAAATATGAAAATAAAAACGTAATTAAAGATTAAAATAAATCGTATGCTAGTACAACTCAATTGAATTTAATAACTTTAAATTATTTTACAAAAAATATTTTACCATATTAATGAATGCATAAAATAGTTACTAAATTAAATAAACAACCAAATTTTAAATCAATCATAGTAATTTTTCTACTACAGCAACTTTCCTGTACCAAATTAATTGTTAGTTAAATTGTATTTAGTTAAACTTTTAAATTTACTTACATACATCTTGAGAATATAAAAATTATTATAAAGTATGCTTTGAAACAAATGAATGTTAAATGTATCATCCAAATTATTTATTAATATAAATAGTATTTACTGGTGTCACAAAAACTGGTAATACTTTTGTAGTTGAAATTTTGTAACAATTTTTTATATTTTAAATTTTAATTTTTTAACCGAAAAATGTTTGGATATGACATTTGTTTTGGGCGAAACCATTAGAAATTATTACCAGCTTTTGTGACACGAGTAGGTACATAGATACTATTTACTTCTTAATATACTTCCATAACGTTCATTTGTTTCAAAGCATACTTTATACGTTCTCAAGATGTAGGTAAATTAAAAAGTTATTAACTGATCTTACTCGTAAATACAATATAACTAACAATTAATTTGGTACAGGAAAGTTGCTGCGGTAGAAGAATTACTACGATTGATTTAAAATTTGGTTGTTTATTTAATTTAGTAACTAATTTATGTATTCATTAATAAGGTAAAATATTTTTTGTAAAATAATTTAAAGTTATTAAATTCAATTGAATTGTACTAGCATACGATTTATTTTAATCTTTAATTACGTTTTTATTTTCATATTTTATATTTTAGTGTATGTTTCTAAAACCAGATTATAATTATTTTTTTTGCAAAAAAATTTTTAAATAAAAAATCCGCAAAAACGTAAAATCTATAGTTTTTTTAAAATATCTACAAAACGAAACATGCTAGGTACATACAACCTTATACCAAAAGAAAGGTTGTAATATTTACTACCAAACGCAAAACTAATATACAGGGTGTCCCATTTAAAAAAAATGAGAAAATTTTGTATTTGCAAATAGTGATCACACTGTATATTTTATGGCTAAAAGTAAAAAATATTAAATTATTTAAAAATAACACTATATTTTAAAAACTTTGACCTATCACCTAAATTTTTATTTCCTTGGAAACATAATCCACAACCCTATAAATATTACCATTTTTCTCAATAAAAATGTAAATATTTTGAAAATTATTAACTTTAGGCCTATAAGACCTTATACAAATTTTTCATATTTTTAAATAATATATTCAAAAATGATTTAATATACAGGGTGTTCCATTTAAAAAAATACAACTTTGGTTCATACCGTCGTTCTGACTCACCTTGTATAATTGAAAATAATTTTAAATTATAGACCTCTTTGATACACATTAGTTTTGTTATAAACATTTTTTTGTATATCTCATAGTTTAGCCGTAATCAAAGAAGACCAGAGGTTTGGCGCACCCTGTATAACATCGGACCATTCTTATGCGAAGTTCCAAATTTAGATCATGACTGCACAGGATTTTCTTAAATTTCATAAGACTTGTTCTTGCTTTGGCAATTCTACTTTTTATTTCTGTACTAGGGTTCCAGCTTTCATTAATATGAGTACCCAGATATACAAGATTACTTACTCGTTCAATTGAGTCATTACCGATTGTTACGTTATAGTTATTATTATTTACGGCTGCCTGTTTACTAATAACCATAAACTTTGTTTTTCTTGCGTTGAGTTTGAGTCCATATATCGCGCAGAATGCCACCATTCGGTTCAATAACGCTTGAAGATGTTCAATTGATCCAGTCAGCAACAAGGTGTCATCTGCGTATCTGATATTGTTCATAAGCATACCATTAATGAGTATTCCCTCTTTTGCGTTTTCCAACACTTCATTTAAGATTGTTTCAGCGTAAAGATTAAACAACATTGGTGACAATATACAGCCTTGTTGAACTCCGCGCTTGATTTTTACTTCTTCAGAGCACTGATTCGCAACCCTAATACATGCAGCCTGGCCCCAATACAAATTTGCGATTATTCTAATGTCCCTACCGTCCAGACCGGTAGTTTTGAGAATATGTAGCATTTTTTCATGGCGAACTTTATCAAAGGAACTTTTTCAAAATCAATCGCGCATATGAAAACGTCATGATTAACATCTCTGCATCTTTGAATTAAAACTTGAGTTGCGAATAGTGCATCACGCGTTCCAAGGCCACAGCGAAAACCGAATTGAGTACTTGAGAGTCTTTCCTCAATTCTTCTATATGTTCTTTGATGAATTATTCTGAGAAACGTTTTCAATACATGACTCATTAGGCTGATGGTGCGATAGTCGCTGCATTTTGTGGCTCTGTGTTTTTTTGGTAGTACAACAAATGAGGATTATTAGTTTTTGTTATAACGATAACCTATTACTAGGCTAGCACTAAAATTGGTAAGTATTATTAATTGGGGGTTGGGTTGAGCGGCGTCGCAAAAAAATAGCAAAATCCCAAGGGCGTCACAGTACGAAAACGTTTGGGAAGCCCTGCTCTAACTAAATAGTTCCCAAGTTGGTCCATTAGAATTATATCTGTATATATATTTGAATTTATTAATTTCCATAGATTATAATAAAGATAGCTTAAAGCTTTTATTTTGAATATGCAGAACTTGATACTATTCATTAAAAGAATGATTATGATCTAGAAGGTGAAGTGCGTACATATTATTTTTCTTTATTATTGAAAGCCCTTTTGTGTTCTGCTTTGCGTTTGTCAAAGGTTCTGTCATTTTGACCGATGTAAGTTTTTGGACAGTCACCACATTATGTCAATTTGTATACACCACTCTGTAATTGCTTTTTCTTCTGGCTCTTATTCTTCTTAATGTATTTGCCTAAGTTGTTGTTAGTCCACACATAAAAAAACACCAGCTTTCAGAACCAACAAAGCTGTATTAAATATAGCAATAATTGTCGTTCGTGACTTATTCAAAACTATTATAATAAGATAAATTTTACACCTAGGATATCTTCTTTGATGAGACCGGCGCGAAATTCTTCAGCTGATCATGAAAGGTAAAACCAAGGGCCGCAGACATATTGGACAGAATCAGATGGCATAGCTCAAGTGCATTCGCGATTGGACAGGAATGCGCATTTCCAAACAACTATTTCGATGAGCTGAAGACAAATAATAAGAAGGAACATTATTGAACAGCACACTACCAGAGAAAATATATATTTTTAAATTTTTTGGTGGCAGAATAAGATCACTGAAATCCCATCACCAATGAGATATTTAATTTAAATGTAAAAGGTAAATCGATTTAAATGATTTAAATGTATGTAATGTTTTGTAAACGTATGTAATGTTGATGGCGAAAAAATGACGCACCTTAAATTCGCAGATGACATCGTTCTGATTACAGAAAACTTGAAGAAATGACTCAAGCTTCATCAGCAGTAGGTCTCGAAACAAACGAAAACACAACTCAAATAATGACAAATTTAGTGCTTGCACAAAACATCAGATTAGACGACACCGAAATAACAGAAACACATGTGTATAAATACCTTGGACAAGAGATACAAATTGGAAAGAATAACCAAACGCACAAGATACAGCGCAGAATAGGTTTGGGTCAGGCTGCGTTTGGTAAGCTGCGGGAAATATGTCCATAACGTCTGAAGAGAAAAGTTTATGAACAGTGCGTATTGCCTATAATAACATACGTAACAGATATCCTAACATTAACGAGAGAGTCAGCAGAAAATCTAAGAGTGACTCAGAGGCCCATAGAGAGAGCCATGTTAGGAATCACAAGGAGAGACAGAATACCAAATAATACCATCAGGCAAAGAACAAAAATCAAATACATAGAACATGTAGCTAAAAAGAAATGAAGATGGGCAGGTAAGGTGGCAAGAACCCCGAACGACAGGTGAACTAGAAGATTATTGGAATGGTGACAGCGGGCGAACAAACCGACGCGCTGGAGTGAAGATGTAAAGAGAACTGCCGGGAACGGGATGATGGTAACTCAAGAGAGGGAGACATGGAGAAACTTTATGAGGTCTGTGTTCAGCAGTGGACGATAACGGCTAGATGATGATGATGAATGTTTTGTATGGCCATTTATAAACTGTTTGAATGATTCATCACCAAAATTATCAATTTATATAGGGTGAGGCAATTTATATATTTAATGAATATATTTTCATCTATTTGCTACTTCCGGTTATACCGGAAGTTGCTTATTACTTCTTTTTTTTAATAGGACACCCCGTATATTCTTACATCTTTGGATTCTCCTCGATGTTTTATTTCTTAAAATATGAAGTTTTGTATTGTTATACAGGGTAGTTAAAAGATAATTACGTTTTTTTTATTAATTTCGTAGCAATTTTCACACCCTGTAGAATTGTAGTAGTTTGACATCAAAAACCCTATTTATGTTCAAATGATTTTTAATATACTCTACTATTGTTAAAAATTATTAGTATAGCTAAATGTTGAAATTCATACAGGGTTGGTCTAAACTCGCAATGAGTATTTTCTGAGTGTTCCTTAATGAAACACCCTGTATTGTGGTATTGTAATGAAATGATATTTTATGGTACTTTTTTATTTCTTAAGCATTTCCTATACCTAACTGCTTTAATTTGTGCTTAATAGCTTAAATGTGCTTAATCGCACCAACAATCTTAACTACGTACAGTCGGAAAAATGAACGAATACCTATGAACGATCACATCAGTCACTTATTTTGTATTTGCTGTCATTTTCTGTAGCAACCGTTTGTTATTTATAGAAAAACACAGCAAATACAAAATAAGTGATTGATGTGATCGTTCATGGGTATTCTTTCATTTTTCCGACTGTAGATATTTTGATAGCTCAACCATTATTGCTAATTTTAAGGATCAGTCTAGATTAATATGTATTTATTTCCGAAAAATTATTTGTGGTTGAATATTTTCACGGCCAGCCTAATAAAATTTCACGTTTTTTTTGTTGCAATTAATGTTTGGGTTAAATCACCATTAACTCACAAATTAAAGCAGTTAGGTATATGTAATGCTTAAGAAATAAAAGAGTATCATAAAATATCATTTCACTATCGTCGTTTGTATAACCGGAAGTAGCAAATAGATGAAAATATTTTCATTAAATAGATTCCTCTTCAAAACCTTTTATTAATTTCAATTTTCATTATTCGGTTCTCTTTAGTTCTCGACATATTTCTAATAGGCCGTTTATGTGCCTCACCTGCATACTATACAAATTAGGACTTGCATAATTTTATGTAAGTAACTTGCTTTAGATTTGCCTAACATGTATGTATACACCGGTATTTTAGGCGTTAACGCCCTTCCGGTAGGGATCTATGGGGAGTATCACCGAGCCGCAAGCCCTTATCCCTTACCGTACTGCTCCCTCATAGGCCGACCAGACGGCCGCATATTCCAGTCTAAGCGCCAGATTCATATTTAGAATTTTAAACTGACGCGTTAGCCTTTTTGTTTTCCGATGACCAGGCTGGGATCAAACTCACATACCTCACGTCGAAGTGAAGTGGCGGTCAGCCGCTAGTCCCACTAAGCTGTCCGATCGTCTAACATAATTATAATAATTAATGCCCATAATTATGATAAGTTTAATACTTAAGCTGCTATAATAATCTCAATGGCGACAAATTTTAATCATATTATATTTCCGAACGGAAAACGTCGTCTAATATTTATGTCTAATTTTTGCTGCAGACGGAGCATATTCCTGCGAACACGCTTTTAAAAAAATACAGCTTCTACAACTTAATTCGAGGATTTTCATTTCGCCGCCCCCTAATACGTTCTTTTCATCTTTTCCCCCGGTGTTTGCAAAATCACTTTCCTCGTCTAAAACATTTTCGTATTAGAATTTGCTGAGACACACCGAATAAAAAAAAAGAAAGAAAAATGGAATTGATGAGTCAAATCTCTAAAGTTGATTTCGAAAAGCGCCGTTTCGACGCATATTGATTTGTGTATGGGTATGGTATTCAAAAGAGAGGGCCGATAAGATTCTATATTTAGATATTGGTATCAGTTTTTTTTACGTTGAGGTCATACACGTTGCATAGGGCGTGCTAAGAATCATTAGTGAGGTGTTTTGATTTATATTTTCATAAATCGTTGGCTTATAGACAAATTATTTCTCAGCTTTACAAAGGCATGCTGGAGATTCTTCTCCATTTTCTCGTGTTATGTACATAAACATTTATGACATTTAGTTGTTTTAAATCTGTTGCCTCCCAAAATTTCAACATCTGCTGTAAATTGGTGCTTGACGTCATCGTTTTTCCTAATTAGAAGAATTACGAAAGAGTTTGTTCTCATACAGTTTAATTTCATGGCATATTAACATTTGACAGATGACAGTCAACTTTCAAACTAGTTTACTGGATCATAGCCATAGACATATTAACCGTAGACAAGACATACTGAGCAAAACAAGCGTAACGCGGAAACAGTCGATCGGTGGTCTATCTATCTCTTTTATCCAAGCAATCCCACCCATGTGACAAAGATGGCTAGACCACTCAATTCTTAATATTAGCGTTACATCTCGATGCACAGAGCGGCCCATACCTTGCCTAATCTACGGGTTATTATATCTATGATCATAGCCCCCATATTCCGTAAGTGAAAACCAGTGCATTGAAATTTGGCAACACGGAATAGAAGGCCTATAAAAATTACTGATTCTGTTGATGTATGCATTCTGCCATAGCCACCTTTACTTAACAAGCCATGAAGTTGAAACTTGGCAACATCTATTGGTAGACCGATTAATTCTGACAGTTCTCATTTGTTTTTAAATAATTTTCACTGTATTTACAGAGAAATTGAAATATTTTACAATATTTCGTGCTCCAAATTATAAAGAACATTAAAAGGTATGTTATTAAGATGATTTTAGTTCAACATAATATATTTTTATATAAACTTGCGTGCATATAGAAATCCGTCCACTTAAAAATTTTGTCATTTTTAATGTCTTATATTTAATAAACCTGTTGGCAGATTTAAGTGATTTTTTAAATATGTTATAGCCTAATTCTTTAACAATACCGCTGTAATAATATTGTTGCTAACCAGTTAAATTTTTATGCTGTACCGGGCATTTATAAAATACTGAAATTAAAACCCAACTATAGACTCCGGTTTTCTTAACATTCTGTTTTTTTGATTAATTCGCTTATGTTTAACAACTAGATTTGTTCTTTATCAATTCAGGGTGTTTCTAAATAAGTGCGACAAACTTTAAGGGGAAAGGAACAAAACGCAAAATTTTGACGCCTGTATTTTAAATCTAATCATTTTTTTCGAATTCTGAGAAAACTAATAAGTATTTTTGAAAAATTTAAACGCAGAATAAAAGATTACTTTATTACTGAGAGTTAACAGTCCCTTAGAATGAATAAAAAGTTTTTTTAATGACATATTTGAAACTAAAATTCACACTAAATTTTCTTAGTTTTTCACCCCTGTAACTTATTAAAATAAACATAGAAATTTTCAGGGACTTTGGGCCCTTGGTCCTAACGTAATCTTTCACTCTGCGTTTAAATTCTTGAAAAATACTTATTAGTTTTCTTAGGATTCGAAAAAAAAATGAATCCCGTTTATATTCTTGTTGTTGGTTTTTTTTTATATAATAAACGTTACTTACAAGGAATTACTTTTAATATTATTTTGTACAAACTTCCAATTAATAATATTTTCTTGTTCGACTCAAAAAATACTATAAATTTTACCAGAATTTGTACTTTAAAATCGTAGTTTCGAAAGCGGTAGTCCGAAAGTCAGACTACGGACGTCATCAATTGCGACGTTGCCTTTTTCTCTTCATGGCTTGTAAAGTAAAGGTGGCTATGATTCTGCAGAAATTACTAGGAGAGCAAGACTAGCATGGGCAGGATTTGGAAAACTTAGTTGGATACTTAAAACCGCAAAATACCCCCATCTTTGAGGCGCAAAATATTCAACCAGTGCATCCTGCCTAGTTGTGCCACTTAGTTGTCCCACTTAGTTGTGCCTATACATAAAAAAGGTGACAAATCAAAATTTGATAACTATCGAGGCCTATCACTTTTATCTGTGTTTTCAAAGATATATGAGAAGGCATTTCATACACGTCTCCTCTCATATATTAACAAGCACAACATGATAGAAAAGTCTCAATTTGGTTTCCGTGAAGGTATAAGTGTGCAAGATGCACTACTAGCGCTGTGCAATCATATTTTATCGAACTTTGATAAGGGTAATAAAGTTATCTGTTTGTTTTTTGACTTAGCACGAGCTTTTGAAACTGTAAATCATCCAATACTGCTGGAAAAACTTTATCATAGTGGTGTTAGAGGAACTGCGTTAAAGTGGATCCACACCTTTTTATCGAAAAGGTTTCAAAAGGTTAAGGTCAATGTGAATGGGAATATAATATTTTCTTCAGAAGAAAGTGTCCTCTCCGGAGTTCCACAGGGAAGTATCATTGGCCCTCTTTTATTTTTGATTTTTTTCAATGATTTAAATCAACTGATAAACGATAGCTCAACATGCTTGGCTCGGAATCCATTAGATAATTTTTCTGATGCAATAAGCGTTCGAGTAGAAAGCGTGGAACAGCAATCAGGCTGTTATGTCACTCAATTTGCTGAAGATACCACAGTTGCACTAAATTCCAATAATTTTTTTCATGTAGTACAAAAAGAAAACTGTCTTGTAAAAAGTATGACTCATTACTGTTTAAATAATGCCCTAATCTTAAATGGATCAAAGACCAATATGGTAACCTTTTCACCTTCTACTATGCAGATGAGTCCATTAGTAAAACTTGACAATGGGTCAGTGGTAAATAGCCACTCCACTGGGTTGTTAGGTGTTTACCTGGATTCTAATTTGTCTTGGAGCTCTCACGTTGATTATGTAGTGGGAAGATTGTCTGTGCACTGTTATGTTCTATGGCAACTTAGGAATTTTGCTCATGTACAGTCAATTTTGCAATATTGCTTGGTTTGTTGGGGAAATTGTTCACGAATTAATGAGGTGCTTGTTCTTCAAAAAAAACTTATTCGTACCATGACGTTTAGAAGGCGCTTGGATTCCTGTAGACCAGTTTTTAAACAATTAAATATTTTAACTGTAATTTCGCTGTACATTTTCAGTTGTGTTGTTTATGTAAAGTCACATATATGCAATTTTATTAGCAGAAGTGATGTTTCCTTAACGAGTGGCTACAATTTTCGTTACGGAAATGATTTGGTGACCCCTGCTCGCCACTTGACCGTTGTGGGCAAGGGTCCTTACCCAACATGCATTCGTTTGTATAATAAATTGCCTAATTATGTTAAAGAGTCAAATATTTATGTATTTAAGAGAACAGTTAAGGACTTACTTCTGGTAAACACTTTCTATTCGTTAGAGGAATACTTGCAGGCATCTTTTTAACAATTTATATGCTTTTGTGTATATTTTATATGTTTTTATGTTAAATGTTTTTATGTACTTATAGTTTTTTACTGATATATTGTATTTGACGCATTTCAATACTTGTAAAAGTCAGATGAAATAAAGATTATTGATTGATTGATTGATTGATTGATCCTTCCTATCATGACATTTGGATGTCAAACCTGGACCCTAACCAAGGCAAATATGAATAAACTAGCCACAAAAGAAAGAGCAATGGAAAGAGTAATGTTAGGTATACGACTGTCAGATAAAAAGAGAAACGACTGGGTAAGATCAAAAACAAAAGTCAAGGACATCACAACAAAAGTTTCCAACCGTAAATGGAGCTTCGCAGACCACACTGCTAGATAAAAAGACCAACGTTGGAATGCAGCAATACAACATTGGAGACCTTACGAAAGTAAACGAGAGGAAGACCACAGATGAGATGTGTTGATGATATTAAAAGAGTAGCCGGAACGAATTGGAAATATGTTGCTCAGGATAGAGACCGATGGAAGGAGTTGGGAGAGGCCTATGTCCAAACGTGGACGATAGAAGGCTAAGAAGAAGAAGAATGCATTCTGCTAATCAAAATATTTGATTTTATAGGCTAATTTTACTATTTACTTTAGTGCACAACTGAATGATCGACAAAGTAATGTTCAAATAATTAGAAGTAGTGATTTACTTAAATTGTACAATGAAATTTCAGTCTCTTATTAACCATTTATGTCCAATTATCTCTAAACTATAAATTTTGAATTCTTTTAGTTTCAATGAAAATTTTAGGTTTTATCTGGTGAAATGGAAGTGGCATCAAGAAGAGAATCACATTTATTTTTATCTACGAAATTTGAGTGTTAAGAGCCGAAAATCAGATGTAGTATTAAAATTAAAAAAGCAATAGAAATTGAGGTACGCACTAATTATACATTATTACTAAAAGATGCGTTTAAGATGAGTTAATCAACTGATTAAAATTCCCAATACTTACCTACGGATGTGAATCTTTGACCCCGAGAAAATAGGAAAGAAGAAAGATAGACGCCACTGAAATGTTTTGTTGGAGACGAATGCTACGAATTCCTTGGACCGACCATAGGACAAATAATTCAATTTTTAGAGAGCTAAAAGTTAACCAACGACTCTCCAGTAAAGTCCATCTCCAACAATTAAAATACTTTGGACATGTTATGAGAGCAAACACAGAAAACATGGAAAGACTCATTATACAAGGAAAGGTGGAAGGTCGAAGATCACGAGGAAGATCCCCAACAAGATGGATCGATCAGATTACAGGAATATGCAAAAGACCTATACATGAGTTAAAAGAAATGACCAGAGACAGAGATCTTTGGAGACGGACAATACACAACATCACGTCGACCACTACACTCCCTCCTGGGGTCAGGATTGAAGAGAGAGATTAAAAGATGCATTAAATCGGATATTACCAACAACTTCAAAACTAACTCTTGGTGACAAATTGAAAATAGTTATTCATTATTCTGAACCGAAAACACCAGTATTAGTTTAGGAATATGTATTATGATCAACTTTAAATTCAAATACAAAAACTTTAAAAAATAAGCTTCCGGTAAATGATAAGGACAATAGAGAAAAATTTAATATTAATAGTCCAAGGCTGCTTTGAGATGGACGTTGAGAGGTGACTCATATTTTTTTGCAGAAATTGCTTGGATTTAACTCATATAATAATAATTGAGTTATCCTCCCACTCAAAAAGGCCCGGAACATTGTTTAAATAATCAAAATGTCAAAAAATGGAGGAAATATTCGATTTTTTTTCTTCGTTTTTTTGATTGTAACTTTAAATGTATTGACTTTCGAGAAAAGTTGCACTGACATAAAAGTTGAGTAATTAAATTTCCTACAATATAGGATTGGTTACAAATTTTAAAAATTATCACCCTTGTTGCAAAATAGCAATAATTGCGAAAAAAAACTTAAAAAACAAGTATGTATACGCATTTTACGTTTGTAAACCATTTATGCTACACTTAGGACCTTCATATTTTACCCAGAAAGACTTTATGATACAATAAAATAATACTGTAAATTTCATTAAGATCAATTCAATACAGCTTTCGCAAAAAAAAATTAATTTTTTCAAAATGTTGCAGGACTGAACATAAAGCAGATAGCAAGTTGAATTTTTTTACATATAGAAGAGTACTGTACCTTTCATTTACAATTTGCAAAATTAAAATCGGTTAACTACCACGGCATCAGGAATTTTTTTAAATAAACATTAATTTTTGGTGCCACGCGCAGAACAGCGGTATTCGATTCACACAAGTTGATTTCCACCAAATTTTTTTCCAATCTTTGTGTAATATATTATTTTCTTACTACATATATATTTTGCTGTATGTATTTTAATATTTTAATTCCACAAAAAGCAAACTAATTTGATTATTCTTAGTTATATATTGTTGAAACAATTGCATATGTTTTAAAATAATAAACTTGTATTCTCTAAGTTAAAATATATGAACAAAGAAAGTTTTTGCTAAAAAAAGTGTTATTTTAAAGGACAGAGTATGTGTTTCTATTTTGCAATAAACAAATTTATTTATTTATATCGAAATGTACTAAAAATTAAAATTTATCAATAATTATCAAAGGTCATTGGATTGCCCAATCAGAGCAAACGTATCCTCTGTCATGCGCGTAGCACCAAAAATTAATGTTTATTTAAAAAAATTCAAATTGCACATTAAAGGTACAGTATCCTTCTATATGTAAAAAATACAACTTGCTGTCTGCTTTATTTTCATTCCGGAAACATTTTGAAGAAATGAATTTTTTTGCGAAAGCTGAATTGAAAAATTTATTTTGCAAAATCTGTTAAACATATCTTAATGAAATTTACAGTAATGTTTTATTAAATCATAAAGTTTTTCTGAGTGAAATACGAAGGCCCTAAGTGTAGCATAAATGGTTGAAAAACGTAAAATGCGAATACTTGTTTTCTTATGGTTTTTTCGCAATTATTGCTATTTTGCAACAAGGGTGGCAATCGTCAAAACTTTTAACTAATCCTATATTGTAGGAAATTTAACTACGTAACTTTTATGTCAGTGCAACTTTTCTCGAAAATGAATACTTTTAAAGTTATAATCAAAAAACAAAGAAAATAATCGAATTTTTCCTTCATTTTTTGACATTTTGAATATTTAAACAATGTTCCGGACCTTTTTGAGTAGGAGGTTAACTCAAATATTATTATATGAGTTATTTTCAAGAAATTTCTGCAAAAAAATATGAGTCACCACTCAACATCCAAATGTACTAATATTTTTACAGATGCGCCCTGGTCTATAAGATCATTTATTAAATAAAACTCTTTAAAATTGTATTCTTCCCTTTAGAGACCCACTATTATCTCTATAAATAGGCCCTCTGTTTGACAGCTCAAAAATATTGCTAGATTTAAGACGACAGTCTGATCAAATAAACACGGCCATGATTGGTTGAATGTAATAACTTCTTAATTTTTTTTTTGAAAATTATTTCCGGATTATAGGTCAAAAACAATGAAAAAATATAATCCGTTTTGTTGGCATATTTTTAAATGTCAATATTTTGTTGATTTCTTCTGCTCTAATTTCCTTGGTCTTTTCTCACATTTATTTTCACCCTTAGATAATGCCAATTTTGTGTACTCTGTTTTATGAAATGAGTGACTTTGTCGATCGCATTAGATTGTGACAAGAAACTGATTAGATTTTTTAAATTATTTGGAATGCTAATGATCTACATCCTTCCTCTCCAACCATTTCTACGTTCTCGATGTCCGATAGGGTCCTACACAATGGACCCAGTGGGCATGGTGCATTGGATCTCGATATGAATGAGTCCTTCAGGAACTTGTTGATCTGAGCAACGGATATATTATGAAAAGAGGGCGCAATAACAATTGGGGCTTTTCGGATGCATTTAATATAGTAATTTCTGTGAAAGGGGGCGGATCTTGTGAGTCTGTCATTCGGTAATTGTCGAGGTTATTGACTTCTGTATAATTTCGACAATTGAAAAGGGAGGTTTCAGAGAAATCAGAATTTAGAAGTAATTGAAAGCTCTATAATGATTCTGGGTGTATACTCTACAAACGACGATTATCCTGTACATAAATAAGAAGCTTTTGAAATCAAATGTAAACAATTTGAAAACAACAATGGCGGAAGGCCATATTTATAAATATATGTTAACAGTTTTAAAGCTTTTAAATGGTTTCTTTGCACATAAAGGCATATTATAAATTGATTTAATCTAGTAGAAGAACTTACTGACCCAATTGAAGCTGGCAATGCGGTAAGACAAAGAGATTCCGTGAGCCCACTATTGTACAACGTGATCATAGATGAAATTATAAAAAATAACTAAAAAAAGATACCAAATGGAAGAAAAACGACTTAAAATAATTACGCCAGTCAATAGGAGCCAGAATAGGATATTACCTCCGAATTCTATCTAATCCTACTGCATGGATATTAATGAAATTTTGGGCCTAGCCTCTATTTATCTCCTAATTCAAAGTCTACCCTATGCCGATGTGTGCTTTTATCTTGGGGGGTGGTTCCCACCCCTTCTTAGGGGTGGAAAATTTTTTTGGTTAAAATTACCACGGAACTCGCTAGAGAACCTAATTCTAAGGAAAAACTGTTCTATAATTTTTTTTTTGAAAACTCAATACTTTTTGAGATATTCGTGGTTGAAAATTTTCCATTTTCATTGAAACATAATACCTTTTCGAACGGTTTTTTGTGAATACCTTAAAAACTATGCATCTAACTAAAAAAACTATATTAAACATTATTGTAGGTTATAAAAAACAAAGAGACACTTGCCTTCATAAAACTTCTAGTTACATATAATACAAAAAGAGATATGGTAGGGGAAAATAGTTTATTTTTGGTACATTCTCAAATTGGTGTATTAAACTTGAAAGAACAGAGAAACGGTCAATTTTAGGTGTATAATGCTACTAATACCTTCTGTAGTACTTGAAAAGACCTTTAAAATGAGCTACATTAAAGGTCCACTACATTAAAACTAAGCGAGATATGCTCCAAGCAAAATTGATAACTAATGTATTTTAAGAAAAAATGAGAAGTAATTTCAACCCTCATCCACCAAAATATAAATGTATCGTTTTTCTTTCACAATACCTTTTATTATAGTGTTATTTCTATGTTCAAAAAGTTGGACGGGTTTAAAATGAATGGTTTTTGAAAAAACAGATCAAATAGAGCGCATTTTTAAATTTTCTTAAAAATCTTCCTTTTTCTCCATGTAACTTGAAAATGATAAGAGATACAGTAATGAAAAATAAAAAGGAAATTTTTATCTGAAAAAGCCCTACATTTGTGTGTGGTATCTTTTTTTCGTATCTCTTATCTTTTTCGAGTTACATGGAGAAAAGTAAGACTTTTAAGAAAATTTAAAAATGCGCTCTATAATTTGATCTTATTTTTTTCAAAAACCATTCACTTTAATCCAATCCAACTTTTTGAACATAGAAATAACACTATAATAAAAAGTATTGTAGAAGGAAAACGATCTATTTAAATTCTGATGGATGAGGGGTTAAATATACCTCTCATTTCTTCTTAAAATACACTAGTCATTAACTTTTTTGCAGAATATCTAGTTTGAATGTAATAGACATGTAGTATTGCTCATTTTAAAGGTCTTTTCAAGAGCTACAAAAGTTATTAGTATCATTATATACCTAAAATCGACATTTCTCTGTTATTTCAAGTTGAATACACCGATTTGAGCATGCAGCAAAAAGCAAACTGTCTTACCTACCATATCCCTCTTTGTATTTTAACTAGAAGATTTATGAAGGATCGAATCTCTTTGCTTTTTTGTAACCTACAGAAATATTTTATATAGTTTTTTTGTAGATGCATAGTTTTTAAGGTATTCGCAAAAATCCGTCCGAAAAGGTGTCATTTTTGACACCTTTTCGCACATCGGCATAGGGTAGACTTTGTTTCTTGGGCTATTTCCTACTTACTGTGAAAATATCAAGTAAATCGATGTAGTAGGATGGAATTCGGAGCCAAATACCCTCATTGACTGCCCTAAATCTGCTATGCAGACGATGCAATACTAATCTCTTAAAATAAAGATGATTCAGATGATGGCTTAGGATGTTAATTACCCCAAGAAAGACAACCTGCATCATTATAACAACAAATATACGAAGCTGTAAATTAGAGCTGGAGGGTCAGATAATAGAACAAGTGATGGAGTTTAAATATCTAGGCATCACACCATGGAAACCTCGAAACAAAAGGGAAGATCAAGTGTATAGTGCAAACAGATTAGGGATGGCGGTTGTTGACAAAACACCGGTTTTCGGTTATACCGGTTTTTTCTACCGACGGTTTAACCTGGCGGTTATAACCGGTTATTCCATAAACCGGTGTTCGGTTCTTTTATTCATAGCCAATATCCAATAGATTACATTTACATCGCGCTTTAGTTTGCGATGATCCATTCGAATCGATATCAGTCTACATCAATATAGAAATCAGTCATCAGTGTTGTGAAATCGGTTTCAGTCAGCTGAAAATTTCTCATTTACGTGCAGGAAGCGAAAAATGTTCCCATTTTTTCTCTGAATTCAGTATTATCCACTCCACTTATCCGGTTTTTCACCTGTTATTTATTTAAAAAGGAAAACCGGTTATAACAGAGACAAAAAAAAAACAACCGGAAAAACCGATTATTGCCGAGGAAGAAAACCGGTTTTAGGTTATAACCGGCAGGTTTTTCCCATACCCAAAACAGAGCCGCAGATGGTCTGAATGAAACAATATAGAGAAATAGAAATATCGGAAAAGAAATGAAAGGCAGAATTTACAAAACAGTCATCAGACCAATAATGACATACGCGGCAGAAATACGACCTGACACAGGGAGAACAAAAAGAATGCTAGAAATAGCAGATATGAAAACCCAAAACCCTTCGAAAAATCGATGGTAAGAGACTATGGGCTAGAGCCTGAAGTGCAGATATACGACGGAGATGCAATGGACAACATTAATAACTGGACAAAAAACAGAAGAGTAGACTGGAACTACCACATAAGCCGAAAGACAACAAATATAATGGTAAGGATGGCGAGAGACGGAAGAACCCCATAGGAAGACGATCAGTGCGAAAAGCACGAAAACGATAGTATGACAACTTACTGGAGGCACATTGAAAAAACAGACAGTTATGTCTACACGAAAAGAGGGAAGACTTGTTTGTTCAATTTTTGTAGCAACA
This sequence comes from Diabrotica virgifera virgifera, assembly GCF_917563875.1. Lineage (NCBI taxonomy): Eukaryota > Metazoa > Arthropoda > Insecta > Coleoptera > Chrysomelidae > Diabrotica > Diabrotica virgifera. The sequence continues at coordinate 10,552,285 of NC_065451.1, read as the reverse complement.
AATTGATATACTACATTCGCTCTCGCGAGATTTTTTTTGACACTGACGTTAGTAATTTCTTTTTTGAAAAATTCAGTTGTCAGAAGTGACTGGAAATTACTACAAAACCAACGCACCTGCTCATATCCAATATTATTAATAGTAAACAGACATAAAAATAACATAAACCTTACGCCAATCAATATTTATTTATTTAAACCATTATAATGTATTGATAGCAAATGAGAAAATTATTTATTGTACAAAATAAAAATATTTTGTAGAAATAAACTTCACAAAATTTTATGAGATTAGTAGACACTCCCACTATTTCTAATAATTCTTCTTTTTTTAATGAAAGATTAAGTTGATTTGAGTTGATTTTAGCAGTTAACAGTGTGAGGTAGGAATTTTTGTGTTGTAGGTTTCCTATTCCGAATGTCTCAAAAAAAATCTCGCGAGAGCGAATGTAGTATATTAGATCTTTAAGAATAAGCCCTTTAAAACCTTTTTTAATTTTTTAAAACAGACACAAGAAGTATATTTCTATTTTGTAATGCCGGTATCTGCAAAACTTTTACGTCATTTCCGACTTGACGTAAAAAACTTACCTAAAAAGCACTTTTTATGTTGCAACTATTGCAACTACTTATTAGGCCATTTGGCTTAGATTTGTTGTAAATCTGAACGAATTTCAATCACTGTATAATAAATCGCGGTATCTATCAAACGATTTTCTGTAGAAAAAAACGGTATGTGGAACAAGCAGTAAATAATCACTTAATTAATTAATGGATTGAGAATTGTCGTTTCTATGAAAAAGTAACTATGTATACATACAAGCAATAAATCAAATGTTTTCTAGTTTCTACTGATTGCTCTTTCTTAAGTTACATAATTTAAATATTTTTTTAAATAGCTCGAAGCTTTAATTCCGGAGAAATAAAGACTTCTCTCTCTACTCATATTCTGGCAACTCCTGTATTCGTGCTTTCTAATACTTGCAAAGCAGACGAACGATGAATTAAAGACGAGAGAAAATCTAAAATTGCATTTCACTACCTGTCTATTCATCTAGGTAAAAAATCCAACGAATTTGGGTTCCCTGTACTCAGATCGGGGTAAAGTGTTGGAAAATGAAATAGAGGTGGTCTTATTTTGTCGTCATCGTATTTTCGGGTTTTTTGCTTTATGTCAAACCAGTGGCGTAGCGTGAGTGTCGGCCGCCCGGGGCGGAAGACAATTATGCCGCCCTCTTATTTAGATATTTCAATTTATTGTGTAACATTACATACATTAATTATAGAGAACTTTTCGGCGAGAACAGTCATCATTATTTTGCATTATACAGGTTAGATTTTAAATAAAAAAGTTTATCTTAAGTTTTACAATCACGTTTATTAATACAAAAATTCTTTTATTTTAACCAATTAGATACATTGATATAACTTAGGTAGGTACCTATCACTTAAGATTAGGTACACCTTGACGATCGACAAAATTTAAAATCAATTTTTAATTAGAATTAAAAAAAATAGAATATAGAATATATGTAGAACGGTACTATAATGTTATATTTTTATTTTTATTGAAAAGTAATATGAGTATTTGTTAGAATTAAATACAAAACTTCCGTCTTCAATTAAAAATTTATACGTCTACTTTTTTTAAGAGCAAAGTCTTTTATTGCACCATAAATGTCTATCGCATCACACACCTCTTGCTCAATAGACAAAATAGCCAAATTTGTTAGTCTTAGACCTTAGAGTACCTATTATTATTATTGTCGATCTTAAATATCTTTCATTTTCAATTTTGAAAAACTCTTCTCACAGCTAGCATTGCTTATAGAAACTGTGAAAAATATTCGGAACATTATTAAAATATTGGGCAGAGTATGTTTCAGCTTGGATTTAACAATAAATTTAAATAATTCAAGTGAGTCTGCATTAATCAATTTCGTTGCCTGTTGTAGCAGCAACGAAAGTCCGCAGTCGAAGTTTTTCCAGCTTGAAACCCTGCTCATCAATTTCGTCAGATGCCTAGTCTAGATTACATTCAGTGTTGTCTGGATCTAATAATATAGCAGGCGTTAGATAAACAAACTTATCCGTTAAATTCTGTTGCTGTTGAAAATGCTCACGAATTTCTACAATAACTCTATCTAACGAAGAAAACAGCTTTCGTCTCAACTCATTTTTCCGTCATCGAAAATATGCTTTCTTGTTATGCGCCTCCGAGGTTTTATGGAAATTCCAAGTTCTTCACACATATTTTGCATAACCTACAGCGCCATTTGCCCATTCCTCTCTTTTCTCTGTCAATATCATCTGCAAAGTATTTACTTTCTGAGCGCACAATCTTATGTCAAGTCCCCTTGTTTGTATTTTTGTACATCATTCACTTCATGTAGCACCGGTTGCCACAGGCCCAAAAAACAAAGAAAGGAAAATGACTGCATCGAAACTAGTAAAGCACCTGCATCTGTCCTAGTGTTTAAGCTTTCACCTGCCTCTGTCAGTTTTTCCAAAGTGACGAGAATGTCTTTGTAATGATGCCATGTCACAATTTACGGCATCGCCTCTTGCACTCCACCGCGTGTCTTGAATCCTTCTTTTGCCTGTAGCTGCTATCAGAACTTCCGAACGATGTGTCGATGAGAAAAAAAAAAAAAAGAATAGGCAACGTTCTAAAGTGCCGAAAAAAGTTGTGCTGATGGTTAGTCATAAACGGGGAATTCCCACAAGTCAGTATAGATAGACTATAGACGTTGTTGCCAGTCGCTACAAAATATAATTCAAAGAAAAGGAATTTCCCGAATTCGTCACAAAATAAATATGTAATGAAAAATTCCGTGCTCCTTTCAATCGGTCCGAATTTGTAGTTGCGATAAAAATATAAAATGGTTCAAATATTTACAAAATATTTTTATTATTTATTGTTAAATTTTGCCGCCCCCTAAAAAGTGCCGCCCGGGGCGTGCCGCCCCTGCCGCCCCCACTACGCTACGCCACTGTGTCAAACCTCACATTTTTAGATTTCTCTTTGATGTTTTATCTATCAGAGTGTTTATACTAAATTTACATTCAGGATGCAGTAGAAATAAACAAACCAAGACACGTTAAATGCTACTAGGAGCACTCCTGAATCATAATTTACAATGTATATATGTTACAGTTCAAGTTGATTCTCAGTTAGAGTTGACTCCAACTAGTTGGAGTTAACTCCAACTGAAACGAGCAGTAAAAGTTGATTTTAAAAATTTAAATCAACTTTTACTAGTTGGAGTTGACTCTTCCTGGATCGATTCAGTAAATGTTGATTATCCGAGAATCTCAAGTGCATTTTTAATGAGTGTGCGTTTCTTTGTTTTGACCGTTTCAACTGCTTATTAGTATAGTCTGTAACGTCGCCCCCGTTAGGTAAATTATTCTGATTCGATTTTTTGCACAAACTTAATCAAATAAATACGTCCGTATAACAATCCTTATAACAAATACACAGGGTGTCACGCGGTACCGCGGTCGAAAAATTGTTTAACCAATTTCAGTAAAGTCAGTCAGTAAAGTGACTCTTTATCGAACGAGTCTGATATTACGAGCAGAGGAACAGACGCGTTCGATAAAGAGTATTGAGGTGGTGCGTACAAAATTGTATCTTCAATCATAAAAAAATATTAACACTTACTTACAACTTTGAGGAAATTTTTTTAATTTTAGACGAAATAAAAAATTCGTATGACAGTAACGAGAGTAATCCCAGATGACTTTTGCATGATGGCCGGTTTTGATGTCTAATTGTTAGTTATCAATATTGTATACCTACCTAATTACTAAGTCTGTAAAGTTTAGATTTATTTTGTACGAATATAATTGCGAAACACTACAGAATTTTACTTTTTGACATAAATTTTATTAATAATAAGATAAATTTTGTACAATATTTTTAATAATTAAAGTATGTAAATAAATTTTAATTTCACTCAAATAAATAATCGATTGCATCCATTGACCACTTACATTCAATCTCGGTTAATTTGATTAATTATCGCGGCAGGTAAAGTAACATTCTTCTTTCAATACAACGAAATGTTACTTTACTGCCGAAAATGAGAGCAAATGAGTACAATAATGAATGATTTTAGTGACGTTTGGCGATAAACAATGATTTTAAACAAATTCGCAAAAATATGTAATTTTTTCACTTCGTACAAATTTTTTTTAGATCCGTTGGGCCTTTTTTCTCTAAAATTGACTGTTGTCGAGTTATTAGCGACTTAAAATTTGAAAAACGCCAAAATAACCATTTTCAAGGTTTAATAACTCGGTTAAAGATAATTATTGTGAAAGTCGAGCGAGCGGCCGTGGAGTAACGGCATAATCGCTGGCCTCATACGCCAGTGCACGTAGGTTCGAGCCCTGCTAAAGACAAACCATTTTCATTTCCAATAATGACACGAGCCGTCTCACCGTGCCTCGGAAAGCATGTTAAGCCGTCGGTCCCCCTGGGCTAGTGTACATCGACACTAGTTACTTGAAACAGGGTTAAAGATGTAATTGGCGCCGGAACTGTCCAAAAAGCAAAAATGCCATACGATATTATATATTATGAAAGTCAGAAACTAAAAAAAATCAAAGATTAAAGCTACCTCTATAAGATCCTGAAGAAATTTTTATCATTATTTCATTAATAAGATATTATTTTTAATTATCAACAATGAGCGCTAACCGTGTATTGAGGCGGCCGTCAATGTGAGTGCGAGTGAGATTCACCATTGGACGGCTGGAATGGTACATCTCTTTAGCACTCACCATTGACGGCCGCCTAATACGCACTTAGCGCTCATTGTTAATAATTAAAGATAAAGCTTAGTACATAATAAAATAGTGACAAAAATTTCTGCTGGATCTTGTAGAGGGGGCTATAAACTTTGATTTGGTCACTTTCTGACTTTCATAATAATGGATTTTAACCGAGTTATTAAGCCTTGAAAATGGCTATTTTCGCATTTTTCAAATTTTAAATCGCGTATAACTCGACAACAATCAATTTTAGAGAAAAATCACAAAATACCTTTTTTTTGCTCAGAATAACCCAAATGATCTAAAAAAAAATTGTTCGAAGTGAAAAAATTATTTTTGTGAATTTGTCTAAAAAAAATTGTTTAAACAATTTATCGATCAAGGTACTGCCTGGCACCCAGTAAATTTGTTATAAGGACCTCTTTTTGAGTAAGTTTGTGCAAAAAATTCGAATCGGAGTAATTTACCTAACGGGGGTGACGATACAGCCTAGACTAATTTGAACATATTCAGTAATATTTAATTTCTAGAATCGGCTGTTTGTGTGAATCAGAATCAACTTTTACTAAATGGCATTGGGAAGAGTATACTTTTCCTAGTTGGAGTCTACTTTTACTAGTAAATGTTGAATATAAATCTTCATTTTATATTTATAATCAACTTTTACTGAAACCAGCCGTTAGAGTTGACTCCAACTAGTTGGAGTCAACTCCAACTGGATAATCAACTTGAACTGTAACATATACATTGTAAATCCCAAATCATGATAAGTTAATACATTGTAAATTATGATTCGGGAGTGTTCCTGGTAGCATTTAACGTATCTTGGTTTGTTTATTTCTACTGCATCTTGAATGTAAATTTAGTAGTATAGCTATAAGAATGTTTATAAAATTATAGAAAATAACAGGAAGAAAAAAAATTATGTATCTGTGATAAAAATGATAGTGGAAGTTGGTGAAAGCTTAAGTGGACCACCTCGTATACGAGAATATTAAGTTTTCGGGATATGTCATTCAATCATTTTCGGATTAGGGAATTATCAGGTACGCGGCCTATCCCCGTGTCTGTTGTTCATTTTAGAGAGCTCGACAAAGGAGATTTCTTCGAGTTCAGTTAATATGAAAATGTGAGCAGTATTATTAATTTATAAACCCACCCCTAATTGCTGTTTTATTAAAATTTGCCGCCGTTCAATGACTCAATGCAACGAAATGGTTTTTTGGAGATCTTATTCCACATCAATGGACGGGATGACGACAAGAAATTAAAAGGTATAGATAGGAAATCAAGTTAAATTAAAAAAATGTTTAAATGCTAGTTTTTAAAAAAAATTTTGAGTTATGTCACTTTTGCGCAAAGACTTTTTTCATTAAAAAGACTAAGGACCGGTTTTACCAACAACAAATAAATCAGTGAATATTTATTCGTCGAATAAAATTTATTAGTCGATTAAATTTTTATTGTGTTTCAATACAATTGTGATAATGTAACGTTAAACTGACAAATTTTCTTTGTTATACAAATTTAAAGCTATATTAGCTTGTCAATTTGATAAATAAATAAAATAAGTCTAATTTGACGTTAGTGAAACGTAGGTGTGTCAGTTTTATTGGACGAATAACTTTATTCATCAAATAAATTACTATTCGTCGTTGATGAAACCGGCCATAAGGATTATAAAAACAGTAGTAAAAAAATACAAAATTTAAATTAAACTATGTGTATTAAAAAACAAGATTATCTAGTGAAACCCAAAAAGTGCTCTAGAGAAAGCCAGATATTTCCGCAATACTAACCCAACTCAAAATTTGCCACTGTTGATGACAAGATTATGTCCTGATCCTACCTACCGTTGCAAACTGAGTAGTGTCAGTAATACAGACTAATCACATAATAGTACAGGGCACATCTGTTTTGAGATGGACGTTGAGAGGTAGGTGACCCAAATTTTTTTGCAGAAGTTGCTTGAAAATAACTCAAATACATAATAATATTTGAGTTATGCTCCCACTCAAAAAGGTCCGGAACATTGGTTAAATAATCAAAATGTCAAAAAATGAAGGAAAAATTCGATTTTTTTATTGGTTTTTTGATTATAACTTTAAAACTATTCATTTCTGAGAAAAGTTTTACTGACAAAAGTTGCGTAATTAAATTTCCTACAATAGAGAATTGGTTAAAAATTTAAAAAATAGTCACCTTTGTTGCAAAGTAGCAATATTTGCGAAAAAAAACCATACAAAAACAAGTATTCGCATTTTACGTTTTTAAACCATTTATGCTACACTTAGGACCTTCATATTTTACCCAGAAAAACTTTATGATATAGTAAAACAACACTGTAAATTTCATTAAGATCGGTTTAACAGATTTTGCAAAATAAATTTTGCAATCGAGCTTTCGCAAAAAAAATATTTTTTTTTAAATGTTGCAGGACAGAAAATAAAGCAGATAGCAAGTTGAAATTTTTTTGCTTATAGAAGTGTACTGTACCTTTCATTTGCAATTTGCAAAATTAAAATCAATTAATTACCACGGCGTCAGGAAATTTTTTAAATAAACATTAACTTTTGGTGCTACGCGCAGGACAGCGGTGTTCGATTCACACTAGTTGATTTCCACCAAAATTTCTTCCAATCTTTATCTAATATATTATTCTCTTACTCTATATTTTGTTGTATTTTAATATTTTAATTCCACATAAATCAAACTAATTTTATTATTGTTTGTGAAATATTGTTTAAACAATTGCATATGTTTAAAAATAATAAACTTTTATTCTCCAAGTTAAAATATATGAACAAAGAAAGTTTTTGCTAAAAAAAGTGTTATTTCAAAGGATAGAGTATGTGTTTTTATTTTGCAAGAAACAAATTTATTTATTTATATCGAAATGTAATAAAAATTAAAATGTATCAATCATTAGCAAAGGTCATTGGAACGCCCAATCAGAGCAAACTATCCGCTGTCCTGCGCGTAGCACCAATAATTATTGTTTATTTAAAAAAATTCCTGACGCCGTGGTAGTTAATCGATTTTAATTTTGCAAATTGCAAATGAAAGGTACAGTACACTTCAATACGTAAAAAAAATTTCAACTTGCTATCTGCTTTATTTTCAGTCCTGTAACATTTTGAAAAAATGAATTTTTTTTTGCGAAAGTTGGATTGCAAAATTTATTTTGCAAAATCTATTGAACCGATCTTAATGAAATTTGCAGTATTGTTTTACTGTATCATAAAGTTTTTCTGGGTAAAATATGAAGGTCCTAATTGTAGCATAAATGGTTGAAAAACGTAAAATGCGAATACTTGTTTTTGTACGGGTTTTTCGCAATCATTGCTATTTTGCAACAAGAGTGACTATTTTTTAAAATGTTAACCAATTCTATATTGTAGGAAATTTAATTACGCAACTTTTATGTTAGTATAACTTTTCTCGGAACTGAATACTTTTAAACAATGTTCCTGGCCTTTTTGAGTGGGAGGATAACTCAAAACGTCACCTCTCAACGTCCAAATGTACTAATATTTTTACAGATGCGCCCTGGTCTATAATACAATAGCGACACTTCTGCCATATTACGGCCTAATATTGAATTATGAGTGGTTTTGCTGCTAAAAAACATGTGCATTTTAACATTTACACCTATTGCTAGTTCAAAATACATGTTTTTTGAGTTGTGCCACTATTGTAGCCCATGAGCGAAAGGTTCTACATGTCATTTTTCAGAGGTTTTATGAAATGTAATGACTTTTGGTTTCGGTAAATGTGCCACGTAGTGTAAAGTAATTACTGATAATAAAGCCAAAACCGACATACTCAAAAAATCGCACAAATCCATATCTGGATCACGTGACCACATTGTATTTCTCTTTCCGCAGGCAGCGGTCGTATGTGTGACGAATGACGAATACCAATTATATTTTTGGTCGTGGACATGTAACAATGACAAAAACTGCTCTGTTCGGGCTCCTAGTAATTAACGAGCTCTCGATTGGGCACGTGCTAGCGCCACGGCGGTGCGGTACACCGTCGTAGAGAGAAGCGTCGCCAATTTTCACAGCACAAAGGGGACATTCAGAGAATAAAAAATATAAAAACCGGTTAATGAATCGACTATGTATTCATATGCACAGGGATATTGTGTTTTTCTTCTTTTTGTACTTTTTGTTGCGACGGGAACAACGCGCCCGTTTGTTTTGCGGGTTGTTTGCATATAGTGGACGGTTGGATTTTTGTAAAGGGTGATACAAATTATCACAGATTCAAATATATGTACTGTGTATTTGGTTCATTATATCTTCAAAGATGAACTCGATAATAATAATTATTGCTTCGAGCATAGCAGGTCCATGGCTTGATTGACCATTACCTCCATCCGTTCTTGTCAATTGTTTTCATCCTCCAATTTGTCACGTTGAGTCTTTTTAGATCATCTTCTACACCCATTTTCGACCTTGTTCTGGGTCAGCGTCTTCTGTGACGTGCTCCAATAATAATTGTACTTGACAGTAACATTTTCGGTATTTAATCTACTCTCTAGCATCCCCTGTATGTGTCCTAGCCACCGTAGTCGTTGAGTTCTTATTACTTCTAGTATGCTGGGTCTATCATATAACTCTCTCGGATCTTCATTTGTCCTTCTGGTCCAAATGTCGTTCTCCATTTTTATTTAAAATATTCTCCTTAGTACTTTTCGTTCCCCTATCTGCATAATTTCTTGTTGCTCTGATGTATAAGTCACTATAGGCCTAATAACCGTTCTATATATTCTTAATATGACACCTCTTGATATGGATTTATTTGTTACTAACCTATTAAATGTATTTTTTTATGGAGCATTTCAAACAAAAATATTGTACACAAAGAAGACAAATAACCCACAGTATGTTGAGATAATGTAGACGATGTTTTTTCCATTTGGCCTCACGGACCATTGGAAAAATTCCTGGCCGACATCAACAATAAAAAAGAATCAATCAAATTCACCATGGAAAAAGAAAAGAACAATGCACTTCTTTTTCTGGATATGCTAGTCACCAAATAAGATACAGAATATGCAACCAAAGTTTACAGAACAATTCCTGGCCGGCATCAACAATAAAGAAGAACAAATCAAATTCACCATGCAACAAGAAAAGAACAATCTACTTCTTTTTCTGGATATGCTAGTCACCAAAATTATAGATAAGTTGGTAATGAAAACAAACAATGACCATTGAAGAAGTGGTAATGAAACGTGGTAAAGTTGGTAATGAAAACAAACAATGACCATTGAAGAAGTGCGTACGTATAATCTATGTTTCTATTATTGAAAGTCCCTTTCTTTTGTGCTACACGTTTGTTTGGGTTTCTACCAGTTTGTCCAATATAAGTTTTTGGGCTTACGGTTATGTACAGCCTAATTGGAAACTCTCGTAAGTTATATTATTATATCACTGTTAGTTCAATATTGACTAAAGTGTTTTAGAGTGTATATGTTACAGTTCAAGTTGATTCTCAGTTAGAGTTAAGTCAACTCCAACTGAAACGAGCAGTAAGAGTTGATTTTAAAAATTTAAATCAACTTTTACTAGTTGGAGTTGACTCATCCTGGATCGATTCAGTAAATGTTGATTATACGAGAATCTCAAGTGCATTTTTGATGAGTGTGCGTTTCTTTGTTTTGACCGTTTCAACTACTTATTAGTATAGTCTGTAACGTCGCCTCCGTTAGGTAAATTATTCTGATTCGATTTTTTGCACAAACTTACTCAAAGAAATACATCCGTGTAACAATACTTATAACAAATACACAGGGTGTCACGCGGTACAGCGGTCGAAAAATTGTTTAACCAATTTCAGTAAAGTCAGTCAGTAAAGTGACACTTTATCAAACGAGTCTGATATTACGAGCAGAGGAACAGACGCGTTCGATAAAGAGTATTGAGGTGGTGCGTACAAAATTGTATCGTCAATCATAAAAAGCATTAACACTTACTTACAACTTTCAGGAAATTTTTTTAATTTTAGACGAAATAAAAAATTCGTATGACAGTAATGACAGTAATCACAGATGACTTTTGCATGATGGCCGGTTTTGATGTTTAATCGATAGTTTTATCAATATTGTATACCTACCTAATTACTAAATCTGTAAAGTTTTGATTTATTTTGTATGAATATAATTGCGAAATACTACAATATTTTACTTTTTGACATAAATTTTATCAATAATAAGATAAATTTTGTACAATATTTTTAATAATTAAAGTAAATAAATTTTAATTTCACTCAAATAAATAATCGATTGCTGCCATTGACCACTTACATTCAATCTCGGTTAATTTGATTAATTATCGCGGCAGGTAAAGTAACATTCTTCTTTCAATACAACAAAGTGTTACTTTACTGTCGAAAATGAGGGCAAATGAGTACAATAATGAATGATTTTAGTGACGTTTGGCGATAAACAAAGATTTTAAACAAATTCGCAAAAATACACACACCGGCAAAATTAGCCGAACACCTTAAAAATGGGACATGTTTGATGTCTCGAGTTTCCTAAACCACTGATCCGATTTGGATGATTCTTCTAGTATGTTATAGCCTTATTATTTAAGAATATCGCTGTCATAATATTGTTGCCAGACAGGTAAATATCATTTTATACCGGGTGTACAAATCATGCTGTGTTTTTTCTTAAAGTTTGGAACACCCTGTGGAATATTCTAGCCTAGCACATGTAAAATATTAAAATTAACACTCGATTGTAGATTTAGGCTTTCTTAACATTGTAGATTATACAATTTATAGGAGTATAATCTCACGTGCATTTTTGATGAGTGTGCGTCTCTTTGTTTTTACCGTTTCAACTACTTATTAGTCCAGGCTGTAACGTCGCCCCCGTTAGGTAAATTATTCTGATTCGATTTTTTTGCACAAACTTACTCAAACAAATACATCCTTATAACAAATACACAGTGTCAGGCGGTACCGCGGTCGAAAAATTGTTTAACCAATTTTTGTTAACCAAATTCACAAAAATAATTCTTATCTACTCTACCTCATATTATGTATAAGTTTTTATTGTGTGAAAATTGTAAATATAGATAGCAGTACATGGAGGGTTTAAAGTGTACCTGAAGTAATAATGTATTTTAAATGGGATTTACTTTTTCGCACTGTTTTTTAGCACACTTTCATATAATCAAATATCCTTAACTTTCTCCTTGTCATGGTGATGACATGTGAGCAATAAATTACAAAAAAAGTTTTGACAGTTTTGTGTTTTGACAGAAGTTTGAATTTTTAAATGTCAAAGTTCTAAAAAATTGTAAAATAGGAATGTATTCCAGTGACGAAGAGTTGCAGATTTTTTATTTGTTTTTTGGTAGATAAAATATTGTATGAAACTGTGCGTGAAGTACTTTTTGCGCACCTAGGCGATGTATAGCACTCGGCCCGCTCGTGCTCTAAACATCGCGTGCGCGCGCAAAAAGCATACTTCACGAACTGTTTTATAAATAACTAAGTATTTCACTCCGGATAATTTTTTTTAGATTATTTTGATCATTCGCAGCAAAAAAGGTTCCTTGTGATTTTTCTCTAAAATTGATAGTTTTCGAGTTATACGCGATTTAAAATTAGAAAAATGCGAAATGACCATTTTTAAGGCTTAATAACTCGATTAAAAACTATTATTATGAAAGTCAGAAAGTCACCTTAATCAAAGTTTAAAGCCCCCGCTACAAAATCCTGAAGAAATTTTTGTCATTATTTTATTATTAAGCTGTTATTTTTAATTATCAACAATGAGCTAATGGATAATTAAAAATAACAGCTTAGTAATACAATAATGACAAATATTTCTTCAGTACCTTGTAGGGGGGTCGTTAAAATTTGATTTGGTGACTTTCTGACTGGTCATTTTCGCATTTTTCAAATTTTAAATCGCGTATAACTCGAGAACAATAAATTTTACAGAAAAATCAAAAAAGACCTCTTTTGCTCCGAATGACCCAAATTAATGTTGTAAAAAAATTTCCGAAATGAATTTTTTTTGTGAATTTGTTTAAAAAAAATTGTTTAAACAATTTTTCGATTACGGTACCACCTGACACCCTGTGGACTCGTTATAAGGACCTCTTTTGAGTAAGTTTGTGCAAAAAAATCGAACTGGAATAATTTACCTAACGGGGGCGACGATACAGCCTGGACTATAAATATCATGATTTGAACATAATATACAGTATACAGTAACACTTAATTTCTAGAATCGGTTGTTTGTGTGAATCAACTTTTACTAAATGGCATTGGGAAGAGTATACTTTAACTAGTTGGAGTCTACTTTTACTAGTAAATGTTGAATAAAAATCTTCATTTTATATTTATCATCAACTTTTACTAAAACCAGCCGTTTGAGTCGACTCGAACTAGGAAAAGTCAACTCCAACTGGATATCAACTTGAACTGTAACATATACAAACCAACATTAATAAAAAAAGGAACTACAGACGGTAGCGACGCAACCGAATTATGCAGCACCTCTACCTACGTCAGATTTGAAGTTGATCAGTGCAGTAATATCTAATTTCGCACACATGGAATCGGGAGTCGAATGTTCAAGATAACAGTATCGATTATCACAAAGTAAAAGTGCCATCCACATGGATCGGGTTCATATAATCACCCTTTCTGTTTTCACCTCGACGTACCTACAATTGCATCGTGAATTATTCTGTTGAAATGTCGCTGCTGATGAATTATTATTACGTTAAGTTATACGATACTGTTTATGCCGTATCCAATGAGATTATTTCGAGAGGAGGAAATCGATTGTTCGTGTTTTTGGAAAACTTTTATTCTTGTATGAGTCAACGTCAGCAGGTTTTTATTTCTTTCAGCTTTCCGTTTAAAGAATTCTCAAAATTTATTCAAATAAGTGTGTAAAAGTACTATAGTAGTTCTTCTTCCTCCGCAGCCTTCCCTTTCCAGAAGTCACTATTCCTTACTCTGTAGCGTTTGGAAAAAACCCAACATCAGTTTTATATCCTGTCTCCCAGAATATCCAATTTTCCAATTTATTTTGTGAAGATTATTTATCATTAAAATATCCTAAGCCGCTCCTGTTAGAAATGTTTCAAATTGTTACGCAACATTGAGAAAGTACGTATTTCCCCTTGGAGTAACGTATTGGACTGGTCCCAAATTTGTTGATGTTGTGGCGATAAGGACGAATTTTGCTTACAAGTACGCAATAGGTTCGCAGCGGTGAAGGATTTTGCCGCGCGGAATAGTCAGTTTCATGGTACCCTTTTAGCTGGTGGCACGTCAGCCAGCAGTGGAGCTCCAGAGACCGCTACCTACCGGCTTAAAATTGTCTTTTGTCACTATGTTAGATCAAGTGGATGGTTTATCCTTTGTTCTATAACCATTGAAGAACACCCGTGCAAAGTTTCACCCCATAATGTTGGATTTGAAAGGTGAAAATCGCAGTGCAAATAGCGTGACGCAGTTGTACCTAGCCGGTATGGTAGTGTGTGGTCTGTTTTTTTTTTGTTTGAAGTCCCGTATTGAAGTCCCGATGAGATGCCTGATTTGGTCTTAATTTTATCTTGTTTCCTGTTTCTCGTTCCAGTGAAGCCCTGTGTCGTCGTTATGAATTGAATGCCCCCCCCCCCTGTCGAATGGAAAGTTTTGTTCAAGTGTTGTGACAATGAGATGTTTCTTTTGAAAAGGTACTGTATTTTTCTTGTTTTTAAATAAAAAAGGTGAATAAGTTTTAAGTAAATATTATTAAAGTTTGTATTGGTAAAAATTTTAAATATATTATAAGATATATATGCTTTCAAAATGGTTTAGTTTTTGTAACGTTTGTTTAATGTTTAAAAGTCCTGCAGCTGTCTAAAATATTTTGTTTGAAAATAAACCGTATTTTTTAAATTAAATAAAATGGCAGTGACATTTGACAGCTCAGTCAAATTTTGTTTTGAGATACACTGCTCAATAAAGTTAAAATGTTTGTATAATAAAAAATCATGTAGAGTTGAAGATTTTTTATATTGTAATTCATGTAAAAATTTGTAGTTGTTTTTAATTGTCATTCCTGTGAAAAAGTCATTCATTTCTTGTCTGAGAATATTTTTTTAAAATAAAAATAGAGCTTTGAGGTTTGAAATAAATATTTTGAAAATGTACCTATTTTTATTTTCTATAACCCTTTGGAAAATTATTAACTAGATTTCTAATGCAACTGAAATTGAGTTTTAGAGTAAAGGAAAAAGAGGTTGGCAAAGAAGCCAAGAAAGGTGATAAAGATAGCACAATTTGACCCAAAAGAGGAATCTCAGATGAATGTCCCCCCAATTGGTATCCGTAAGTACCGTAATGTGTCCAGTAAGTACCCAATAAGTAAATTTGAGGATTTGTTCCAAACGGCGTCATAATTTAAATAGTAGGAAAGTCCTCAAGTCTGTGTAAGTATCCTTTGCTTATTTGGTTATGGTAGTTAGTCTTCTGTAAACCCTCTTATCTTCCTAACGAATCCACGACTCAGCTCATCGAACAACAAACTGATGCGCCGTTCGCAAAGAAGGTTTGAGTTTCTGCTCCTTCTACTTTAGCCCCCTTTCGACCCCCAGTATTCATGTAGTTAGTCTTATCCCTGATCCCATCTGAGCAGACATTTAATCCCATCTGAGCAGACATTTACTCTTCTTCGCCTCTCATTTCTTTCAAACGTGTCTTGTCCTTTCTCTCAATTGTGTCTTGTTCATTTAAACCATTTTCTCTGAAGTCCTCTGTCACACATTCCTTCCATCTTCTAATCGGTTTTCCTTTACATCTTCTTCCGTCAACTTCTAAATTCGTAGCATTACGTTAATTTATAGTTTCTTCCAGTTCATTCTTCTGTAAAAATGTCTTCACGGGAAAATTTTCTAAACAGATAAACTAATATGAACCAAGCCTCATATTCTCTCACCAACCTACCCAATTAGTAAATCCCTAAACTATCAGTTGTTATGGCTATTAGACCGCTGTCACTCGTTTGTTGCCACGCACACTTGTAAGACCCCTAAATAATAATTGTCACCCTGCAGACGGTCGACGACGTCAAGTCGAGACGTATCAATTTCAAATAAATCCTCCAAATAATTAATAATGAATGAATCTGTTCGCTATCATTCAAAACGAATCAAATTCCCGACTTTTTTGCCAGAGCCGGAGCAAGATCATGTTGTATTGTACGAAAACAAAAAATCCTATCATTTATTGATGTAATTTAATATTTATGTAGACTGAAATTCAATTGCGAAAAAGATCGTAAAAGAAAGAGTGTATATGACATTTTAGACCCCCAAAAAAATCGATAGAAGTGAAATTAAAGTCTTGCAAATATGGATCCACAGAAGAATTCTAGGGTGTCTTGGACAGAACACAGAACCAACTTGTTAATTCTGGTTGAGCTTCATATAAAAGACAGAAAGATAGAAGGCCAAAAGCCAAGAGCAAAATCTCCAACAGGATGGATAGATCAAATGAAAACTCTGGTGGGCAAATCCCTACATGAAGCTGTCTCATTTGGTACAGAATCGCAGTCAATGGAGAGAGTAAGCTAACAATATTTAGCGGATCAGCACGTCCTGACAAGGGCTAAAGCATGAGGAGAAAGAGATCGTCAATATTCTAGAAAAAATCATCAGAAGACTATTAGCTCAATACACATAAATGAAATCAGGGATTTTGCAAGACGTTTTTTATTGGCCAAACACGGGGAATTAGATGAAGAGATAGATCAAGATTGGAATGGCCTAAATAAGGATACAAGGATGCTGCAACAAATAGGACCTACTGGAGATATAAACTTGAGAAAGACTCAACTAAAGACACAATACTGGAGACGATGTGGTCTTGAAGAAGAGTACTGCGCATACATTGGACAGCTCATCGTATAAACATTTCCATTTTTAACCAATTTGAAATTGAAAAAGGGCTGGCCGTAATATGTCTGCAGTGGAGTCTACAGTTCTTTGGACACGTAGTTCTCAGGGACGACGACAATTTAGAGAAATTAATTGTCTCTGGAAACGCTCTGAAGAGAACACCAAGTGGATGGTCACCAACCAGATGGTTCTATCAAATTTAAAATTCAGCGAGCCTTTTCCAGAAGGTTGTATTTAGGGCCTAGAGCCTCTTTTGCTATCGGGCCTTTCCCAGAAGGTTGTATTTAGTATTCTTTCATCATTCACTCTCAGTACAAATGGGCTATCCATTTTATACGATTTGCCTTGATGTATTATACGATGTTTTCATAGAATACTCACAGAATACTCCATAGAATACTTGGAGTTCCTAGTTGTGTCTTCGTCTCCACTCTCTTGTTATCTCGTATTTAAAAGGCGTAAAGATCGTCTGGAAGATTTTCGGTTCTAACACAAATAAGTTTGTTGTTTCACGCTGGTTCAGAAGCAAAGTTTGACTTCCACACGATATTCTTCTTCATGCGCTCTGTCTGTTATGGACGTTGGCTATCATCATATCAATTTTAATTTTGTTTGCGGTGTTTCTAAATAACTCTATTGTTAGTCAAACCATTGGCGGAAGTTTTGAAGCCATGAGTGTCTTCTTCTTCCGGGTGCAAGAAGAAATGGATTGAATAAACACGATATTAGGGGGCGTTATTATTTTGTTAATTATATAAGGTAATTGGCAAAGTTGGCTGAATTGGCGATACCACAGAAGCTAATAAGACTCATTAAAGCCACAATGGATGAAACTCAGGCATGTGTGCGAATACAAAACCACCGGAAAGACTTTTTCAAAATTTCGCAGGAACTAAAGCAGGGAGATGGGTTGGCCCCAACATTGTTCAACCTGGCACTGGAGTATGCGGTTAGGCAAATGCAAACTGGACGAGGAAACCTACTGACCAACCGAACGGTCCAACTGGCCGCTTATGCCGATGATATTAATATTATGAGTAGAACATCAACAGGAACACAGGAAACATACGCAGAAAAATAATGACTCAGACGAGAAGAAATACAGTTCCACAAAGCATTATACATGAAGATGACATTGAAACGGTTGGAAAGTTTACATACCTGGGAGTAGAAATATATGCCGCCGGATCAGAAGACGGAGAAATACGAAAGAGAATAACGCAGGCAAACAGCTTATTTTGCCCTCTCCCATATATTTCGGTCTAAAAGTGTCCACCGAAATACAAAGATGAGAATCTATAAAACTTTAATTCGACCAATAACATGCTATGGCAGTGAAGCCTGGGTCCTGAAAGAAACATCCAAAAACAAACTCGACACATTCGAAAGGAAAGTACTGAGGATAATACTAGGACCTGTGAGGGAAAGCGGAATCTTCAGAAGTCGATACAACAACGAACTTTATCAACTTTATAAGGAAGCATCCCTGTCAGACTTCATTAGAATACAAAGATTGCAATGGGCCGCACATGTGATAAGAATGAGAGAGGATAGGCTACCAAAAAGAGCACTGAATGCTAGAATGCAGGGAAAGAGACCGGTTAGAAAGCCAAGCAAACGCTGGGAAGACAGAGTAAACAGCGATGCACAAACCCTTTTAGGAGTTCGTATATGGAGAAGAGCAGCCACAGACAAGCAAGGGTGGAGGCAAAAAATAAAGGAGGCCAAGGCTCAATTTGGGCTGTAGTGCCGTAGTAGAAGAAGAAGAAATGGCAAAGTAATTTGCTAAGTTTTATGCATTCTGAAAGAATGAATTTTGTCCCTAATATGATTCATAAAAAATCTCATTTAAAAAACCATTATTCAGATGTTTATCGATAGGCTTGTCCGATACTGCCGTTGAGTTTCATGCTTCTATACATACATACGTACACCAAAACTAGAGAACACATATATCTGTTATGCACGCACCGTGCCCACGAATAGGTCGCAAAAAGGGGTCGCAAATAGGGGTTGCCATTATGCTCGGCACGTGCCCCACCAGCCACTCATGTGGTTTTAATGACTAACCAAATACTGTACTTGACAATAAAACGCATACAAGTACGAATAATATATCATGTAATAGGCAAAAAATGAGAACGGCTATTAGTATTTTATTATAGGAATAATATCGACATATATTTTGCAATTTGCTGGCCTTGTTTTATTGATTTCACTAATAATTTGGGCCATCTCGTGATTGAATTGTTTTTGTGTTTGCGAAATTATTTATTGCTTTTTTATATTATGACAGAAACATGAAAAACAATGAGAAATAAACAATTCGGTCTCAGAGAAGGATTGGGCACAAAGGAAGCTTTGTTCTCAATGCTGACATTACTTCAAAGATCATGGGAAGTACAGAAACCAATTTACGTCTGCTTTATAGATTTTGAACAAGCTTTTGATAGAGTCCAACACTATAGGCTGTTGAAATATCTATTTAGAAATGATTGGAATAAATTCAAAATTATACCGTTACAGATCACTTTATTATATTCCGTATATTTTCGACCACTCAAGACTAAACGGTATTTCTCTTTGTAGATTTTTCTCTATAAAAAGGAATATCTTTTCTACCTAATTTCATTTATTTGCTGTAGAAGTGTAAGTTCGACTAGTGTATTTTGTAGAGCCCTGTCAAAGGTTAAGATATTTTTGATACCTTTCGTATTTCTTTATATTTTTATCTTTTGTGTTCTTAGCCCTTCATAGCCCCTTTGTATTTGTTTTTTCCCTTCATCTAATTAGGATCCAAGTATAATCCAATCGTGGTCCAGAGTTAACTCCAAAGTTAGTACTAAGTTAATACAGAGTTAATTCCATCGTTAATCCCAAGTTAGGCAAACGTAGTCCAAGGTTATTTCACGTTTTGCCCAGATTGGCAATCACTTTTTCGCTTAGCTAAGTAAGGAGCCCCCAGTGTATTCAAGAGTTGACTACACAGAAGATATTATGTGTATTCGCGCTGTGCAAGTACTTGGAAGGGAATTAAGAAACGATCGCGCGCGAATAGCGGAGAAATATTGCAACTTTCTTAAATAATTCATATTGTTCAATTGAAATTGTCAAATTGACGTACATTTCATACCTACTGTCATTGAAGAAGAAAAATTATATGTTGCTCCACAATATTAATATGATATGCAATTATTATATAAAGGTAAATTTAATTAATTGTATTTTGCTTGGAGTACTCCATTTTTATAACTAATTTTATTTACTACATATAATTGTTTACATTTTAATAACATAACCTGAATCTTATTTTTTCTTATTATTATTTTTTTGGATTATGGCCTTGACAATTATCCAGTAATCAGGACTAATATAATTGGCCAATATAATTAAAAGTGCGAATAAAGTTGCAGAGCGTAGAAATAGGTGTCGCTTTGTCGAACTTGCACGATCCCAATAACTCACATTAAAATATTGATAAGATAACTCAAAATAACCCAAGATATTTTGAGTAAGTATTGTCAGCCGGTATAAGTGAAGTTATTTCTAGTTAGGTCAAGATTAATTAGGTCACATAGCGAGAAGAACAGCGACTATGGAACTATTGGTAGTAGAAGAAAAGATAGAAAGCCGAAGGCCAAGGGAAAGATTTCCAAAACGATGAGCAGACCTAATGAAGAATTTAGTTGGAAAAACAGCCAATGGAAATAGCAAGCTAACAATATTTAGAGTGTCACCATGTCCTGACAAGGCTGATGGAATGAGAAGAGGATTTTAAATTAAGAAAGATACACAATACATAATACGAGAGACTGGATATAGATGTAAATTTTCCTAGATTCTTTGTCATATACGAGATAGTGCGTATTTTATGATCTTGTATTACGTATTTAATGTTAATTATTAACTTTAGTACAGGTCTATATTTATTGATTATATGAAAGTATACCGGTCACTAGAGATTTGGAAAACAAAAATATCGATGAAATAAATCAGCTATTAACCGATACATTAGCAAAGGCGGGAAAAGAGGTAGCACAAACAAGAATAAAAAAGGAAAACTACATATCCCAGGAAACAAAAAACCTTATTAGCAAAATAAAAACATTAATAGAACAAGATGAGAGAAACACAGTAGATTACGAAGAGGTAAACAAAGCTATCAGAAGGAATATCAAGGAAAGTCAAAGGAGAGTACAGGAAGAAAAAATAGAAAAAACCATTGAACAAAATAAAAATATGAAGTGCTTAAAACCACAGCTTGGAACCATACAGATTAATAGTATAAAGAACAAAGAAGGTACATATAGAGACCAATAATATAGAAGAAATTATACAGATAACACAAGAATATTATAAAAACCTCTACAATACAAAACAGAAACCAACACAAGAAATCCTTGCAACTACAAAAAAAATAAAAAATGTAAATTCCGACTTACAACCAGAAATCAGTAAGAATGAGATAAAAAGAGCACTCAAGGAGATGAAGAATATTAAATCGCCAGGAAAACACGGGATAACTGTAGAAATGCTAAAAAATGGTGGGAAAACAACTAGAGAAGTTTTGTACACAGTTATGAATAAAATATTAATAACAAAACAAATGCCCAACACTTGGAACGAAGCAGTAACATTGTTACTATTTAAGAAAGGAGATAAAAAGGATCTAAAGAATTACAGACCCATAACTTTACTAAATGTGATGTACAAACTATTAACCAAGATATTAACAAACAGATTAACAACTAAATTACATGGATACCAGGCAAGAGAACAAGCCGGATTTAGAAAGAGCTTCAGTACAAGTGACCACCTTTTAACGATGAAGATATTAATCGAAAAAGCTAACGAATATCATATCCCGCTATACATGGCATTTATTAACTTTGAAAAAGCATTTGATAGTGTGGAACCCTGTGCAGTAAAGAATTCCCTACAAAACAGCAGAATAGACTACAGATATACCGACTTAATTACAAATATGTATATGATAAGGCAACAACAACTATTAAGCTAATGAAACAAACGGAGCCTATTAAAATAAACCGAGGAGTAAGACAAGGAGATACCATCTCGCCCAAGCTAGTCAACCAAGCGCTAGATGTGTTCAAACAACTACACTGGGATGGCTTGGGTATAAACATAAACGGGCAATATCTGAATCACTTACGATATGCTGATGATATTGTATTAATAACAGAAAGAAGTGAAGAATTACAAAGAATGATGGAAGAACTAGATAGAGAATCGACAAAGATAGGATTAAAGATGAATTACAGTAAAACAAAAACCATGACCAATCAACAAGAAGAACTAATAATTACAGTGGCACAAACAAGAATAGAACAAGTAAAAGAGTATATATCTA
Source organism: Diabrotica virgifera virgifera (assembly GCF_917563875.1). NCBI lineage: Eukaryota > Metazoa > Arthropoda > Insecta > Coleoptera > Chrysomelidae > Diabrotica > Diabrotica virgifera. The sequence goes on along the minus strand of NC_065451.1, from coordinate 10,530,203 downwards.
GGACAAATAACTAGATTAAATAAAGAAAATCAAACCGAAGAAATAAAGAGAAGAATAAGATTGGCATGGGCATCATTCGGAAAACTGTTTTATATTCTAAAGAACAGAAAATACCCTCAATACCTAAAAACAAGAGTATTGAATCAATGTACACTCCCTGTTCTAATATATGGCTCTCAGACATGGACGTTTACAAAAGAAAATATGGAAAAAATAGCAAAGACAGAAAGATCCATGGAAAGACAAATGATGAACATTAAACTATCAGACAGGAAAAGAAACGAATGGATCCGTAACAAAACAAAAGTGAAAGATGCCTCTACCCTAGGATGACCAAATCATAAACTTGAAAAAACGGGACACATCCAAGGAGTAGTGGCGCACCTAGAATTTTTCTCTGGGGGGAGAGGGTTGGTTGGGCGTCGAATTTTTTTGTATTGTTTGTGAAAAACTTGTTATATTTTGCTATGATTTTTTGTATATTTTTCATATGCCCTGGGGGGGTTTAACTCCCAAAACCCCTGGGTGCGCCACTGCCAAGGAGGGTTTAGAGCGATACTCAAACAGGTAGGGGAAATTAAAACATGGTCTTTTAGCTAATTTGGGACCTATAAATCCTTTTCAATTTACTTTTGAATGTGTAATTTACGTACGATCAAGACTTCGAAACAGAAAACTATAAAACTCCGCCAGAATGGCATGGATCAACAAACCGTCAGAACAAAACAGGAAAGAATACAAAATATCGAGAAACAAAGCCAACTCAACAAATAAAAAGAAGAAAAAGAAGAAAAATGACTGGTTTCACTGGAGGATATTGAAAAAGACAGAGAAAACTATCAAAAGTCAAAGAAGCAAAAAATACGCCCAGCATTAAAACAAGAGGACAAAAAAAGCCAAAAAAGAAAAAGCTTGTTTGAGGACAGACAGATCAGCAAAATATGGGAAGAATATTACGAAAAAATTATATTCACTATGAAGGAAATACACTGCGATGAAGAAGTAAGGCCGTACAAGATAACGACGAATAAAAAATTTTCACAGAAGATGAAATAACTGTGGAATAAAATACGGAGGAAGAGAATTACGTAAAGGAATAAACCAGCTAATACAACAAATATGAACAAAACAGACTACCAGCCGACTGGAACGCAGGTATTATAGTAGGTACCTATATATATAAAAAAGGAGATCTAGAGGAGTGCGAGAATTACAGAGCAATAACTTTATTAAACAACACATATTATAACATTCTAGAAAATATACGAAACATAAGACTTAAATCATGCACTGAACGAATATTAGGAAAATACCAGAACTGGTTCAGACCGGGGGAGGTCTACGATTAATTCCATACATACAGTGGAGCAAATAATTCAACAATCGAGAGCATACAACAGAGAAATGCACCTAATATTCATGGATTTCAAAAGCGCTTTTGATACAACCAATCGGACAAAAAGATGGAGCAGCTAGAGAATGTTGGAATCCCAGAAAAATTAAGACATATGCTAACAGTGAGCCTAAAGAACACCAGAGCAAGGATCAGTTTCATCGGAACAACTTCTAAGGAGATTAATGTACACAAAGGCGTGAAACAAGGTGACTCTATCTCTGCGACAGTATTTAATCTGATATTGACAATATCAGATATTGGCATAATCTGTAATCATGAGGATGACAAACTTGCAAACAAAAACATTATTATAGATCAACTTCAAATAGTAACATATGCAGATGATTCAGTCATCACAGCGAAGACGAAGATAACACTTGCAGTTGGAAAATTACATAAGGAAGCGAAGAGAATAATAGGACTAGAGATAAACCAGCTCACAGCAAAATACATGGCGATAGGGAAAGATGAGCCAACTCAGAAATATCTAATAACACAGAACCATAAATTTGAAAGTGTATCCAACTTTAGCTACTTAGGAGTAAAAATAGGGAAAACCGGAAAAGAGAAAACAGAGGAAAGAATTCTGAAGGACAGAGAAACATCTACACGGTAGAAATCTGCTGAGAAGCAAGACCCTAAGTATAATATGAACCTATATTTAAGACCTTAATAAGACTTGGTGTTACATATGGGATGGAAACAACGACGATTAACAAGAAAGAGGAAGATAGCCTTCTGAAATTTGAAAGAAAAATAATGAGAACAATACTGGGCCACAATGTAACAAAAGAGGGAGCTATAAGAATGAAAACAAATGCAGAAATTGAAGAAAAATGAAAGAGAGAAAATATACTCAGATAAAAACTCAACCCAACGCAAATACGGGACATTTAGGCGTCCCGAGATACTTTTTCGGGACTCCATGACAAATCATTAAAAAACGGGACAATCCCGTTTTTATGGGACGTTTGGTCACCCTACTCTACCCAAGTAGCAAAGCTTAAATGGACGTTCGCCGGACACACCCTACGGCAGAAGGATGAAAGATGGACTAAGATGATTATACATTGGAAACCGTGGAACCACAAATGAAAAAGGGGAAGGCCACAGATGCGATGGTCGGATGACCTGAAGAAACACACTGCACTGGGTCAAATTGGATGCAAATTTCCCAAGATAGAGAGGCAAGGAAGAAGGAAGAGGAGGCCTATATCCAAGGATGGATGTTTAGGGCTGATTAGATAGATAGATAGTTGAATTGAGAGAGTCTATTGGCAACATATAGCCGCAATAATATGCAATACTCAAATTAAAATTTCATACTCTTCATATCTCTATAAATACCATACTAAATGGCAGTCTACAATAAAAAAGAAACAGTGGAAAATTGGGAAAAATTGTAATATGACTTGTCTTCTCTCGACTGTCGTTTCCAAGCGTAAATCAAGTCCTTTCTAGTATAAAATAACAAAATGCATAAAAATTGCCGAGTTGGCAACAAGGGCACGCAAACGTGCATACGGTAATTGCATCACAAAGGATTCTGTGCATGCAACAAATTGGGGAAATAACAGCTGAACCAGAGAACTTGATGACGGCTCCAATTGACTGACGTGGCCGTAGCTTGGGCTTATAGCGCCTGTTCAGCCATATTTACATTTCTAATTGGCACTTTCGAACATGCGATGACGGTTCTGATGGGTTGGCGGCCAAGGGGGGTATCGCAACAACTGATAATTGATCCCACATTGTTTGCTAAGCGTAATTTAATTTCTTGTTTTGAATTCCTTAACTGGCGGATAATTCGGTCTCTAATGGATGGCTCTTGTTTAATAGCCGAAAGCTACGTATAAATAAGACCAGTTGGTAGTTGTACCAATCGCAGACGGCATAGGTATATCCCGCAAACCGCTACTTAGAATAAAGTAATTATAACCTAATAACTACGTTGTATGTACTAAGTACACAAAGAGTAATTGTTTTCTCTGCAATACAATTTGATATTTAAAAGGTTTTTCATAGCAAAATACGCCTACCCGTGTTGGGCTGCCCCCCCCTTGCAAAAATTAAAAAACAATTAGCCCTGATTTATGAGCTCTCATATTCCGCAAATTAAAAATTTTGAGCTCGTTACACTGCGCAGGAATTTAATATTTTAGTCAAGGGGCTGACTCAGCCCCCAGGTACTTAAAAATAGGAATATTGAATCGATTTTTGGGGCAGAATTACGAGCTATTTATGAGCTCTTGAAATAATATAGTTTCGATTTTTGAGCTCATCCCTTTCACCCCCAAACAACCCTGTAATTGATTTTACTTAAGAGAAACATGCTGAAAAAAATTTAAATGTATCGTATCGCTGATATAATTTCTATAGCTTATATATTCTAAGAATAAACTCTTAAATCATGCGCATTTCGATTATTGAACTACAACCCCTTCCCAAGAAAACCACCCCATCATCCAGGCTTAAGAGAGAATTGTATTTAAAATGCATTAAATTAATTATTTGGCGACTAAATATCGTTTAATAATTTATGAGCTCCCAAAATACGCGCCATTAGGTCATTAAATTGCAATTTCTTTTGTATAGTGCAGTCACTGAAGGTAAAAATCAACTATTACCTTCAATTTCGGTGAACCTTCATCGATTTTCACGAAAATGGGTGAGTGGTTAACCCCAAGAAACAAAGGTGACATGGTGCCACCTTGCGCCTTTACCCTGAGGGTGGATACCACCCCTTCGCGGGGGTGAAAATTGTTTTATTAAAATAACTCCACAAATCGATAGAAGGACAAATTATAAGCAGAATTTGTTATATAAAGTTATTAAAATAAATCAATACTTTTTTAATTATTAAAGATCAAAGATTTTAATTATTCGTGAAAAAATGCATATTTTAAAGCGGTTTTTCGCAAATCACTGAAAAACTGTAAGTTTTTACAAAAAATTTAATAGAAGTTTAATTCGTATAGTTTTTATTCTAAGAATAAACTCTTAAATCACGCGCAATTGGATTATTGAGCTACAACCCCTTCGCAAGAAAACCACCCTATCTTCCCGGCTTAAGAGAGAATTTTATTTAAAATGAATTAAATTAATTATTTGGCGACTACATATCGTTTAATAATTTATGAGCTCGCAAAATGCACGTATTTCAGTTATTGAATTGCAATTTTCTTTCTATAGTGCAGTGACTGAAAATCAACTATGACCTTCGATTTCGGTGAAGCTCCATTAATTTTCACGAAACTTGGTGGGTGGATAGAGGATACCTTAACAAACAAGAGTAACGTAACATGGTACCAACTTGCGGTTTTAGTCTGATGTAGATGTCACCCCTTTCCGGGCGTGAAAATTACTTTATTAAAAATAACCCCACAAATCGATAGAGGGACAAATTCTAAACAAAATTTGTTATATAATGTTATTAAAATAAATCAATACTTTTTGATTTATTAAAGATCAAATATTTTAATTTTTGTGAAAAAAAAAATGCATGCTTTAAAGTGGTTTTTCGTAAATAACTCAAAAACTCAAAAAAAAGTTTTTACAAAAAAGTTTTCATCACTAAAATTGAAGCTAATAAAAACTATAATAAATTTCTTACTTGAAAAACCATTTAATGTTAAAATAAAGTAAGTTATAGGTATGGAATTCTGAGTTCCAGAAGAAGCATCAAAATTTATACTCCAAAAATTTTTCCAAAAAAATTAAGTATATTGTTTTTTTTGGAATAAATGTTTAGGAATGTTTATGACATCATGCACATCCAACTATTTGAAAGGTAATTTCAAGAGCTATAAAACTGTATTACATTTCTAATCTTTCAAATACTTTATTTTTTAGGATAATAGGTTAAAGGGCTCCAGTTACATTGTTCTCGCAGTAAAATTTAGGCTTAAACCAACGAATACATACTCTAATAGAAAGGTACGGCTCTGTAACGTTTTAGCATAGGCCTTTGCACTACAACTGAGTAGGTGCCATGGAGGTGTATAGACCTGACAACGACTACGGAGCTTTCGCGATTTCACCACCACCGCCCACATTGAGGCGGCAACATCCCTCGTCCACACCCCTGCTTATAAACGTGACCATCTGTTTTATATCAGAGCTTCTTCTAGGAGCTATATATTCTTTGCTTAAACGTTTCTATCTTGGTTATTTTGATTCCTACAGAAATCAAAATACAAGTAAAATCTTTGCTAATAAAAAACTCAAATTTCGTTATCTATCATTTTTTACGTGTATCGAGTATTTTTGGAGTTATTATCAAAAGAAAATAATTTACGAAAAGTTTAAAAATTTTGATTTTTTTAAATCATACATAAGTATATATATTTTTTAAAAATATGCGTTCTAAAATCTGAGTCGATAACGACGATGAATTTTTTGATCTTCGACGGACTCTTTACAGGAAGATAAAAAGTTGGAAAGCAGTATTATACTAATGATAAACTGCTTAGGGCTAGCACCAGTCAAAAGAACCTATCCTAGCCCCAACATGGATACAGCAGCCATTTGAAGGTAAAGAAATTCATTCTTTATTCGAATAGCACAGGATAATATGATTTGTTCAACAAAAAAGAGAAATCTAAATTATGAAGAGGCTCCTGTGGATGAAACTGAAGAACCGTCTGCTCATATGGTAAGATATACGCCGCTACTTTGTAAGGATAAAAGATTTGATGGATTTGATCACTAGCCGGTACATGAAGATCAGATAAAACACTTGTCTAGAATCCTGTCAATGTCGATCAAGGATCCAATGCAATAAGAGCAACAAATACTTAGGTTTGCAGAAAAATCAAAATTGCATTCAAAAAGTTTCATATTAAATAATTTTCTGATTTTCTAAAAAACAACTAAACGTTTTTAATTTATTGTAGCGGTTATTTACTGTAATTACTTCTAATTACAATAAAACTAGCGGTTCGTAATTTATATACGACTTTATTATTTATTTATACAAGTTTACTTTACAAACTTTAGCTTAAGACTAACTCTATTTACAAATATGTCCTATTTATATATGCGATACAGATATTCCAGAAATATCTATATATCTCCAGCTATGTCCATGTGACCGCTTGCACGTCATCGGCGCTGCATCGGCGTATCTCGAAACATCGATAGTGTTCTGTCTGTGCGGAGACGGGAGCTGGTATACGAGGGTAGGTCAATAATTATTTTGTTACACTGCTCCCCTCTTAAGATCTGAGCGTCCCGATCAGCAACTCTAGATGGCCCAGGATGGCGGAATCTACAGGATTCTCCAGCTCTGCATACACCCCTAGAAAAGAAGTAACAGTCTACTGTCTTTGAAGGGTATGACATCTTCGGGTTCATGCAACACAGTAATCCGTACGCCAGTTTCTCTGAAGATCACTTCCAGCATGCTTCTCACAATCTTCCAATCCAGATTTTCTACTGCATGGCCAATTTTTGGTAAAGCCAAATCTTTGATGTCATAATTACAGACCATTTTCTTCAAATTAGTTAGAGCACGCCATATGTTCTCGTAGCTTGGCGTGTCCGTATAAGACTTCCTGGTCACTATATACAGCAAAGATCGAGGACCATCTTCCAATCGCAATACTCTTCCAATTTTAGGTTGTTGATTCCTTAACTCGTCCAGGCGGCCGAACTTTCTATTGAATACGGACGAGATTCCTTTAGTCATCTCGAGGTCTTGTGCAACACAGTGGGCTAGAGAGACGTTTTCTGGAACACCAAACAGATCTTGCTGAACTTCTGTGGTCACGCCGAATCTAGCACTCTTTCTTTCTGCGTAATTTGACATAAATTCCTTAAAACTTGGCTGTGGTGCATCTTTCATCTCCTGTTGGAGGACTCGGGCTTCCTCTGTTTCATTTGAGCCAGCATATGGTGCAAGACGATTTATGTGAATAACTTTTGGTTTACCGTTTGGTAACTTCTTAATTCTGTATATTACGTCATTTATTTTCTTCTTAACTTCATACGGACCTTCCCATTGTCTTTGCAGTTTAGGACACAGGCCTCGACGACGTTGTGGATTATAAAGCCAGACAAGATCACCTACTTCGAAGCTTTCATTCTTGCAGCGAGAATCATATTGATCTTTCATTCTGTCACTGGCTATCTGGATGTGTTGTCGGGCAAGTTCATGAATGTTGTTCATTCGTAACTTCAGGCGGTCTACGTATTCTTCGCCTGCAACATATTCCTCGGAAGGTCTGCAGCCAAACTCTAGGTCGCAGGGCAAACGAACTTCACGACCCAACATCAGGCAGGTTGGTGTTTGACCTGTAGTTTCATTCACGGCCGAGCGGTAGGCCATCAGGAATAAATGAATGTGTTGGTCCCAATCTCGCTGATGTTCAGATACAACTTTGGACAAGTGTTTACCCATCGTTCGGTTCATCCTCTCGACCATTCCATCTGATTGAGGATGCAGGGGTGTTGTTCTGGTCTTATTGGCACCAATCAATTTACAAACGTTTTGGAAAAGAGCTGACTCAAAGTTTCGCCCTTGGTCGGAGTGGATCTCCAAGGGAACACCAAATCGGCTGAAGAATTCTTTAACAAGTACCTCTGCAACGGTAGCAGCTTCTTGATTTGGTAATGCATAGGCCTCGGTCCATTTCGTAAAATAATCCATAGCTACCAGGATGTATTTATTTCCAGCATCAGTTTCTGGAAATGGACCTGCAATGTCGATTGCTACTCTTTCCATAGGACTGCCAACATTGTACTGTCTCATGGGTGCTCTCTTTTTACCAACTGGACCATTACCGGATGCACACAGTTCACATTTCTGGCACCATCTTCTTACATCATCTTTACAGTTCACCCAATAGAACCGTTCTCGAACCTTTTGCAGAGTCTTCGTAATACCAAAGTGTCCACCTGATGTACCGTCATGCAACTGACGCAATACTTCTGACACTTTACTTTTAGGTACAATCAACTGAAGCTTAGATTCTGTACCATCATCGTTCTCAAAGGTTCTGTACAGAAGATCATCTTTTAGTAACAGGCAATTCCATTGGCTCCAGTAGGCCTTGACTTCCGGACTACATGCACTAATGTTTTGCCAACTAGGTCTCTCACCTCGACGCATCCAATCCAATACTCTTTTTATACATGGATCGTCTTCTTGGGCTTCTTGTAACTGTTGTGGCTGCCATTGCTCATTAACGACGGTAGTTCGTCTCACAGGGCAAAGCTGTTCATCTACTTTAAGCCGGTGATTACAACTTTCACTGCATGGCCGTATCGAGGAAGCATCTGTATTTGAACCAACTCTTCCAGCCCTCTTCATGCGTCTCTTCGGCATCGTGTCACGAATCACCCTCCGTACCATTTCCACCAAACGTTCATCTTTTCTCTTATCGCCTTTTTCCACGGTTATTACTCGATTGTTTCGTGAAGCTTGGCTAGCTGCTTCGTGTTCCAAGGCAATAGCAAGTGCTTCATCTAAAACTTTCGGCCTTGCTAGTCGTAAAGCTTTCTGTAGTTCATTATCTTTCAGCCCATTGACGAAGGTATCTACTGCAATTTCTTCTAAAACGCTGTCTGGCACCTCTGGATAAGCCAACCGCACCACACGAGCCACATCTGCTTCAAATTCTTGCAGATTCTCACTTGCTCGTTGACTTCTACTTCGCAGTTGTGCTTTGTATACTTGTTGTAGATGGGCATCTCCATAGCGTTTTTCTAGACGAGTGAACAAGGTCTGGTAACAATTTTCTTGACCCTTGGGAATTGACCTTAATATATCTGCAGCATCACCTCGTAAAGCAGCAGTCAAGGAAACAGCCTTTTCTTGTTCGGTCCAATGATTGGCGGTCGCAATAGCTTCAAATTGTTTAAGGTATATGGACCAAGAGGACTTTCCATCAAATGGTGGTAATTTGAATCTCATATTATGCGACGTTTCGTCTCTCGGTAGTTCATCTTTCACCACAGGATCTAACGCTGCTGCATTAACTGATGGTAGTACTTTTGTATCGGTTATCATGCTCTCTAGTTGTTTGATCTTTTCTTCTACGGTCTCTACACTTTTCTGCATCTTATCGAATGTTCTAGAAACTTCTTCAAATTTCTCGTCGTTCTGTCTACAAACTTCTTCAAGTTTTTCGTTGTTTTGTCTACAGACCTCTTTAAAAGTTTCGTCAATCTTTTGCGAAACACTTTCGAATTTCTCATTGTTTTGACTACATACGTCTTTAATTATTTGAGTCTCATCGAATCTTTGAGAAGTCTCGTCGAATCTTTTAGCAACATTTTCGAATTTATCGTCGCTTTTTCTAGAAGTTTCATTGATCGTTTCAGAAACAGTTTTTAATTTCGATAAGATTACTTGTTCTGCTGACTGGAAGTGGAACGTCTCTGGGTCATCTCCGTTCTTCGTGAGGACATCCTTGAGTCGTGCTTGTAGGACTATCTTGCACCCACTGCTGTCTAATTCGTACTCTTCTAATTGTTCACGGAGCTGTTTTATGGTCAGTTCTTGTAGCAACATCTTTGGTCGGCACACACGTACTTTTCAAAATGTCTAAGTCTTTCCGAATACCGAACAATCAACGCACTTCAATTATTCCCGACGAATAAAGTTCAAAAGTCTTTTTTTCACTTTTCATTTATTTACACTCCACACCGTTAACACCACTGTAGCGGTTATTTACTGTAATTACTTCTAATTACAATAAAACTAGCGGTTCGTAATTTATATACGACTTTATTATTTATTTATACAAGTTTACTTTACAAACTTTAGCTTAAGACTAACTCTATTTACAAATATGTCCTATTTATATATGCGATACAGATATTCCAGAAATATCTATATATCTCCAGCAGTGTTGCCAATCTGCGGATAATTATCCGATTTGTGTACCTTTTGGAGAGTTGTCGTATCTTCTTCGTACCTTTAAATAAATCGGATATTTGCGGATATTTTTCAATATATCTACCATCGACTAAAACTTTCTCATCCATATACATATTCCCAACACCAACAACACATTAGTTTTGTTTGGTTCCACACAAATTTTTATAAATAGCCTATACTGGATGAATGTTGGTGACATCAGATACTTTTCATCTTTTGACAAAAGGGACATGTGCCGATTCTTTTGTTTAGAATTTAAATGCACAAGTGCATCCACTTAAGGCATACTAATCCAATTCAAATTTCAAAAACCGTTATACAGTGTGAAAGGCACTTACGGAATAAAATTATCTGTGTCCTTGTTTTAAAGAACTATAAAAAGCGCTGGGACCAGTCGATTTTAATATATATAAATGTACATTTTTTAAATATAAATTTAAATCTACAGGGTGATTGACGCAAGACTGGCAGAGTCCATATGTTTTATTTTTATTGGAACACCCTATATATTTTTATATTTTTAAAAGCTGCTTAACAACCAATTATAACGAAATATAATTAAAAATAATACATGGTGAAATTTTGAAATTAGAAAGTATGGAAACTACTTATGGAATAAAATAGTTTGTGTACTTATTTTAGAAAATTATTAAAAAATGCTGTGACCCGTTAACTTTTAAATTCAAATGGGCGCTTTATAAACATAGATTTAAATATACAGGGTGCGTCACGAAAGTCTAGCATAGTCCATGATCTTTAGTTTTAATGAATCACCCAGTATATTTTTGTGTTATTAGAAGCTAATGTTTTATCTAATTATATTTATGATTTTTTTGATGAATGTAATGGTACTATGCAGAAAAGAACTTCCGGCACAGAAACGTCACTTTTCTGCACACTACTGCCAGTTATTCTGTGAGAAAATATTAAGTTTGTTAACATAAAATTGTGCAGAAAAATGCATTTGGAATAGTGGTTGTAGAAAAATCTAGTTATCTGAAACTAGTAATATCTAGATATCTACTAATTAACTCAAAAATACTTCAAATTTTTTGCCTATAAAAATTATTTAGCCGGACATTAACGTTGAACGTACCACGGGTATTATGGATAATAACTTTGATACCTTAATAACTACAAGACTGTCAAATACATTTCTATTGTTTTAGTTGTAATAAATCTTTAGTTGTTAAAAGAGCGTAGGCGCAAAATTTCGGACCAATAATCTTTAAACTTATTCATTTTTTTCGAATCTTGAGAAAACTAATCAATATTTTTGAAAAATTTGAACGCAGAATGAAAGATTACATTATTATCGAAGGCTGAAAGTCCCTTAGAATAAACAAAATGTTTCTTTTGAATGAGATATTTGAAATTAAAATTCACACTCAATATTCTCTTTTCCTTTTACCCCTGTAACATATTAGAATAAAAATTATAGAAGTCTTCAGAGACTTTCGGCCCTCGGTATTAATGTAATCTTTCATTCTGCGTTTAAATTTTTAAATAATACTTATAGCTGTCTCAGGACTCGAAAAAATAATGCATTTTAAAAGCATTGACCAGAAATTTTGCGCCTATGCTTTTAATGTAGCTGTAGCGTTATATTAATAAATTAATATAACGATCCAAATAATGAAATATTTATATTTATTTATTTATTTATTTAGAATTTAACACTTACTATAATACAAAATACGAATAATATAATAATAGTAAGTAAATAGTATTTACATACATGAATTAGGTAATAATGAGCTAGGATACAAGATTTTCATCTATAAACGAAAATTTTTGAACTTTGAAATAGAGAATCCAGTATAGTAGATTAAAGGGCCGGTTGCGGTTGTTCGAACGCTAATCAGAAATGGAATCAACTCATCATTATCAAATATTTAATATTTAATTACTGTCAATGTCAACTTTGATTGGGTTGCTGAAAACATAATTGATTACACTTATAAGATTAGATTAATTAATCAATTATCTTAATAATTGTTACGTTAATTGATAATTAATAATTAATTAATCAATCAATTATGGTAATTATCATAATGATAATTGATTACAATCAACTGATTGGCGTACGAACAACGGATTTTGTTATTTGATGGTTGTTAAGGGGACTAAAAGAATAACATTGGCAACATTGATTTTAATAACAGAATAATTTTTGACCTTGCGTACCTTTTCGTGACAAATCGGATATTTTTCGAGCGATTATCGGATAATCTAGAGAAATGCGATTGGCAACACTGATCTCCAGCTATGTCCATGTGACCGCTTGCACGTCATCGGCGCTGCATCGGCGTATCTCGAAACATCGATAGTGTTCTGTCTGTGCGGAGACGGGAGCTGGTATACGAGGGTAGGTCAATAATTATTTTGTTACATTATTTTCATTAGTTATATCATTAATTTGTGCTAGTATCATTTTGACTCCCACAGAACACAATCGTGAGCGTCTTTGAAATCCTGTTTAACGTCAAGAGTATATACTAAGGTAAAAATTTGTCTTAAAATTCAAAAAATTGTAGACTCGGGAGATAGGAGTAGTACGTGAATATCAAAATATATTGTTCTGAAGCTATTTCCTTGTGGCATTTTTTATAATCAACTATTTTTAATGGGAAATAAGCCACAATTATACCAAAAAATGATTTTATTAACGTTTCGAAGCCCAAATCGGGTTTCGTTGTCAAAATACAAAATACTACTAAAATAAACAAAAATGTTGTTGCTAAGTAAAAAAATTCTAATAATTTATTTAATCTGACTCATTTATATTGGCAATTCAGACGTATATTATACATTTTAAAGTAGAAGACTTTAAAATGATATCGCCAATATTTATGAGTTGCGTTCCTGGGACGACTTTACTAAAATAAGTCAGTCTTATATTAAAAATAGAGAATTTGATAGATCTCAAATATGTCAACACGCATGGGATAATGAACATAGAGTTCAGTGGAAAAATTCGAGTATAGTCCTGAAAGAATCAGTTAGTAAAAAGAGAAAAATCAAAGAAGCGGCTCTAATTATGCTAACTGAAACCAATTGTGTCGCAAATTCTTCGGTAGAATGCAGTAGGATGTGGTTATCCATACTGAAAGAGGAAGTCAATAGAAAGAAAATACCACGATTAGTAAGTCAATAACATATCGAGTTAGTACAAATGTTATATTTTAGTATTACTTATTATATATCTATGTATTATTAATATTATTTATAATTTAAACATATTAAAGTCAGAATTTGGTATTAGTTTTTTGAAAGTAAATTAAATGTAAGACCAAATACTTACGATGTCGGGATAGTATCACGAGGTTTTTTCCTGGATTTCCCTCGTGATTTACTATGGAATCTCTAACGCGAGAATTTTACTGTAATCGTTGCATTTGGTTGTCTTTTTCAAGACAGATCACATGCTATGATTTTTTTGTGACGAATATTCTTGAGTTGCGATTGATTTCATGTAATCGAATGAACTATCTTTTAGTAAAGTCGTCCCAGGAACGCAACTCATACATATTGGCGATATCATTTTAAAGTCTTCTACTTTAAAATGTATAATATACGTCTGAATTGCCAATATAAATGAGTCAGATTAAATAAATTATTAAAAGAATTTTTTTACTTAGCAACAACATTTTTGTTTATTTTAGTAGTATTTTGTATTTTGACAACGAAACCCGATTTGGGCTTCGAAACGTTAATAAAATCATTTTTTGGTAAAATTGTGGCTTATTTCCCATTAAAAATAGTTAATTATCAAAATATATGTACCAAAACGTTAATCTTAATAGATGAAAAAAATGGTTTCAGATAAATCAATTTTCTTCCTAATAACGTAATGATGATGATTTGTTTGTTATTAACGACATATCTTTATGTCTAGTCTATACATTTTTGGAAGTAATTTCTTCTAAATAATCAAATACTTCCGTAAAAATCTCAAAAAAAAAATAAATCAATATTCCTAAAGCAGTGAAACAATGCGCTCGAAGTGATGCGTGAAGAACTGTCATCTGAAAAATCGACATCAATCCAACCTCATTGTTCAAGGGGACATCACGTACAAAAACGCCTCCTCACAGACCGAAGGAATTTGAATACGTCATCGTGATTTCGTGGAGTCATTACCCACTGACAGAAAGAAATATGTCGAATGGTTTTTGTCCGGTCACTGCACATAAATATGTTTCTTAGCTCCGGGATATACCTACATGTCTTGCTCGGCTAGCTCATCAAGAGGTAATTATTTTCATAGGAGATAAAATAGTGAAATATTAAATGGATATAGGCAAAGATAGGCATTTCAAAATATTCTGAACCACGCGTATCTTATTAAATTGTTTATTGAACTGCCACTATGTATTTATTCAGTAATGAATATTGTCAATTTATCTATCTATTATCTAATATATTATTATATTTATTTATCTCTTTATAATTTCTATCAGAGAAACGTTCAAAGACATTGTCAAAGAGAAATAATTTTGATATTCCAACTTGCATGAATTTGAATGATTCTGTTTTTGAGGTGTCCAGGGCGCATCTTAGGTCTGGATCCCGCGTATGAAAAAAAAATTGATTAATAGCAAGCTGAAAATTTGTTAATAGCTTAAGGGTGTCTAGTCGGATAAACTTTGATATATGGGAAAACTGGAACAGGGGCAGTTTTAATTGTGGAACAGGTTAAAAATTTGGAACGGCCAGATCACGAAAACGGCACATTTATTTTGTCCGACAGAACAGACTTAAACTCTCCGAACAGAGATTAAACTCTCATGCAAAAATCAGACTGCTATTTATCACCAAATGGGCGTTTTAATGAGTGGAACATGTAGAATATGTCAAATGACAGGAATTATGACAGGTGATAAATAGCAGTCTGATTTTTGCATGAGAGTTTAATCTCTGTTCGGAGAGTTTAAGTCTGTTCTGTCGGACAAATTAAATGTGCCGTTTTCGTGATCTGACCGTTCAAAATTTTTAACCTGTTCCACAATTAAAACTGCCCTTGTTCCAGTGTTCCCATATATCAAAGTTTATCCGAGTAGATACCCTTAAGCCATTAACAAATTTTCAGCTTGCTATTAATCAACTTTTTTTTCATACGCGGGATCCAGACCTATCTGTTTTGAGATGGACGTTGAGAAGTGACTCATGATTTTTTTGCAGAAATTGCTTGAAAATAACTCAAATAATAATAATTGAGTTATCCTCCCAGTCAAAAAGGTCCGGAACATTGTTTAAATAATCAAAATTGAAAAAAATGAATAAAAATATCTACTTTTTTCTTCGTTTTTGGATTATAACTTTAAAAGTATTGATTTCCAAGAAAAGTTGCACTAACATAAAAGTTGCGTAATTAAATTTCCTACAAGATAGAATTGGTTAAAAATTTTAAAAATTGTCATCCTTGTTGCAAAATAGCAATAATTGCGAAAAAAAACCATAAAAACAAGTATTCGCATTTTACTTCTTTCAACCATTTATGCTTCACTCTTCACTTAGGACCTTCATATTATTCATCCAGATAAAGTATTATGATATAATAAAATAATACTGTAAATTTCATTAAGATCGGTTCAACAGATTTTGCAATGCAGCTTTAGCAAAAAAATGCAATTTTTCAAAATTTTGCAGGACTGAAAATTCCAATGACCTGTCAAAAATTATCGAATATTGCGGCTGTGGACAAACAAATGTGTTGTTGTTAATAATTGTTAATATTACTATATTGTTATTTTCATTTATAAAGGAAAAAAAATTTGTACTTTAATTTTCGTTTTTTTAATTTGTTTAAACAATTGCATATGTTTAAAAAATAAACTGTTATTCTTTAAGTTAAAATATCAACAAAGTGAACAAAGAAAGTTTTTGCTAAAGAAAATATTGCTATTTCAAAGGACAGAGTACTTATGTGTTTTTATTATTTTGCAATAAACAAATTTATTTATTTATATCGAAATGTAGTAAAAATTAAAATTTATCAATACGTTATTTGTGATTTTCGCTACGAGTTACATCGGTTTAAAAAAATGATAAAAATCGCTTCACTAGAACCCAAGATAATGTAATTTTTTTTAATTTTCTATTTTGAAAGTTAGATTTTATTTTATTTTTTTTTTCATAGCTCAACAATTAGTATTTTTTACTGATCCGGAATATGTTTATTAAGTTTTTAACGTGTTTGTGATTTTCAAACATTATGAAAGTTTGTACATAGAAAGAGCATCAAATGACAAATATTTTGGCGCAAGAAAAATTCACCTATAGTTTATACTTTTGTTGTCGGATCTTTAGTGTAGCATAAATGGTTGAAAAAAGTAAAATGCGAATACATACTTGTTTTTTATGGTTTTTTCGCAATCATTTCTATTTTGCAACAAGGGTGACAATTTTTAAAATTTTTAACTAATACTATCTTGTGAGAAATATAATTACGCAACTTTTATGCCTGTGCAACATTTTTTGACATCTTGTTTATTTAAACAATGTTCCGGACCTTTTTGAGTGGGAAGATATTATTATAATTATTATTATATGAGTTATTTTTAAGCAATTTCTGCAAGAGTCACCTCTCAACATCCAAATGTAGTCAGTCATATTTTTACAGGACTATAGTCAATTGTTAATGTCTTTACTCTTTACCAATTGATTTAGCAATGTCCACAATCCTTCATTTTCCTGCCTAGAAGAGTGAAGTCCATAGACCTGATATCAATCACAGCCATATTCACTCCTTAACTATTAAAATGTGTATAACTAACATTGTAACATGCTTACAGTGTCCTTGTCTAGATAGAATATCTAACTTCTAACGAATTGTACATTTTCTTTATTGTATTTTCTTTATGTTTATTATTATTATTTTTAGTATTATTAGTATTATTTTCTTTATGTATACCTCTGTGGCTTATTTTTAATCAATCTCGGACCAATTTTTTCAATACCGTACCCAAATCTGGTGATAAATCATTGATTTTTGATTATCGTTCAACTACAATTTTTTCTGCTATTCCTAAAATGTTCGAGGCTTTGGTGACTGATTTTTTGGCAGCTTATCGGAAGAATGAGATTCATACTGGTCAACACGGTGTCCTACCTGGTCGTTCAAATTCTATCCATCTACTAATTTACACTGATTGCATTATAAATGAATTGGAAAACAGTTCTCAGGTGGGTGCCATTTATTCTGACATATCTAAAGAATTTGACGGGGTAGATCATAGAAAAATATTGCATAAACTAGAATTTTTTGGTGTGTCTGACCAACTTCTTTACTGGCTGAAAAGTTATATGCAAGACAGATCTTTGTGTATGAAACTGAAATCGTTACTTCAACTGAATACTTTCCAACCTCTGGAATTCTCCAAGATGTCCAATTATAAGGACGTATGGTTATTAAGTCGCCTATAACTAGTGTGACCAACTTCAATTCAATCGAATTCGGGACAAGGAAGAAAAAAATACCTGAAATCCGGGACTTTGCCATGAAAATCGGGCCATTTTTTTTAAATAAACATAGAACTTTAATACCATCATTTTATTGATTATTATTTAACATTTCTATGTTGACAATAATATTTTTGATGGGATTATGCTACAATTGGTTTGTCCACAGTTTTGGTTTTGGTAGAACTATAATACCACGGACGGTTTTTTTTCCAAGAATACGGTCTAACAATAAACATCAAGAAGACAAAATTTATAAGCATATCTAAAATACAAAGAAATAACGAAAATCTCCTCATGAACGGAACTAATGTTGAACGAGTAGACCAATATACATATCTTGGAACAATAATCAACTCCACAAATCATTACTTCCAGGAAATTAAAATTAGAATAGAAAAGGCTAGAGCTAATTGGCTAGGTGCTACCTTTTCTCGACTTTGTTTTACGGAATGGAAGCTTTAAGCTTGAATACGGCATCAATGAAAAAACTGGAATCATTCGAGATGTGGGTGTATAGAAGAAGTCTGAAAATATCATGTGACAGAACACGTCAACAAACAAAGAAGTTCTGAGAAATATGAATAAAGAAATGGAAGTTTAAATACAATCAAAACCAGAAAATTGGAATATCTCGGACATATTATTACACGCGGAGAGAGATACAACTTGCGTCAACTCAATATGCAGGAAAGATTCAAGGAAAAGAAGTATTCAACCTGAGAGAATGGTACGGATGTACATCAAATGAAATTCTCAGAGCAGCCGTCTCTAAAGTTCGAATAGCTATCATGATGATTATAACCTCCGTCGCGGAGATGGCACTTGAAGAAGAAGAAGATAATATCACGATATAAAATGCATGCGTTTTGGATGTCGTATTAGTATTACGCTCTAGAAGTTGTCGACTTTTTTTCGTCCCACCAATTCAATAATTTGATATGAATTCTTAGAAGAATAATATTCAAAATTTCAAAATAGAATTTTACCAAAACGTTGAAAATTCGGATGACCCGGAAGCCTTGCGCGGGACGCCGGGACACGACTTCGTAATTCGGGCCATGTCCCGGATTTTTCGGGCTAGTTGGTCACACTACCTATAACTCATAATATAGAAAACTACACATTACAATGGACTTACAAATAAAAAAGAAGGACCAAACCTTGATTGACCAAAAAAGTCAGTAAAACATCCACCAGTACGTAAAGGAACACACTAGAAGATATATTTAGCCCAATTATGTATATTGCACGTATAAATGTTGTATGATGGTTCTGGTCCTCTTAAGTGGGATAGCCGGTGTGGAGTGTCAGTATACACATACACTTTATTATTACATCTCTATTGGTAACAACGAAACCAGGGTGGAGTTTGGGGGGTTATAACTCTCCCCCCATTTGGATGTACTTTGAGCTCTATACGCTTAACACCATTACTATTCCATACCCCCCAGATACCATCGAGTAGTTGTAACCCCCCACTTAGCATCATCCAGGTTACACCTCTGTACTTAATTGATGATGTACCGCGATTTACTTGACACCCTCATGGGGATGTTCCGTAACTCAGATTACTGGTATCGAGTCTATTATTAAGTGTGCCGAGTCTGGTATGTCCATCTTTTATATCAACCAAATATGACACATTATAGCGTTGCTGTGTCAAGTATGTGGTGTACAAGACTACTGATACTGCAGGGTTAGCACAAAGTGTTATGGAATACGACACGCATTGTATATGAATTGTGGGCCCTAGTTTTCAAAGGAGAACAAAAATAATTATTGCATTATGTTTAATATACAGTATGTCCCTGTAAGTTGTATCCATATGGAAAACTTTTTTATTATTAATTTTACGAAAAAAGTTATTCTTCATAAAAAGCTCTGCATGATCCAAAACCTAAGATTCAACCATCAAATATCAAATTTTATGAATATTATACAGGGTGTTTTATTGGGAAACGGAAATACTTAACGGTGAATAGAGGTCACCGAGCCGGTTCTAGATATACTAAATTTTTTGCCCTGTCGACTTTTATATCCGAGTTACAGGGTGTTTTATCGATTTTGCCCATTTCTTTCTTAAGCCATAACTTAAGAACCACCCTGTATATTTTTTGATATTTGGTACACATATGTCTCATTCAAAACCCAAACGACCGACATACTAACCATAAGAAAAATCCAGGTCCGGATTATCAAAAAATTATAAAGTACATAATTGTGACCTTAAAACAACACCCTGTATATTCAAATTTTGAAAATCTGTTGGCATATTTGAAAAGAGCACAAGAAAGTAAGTTTAATGGTTCGCTTCAATTTTTCGGCCAGACAATTTTATGACTTTAATTTTGACATTATATTTAATTTTTTAAGAACTCTTGACATTAAAAAGCAGGTATTATTAACCTTTAGTTACAAATTATTAAAGTTAATGAATAAATACTCATTTTAAAAATAATCAATAATTATTTACCACATTGGAACGACCCAATTACTAATGACAAGGAAAATCCAGGTCCAGATTAACAAAAAAATATAAAGTAATTGTGACCTTGAACCAAGACCCTGTATATTGAAATTTTGAAAATTTGTCAGCGCATTTTAAAAGAGCATAAAAAACTGTGATTAAAGGTTCATTTTAATTTTTTCGCCGTTGATTTAATTACATCAATTTTGAAAGTGTATTGAAAGCAGGGTGTTGTTTTAAGGTCACAATTACTTTATAATTTTTTGTTAATCCGGACCTGGATTTTTCTTATGGTTAGTATGTCGGTCGTTTGGGTTCTGAATGAGACATATGTGTACCAAATATCAAAAAAATATACGGGGTGGTTCTAAAGTTATGGCTTAGGAAAGAAATGGGCAAAATCGATAAAACACCCTGTACTCGGGTATAAAAGTCGGTAGGGCAAAAAATGTAGTGAATGTAACCGGCTCGGTGACCTCTATTCACCATTAAAGTATTTCCGTTTCCCAATGAAACACCCTGTATAAGGTGTGTCAAAAAGTTTGAATTTCACTCAAGAGTAAAGTAGCTTTATTTTTCACAATATTGAAAATTGCTATTATGAAAAGTTGTTTGGAATTAAAAACTATATTCTAATATGCAATTACATCCTTCTAATTGAATTTTTTTTTAATAATTATGGATAACTAACATTATTTTCAGTTATTTCAATTCTGATAACTCTTTTATTATTAATTTTACGATAATAAGTGATTCTTAATAAAACGTTCTGCATTGTCTAAAACCTAAAATACAACCATCTTATGTCAAATTTTATCAATTTTATACGAGGTATGTCAAAAAATGTGAATTTCGCACCAGAGTAAAATGCCTTTATTTTTCACAATATCGAAAATTGTTATCATGAAAAGTTATTTAGAATTAAAAACTATGTTTCAGTATGTAATTATATTCTTCTAATTGAAATATTCTGAACTATAAAGGTCCTTTACTTTTGATCTAAATTTATCTTTTTTGACATACCTCGTATAAAATTGATAAAATTTGATATAAGATGTTTGTATTTTAGGTTTTAGACCATGCAGAACTTTTCATTAAGAATCACTTTTTTTCGAAAAATTAATAATAAAAGAGTTATCAGAATTGAAATAACAGAAATTAAAGATATGTTATCCATAATTAAAAAAAAAATTTCAATTACAAGGATGTAATTTGCATATTAGAATATAGTTTTTAATTCCAAACAACTTTTCATAATAGTAATTTTCAATATTGTGAAAAATAAAGCTACTTTACTCTTGAGTGAAATTCAAACTTTTTGACATATCTCGTATAATATTCACAAAATTTAATATCTCATGATTGAATCTTTTATTTTGGACCATGCAGAGCTTTTTATGAAGAATAAATTTTTTCGTAAAATTAATAATAAAAAAGTTTTCCATGTGGATACAACTTACAGGGACATACTGTATAATTAAATATAGTATTTCGGTACTTTTACTTTAGGATTTTTAGTATTTGTAAGTAATTACTCTAATACTACAAAACGTAAATTAACCATCTCGACCAACTCTTAATATTTTTGCTAAATTCTTCATAAACGAAGTATAATAAACCTGAACTTGTGAAACTTCTGCGGTTAGGAATAACAGCCGAATCCGAGCAACAGGTATCGCTTTCGACTAAAAAACTTTTTAAACACAAATTATGCTACAATAAGAATAAAAAAACAAAAAGAATCATCAGCAGAAGCTCTAATCCTTCGTGAAGAGGCGGTGGCATCAGGTCATAGCAGGTATTGAAGTGGCTGCCATTATCCTAATTATCCTTGGTCGTTTGCATATCTCGCTCCTTCTCAAAGGGCTCGTGGAGTCGGAGGTGTTTTCATAATTCGACACTCGGAACCCAGATCCTTTGAACTTCCAGAATCTAATTTTGTCTTCTGCCTCTCTCTTCTCGACGCCGCGCCGCTCGCAGTGCCGGCGCCGGAGAAGTCCATTGGGAATATTCTCCTCGACGAAATAGTATAAAAAAACTATACTTTTGTTCTCACGTAAATGTACCACATAAAACGTCTCTTCTAAACTAATATTTCGGTATTGCTTTTGTGTGTAGCTTAACACTTAAATCGTACTCTATAAGTAATTTTCCAAAAATCTCGTCAAATATAACGTGTTACAAATGAAATTACGATTTATTCCCATTAAAAATTTCTTTATATAGGGTAAGGAAAGGTATATTGATGATACAAGCAGGGCCGCCGAGAGGGCGGTACAGCCGGTACATTTTACCGGGGCCCGGCGATAAGGGGCCCGGCGTCGACCAGACCAAAGACGTTATTTTTCCCGTTTTTTTGCTCTTCACTTTATGTCCATAATGCGTTTAATTAGATAATGCTCAACTATATTTAATATTATGACCTTTAATCGATTTTGTTTAAAATTTTAACAGCAATAAATCACAGGAGTCAAATACTACAGTGCAGTCAGATAAAAATATGGTATGGAGATTAAAAATATATCAGGGCTTCTAGAATATTTACAAAAAATCAGAAGAATCTGAATTAATTACCAGCAATTATGGAATAAATCCAGAATTTACATCAAATAAAGAAAAACGGGGCAAAAAGCCTATGAGACTTTTTGATAATTTGCCTGGGCCTAGTTAGATGCGACTAAAAATTTTGAGCCCGACGCAATATTTCGCTGGGAAATATTTTTTAATATCGTCATACATATAATAAGCAATAACTAGAAGATTTAACGCGGAAAATAAAATTCATTCGCTATTTAATATTTTATGGATATTCCGAGATAAAGATGACGACAGTATTAAGAAAAAAATTGATATAATATATATTGCGCGAGTTTCATAAAGAAGACATCAGTGAAGAATTGATAGAAGAAATTTTTCATTTGAAAGCGATATACATATGTAAAGGATAATATTGGTGAATCTCAATTTTCTCCAATAGATTTGCTTAATAAAATTAAACATCTCAATTTGAATCGGTATTGTGTTAAGAATATTTTGCACATTACCGGTGACAGTCGCAGAAGCAGAAAGATCTTTTAGTTTTCTTTTTCGCATAAAAAATGCTATGACGCAATGATAGCTACAATGAAACAGGATCGGTTAGCTGCCTATCAAGTTTGTGAATTGAGAATGATTTGGCAAAATCAATCAATTTTTTTTGCCAATTAGAAAATTCGAAAAGCACCTGCTGTATTATAAATATTTTCACTATTATAAATATAATCAAAATTTAATCAAATTTACATTTATGTTTATTATTATTAATAATTTTATTTCTATAAAAATTAAACAATTTTTTCGTTCTTCACTTTTTGCCGGGGGCCCGCCCTTCACTTTTTACCGGGGCCCGCTCATCCCTCTCGGCGGCCCTGGATACAAGTAATTTGGTGATAATTTTTAATCAGATTACCACACAGTGGCCTATGCAAGCACATTCATGACACAGCGCTAGGAAGTTGTTATGAGTGTAAGCAGGACAAACATATATTACGATTTAGCAATGTGCGAACCCGCGTTTACTAAACAGGCTGTTTTGACCGTTGTGCAACAGTGGTGTCATTTCTTATTGAATGATATAGACGGTTACATATTTGGTTACATAGTCATTGGAATAATTGTTGTTTTCTTTATAAAACTTTATAAAACCATTCAATAAACTAATTATCAATAAAAAAAACTGCATTGAATTCGTGATTTAGCCAAGGTAAGTTAAATTCCTTAAATTGCGGTTGTTTCACCAAATTTTCTAACCACTATCACCAATATACCTTACCGTGTCACCAACTTACCTGACATAAGTTTGTATATCAATTTGACATTTACTATCATTATTAATCATTTTTTGTTACATTAAATCTTCTAAACATTTACTTCAAATAATAAGTAACATAATAAAGCAAAACTTATTTCTTGCTTAGTTGTCAAATCCTATATTATTAGTATTTTTCATTTTTATCACCAACATACCTTTCCTTACCCTATTTATTCTATCCCCTATGTCCTATATCAACTACCATATCAGTACGTATACATTTATCTTTCTCTTCTTGCTTTGTTTTCCAATCTATTTCTTTCGAAAACTCGATTTCCCTTTTCATTTGTTGGCAGAATTCCTTATTTTCCAGATATTTCAGTCGCAGTCAATATTCCAACAACACACAGAAGACAAAATATATTTCATATAATTTGATTTTTTTTCTTTTGTTGTAATCTATATTGTTTGGCTTAACCTCGAGTTCGTTATTGGTTTTTGCATAATTACTTGTCTCATTTATTTTTAATAGGTATAATAATTACTCTCTGTCGTTTCCCCATTACTGAGGATCGTGATTTCTTCCAATATACCTAACAATGTTTGTCCATTGGTCTCTATCTTCAGCTGCTCTAAGAGCTTCGCAGAATGAGTTTCCAGCTGAATTATTTATTTGGTCGGACCATCTAGTTGGTGATCGTCCTCTTGATCTTGGCCCCGGAACGTTTCCAGAAACAATTAATCTCTCCAAACTGCCGTCACCTCTGCGAACCACGTGACCAATGACTTGCAGTATTCGTTGCAGACATATTTTGGACAGCCTTTTTTTAATCTTGAATTGGTTTAGAATGGAAACGTTTGTCCTATGAGCTGTCCAAGGTATGTGCAGCATTCTTCTCCTGCACCACATCTCAAAGGCATCAATTTTTTGGCGCTCGCATGCGCGAAGAGTCCAAGTCTCTACTCCATATAGAAATATTGAGAATACAAGGGCATTCACCAGTCTCATCTTGAATTTTGAGAGATATATCTGCCTTGACAAACTTTAGTTAGGCGCTTATCGCATTTTTTGCCATACCAATACGTCTCCGAACTTCTGCTTAACAGTTACCATCGTTAGTTATACTAGACCCGAGATAGACAAAGGTGTTTACTATCTGGTATTCCTAACATGTTAGTCAGTTGAATAGTGTCGAATCTGTCGACCACCATTATTTTTGTCTTAGATTTATTGATTTTCAGACCAACTTTATTCCTTTCGTACTCAACTTTTCGCAGGAGATCAAACATTTCTTGCTCATTTGCTGCTATAAGTGTAGTGTCATCAGCAAATCTTAAATTGGAGATTTTCCTACCAGCTACTGTTACTCCACCGTCCCATCCTTCTAAAACCATCCTCATGGCATGATCACCATAAATGTTAAATAAGTCAAGTGACAACACGCATCCTTGTCTAACACCTCTCTTGGTCTTGAATTGGTTTGAGAACTTTTGATTTAGTCGTACTGTCGCTATATTGGACTGGTACAGATTTTTAATAAGTGTCACCAGGTGCATTGGTGCGTGCATTTCTATTAAAATTGACCACAGATTTATCCAGCTTACACAATCAAATGCCTTTTGGTAGTCAACGAAGCATATAATCATAGGTACTTGAAATTCTCTAGACTTTTCAATAACTTGTCTCAGGTTCAGGATTTGCCCCCTGAACCCCGCTTGTTCCTGAGGTATTTGGTAATGTAGATAGGTTTTTAATCTGTTTTTGATGATATGCAACACACGATTTTACTAGCATGTGTTATTAGTGACAGTGTGTGGTAGTTTTCACATCTGGTAGTAGTTCCTTTTTTGTGTAGTGGGATATAAATTGAGGTACACCAATCAGATGGCCATTTTCCTGAATTCCAAACAGCGACACAGATATAATGAATTATATGTAATCCTTTGTAATGAGATAGTTACTAACCTTAAATATCTGGGATGCTACACTATAGACCAACTAAATCCAAAATTACGCCAAAGAATGATCAAATGTGGTCATTGTTGTTACATGGCACAGATACCTGAACGCTAAGGCTAATACAATCAGTCGCCTAGAGGCGATTGAGATGTGTTAAATAGAGCTATTAAAATACGAAAAATTTGACACTTACGCATGTTCTTTGATGAGACCTGTACAGAATCCTTCATCTTATCATGAAAGGTAAAATCGAGAACTGCGGAGGAAGTGAAAGGAAACAGATGTCATGGCTCAAGAATATTGGCAATTGGACAGAAATACGCAGTGCCTAACAAATATTCCGATTATCTGAAGACCATGAACAACTGGCTAGTGTAATTGCCAACGTTGTGGGAACCTAATATAATACCGAAAGCAGAACAAAAAAAATTTATTTCCTTAAATGTATTTGTTGAACATATATCTATTTTAAAAGGTCAGCCAAAGAGTTTCTAACTCTACGAATCCGGTTTTGGATCTGCTTAGAAAAAGAAGAATTGCAAAGAAGAAAATGTATGTAATATACCGTTAATCTATTATGTTTACTGATCTTTCAATCAAGATCTAAACCTGAGCCGTATTTACTAATATTTTATGAATTTATTGGATCTACTTATCACAAATCTCCCACCGGACGGTTATGTCACATTTCCGCGTCGCTATTATTGTTTCTCTTTTTCATATCTGCACTCTACTCTTTCACGTGTTGTTACTTTATTCGTTTCGTTCTGTTTTTGCATTTTAATTGTCGACTATCTACGGGGGGAGAGTTTCGTTGAATGTCGACTGTCAATTACTGATGTAAATATGATCGGTTCCCGGTTCAGGAACGTAAAGTGGGTGCACTTTCCTTGAATAAATGTTTGTAGAATTTAAGCGTTTTTGTAATTGTTGCGTTAGAGGGTAGGATCTGTAGTAAAAGCCGCCGTGTAATCATAAAAGAAATAGGTAACTAAAAATTTTGGACACTTTCATCAAATGAGCTAAAAATGTCCACTTGCGGCTTGTTGTATTATAAGCATGCTTGAAGAACATCCTAGAACAAACAACAATCCTACAAAACAGCGGGACTTTTGACCTCTTGAAATTTTATATATGACATAGACTCAGTACGTAGATAAGATACATGCCTGCGAACAGATTAGGCATTTTGAATATTTTTCTAAAGTGGACATCAGTAATGGATTTTCCCCATAATCGCTTAGCAGGTACCTCATCATCATCCATCCTTCTGCTTCCAAAGTTCAACATAGGTCTCCCCTAACTTCTTCCAGTTTTGTCGGTCTAGTCTAAGAGCTAGAGTCGAAAAATCATCGTCATAAGTAATATGGAGTTTGGCATGTGAAATGTTTCTATTGTATTTTATGAATTCTTATTCTTATATTCCTAATTCTTAACAAGAATAATATAAGAACAATTATTTTTATATTTATTTTAATATTGTTAAGTGACCTCCAACATCGTGAGATCTAGCTCCATATGATTATTTAATCTAGAGAGCATCTAATCGATTTTCTACATAAAAAAATTATAATTTTTTCATTTTTGTTTTAATTTCAATAATTTATTGCCCAAAACATGTTTTTGAAAATATTTATCACATTAGAGTTACCGGTTAAATAAGGGTTAATGCAAAGACGGCGCAAATGTATGGCGACCAAAATATTAAATAATATCGATAAAAAAAACTATTATTATTATTATAGATTCATGCAAAAGAGTAATTTCATAGTATCATAATATCGTGATGACTTAAATTATAATTTCATTATTTTGAGAACATCCATAAACTACGTAGTACGGAAGAGGGAGGGGTCTTTACCTATGACAATGGTATAGTGTAGGGGGGAATCCAGGAGGGGGATTATAAGTTCGCCCAATAAAAATTACTATATAAGGAGAACTTGCAGCTTTATGCATTTTGACAAATTCTGATGAATCTGAATATTTAGAATCAATCGACGTAGAAAATATAGATTCTGAAGTAACTTTCTCAGTAGAAAATAGAGAAAAACAACAAAATAATGTTATTTACATCAGCGAATGGTTGGGGAAAGAAAAAAGCTTTTAAAATTATTAATTTACATGTATGCTAAATCATCAAGTATCTGTTCATACTGTTTATTAAATTAAATTATTTTTACTGAAAAAATTAAAAAATCCAAAGATAACATTGAATTTATTAAAAAATCCCTGAAAAGGGGGCCATGAGTTGCAGTTGCGACGTCGACATGACGGGGGGCTTCGACTGAAAACGACGCTTTACGACGAAGGGTTGTTTAGGTATTAAATAATCAAAATTGTGTACGACGTAGTTTATGGATCTTCCTTTTCTCGAATTGAATCCGTAATAATAATCTCTCGATAAAACCCTAAAATAAATTCTACAGGCTACTGCCCTCCACCACTAAAATATACCACCGCCTCCGACCATCTCTGTCGAGACGGTCGAGGGGCGGCGGAGATCTCTTGGATACCTGTGGCGGCGAGCAGCGGCCCGAGTCGTCTCCATTCGGCTGGGCTAAGCGGCTGCGGCTGAGGTGAGCCCCCGTACTCACCCATGGATGCCGCCCCCTTGCTATCCAACTGGTACGGTGGGATTCCCATGTGGGCGGGTGGCGGTTGCGATAACGGATCTCCGTTGTGGCAGAAGAAAGGCATGTGACCTGTTGGACCGAGTCCCATCTTTCCGGCCTGAAACAAAACAAATATAATTAATAAAATGCTCAACAAAAATAAAAATAGTTATTTAGAACATTTATAACATAATAAACTATACAAATTGGAACGAAGCTTGATATATTCTTATATATGTACATATTATGTTGTAGTGTTTATTTTAATTTATTTAAAGTCTTTTAATATTAACAAAAAAACACGATTAATTTATAACATTTATTGATCGTACAAATTTATATTTAAGACTAAATCCTTAAATTATAATCGCCTTTATATATATTTTTCCTCACTCTTCTAAACGCTTCCAGAACCAAGTGGAATTCTCTAGCTAGGCAACGTTGAACACATGTAGCTTGTAGCTCTAATCGTTGATCAAACGCGTAGTATGTTAAGGGACGTAGCAAGAGCTTGGCGTAACACTGTTACAAAAAATATTAAAAGGAGATCATGTATCCCAATCAATTTTGATATTTTCCTATCACATACCACTTGTTTGCAACTCATTCAGATGAAACCCAAAAATTATAATGTTTTTCGCAGTCTTTCAACCCCCGTTCGTTCATAAGTTACCTGCATAAGTCGTCCAGAAACCAACTTTGTTTATACTTAGTGATGTATGCTACACTGCTACACATCAGTTACGAAAATAAATTCATACATTTAAAACATAAGAATGTTAAATTCAACAGAGTGCATTTCCCACAATAAGAAGCACTTTGCGATGAAGACAGGGACAACATCCAAACTCGCTTAAAAATTGCAGTCATCTAGTGATTACAACAATCATCTACACTACAGAGTTCCAGACTCAAATGGAGATTAATTTGCAGGCCATACTGCCGGACAAAAAGATCAAGAACTTGGGTTCCAGAATTGTCTATCTGACGCCACGATGTATGTATACCAATTCTATTTATTCCCAACAAAGATTGGGCGTTATAAATTGTTATGGTAAAATTTGATAATCATTGTTGTTAGTCGGGAAATACAGGGTGTAACAAAAATACAGCTCATAAATTAAATGACATATACCGGGACCAAAAATAGTTCGATTGAACCTAACTTACTTTAGTCCAAATGAGCATACAAAACAAGTTACAACCCTTTGAAGTTACAAGATAAAAATCGATTTTTTCCGATATGTCGAAAACTATTAGAGAGATTTTTTAATGAAAATGGACACGTGGCATTCTTATGACAGGAACATTTTAAAAATAAATTATAGTTAAATTTGTGCACCCCATAAAAATTTTATGGGGTTTTGTTCCCTTAAACCCCCCCCCAAACTTTTTTATACGTTCCAATTAAATTATTGTTGTGGTACCATTAGTTAAAGACAATGTTTTGCCTCTTAGTACTTTTTGGAAAAGCTAGTTTTTATCGAGATATTTTGAATATTTGTCAAATCCACCACATATTTGTATACTGTTATGTACGATTGCAGAGACCTGGTAATAATATGAATTTTTTTTTATAAATTACAGTTTGAGGTATATTTTGAACCATATTAGAAAATAAGCCACATCTCGATAAAAGGTGCCTCATCGGAAAAATACTAAGAGGCAAAAAAGTTTTAAAAACATCCTGTTTAACTAATGGTACCGCAATAATAGTTTAATTGGAACGTACACAAACATTTGGGGGGTTTAAAGGCACAGAACCCCTATAAATTTTTTATGTAAACATATTAAAAAAGAAGCCGCATCTCGATTAAAACTGGTTTATCGAAAAAATATTAAGAGGCAAAAAAGTTTTAAAAACATTGTGTTTAACTAAGGGTACCACAATAATAATTTGATTGGAACGTACAAAAAAGTTGGGGGGGGGGGTTAAGGGAAGAAACCCCCATAAAATTTTTATGGGGTGCACAAATTTAACTATAATTTATTTTTAAAATGTTCCTGCCATAAGAATGTCACGTGTTCATTTTCATTAAAAAATCTCTAATAGTTTTCGATATATCGGAAAAAATCGATATTTATCGTGTAACTTCAAAGTGCTGTAACTTTTTTTGTGTGCATATTTGTACTAAGGTAAGTTAGGTTCAATCGAACTATTTTTGGTCCCAGAATATGTGATTTAATTTATGACCTGTATTTTTGTTACACCCTGTATAACTTTGTATTATATAAATTAAATATTATGTTTTAGTGTTAATGTAAATAAATTAAAATAAATGTAAAATAAGAACTAAATAAAATAGGTATAAAATTTTTAATTAATTAGACATTAGTAAAATTACTTCACAGTAAATTATAAATTTGTTAACTCATTTTCTATTATGTAATCTTCTCCCATCACACACACGTGCTCCATCGCTTTTTTAAAAATCCATCTTTTAACTTTTCGAGGATATTTTCCTTTCATTATATTGAGCTCGTATCGCAGCTCAATACCAGCCAGACACATGAAGATGTATTAGAATAAAAGACCATCTCTTAATACAAAGCTGGATAATATTAAAAAAGTTTAGCATGAACTTTCTGTATCCCATTAAAAATAATAACCGTATCCCTGTATCGGCAAAGATGAAAATATCATTATTCTACAGTTGCTCAAGTCTATTGAGAAAAAACAAGATGTTTAGCAGAGGCGTTACCCGTTTATTTTCCGCGGAAGTTTATGTTGAAAATATTGGTTCATTTTTTCGTAAAAGATATACAAAAACATAATTCCTTTATTAATATTTATATGTATAAATAATATTAATATTAAGTCACAATAATAATATTTATAGAATACCAAGTAGTTCTTATTAACTTTTACGTCTCAAAATTATTTCATAATGGGTGTCAAAAAATTCAGCAAGATTTAAATTTGCCGCAAATTCTTGATACAAAAGGTATCTATGAGAAACAAACTTATCCGGAAACTTGTAGGGAGCAAATGGGGTGCAAACAGTGTTTTCTATTCAATTGAAATCTGGCGTTTATTTTGGGGCATATATTTCTAAGAGAAAAGCTAGAGTTCATTCTGAAAGACTAAGCTTTGAGTGTTAAAACCTAAAATAGTTAGGAACCTTAACAAATCACTGTTTGTAAATAAAAGCGTGGAGGGAATAGAATGCCGACTACATGTGATGGAAACTAATACAGCTATAGTACCGGAAAGTTGATTATTTGCCACATATCCGGCTCGAATTACCAAATTTACAAGCGAGCGAAGAAAATACGACTTAAGTAAAATACAGTGAACATAAACACAATTCAAAAGTAGCTACATGAGATTAGTGATTAGTTCTCCTTTTCTTGGGGTACTTTCTACATTAAGTTTGGTTTTGGTAATACCTATTCAAATTTTGAATACAGACGAAATAATTAGTTGAAGCTGCAGTCAAACCATTCTCATTAAGTTTAACTGTTATTCTCCTTATTATACTTCTTTTTCCACAATCTTTCCTTGGATCATATTTTGAAGAAGTTTCCATCCAGTATTTTTCCCATTTATTGATTGTCTTAGATTATACTCAAATAAAACACGAAATTAGGAAACAGGAGTGAAAAAAGATTATAGCCTCATAAGTATCTAAAAACCTCTAACTTATTGCATATTAATAACAATAAAGAGTGCAAATAAACACACAGGAATCACAATTATTTATATACTTTAAAATACTTTATTATTGCTTAAACGTTTCGGCTATTTGCCATTTTCGATAAGCACTTTAATGATTTATTAATTATATAAACATTACATTTTTTACACAAACACTAAATTTACATGATGTAATAATGATGTAGCACTTGTAGGCTGTTTTTGATTGAATACTAGCTTTGTTATCTGACTCTTGAAACATAGCAGAATTCAAAGTCACGTCGGTTAAGGATCTTACTTAAAATATCTGCTGAAGGTGGATTCATAAAATAAAATCAATATATTAAATTTTGGCATAATATATTCGAGAGATAATAATATATTGGATAAAAAAAAAACAAAAAACAAAAAAAAACAAAAAAAAACAAAAAACAAAAATTATGATAGTAGATTATTCAAATTCACTTCAGACAACAGGAACAGGAGCCTTGGACCAGTTTGAAGTGGTTAACGAGTTCAATTATCTAGGATCCTACATCAGTAATACAGGATCTTGTGAAACAGAAATACGTAGGAGAATAGGCATGGCCAAAAACGCTATGAGTCGATTATCAATAATCTGGAAAGATCACCCCTTTTCGAAGAACACCAAAATAAGATTAGTACGTGCCTTAATTTTTCCCATATTTAATTACGGATCCGAAACATGGACAATGAAATCGGACGACAGAAAAAGGATTGACGCCTTTGAAATGTGGTGCTGGAGAAGAATGCTTCGGATCTCATGGACGGAACACAGAACAAATCACTCAATCCTCCAAGAGCTTAATATTCAGACTCGACTTTCCTCTATTGGCCTCTCCACCGTCTTAAAAATTTTCGGCCATATTGCAAGAAGAAGTGATGATAATCTTGAAGGACTTATAATTTCGGGAAACGTTGAAGGGCGCAGAAGTAGAGGTCGCTCACCTACTCGATGGACGGATCAAGTACAGAAGAAAGCCAGTGGGAGAACATTCTCTGAATCCATGAGGGAAGCTCAGGACAGAAGCCGATGGAAAGAGATAGTTGCTCGTATTATAGGGAATCACGACACTCAGCAATGAGGAAACGACTGAGGAGAGAGAGATTGGAGAGATCCTTGATGTCTGGTTTGTTATTTATACAATTTTGATCTTTATTTATATGAATCATCTCCTAATATACACATTTTATTAAAATTTTCTTCTTTTTCTAAAATCTGTACATTTTCAAAATAAAAAGCATCGTTATTTTCTATAGAATGTTTTGCTAAGGCTGTAGTATTTAATTTGTTGATTTGTACACTATGTTTATGTGCAATAACCTTTCTACTTATGTAGATATATCCTATTTCATATTATTATAGGATCATTTGGTAGTTTTAATGCATAAATACATAACTAGCATGATTATCGCAATTATACATCTTATTCCCTATTTTACAAATAAATGTGCAAGATTGAGCAGCTATCCTCTTCCCCAAGGGGTACGCTTAAGAATTTCGAGGCGTAAAAGTGAGCAAGCAAAAGTCATGGACCAGACGGTGGATGACATTGGCAACTCTGACAGTTAAAGGCGATACTCTCGAATCTTCAAAGAGAACTTTTACTTTGGAGCGAGAGAGAGGACGAAACTTCGCGGAGAATTTTTAATTATGTCATGAGACACTTCCACTATTTCGACCCATATTTTAAGACTGTGGCAGTTTGTTGTTCTTTTATACAAAGACAATTAAGTTGGAATAATAAATAGGATGAAGATAGTTCGGATACTGTAAAAGATATAGTACAGGGTGCAGCACGATATAACATTGCAGATTCATCTGTCGGTATAGGATTATAAAATCTACGACCATACGAAAAAAAAAAACTGTCATACATGATCATCAGACCGTAGTTAATATGGTACAAAAAATTCCGTCGATAAGCAATCAGAAATCTCAGAAAGATGAAATGGTTCGTTGAAATGGGTACTACGCAATTGCATGGGAAGCGCAATAGAAAGTGCAATTGGTTCAGTGTATAGTCCAGAGAAATAAGGTTTTTCTCGTGACACATCCCCCTCCAGGCCGAAACCAAATTTTTTGAGTAGTATGGACATCTATATTATTAACCTATATGTTTCCTGCAGCCGATTTTGATGATATACATAATTATAAACAAATGAAAATCAAAAAACCG
The DNA here is from genome assembly GCF_917563875.1 of Diabrotica virgifera virgifera. Classification (NCBI taxonomy): domain Eukaryota; kingdom Metazoa; phylum Arthropoda; class Insecta; order Coleoptera; family Chrysomelidae; genus Diabrotica; species Diabrotica virgifera. Next base: position 10,495,786 of record NC_065451.1, on the reverse strand, counting down.
TAAATTTTCGATTTTTTCGTGTATTACCAAAAAGTTAGCACTTTAAACAAATTTGAGAGTAAGAAACTCATAAATCGTATAAAAAACATCAATATGGCATTCGCTGAATATGTCCAACCTTATTGGTTGCTTAGAAAATTGCAAAATAAATCATAAATATTGAGTTTTTATAAATATTCGTAACTTAGGTAAAAATTAACTTAGAACCCTCTTATTACACAGAATGCCAAGACTTCTTGTACTTAAATTATATTTTAAATTTCAAAGCAATTGGTCAAATAGTTTAAAAGTTATTTAATTTATTTTTCCCAAATTCATTTTATTTGCAACACTATAAGTCAGAAAATTATGAGGTTACAATAATACTTGTGACAGTTTATGAAAGAAGAACATCTATACTATTAGCTTAATTAAAAATAAATGACAAAAAATAATTTTAAACAGTGTAAAATTATTTTGCAAAAACATGTCCATTCTTTGCTTACTTATAAACAATTAGAATAACTTTTTAACCGTTACCCGTAGAAAAATTATTTTTTCATATTTAGAAAGACTGAAATTTTATACACATTTAGAAAGAAAAACAACTGTTCTAGGACATTTAGGGACAAAGTTAGCCCCCCCCCCCCCCAATTTTTAATTCACATGTTTTTGCAAAATTATTTTGCAATATCTATAATTATTTTTTGTCATTTTTTTTTAAATTAAATTAATACTGTAAATTTTCTTCTTTCATAAACTATCCAAAATATTACTGTAACTTCATCATTTTCTGACTTACAGTGTTGCAAAAAAATTAATTTTGGATAAACAAATTAAATAACTTTTAAACTATTTGACCAATTGCTTTGGAATTTAGGGTAATTTAAGCACCATAAGTCTCAGCATTCCATGTAATAAGAAGGTTCTAAGTTAATTTTTACATAAGTTATGAATATTTATAAAAACTCAAAATTTATGATTTATTTGGCAATTTTCTAAGTAACCAATAAGGATAGACATATTCAGCGAACGCCATATTGAAGTTTTTTATACGGTTTATGAGTTTATTACTCTCAAATTTGTTTAAAATACTTAACTTTTTGGTTATAGACGAAAAAAGCGAAAATTTACCGTTTTTTGATCTTCATTTGTTTATAACTATGTATATCATCAAAATCGGCTGCAGGAAACATATAGGTTATTATTATAGATGACCATATTACTCGAAAAATTTGGTTTCAGCCTGGAGGGGGATGTGTCATTAACACGATATTTTGTTTCCTTATTTCTCTGAACTAGTAACTAATGTTACAAATCAGGTCAACTAATGTTATGTTGTGTAAAAATTATGTATGCACATTTGACCCCATTTTGTAAATTGAGTGTGGAATACTTCACGTTCATCTAATTTCCTTTTTCTTCCTGTATTGTCTTCGTTTAACAATTTTAGTAAATCAACAGGCATCTCGTCCGGACCAGGAGCCTTTCCGTTTTTTATATTCTCAAGCGTATTCAAGCCAGTATCTTTGGATGGTGAAATGATTGTGAAAAGCAATAGTTTTAAGTACCTAGGATCGGTATTACAGAGTAATGGAGAAATAGATGGAGATGCATGCAGTAGAATTAGGGCTGGATGGATGAAGTGGAAAGAAGCGAGTGGTGTGTTGTGTGACAGAAAAATTCCAATGAAGCTGAAGGGAAAATTCTATAAAACAGCCATAAGACCGGCTATGATGTACGGAACTGAATGTTGGGCAGGGAAAAAGAAAGAGGAACAACGAATGCATGTGGCGGAAATGAGAATGCTTAGATGGATGAGTGGAGTGACAAAGAAGGATAAAATTAGAAATGAGTATATTAGGGGAAGTCTAGGTGTGGCACCAATTGATGCCAAAATGAGAGAGCATAGGTTAAGATGGTTCGGTCATGTTCAACGTCGAGACGTTAATCACCCAATACGAAGAATAGCTGAAGTGCAGATTCCTGGAAGGAGTAGGAGAGGAAGACCAAAGAAGACCTGGGGGGAGACGATAAGGCAGGACATGTTGGTAAAGGGGATTAACATTGATATGACCCAAGACAGAATTGTGTGGAGAAATGCAATTAGGGAAGCCGACCCCGCATAGGGATAAGGCAAAGAGAATGATGATGATTCAAGCCAGTGTTGCCAATCGCATTTCTCTAGATTATCCGATGATCGCTCGAAAAATATCCGATTTGTCACGAAAAAGTACGCTAGGTCAAAAATTATTGTGTTATTAAAATCAATGTTTCCAATGTTATTCTTTTAGTCCCCTTAACAACCATCAAATAACAACATTCGTTGTTCGTACGCCAATCAGTTGATTGTAATCAATTATCATTATGATAATTAACATAATTGATTGATTAATTAATTATTAAGTTTCAATTAACGTAACAATTATTAACATAATTGATTAATTAATCAATTAATCTCATAATTGTAATCAATTATGGCCCTCACAATTGGCCCAAAATTCAGTTGTCTCCGGAGTAGACTGAGGACAATGAGCTGCGCCCAGTGAGCCACCCCCCCCCCACCTGGAAATCTGAATTGTCGCGACAATTGGCGCTGTGTGAACGGTGTAGATCAGTAGTAGTAGTGCTGTCTTGTTTTTTGCCAGTTCCCTCTAGTTCTCTTGTGTCTGTTAAAACATACACGTGGTTTGTGTTATTTGTGTTACGTCTGGTTATTCTTTAGCAAAATGGCACCAAAGTGGAGTGACGAAGCCATTTCCTTGTCCACTCCCTCTTCTTATGTAACTCCTCTTCTAGCACATTGCAAGACTTACTGATAAATTCCCGGTAAAGCTGATTTAACATTAGTTTTAAGTCCTCACCGGACACAACAGATGACGAGCAGTCGGCCATGTTTTAGCTGTCTACTGCCATGGCAATAGTTGGCCCCCGTATAAACATTTTCTCGTTCAACTGGACTGGCCTCCGACAATCCGCAACCACGTGATGACAATTGTCCAATGACAATTGTCTCGCCAATTGTCATCGTGTAAACGCGGCTTTAGAGAAGGTAAAAGAGTAGAGAAAAGGCACCAAATTTGAGACAGGCGCCTAATTTGAGACACCGTCGTATATTTGTGTACGATGGGTTGACATCTAGTGAAAATATTGAAAACTGATCATTCTGTGAAGTTAGTAGTAGATCTGCTTTTAGTTGGCGCTTAGAAGTGACCGTTGTTGTTTTGTCGACGTTAATTTGATTTACACCATACACAAAGTTTTTCAGAATTTATAAAAACTTACAATACATCAAGTTAAGATGATTACATTTACTCCAGTTATTTTTTTTTTGTAGTTTAATATTAGTTAATACATTTTATGCAAATTAAATGGTAATTGTGTGGCATACATAACCAACAAAAATTCTTTTTATTTTTAACGGAAAAATCCTAATTTGAGACACCTGTAGGTTCCAAATTTAAGAGTGTCTCAAATTAGGACCCCGTGTAAAATTTTTATTTTTATGTATTTTTTGTTTGTAGATGCCGCCAAAAAATAAAAAATGGAATGCAAATGATATGATACGGGCTGTAAATACAGTAAGAAATAGAGAGATGGGCTATTTGAAGGCCTCAAAAGTTTTTGGAGTACCAAAAGGTACCTTAGAACGATATGTGAAATAAGACAAGACTCCAGAAGAACTCGTCGGGATATCAATTGGCCGCCGACCTATTCTTCCTTTGGAATTAGAAAATGAGTTGGTTGAGTATGCCCAACTATGGAGCAACGTTATTTCGGGCTAAGAGCGCGTGATATAAAACGACTGGCATTTCAACTTGCAATACGAAACTCAATACCACATCCATTTAGCGGATTCAAAAAATCAGCCGGAAAGAAATGGTTGAGACTCTTTCTGAAAAGGAATCCGACGCTTTCTATGCGTATTCCTCAGGGAATGTCATCTGCTCAAGTAAAACTCATGAAAATGTATCCAAGTTCTTTGACCTGTATGAACCAGAATATCTTAAGCTTACTAACCCTGCACAACGTATATTCAATGTAGACGAAACAGGTATTACAATTGTTCAGCACAAATATAGCAAAGTCATTTCTTTGAGAGGGAAGAAGCAAGTTTCGTCACTTACTTCAGCAGAAAGGGGCAAGCTGATTACTGTTATTTCATGTATGAATGCTGCAGGAGTTTTCGTACCACCGTTATTAATCTTCCCTAGAAAAAATATGAAAACAGAGAGTTGATGCTAGGAGCTCCCACTGGAGCAGTCGCAGAATGCCATGTGTCAGGTTGGGTACAGGCCGATATTTTCACTAGATGGCTACAACACTTCATAAAATTCACCAAACCTTCAGCTGCAGACCCTGTTCTTCTCGTCCTTGATGGCCACTATTCTCATACGAGAAACGTTGCTCTAATAGATTTGGCCAAACAGAATCGTGTGATGATTATTTGCCTCCCACCACATTCTACACATAAAATGCAACCGTTGGATGTTGCTTTTATGGCACCGCTGAAAACTTACTACGCACAAGAAATAGAAAACTGGCTTAGAGAAAATCAGTTGAGTGTTGTGTCGCCTTATGCCATTGCCAGTATTTTTTGTAAAGCGTATAACAAAGCTGCGACGATGGAAATATCTTGCAATGGTTTCCGAAAAACTGGACTGGTCCCTATTTGTCGCCATATTTTTAGGGACTTTGAATTTGGAATTCAAGAGCACTTGGAAACACAAAACGAAAGGGACGAACAAATAATAGAACCAAACCATGAACAACCAAATCATCCAATGCGTGAACATAGAACTCCTAGTCCACCACTACCTCATCAACAACTTGTGTCTCCGAAAGACATCTGTCCGATCCCTACATACAAGAGAGACACCACTAAAAAGCCACATGCCAGATCAGGAAAGGCTTCAGTAATTACTCTAACACCCTACAAAGAAGAATTAGAGCAAAGTTTGTCGGAAATTTTCCGACGATAAATATGGAGAACGATGGGCAAAGTGTTACCAATGTGGCAGGGGGACACATGAAGACTGTGGAGAAATAAAGTCCAGCACATTTATTTGTCTTTTCTGTGAAGGAAAGGGCTTTTTTGAATAGTATCTCAAATTGGGGTACCTGTCTCAAATTTGGATACCTGGCTATCCCAAATTAGGCAACCTTTTATTTTTAATATTAAATGTCGCAAAAAAATTAAATGTATTTTTTTTGCAAAAATATATGTCTTATTCGCTTTATTTATTTTTTGTTGTGTTGTAGAAACACTAAATTTAATAGTTCGATATAAATGTTTTAAGAACTTTTGAATATTCTGTTTTATATTTGTTTTTCAAAAAAAGTGTCTCAAATTTGGTGCCTTTCCTCTATCTAGGTCTAGCCGCTACCCCACTAAACGTATTGCAAAAATTGTCACAAAAGAAAGGTATTACAACAATTTAAACTCATGGCGTAAAATGCAAACGTACTGTATATGGACATACCATTGTGTATTATACCATAAATACTGATCTTCCATAAAATTAGAGAACTTATAAGATATGAGCAGTTTTGTGAAAAAAATCATGTAAACACCAAATAAAAAATCGTTTAAATTTGTAAAACCTTAAAATACATTATCGAGATAAGTGACAGCTCGACAATAGCACAACACATGTTATTTTTCGTTGCGACTCCCAACAATACAAAGTTTGTTGATCCTGTAGTTAAACAAATCCATACAACGACGCAAACAAGAATAAAAAATTTCATCTAAAGCAAATATTTGCCGTCATTGAGTTTCCGGCCGTTCCATAATACTTTCATTTTTCTGCTTTCTATCTATTTTATCAAAAGTAAACGTAATCTATAAAATATGTCACCACTTACTGAGATAATGTTGTTGCTGTATGCATATACGTCGAATCTAAACATCTGTTTGTAAAATAGTCTCTTTGAGAAAAAACGTTTCTTTTGATTTGAGATTTTTCTGAAATTCTTTGAGACTGTTTTGAAATGTTACGCCAGTCTTTAAAATTTCACAAGCTTACATTATTTTTTTAAAAACACAACTGACCTACATTTAGACATGCATCAAGTCAAACTAGTTTGATTTTATTCAGCAAACTTGACTTGACTTGAAAACCAAACTTTTTTTGTAAAAAAGTTTGACTTGACTTGCTTTCGATATCTTTAGGTTTGACTTGAAATCAAACTTCTTCAAACAGTTTGAAGTTTGAATATCATATTGGGCAACGTGTTTATTTCCAATTCTCCCTGCTACTTCGCCAATGGCGGATCTGCAACATCTGGTACCAACCTGCAGTTCCCTGGAAAACACGACAATACAAAAGTATTTCTAAAATTCAAAACTGACCATAGGGTTATTGGTTTTATATTTGTTTCGGATACAGGCTACAAATAATGTTATGTTTGTGTTTAAATTTTAAATATAGTTATTTTCCTAACAAGTGCAGAAAGTCATAATTTTCCGCACGCGACTGCAGTTTGCCGAACGACGCGAAGCGGGAGTTCGGCAAGCAGTCGAGTGCGGAAAAGAGACTTTCTGTTTGTAGTTCATATTTTAGTTTGTAGTTCATATTTAAATAGACGTCTACGTTTGGTTTGTTTATTACGTTCGTTTTGAAGTATGTGCTTTGTGAGATAATATCTGAACCTGGATATTTTTCGGCTCAGAATAAGTACCAGAACAAATTGAGTTTGATTTTGAAGGTATTCCCACTGCAAAAATTAAGAGTAGAATCTGTAGTCGAAGCAGTATTAATAATTAAGAAAAATAAATATACTGATTTATTTGATGTTGCGGCAGGTGATTTCAAAATAATGAAAATTGCAAAGTGCATAATATGTAAAAATAAAGAACAGCGTTATCAAATGACAAATAGTGAACTAATTCTTTAAAACGAAATTGAAAAGTCGCAAAAAATGCATTAAACCTACTCTATTAAAAATATTATATTTTGTTGTTCCTTCATAAATTTTTGTTAAAGTAGACTAAATTACACTTGGTATAATAAAAAACCATTCAACGAATTCTTTGTTTTAATCTAGTAATAACACTCAAATAAAAATATAAAACAGTGATATCGATAAAACGAAACTTGCAAGAAATTCTAAGCATACAGCAATCATTTTTAAGAAATTTATTACCCTGTTTTGACTATAATCGCTTCCTATATCAAGTTACTTTTATATGGAACTCATTGTAATATTAAATTTCTTATCTTAATTGGCAACTAACATGTCTATCTCAACAAAAAGTATATCTCTACGAAATAAATTATTTCTCAAACTTTTTCAAACTAGTTTGACAAACAGTTTGAATTTTCAAACCTGTATGATTGACCAGTTTGACTTGACTTGAATTATTTGTCGGAAGGATTGACTTGAGTTTGACTTGACATTAAGTCAAACTCAAGTCAAGCTCAAACATTCAAGTCAAACTGGTGAAACTCTACCGGCATTACTGCTATTCAAATCAATATCTATATTTTTGATGCAGAAAAAAATCTTTGGTTATTATTACATAAATCGAGTGTGTATAGGCATGTTGGAATAGTTTTCCTCCAGATGATTTTTAAAAAGTTTAGGATATGTGCAATATATAATATGGTGGTTCTTTTTAAATTACAATTGGATGTTTAAAGAAATGCCGTTTAGACATGATTTCTGTGCAAATGAGCAACCATCTGTTTCCACCGGTTTCCACCCTGAGCTGCTCTCATGGACTAAAAGACTGTCTTGTGGCCTTCTGCACTTGATCTGTCCATCGAGTATTTGAGCGACCTCTTCATTGGCGACCTTTGTTTCCCGAAATTATACGATTCTCAATATTATCAGTACTTTTTCTTGTAATATGTCTGAAAAACTTTAAGACCCTGTGAGACAAATAGGGAAGATCCAAGTCTGAATGTTAAACTCTTCGAGAATTGAGTGATTTGTTATGTGTGTCCTGACCATGAGACCCGATGCATTCTCCTCCAGTTCCACATCTCGAAGCCGTCAATTATTTTTCTATTGTCCGAAATCATTGTCCATGATTCGATATTGCTATCGTTTTCCACTAGCTGTAGTAGGTTTGACATTTCTTCTTCGGATGCAGTTATTAGATTTGTATCGTCTGCATACCTAGGGTTTGAGATCTTTTTGCGTGGGATAGAGGACGGCCAGAACTCATAATTGAAAGGAGATGGTTTGACGATCAACCGCAGAAATATTTAGTTCATCAGTTTCCAACCTACAATTGGACCAACCATTTGGAGAGCCAACCTCAAAATGAAACGGAGCAATATGAAGAAGAGATACCGCCATTCCATTTGTCAAATAATTTTCTCATTAGGCATCCCCCATAGAAGTAAAAGAGAGCTAAAGATATAATACATCCTTGAGGGAGTCCAATAGTGACATTAAAAGGGTTTTCAATTCACATTCTGGTTTCATTATTCTCGTATAGGCTCTTCACCAAAGCTAACCCAAAGCTAACAGATGATCAGAAACTCTTAACTGGTGTAGAATTTTTCACAGAACTTTCTATTTTAGAGTTAAATACCTAGGGGTAATCCAAAATGCAGATGATCAAGGGAATATCTAGAATGAGGTGTTTTTAGATAAGCCCAATTAATTCAAACCATTTAGAGAGCTTCTAGGAGATGAAAGTTCTACGAACGTATTCCATCCGGCTCGAAGGACCAATGTGCACAGTTTACAGGATAAGCCGATATTTTTCAGAGATCTAAGGATGACGGAAAGTACAGAGAGTTGTAGATAACAATGATGACTAACTGATGTCTGTTAAAATACTCATAGCAGATAACACTTCTGAACGAGTAAATATTCGTGTTCTCGTCAGTTTATAAATAAAGTTTTACAAAAATGTGTATTTTTATGATTGTAAGCTAACAGACAAATATTTTATCGTTTTCGAAATTAATATAGAAGTTTAGAAGTATAAAAGTTTTCAAAATATTGTTTTTTTTTAATATATAAACAACACACATCAAGAATCATTATAAATATATTTCAGTTGATGTAGGAGTTTGACATAATCCGTAAATGTAGTCACCCCAACCACTGAATTATTTGTTCCGGAGCTTTCCCTAAACAAGCTCTTTGGGCAAATATGAGGGTTTTTACTATCGAGTTTACTCCCTGTGCTTGCATTTTCCTAATCCCCCGAAAATTTACGTTTCCCTAAAGTACCGTCGTTTTTACACTTTTTCCAGACCGTTGCCAGCTTGTCGTAATTTCAGGAGAATTCCGACTTTTACATATTTAACAAAATGCTTGATTTAATGTTATGTTTATATGGGATTAGCCACAGTTTGGTTGTAACGACAATTACATTTTTGAAATTTATTAATTTCATCATTCCCCGTTAGAGGACAGTCTAACTATACTCCGGTGCAAATATTTTAATATTTGCACTTCTTCTTCGTTTCGTTATGGTCCAATTCAGTCTACTTGCAAAGCCTCTTTGACAAGGAATAGATTCCGAAACATCAGGTGTCAGAGGATGGCAAGAGACTCGAATTGAATCAAAACGAAATGATTATTTTCTTTTTTAATTACATTTTTATCTAAAAAATACTTGACGCTTCGATTTCCACTCCAAAAATTGTTATCAAAAGATTAAAGACAAATTTTTTAAAACAACTTGTGTATAACCGCTATTTGAGTTATGGTATATCTCAGTCAACAAAATTGAGGTTTTAAATATGTACTTGCCTACGATGGTTGTAGGTAACAGCCAGCTTTGGTTAGAAGGATATGCGGGTGTTTATTTTTTTATGCTCTATATAGCTTGATGTTTAAACATCGTAATGAGTTGAAGCTAAAAACTAGAATACATGTATTATATTCTTTCTGATTGGTTTTATTTGATTTTATTTTATTTGAAAACAAGTTATGCCACTGACTAATAAAAATTTGTATGCGAACTAACAATAGAAAATTTACAAATTAGCAAAAATCAAATTTATATTCAAGATTCTCTTGGCAACACTGGATGGAAATCGCTATTCTTACACTTTCTTCGCTGTTCGCACAATGGTAACCTTTTGCGGTAAGTCGGCAAGGACAGAAACAGGAACGGGAACAGGATTCAGGAGTGAAGATCGATATAGTGGGAGGTGTAGGAAATGGGATTTTAATGTTCACGGTTGTTGGTAATGCTACTTTTAGAGTGATAAGGGTGAAAAGTTTAAAAGATAAGGTAAAATTTTGTGGAAGTTATTTAAATTTTTTTTTTTAGGTAAAAATGCAGAAAACGAAACACCAACATATTATATATGTACATAATTCATTCTGACAACTCATTCATTCATTCATTCTGACAAACCAACCATTCTTTCGATTTTTAGATTAGATCCAAATTATAATAAAATATGCCTATTGGAGATGATTCATATTAAAAAATAACTAAACTGTATTCACAATGAAACAGACCTAAACGTAAGATTACGTCTGAGTTGGGCTGCATATTACTCAGTTACATTGGACTTGGAATGAGAACTGACACTCTAAACACGAGAACTAAACAAATCAAAAAGGAATAGCACTAATATGCTGGACTGATGATATGAAAACAGTGTGAACAAACTGAATCCAAGCAGATCAAAACAGAAGAGCTACTTTAATCTAAAGAATAGCTACTTTGATCTGAGATCTATGTTCAACAGTTCATATCACATAATTTCAGAATACAATTATGTCTTTGGAAGAATATTTGTGCATAACCGACAAGCATTCTCCAGTTAATATAGAGTATTTTATGATTACACATACAAGATAAATATGATTTATTTCTGACCAAAAGGTATTTATAAACCCAAAGAAAGAAGCTTCTGATATATGACGCAGACGTTGAACAATACTGATCTCGATGTAAGGATGATCAAACAGCTGTTATGAATTAAAAGAGCAAAATTAAGGACTGGCTACTATTTTTTCATAAAACAAGGGCGAATCCAGCGAATGTTTAGATGTTCCGATAAAATAAAATTTTTAAACTCATTTTGAGTAATTATTGTAAAACATATAGTCCAGAGAAATAAGGTTTTTGTTGGGTCACTTGAGCAGCCAGGTTGCAAATGGGTTTTTGGGTACTATATACCTAATACATTATAAATATAAAAATGCCCGTCACAGTTCGGACGAGAAACTTAGTTATTAACAAATAAGGGTCAAAAATGGCAGTTTTTTCGTTTAAATCGCTACAGGTACAAATAGGGCAATTGGATATCTTATTTATAATATTCTTCTTTTAGTAGATGAGCCAAAGCTTAAAATGGCACCTTTTGAATTTTGGTCCTCTCATTTGTTGCTTCGGAAAGTGCAAAATAAAACTAAAATTTCGAAAATAAAAGATTTGCTATAAAATAAAATAAAAAGATTTGCTATAACTTTAGCGAAACTGGCCTTAAGACTTTCATATTGCACGAAAAGTTGAGTCAAATAGTCCTTATAATGCACAAAAATTTTTAAGACGATTCGTTAATTAGTTTAAATTTTATTCAATTTGTTTATCCGAAAGAGGTTTTTTCGCAATGTTATTGTTCAGAAAGTAATAATGATATAGCAATTCTGTGGAGACAATGTGAAAGAAGAGTAGTCATATTTTCAACGTATTTAAAAAAACCATTTAAAAGTCATTTTTATCACTCCGAAAACATTTTACTAAAATAGAGTCATTTTTGGCTTATAAATAATTTGAATAATTTTGTTAATATTGACTGTAGAGTAAAACTACTTCGGGGTTTCAAAACCTGGTATTTTTAAACGAATTTTCAAAAAACCTTTTTGACCTAGGTTAATTAGGGTCAAAGTTAGAAACTTTTACTATTTAATTCACAGTTACTTTTATATACATAAAATTCTCCTGTAACAGTGTTAGTTACCATACTACTCCGAAACGGCTTGGCCGATTTTTATGAAATTTTATACGTATGTATATCTTATAGGACTGAGAATAGGTTTTAATATATTTTTTATACCCATAAGTTATAAGGGGGTTGCCCCCCTGACATGTTTTTTTTTATTTTTTTGGACAAAATTATCTACCCTAATTTTATACGATGTAGAATTAAAAAATACATAAAACACTTAATTTTCACTCTTCTATCACCAACCCCTATTTACTAATAGCCATCTATATATTTACATCTATAAAATTCTCCTGTCAGTGTTAGTTGCCTTACTCCTCCGAGACCGCTTGACCGATTTTTATGAAATTATATATGTACATTCAGTAGGTCTTAGAATCGGTCGTAATCTATTTTTCATATCCCTGAGTGATAAGGGGGGTTCCCCTTAACATTTTGTAATCATAACGTACTCTATAAGACTAAGAGAACATACAAATTAAAAAAATTATGATCAAAATCCAACAACAAGCTTCAATGATATTAATCGCAGCATATGTTTGAAGAATAAGTTTCATTTTTTGAGTGCATGGATTTTAATAATTTCCCTCCACCGACCACGAATCGATTTCGTTGGGACGTCAATTTTAAAGCTTTACTAACCACTCTGTTGAGGTTCAAAGTTTACTGAAACTTTTACACATAAACTATATACCTTCTGCTTCAAAATAGGAACCTTAATTGTTATAAACAAATTAGCCGTCAATTAAATAAAAAGAAGTGGCTAACTTTGACCGTAATTAACCCAGGCGAAAAGTTTTTTTGAAGATTCGTGTAAAAATACCAGTTTTCCAAATCCCATTATAGTTTTAGCATACAGTCAATATTAACAAAGTTATTCAAATTGTTTATAAGCCGAAAATGACCCTATTTTAGTAAAATGTTTCTTGAGTGATAAAAATGACTTTTAAATTATATTTTTAAATACGTTGAAAATATGACTATTCTTCTTTTATGCGGTTTCCACAGAATTGCTATATCATTATTATTTTCTGAACAATAACATTGCGAAAAAAAAGCTCTGTGGGATAAACAAATTGAATAAAATTTAAACTAATTGACGAATCGTCTTAAAAATTTTTGTGCATTATATGGACTCTTTGACTCAACTTTTGATGCCATATGAAACTTTTATATTCATTTTCGCAAAAGTTATAGCAAATTATTTATTTTCGAAATTTTAGTCCTTATTTTGCAATTTTCGAAGCAACAAATGATCGGATCAAAATCCAACTGTCATTTTAAATCTTGACTCGTCTGTTAAAAGAAGAATACTCTAAATAAGATATTTAATAACCCTATTTTAACCTGTAGCCATTTAAACGAAAAAACCGCCATTTTTGACCTTAATTTGTTAATAACTAAAGTTCTCGTCCGAACTGTAACGGGCATTTTTGTATTTATAATGTATTAGGTATATAGTATCAAAAACACCCATTTGCAACCTGGCTGCTCAAGTGTCCCGAACATGGTATATTTTTGCCTTATTTCCCTGGCGTAATATCACTTGTTTTGATATAGCAGATCATTGTCTCATCAGTGAGCGGAATTATTTGACACAATTATAACATTTCTTTAACTCTAAATAGTTTTCCCAGAAAAGCTACTTTCTTTGTCTTCTAGACAGCCCCGACCACGTTAATTAGGGTGTCTCAAATAGAAAAAGGGGTTAAATACTCTTCTGGTTAAATATGGAAGTGGCGCATTTATGAATAAACATTGCAGAGATTTATTTCCTTGGCTCCTGTTCCGTTCGTTTTAACTGCTCGTTTCTGCTCCGAGTTGTGTGAGCTCGAGTTCAAGCCCTGTTTCCTGTCTAGGCTTTGTTTATTCATGCAAATGTGACTTTACAAGCTAGGCCAGTTGCTACAGTTGAAAATTGTCGAATCATTTTGAGTGAAGGAATTTGTCAAAAGCGTCTCAAGACGGTATGTTTTGTTGATTATGATTTTCGTGGTCGGTATCAAAACAGTGCTAAACAGGCTTCTTCTTCTTCTTCTTGACTGACTTTATAACTCATAGTGAGTTTTCGCTGCATCTATTGTTGTACCCCATATCGTTGTACTCCAATCCTAGATAAATCGGCTTCAACATCATCTTTTTCCTTTAAGGGCTGAACAGGTTTATGCCTCTGTAATTTTCGGTTATTCTATAGCAGTGTGGTCCAACCTTTTAGACATTGCGGGCCGTATTAAATTTGAAATTATTATGAAGGGCCAGAGAACTCAACTCGTTAAAAAAAATACATGAGTATTCAGCTCATCAACTCTTCTAGATACAGTTTGATGGGAAACTGAAACACATTAAAAATGTTTGGCCATCTTTTCATCTCCAAAGGATCGCGCCATTTTAACGGCACACCGCTTGATCATTTCTCCATCTCTAAATGCTTTTTTACTTTTGACAAGCTCTAAACATACTTCATATGATGCTGCTAAGCTTGATGATTGAACAGCTGTCGGTTTTGTAAATAGAGATTTTTGTTTATTCAATTTACCTTTAAGTTCTTTTACAAGAGTATTTATTGCGGGCTTCGCCTTGATATTTGTCGTATTTTGTTTCGTGCTGGGTTTCATAATGCCTACTAATATTGTATTCTTTTGATACCGCGAGTACTTGACAACAAATAATGCACTGAGGTTTGCCTTTTAATTTGATGAAGAAATATTGACTTTCCCATTTTCCTTGGAACGTATGATTCTCTTCGAAAATTTTGCGTATTTTGGCACTACTCATTCTGAATTTAACATTCAATTTATTCGCCACTGTTAATTCAACACGACACGTGCAGCTGACTGAAGCTAACTGCCCGCTCATCGGGAGTGGGTCAGTGGGTGTTCAAGGTTAACTACTTTCTTAAGATTACGGAAAGTTAGAGAGGGTTGGAACAGGTAAAAGTTATCAATAGCAATATTTTTGAAATGTGTTTGCGGGGGCCGCATGCGGCCCGCGTGCCTGAGGTTGGACCACACTGTGTTATAGTACTTCGCCAATATAAGTAGTCTATTTTATTTATATCGGTTATGTTCTGAAAAATCTACATAAAAATCTACTTAATAAGTCTGCTTATGGAGTCTATATGAGGTTTTTCACTTTCAAAATTAAAAAGATAATAGAAAAAAAAAGAATGTGTGTAATTTGTACGCACGTAAGAAGTTATACTTCTATTATATGATTTCAACGAAATCAATATACATACTCTAAACAGTTTATTTATATTTAATTTAAATATTAAGCTAATTTTTATACTTTCCAGAAATTTATATTAAAACAATACCAAAAATTAAAAAAAAAATAAAAGAATAAAACACACACAAACAAATTGAAAAATACCACAAAGAAATGATTTCTGAACAATAATTGTTGCCAAAAATTTAACTAAATACGTATTTTTTGAAAAAAATGATATAATAATATACTTAGATACAATCATAAAATTTATAAAAAAAAAAAATAAAAAATAGTAACTTGCATTGGGATCGAACCCACTTCCCTTCGATCGAAAATCAAAGTGCTTTCCCACTGCGACAAATTCGCGTATCTGTCATGAGGGAATATACACCAACTGAACGTTTACCTCATAAACTTTTTTGACAGTTGTTTATTACTTATATGAATTTAATCAAATTAGTTTGATTTTTGTGGAATTAAAGGCATATTTTGTGGAATAACAATATATTAGGTGAATATTGGTAGAAATTTTGATGGTAATCAAAGTATGTAAAA
This sequence comes from Diabrotica virgifera virgifera, assembly GCF_917563875.1. Lineage (NCBI taxonomy): Eukaryota > Metazoa > Arthropoda > Insecta > Coleoptera > Chrysomelidae > Diabrotica > Diabrotica virgifera. Next base: position 10,480,163 of record NC_065451.1, on the reverse strand, counting down.
TCAAAGCATTACATATACTATTTTGGTAGGTTCATTTTAAATTTTTCAAAAGGTGTACCTATGTAATTTTTTATTAGGATACTGAAAAATTTACAATAATTATTACGTACCTGTCGCTTTTAAAAACTATTTAAAAAGTCACTACAATTATAAACTTGCTTTTTTCTCTGCCGTCACAACAATAAAAACTAATATACACAACATTTTTGTTTATCTATAATCTCCATATTGAACAATTATTGACAATGATTTTAACACCCAATCAGATCCCGTATAACGAATGTAAAAATTTACCCTCGTGCCTAAAGAAGTATAACTTAAAAAATGTGTGTGTACTTTCTACGCACGTAAGAAGTTATACTTCTATTACATGATTTCAACGAAATCAATATGCTTTAAACAGTTTATTTATATTTTATTTAAATATTAAACTAATTTTAATACTTACTACTTTCCAAAAATTTTTATTAAAACAATACCAAAAATTAAAAAATAAAAGAATAAAACACATTGAAAAATGCCACAAAGAAATGATTTCTGAACAATTGGTAGCAAAAATTTTAACTAAATACGCATTTTCTGAAGAAAAATTTATATAATAAATATATGTACAAAAAAGTAAAAAAATAAATTTTGCATTGGGAATTGAAACCGTGTTGATTAGGTTGTAAATCAAGGCACGTTAACATTCAGCCACTTATGACACGCAAGTGATGTGGAAATACACACCAACTGAACGTTTTAAACTTTTTGACAGTTGCTTATTGTCTGCATTTAATCAAATTAGTTTGATTTTTGTGGAATTAAAATATTAAAATACAACAAAACATACAATGAGATAACAATATATTAGATGCATAACCTTCTAGGTATATTTTACATTTTCCAAATAGGTATGTAATTTTTTATTACAATACTAAAACATTTACAATTAAGTACCCGTTCGCGAACTAGAATTAAAAATGTTGGTGGCAGAGGGCACTTTTAAAATCTGGTTTATCGGGAATGTCGTCGTGAATAATGTTTGCAAGGCTATATCATGTACACTAAATATATAAAATAATCATAATTATTTCAACATTAATTTCAGTACTGTTTATCTTGCCGCATACTGTATAACAAAACGAAAATCATGGTTATTGATTATCAACGACACTTTCCTGAAGCCCGAACTCTTGCAGGGTGCGAGTTTGGTTCACAAAAAACGTTATTTCACTATAATCCGGTCAACTTAGACATCAAAATGCTTGGCAAATAACAAAAATTGCCGGAGAGCCAAATTTTGGTGGAGAGCTAGCGTATAACTTAACAAATAAAGTTTAAAAAGTCCCCATCGATCCCATGTGTGCGTCAAAAGTTATTCGGGGTCAAAGGTCAAAATTTGAGATTTTTTGGATTTTTTTCGAAAACGGTAAGTTCTATCAAAAAAAAACCTTAAACCAAAGTTGTAGATCTTAAAATTCTCTACAAAAATAGTCCTTACTATTTTTTTCCTAAGAGTTGCCATTCCTGAGATATCGCGATTCAAAGAGTCACATTATACATGATTTGCACACGTTTTCACACCACCTGTGAGGTAGTGTACTCGGCGCGTTTTTTTTACCGTGGTTTCCCCTGTAGGCCTACTCCACTAACTGTTTTGACAATTTTAGGATAATTTAACCCGGCACTTGCCACGTGGGGTGCTACTAGCACCCCATAACATATTTTTATCAAATATTTGGTATTTCAAGTTTGGTAACCGAGCTGTGCGTCATAGTAGCTTTCTATAATATTATATAGCATATATGTGTTAGTGTTTGAAGTGGTTATTTAGTGTCATTCTGAACTTACAGCTCTAAAGTCGAATTAGGGTGTCATCATCTGGCACTTTAAGTTTTAAATTTTTTTTTTATTTTTGATAAACACGTCAAATTTACATTTTTTATTGAAATAACTGATTTAAATTATTAATATAGACTCTATACTCACTAAATCTTAATTTTTTTTAGATATTTTACTTGACTTCATTTATTATGGGTTGGTACTTGCTAATTTGCTTATAACACCTTTTTCATTTTATTTTTTAACTTTTATAACATATTAGTGGCTAATAAGTTAATAAAACATGTTTATTTATATTCTTGTGTTACTCAACACATTATTTTGTTTTTTAAACAAGTAGATCACAGAAAATTTTTAATGGGTGCTGTGAGCACCCCACGTGGCAGTTGGCGCCTTGCAAAGCCACGTGGCAGGTGCCGGGTTAAGGAAACAATACCGGTCAAGTTCTAGATATTACCTTATTATTGATATTGATTATTGATATTGCTATTGATTATTAGGTTAACTACTGTTTTGATTTCTTTAGATATTTTAATCAGATTCATATTCTTGAAAGTCTACTTCAACAGTCAAGTCTTCTTCGATTTCATCTTCTTCCTCTTCCTCTTGCTGGATGTTCAGAAATTGTTCAAATGTGACTGAGTCATTGGTCTCTTCATTAAAATCACAGGAGTCTTCCTCTGTTGTACTAAACTGGACATTTGAGCAAGACTGACCTTGGCAGTTGGTACACACTAGAGAACACAGCAACCCGACTTTTTACATCCACATTTGGCACTACAACCTTTTTTGCAATTGCAAAAAATAGTGTTAAGGAGTTTTTCTGGAGCAGATGGGAGTAAGGTTTTAATCGGTTCCAGAGTATTATCTATTAATTTCCAACCCGTCTTCTGGATTCAGTTCATTGCCTAGCCATGTTTGAACTTGATAATATACTCGATACAAATGTTGAAAAGCAGATGCTGATGTTGGAGGAAGACATGATAGTTGTACTTGTTTCATGTTTCGCGTATTTTTTACAAAAGTTAAGTATCGGTATTTATCAAGACAAATAATTTTTTTTGAGCTCCATAAACCGCAAGAAGAAAGCGAATTCCTTCCGTAATTATTGTTTGCGGTGTAGAATCAAGTTCTGTAAAAACTTTACAGCAGTCAGTCAAATATTTTTTTTTCGAATAATTTAAGTACTGACGTTTTGCCCCTTCTGTACATTGCGGACGTAGTGTCGCAGCCGGTTATCGCATGTAAAAATAAAATGTACTTTTGGCATTTGGGATAAGCCAATAAACTATTCGAAGAATATATCTCTGTTCGCTGTTGAGCCCTTCCAGGTTTCAGAAAATAAATAACTTTATCTACTGGAGTCCTTGCAGTAATCAGTACCAACAAATCAACACCTTCACCAACTACAATTGTTGTGTCTGTTGCCTTAAATTTTTCAATTTCTGTCTCAATTATAAGGACATCTACGTCATTTTTAGCTTGTTTCACTTCAATATTCGCAGCTGTTAATTTGTCAGTTAACATTTCAGCCTCCTTTCAGCTTTCTTCTTGCGGTTTATGGAGCTCCAAAAAAAATTATTTGTGTTGATAAATACCGATACTTAACTTTTGTAAAAAATACGCGAAACAAGAAACAAGTACAACTATCATGTCTTCCTCCAACATCAGCATCTGCTTTTCAACATTTGTATCGAGTATATTATCAAGTTCAAACATGGCTAGGCAATGAACTGAATCCAGAAGACTGGGGTTGGAAATTAATACATAATACTCTGGAACCGATTAAAACCTTACTCCCACCTGCTCCAGAAAAACTCCTTAACACTATTTTTTGCAATTGCAAAAAAGGTTGTTGTGCCAAATGTGGATGTAAAAAAGTCGGGTTGCTGTGTTCTCTAGTGTGTACCAACTGCCAAGGTCAGTCTTGCTCAAATGTCCAGTTTAGTACAACAGAGGAAGACTCCTGTGATTTTAATGAAGAGACCAATGACTCAGTCACATTTGAACAATTTTTGAACATCCAGCAAGAGGAAAAGGAAGAAGATGAAATCGAAGAAGACAACGTTCTGTTAAAGTAGACTTTCAAGAATATGAATCTGATTAAAATATCTAAAGAAATCAAAACAATAGTTAACCTAATAATCAATAGCAATATCAATAATCAGTATCAATAATAAGGTAATATCTAGAACTTGACCAGTATTGTTTCCTTAAATTATCCTAAAATTGTCAAAACAGTTAGTGGAGTAGGCCTACAGGGGAAACCACGGTAAAAAAAACGCGCCGAGTACACTACCTCACAGGTGGTGTGGAAACGTGTGCATATCATGTATAATGTGACTCTTTGAATCGCGATATCTCAGGAATGGCAACTCTTAGGAAAAAAATAGTAAGGACTATTTTTGTAGAGAATTTTAAGATCTACAACTTTAGTTTAAGGTTTTTTTTGATAAAACTTACTGTTTTCGAAAAAAATCCAAAAAATCTCAAATTTTGACCTTTGACCCCGAATAACTTTTGAAGCACACGTGGGATCGATGGGGACTTTTTAAACTTTATTTGTTATGGTATACCCTAGCTCTCCACCAAAATTTGGCTCTCCGGCAATTTTTGTTATTTGAAATGTCTATATAGACCGGGTTACTATTCCTGTCAAATTTTTCCCATTTCTCTATTTGTTTCGGACGGGCCTATCCATCTACTTATCCATGCGAATATGACTTCTATTCACCTCGGCCGACTCGATAGGAACAGGAACACGAAAACTAAACGCAGATCTCTTCACTTCACTGTGTGCTCTTATCTTTTGAGTCTTGTTCATTAATTTCTGAACCTTTGAAATTAAACTACCGGTATTTTAAATGTGAATCGTCTGACTTGATTTGCAAAGAGTATAAAAAGTAATGTGTCTGCGTTAACAATAAAAGCACTATTCGTAAAAGCGATGTGACGACGTTTCTTCTTTTTCTTTTATCACAAGTTATTATGTTTGCCATTATTTTAAAGATGTTATGTAGGAATAAGAAAGCTCTTTTTTAATTATGTCCTCATGGATTTTTCGCAAAAAGGGGATAAGTAAGAGTGTCCCAAACACAGAATCTAAATGGGATCTTCTTTATCTCCATTATTGTCTGATATATTAGAATAAAATTTTTTATTTTTTTTTAATATAACGCGGGCACATAAATTTGATACACCCTGTATATTGATTTGTAAATATTTATAGAAGTTAGCTTTCACGAAAGGTGGTTTCTCCTCAATGAATTTTTCCATGAAGGATATTAAAAACATTTTTGTAAATAAAAGTGAAGTGAAAGTTATTTAGGATTATTATTTTAAACCGATTGTTTATTATGGGAAAGGTAGAAGCCATAGGTAATTAGTTCTTAGCAAAATTAAGGTAAAGAAAGTTTGGACTTTTAATCTCTTTTTGTTTAACCCCGAGTAAATTTTGTAGAATTTCCCGAAAGTAATTATTATGATGGTAGGAATAATTTTGAAAGTATGAGTGGGTTTTCGAATGAAAAAAAGAATGGGGAGAGAGAAATGTTTCTGATTGGCTTGGCAATTTGGAATGGGGAAAGTTTTGTTTGAATGTTGAGACAGTTTGGAAAAGAAAAGATCAGTGTGTTACCGACAGCCGAGAGGAGCAGTCAAAAGTTGTCGTGAGTAGTTCAGAAGCAAGTACTAGTGGTTGTGTTGATAGTGAGAGAAGCTTAAAAGTGGAACGAGAGACAAATCAAATCGAGAAGAAATACCTCTTTGATTCTGTAAAGTCCAAGAGAGTAAGTTACAAGAATTATCGTTATTAAAATTATTTGTGACACCAAGTAAAAAAGATACTTGGGTCTCAGGAGATTATTGTTGAGAGAAAAAGAGGAGAAAGTTTTGGAGTTTATTGAACGAGTACTGGCAAAAAGAGGCCTGGCTTGTGTTTTGGAGAAATAGTTAAAAACCAAAATTTTATTGGAATTTATTCATGTAAGTACAAATTAGTACAATTAAACACATAGTTGTTATAAATATTTTACGGTTGAAAGTCATCACTTTTATAACTTTTAAAACATTAATAATTGTCATTAATGTCACTGAATGTATTTTTCATAGCAACGAAGGGCATCTGACGTAATATACTTGACGACGGGAAATTATCAAAAATTATCAATTTAATTTAGATTTCTGTAGCTTTCTATTGGTCAGAAACTCCTATGAATGAAATAATCACTTTAATTTTTATTTCTGTAGCTTTCTATTGGTCAGAATCTTCTATGAATGAAATAATCATTTCAATCAACTGTGGCCAATCCAATATAAAAATAATATTTATCTCAGTCATACTACAATAAAACAGCTTCACAACCTTACTACAAAAAATAATGTTCTGATTCGTAAGTTTAAACAACGAAACCATTCTGTGTGTGGTAACCAGAAGTCTAATTATGTTTCTTTTAATCGTGATCAACATTAAGTTTGCTACATACATAATTATATATATATATATATATATATATATATATATATATATATATATATATATATATATATATATATATATATATATATATATAATCGGTTCATAACGTTCTACGACGTCTTCCGATTCCCAATCGCCATTGCTCTCGATCGTAGCACATGTCTTCGTTCAAGCCTCTTTCTCTGATTTCCCTATGGATTCCTTCTATCCAGCTTTTCCTAGGTCTTCCTCTTTTCCGCCGTCCTTTTGGTGCCCATCGTAGCACTTGTTTGGGTAATCTGTCTTCTTCCATACGTTGTACGTGGCCAAACCATCTTAGTTGCTTTGTTTTTATATCGTCCATTATTGTATGCTTTACATCCATTATCTCCAATATTCTTGTATTTCTGATTTTTTGTATTCTTGATATACCAGCAGATCTTCTCCAGAAGTCCATTTCAGTTGTTCTGAGCATATTTTCGGATTTTCCTTTAAGTGGCCAAACTTCGCTGCTGTATGTTATAATGCTCTTAACAATGCTGTTATAGATGTTACGTTTATTTTCTTTGGAGATACTTTGGTCCCATAGGATTTTGTTCAATAATGCGATAGCTTTCCTTCCTTGTGTGCACCTTTCTTGGATATTCTTGTCCAACGTTCCATCTTGTGTAATTTTAAGACCCAAGTATTTATATTCCTGACCGTGATTAATAGTTATTAATAACATACATAATTAAAAGTGATAAATAATTAAAACATAACGCACGGGCAATTACAGTTAAGCAGTTTGGTCTTTCATGTATTTAATTGTTATTTACATTAATTACATTTAATTAGTAATTGAGTCATAGGCCGTTGGACTTTTTCTTTCTGGTAACAACAGCATCAAAATTTGTGATTTAATTTCTTTATTGACCATAAGAAACAAATATTTTATTGTCAACATTAGAAACAACTTTTTACGAAGATATCCTGGAAAGAGTTTTCTACCCTCTCTCAAGGCGAGAAGATGCAGATAATGAAATTGTAGCCTTCTTTGATTTAAAAACACCAAATACTTACTTAAAGAATGAAAACTTTTTAAAATAATTAAGGAGAAGGGAAATACCTAGACGTAAATGGATAAAATAAAATCGAAGAAATAGGAAAGAATAAAGGGAAAACTATTTGCGAATTAAAGACAACGGCTAAAAATAGAAATTCATGGAAAAAATGGGTAAAAGAAGAACTGGAATCCGAATTCGACGCCTGAGAGAAAAGAATATGAGACGAAGAAGTAAAGACTGATTTCATAATAAACGAAAAAAAAAATACTAAAACATTATTCCATTATATTGAATGGTGACGTCAAAGGATAAAAGCAAATCTGAAAGTGTGGCTCAAATCAAGAAATATTGCTTTGGAATATACAGAGGACTACTGAAACGGATCTGAAACTGAATAATTTCAGAGCGCCTATCGTCGTTGTCCACTTGCAGCGCTCCATGTTTTATCGTCAAGTTTTACTGTATCTTATTGTTTTACTGAACTTAATTTCCCAGTTTGTTTTTTGGTGTCACTTGCTTTCTTCCCTTTGGAAGCTTTCCTTTCTCATATAATGTTTCTGTACTACGTTCCTTCAAAATTGGTACTAGTTAAAACAAATATTTTTTTATCTTCTGTGCTCACTAGTTGTTTATAACATGGTAGATTCTAGTTCAATACAAAATATAGTTGTTTATAGGTTTAGTTTTTATTGTATTTAAAGTTTGTTATGGTCATATTATTTTTTAGACTCTTGGAAAAAAACTGGGTCACGAAGATCCATATTTCAATTTTTTTACTTTCGCGCAGTCGCGCGATTAGATGAATCTAACATTACGAATTTAAAACAAATTTTTATTTTATATTTTTATTTACTTGTTATGGTATAAATATCTATTTCTAACAATTTTAAAGCTAATTGGTTCTTACCAAAGCCATAAATTCCAAAAAAAATTAAAAAATTTATTTTTTTTTAAATACACGTGAGAAGGGAACAGAATTAACCTCGCCATTTAACGTGAAAGTGGCCTCATCAGAAAAAATAATGTTTTGTACCAAGAGAGGGTCTCGGTGGCAGTTATCCATCATTGCTTCGCAAAATTGAATTCTTCTATCGGGATCATCTTCGTTTAATTCCTGCACAAGTTTAATTTTATAAGGATGCCATTTTTCAAGCTTTAATAGTTTGTGTACCGTTGTTTTGCTAACACCGATATCGCGACTAACTTTACGCACAGAAGTGCGCGCATCTTCTTCAAAACTAAATAAAACATCTAATGCTGTATCAGAATTTGCAGAGGGACGACCTGATTTTCGTGCATTTTCAACCGTACCAGTTTCTCGAAATTTCTTTTCAATCTTACTGACTGTTGAACGCGGTATAAGTCTTTTTGGATATTTATCATTAAACAAATTGCACACTTCCATCCAAAAAAAGTTTATTGACATTTTTCTCAAAAGTTAATAGTTTTAAAGTTATAAGCGATTTAAAAACCGGAAATACGTTTTTTTGTCATTTTTCGGATTTTAAATCGCTGATAACTGTAAATTTTTAACTTTTGAGAAAAATGTCAAGAAACTTATTTTATTTAGAATATCCCAAGGAATCTAGAAAAAATATTTTTCGGAGGAAAATAGGAGATTTTTGGAATAGAGCGCGCCACACCGGCAAAAAAATCGGATAAACATATTTGTCGGATGCATATTTAACAATTAAAAAACAACGGTATAAATTAAAGTTAGACGCGATCACTCTTCAGAATCTTGAAGATGAATGTTTAACCTTCAAAATAAGTATCTGGCAACCTCAAAAATACTAATATGAATATGAGTTGTTAAGCCTCGAAAATGCGTATTTTCGCATTTTTCAGATTTTAAATCGCCTATAACTAGAAAACTATCAATTTTTGAGAAAAATTAAAGGATACCTTTCTTGTTTAGAATGACCCAAAAAACCTAAAAATTATATATTTCAGAGCAAAAAAAAAGTGATCTTTTGTATTTGTTTAAAAAAATTGTTTAAACAATTTCTGCCCAAAAATTCCGCCCAGCACCCTTCAGATTTGTTTAAAGGGGACATTTTTGAATAGGAATCCACAAAGAAACCGAATCAGAAATTTTTTCAGACGGGAACGGTCTCACCACATGGACTATAATCCTTTACCAAGATATTATCGTCTTAAATATTTTCCACATGATTTAAAAAAACAGTAGAAATTATCAAATCTCCAAGTCTATCCCAATCGCCTAAACAGTGGTTATTCTAGCAGTTCCGTTAAAGATCAAAACCGCCGCGTCCGTCGTGTAGTCCCTCGACGTCGATCCTAACTTCATCTACACATGGGCATGGGCGGCGCCGAGCGTCGAGAAGCTCGGAATACCCGGCGGCAAGGCGTCAGAGAAACATCGACCACTCGATTGGTCCAGCTCGGCGCGAGGCACATGCGTAATAAGAGAGTTGAGTTTAGGTCGAATATTAGGAAATCTTCTCGCGACTTTCCTTTCTTTCGGTTCGCGATACGATTCAGTTTTCTCTCGCTCGACGAACGAGGAAAATGCAGCGAAAGAAATGCTAAGATCGACTTTGGAAACTGGGTTATTCATGCCTGCTTTGTCAAGTTAATCTCGACTTTGAATAATAATAATAAAAAAAGCTATTTTTCTAATTTGAACATTAGTACGTTCTAAAGGTAAAATATTGCAAAACTTCTAAATTTTAAAGAACCACTTGGATTGACATGAAATTTGGCATACACATAGCTAACAAGTCAAAGAAAAAAAAGAATGTATGTGTACTTTGTACGCACGTAAGAAGTTATACTTCTATTATATGATTATATAATTATAAACGAAATTAATATACTTTTTATTTATATTTTATTTAAATATAAAACTAATTTATACTTACTACTTCTCAAACATTTTTATTAAAACAGTGCCAAAAATTAAAATAATAAAAGAATAAAACACACACAAACACATTAAAAATGCCACAAATGATTTCTGAACATTAATTGTCGGAAATTTTTTTAACTAAATACGTATTTTCTGAAAATAAAATTATATAATAAATATACTTACAATCATAAAATGTAAAAAAAAATAAAAAAATAAAAGTTTCTATTGGGATTCGAACCAACTTACCAGCGCGGCTGGTATTGGCGTTGTATTGGGGTTCACTCGCATTAAACGCTTCGCCACGGAGACAGTGTGTCATTATGTGCGAAGATCGACTAACTAAACGGATTAAACTTTTGACATTTTTGAATTATGTAAATCAAATTATTTTGATTTTGAATTGAAATGATTTAGAATTGAAAAAATACAACAAAACAGAGTAAGAAAACAATATATTAGGTGAATATTGATAGAAATTTTGATGGTAATCAAATTATGCAAATAAAAGTATTACATACTTACTATGTATTTTGGTAGGTTCAAATGATAGTTCAAATGATATTACATACTATGTATTTTGGTAGGTACCTATGATACCTACATTTACAATTATTACGTACCTGTTGCTTTAAAAACTATTTAAAAATCACTACAATTATAAACTTTTTTGTTTTGCCATATTGGATAATTTTTGTCATGTCATTTGAACATCCAATCAGAACAAAGTTGTAATGCGACTGCGCCGGGATCAAAGGTTTTAATCCTATTAAAATTCACCCTCTATCGCGCGTAAAGAAGTATAACTTCAAAAAGTGATATTGTGCCGATGTGTGCTTTTCCCCTAGGGGTGAGTTTCACCCCCTTTTGGAGGTGAAAAATATATGTTTGAAATAAGTCCGGAAATGGATAAAATGACTAATTCTAAGCAACTTTTGTTCTATAAAGTTTTTTTACCAAGTTAATACTTTTCGACTTATTTGCGAGTGAATATGTTCATTTTTCTACAAAATAACCACGTTTTCAGATGGTTTTTCGCAAATAACTCAAAAAGTAAGTATTTGGGCAAAAATAAATTCTAACCAACAATATAGCACGTAAAAAAGGGAAAACCATGGTGTATATATTAGGTCACTATACCTAGTAGAAGCAGAGTTATAGCCAATGAAAAATAGGTTCATATTCGTCAAATTCCAAATCAAATATTTTAACGTGCCATAACCAAAAAAAGAAGCACTTTTTTGGGAAAAACTCATTTTAACTTTTTTAAAGTGTCTAAAAATGCTTATTTTAGTTAAAAAAAAATTAACATCAAAAGTAAACAAGTTACGCTCAAAATAAAGTTGGCCCCTTTTTTTGGTAAGAAATCGGAAAAATCACCCCCTAATTAGCATTTCAAATGAACTTAATTGTTACCACTTCACACGTTTTTTACTCGCGTATGTATTGCTCATATGATCTGTAAGTTTCATCGGTTCAAGGTCCTTATTATTCGAAGAACTGTAGTTAAAAGGGCTTGAACGAGTCACGTATCACGAGTGTATGCAAATTTAGTAACACAGAATCTTAACCAATTTTTGTATTACAGAAAAAACAGAAAAATACAAAATATTCATAAAAGTAAAGCAGACTTTTTTTATTGTTCAAGATTTTTATATCCCTAACAATTTTTAGTTATTTTGAAAAAAAAGCATTTTTTTTCAAAATTAAAATTTTTAAAAATTTTACTTTAAAACCAAATTTTTTCAAAAATATACACTTTGAATCGATGAATATATTTAAGATTTAAGAACAATAAAAGCCGAAAGAGAAAGCAACTACAGAGTGGTGTGTACAAACTAACTTGTGGTGACTGTCCGAAAACGTACATCGGTCAAACTGGCAGAACTTTTGACAAACGGATAGCAGAACACAAAAGGGCTTTCAACAATAGAAAAACAAACACTTCTACATACGCACTTCACCTTCTAGATCATAATCATTCTTTCAATGAAGAGTTTCAAATTCTGCATATCCAAAATAAAGGCCTTAAGCTATCTTTTTTAGAATCTATGGAAATTAATAAACTGAAAAATACAGATATAATTCTGAATGACCAACTCGAGACAAACAACTCCCCACTCCTCAACCTCTTCAGTTAGAGACTTAAAAAGGCAAACACATTGTAAATTATATCACTTGAGAAAGGCACTCTGCTGAAACAGCTGTAGTCACATAGTTGTAAATAACAAATTTTGTGGAAGTATAGAAAACAAAAGTTTTCAGTGTTTTATTGTGAGATTAAATTATTCTATTTGGAATTTTTCTAATATGAACCTATTTTTCATTAGCTATAACTCTGCTTTTGCTAGGTGTAGAGACCTAATATATACACTGTTTTTTTTCACTTTTTTATAGGCTATAGTTTTGCTGGGAATATATCAAAACGAGGTAATTTTGTTGAAAAATAAACATATTCACTTACAAATAACTCGAAAAGTATTGATTTGGTGAAAAACTCTATAAAACAAAAGTTGCTTAAAATTAGTCAGTTTATCCATTTCTGGACTTATCTTGGACATATATTTTTTCACCCCCGAGATGGGGTGAAACCCACTTCCAGGGAAAAGCACACATCGGCACCATATCACTTTTTTTCTTTGACATGTTAGCTATGCGTATGCCAAATTTCCTGTCAATCCAAGCGGTTCTTTAAAATTTACAGCAAAAACCGTGAAAGAATGTACTACATAAAAAATTCTCAGTTACAGCTCTAAAAAAATTAATAACATGAAAAAAACAATAAATGCTGTATAAAAGGTATATTTAAAAAACCCTCAAAAGGGCCACATCAATTCACATAACTAGTTTTCGACTGGTTTACCAGTCATCATCAGTGCTTACCTAAAATGAATATAACCTGATAAAAAGGGCAAAGATGTTGAAATTTTGACTAGGGTTAAAAAAATATTAGGTTATACTCACGTGCAATGTACATGTTAGCCACCAAAATGCTATTTTACAAAAATATGTGGGTCAAAGCCCATTTCAAGTAGTCCGTTAAGGAAACATAAGTATAAAAAGCTACCTTAAGCCTTGATGTTTAAAATATAATTTAATTTGCCCTAGGTAACATCTGAAATTTGGGTGTGACTTGTTCACATGTTGGAAGTTTGACGGCAAGTGAAATTGAAATGGTTAGGAACCTCGGAACGATGACAAGACAAACGACAGTTCCACAGGTAGTTTTTAACATAACCTGTCATATTTATGAATAAGGTATAAATATTATTGAAATTAGAAATGATGTAACAACACACCCAATGTGGAAATTATCATGTAAAATTCATTAAACTAGTTGTTGTAGTAAAATGGATTCTCGTATACTGTAAGTGGAACTAGTTAGGCAAACCACATTACACAAAAGGTTAGTATTCGACAACTAATACCGTAATGAAATCTTATTTTCAAGAGATCGAAGATTTATAAAGGCAAATTTTGTGGTGATTTAGAGTTATCGAATTTATTTAACTTATTAGTAGCTGTTGGGATTTGTGTAAGTGTGTAAAAAATCACATTTGGGGTGTCTGAGGTGTAACATGTCTTAAATAATCTAGGGTATGTGTCATTATGAAAGCACAAACTCAGACTGAGACGACTGTTTCTTAAAGGCAGTGCAGGCTACCCGGATCTCTAAGGGTCCAAAAACCAAAACCGTAATATGATGATGATAGTAAGGACTAGGTGGGGGGTGGGGTATGAGATGTCATAATATGTATGAGAAAATATTTCTAAAACTATGCTTTAGCGTAAATAATGTTCTATACAAAAATGTTCTACATAAAATTTAAAACAAAAAAGATCCGATACATAATTGTTATAAAATCAACGGTTCCAGAGTTACGGAGGGTAAAAAGTGGAGGTTTTCGATACTTTTGATATTTTATGGGCAATTGATGATGGTTTTGGGTGGTGAGGTTAACGTGTCTTCAATGACTTATGACAAATACTGAAATAGAAAATTTCTTTCATTAGTAATAATAATATTATAAATTGCTCAAAAAATATAAAAAGTGTCGAAAACCTCCACTTTTGACTCTCCGTAACTCTGGAACCGTTGATTTTGTAACAATTATGTATAGGACCTTTTTTGTTTTAAATTTTGTGTAGAACATTTGTGCTTAGAACATTGTTTACGCTATGGCTTAGTTTTAGAAATATTGACGAAAAACCTAAAAAAACTACTCATTTAGCGATTTTTCCCCCATCTACCCCCCAAACCGGACGCTCAAAATGGTGTAACTATTTACTGAACAATATGTGGACCATACAGAACAATTTGGTGTTGGAGGAAAACTTTTACTTTGGATGTTTGTGTTAGGCCTTTTTTCGGACCAATTATAATATACTACCTCCGTAACTTTGGAACCGTTTACTTATGAAGGATTATGCATAGGGTCTTTTTATTTCAAATTTGATGTATAACATTTTTGTATAGAAGGTTGTTTATGATCGTCATAGTTTTAGAAATATTGACGAAAAACGTAAAAAACTACGAATTACCGATTTGTCCCCCCGTCCCCCCCCCCCAAACCCGACGCTTAAAGTGGTGTGACTTTTTTCTGAACATTATGTGGACCATATAGAACAGTTTGGTGTTGGAAGATAACTTTCACTTTGGATGTCTGGGTTTGGGTCTAGTTATACCGTACTAAAAGCAAAAAACTGAGTTTGATTGGAAATCATAAATTAACCATTTTCTTTTTTTTTTGTCTCAGTTAGCCCTATTTGATTTTTTTAACATTTTAATTTTTTTAAATAACTGCTTAAATAATTAAATATTAATTAATGCATTTGTGTGGGATGCGGGCCCCATCAAGTGCCCGGGCCCTAGGCGGCCGCCTAGTCCGCCTAATGGTTAAAACTGAACATATTCATTCCGAAAATAACCCGAAAAGTATTGACTTACTTAAAACTCTGTAGAACAAAAGTTGCATTTAATTAGTCAGTTTATCCACTTCCAGACTTATTTTAAACGCATGTTTTCACCCCCGAGAAGGTGAAACTAACTCCCTGTTTACCCTGGGCGTGAAACTCACCCCAGGGCAAAAGCACACATCGGCAAATATCACTTTTTTTCTTTGAGTTAGCTATGTGTATACCAAATTTTATGTTCATCCAAGCGGTTCTTTATAATACGTAGCAAAAACCGTGAGTAAATGGACAATACAGAAACTACCTCGTAAGAAAAAAGACAAGTGACATGTCACTCGGCTATAATAATACCCCCATTTCGCTGACGGATTTCTAATTAAAGCGCTGAAATGACCTTTTGTGCATTAGCCGTTTCGAATTTCCCAAGCTCAAGCCCGAGCCTCCCTGTTAGCAGTTGTTGTCAGACACCTGCATAATCGAAAGCAAAAAAATAATTAGCTCCCGTGTACGTTTCTGCAATCAAAGTAGGTAATCAGCATCAGCACACAGCGAGTAGGTACGTGGGGGCGCGACCGTCGAATTTTGTCACTTGCACGGACCTGTTTCAAACACATCGACGAACGGAAGCTTGTTTCAGATTTAATTATAATATTTATATATTTTTTTATTCGTTTTATGAGTAAATATATTAAAATTTTTAACGAGGACAACTTCATTGAGTAATTTCGTAGGTTACTACGTAAATTAGTGAGTATTCCCTGTTTATCATAAGTCACTAATTACGTTGGGCTTTTGTTTATTTTTATAACAAATAACACGATTTTTGCCATATACATACCAAATTTTTGACATATTTTTAACATACTTCAATATAGCAACAGTACGACTAGATCAGAAGTTCTCGATTCAAGACCGAGAGAGGTGTTAGACAAGGATGCGTGCTGACTTATTCAACATTTATGGTGAGCATGTCATGAGGATGGCTGCAGAAGGATGGAGTAACAGTAGCTGGTAAGAAAATCTCCAATTTAAGATTTGCTGATGGCACTACACTTATAGCAGCAAATGAGCAAGAAATTTTGTTCTCCTGCGAAGAGTTGCGTACGAAAGCAATAAAGTTGGTCTGAAAATCAATAAAGCTAAGACAAAAATAATGGTGATCGACAGATTGGACACTATTCAACTGACTAACATGTTACAGGAATACCAGATAGTAAACACCTTTGTCTATCTCGTATCTAGTATAACTGACGATAGTAACTGTGAAGCAGAAGTTCGGAGACGTAATGGTATGGCAAAAAATGCGATTAGTCGCCTAACTAAAGTTTGGAAAGACAGATCTATCTCTCAAAATATCAAGATAAGACTGGTGAATGCCCTTGTATTCTCAATATTTCTATACGGGGCAAAGACTTGGGATTCTTCGCGCACGCGAGCGCTAAGAGATTGATGCCTTTGAGATGTGGTGCTGGAGAAGAATGCTGCTCATACGTTCGACAACTCATAGAACAAACGTTTCCATTCTAAACCAACTCAAAATTAAAAAAAAAAAAGGCTGTCCACAATATGTCTACAACGAATTCTGCAATTCTTCGGTCACGTAGTTCGCAGAGGATTACTTCTAAACATACGATTGGTTTTGATAAAATTAAGATTATTTGCAATGGATGTAATTACACCAAAAGAGAATTTTTAGAAACATGTTACATACCGAAGGACCCTAATGTACTTAGAGACCATCCATTAATCACGTGATGTTTTCTTTGGCATTTTTTAACCCCCCCTCCCCTTGGTGATACATTGTGAGGTTTAAGACCCCTTATATCACGTGAATTATGACATTTCGTGATTTTTTATAGACCCCCCCTTTCGAGCCTTACGTGATTAATTTTATTTATTTAGCGTATGGACTTTCTCAGTACGATAAATACACAAATATAATATATACACATATATACATATATACACACATATATACATATATACATATATACTATTCAAACACCAAAACATAATGAATGAATCTAAATATTAATGTCCAATTTACATAGCCATTCAATTGCATCTGGGGAGCATTCCACAAAGTCCTGGAGGTTTCCACGGTAGGCCCGATTTAGGCAATCGTTTTACGTGATTAATGGACGGCCCCTTAACAATAGAACTGATATTTGCAAATTAAGTCTAATTTACCATTCCTAGATGTTGCAGAATTAGATTGTACTTTTGTAGTTTTTAGGAAGTTTTCCAGTCTGCTTTATAATTTTCCAGTAATTTCCATAAGTTGATACCATTGATTTTCAAATTGACGGAGGGAATAAAGAGACGCAGGCTTCTTAACTAGTCATAACAGGTGACGTAATAGTGACAGATGACGTTACAGCGCCACTGTGACCGATTTTTAAATGGGACCTTATGGCCTCAGTGATACCCCTCGTTTGGAAGGTATTGAAAATACCAATTCAATCATATTAATTTTATCTGAGTTTAAGTTCATTAGATGACTAAATTAAATAAATACTAAAATTGTAGTTTCGCATTTAATTAATAAATATTCAAACGTCGCCTCTGATTAGCTGTCAACAACTTGACGTTTTTCAATTCTCCAATTGTTTTTACATCAACGTCAACTTTTTTGACAATTTACCAGAGGCGGACGTTTTAATATTTATTAATAATTAAATGCGAAACTACAATTTTAATATACCTATTCAATCGTATTAATTTTGTTCATATAAAAATTAAAGTCATTTGCAGAGATAATAGGGAGTTTTTGTTGCTACGTAACGTAACGCATCCCCGTATCCGTAAAGCAACTAACGTGTCGTAGACGATGAATGTTAAAATAGGTAGTTTTTGTAACTGCCTTAACGTAACGTAAAGCAAATCGAAATGTTCACACAATATACAATTAATATACAAATGTAAAAAAGATAAATGAATGATGAAATTGTATGGTTTTAATTGCTTCTATTTAAATATAAAAATATTATTTTTCCTTAGGTTAAAATTTTTTTTATTTTTGTTTATATACCTACTTTTTAGTTGTAAATTATTGTACCTACATCAGAATTCCAGTATAATGTAAATAGTTTGTTAATATTTATTTGAAAATTTTACTGAAACTAGGTCCTTTGGTTATCTAGTTATTAATTGTGGTGATCACTGTATTTCTTAAATTAATACAAGATTTGTGTGTTTTGCTTCATTAATAGACAACTTAAAAACATGTGCAAACAAATCATGTGCTTTTTTCTGTATGGATTTTTTTCTTATAATATACTCATTTGCCCAAATAGCCGATATCTTTGCCTATTATTCTTTTTATAGAAGAAAATCTCGCAAAGAAAAGAATTTAGACTATTTACAACCAACAAAGTTGAAGCGATTCCGCCAAGCTGTGCAATAAACCCCCATCTAATTCATAAAGTAACACTAATTCATTTACTGTTAATTCTAGTGTAAAAAATAATTATTCAGCTTTTTTGCACGGCGGCGCCGACACTCCTGCCTTTAAAATATGCACTGTCCGAAGCAAAAATCATCCACCATTTGCTCCACTCGAGAGTCCCCTTTCCTTCCCTTCTTTTTTCCCATGGAAAATTTAAAAGCGCCATGCCTCTACATGCTAATTACATGGAGGGAATTATGCTAAAACGTACGACAATCGCATAGTGGCAAAAGTAAAAAGGGAAAACCTGTAACGTTTTAGGCCAGGAGTTATTCGTGGCATGTAAGGTATTTCAATTTAACATTTCGTATTTTATATCGTAACGTATCTAAAATCCTGCACGTTGTATATTGTCCAATTTTCGTTTATTTTATTAAAGTTTATTAAAATATCTCTGCAAATGACTTTAATTTTTGTAAGTATGTTCTCATAAAATCACTTCGTGACTCATACTCATGCCAATCAAATCCCAGTTATATTGCTACCACCTACCTGTTTTGACTAGTTTGCTAGTAGATTTTTGTTTGTAAATATAGACACTAATCCCTTAGAAGGCTCTACCGAAAAATATGTCGTTGGTTGGGAAAATTTCTGTACCGTCACGTTTTGTTTGCAAATATTCAAACAACCTGCTTTAATATGTCTAAAGTTTGTTAATGCAGTCAATTTGTACTCTAGGAGCCCCCTAGTGGGGCAGTTTTGGGGTAGTTCTGATTGCTTTCATTCTACATGTATTTTGAGACTGAATCCGAATATGAGGTTTGCGGACAAAATTTCGTAACGCAGCATTGAAAAAAATTATATATTACCCAGAGGGCGCCACATACGTTTTCAGCGCTCATTTAATACGTTCAATTTTTTTATCCCCCACTCTACATAATTTTAAGATTAAAACTTTTACTCCTCTATTATATTTACTTAAAAAAGGTATACTACATTTATCTCGCTAAACTCAACCGTTTTTGAGATAAAAGAAAATTCAATTTTTTTAATTTCACTGTAGTTATTAAAAACCATTTGACATATCCTTGTCATACTTGGCAGCAAGTATAAGTACTATACACCCTACTAAATTCTATTAAACAAACGTTTCGGCTACTACCAGAGGCGTACGATGGGGGAAAGTGAATGGTTGACCCTTCCCAAATTCTACTTAAGTGGCAGAATTGCTATTTTAGTGCAATTTTTGAATTCTCAAATACTTTCTATGGAAATAATATACTCTTCATTTGTAATGATAAGGTCATTAGTTTTCGAGATATTTGAAGTTACAAACGAAGGGACACAATACATCAAATTAACTGTGCCGTTTCATTTTTAACTTCAAATATCTCGAAAATTATTGACTTTATCGTTACGAATAAACAGTATATTATTTTCATAGAAAGTATTGGAGAAACTAAAAATTATGCTAAAATAGCAGTTTCGTCACAGACGAAACTGCTATTAGAATTTGGGAAGAGTAGGGTGTACAATACCTACACTTTCTGCCAAGCATGATAAGGATATGTCAAATAGCTTTAAAGTACCGGGTACAAATATTTCTTAACGTTTTAAATAAAGAAAAAATTATTTAAAAAGAGTAATACTTTAAAACTAATTGACATATCCGTGTCATACTTGACAGAAAGAGTAGGTACTTTAAACCCTACTAAATTATGTTAAATAATCGTTTCCGGCTACTACCAGAGGCGTACGACAGGGGAAAGTGTATGGTTGACCCTCCCTTTCCCCCGTCGTACGCCTCTGGTAGTAGCCAGAATGCCAGAAACGTTTGTTTAATACAATTTAGAAGGATGTACAGAACTATAATAAAATGCAAAAAATTTAATTTTGCATCGTTGATGTAAAATACGTTTATCTCGAAAACGGTTGAGTTTAGCGAGATGAATTTATTATTCCTTTTTTAAGTAAAAATAAGAGGGGAATACAATTTTTGATCTCAAAATTATGTAGAGTGGAGGATAAAAAAAAATTGAACGTATTAAATGAGCGCTGAAAGACGTATGTGGCGCCCTCTGGGTAATATATAATTTTTAGTAGGGAATTTAGGTTTCTCGTCCCAAAAAACCATCACTTACCAAATTTCGTCTTGTTATCTCATGCCTGTCAGGAAATATTCAAAAATAAATAAAAGAAAAGTTTAATTTTGACACCCTGTATTTCGGTTATTATCAACTTTCGTACTAAGGTAAGTTAGCTTAAATCGACCTATTTTGACCTCAGGAATCTAAGGTTAAGCTATGGCCCATTCTTTACCAAACACCCTGTA
Source organism: Diabrotica virgifera virgifera (assembly GCF_917563875.1). NCBI lineage: Eukaryota > Metazoa > Arthropoda > Insecta > Coleoptera > Chrysomelidae > Diabrotica > Diabrotica virgifera. The sequence goes on along the minus strand of NC_065451.1, from coordinate 10,459,331 downwards.
TATTGACTCTCCTAGAACGAGAAGTCCGGACACAGGGTATTCAAATCAATTCGAAATTATATTAAATTCGAATTAATTAATGAATTAATTAATGTACATGAATATTTCAGTATTAAAATAACTATATTGCTTTGTTCCTGATTGATTTCTATTACTCTACTCAGTTTTAGCTTGAATTAATATTAAATGACATCTATTTTGACGTTTTCGTCAATTCAAAATGAATTTACGACCAATAATTCAAAATAACAAAGAACAACATAACCAGAAAGGCATTTACGTGGAATGAGGTATAAACAAAGAAGACACGATTCATCCGCGTCTTAAAACAATGCCTCTTTTTATGTCGTGCCCATTGTTTAAACATATGAAACACCAATAAACGTCACATGACGGTTATTTTAGTCGTCACGGATACTGTGACTGGCCTGTCGGGAATAGAGTACGTAGAGAAGAGAGAAAGAGAATAGGAGAATAGGAGAACACGGTGTAGTGGCATGCATTTCCCATTTTTACCCTTTTTTTACTTGGGGGGATTTTAGGGGAAAATGACTACTACCCTTCAGCCAGACCGGCATTTTTGTATTAGGCTATCATGGAAGAGTTACCTGAAAAATTTTCAGATTGCATAAAATATCCCGAAAATGTCTCAACAACTCTCGGACTATACATGAATATTTCAGTATTAAAATAACTATATTGCTTTGTTACTGAGTGATTTCTACAAATATGCACCGTATTCTTTAAAACATTCGATTCCTTAATACGCCTCTGCATAATGACATGCCAAAGTTTTTAATCCGTTTTTTTTATGTGCTCGAAACAATAGTACCATTAATAAAGGTTACTTAATAAAGGTTAAGAAAGTCTTAGTTTTGACAAAGTTCTTCGTTTTGACAAACTACTTCATATAATTATAAAAAATCCAATTTGTACCAAAAAAAAACAGAGAAAATATATCAATATACATATCAATGTATTAAACAATGATTAATTATTCATTGGTCCTTCGAGCCGGATAATATTTCAGAATTACTGAAACTAATACATTTATCAACAGGTCTGTAACAATCAACGTTAACCATTTTATTTTGAAGGCCAAGTCTCTCCACTCTAGTGGACAGTTGTCAATCCATCCGATCATCAATTTTAGGTCCTGCTCGTTGTCATATCTACCGCAGAATTAAGCGACTCTAATGAGCTACTAAACAACGTTTTAGTCTATTTAATATCACTTTTATGATAATATGAATTTGTAGTCACCACGTGAGTCTATCATGCCACAAATATGAGAAACTAACCAAAACGTATAATAACATTTCCAACACAGTCAGCACACGAGTAATATGTCACAATATGGGGCAAAACGATTGACATTAGGAATAACTCAATGCAGGATAATAGATTATTGAATACAAGTCAGGAATAGAATATTGTTAAAACATCTTCTGCAATAGTGTTACTAAGTTGAAGTCATACAGAAATTGCCAATGCTTACGGTACATTCCATGTCAAATCACTCAGGCAAAAAATTTTGGATCTCCGATTTGTCTGAAAATTGGTATATAGCTTCTGCGGGACGTAAAAATAAGATATTTAAGGTCAAAAAATCTTCTTTTTTTCTCAAAATGTGATTTTATGCGATTTTACAGTGATTTGGTGTTTATTTAAACAAATTTGCATTTTCTGTCGCAAAGTATCAATGAAAAACATAATATTTTAATAGAAAGGACTCAAAAATGTCATCATATGGCATTATAACAAGTTATTTTGAATCAAAACAAGTTTTTGATCAAATTTTATAGTGTAAAAAACGTTAGAATACCGTTTTTTACATTTTCCTCCATTCTCAAAATACATCATCATCGATTTGGCTGAAAATTTGCCCACAGATATCCAAAACATAGAACTTTAAGTGGTTAGAAGGATTTGAATTATATTACAATACGAAAAAAGTTACATGCAGTAATATCAGACTCAAAAGTATATATTAGTCCAGTCGGGATAGCATTTGACCTTGAATGCCGAGCTACCCAAAATTTTATTTTTCTGATCTTAAAGGGAGTCAATAGTAGCCTAAATTTAAAATCACGAATGAATTCCTCCGTTACGTTAGCCGCCATCTTGATTTTAAAGGAGAACCTGTTTGGCTCAATATCTCCGCCATTTTTAACTTTTCGACAAAAATGGTAGGAACTGAAATTGTTCCAAATACTTAAATCGTATTTACAATTATTACAATTTCTTTTTAACAATTTTTGTCGTGAGGTCGATATTTTCGAGTTAATTTTACTTACAGTAGACGCCTATATTTTTGACTATAATATTGCATGTAACTTTTTTGGTATTGTAATATAATTCAAATCCTTCTCACCACTTAAAGTCCAATGTTTTGTCTATTTGTGGGCAAATTTTCAGCCAAATCGATTATGATATATTTTGGGAATGGAGAAAAATGTAAAAAACGGTATTTTAACGTTTTCTACACTATAAAATTTGATCAAAAGCTTGTTTTGAATCAAAGTAACTTGTTATAATGCCATATAATGACATTTTTGAGTCCTCTCTATTAAAATATTATGTTTGTCATTGATACTTTACGATAAAAAATGCAAATTTGTATAAATAAACACCAAATCACTGTAAAATCCCATAAAATAACATTTTGAGAAAAAAAGAAGAAGAAGATTTTTTGACCTTAAATATCTTATTTGTATGTCCCGCAGAAGCTATATACCAATTTTCAGACAAATCGGAGGTCCAAAATTTTTTTTGCTCCAAAATTGAGTGATTTGAAATAAATACATTAATTCGCGACTTTCGCATTAAATTGACGTCATAGCCACATAAGAGTAGTTATTTTTTAGTTAGAACGATTTTAGATGGAAAATTGAGTGAAAAATTTGAAAAATATCAGTTATCCATATTTGCTTGTTAAAATGACCACATTCCTACGTTTGTAAGATATTTCTTTTCAATTTTAGCTTGAAATTAATATTGGACGACACCTATCTTGACGTTTTCACGTTAATTTACGACCAATAATTCAAAATATCGAAGAACAACATAACCAGAAAGGCATTTACGTGAATGAGGTATAAACAAAGCAGACACGATTCATCCGCGTCTTAACAATGCCTCTTTTTATGTCGTGCCCATTGTTTAAACATATGAAACACCAATAAACGTCACATGACGGTTATTTCAGTCGTCACGGATACTGTGACTGGCCTGTCGGGAATAGAGTACGTAGAGAAGAGAGAAAGAGAGTAGGAGAATAGGAAAACACGGTGTAGTGGCATGCATTCCCATTCAATTCATTTCCATATCCTGCCCGAAGCCGTTGCCGTGGCAACCGGAGAGGGTGACGTGGAGGCGGTCGGCTAGCCAGGACCGTCCACAGGGATGACGGGCGAAGAAATCTGTAAAAGTCGCGTTAAGAATCTGCTGAATCTTTTAAAACTTTTAATGAAAGCGATTTAAAAAATAGGTTTCTTCCAGTATGTAGAGCGTGGTATAATTCAAATATAGCAATTTAGAATAACTAGATTATTATTTCATTCATAGAGATTCTGACCAATAGAAACCTACAAGAATAAAAATTACAGCGATTATTTTTTAATGATTTTAACTTCAAATCGTATAGTAAGATTTTTGATCACGTGTTTAATTCTGTCCAATCAGATTATTATGGGTGTCCCCGAAAATGGTGCGTTGCTTTAAGGTATGGATTTAATACACAATCATCATTCTCTTTGCCTTATCCCTATGCGGGGTCGGCTTCCCTAATTGCATTTCTCCACACAATTCTATATTGGGTCATATCAATGTTAATCCCCTTTACCAACATGTCCTGCCTTATCGTCTCCCCCAGGTCTTCTTTGGTCTTCCTCTCCTACTCCTTCCAGCAGATATTCTTCGTATTGGGTGATTAACGTCTCGACGTTGAACATGACCAAACCATCTTAACCTATGCTCTCTCATTTTGGCATCAATTGGTGCCACACCTAGACTTTCCTAATATACTCATTTCTAATTTTATCCTTCTTTGTCACTCCACTCATCCATCTAAGCATTCTCATTTCCGCCACATGCATTCGTTGTTCCTCTTTCTTTTTCACTGCCCAACATTCAGTTCCGTGCATCATAGCCGGTCATATGGCTGTTTTATAGAATTTTCCCTTCAGCTTCATTGGAATTTTTCTGTCACACAACACACCACTCGCTTCTTTCCACTTCATCCATCCAGCCCTAATTCTACTGCATGCATCTCCATCTATTTCTCCATTACTCTGTAATACCGATCCTAGGTACTTAAAACTATTGCTTTTCACAATCATTTCACCATCCAAAGATACCATTTTATTTGTAGTAACTCCATCTTTAAATGAACATTCCAAATACTCTGTTTTTGTCCTACTAAGTTTTAAACCTTTTTCCTCCAGAGCTTGTCTCCACTGTTCCAGTTTTTGTTCTAAGTCTCTTTCACTATTTCCTATTAACACTACATCATCAGCATACATTAGGCACCATGGAATACTACCTTGTAGTTTCGCTGTTATCTGGTCCAAAACTAATGAGAATAAATAAGGACTAAGCACCGAGCCTTGGTGCAATCCTACTTTCACCTGAAATTTATCAGTCTCTCCCACACCTGTTCTAACACTAGTCGTTACTCCCTCATACATATCTCTCACAATCTTTACATATTCGCCAGGGACTCCTTTCTTATTGAGTGCCCACCACAGAATCTCTCGAGGAACTCTATCATATGCTTTCTCAAGATCAATGAATACCATATGAGCGTTGGTCTCTTTATTCCTGTATTTTTCCATCAGTTGCCTTACAATGAAAATTGCATCTGTTGTTGATCTGCCCTGCATAAAGCCAAATTGATTATCGGATAATTCGGTTTCTTCACGTATCCGTCTATCAATTAATCTCTCCCATATTTTCATGGTGTGGCTAAGTAGTTTTAAAGCCCTGTAGTTTGTGCATTGTTGTATGTCTCCCTTGTTTTTGTAGACAGGTACTAATATACTGCTTCTCCATTCGTCTGGCATTTGTCCAACTTCTATAATTCTATTAAATAGACCTGCTAGCCAACTTATTCCTGTCTCTCCTAATGCTCTCCATACTACCCCAGGAATATCATCTGGTCCGACTGCTTTTCCTTTCTTTATTTTTTGAAGCGCTTGAGCCACTTCCTTGTTTGTTATTCTGGTAACCATTGCTGTTACTGTCTCCGTTAACTCCACAGGCTGTCTGTCAAATTGTTCATTTAATAAACTGTCAAAATACTTTCTCCATCTCTTTTTGACATCCTTTTCGTGAATTAGTATTTTATTATTTTCATCTCAGATACATCTAATCTGAATAAAATCTCTTGCTTTCTTTGCTCTCTGTTTGGCTACTTTATATATCTTTGCTTCGCCTTCCCTGGTATCAAGTTGATCGTATAGGTTTGAATACGCTTCTGCTTTAGCTTTTGCTACTGCTACTTTCGCTTCCTTTTTGGCGACCATATAGTTTTGAAGATCTATGTCCGATCTGGTTTCTTGCCACTTTTCATATAATTTTCTCTTCTCTTTTATTTTTCCTTGTACTTCATTTGACCACCACCAAGTCTCTTTATCCTCAAACTTCTTTCCTGACGTTTTCCCAAGTACTTCAATAGCCATCGCTCTAATAATATTGGCCATTTTTCTCCAAATTGTGTTAGGGCTTCCTTTCATGTTCCAACATATTTTTTCTACTATTCTTTCCCTGAATAGACCTTTCTTCTCATCTTTTAGCATCCACCACTTGATTTTTTGTGGTCTTTTCCGATATTTTTGTTTAGTTTCGCTTTTTACTTCGATGTCCAGAACAAGCAGCTTATGTTGTTGGCTTACTGTCTCACTAACTATTACCTTGCAGTCCTTGCATTCACGTATGTCTTCTTTTCTTATCATGAAGTAGTCTATTTGGGATTGATGTTGTCCACTTTTGTAGGTACATAATAAGTCGAGTTTCTCTCTTTTTAAAGAATGTGTTAACAATCGCATATCCAATGCTGTTGCTAATTCTAGCATGTCATCTCCAGCTTCATTTCTAGTTCCAAAGCCTAATCCCCCATGTATTGTTTCATATCCTGTCTTGGCTTGGCCCACATATGCATTGAAATCACCTCCTAATATAACTTTCTCCTCTGCTGGAATATCACTCAGTACGTCTCCTAATTGGTCATAGAAAGCTCTTCTTTCATTCTCACCCAGACCTGTTTGAGGAGCATACACACACAACATTCAATACCTCTTTATCAATTACAAATTTCACTGACATCATTCTATCACTCGTTCTTACAACTTCTACTACATTATCTTTCATTTCACTATCAGCAATTATACCAACTCCATTTCTAGTGTTACTACTCCCTACATACCACAATTTATATCCATCACCTAGTTCTTTCGCCCTTTGTCCTTTCCACCTAGTTTCTTGAATACAAGCAATTTGAACTCTTCTTCGTTTGAGCGCATCCACTAACTCCAGACTCTTACCTGTAAGACTACCAAGATTCCAAGACCCTATCCTGATTTTTCTAACCTGCAATGGTGTCCCCCCTGAGATAGTCCTCATCCGGAGATCCGAATGGAGGCTCATTTTACTTCCGGAACATTTTACCTCAGGAGATGCCATCATTTCAGTATAAGTTTTTATTGCGTTTGGAGAAGGTCTTTTTATTATTATGGTCTGAAAAGATTTTTGGATATTTGATGCCTGAATGGATTTAATACACAATGTAGAACAAAAAAGGCGTATAACATATTTTTCTAAAGTTAACCGTTTCAAAAAAAAATACATTGTTCGCCCTATAAGCGAACTTTTATTTTCATAAAATTAACTAATTTGGCATCACTATACAAGAACTGTTTGTGATTTAGTTTATTGACATCACAAATGTAGGTCAGACAGGTACATCTACAAAATAATTATTATACCACCCCATGTTTGAAAATCCAACAAAACAAGAATTTGTTTGTTTGTTTAGGATGAAGACAGGGTTTAATGTAAATACTTATGGCTAAAATCGTTAAAATGCTGCAACTATTTTTGAATTGTGCTTGTCTATGTTTGGATTTTTGTATACATAGTTTTCAGATTTCAATTTTCATACCAAAATGTATTTTGGTTTTTTAGCCAAACGGTTGCATTTAGAAAAAAATGTTATAAGACTTTTTTGCTCTACATGGTGACGACACCATCTTTTTTATTTGGATTAGTGCTGTTTCACTCTTACGCATAGTAAAGCTGCGACAGTTGTCCTCCCCTTCCGTACCTATAGTCACACTTAATTTAGTTTTAACTAAATCGCAAAATTTTACCGCAAACCAGTCCATGATATCTTGTCGTCAGGAAGCGCGGAAGGAAGGTAGGCTCACTCTATGTCAATATATACTTTAGGGTGGTCCAAAAAACTCAAATTTTTTTTAGAGACCTAGGGACCCTCCCATTTTGTTATATCTAATAAAAGAATAATCTATGCCAAATCGTAACACTCTAGGAAATATGGAAGGCAGTGCTCAACAACATTTAGTTTTCATAAATTTCCGTAAAAGTCTTAAATTTAGAAAATGTTTGTTTGTTTTTCAGGATTCAGAAGTTAACAAAGCTGTTGACCTCTTTATTACAGTTGATATTAAACATTTTCAGCAGTTTCTACATGAGGGTACTGGAGTGGAAAGGAGTTATAAAACATCAAATATTTGTTACTTTCGGGTATTATTTGTTACTTTTGACATGAATGTGGCAGCGGTTTTAGACAGGAATAAAGTTTCCTCCATCGTGAAGCTGTAAGGCTTATCATTCCTATTGCTGCCGCACTTGGACATGATCCTGCGGAATTACCGCTTTCAAGAAGTTCTGTAAAAAGGAAACGAGAAGCAGCAAGACAGAATTTTTCAACAGAGATTAAATCAAACTTAGAAATCAAAGAACCAATTGTTGTTCATTGGGACAGCAAAATCCTGCCCGTCATTTTAGGTTCACAAAAGGTAGATAGACTACCAGTGCTAGTTTCCTGTGCTGGTGGAAACTACTGGGGGTGCCAAAATTGGCTAGTGGAACAGGTTTAAACACTGTAGATGCAATACTTAAAACTCTTAAAATATGGGATCTCGATGATAAAGTCATTGGTATGAGCTTTGACGCAACAGCCGTCAATACTGGTCTTAAGAGTGATGCATGCACTTTCCTTGAAAATAAGCTGAATAAAGAACTTCTATGGTTGCCGTGTCGCCATCACATAATGGAAATCATTTTGAGCAAAATATTCGCATTATGTTTGGGACCTTCAAGCTCTCCTGAAATTCCCATATTTAAAAGGTTGAAGGAATCATGGAATATGGAATGCAGTCCCACACCATTAATTTTTCCCCTTGGAGAAGCTGAGTTAAAAAACAGTGCCATCGAGTCCTTGCTACATCATCTTAGTAAAAAAGACCAGCCTCGAGATGACTACCTCGAACCTATTGAACTGACGCTGTTGGTTTTGGGACAACCAATAGAAAAATTTCACTGGAGAGCACCTGGGCCTATACACCACGCTCGGTGGATGGCTAAGCTTATTTATGCTTATAAGTTGTACCTTTTCCTAGGTCAAGGAGTTTACCATCTCGCAAACAAGGAGAAAGAAAACTTACATATTTATCCCTTTCGGTGCACTTTTGTATGTGAAAAACTAGGTTGAGGCTCCAATCAGCGCCAATGCAGCTTTCAACTACCTAATTTTTTGGAAAGAGGCTGGGAAATACAGCGTCATTGATGAAGATATAGCTAAAAGTATCAAAAAATTCTTGCAGCCACATTTGTGGTACCTATCTGACGAAATGGTCGGGTTATCACTTTTTTCCAATAAAGTGAGCCTTGAAAACAAAGTGAGCATAGTGAATAAGATGTCTGTCCCGGCACCGCCATGGATGATTAGAGGAAATGCCGATTTCCTAAGTAATGAATGTGAATTGGCAGATTTTGCTAATAGTAGAACAATGTTGTTGTTTACTAAGCTAAACATTATTCAAAGCTTTTTAAACAAGCACCCAATTGAATGGGAACAGGACCCAGAGTTTAAAGAGGCAAAAAATATAGTAAATAAAATCAAAGTGGTCAATGACATCGCAGAAAGAGGTGTAAAACTATTTCAAGATTTTAACAAACTCATAAAAAATTATGAGGACGAAAAACAGCTGTTACTGCAGATTGTAGAGGCTAATCGAAAAAAAAGTTCCGACTGAGCCAACAAAGAAGGCCGTTCTAGAAAGCCTACAGAAACCATCCATTTCCAAAAACAAAATTTAAAGAGTTCATTTTTATTATGGTCTTCACTATAAAATGTACTTATTTTAAACATGGGTTCCAATGTAAAATAAACAAATAAATTAAGTTTTTGTATCCTAACATGTCTTGTATTTTTTTCAAAAATCGATAAAAATATTCCCGTTTTCATTATTTAAACATTATTGAGCACTGCCTTCCAAGTGACTTATGGCTTTCATATTTTGGCTCCTTACTTCTTTTATCAATTAGAAAAGAATTGGGGGGTCCCTTGGCTTTTACATTCAACTTGAGTTTTTCACATAAGATCTTGAACCACCCAATATACCACTATGAAAATATCCATAATATACTTTTAGTTCTGCATCTAATGTCAAATTGTCACGAGGAGTACACAAATAGGCAAATTTAAGCGCTCGATTAACTTCGGTAAGATTATTTCATGAATAAAACTGTATTTATAAATAAATTAACTAACATTTTATTAATATCTTCATCTAAATATTTGCTAAACTGTGCTTTTCACTTTGACAAGTTGAAAAATGTGTGTCACAATAAGTGGGATCAATGTCAGACTGTTTTTATATACAGACTTGAATTTTATATGTAAGTAGTAAAAAATAATCTTACGAATATCACACGACAGTAAGAATAAATAAGAAAATATTGCTTCATTTTTTCTCAAATTTGTTGTCATTGAACAATAGCCGCTCGAGCCCTGCGGGCTCTCGTGTCTGTTGCCAGACAATAAATTTTCGAAAAACTGTCGCATTATTGTCAATTTATTCTCACTCTCTTGTGATAATATACCCGTAAATTGCACTCACCCATTTGTCTATTAGATAGACGATTATCGCTTGATTACGCCGATTATTTCATTCATAGGAGATTCTGACCAATAGAAAGCTACAGAAATAAAAATTAAAGTGATACTTTTTGATAATATCCCGTCGTCAAGTATATTACGTCAGACGCCCTTCGTTGCTACGAAAAAGTACATTCAGTGACATTAATGACAATTAATGTTTTAAAAGTTATAAAAGTGATTATGTACTTTCAACCGTCAAATATTTATAACAACTGTGTATTTAATTGTACTAATTTGTACTTACATAAATATCGGTCCTGGCAACACTATATCTAACCTAACCTCCAATGTCAAAGCATGTGTTCTGATATTTTAGTTTTAAATACATCTTTTTAACTTACATTGTAACGTTACAAACGTCACATCTTTGATATTTTATTTTTAAATAATTATTTTATCTTATTTTCTTTAATATTTCATTAATAATTATCTTCTTCTAATTGGTTTACCCATTTTCCCCTTTAAAAATCGGTTGGCGCTCTCTTTTATTACCTTCTTTTATTATCTTCTATTTAATATATCTCTTTCATTTAAATCATCATACTGAACATACCTCGTATATTCATACTCTCCAAATATCTGTATTTTCAATACGGAACATGCCGCTACTTCATAGTTCTTGGTTGTCATTTTAAACGTCGTTTTCAATGACAGTGTCACTTCATCGACTTGACCCCCTACTCCCTGACATACACTGGAAGGGAAAAATTAATCCTTAAAAAGGCATGTAATTCGAAAAATAAATCATTTCTATTTCAACAAATCATCTTCCTCTTGGGGTGAGTTACACATAGTTTTTTTAATAATTTCTTACAGTAATTATATTTCTCCATCTAACAGTTTTTATATTGTTTTTTATCTAACCTAACTTCCAATGTCAGACCATGTGTTCTGATATTTTAGTTTCAAATATAATTATCTTTTAATTTACATGTATGCACGTTTAGTAATCAGAATTTTAACTATTCTCATCTAAAATCTATGTAATTTACCCTTGCCAATTACTATTTCTGAATACTATTTGGCAAAGGTATATTTTGGTTTTTCTTCTTGATGATTGATATGTGTCTCTGTTTTATAGTTTTTTGGAAAGAGATCAACCTTTCCCTCTTCGGGAACCTAAGCCTCACATCACCGGTGATGCACACTTGAAGGCAAAGACAATGACATCCAGACTGCACAACCACCACCTCTAGCTGCAGGGGCCTTGCGCCGAAGATCCGCCCAGGCCTACGAGAAGTCTACAACAGCAGTACCATACGACATCAAGAAGATACCATCAGCTACCAAAAGCCATAAGTATAATCCAGAATTGTTAGTTTTTGGCAAGAATTTAAATACATTTGTTAATGCAATTTACTAAGTCATTTTATTTATTATATCTTTATGAACAATAAACATGATTGGTTAAAATATCTTGTTTTGTTTGCTACCATTCTAAATTTTCAGAGTTCATATCTGAGGTTAGGACAAGACGAACACACACCTGAGTGACTGAGCTAAGCTAAGGGTGTAACGATGGCTATCTTGGTTAGTTGAGGTAATATTTTCGAATGTTATTTCAATTAGCTGGGTAGTCAATCGCTATTTCGTTACAACATATTGAAGAGTACAGGGGAAAAACAAGGAATGTCACTTTTTCATGAATTTTGGCTTTTCTCGCCATGTGGTAGCAAAAACTGAGTACTATCGACTAGACACTAGACTATCGATTCAGAACAATAACAAGAAATCTCAGTCTATATAATTTTTTTAAGAATTTGTATTCAGGCGAAGGACCAGGATTGTCCGCACGCCACTGGACAAAAATAAGGAATGTTAGCAGTTTTTTGGTGCATTATTAAATTAATAACTTAATATAGATTAATATTATATTAAGATTATAGACCAATAATTGCTAGAATTCTGCTAAGGATCTCCTAAGTAGTTTTTATATATCATAAAAATTAAACCTTTATTGGTGTTTATCTCAATATGTATAAAATGTGACATTCCTTGTTTTTCCCCTGTACTCTTCATATATGCTTTTAGTAATCAGATATTTAACTATTCCCCTCATCGTAATTCCATTTAATTTAACCTTGCCATCTACTAGTTTTTGAATAGTATTTGGCAAAGGTACAGTTTGGTTATTAACTTCTTGATTGTTGATATGTGTTTTACTCTTCTAGTTTTTGGGAATAAATCAACGTTTCTCCCTTCGGGAGCTTCAAGCCATCCACACCGGTGTTGGAACTAAGGCTGACAAGAATGAAGACCATGCCATGTAGACTGCAACGACGAACATCTTCAGCTGCAGGGACCTAGGGCCACAACATCTGCCCAGGTCTACAAGAAGTCTACAGCAGTACCATTCGACATCAAGACGTTGCCATAGAACCAACACCACAAGCCATGCATAAGTATAATCCACGAATTGTTAGTTTTTGGCAAGAATTTGAATATATTTGTTAATGCATATAATGAGTCATATTTTTATTATATCTTTATTGAACAATAAACATGCTTAGTTAACATACTGCTTTATTTGCTTTCATTCCGAATTTTCATAGTTCATTTCTAAGATTAGGACAAGACAAACACACACCTTGAAAGACTGAGCTAAGCTAGGGTGTAGCGATGGCTATCTTGGATGATTGAGGTAATATTTTCGAATATTATTTCAGTTAGCTGGGGTAGTTCATCACGCGTATTTTGTTTCAATATATTTCTGTCCCGATTAGCTAACTGAGGTTTAACCGGGACATAAAGTACCGGCCCTTTGTCTGACAGGGTGATCTATTAGAAATAATAAAATTCATTAAATTCCCAGCATACTAAATCTTTAATTAAATAAAACATTATACACGTGGCATATCATAGTGTGAGGGAGATCAAGAGAAAGGGAGAAAGAGAGATAGAGAAAGAGAGAGAGAGCAAGAGTGAAAGAGAGAAACAGAAAGAGAGAGAGAGAGAGAGAGAGAGAGAGAGAGAGAGAGAGAGAGAGAGAGAGAGAGAGAGAGAGAGAGAGATAAATAATATTAATTAATTGTTCCATATGCCGATTACACCGCAAGCAAGTCTACCTCCGGCGTTTCCAGTAATCTTGGAATCGGTATGAGTTTTATGTCCTAAATTGTCCTCTGATGTGTGAACGACGAGGGATCTACCGATAATGCTGGTATTTCCTTGAAAAGTAATCCGCTTATCGATAAAATAGACCTGGCCAAATCCATAAACATCAGCTTTTATGTTTCCGAAATCTCCAGTGTGACGTTCTTCATCCTCCGGACCTCCATGGGAGTTGTTGGTTGGATTGAAATGGCCGCCAGCAGCTACATACGAAAGAATTGTTAGTATTGGACCAAGAGCTGGTAACGTCGGAAAATAGTTATTTATGTACCAAGTCAGTAAAGTGACTCTTTATCGAACGAGCCTTGATATTACGAGAAGAGTGAGCGTAGCGAGCGAGGCGATTACCAGACGAGTTCGATAAAGAGTCTTTACTGACGTGGTGCATACAAAATTTTATCGCCAACATAATTTGATTGGAAATCAACTTGGAATTCGAATTCCGATTATTCGCACCTTAAAGTTGACTACGTAAGAGTTTGGGCTCTGTAATTATTTAAAAATAATATAAAATTTATAAAATAAATTGAATAAAAATATGTCGTTTATTTAACTTTCTTAAAATCTCATTATAATACTACACAATTTTTTTAATTTGATTATGTATCTTCATTAGTTCATAAAATTAATCATCGTTAATTTCAATAATCCCTGAATGAAAAACTGGAAAATGAAGTACTGAAAGCTGACAGCTTGGATAATGCCAAAATATATTTTATCTACAATTTCACGTTCTACAATAATTTGATATTGGTTTTAACACTTACTTGCAATTTACAATTTAATAACTTTTTAAATTTTAGACGTCATAATAATTTCATGACAGTAATGACAGATAACTTTTGCAAGATGGCCGCTTTCGATTTTTAATCGATAGTTATCAATATTGAATAATTACTAAAGCGATTTCTGCAAAAAAATATGAGTCACCTCTCAACATCCAAAGTAGTGTTTTAACAGTCCGGAAAAAACCGGTTTTTTCCCGAAGGACCGAAGAAAAACCAAAACGTGGAAAAATTCAATAATGAATTTAATTACCGGATTTCCAATGAAATACGGTTGTTTTTGAAAGAGTGATGTATACCGATGCTCTACCGATGAGCTACCACCGTTTTGTTTAGACAAGATCATTTCCAGGACATAATTACAATCACGGTGACAAATAGATCAAGTGAATAAACATTTTCAATAACACTTATTATCTTACTCCCGAGGAAGACAAATCCACAGACATAAAAATTATAATAAATATATTTACTAAAAACACTAATACAGTAAGGTCTCTTTTTATGCGGATTATTTTTATGCGATTTTGAAGTTATGCGGTTGGTATTTCATTCAAAAATGTCTATTATTAACAATTAGTATAATTAATATTATTTCCATCCAGTAGTCTGAGAGTTTGCAATTCGGGTATTCTCCTTGTAGCGTGACCAACTCTAATTCAGTGCAATTCGGGACAAGGCTGAAAAAAACATCTAAAATCCGGGACTTTTCAATAAAAATCGGGCCATTTTTTAAATGAAGAATTTTAATATCATTTTATTGGTTATTTAACATTTTTATGTTGACAATGATATTTTTGTTAGCTTTTGACGTTTCGACTTCCAATCAGGAAATCGTTCTCAAAAAAGGAAAAATTAGAAAATCAACTAATGTTGGATTTTCAGTAGTAACTGCACAAGAGCTCTAAAATTATCGAACTTTTCCCGAGTGACACTTTGACAGTTTTCCCCCAGTTTGACTCCCCTTCGGGTCGTGAAATTATGTCAAAGTGTCACGAGGGCAAAAATTCGATAATAATTTTAGAGATCGAGTGCAATTTCTTGCGATTATTTCATGAATAAAGCTGTTCAAAGCCAAAATTTTATTGTAATTTATTTATGTAAGTACAAATTAGTACAATTAAACACACAGTTGTTATAAATATTTGACGGATGAAAGTCATCACTTTTATAATTTTTAAAACATTAATTGTCATTAATGTCACTGAATGTATTTTTTCGTAGCAACGAAGGGCATCTGACGTAATATACTTAACGACGGGATATTATCCAAAAATTATCACCTTAATTTGCATTTCTGTAGCTTTCTATTGGTCAGAATCTCCTATGAATGGAATAATCATGTAAATACGTATCACCATAAGTTAATATAAAATTGTAATTATGATTACAACCAATTGTGGCTTAATCTTATCAAAAATACAATGTATGTCTTTTCATAAGACGATAATTAAAATACAGAAACGAAAAACGTCCACTAATAATTTTATTAGTATTACACTCTAGAAATTGTCGATTTTTTTCGCCCAAAAATTCAATTTGATGCGAATCCTTAGAAGAATAACGTATTCAGAACTTCAAAATAGAATTTTACCAAATAGTTGAAAATTCGGATGTCCCGAAAGCCTTGTCCGGGACGTATCTAAACATTCCGTATATGTATTTGGAACCTAGGAGTTTTCTATTGGTTCGTTGCAGCACGCGGTAATATTTTAACCAATAGGCGGCGAGGTTCCAAATGCATATACGGAATGTTATTCGGTCCCAAATTCATATACGGAATGTTAAAAATATTCGTACACCGAAAAAGATAAGTTTTTATTAGAGTCTGTTAAAAGGAGATTGATTTTAAAATACTTGTTACTGTAGTATTAAATAAAAATAAAACAATTATAGTATTTGGAATGTTATCTGGTGTAAATTCATATGCGGAATGTTAAATATTCGTAGACCAAAAATGGGACTTTTTATTAATCAGGTAAAGGAGACTGATTTTAGAATAGGTACCTATTTTGTTAATGTATTATTAAAGAAAAATAAAACAATGATTACCTATATGGAATGTTATTTGGTGCCAATTCATAAATAGGATGGTATAGATTTGAGAGACATATTATTTCTTTATTTGACTTAGGTTTCACTTTTTCAGAATTTTTAATGACTTGCACGTGTTGTTAAGTATGTTTTTCTACGACCGTTTAATAACATGCTCATTATTCGCTATTTTTTCATAGATAATAGCACCCATTACTGTACCCGTGAGTAATATTTCATTACTCACGGGCTGAAGTTCCTCACGGGTCATTACTCACGGGCTGAAGTTAGATTCAAGTGGCGCATGCCACTTTTAATATTAATCGTATATAAACTGCAAATAAAATTACTTAAACTTGTTTATTTAATACAATAATTATTGTTATTTATACCAATAATTAACTTCGAAAAATATATAAAGGAATTTTAACTGTAACAATGTCAGTATATTTTTTACGTTTATATCTTGTTTACTAAAAATTTTGACGTTTATCATTTAATTTAGTGACAGTGACATTAGCGCTTTTTGTTTATGTTAATTGGAATTTATAACTAATATTGTGTTTGTTTTTCAAGTTATATTGTGTTAAATATGGTATAACATATTATGTATAGTTATATTATTTTATTATATATAGTTAAATGTAAATATACATTATAACTATATATTATATGAAATACGTCCACCGACAACAGCCATTTTCTGTTTATTAGATTCATTGACAGTAGGTACAAATTTAAGCTTATAATTTTTCGGAAACGAATAGAACTTATATTGACTATTTCTAGTTGTATTTTTACAATAAATAAGAATTTAGTAATAGTAGGCAACCGATTATTCAGCCACGTACTAGGGGTAAATAGCATTTAGGTATTTTTGTAAATTATTATAATTTAAATCTCGAGTAGTTGATAATTAAATTTTTTACTAATTAAAATAAAAAAAGGTCGTAGAAAAAGTATAGTATTCTACTCGCATGTAATGGCTATTACTAACTCTGATGAATTACGACACTCGCCTACGGCTCGTGTCGCAAACTTCATCATCGTGAGTAATAGCCATCATTACATGCTCGTTGAATAATATACTATTAGATCTGTTTCAGCAATTCAATTCTGTTCGGGCTGTGTGCTATCAGACGAAAATAAATGTTAACTTGGTTATAACGTTTGCGGTTGTGTTTTAAATAATAGGTTTGTTCTAGCATATCAGCGAATAGTCGACCAGCGCGAGTAGAGGGGATAGCACTGGTGACTGTAGTATGTTGTCTCACTGACCAACTGTTTGCCGACGGTTTCTGACTAGTCTGACTGTTTACTAGAACAAACCTATTAAGTACCGAGTCGACATTAGAAATGAAGAAGACATGAATAAATGGCTAAATGAATACAAAAGTGTATTCGCTTCATAATGACCATCAATAAATGCTCGTTGAATAATATACTATTAAAAACCAGTCTCATTTTAACTGGCTTTAATAAAAATCGTCTTTTTGTTCTACGAATATTTAACATACCGTATATGAATTTCGCACCAAATAACATTCGAAATACTATCATTGTTTTATTTTTATTTAATAATACAGTAACAAGTATTTTAAAATCAATCTCCTTTTAAAAGACGAATATTTAACATTCCGTATATGAATTTGGGACCGAATAACATTCCGTATATGCATTTGGAACGTCGCCGCCTATAGGTTAAAATATTACCGCGTGCTGCAACGAACCAATAGAAAACTCCTAGGTTCCAAATACATATACGGAATGTTTACATGCGTCCGGGACGCGACTTTGTAATTCGGGCCATGTCCCGGATTTTTCGGGCTAGTTGGTCACACTACCTTGTTACATGATGTACCATGCAGCTATTATATCAATCTGAATTTCGCATTGAAAAGTATTATATAACCTGTAATTGTTTTGAAATTAAAGGGTCTAGCCGGGTAAGATGATGAAAAGTGCCCCCAACTCGATTCGAATTCCATATAGGTCACCGTTTAGAATATATAGTGAAACTAACTTTCTGAAATTTTTAGCCCCCATGTTTTTCATGTGACCCACCTAGAGCCTAATTAGGCTTTTTATGTTTTTATTTTTTATCTCAACCGCATCGAGAACTAGCGAAAAACTTTAAATAAAAAATTTGTAAGAATTAAAAAGTTCTGTGCGAAAAATTTTTTTTTTTAATTTTAGGACGGAAATTTAAATTTTAGAACGATTTGAAAATTTTAAATGAGTATAAAAAAATAACTAAGACATTCGTTTTCACGAAAAAAAATATATAACGTGTATTTTTGCATAATATTACACCCTGAATTTTTTCAAATTTTTAAAATTGGTGAAACGCACCTTCAAAAATAAAAACCGCATTTTTTCGTTTTTTTTTTTTTCGGTTTTTGATACAATTTTATACATATTTTTCAAAAAAGGTAACACCGTCACTGGAGCAGGTAAAAAATTTAAAAAAAATTGGGGCTTGCTTAATAAAATTTTTTTCTAACACCATCCATTTTCAGGATACAGGGTGTTGAAGAAAACAAAATTTTACACATTTTTTACGATTTTGCCGAAACTACTGGCAACATTGTAATAAAACTTGGCGGGTTTTAAGAGGTAGTTATTGTGCATGTTTTGACATACAATTAAGGATTTGATATTCATCATTGGCGCGCTTAGGATTAATGGTCTGAACTTTTCAAAGAAAAAAAGATAGTACGCCACTGACATATTTCAAATTAACAATCATTTTTAAATTCCTCATTCAATTTGCGATAAAAAAAACTATCTTATCATTTTTTCATATGATTCGCCGTTTTGCTGCAAAAAATAAAATATCTTAACGCTTCCAAAGTATTCGAATTAGTTTTTATAATGGACGTACGAGCTTACATAATATGTAGATGTAGAAACTACTAATAGAAGTTCGAATACTTTGTAATGGGTTAAAATGTTTGATTTTTTGAATAAAAATGACGCGTCGTATGAAAAAATAGGAAGACAGATTTTTTGTCACAAATTAAACGAGGAATTCAAAAAGGATTGTTAATTTGAAATATGTCAGTGGCGTACTATCTTTTTTCTTTAAAAAGTTCAGACTATTACCCGTATACGCGCCAATGATAAATATAAAATTCTTAATTGCATGTTAAAAAATGCACAACAACTACCTTTTAAAACTCCAACTCCAAACGCCAAATTTTATTGCAATGTTGCCAGTACTTTCGGCAAAATCGTAAAAAATGTGTAAAATTTAGTTTTCTTCGACTGTATATTGAAAATGGATGGGATTACAAAAAATTTTTATTAAGCAAACCCCAATTATTTTTCAGTTTTTTACCTATTCTAGTGACGGTATTACCTTTTTTGAAAAATATGTATAAAATTGTATCAAAAAACGAAAAAAAAAACCGAAAAAATGCGGTTTTTTATTTTTAAAGGTGCGTTTCACCAATTTTAAAAATTTGAAAAAATTCAGGGTGAAATATTATGCAAAAATACACGTTATATATTTTTTTCGTGAAAACGAATGTCTTAGTTATTTTCTTACACTCATTTAAAATTTTAAAATCGTTCTAAAATTTAAATTTCCCGCCAAAAATAAAAAAAAAAATTTTCGGGCAGAATTTTTTAAAGCTTACAACTTTTTTATTTAAAGTTTTTCGCTAGTTCTCAATGCGGCTGAGATAAAAAAAAACATAAAAAGCCTAATTAGGCTCTAGGTGAGTCACATGGCCACCTAGGGGATTAAAAATTTCAGAAAATGAGTTTCACTATATATGCTAAACGGTGACCTATATGGAATTCGAATCGAGTTGGGGGCACTTTTCATCATCTTACCCGGCTAGGCCCTTTAAATGTTGCTGATTTCAAGTTGCAGTATAATAAACAGCACATTTTGATTTCTGGATTGAAACATTTAATTAAGTGTCGTAAATTTTATGTTCCATTAGAAGAGGTTTTTGCAATTTCAATATCGTTAGTCTGCGTTTTTAATTTCTTCTTTAAGATTTTATTTGGCCCAATTAAGAAAAAAAAAACATCAAAGACACAATTTTTGGTGGACAAACGTCCACCATTTTATGTGATTTTAGAAAACTACGGAACGTATCCCTATTTTTTCAATGCAAGTAAAGTCTTTCTTTATGCGATTTTTTATATGCGGTTTTCTGAAGAACGTATCCACCGCATAAAACGAGACCTTATATTAAGCGTTGGTTTCCTCGAAAGCGGCACCGACCAACTGCGACCGCAACACTGCGATGAATGACGTCATAAAAAACTGTACCACGCAACACGGTTCTTAGACATTACTACGGTTGCCTAAATCGACTAACCAATGAACATTAAGGGTGAGATTACGTCACGAGAGTTTACTGCATAGATATAACAGAATAGATTAGGCCAGTTCGAAAAATAGCGTAACGCGGAACAGTTCGGGTCGGTGGTCTATCTATCTCTCTCTACCGGCGCTTAGCTTTCTCTCTCTAGCATATGATGGCCGCCGCCTGTGTGTCACTGTCGTTCCGTTATTCCCATCTCTTGGTAGATACGCTCACACTCGCACGACAGACAAAGATAGCTAGACCACCGTACTTGATATCGGCGTTACACCTCGATGCACTGAGTGGCATATGACTAGCCTGATCTATTTTCTTTACATATCTCTGATTTACTGTCATTTGAATCGTAATATGATTTTTTTCGAATCCTGAGAAAACCAAGTATTTTAGAAAAATTTAAACGCAGGATGCAAGATTACATTATTACCGAGGGCGGAAAGCCCCTTAGAATAAACAAGCAGATTCTATTGAATGAAATATTTGAAATTAAATATCACACTTCTCTTTTATTTTCAGCCCTGTAACTTATTAAAATAAACATTATAGAAGTTTTCAGGGACTTTCAGCCCTCGGTAATAATGTAGTCTTTCATTCTGAGTTTAAATTTTTCAAAAATATTTATTAGTTTTCTCAAGATTCGAAAAAAATGAATACAATTAAAACACATTGAGAATTTTGACATGCGTCAAAGTTTTGCATTAACTCAATGTAAAATTCTGAACTGTTGAATTCCAGCTTCCCTAATAATTATTTTATATCAAAAGACATTAGAAACTATTTGAAGAGGATTGAAATCTGTATTGGAAATAACTGTTAAAATTGGTCTACGTAACTAAACATATTCCAAAATTTTGTAAAAATGTAATACATTTTAGTTTTCAGCCTAAACTTAGGCCACACACAATGCAATAATGTTCACATTTTTGAACTGTCAATATTTTTATTTTATCAACTATTGTTTAAAAACAATACAGTTGATAAGATACCCTCAGTTGCGGAGAAAGGATTAATAATAAAGATTTTTTTATTCAGTCAATGGTGTGAGCACTGTCAGTTAAATAGTAACGTGTGGCCTTACTTTTACACGCATACCTATTGTGGCAAATGTATCATATTTTTCAAACTTTTGGAATGCATTTAAATCGTAGAACAATTTTAACTTTTGATTTTAATACAGATTTTAATTCTCTACAAGTATTCTCTCATGACTTTTGATGTAGAATAATTAGGGAAGCAGGAATTCAACAATTCAGAACTTTACATTGAGTTTCCTATGGCCCTTTTTACGATTCGCCACCCGGTATAAGATAAAATGTGTACTATTTGTCTTATTATTTCATAATAACACAAATAATACACATATATACACAATAACACACATTCAATGATCGAAAATCATTTAAAAATATGGGGATGTAAACTCTTGTGACGTTAAGTCAAAAATATAAGTCTCCCCACCACCGTCGGACAAGACAACCGTAATAAAGTCTAATAACCGTGACCACGCAAAATAATAGCGTTGGTTTCCAAGGATGCGTTGGAAGCCACCGCTTGCTGAGTTTGCACATTCCATTGCCCCAGTGAAGAACCTTGAATTTTTCACCGTAATCTGACGTAATTCATCGCAGTGGTACGGTCGCAGTTGGTTGGTGCCGCTTTTGAGGAAACCAACGCTTTACTGTATATTCTTTTATTATTTGCGCTACACAACTTAAAAGATTTAGCGACTAACACTGTTACTAATAAACCAAGTATAAAAGTTATACTGAGAATAAATCAGGTATAGGCAAAATCACTACCAACAAACATGGTATAACTTAGATATAGGTTATACTTGGTATAAGAATTTAGTCCAAGTTTATACCTACCCACACCCTTGTTTAAATCTGGTATAACCTATTTTATGGCTGTCAATGTCATCAGAAGCAAAAATTTATTATCTTTTGATTTGTTTTGTGTAATTATATATAATAAAAAATGTGTTAAAAGGTATTGCGGTTGTCGAAGAAGTTGATAATTTAATTAAGATAGCAAATACACGAGAAAGGACACTTTTCAAAGATAGAATAAATCCCTTTTCACAATACACCGATAAGGAATTCAGAATTAAATATCGGTTTTCTAAAGATGGTGTAAGGTTTTTTAAGTCCGGAGAAATAAGATTTTTTTGTCGGCACATTTGAGCAGAAAGGTTGCAAATGGGTTTTTTTGGGTAATATATACCTAATACAATATAAATACAAAAATGCCCGTCACAATTCGGACGAGAATTTTAGTTATTAACAAATAAGGGTCAAAAATGGCAGTTTTTTCGTTCAAATCGCTACAGGCAAAAATAGGGTAATTAAAAATATCTTATTTGGGGTATTCATCTTTTAGAAGATGAGCAAAGGTTTAAAATGGCAGTTTTTTAATTTTGGTCCGATTATTTGTTGCAAAGTTAGACCAAAATTTCGAAAATTAAAAATTTGCTATAACTTTTGCAAAAATTAACTTAAAACTTTGATATTGTATGAAAAGTAGAGTCAAATAGTCCATTATAATGCACAAAAAATTTCAAGTTGATTTGTCAATTAGTTTAAATTTTATTCAATTTGTTTCTCCCAAAGAGTAATTTTATTGTTCAGAAAATAATGATACAGCAATTCTGTGGAAACCATATGAAAAAAGAATACTGCAATAAAAACTCATTTTTATCGTTCCGAAAACATTTTACAAAAGTAGAGTCAATTTTGGCTTATAAACAATTTGAATAACTCTGTTAATATTAACTGTAGACTTAAATCTACTTTGGGATTTGAAAAGCTGGATTTTTACTTTACACGAATTTTCAAAAACAAACTTTTCGCCTAGGTTAATTTGGTTTGTCAGTTACAGAGAAAAATCAAACTTGACATATTTGACACAATATATTGTTGTTCTATGTATTTGTGCAGAAGATTGCGACGTTGCCAAACTATTATTTCGGAATAAAGTGGGAATACTTATATCTAACTTATACCGTGTTTATTAGTAACAAATTATTTTCGTACTATATCCACCTTATACTTGGGATAACTATTCTAGATATAAATACGGAATAACCTTAGAATACGAGTGTTTTATTAGTAACAGCATAACACAATACTGTCGGTGCGCGCAGGCGCGTGGGATAATAAAAATTCACTCTCAATCGCACCTAAAGCAGTATAACTTCAAAAATTAAACAATAACAAAATATACACTTGAGTCCAGGGTTCTTTACCCGTGCGTCATCATTTAAAGCATACGAAATAAGTCGAAAATTTACTAAACCCAACAGCAAGTGACAGTAAGTAGCTACTGTTCCGATCACGGGATAAAATTTGACGTTATCAAATAAATAAAATGTCAAATGTAAGTTTTGCTTTAAAATTTTGGAGCAGAATTACAGCTACATTTGAAGTAGCTTAATAAATTCTTTTAATAGCATTAGTGATTAATAAATAAATAAACAATTTGTAAAAAAATTCAATAACATATTATTTTCTTTTTGTCATTTTATTAAACTTTGGCGGAAACTTAATACAACCTTATATTCTTATTCCTTAACTGTCACTTAACAAAACTTCCTTAACAAAATAAAATATATTTACCATAAAATTTCAAACTGCTAATATAAAATTAGTTGTGAAAAAAACTGTTTGTGTAATGGAAAAAAATTCAGAATGCAAAAATTCGACAAAACACAGCAAAAAATTTAACAGACTGACACCCACAAAAGTAAACAATCCAGAAACGTCACAATGTACTTAAAATCTGAAAACATTCCTAAGCGTCTTTTTTTGTACCTATCTCTTTTCAATATACTGAGACTACAGCGTTCATAAAAATGACATGTGTTTTTACTTAAAACAAGTGGTAGCTGCAGTGGCGTGCTGGCCATAGAAATGAAACGGTGCAATCACCGAGAGGCTGCGGCCTCTGAGGCCGGTCAAATAAGTTTTTTCACAAAAAATTTTAAATGTAACTAAAATTAATAAACTTTTATCCTACAGTATTTCTCATGATCATTTTTCAGTGCGTAACAAATGATAGGAAAAAGGGTAAGTCCGTGATAATACACATTTATGACATTTATTCTAACATGACATTTTAGTTAAATCTGACAGTTGTCACATTTTATTTTCAATTTGGAATAAAAACAAATCAAAAGTGTTTCTTGCATTTATAAAATGGTATTTTCTTTGATTTGTATAGTCTTATAAATTATACAGATTATATTTGTAATATTATTATCTAATTTTAAAAAATTATTTTTTTATTATGGCGCCATCTATCGACAACTAGAATAACTAGAATAAATGTTATAAAAATGTCACCGACGAAATGTAATCACCGACGTGCCTTTTTTCTGTCACATACAATTTAATGCGTTAGAAAGAAATCGAAAAACTGTGACACACTGAAAGATGATCATGAGAAATACTGTACCATATCTGCGACTGCAATTAAAGAAGAATTCGTCGATTTTGCTGATAAATGGATTGTGTAGGATTTTGCAAAATACTGAAAGTTCGAGTTAATGATGAATGTTCAGCCTACAGAAAATATGAAGGATGAAGTGATAATGAATATGAAGTAAGAAGTAACAAATGACAATGTTGACACCGTGAAAACTTCACCTCGGTGTGGTACTAAAAAGGGTCAATATTTTATACATTGCTGTTACGCTGTTTTGCATGAGTACAACTTATATCAGTACACTTGTCCAAATTTAGATATAGTATTTAAGCATTTATTAACAAACTCTTTCAGTGACACAAGTAGGTATCTTGTGAAAGCTTTTTAACGTTGAATTACATAAAAAATCGGCTAAGAAGTATTTTAACACAAGATCACGTGGAAACATTTTTATGCTAGTGGCTATTGAAAACGAAGCTTTGTATGAGCTTAAAAATGATGAAATAATCAACGAGTTTGCTCAAAACACTACTTTAATGCGGAAATTATTGATCGAGAGTTAATTATTTTATAAAATAATTGCAAAATGACGTTTAGATTATTGCGTTATATTACCATTTTAAATATTGATAAATTAAAGTATTTGCACTGTAGGTACTTGTATTTGTACTCTCTTGTATAGTTATTGATTTACTAAAATTCAGCTAAATACTTCATAATTGAAAAATTCTCAAAATTTTATTTTACTTTATCTTAATAGCATATAGAGTGTAGGCGCAAAATTTCAAAACAATGCTTTTTAAATGCATTCATTTTTTCGTTTTTCGAATCCTAAAAAATCTCATAAATATTTTTGAAAAATTTAAACAGAGAATGAAAGATTACATTATTATTCAGAGCCGAGAGTCACTGAAAATTTCTGTTTATTTTAATAAGTTACGGTGTGAAAAAAAAAGTGAAAATTGTGTATGATTTTTAATTTCAAATATTTTTTCATTCAAAAGAAACTTTTTGTTTATTCTCAGGGACTTTCAGCCCTCGGTAATAATGTAATCTTTCATTCTGCATTTAATTTTTTTTTAAATAGTTATTAGTTTTCTCAAGATTCGAATAAAAATGCATTGGTCCGAAATTTTGCGCCTACACTCTTAATTGCATTAAATTCGTATATATTTGTTCAGTAAATTATGGTTTCTGCATAACTGCAAACAATATTGTCATACATGTGAAAATATTTATTATATTTGTAAGATTGCTTATTCTTAAATAAAAAAAAACAGCAAATTTAAAGAAAAATCATTGAATACTAAGTTTTATGTTTGATTTAAAAGTAATTTATACTTTTGTATTTTTGTTTTATAACTAACGAATAAAAAATCCTGATAATAGAAGCTAAAATGAGGATAAGAGGCCGTTTTTTTATAAAATCACCGGGCCGCTTGAAATGTTCCAGCACGCCACTGGGTAGCTGGTTTGTCTTTTGTTTCATTCGTGGAAGAGAATGATGCTAGATAAAAAGTACATAAAATCCTTTATAAAAGGTATATTTATTAAAATCCCTATACAGGGCTACATCAAAGACAGAACTAGTTTTCAATCGGTTGACCGATCATCATCAGTGCAATCTTAGAATCTACATGCAAGCCACCAAAGTAAAAATAACAGGGTAAAAACCCTTTACAATTGATCCGTCATCGGAACATATGACTAAGATGTGAATTATAACATGGATGATTAAGATATCCAATGTTTTTCGCCCGAGGTACCAATGAGCTCTATCTGACAAGTTCACATCATGACTGTATGGAAGCAACACTTGCTTCCATACAGTCATGATGTGAACTTGTCAGATAGAGCTCATTGGTACCTCGGGCGAAAAACATTGGATATCTTAATCATCCATGTTATAATTCACATCTTAGTCATATGTTCCGATGACGGATCAATTGTAAAGGGTTTTTACCCTGTTATTTTTACTTTGGTGGCTTGCATGTAGATTCTAAGATTGCACTGATGATGATCGGTCAACCGATTGAAAACTAGTTCTGTCTTTGATGTAGCCCTGTATAGGGATTTTAATAAATATACCTTTTATAAAGGATTTTATGTTTTTGTAATGGTATACAGCCAACTACAGGAAATTTTTCCTCGTGGATAGATAAAAAGTACTTATGTGTTTTATCTCGCCAGGTATTAAGTCGCGTTTACACGATGGCAATTGGCGAGACAATTGTCATTGGACAATTGTCCTCACGTGGTTGCGGATTGTCGGAGGCCAGTCCAGTTGAAAGAGAAGATGTTAACGGGGCCAACTATTGCCATGGCAGTGGACAGCTGAAACATGGCCGACTGCTCGTCATCTAGAGGGAACTGGCAAAAAACAAGACAGCACTACTGGCCTACACCGTTCACACGGCGCCAATTGTCGCGACAATTGAGATTTCGAGTGGTGGGGGGCTCACTGGGCGCAGCTCATTGTCCTCAGTCTACTCCCGGAGACAACTGAATTTTGGGCCAATTGTGAGGGCAGCTGGCAAGGCAATTGGCCTGAAGTGTTTACACGAAGACAATAATTTCATGCCAGTCAGTTGTCTTCTGACAATTGTCTCGCCAATTGTTATTGGACAATTGTCATCACGTGGTTGCGGATTGTCGGAGGCCAGTCCAGTTGAAAGAGAAGATGTTTACACGGGGCCAACTATTGCCATGGCAGTAGACAGCTAAAACATGGCCGACTGCTCGTCATCTAGAGGGAACTGGCAAAAAACAAGACAGCACTACTGGCCTACACCGTTCACATGGCGCCAATTGTCGCGACAATTGAGATTTCGAGTGGTGGGGGGCTCACTGGGCGCAGCTCATTGTCCTCAGTCTACTCCCGGAGACAACTGAATTTTGGGCCAATTGTGAGGGCAGTTGGCAGGGCAATTGGCCTGAAGTGTTTACACGAAGACAATAATTTCATGCCAGTCAGTGGTCTTCTGACAATTGTCTCGCCAATTGTTATTGGACAATTGTCATCACGTGGTTGCGGATTGTCGGAGGCCAGTCCAGTTGAAAGAGAAGATGTTTACACGGGGCCAACTATTGCCATGGCAGTAGACAGCTAAAACATGGCCGACTGCTCGTCATCTAGAGGGAACTGGCAAAAAACAAGACAGCACTACTGGCCTACACCGTTCATGGCGCCAATTGTCGCGACAATTGAGATTTCGAGTGGTGGGGGGCTCACTGGGCGCAGCTCATTGTCCTCAGTCTACTCCCGGAGACAACTGAATTTTGGGCCAATTGTGAGGGCAGTTGGCAGGGCAATTGGCCTGAAGTGTTTACACGAAGACAATAATTTCATGCCAGTCAGTGGTCTTCTGACAATTGTCTCGCCAATTGTTATTGGACAATTGTCATCACGTGGTTGCGGATTGTCGGAGGCCAGTCCAGTTGAAAGAGAAGATGTTTACACGGGGCCAACTATTGCCATGGCAGTAGACAGCTAAAACATGGCCGACTGCTCGTCATCTAGAGGGAACTGGCAAAAAACAAGACAGCACTACTGGCCTACACCGTTCACATGGCGCCAATTGTCGCGACAATTGAGATTTCGAGTGGTGGGGGGCTCACTGGGCGCAGCTCATTGTCCTCAGTCTACTCCCGGAGACAACTGAATTTTGGGCCAATTGTGAGGGCAGCTGGCAAGGCAATTGGCCTGACGTGTTTACACGAAGACAATAATTTCATGCCAGTCAGTTGTCTTCTGACAATTGTCTCGCCAATTGCCATCGTGTAAACGCGACTTTAAGTCGCGTTTACACGATGGCAATTGGCGAGACAATTGTTATTGGACAATTGTCATCACGTGGTTGCGGATTGTCGGAGGCCAGTCCAGTTGAAAGAGAAGATGTTTACACGGGGCCAACTATTGCCATGGCAGTAGACAGCTAAAACATGGCCGACTGCTCGTCATCTAGAGGGAACTGGCAAAAAACAAGACAGCACTACTGGCCTACACCGTTCACACGGCGCCAATTGTCGCGACAATTGAGATTTCGAGTGGTGGGGGGCTCACTGGGCGCAGCTCATTGTCCTCAGTCTACTCCCGGAGACAACTGAATTTTGGGCCAATTGTGAGGGCAGTTGGCAGTTACACGAAGACAATAATTTCATGCCAGTCAGTGGTCTTCTGACAATTGTCTCGCCAATTGCCATCGTGTAAACGCGACTTTAATGACGCACGGGTAAAGAACCTTGGACTCAAGTGTATTTTCTCTCAAATAATACAAAATAAAATAGTCAATAATCGTATATACAAAAAAAATATAACGAAATATATACAGTGCGTCCATAAAGTAACGCATACATTCATTATTTCGTAAACCGGCGACTTTAAGGCTGTTTTATCGGTGCACCAAAACCTAGGGACAGTGTTTTCTCTGTTATTTACCGACAGAATGTCTCGAAATTTGGACACGTTGTTCGAAATTATGTTGCCTTTAAAATGATGGTTTTACTTTTTTTATTTTTTTGAAAATTCTGTTGAAAAATTAGATTATAATGTTTAACGTTCTATTATAACCAAACTTTTTACTCCCATCACTTGAAAGAGTTTTTTTTTCTGTAATCGTTGATTTTTTTTTCACCTTTCTGTGTCCAGTAATAATCGAGAAAAGCGTGTTCCAACTTTGAAGAAAATTTGCTAAAAATATTGAAATCTAATAATGAAACGAGTTACGCAGCATTGGCGCTTAGTTTCATCGTTATCGCCTTCGTGACGACAAATCTCATGAACGTACGGTCAGTCCGTCAGTTCGCTTGAATTATTAGAATCCATTTCCAGTTATCCATTCTTGTATTTTCTTCATCAACTTGCTTAGTGTTTACAGTTTACAGTATTCTTAGTTATTTTGAAAACATTAAACTTATTTAGTTTACGGGTATTTTAAGTACATAATATATTATTAGTTTAGTGGTATAAGTTACAAGTTCTTTAGTTTACGCGTATTTTTAAGTATTACATTAGTTTAGGGATATAGGTTGACAAGATAAGAAATGAGTCCCAGGGTGTTTTAAAATAAGACAGAAAATTATACTACTATCCACGATTTGTGTTTTATTCATCAATTGGATACTTTTTTTATGTAACTGCAACCTATAAATATATTAAAATAATGTATATGTTACCGGCCAAACCCGATTTCGGGACAAACTAGTTTGGCCTAGGCCAAACTACTTTGTCCTAACCGCCTAGGATAAACTAGTATGACCTAGGTCAAACTAGTTTATCATATCACGCGTAGGCTAAACTAGTTTATCCTGATATAAATAAACACACTTCAGGCCAAACTAGTTTAGCCTAGGCCAAACTAGTTTATCCTGATATAATAAAGTTTCACACTTCAGGATAAACTAGTACGGCCTTCTTCTTATTCTTCTTCTAGTGCCTATCCGTTCCGGATATTGGCGATCATCATGGCAATCTCTACTTTTCTCACTGCTGCTCTGAAAAGACTTTTAGTGGTTGTGTTGAACCACGTACGTAGATTTTTCAGCAAGGTGTTAAATGAAAGCTTATAATCCAAGGATGGTACTAAAAGTTAGGAATTTGACCTAGGCTGTCTGTCTGTCGGTCTGTCCGACCGCGAATATAACTGCTCCGTCACTATACCAGGTAGAATGACAAATGAGGTGTCAAATGAAAGCTTATAATCCAAGGATGGTACTAAAAGTGACAAAATTGACCTATGCTGTCTGTCTGTCGGTCCGTCCGACCGCGAATATAACTGCTCTGTCACTATACCAGGTAGAATGAAAAATGAGGTGTCAAATAAAAGCTTATAATCCAAGAATGTTACTAAAGCCCAAACTAGTTTGGCCTGAAGTGAGCGTCTAGAACCGGAAGTCCTAGAACAAAGGACCCCGCAGAAACTTTATGGGAAATGGCTCTCTGTCAAATGCTCTGAAACTTAGGATTGTGGTAATGCTTGATGTGTAGAACAAAAGACTCCATGGACGCGTAGCTCCAAAAAATCATAGTTCTAAGATATAAGCCTCTGAAGATATAGGTATAGAGAGGACGTTTGAGTTGGAATAAATTCATTTTCTCGAGAATGGGCGACTCTGGAGATAAATTCGAATCAGGTCAATTTTTATTTTTAAATTATAATTTTTGGCATATATATCATACTAGTGACGTCATCCATCTGGGCGTGATGACGCAATCGATGATATTTTTAAATAGGAATAGGAGTCGTGTGATAGTTCATTTGAAAGGCTATTTAATTCTCTATTCACTAATATAAACATCAACATAATAATTTATACAGGGTGCCCAATTTTTTTTTAATTAAATTAATTGAGACAAAAAGAAGAATGTATATAATTTATTTAATTCGAAATACATTTTACTGCTGTCAGAAAACAGAAAAAAATGTTTATTTGATAAATAAATATTGTTTTTTGCTTAAATTCAATATTGAAGCTGCCACCCACCTACCTCTTAGCAGTTTGGACATTTAATTTAAGCGAAAGGCAATGTTTATTTTTCAAATTAACATTTTTTTCTGTTTTCTGACAGCAGTAAAATGTATTTCGAAATAAATAAATTATATGCATTCTCCTTTTTGTCTCAACTAATTTAATTAAAAAAAAGTTTTGGCCACCCTGTATAAATAATTATGTTAATGTTTACATTAGTGAATAGAGAATTAAATTACCTTTCAAATGAGCTATCACACGACCCCTATTCCTATTTAAAAAAATCACCGATTGCGTCATCACGCCCAGGTAGATGACGTCACTAGTATGATATATACGCCAAAAAATTATTATTTAAAAATAAAAATCGAGCTGATTCGTAATTTATCTCCAGAGTCTCCCATTCTCGAGAAAATGAATTTATTTCAACTCAAACGTCCTCACTGTACCTATAACTTCAGAGGCTTATATCTCAGAACTATAATTTTTTGGAGCTACGCGCCCATGAAGTCTTTTGTTCTACATATCAAGGACTACCAGAATCCAAAGTATCAGAGCATTTGACAGAGGGCCATTTCCCATAAGGTTTCTGCGGGGTCCTTTCTCACCTTTAGTACCAGCCTTGGATTCTAAGCTTTCATTTGACACCTCATTTGTCATTATATCTGGTATATTGACGGAAGAATTACATTCGCGATCGGACGGAAAGACGGAGAGACAGCCTCGCTAAGATTTCTCACCTTTAATAACATCTTCGGATTAAAAGCATTTATTTGACACCTCATTTTTCATTCTACCTGGTATAGTGACGGAGCAGTTGTTTTCGCGGTCGGACGGACCGACGGACAGACAGCCTAGCTCAAATTTCTCACCTTTGGTACCATCCTTGGATTATAAGCTTTCATTTGACACCTTATTTGTCATTCTACCTAGTATAGTGACGGAGCAGTTATATTCGCGGTCGGACGGACCGACGGACAGACAGCCTAGGTCAAATTTCTCACTTTTAGTACCATCCTTGGATTATAAAGGACGTAATTTGGGAATTCCCCGCATGTAAAAGTCCTTACATGTTCGTCAAATTACTTTCGACTCAGCTAAATTAGTGTAGGCTAGGCCGTACTAGGCGAAGGATTTCCTGGCTGAAAAATCTACGTACGTGGTTCAACACAACCACTACAAATCTTTTCAGAGCAGCAGTGTGAAAAGTAGAGATTGCCATGATGGCCGCCAACATCCGAAACGGATAGGCACTACAAGAAGAAGAAGAAGGCCGTACTAGTTTATCCTGAAGTGTGAATCTTTATTATATCAGGATAAACTAGTTTGACCTAGGCCAAACTATGTGACAAAAATGTGATAATTCTTTTTAAAATATTATCCACGATAAAATCAATCTAACAAGGTATTCCCGACAAAACTAATTTGAATGGAGAATAATGCATTTTGTTGTCATTAAAATACTTGTCCGCCGGCGCCACTGAGTAAAGATCGAATTGTCGGTCGCACTCCCTACTTCCAATCAATTTCAAGTAGGGAGTCACGTGTGTGGTGACGTAAGCAGTCTACGAAAGTAAGTGATACGCCCACTTAACATTGCAATGTGCTTCAACTGATAAAACAGCCTTAAGGAAAAATCCCGAAGCAGGTCGATTTTTATTTTTAAACTACGATTTTTTGGCATATATATCATACTAAACGTCATCCATCTGGCCGTGATGACGTAATCGATGATTTTTTTAAATGAGAATAGGTGTAATTTAATAGCTCATTTAAAAGGATATTCAATTCTCTATTCACTAATATAAACATTAATACAATTATTTATACTGGGTGTTTAAAAAAATTTTTTTAATAAAGTTAATTGAGACAAAAAGAAGAGTGCATGTAATTTATTTAATTCAAAATACGCCAGTTTAGTAAACGCCATTTTATTTTTTATTAAGGAACAAATTTTATTTAATTTTTTTTAAATCTCTTTTAGTTTAAGAGGTAGAGCCCTGTAAAAAATTTATAAACAATTAAAATGCTAAGTTTCTTTATATCAAATGCAGGGTGAGTCAGAATGCAAGTACATTATTTTCTTAGTAATTTTAGATGGAACACCATGTATAGTATTTTATGTCACTATCGAAAAGTACCATTACCGTTCTTTAATTTTTTTTTTATAATATTCAAATGTCTAAATTTATTGTGAGATTATGATATTATGAGATTTATTATTCATAGTTTTCGAGATATTTTAATTTTTCAGAGCAAATTATTAATTATGTCTTCTTCTTCTTCTTCTTCTTTTTATATAGACATGATTCTGTCTGTTTTTTCAATATGCCTCTAGTAAGTTGTCGTTCCATCGTTTTCGTGGTCTTCCCACTGATCGCCTTCCTATTGGGGAACCATCTCTCGCTGTCCTTACTGCTCTATTTATTGTCATTCTGCTTATGTGATCATTCCATTCTATTCTTCTGTTTCTTACCCAGTTATTAATGTTATTCACCTTGCATCTCCGTCGTATATCTGTACTTCAAGCTCTGTCCCATAGGGTACCATCCAGTTTTCGAAGGGTTTTCAGCTCCGCTGTTTCGAGCAATATTTTTGTCCTCTCTGTGTCGGGTCGTGTTTCTGCCGCGTATGTCATTATTGGTCTGATGACTGTTGTAAATTCTGCCTTTCATTTCTTTTCCAATATTTTTATTTCTCCATATTGTGTCATTCAGGCAACCTGCGGCTCTGTTTGCTCTATTCACTTGAGCTTCCACTTCTGTTTCGAGCCTTCCGTAGATAGACAGTGCAAGGCCTAGATATTTACACTCTATCACTTGTTCTATTATCTGACCTTCCAGCTCCAATTTACATATTGTTGGATTTGCTGTTATAACTATGCATTTTGTCCTTTTTGGGGAAAATAACATGTTAAAGTTTCGGACATCTTGGATTTTATAGCACCCTATGTAACGCACAGCCGGCACAGCTGAATGTAGTTGAATTTTTATGTTTGTGCATGACAGTGTTGCCATGCTGTTTTACTGTTTTCTATATATTTCTTTCATAATTTCAATCAATGTTAAATGTACCTACAAGAATAATAGAATAATAACATTTACCTCTCCGTCATTATACTAGGTGTAATGACAAATGAGGTGTCAAATTAAAGCTTATAATCCAAGGATAGTACTAAAGGTGAGAAATTAGACCTAGGTTGTTTGTCCGTCTGTCCGTCCGACCGCGAATATAACTCCTTCGTCACTATACCAGGTAGAATGACAAATGAGGTGTCAAATGAAAACTTATAATACAAGGATCGTACTAAAGGTGAGAAATTTGACATAGGCTGTCTGTCCGTCTGTCCGTCCGACCGCGAGTATAACTCATCCGTCACTATACCAGGTAGAATGACAAATGAGGTGTCAACTGAAGGTTTATAATCCAAGGATAGTAGTAAAGGTGAGAAATTAGACCTAGGTTGTCTGTCCGTCTGTCCGTCCGACCGTCTTGTCTGTCTGTTTGCAAACTCAACTCATCTGTCATTATACCAGGTAGAATGACAAATGAGGTGTCAAATGAAAGCTTATCCAAGGATGGTACTAAAGGTGAGAAATTTCTAATGAGAAAGTCTAATTTCTCACCTTTAGTACTATCCTTGGATTATAAGCTTTAATTTGACACCTCATTTGTCATTATACCTAGTATAATGACGGAGATGTAAATGTTATTATTCTATTATTCTTGTAGGTACATTTAACATTGATTGAAATTATGAAAGAAATATATAGAAAACAGCATGGCAACACTGTCATGCACAAACATAAAAATTCAACCACATTCAGCTGTGCCGGCTGTGCGTTACATAGGGTGCTTTAAAATCCAAGATGTCCAAAGTTTCTGTTTCATAAATCATCTTCACTTAGATATTAGTATTGCCTCGTCTGCATAGCAGATTATTTTAAGATGTTTTTCCCTCATTTGGTATCCCTTTTTAGTTTTTAATTTTTTGATTATTGCGTCCACGATCAGGTTGAACAATAAAGGACTCAAGAAATCCCCCTGTCTTATCCCATTGCCGGCTTCAATTGGGTCAGTTAGTTCATCTTCCACTTTTATTTTTATTGTGTTGTTCTGGTAGATGTTTTCGATCGTTTTAATTATTCCTAGAGGTACCTCTCTTGAGAATATCAAATGGATAACGTCCTTTAATTTGACCCTGTTAAATGCTTTCTTAAGGCCCACGAAACATAAATATGCCGGTGTGTTGTATTCCAATGATTTCTCTTGAACTTGCCTCATTATAAGTATAGCGTCAGTTCATGACCTTCCCGCCGACCTAAAATCTTGTTGTTCTTTCGCTAATGTTATAATTTCATTCAATGTGTTTGTTATCACTTTGGTTGTCAATTTCAATGTTGTGTTTAATAAGTTATTTCCTCTGTAATTTTCCGGGTCCGATTTATCTCTTTTTTTGAAGAGAGCTATTAGGATGCTTTATCTCCATTCTTGTGGTATTATGTTTTGTTCTATTATTTTTTATATTAGTTTTAATATTTGTTTAGTTAGATCTTGTCCTCCCTACTTTAGGAGTTTGTTCGATATTCTGTCATCTCCTGTCTATTTTTTAATTTTCTTAACGCTTCCTTTACCTCTCCTTCCTTTTCCTCTCCCTCCTCAATGTTTATTTCTTCGTTTGTCGTAACTTCAGGTGTTGGTGGTTCATTATCGTCGCCTTTAGCAAATAGAGATCGGAAAAAGCAGTAGTCTGCCCTTGTTTCCATCTGACTGTATTTCGTTTTTATTAATTCGTTCATCTCCTTTCTTTGCCCTCTAATCATTCTCCATACTTCTTTTTGTGTTCCGTAGAAGTCGTGTTCCATCTGTTTTGAGAAACTCTGCCAGTGTTCCCCTTTTATTTGTCTCACTAAAGTATTCGTATCGTTTCTGATTCGTTTATAGTAGTTGTATGCCTGTTGTTATTTGTTCTGTATTGTAAAAAGGCTGTATTAATTATGTAGGTGTCTAAATTTTACATTCGTATTTTACGTCAGTGGGAGCAAGAATAGGATATTACCTCCGACTTCTATCCTACTTTATGGATTTTAATGAAATTTTGGGAATAGCCTCTACTTATCTCCTAATTCAAAGTCTACCCTATGACGATCTGCGCTATTATCTTGGGGGTGGTTTCCACCCCTTTGCGGGGTGGGAAATTTTTCGGTAAAAATAACCACGGAAGTGGCTATAGAACCTAATTCTAAGCAAAAACTGTTCTATATCTTTTTTTGAAGTTATACTTCTTTACGGGCGTAATGACGGTGAAATTGTATATGGGAAAACCTAGCGACCGGGCGCATGCGCATTATAACTTTGTTCTGATTGGATGTTCAAATGACATGACAAAAATTATCCAATATGGCAGCTGTGGCACAGCTGTGGGAC
The DNA here is from genome assembly GCF_917563875.1 of Diabrotica virgifera virgifera. Classification (NCBI taxonomy): domain Eukaryota; kingdom Metazoa; phylum Arthropoda; class Insecta; order Coleoptera; family Chrysomelidae; genus Diabrotica; species Diabrotica virgifera. The sequence continues at coordinate 10,422,558 of NC_065451.1, read as the reverse complement.
TGTGCATGGTTTGGTTATAATGTATGCTTGTTGCGTTTTAAAATTTGTAGGAAGAGAAACAACAAACAAAAAGTTAGTTAATGGTTATACTGCCTTTTTAAATAGTTTTCATATTATATTTTTGGACTTATTTACATAGAAGAGATGATTGTTGCATGCCAATGTGAAAGCTCATCAAACTGTGCCTAGTATGAGTGCCGCAGATCTCGCTTATTCAAAGCTAAAGAATCTTTCACTGGTAAGTGTTTTATAAATAGTTGATCAAATTTTGTTATGATATTTGAACATAGCCACTTTGCACGACGCAAGTGATTGCGAAATTTATTAGTCGTTATACGGGCTCCGGTACCTACCTTGAACCTACCAAAATACATAAGTAGTATGTAATACTTTTATTTACATAATTTGATTACCATCAAAATTTCTATCAATATTCACCTAATATATTGTCTTCTTACTCTATGTTTTGTTGTATTTTTTCAATTCTAAATCATTTCAATTCAAAATCAAAATAATTTGATTTACATAAGTTAAAAATGTCAAAAGGTTAATCTGTTTAGTTAGACGATCTTCGCACATAATGACAAGCTGTCTCTGTGGAGAAGTTTTAATGCGGGTGAATCCCAATACAACGCAAATACCACCCGCGTGGTAAGTTGGTTCGAATCCCAATAGAAACTTTTATTTTTTTATTTTTTTTTATACATTTTATGATTGTAAGTATATTTATTATATAATTTTATTTCCAGAAAATACGTATTTAGTTAAAAATTTTTCCGACAATTAATGTTCAGAAATCATTTGTGGCATTTTTAATGTGTTTTTTGGCACTGTTTTAATAAAAATGTTTGAGAAGTAGTAAGTATAAATTAATTTAATATTTAAATAAAATATAAATAAAAAGTATATTAATTTCGTTTATAATCATATAATCATATAATAGAAGTATAACTTCTTACGTGCGTACAAAGTACACACACATTCTTTTTTTAAACTCAATACTTTTTGAGTTATTCGTGGTTGAATACCTTAAAAACTATGCATCTCACTAAAAAACTATATAAAACATTTTTGTAGCTTATAAGAAAACAAAGACACTTGTTTCTTCATAAATCTTCTAGTTATAATACAAAAAGAGATATGGTAGGTGAGAAGAGTTTGTTTTTTGGTGCATGCTCATATCGGTGTATTCACCTTGAAATAACAGAGAAACGGTCGATTTTAGGTGTATAATGCTAGCAATACCTTTTGTAATTCTTGAAAAGACCCTTAAAATGAACAATATTAAATGTTAATCACATTCAAACTAAGCGAGATATGCTGCAAGAAAATTGATGACTAATGTATTTTAAGAAAAAATGAGAAGTATATTTAACCCCTCATCCACCAGAATTTAAATGCATCGTTTTCCTTCTACTATACATTTTATTATAGTGTTATTTCTATGTTTACAAAGTTGGATGGGTTTAAAATGAATGGTTTTTGAAAAAAAAATAAGATCAAATTATAGAGCGCAGTTTTAAATTTTCTTAAAAATCTTCCTTTTTCTCCCTGTAACTTGAAAACAATAAGAGATACAGCAATGAAAAATAAAAACAAAATGTTTGTCAAATTTTTACCCAAAAGAACCCTACATTTTTGTTCGGTGTCTTTTTTTCGTATCTCTTATCATTTTCGAGTTACATGGAGAAAAAAAAAAGATTTTAAGAAAATTTAAAAAAGCGCCCTATAATTTGATCTTATTTTTTTCAAAAACAATTCATTTTAAATCCGTCCAACTTTTTGAACGTAGAAATAGCACTATAATAAAAAGTATTACTAAAGGAAAACGATGTATTGAAATTCTAATGGATGAGGGGTTAAAAATATACATTTTTTCTTAAAATACATTAGTCATCAATATTTTGCAGCATATCTCGCTTAGTTTGAATGTAATCGACATTTAATATTGCTCATTTTAAAGGTCTATTCAAGCACTTTAAAAGGTACTGGTAGCATTATACACCTAAAATCGACCATTTCTCTGTTATTTCAAGTTGAATACACCGATTTGAGCTTGCACCAATAAAAAACATACTCTTCTCACCTACCATATCTCCTTTTGTATTATAACTAGAAGATTTATGAAGACATCAGTCTCTTTGTTTTTTTTTATAAGCTACAAAAATATTTTACATAGTTTTTTTCGTTAGATGCATAGTTTTTAAGGTATTCGCAAAAAACCGTCCGAAAAGGTGTATTTTCAATGAATATGGCCAATTTTCAACCACGAATAACTCAAAAAGTATGAAGTTTTCAAAAAAAAATTATAGAACAGTTTTTGCTTAGAATCTAGCCTTTTCGGTGGTTATTTTAACCAAAAAATTTTCCACCCCCCAAGAAGGGGTGGCAACCACCCCCAAGATAAAAGCGCACATCGGCATGGGGTAGACTTTGTTTCCTGATCTATTCCCTACTTACTCTAAAAATATCAAGTAAATCGATGTACTAGGATGGAATTCGGAGCCAAATATCCTCATTGACTGCCTGCCCTATTTGCACCCTTACCGCATCCAATTGCACCTAGAATTATTTCAGGAAAATTTTGATAAGAGAATACTATTTTTTGGGCCTTCAATGAATCACTATGTGCATAATTTATCATGTTAGATCAGTTTGGACCAGATTAAAATACTTACATAAACAACTAGGACTGATATTGCCTTCTTGATGGACGTGGAGTCCGTGTCTATTATATGGTCTCAATCCTTTGATCAAGCCTGCGACTAAAATGCCATCTTCTTTCTGTTCGAACCTAACGTCACCAGTGACTCCAGTCTTCTTCATAGGATCAAATAGATAGACGATGCCTAACTGCTTGGCATAGGCTATCGCCAAGATGGCGGCAAATAGAGCGTTTTTGATCATTTTGCTACAATTCTTAAGAGAAAATACAAAATTATAATTAAAAGTGTATTTGTAGGGGAGTGCATATAGATTTTCACTTCGGAAAAATAAAACAAGATAGAACTTTTTGTAATTTCATTAAGAAATGTTTAATAAACAACATATCAAAAGTTCTACTCGAGAAGTGGGTGCTTAATTTTTTACTAAACAAATGAACTACGAAATTAGATGTTTTTTTAAATAACTCCAAAAATATAAATTTTAGAAAAAAACTGACTTGACCATTGAAAAATTCTGAAAATTTAAAAAAAAAACCTTAGATAAAGATTTTTCTAAAATTAAATCTGTAGCTTCTATAATTTTTTATTTATAACGCTAAACTCACCCTTCTCACTTTCTCACAAACATTGGAGCACTGTAAACTAGCGTACGGCGAAGTGCACGGTTGAGTTATTTTAATGTAATTCTTTAACTAATGGATCAAATGAAATTTTACAAATTGAACATGAAAGAAGAATAATTAAGCTATCTTAAGGTTATAATAAAAAGAAATAAAAGTAATAAGTACGGTGGGGGCGGAAAATGAGCCTTACATGAATTTTGTTTAAAAATGATTTAAAAATGTGTAACTAATACAATTTTTTTTATAAAAGCCTCAATTTTGCACAACTTACCTTTTAAGCATCTTACTAAATGATGTTTCATTCAAAAGAAATCTCAAAAATTTAATTCAAATGATATGACGTTTAAAAAAATGTTATTTTTGAAATCTTTGTATGCCACCACTTTAAGACGGTATTACTCAAGTTTGAACAGATCTATTACAGTTTTATAAGTGCTTTTTTTAAAGCTTAGGATGTAATCTTTAAAATGCACTAAATTATTTTACTCCAGAAATGAAATATGACTATTTCTTTTTGAGAAAATTAAGAAAGATAACAAAAATGTAATACAAAAACCGAAAATTACCAACTAAAAAAATGTTTATACAAAGTGATCAAAACTTTTTTCTGTAAAACTTACCAAAAATATATTTAATAATAAGCTTCAACAATAATAAATGTTCAGAAAAAAATTTTTTTTTAGCTTTTATACAGTATGTCTGCTGCATAACATGGAACCTATTGATAACTTTTTTATTATCAATTTTACGAAAAAAAGTTATTCTTTATAAAATACTCTGCGTCGTATATAATCTAAGATGCAATCACCAAATATCAAATTTAATTAATTTTATACGAGGTATGTCAAAAATATGAATTTCACTCAAGAGTAAAGTACCGTTACATTTCACAATATCGAAAATTGTTATTAAGAAAAGTTGTTTGGAATTGAAAAATTTGTTTTAGTGTTCAATTACATCCTTCTAATTAAAATGTAAATAATAAAGGCACGTAACTCTTAAGAAAAATGCATATTTTTTACATACCTGGTATAAAATTTAAAAAGTTTGATATCTGATGGTTGTATCTTAGATTTTAGACCAGGGATAGCATTTTATGAAGAATAACTTTTTTTCGTAAAAGTGATAATAAAATAGTTATCATAATTGTAATAAAATGATGATAAGTATCCGTAATTTGAGAAAAAATTGAAATTTTTTTTTGGATTACAATGATGTAATTGTATATTTAAACCTAGTTTTTAATTTCAAGCAACTTTTCATAATAGCATTTTTTGATATTCTGGAATATAAAAGTACTTTACTCTTTAACGAAATTCATATTTTTGACATAACTCGTATAAAATTAATAAAATTTGATATCTGATGGTTGAGTTTTAGATTTTTGACTATCCAGAGCATTTTATGAAGAATAACTTCTTTTTTTCGTAAAATTGATAATAAAATAGTTTTCTATGTGGTTCCTAGCTAAGCAGACATACTGTATAGGAGCTTCTGTATAAGAATTTCGGATTCAGCATAATGAAAAACAAAATAGAAACATATTTTATCAAAGTAAAATGATGAATTTAATGATATTTTTAAAATTATTTATACAAAACAATTGTTATTGTTTTAACAATTAATAAACAATTAGCGGCCAAATCTGCGAGTAGAACTTTTTACTTTAACATGTATATAAACTAACAAAAACAGTTAGAAAATATAAGCTTGTTTGAGTTTTTCCGAAACAATGCATGTTTTCGTTCTAATTGCATTCCCCTATTGGGGTGGGCGGAGGCGTTGATATTCTAAAATTATTGATACGATGATGATAAGACAAGCAATAACCGCAGTAACCGCTCACTCAATAAAACGATACGCATAAAGAACCAAAAACTAAATATAACGACACAATAAACACACTAGTCGAATCAGAAAAGAATAAAGGAACAGAAGAGAAACAGGGACAAAAACACTATACATATGGTCGAAGACATTTTCTCTAAGATCATAGAAAAAGTGAGGAAACATTTTGAAGAAGAAGGCTTCATGCTCATGTTGAAACGGTGCCAAAAACACAATCATTCAACCTCATTAAGAACCCAATAATATTCTTATTTTCATTGCAAAATATTTTCGTCTCACCCTGTAGGCATACAGTATAGATGCTGTTTATTTTAACACTGATGATGATTTTGTAAGAAAATAGAAAACAGTCTGTTGTGATTTAGCCCTTAAAGGAATTTTAATAAAAGTTTTTATATCTTTTACAAAGGATTTTTTTAATAAAATCTTTGTGATTGATTATATGCAACATGCTACGGGAAAATGGTTTCTTTTCCTTGTGAATTTCATAACGAATTTTCAAAAAACTTCAGCAGATGACGTAGATACGGGTCACCAGGTACGACGTGCAGCATCTTCGATGCAATATTCGTGTCCATCTACCTCAATAAACCTCAGGATAACAAGTTTCAATGATTTTCATAATTAGTACGTAATTTAAAGGTAAAATATTGCAAAACCTTTAAATTTTAAAGAACCGCTTGGATTGACATGGAATTTGGCATACACAGAGCTATCAGGTCAAAGAAAAAAAGTGATATTGTACTGAAGTGTGCTTTTGCCCTAGGGGTGAATTTCACCTCCTTTTGGGGATGAAACATATATGTTCGAAATAAGTCCGGAAATTGATAAAATGACTAATTCTAAGCAAATTTTGTTTATAAAGTTTTTTCACTAAGTTAATACTTTTCGAGTTATTTGCGAGTGAATATGTTAATTTTTCTACAAAATAACCACGTTTTCAAACGGTTTTTCGCAAATAATTCAAAAAGTAAGAATTTGACTGAAAAAAAAGTAATCAAAAATATAGCACGTAAAAAAGTGAAAAAATAGGTGTATATTATCAGGTCACTATACCCAGTAGAAGCAGAGTTATAGTTAATGAAAAATATATTCATATTCGTCAAATTCCAAATCGAATATTTTAACGTGCCATAACCAAAAAACGAAGCACTTTTTTGGGGAAAACTCATTTTAACTTTTTTAAAGTGTTTAAAAAATGCTTACTTTTGTTTTTAAAAAAATTTTTTAGCATCAAAAGTAAACAAGTTACGCTCAAAATAAAGTTGGTCCCTTTTTTGGTAAGAAATCGGGAGATTCACTCCCTAATCACTCCCTAATTAGCATTTCAAATGAACTTAATTGTTACCACTTCACAAGTTTTTTACTCGCGTATGTATTGGTAATATGATCTGTAAGTTTCATCGGTTCAAAGCCCGTATTTTTGAAAGAGCTGTAGTTGAAAGGGCTTGAACGAGTCACTTATCACGAGTGTATGCAAATTTAGAAACACCGAATCTTAACCAATTTTTGTCTTAAATAATAACAAAAAAATTCAAAATATTCAGAAAAGTAAAGCCGACTTTTTTATTGTTTAAGATTTTTGGTACTCTAACAATTTTTAAGTTATTTAAAAAAAAGAATTTTTTTCAAAATTAAAATTTTTAAATTTTTTTATTTAAAACCAATTTTTTTCAAAAATAAGCACTTTGAATCGATGAAACTTACAGATCATATAAACACAACATAAATAAAGTACCTTGTGAAGCGGTAACAATTAATTTCATATAAGTTATTTAACTTAATTTCATATAAATTAATTTCATATAAAGACCAACTTTATTTTGAGCGTAACTTGCTTACATTTGATGCTAGAAAATTTTTTTTATAATAAAAACAAAAATAAAGCTTTTTTTTAAACACTTTAAAAATGTTGTAATGTGTTTTCCCCAAGAATGCTTCAATATTTGGATATTTCACATTGAATTATTCTATTTTGAATTTTTCGAATATGAACCTATTTTTCTTTAGCTATAACTCTGCTTTTGCTAAGTATAGAGACCTAATATTTGTAATTTGAAAAAAACCGTCTAAATACGTGGTTATTTTGTTGAAAAATGAACATATTCACTTGCAAATAACTCGAAAAGTATTGATTTGGTGAAAAAAACTCTATAGAACAAAAGTTGCTAAAAATTAGTCAGTTTATCCATTTCGGGACTTATCTTGGACATATATTTTTTCACCCCCGAGATGGGGTGAAACTCACCCCCATGACAAAAGCGCACATCGGCACCATATCACTTTTTTTCTTTGACATGTTAGCTATGCGTATGCCAAATTCCATGTCAATCCAAGCGGTTCTTTAAAATTTACAGCAAAAACCGTGAAAGAATGTACTAAATGAATTTCCATAATCCTCCAGGATACGACATGAATACCAGAATACCGGGCACCAGGTACCTCTTACAGTTTCGCCGTCCCGATATTTGTGTTGAGTGACCTCAAAATGAGCATATTCACTCGTAAATAACTCGAACTAAATATTAACTTAGTGAAAAAACTCTATAGAACAAAAGTTACTTAGAATTAGTCATTTTATACAATTTCCAACTTATTTTGAACGTATATTTTTTCATCCCCGAGAAAATATTTTTCACCCCGTATTTCCCAATTTTTGTAAAATGGAGGCGATGTAGAATTGTAAACTTTTTCTTATATAATAATGGACAATTTCAACTACCTATTCCCAAATTTTCATCGTTCCTTTATTTTTTTGGAGGTTTTCGTAAAATTTTGTGTTCCCCGATCGGGCTATTATAACACATCAACAGGGTACCGGGCGGTGCCGTGGTTGAAAAATTGTCTAAACTATTTTTTTTTATATAAACTCAAAAAATTCATTTTTTCATTGCTACCGATTTTTTTTTTAGATAATTTGGGTTATCCTGGGCAAAAAAGGTCTCTTGTGATTTTTCTCTAAAATTGATTGTTGCGAGTTATATGGCCACTTTCGCATTTTTCAAATTTTAAATCGCGTATAACTCGACAACAGTCACAAGAGGCCTTTTTTGCTCAGAATGACCCAAATTATCTAAAAAAATATTGTTCAAAATGACAAAATTATTTTTGTGAATTTGTTTTAAAAAAACTTTTAAACAATTTTCCGACCACGGCACCGCCCGGCACCCTGTGGATATGTTATAAGGACCTCCTTTTGAGTCAGTTTGTGCAAAAAATCGAATCAGAATAATTTCGCTAACGGGGGCGACGATACATCCTGGACTATAGCGCTAATTGTTAATAATTAAAAATAGCATCTTTGTAATAAAATAATGACCAAAATCTCTTCAGGACCTTAAAGAAGGGGTTTGAAACTTGATTTGGTCACTTTTTGAATTTTATAATAACAATTTTTAATCCAGTTATTAAGCCCTGAAAATGGCAATTTTCGCATTTTTCAAATTTTTAATCGCATATAACTCGACAACAATCAAATTTAGAGAAAAATCACAAGATAACTTTTTTGCTACGAATGACCCAAATTATCTAGAAAATATTGTTCAAAATGAAAAAATTATTTTTGTACATTTGTTTAAAAAAATTGTTTAAATAATTTTTCGATCACGGCACCGCCCGGCACCCTGTGGATATATTATAATAACCTCTTTTTGAGTAAGTTTGTGCAAAAAAATCGAATCAGAATAATTTCGCTAGCGGGGGCGACGAAACATCCCGGTCTAAAAGGTTACATAACGATCCACTTTTTCTTTAAAAAAGTTAAGAGGTTTGGGTGATTTTACTGCTTTATGTCCTCGCCTACAAGCAAATAAACGAAAAATCTCATTAAGTTCTAACTTGATCTATTTTTAAAATAAATAATTATTCCAATATTTTAAATACGTGTTGAAATCTAGAATTTTATGTGTATTTTATTTGTTGATAACGACAACGTATTTTCTATTATCTTGTGATTACTGGTAGTAACATTTAATGACTTTGGGAAAATTATTAGTTGGAAACTTTTTTAAATCCTACACACTAAATCAACACAACTAATAATTGATTTTAGCGTCATAAAACAAAAATCAAATCAATATGCTCTAAAATGATAATTTTTAGTGATAATTATTAATTATTCAATTTACACAATACAGAAATAATTATTATGTAATGTGCAAAAGCATTTCAAAAATGCTTAGTAATTGATATTGGTGTGAACTTGTTATTAACAATAACAATGTTGTTAACAATATTATTAACATATGGATAAGTAAAAAAAGAAAAGCGTGATCCTGGTAGACGATTATGAAGAAAAGCACAAGATAGAAATGAATTTACACAGATGGCGTCATCATCCTTCATTAGAGACTAAAGAAGAAACAATTATGCATAAATTCACAGCAATTTTGATACAAAAACAAATAAATATACGGTATAATTATACAGCCATTGCAAAAAGCAAAAAATTTGCAAAAGCCAATAGTGTAGGAAACAGAGGTTGAACCTTGCAAAATGGACACAAGTCCGGTTTTATTTTTTTTTGGTATATCAAGGGCTGCTTATTATGAGACTAACTTTTTCTTAAAAAATTTCGCCCCGGAACCCCCCTTTCCGCCCCTTTAAAGGGGGTAATTTGTGGTTTTTGCGGAACGTAGCCCTTCCTGTACCTTTTGCAAAAAATTTCTTTTATAAAAGTATGAAGAGGACTATATTTTTTACGATTTATTTCCCAACAGCATATGTCTATCACCCACCGTTTAGTGGAGGTGGGGCCGCAAAGATGACAAGTTTTTAAAAAAGATGTTTTAAAAAAAATAATTTTTCCCTAACTGTAATGGAAATTAAGAAGAAATCCTGCGGCAATTATTCACAAATAAGTGACTGATTTTTTGGTATAGGTTTCACTTAAGGGTAATTGCCCTTTTTTAATTACTGGGTGTTACATTAAAAAAAAACCCTTTTTATACCATCTGAACCGTTTATGATAGAGTAAAAAGATTTTCAGCGATTACCCATGTACTGGTGCTATTTATAAATTTGTATAATGCACCCCCATTTTTTCCCCGGAACAACCCAAAAAAAAGAAGAATTAATAAAGAAAGTGATTTTCTTGGAATCCTTCACACACAATGCGCTTTATTAATATACTTCATATATCATTTTGTCACCGATATGATTACCCATACATGGACACCAAAAGCGATTTCCTAGCGCAACCCTTGTAGCCAAAATAAATAAATAAAATGGGGGGTTGAAAAAAAATTTTTTGTTTGCTTTTTGATCCATATGGGCATATGCTTCATCAATAGTGTTTTTCAAAAATATATATGGTTATTGCAACATCCCTGCGGAAACCACCCCTCCCTATCCTTGAAAATATACTTCAGAAACTAACCCTATCCCTTGGCGAGCATGTTTTTTTGCTCATTACGATTTTCTCATTACCTATGCATTCTTTTTAAACAAAACTTATACAAGGTTAAAGACCACTATTTACTCTAAAAATTAGCTCCTATTCATTTTTTTTGTATAAGCAACCGTTACGGTAAAGTGGCGCCGTAAACCTCAGATATGCTTTGGCGGGCTCCAGTTTTTGTTTTTTTTTCGTCACCTGTTCGTTTTATTGATAAAGTACTTATGTAAAATAAAACAACACAATGTAACCTATGCACATTTTACATTCTTTGCGCCCCAAAGCCACAGTGGTGGCCCAAAATCAATTTTTGCATATTTTAGCCACCTAGGCACATTTTATTGCATTAATGCTACCTTAATAGTACAATATTCACCCTTAATAAGTGGTCGCTAAGCAGTGGCGGATCCAGGGAGGGGTGATGGTGGCGATCACCCCCCCCTCTCAAACCCAGTGATATTATATTTAAAGATTATAAAAATATTCATTTATTTTTATAAAAAATTTAGCCAATTGGCACCCCCCTCTTAATGATGCTAGATCCGTCACTGTCGCTAAAGCATAAAAAGTAAGCCATTCTTATGAAAATAATAATATAAGTATTTCTATAAAAATAAATGATTATTTTTATAATCTTTAAATATAATATCACTTGGTTTGAGAGGGGGGCGGTGATCGCCCCCCATCACCCCTCCCCGGATCCGCCACTGCTTAGCGACCACTTAAGGATGAATATTGTGCTATTAAGGTAGCATTAAGGCGAAAATAGGTGTAGGTTGCGAAAATATGCAAACATTGATTTTGGGCCACCACTGTGGCTTTGGGGCGAAAACGAATGTAAAATGTGCATAGGTCATAATTTGTAGGATACACTGTATTGTTTTATTTTACATAGGTACTTTATTAATAAAACGAACAGGTGACGAAAAAAAAAACAAAAACTGGAGCCCGCCAAAGCATATCTGAGGTTTACGGCGCCACTGTGCCGTAACGGTTGCTTATACGAAAAAAATGAATAGGACCTAATTTTCAGAGTAAATAGTGGTCTTTAACCTTGTATAAGTTTTGTTTAAAAATAATGCATAGGTAATGAGAAAATCGTAAAAACATTCTCGCCAAGGTAGTTTCTGCAGTACCTATATTTTCAAGGATAGGGGTGGTTTCCTCGGGGATGTTGCAATAACGATATATATTTTTGAAAAACACTATTGATGAAACATATGCCCATATTGATCAAAAAGTAAAAAAACAATTTTTTCAACCCCCCATTTTATTTACTTTTTGGCTACAGGGGTTGCACTAGAAAATCGCTTTTGGTGTCCATGCATGGGTAATAATAACGTGCACAAAATGATATATAAAGTATATTAATAAAGAGCATTGTGTGTGAATAGGTCTGGATCCCGCGTATGAAAAAAAAGTTTATTAATAGCAAGCTGAAAATTTGTTAATAGCTTAAGGGTGTCTAGTCGGATAAACTTTGATATATGGGAACACTGGAACACGTGCAGTTTTAATTGTGGAACAGGTTAAAAATTTGGAACGGTCACACCACGAAAACGGCAATTTATTTTGTCAGACAGAACAGACTTAAGCTCTCCGAACAGAGATTAAACTCTCATGCAAAAATCAGACTGCTATTTATCACCTGTCATAATTCCTGTCATTTGACATATTCTACATGTTCCACTCATTAAAACGCCCATTTGGTGATAAATAGCAGTCTGATTTTTGCGTGAGAGTTTAATCTCTGTTCGAAGAGTTTAAGTCTGTTCTGTCGGACAAAATACATGTGCCGTTTTCGTGGTCTGACCGTTCCAAATTTTTAACCTGTTCTACAATTAAAACTTCCCCTGTTCCAGTGTTCCCATATATCAAAGTTTGTCCGACTAGACACCCTTAAGCTATTAACAAATTTTCAGCTTGCTATTAATCAACTTTTTTTTCATACGCGGGATCCAGACCTAGAAGGATTCCAAGAAAATCACTTTCTTTATTAATTCTTCTTTTTTTTTTGGGTGGCTCCGGGGAAAAAATGGGGGTACATTATACAAATTTGTAAATAGCACCAGTACATGGGTAATCGCTGAAAGTCTTTTTACTCTAGCATAAACGGTTCAGATGGTATAAAAAGGGGTTTTTTAAAATGTAACACCCTGTAATTAAAAAAAGGGCAATTACCCTTAAGTGAAACCTATACCAAAAAATCAGTCACTTATTTGTGTATAATTGCCGCAGGAATTCTTCTTAATTTCCGTTACAGTTAGGGAAAAATAATTTTTGTTTAAAAACATCTTTTTTAAAAACTTGTCAACGTTGGGGCCCCACCCCCACTAAACGGTGGATGATGGACATATGCTGTTGGGAAATAAATCGTAGAAAATATAGTCCTCTTCATATTTCTATAAAAGAAATTTTTTGCAAAAGGTACAGGAATTGCTACGTTCCGCAAAAACCACAAATTAGCCCCTTTAAAGGGGTGAAAAGGGGGGTTCCGAGGCGAAATTTTTTAAGGAAAAGTTAGTCTTATAATAAGCACCCCTTGATATACCAGAAAAAAAAAATAAAACCGGACTTGTGTCCATTTTGCAAGGTTCAACCTCTGTTTCCTACACTACAATAAATATGAGAAAGATGAGATGTCTAGTTCTCCAAATTTCACGTATGCATCGGAATGCTAGAACCTTATGGACAAAGATAAAAAGGTTATAGAATGATTTGAGATGTGCTGCTTTAAACGAATGCTGAAAATACCATGGGTAGTCCGAAGAAACCCTCCTCCTGTGCTTTCTATCTAGTGATGTTGATTATAGTTACTTTCGAGTATTCGTTACAAATCGTTACTTTTGTATCTATAAAAAATCATTTACAGTATTCGTTACTTTGATTACTATGATTACTTTTGTTACTTTTGTATTTGAGTACCGGTAATCAAATCTAGAATCGTATTTCTCAATAGGTATAGTAGGAAAAATGAAAGATTACCCATAAGCAATCATATTAAACACATCTTTTCTATGTTCCAGAAAGTAATGAACCAGTACCAGTACTATAAGAACAGTTTATATAATTATTACATGTATTTGCGCTGGTCAATTTTTTTTGTGACACTGTGACAGGAAAATACAGTTTGTTTTATATGTTCGTTCACGGGTAATCTTTCATTTTTCCTACTATATCTATTTTGTTTAGGTATTCCGATATAACAACGATCTTCACCGATCTGTTTAAGGGATAAAAATGATTTTATTACTATGATTACTTTTGTATTTGAGTACCGGTAATCATATCGAGAATCGTATTTCTCAGTAGGTAGGTATTTTGTATCTATAGGTATTCCGATATAATAACGACCTTCACGAAGTACGAAGTAATCAGAGTAATCCAAGTAATCAAAGTAGATACAATAGTCGTTACTCGCTCTGTTACGATTGGTACGAAGTAATCAGAGTAATCAAAGTAATCAACGTAGATATAATAATCGCTACTCGCTCTAATACGATTGGTAAGAAGTAACGAAGTAATCAGAGTAATCAAAGTAATCAAAGTAGATACAATAGTCGTTACTCGCTCTAATACGATTAGTATGAAGTAACGGAGTAATCAGAGTAATCAAAGTAATCAAAGTAGATACAGTAGTCGTTACTACCTCTGATACGATTGGTACGAAGTAACGAAGTAATCAGAGTAATCAAAGTAACGATTTGCCTCTCTGTATAGTAATCGTTACTTTCGGTATTCGTAAGTAACGAGTACTTTGTAACGAATAGTTACTTTTTCAACATCACTACTTCTATCGAGGTTAGCGATCAATATGGCAAATTTCTCTGTGTTCTGGGCTTGATGAATTAAGTCATTCCCTGTTGTGCGGGTCCAATCTCTGATGTTTCGGAGGCAGAATTTTTTCTTTCTTCCTATACCCCTTTTACCTTCGACTTTGCCTTCTAAGATTATCTGGAGCTGCTCAAATTCCCTATGGGCCGCATTATGTATTCTAATTTTGATTGTATTGACAAGATGAGGACGTGTGTTTCATTGTTTCCAATATTTGTCCATTAGTAGTTCTTATTATTAGCATTCAGCGGCACATCCAAATTTCGAATGAATTCAATTTGTTGACGTTCCAAGGTCTCACAGCCATTTAGTAATAGAGACCACACATAACACTTAAGTCTTCTCAATCTTATTGTGACTGATAGCTTGGGGTTACAGAGCCTTTTACGCATGTTCATGAAACCAGACCTTGTTGCTATCTCAATGCATCTTCTAATTTCTTTTGAGTGGCCTAGCTGACTATTCAGCTCTCTGCCCAGGTATATGAAGCTTTGGAAACTCTGAAGGGTGATACCATTTAAGGTCGCGTCATATTATAATGCACGTCGCGTTTTCGGCACGTAGCGTTTGCGGACCGGCAATCGGACTGCCCGTTCACATTTTCATACATAGAACGTTTCCGTTGGTTTCAGTTTGGTGCGGTGCAGATGTGTTTATTGTCACAAAGCGATGAAAACACATGCATACATGACAAAATTGCCTCGAAAACTATTTTTTAAATTAGACCGGGGGCAGTATCGTCGCCCCCGTTAGCGAAATTATTTCGATTAGATTTTTTTGCACAAACTTACTCAAAAAGAGGTCCTTATAACACATCCACAGGGTGCCGGGCGGTGCCGTTGTCAAAAAATTGTTTTAACAATTTTTGTTAAAGAAATTCACAAAAATATTTTTTTCATTACGAACGATTTTTTTTAAATAATTTGGGTTATTCTTAGCAAAAAAGGTATCTTGTAATTTTTCTCTAAAATTGATTGTTGTCGAGTTATACGCGATTTAAAATTTGAAAAGTACGGAAATGGCCATATAACTCAACAACAATCAATTTTAGAGAAAAATCACAAGAGACCTTTTTTGCCCAGAATAACTGAAATTATTATTAATTTGGGTTTAATTAAATTATTAATAAAAAATTATTTTTGTGAATTTGTTTAACAAAATTGTTTAAACAATTTTTAGACCACGGCACCGACCGGAACCCTGTTGATCTCTTTTTGAGTAAGTTTGTGCAAAAAAATCTAATCGAAATAGTTTCGCTAACGGGGGCGACGATACAGTTGGACTATAGCCGTAATTGTTAATAATTAAAAATAACAGCTTTGTAATAAAATAATGACAAAAATCTCTTCAGGACCTTGAAGAAATTGTTTGAAACTTGATTTGGTCACTTATTGAAATTCATAATAATAATTTTTAATCGAGTTATTAAGCCTTGAAAATAGCCATTTTCACAATTTTAGAGAAAAATGACAAGAAACCTTTTTTGCTCAGAATTACCCAAATTATCAAAAAAAAATTGCTCGAATGAAAAAATATTTTTGTGAATTTGTTTAAAAAATATTGTTTAAACAATTTTTCGACCACGGCACTGCCTGGCACCCTGTGGATATGTTATAAGAACCTCTCTTTGAGTAAATTTGTGCAAAAAATCGAATCGGAATAATTTCGCTAGCGAGGGCGACGATACTGACCGGTCTAAATACATCAAATTCAAAGAAATACCTCAATAAACAACGAGGGTAAAACGACCCGTAGCTGTCAACATCCGAAAAATATTGTTTTCGAATGAACCGAACGCAAACGTAACGTGTCTTATACGCTACGTTACGTGTCTTATACGCACAATATGAATTGTTCAATTTAAAAACCATTAAATTATATTTTTCGCAAACGAAACGCTACGTGCCGAAAACGCGACGTGCATTATAATATGACGCGACTTTTAATTTGTATGTTGGGTGTAATTTGTTCATGGGGGTTCTTGTGGAATACCATGAACCATGATTTTGTTTTTGGAAAAGTAAATATCCAAGCGCAGCCTGTGACTTTCTTCTGATAATAATATATTCATTAACATCCGAAGAACAAGTGAATGAATATAAATATACTGAACCAACTAAACATAAAGACTAAAGTCTGATTCTCATTAGACGTGCAAGGAACCGGACCGGCAACGGCAAGGCACGGGCAAG
Source organism: Diabrotica virgifera virgifera (assembly GCF_917563875.1). Lineage (NCBI taxonomy): Eukaryota > Metazoa > Arthropoda > Insecta > Coleoptera > Chrysomelidae > Diabrotica > Diabrotica virgifera. Next base: position 10,406,000 of record NC_065451.1, on the reverse strand, counting down.
GTTTTCGGAGCAAATTCACACTGCGAAAAGCAGGGAAATGTAGAAAGCAAAAGAAGTCTATAGACATCTTCCACACGCTACACGGAGGACCATATTGTTGCTACCATGGGCGCTCCACTGTCGGAATGTGCTAGAATGGTAAAAGATAGAGAGAAACGAAGGAACATTAAAAAAATCAGCTTCATGATATCACAATACTTGCATCAGGTTAATGAAAAAGAATTATACAAAAATTTTCTGCAACTAAAGTCTAAACATGCAAAAAGAAACTAATCCAGGGAGATAAACAAGAGATAGACCATGTGAAAGATATGGACTGCTGCAACTAATCTTGGAAGGAAAGCGAGGACCAGGAAGGCGAGGGATTTCCTGGCTGAAAAATCTACGTACGTGGTTCAACACAACAACCACAAATCTTTTTAGAACAGCAGTGTGCAAAGTACAGATTGCTATGATGGTAGCCAACATCCGAAACGGATAGGCACTACAAGAAGAAGAAGACCATGTGCGGGACCAGGTAGCTAACAATTTTTTTAGTTATTGTAGACCATCATCATTTGGCTCTACAACTCTATGTGAGTCTTGGCCGCGTTTACTATTTCCCTCCCTTGTTGTGAGCAGCCATTTCCCATTGCTGTACTCCCATTTTGCGTAGATCACTGGCTACTGCGTCCTTCCATCACTTTTTTGGACGACCAACTGACCTTTTGAAATCGGGCCTTTCCCAGAATGTGGTGTTTCGTCCCTCGATCTTAGCACGTGGCCCGCCCATCTTATTGGTTTGCTTTAATGTAGCGTACTATGTTATTGTAGATTGTAGACCGATAAGATGAAAACCTACCTGTTTCGTGCCATGAGTTCGCGTCCGTTGTTTAATTATTACCAATTTATTACAAAAAACGCGATTTTTTCCACTCCATTCAAAAGCTAAATAGTTGACATAAAATTACAAATTTTTTTAGAACATTGAAAAACCTTCAAAATTCCAATTTTTGAAAGTTAAAAAGTTAATTTGTTGCTTCGCAAACTGCAAAATAAGTGAAAATCGTTATTAAAATTTTTAGGGTTTGTTAAGTACCCCAATACTCAACTTTGGATGAAACCTTAAAATTCTAAGTTAAATGTAGTAAAAGTTATTAACAAATATCGATCTTCATTTATTTTGAAATTTGAGAAGCAACAAATTCACTTTTTAACATTAAAAAATCGGCACTTCAAAGCTTTTTCAATGTTCTAATCTAAAATATTAAATGTTGTAATTTTATATCTTTTGCAATAAGCAAAACAATATTAAATCAAGGCTCTGAACTCATGCCAGAAATAACTCTCAGTGAAATTAGACAAGCGATGAATAAAATGAAATCCAATAAATCATCAGGAGACGATGGAATAGTGATCGAGGCTGTTAAGAATAGCGGTGAACCTCTAATGAGAAAAATAAAAGATCTCTTTAATCTATGTTTGACAAAGAAATCCATACCATCTGAATGGGAATAGAGCCAAAACAATTCTTCTGCACAAAAAAGGAGAAAAAACTGATCTGGAAAATTACCGACCAATCAGTCTGTTAAACCATCTTTATAAACTTTTCACGAGAGTAATCACCACAAGATTAGACAAGAAATTCGACCTGTATCAAAGTAGAGAACAAGCTGGATTCAGAGCAAACTTTGGAACCAACGATCACCGGCAAACAATAAAACAACTCATCGAAAAATCCATAGAATATAACAAGCTCTTAGTTTTAGCATTCGTAGATTTCCACAAAGCATTCGACTCAGTAGAACTCGACAGTGTTATAGAAGCACTAAACGACAGCAGCAATGATAGCCGATATTCGAGGCTAATATGTAATATATATAAAAATGCGACAAGCTCGATACAACTACACGCTAACAGCAAACAAATAAAAATCCAAAGAGGTATCCGTCAAGGGGATACGTTGTCACCTAAACTTTTCATATCGGCGATCAAAACCCTCGAATAGGGTGATAAAGGAATAAATGTGGACGGAGAGCTGCTACACCACCTAAGCTACGCAGACGATATAGTCCTGATTGCAGACGATTTGGGACAAATAAAGAAAATGTTGGAAGAACTTGGTACGGCATGTCATAAAATAGGCTTAAAAATGAGTATAACAAAAACAAAATATATGACGAATTTAGTACCAAGTAAACACCTTGAAATACAAAATGAACAAATAGAACTGGTAGACAAATATATATATCTGGGTCACGAAATTAAGATAGGTAAGGACAATCAAACAACAGAAGTATCCAGAAGAATAATACAAGGATGGTCAGCATACGGAGCTCTTAGGGACATTTTTAAGAGTGACATTCCAACTAACATGAAGAAAAAAGTTTTCGACCAATGCGTGCTACCGGTGATGACCTATGGTGCAGAAACATTATCGCTCACAAATAAAAACGCACAAAAACTAAGAGTAGCCCAGAGAAGAATGAAGCGATCAATGATAGGGGCCACTCTGCGAGAAATGATTAGAAACGAAGATCTACGAGCTAAGACCAAAGTCATAGACGTCATTGAAAGAAGCTGTAACTTAAAATGGAAATGGGCTGGACACGTTGCCAGAATGAAGGACGGAAGATGGACTCGCAAACTTGTTGAATGAAGACCAAAAACCGATAAACGTAGCAGAGGAAGACCACCAATACGATGGCAAGACGACTTATGAAGGACAACAAAAAACTGGGTACAGCAAGCACAAGATAGAACACTTTGGAGACAAACAGGGGAGGCCTATGTCCAGCAGGGGATTGAGAGAGGCTGATGATGATGATGATAATGAATTTTATATCAATTATTCAGCTTTTTAATAAGGTGCAAAAAATCGAAAAAATCGCGAGTTTTGCAATAAATTGTTAATAATTAAAAAACGGACACGAACTCTAGACAAGAAACAGGTAGGTTTTCTTCCTACATGTCTACAATAACTAAAAAAGTAGTCAGCTACCTGTATATTTCAGTGTCCTGAGAAAATCCTTATTTCTCTGGACTATAAAGGTTACAGCTATATCAAGACCAAGATAAATGTTTGTAATGTACTACTTACGTTCACTAATAATTGGACAAACTAACAACACCCTGGTTTAGAGAATAAAAAATACCGTTTACAGGCAACAACTTATACCCAATTCTTATCAAATACAAGCGATAATAATGCCACGGTGTAAAATCTATCTACCTACAAACTGTTTCGCAAAATAATAAAAAATAATCACAAAAAAACATCATTTAATTCTCTACCCACTAAATCCTCATGACTTGCAAATCATATCTAAATCAAAGACAGTTGGAAATTAAAGTGGGCGTTGAACTATCAAACCCTAACCAAATTCAGTCAGGAGTCCCACAAGATAGTATACTGGGTCCACTGCGTTATAATATACCCTACACATCGGATTTACCAACCTCTCCACAAACCACTATAGGAACTTTCGGTGATGACAGCAATATTTGCAACTGAAGAGGATCCAATAGCTGCAATAGTAAAACTTCAATAACACCTAGGCCAAATCGGACAGTGGTTAAAGATATGGAAGATAAAAGCTAGTGAAAGTAAGTCAACACATATAACTTTCACACAGAGGAAAGACCAATCCACAAATATGAGCCTTAATCAAGTCAATATAGTCCAGTCGGGTTAGACGAATAACAGGCCTAACCTTGCATTAGGAGCTGCCCCAAATTTTATTATTTTTAATCTTTAGGGGGGTCAATAGTAGTGTAAATTTAAAACTCGACTGAATTCCACCATTGCGTAAGCCGCCATCTTGATTTTAAACGAGAACCGTTTTTGCTCAATATCTCCGCCATTTTCAACTTTTCGACAAAAAGTATAACAACCAAAATTGTTGAAAATGTAATTTTCTATCATTTCTATTTTAACAATTATTTCGTGCCATCGATATTTTCCGAGTTATAGCGGAAAATAATGACAGTTATATATAAATAGAGCATAATTATTGAATTATCTCGTTTATTGTTAATTTTACGACAAAAATGTTCCTATACAAAAATAGAGAGAATTGAATTCTACACAACTTTAGTTTCTTACATTTTTTTTGCTAAAGTTAATATTTAAGGTAGTATGTATGCGATAATGGCGAGAGCGTAAGACCTGATTGATTTTGTAGCAATTGTTTTTGTTCAATATCTACGCCATTTTCAACTTAAATTGTTCCAAATATGATTTCCAAATATGATTTCTTTTTAACAATTTTTTTCATGCGGTTGATATTTTCCGAGTTAAGTGGGAAAATAGCAAAAAGTGGTGGGGGGAGCATAATTACTGAACTGAATCTTTTTTCCGAGCTGCCCCAAATTTTATAATTCTATCCTTTAGGGGAGATCAATAGTAGTGTAAATTTAAAATCTCGACTGAATTCCGCGGTTGCATTAGCCGCCATATTGATTTTAAAGGAGAACCGTTGTTGCTTAATATCTCCGCCATTTTCAACTTTTCGACAAAAACGGTAGGAACTAAAATTGTTGGAAACGCAATTTCCTACAATTTCTTTTCCACAATTTTTTTATGCGATCAATATTCTCCGAGTTAAGGAGGAAAATAGTGAGACAATAGTAAGACAATATTTGTAATAAAAATATTTTATACAATTTTTGAAACTTCCAATGACACACCAACCAAACTATGTAAGTACATAAAAGACATAAATAATAACTTATATGCATTAAGTTTATTTAATTTTATTAACTAGCGGGTTTTAGTGGTTGAATTTGTCTGTCAATAATTAAGTTTCATGTCAGCTAACATATTTTAATATTTCAATAATTTTTTTTTAATTTTGGACCCCGTTGGGGGGAATTTTCCCATCCCCCCTCTTAGACCCGCCACTGGTTCTCTCGAAAAATTGTAGTAAATCGTAATTGCAACAATTTCAGTCCTTGCACTTTTTGTCGAAAAGTTGAAAACGGGGAAGATATTGAACAAAAACAATTGCTTTAAAATCAATCGGGTCTTACGCTCGCGCCTTTACCGCATACGTACTATCTTAAATATTGATTTTATCAAAAAAATTAAAGAGATCAAAATTGTACAAAATTTAATTCTCTTCATTTTTGTATAGGTTAAAAAAATGGCGGAGATATTGAGCAAAAACGGTTCTCGTTTAAAATCAAGATGGCGGCTAACGCAACGGTCAAATTCAGTCGAGATTTTAAATTTATACTAATATTGACCCCCTCTAAAGATTAGAAAAATAAAATTTGGGGCAGCTCCAAATGCAAGGTCAAATGGTATCCCGACTGGGCTAATAGACCCCAACACAATATCGTCAAATACCTGGGACTTCATCTTAATTCTAAATTAAACTGGAAAGAATACATTTTAAAGAAGTAGAAACAAATTGAGTTGAAATTGAAAGAAAATAATTGGCTTATAGGTCGAAATACAACAATTGGTCGTTACAATATCAGGGACACGTAATAAGGGGACAGCCATATTAAATGCTAAGACTGATAATACAGGGAAAGATAAGAGGCTGAGGAGTGTAGGAAGAAGGAGAGTGTCATGGGTGAAGAATTTAAGGGACTTGTTTAAATGCAGTTCTATAGAACTCTTCAGAGCAGCGGTAGATAGAGTAAAGATAGTGATGATGATACACTCAAAAAAATTAGTTCGTAACAGTGATTATTGAATAGTATTTCGTTGTACCAACAATTTAATTTTTTGTTTCAACGAAAGAACTTTTAGACATTGACGAATGTATTTGGTTATTGTCACAATGATTGAATAATAATTGTGAAAATAATTAGAGTACATTAATCAATAACACTTAATTTATTCAGACAATAACTTAGTTTCGTATATTTAATAAATAATGTTAATTCTTTCAGCAACTCACTTTCTTGATTTCGTAGATGACAAGCAATTACCTTGGTTTATCGTGACAACGTACAGATTTCATTAAAACAATGTACAAATGTTGTTAATATAGAGTAATATGATTATTGTATAGATGTAGACTGATTGTTGTGACAACGAATGCATTAATCAATCTACTACTGCGTTTAATAACCACAATCAATGCGTTCATGGTGACAATAAACGTAGTTGTTGAGACAATAACTGTTTTGCTTGACCATTTAAAATGTAACGGCTTTTCCTTAT